>NC_139569.1:4452855-5652855 GCF_965112155.1 Podarcis liolepis | reverse complement strand
GAATTGAAAGAATGAGAGGAAATCGGATCCCTGCTGTGTGTTGCACATCATATACCTGCATGTACGTTTCAGTGTATGTATAAGTTTTGTGCCGTTTCATAAAACAAAATTTTGACGCTTTGCTATTTTGTTTTGAATTACATATGGAATGTAGGCTATGAGTCTAATGCCTGCAATTGTAACCTGAGGTCCTTCTCTGTGTGCCCTCTCAATGGGAAGTCCAGAGGGAGGCAACACAAGAACGGGCCCTTTCAGTTGTGGCTCCCTGCTAGCCGAATGCTCTCCCCAAGAATTATAGCCATAGTTCTCCATCTCTGCCCTAGAGATGTTGGCACCCAGAGCCAGCCATGCCTCCCTGACTCAGCCAAATACGACAGAGAGTGAAGGGACATTCAGCCAGTTATGCTGCCAATGCAATAACTAGGGTTGATTGAGGGTTTCTTCCTAGAAAAGCTTTTTATTTTAATTTTTATTCAGGAGCCCTAGGGCTTGCCGATCAGAAGGTCGCGGTTCGAATCCCCGCGATGGGGTGAGCTCCTGTTGCTTGGTCCCTGCTCCTGCCAACCTAGCAGTTTGAAAGCACAAAGTGCAAGTAGATAAATAGGTACCGCTCCGGCGGGAAGGTAAATGGCGTTTCCGTGCGCTGCTCTGGTTCGCCAGAAGCGGCTTAGTCATGCTGGCCACATGACCTGGAAGCTGTACGCCAGCTCCCTCAGCCAGTAAAGCGAGATGAGCGCCGCAACCCGAGTCGGCTATGACTGGACCTAATGGTCAGGGGTCCCTTTACCTTTACCACCAGCCATAATTCCAGTTGTCATTCCCAGCAACCCCCAGCTACCAGTGTTTGCATTTAAAACGAGAATGGCCAAGCTGCATTTAACATTGCACTTCTGTCTGGCCCAGGGACAGGTTTGCTCTCTCACGCGTTGCTCGAGAAGTGGCGAGCAGATCGTGCATCATTTCACCAGGGTCCTGAATTTCTGCTACGACACGCTTTGCAGGTTTGTCGTTTTGGTTCTCTTCGAATATGCCCAGCAAGCATTCATGAACTGAAGTGAATCGCTTTGAACTCTTTGAAGGTTTGTTTTATTGAGAGTCAATCTGGGTACAGCCAGCCACAGAGAAATGGCAGATGCAAAGCCCCAAATGAACGGGTAAAAGCTAAACAATCCGAATGAGCCACTCACTTTGTTTTTCTGCATTGCTGGACTTTCCTAAATGGCTAGAGGCAAAGCAGGCAGCTCCCTGCTCTGCTAACAAAACTGCAGGTAGGGGGAAGGAGGGATCTGTATAAAAAATAGTGCAACTGAGCATCCCCCCCCCAAGGGTACATTCTGAATCACTGCAGACACATTCAAACAGGAGGCGGGTTCATAACCAGCCCCAATTCCCTCTTGGCGAAACAAGCAGGTGTTGGGATGTGATGCAAGAGGTACTACCTCCGCAGCACTGAAGGAAGCGAACCTCACCTAAGGCGGCAAAACCCCAAGGGGCCGGCCTTGGGTGAGGCTGTGGGTTAGGTCAACAGTGGCATCTATCGCTTGAGCAGCTCTTGGAGCCCAGTTCAGTTATCGCTGGAAGGCACCTTCCAGCAGAACCTGTGAGCCATCGAGCAAACGGGGTTATGGCGAAGTGAAAACCCTCCGTTGATCTTTGTGGGTTTAAAGCAATGTTGGCAAAATAGGGCTTTGGCTTTCAATGTTTGTTTGAGAACAAGCTGTCTTGTGCTGCTTACCAGAACTCCAGGCGAGTTCTCTTGGGCTCAGGTCCTGGAGGAATTGTGTTTTTACAGGCTCCTGCACACAGACACCAGGCCTAAACAGGCTAACCAAAAAACATTTGGTTGGCCACAGTGACGATGCTGGCCTGATCCAGCTGGACACTTCTTATGAACCGGAAAATGTCCGGAATTGAGGCTGAGTCTTAGGAGCACAGTCATACCACACATTTTCCACTGTAAATAGCCATTGCCCCCCAAAGGATTCTGGGAGCTGTGGTTTGTTAAGGCTTCTGAGAGTTGCGAGGGGACCCCTATTCCCCTCCCAGAGCTACACTTCCCAGAGTGGTTTAATGATCAATCCCTCTTCACAGGGAATGCCTATTTGTGGAATGCTCTCTCAGAACCCTGAACAAACTCCCAGAATCCTTTGGCATAAGCCACCGCTGCGGAATCATATTGCTTTAAACCAGGGGTCAGCAAACTTTTTCAGCAGGGGGCCGGTCCACTGTCCCTCAGATCTTGTGGGGGGCCAGACTATATTTTTGGGGAGAAATGAACGAATTCCTACGCCCCACAAATAACCCAGAGATGCATTTTAAATAAAAGGGCACATTCTACTCATGTAAAAACATGCTGATTCCCGGACCGTCTGTGGGCCGGATTGAGAAGGCGATTGGGCCGCATCTGGCCCCCGGACCTCAATTTGCCTACTCATGTTTTAAATGCATGGTGTGAATGTGCCCCAAGAGAGTGCCCAAGCTTTAGCGCCCTCTGCGGAAACAAAAGGGTACTGCGGTGAATATCACCTGCCCCTCTCATTGGCACGGAGGATGAAGGCTGAGGAACGTGTTCTCCTACCTTTGCCTGGCTTAGCGGTGCTGCACTTTCTGCCCTTGTTCCACGTTCGAGTCCTGCTCCCAGCAAAAGACAGCAGAGACCCTGGCTTGCATACCCTCCCCTCCCCAAATCAGGACCCTGGAGGGTAGGGTTATGCTGGACAAACATGTGGCATCTTAGGAAGAAGAGGTCCTCTCCCCCCACTCAGCCTTGCTATCTAGGATCCTTTAAACCGGGAACACCAGGCAGTGGGCTTGGGAAGCTTGGCATGCATAGAGTCCCTTCTCATGCAGCGGCAGAGACAGTGCGATAAAGGATGCAGCAGCAGCAGCAGCACAGAGATCCTGGGCTACCTTTAGAAACACGCACAAAACTCACGCACACAGATACACAGTTTAGGCACTCTAACCCAGCGAAGGCGACGGAGGCGTCTCCCTTTTCCGACGGGAGCAGCAAAGCACGGGATGGCTCGGTGGGACGCCCAGCAGCGTGCAAGAGACCCTCGCCCCATCGAGGGCCCAGCTGAGACGGGGCTTGGGTTTTGTTTTTTTGGCAGAAATGCAGTAAAAGCCGAAGCAGCAGTAGGGAGTCCCTTTTCCTGAGGAGACACGAAAAAGAGAGCGCGAGGCTCGGGGCCGCGGAGACCCTCCTAGGGGGTGTGCGGCCCCCCCATCCGGAGGGCCTAGACAGGCGACAGACCCGCCTGCCGGCAACAGTACATTCAGACGGCTGGGGTGGAGGGAACTCTGCCAGTCTCACATCCAGTGTACGCTGAATCCGCGGCTGAGGTTGAGCTGCAGGTCACTCACAGTGAGAACCTACGAAGGAAGCAAGATCAGTCATTAGCTGGGGCCTTTATTCCCTTCATTAGGACGCGGGTGGCGCTGTGGGTTAAACCACAGAGCCTAGGACTTGCCAATCAGAAGGTCGGCGGTTCAAATCCCCGTGACGGGGTGAGTTTCCGTTGCTCGGTCCCAGCTCCTGCCCACCTAGCAGTTCGAAAGCACCTCAAAGGGCAAGTAGATAAATAGGTACCACTCCGGCGGGAAGGTAAGCGGCGTTTCCGTGCGCTGCTCTGGTTCGCCAGAAGTGGCTTCATCATGCTGGCCACATGACCCGGAAGCTGTATGCCAGCTCCCTTGGCCAGTAAAGCAAGATGAGCGCTGCAATCCCAGAGTTGTCCGCGACTGGACCTAATAGTCAGGGGTCCCTTTACCTTTATTCCCTTCAATAGTTTGCGTTTCTAATAGAAAAATGGGGGCAGGAGGGATAACTATTGCAATTATTTTTTAAAAAAAGCTGCCAGTGGTAATCTAATAAATTGTTGGCTTCAAGTTACAAGAAAGGAGATTCCAATTAAACATCAGGAAGGACTTTCGGAGAGTAACAGCTGTTCAACGGTGGAGCAGACTCTCTGGACTCTCCTTCCTTGGAGGTTTTTAAGCAGAACTTGGATGGCCGTCTGCCACGGATGCTTTAGTTGAGATTCCTGCATTGGACCTCAGGGTGCCTTCCAAATCTACAATTCTGTGATTCTAATTGAAACCTGCAGTATAGAGTGCTTCTGTTTAGGGTTACAGCCAACCATGTCCTATTCTTTCTTTCTTTCTTTCTTTCTTTCTATCTATCTATCTATCTATCTATCTATCTATCTATCTATCTATCTATATTACATATCATTTCCAACAATCATATAACATATTTTCTTATCTTATACAATGTTTCGGACTTCCATCAACTGCATCTGAAGATTTTTCAATCTTTATCACTTAATCTACATTTCTTAATTTCCCTATTACTTTTAATTGTCCTTAACTAATATCTCTCTTCATAATCTTCTCTGCAATATTTCATATAATCCTCCTTACAAAACTTCTTGCAGTCCTACTAGCGTAATCTGTTTAACACAATTGCTTTTCAAATAGTTCAAATATTTACTCCAGTGCTCTGAGAATCTCTGGTCCTGCAGGTTTCAGATCCTTCCTGTCATCTTATCTAATTCTGCATAGTCCATTAATTTCGTCTGCCATTCTTCTTTCGTCAGTAGTTCTTCTTGTTTCCATTTCTGTGCCAATAATATTCTTGCTGCCCCTGTCCTATTCAATGTCATTTCCCTCTCCCACAGACACGCAACATTCTGTGGCCAGCATGGTGTAGTGGTTAAAGTGTTGGACTAAGACCTGGGAGAGCAGGGTTCAAATCCCCACTTGGCCATGTAGCCCCCTCAGTGACCTTGGGTCAGTCACTCATTCTCAGCCAAACCTGTCCCTCAGGGTTGTTGTGAAAATCAAGTAAGGAAGAAAACTATGTATGAGTTCTCTGGGAGGGGTATAAATGTAAAAATAACAAACAAACATGCTCAGTCTTCATGGGACAGTTTTCCCCCCTTCTCCACTTGGGTCGCCCCACCCCAAATACTCTATATTCTACTTCTGCAAACTTTGGAGTTCCCCAAACCTTGCTGATACCTCCCCCTTGAGGGTGGATGTTCTTTTTTTGGCTGTGTAAGGATCTATCCCTGGAGAACTGAGTTTGCTCTTAGCATATTAGAACTGCAAATAAAAAGGTGGTGTGTTTTTTTGTTTTTTTTAAATTAGAATAAAGCTAAAAACAGTACAGTGACCAAGTTAGAAAACAAAGGCAGTAGAATCATAGAGTTGCCCAGTGAAAAACAAGCAGTGATGGGCTTTTCTTGGGAGGGCATGCCAGATTCTAGGTGCCAACACAGACAAGACCCTGCCTCTAGCACCCACTGGCTGCACATCCAAGCTGCCTGTCGGTTACCTGGTTTGTCAGGTAGGTAAACGGCCTCTCCTTGCCATTGACAGTGACTGTCTTTGGCTCTTCTCGGACCCCGTAAACACTCAGCGCATCCACTGTGACGTACGTGGCTCCCGCGTTGGAATGCAGGACGGTGGAAGTGAATGTGTTCTGGAAGGAAAAGAGAAAAAAGCGGGAACTCCCTGGTCACAGCTGCCTCCCTGCTTCAGCAAACACACTCAACTCCTCTCTTCTCTTCCCCGCTGCTAATATAGGATCGATTCATTCATGCCACCCTGCTTCGGAAAGATTAGTCTGTGTGCAGATCCTCTGGGGCTGTCGCTAAAGGAAGAGAAGAAGTGATTCCCGTCTGACAAGGCCACAGGAAGAGATCTGCTAGATTTGAAGCAACTTCTCAAGGTCGGTTGACACCAGCTCCTCACCCCAAGGCAGTCATTTGCAAACTTTTTTCTCTGGACCACACTTCCAGAATAAAAAATGGCTTGTGCCACGTCTTTTTAGTGAGAATAAATATATTGGAAAACACAATTAGGATTGTTTGCAGTATCACTCGGTGCTCCTGCTCTCATTTTGAAAAGATATCTATCTATATTCTGCAAAAATAAGAATTGATACTACAGTGAGATGTTTAAATTTTTCATTCATTGTCCTTGAATCTTCCTGCCACACTTGGCACCCTCTCCTGCCACATCAGTGTGGTATGCCACAATTTGTGAAAACTACTGCCCCCAAGCATCACCTTCCCCCAGGCTGCCTCAGGGGCAGAGATGAGAAGTGGGGCTCACTCCGTCTCCTTTGCCAAAAGCCCAGCAGGCGCCTCCTGCCCCTATTGAGCAATGGTTTAAAAACTGGTGGTCCACGTTTAAACCCTCACCTTCCTTGTCACTTTCCCCTTGTGTGCCGTGCTTTTTTAGAGCGTAGACCTGTGGGAAAGGACTGTCTTGTTTTAATTTATTGCATGCAAGCCGCTCTGGGAGCCTTCCTTTTGCCGAAGAGCAGGGTAAAAAGGTTCTAAGTGAATAAATACAGTGGTACCTCGGGTTACAAACACTTTGGGTTACAGACTCCGCTAACCCAGAAGTAGTACCTTGGGTTAAGAACTTTACCTCAGGATGAGAACAGAAATTGTGCGACGGCAGTGGGAGGCCCCATTAGCTAAAGTGGTACCTCAGGTTAAGAATGGTTTCAGGTTAAGAATGGACCTCCGGAAAGAATTTAAGTTTGTAACCAGAGGTACCACTGTAGGTAACTTGCTGGTCACACCACAACAGGGCAAAGAGTCTCTTCTTACCTGTGTGACGTTGAACACTAAGTAAGAATAGTCGCCCTTGGCGAACGTGTCCAGGCTCTCGCCGTCATCCCAGTAAAGGTCTCCCCAGGCATTGGCGTTCTGCGACAGGGCCGCAATCAGGTGAAGAGCGTTCCCACTGCCCACCGATGTGCTGCCTCCGAGTTTCTGAGAGGGAAAGGGATCAGCGTGTGAAATCCAGATTCACTGAAAGCAGCCCCAATTAGGGCTGGGCGATGTCTGGTTTTCAACATTGTGATATATCACAATGCCTGAAGTAACACTGAGAAAGGCTGAAAAAGGGGCTGGGATGTGGAGGAAGGGAGGCAGGAGCGACCAGGAGGAAGGGAAGGAAGCGGCCTGCTTGCTCGAGCGAAGGATCTCCTGCCTACTCCACAGCCCAGCCCCAGAGCCTTGGCAGAGGGAGCCTGAGGAGGTGCTCTGCCTGCCTGCCTGCATATTTGCCTTCGTCCGAGCAAGCGGGGCAGGCTGCCTCTTTCTGAGAGGGGAATAGGGGCCACCTAACAACTCTCAGCACCCTTAAAAAAACACTACAGCTCCCAGAATTCTTTGGGGGAAACCGTGACTGTCTGAAATGGCACCAGAGCACTTTAAACGTATGGTGTGGATATGGCTTCAGTTCATAAATTCACAGCAACAAATGTCCAACACTTATTTGATAACCACATTTATGTAGTATTATGCAATGTATGCAAGGCCTTCTTTCACTTTGATCTCACTGCACATTGCACTAAACTGGTCTTTGTGTCTGTAATTATATTGTTCTAAATGGGGGCAGGGGTGTCAGTCTGGATCATACCCTGGGTTCCTTCCAGGCCTGCTTAGAAAAGGCTGGGCCTTTTTGCCACCTCACCTGGCAGGATGCCACATCATCCTAGGATGGAGAACAAACTAAAAGAGACTGTGTATAGGAGGGGTGTGTGTATGTGTGCGCTGGGCTGATGCTGGAAGCTAGAGGCATTTCTCGCTCTGTCCATAACATGCACAGAGTGGAACTGTGCATATTATGCACAAACAGCATAATATGCACAAACAGAACTGAGTTCCTCGGGTCTCCAAGCCCCCCTCCCTCGCTTCCCTCTCCTGCTCCCATGTGGCTGGGAAGGCAAATTCAGCAGTTAACTGGAGTTTGCTGTGCCGTCCAGAGCTAGGCCTGCTAGCTGTGGTTGAACAATGAGCTCCAGCAATCATAGTTTGGCGTTGGCTTGTTCGAAAGGTAAACCACAACAAAGCCTGTCTTTGGCGATGGAGGTTACCCTGTAGCACCACGGTGGGCAGTATGTGACCACGCAGGTGCCGTTGGACCTCAAGTCCCATTAGCACCAGCCAGCAGGGTCAGGGGGTAGGGGATGATGGGACTTGCAGTCCCGCAATATGTGGGGGTCCAAGAGTTACCTACCCACCCCCTTTTTAAAGAAAAGTTACATGGTGGCAGGTGGAAGAGGATGAAAACTATCAGGCCTCACCTGGGTTGGCAGGATGGTCCCTTCCCGCACATGCACGTTGATGTGGTCCAGAGGTGCAGCCATCTTCAGGTTCTCCCCGCTGCTGTTCACTGAAGAGCCCTGCAGGGGGCAGCGAGAGGCTGAGCTGTCAGGTTCAAGCGGTCAGATTACAGCAGCCTCTGCCAGCCTCCCAGCAACCCCAAACATCTGGAGCATGGGTAGGCAAACTAAGGCCTGGGGTCCGGATCCAGCCCAACTGCCTTCTAAATCCGGTCTGCGGACAGTCTGCGAATCAGCATGTTTTCACATGAGTAGAATGTGTCCTTTTGTTTAAAATGCATCTCTGGGTTATTTGTGGGGCATAGGAATTTGTTCATTTTTTTTCCTTTTCAAAATATAGTCCGGCCCCCCACAAGGTCTGAGGGACAGTGGACCGGCCCCCCTGCTGAAAAAGTTTGCTGACCCCTGATCTGGAGGATGCCACGTTGGATCAGGGCTCTATGAGACACACGGCCACCTGTTTTGGGTCGCTGGTTTTGGCCTTCAGAGCCCTAAAAAGTTTGACGCCACCTAATCTGGAGGAGATCCTACACTTCCATGAGCCTTGCCCTGCGTTTAGAGATCAGCATCCGAGACCTGGCCTGTTGGCCCATCAGCAAGAGTTGTTAGGCTGGCGGGAGCGAGGGACAGGGCTCTCTCAGTGGTGGCTCCACACCTTTGGAATTCCCTTCCCAGGGAGAGAGAGAAAGCGATGGCCTCATCCCTGCTGCTTTCAAAAAGAAATAAATCCGTAGGCACATTTATTAAGATTAGCTGAACAGTGATGCACTTAAAAAAAAAAAAGAGTTAACTGCTGGTGGTCTTTGTGTCTGTAATTATATTGTTCTAAATTAGTGGGGTGGGGAGTCAGTCTGGATCAGACCCTGGGTTCCTTCCAGGCCTGCTTAGAAAAGGCTACTGAACAAGTTGTAACAGTTCCTTTCTTAAGCGAAAGGTTTTGGCTGGCCAGTTGAGTACTGTGATTTAACACATCCAAAGGGGTTGCTCTGTTGCCAGAGAGACAAATGGCTGGGGCCTTTTACCACCTCACCTGGCTGGATGCCAAATCATCCTAGGGAAGAGAATGAACCGAAAGGGACTATATATAGGAGGGGTGTATGTGTGTGTGTGTGTGTGTGTGTGTGTGTGTGTGTTGGGTGTGGGTGTTGGGCTGATGCTGGAAGCTAGAGGCATGTCTTGCTCTGTGCCGGACCCCAAAACTAAATTTGGGGCTTCCCTGGAAACCTAGGGGGCCCTTTGGAACTCCCTGCCTATTGAGATCAGGCGCCTTCACTGCATTTATTTCAGCACCTGCTAAATGTGCATTCTTATTCAGACAAGCCTACCCAGATGCTTAGAAAATTCGTATGGGTTTTGAATTGCTTTAGTCCAGGGTTTCCCAAACTTGGGGTCTCCAGCTGTTTTTGGACTACAACTCCCATCACCCTTAGCTAGCAGGACAAGTGGTCAGGGATGATAGGAACTGTAGTCCAAAAACACCTGGAGACCCAAGTTTGGGAAAACCCTGCTTTAGTTTATTCTGTTGCAGTTTTAGCTATTTGTATGTTTTAAATTATGGTTGGAATTTTTTTAGCGATAATTTTATCGTTTTATCTTTTTTGTAAACCACGTTGAGACATTTCCCCTACGATCAAGAGGTATATCGTTTTTATTGAATAAATAAATAAAGGGGAGGCAAGATCTTCTGGGGTGTTAATGCTGTGAGATCCAGCAGAGGAATATTTCCTTTCCTGGGGCAACAAAGACGACCCAAGCAGAGAAATTATGAGACCATCACGGCTGGTCTGACGGGCCGCATGCTCTTACCGTGTAATAGTCATACCACAAGCCTCGGGGAAAGTAGCCGATCACTGAATTCACGCCAGGCTCCAGCACGGGAGTCAGCAGCAGGCCCCGCCCCCAGAGGAACTGCCTGTCAATGGAGTAAGTGGCCACATCCTTCGGGAACCTAGGAGGGAGGACACCACACATTGACTGACACCACACATTAAAAGCACCACAAGACCCCTTTAAAAAGCTATAGCTTCCCGTTAAGCGTAATGGCTGCGTAATGGTTGGAATGTTGGACTAGGGCCTGGGAGAGCAGGGTTCGAATCCCTACACATCCATGAAGCTCCCTGGGTGACCTTGGAGCCAGTCACCATCTCATCGCCTAACCTGCCCCAGAGAGTTGCTGTGAAGGAGGAGAACCACGTAAACCACCTTGAGATCCTTGGAATATAAAGGTGGTATAAAAATGTAATAAATACCATAAATAAATAAATAAAATGTTTTGTTTAAGGGGGCTGAGAATTGTTAGGAGTCCCTTATTACCATTACCGTTATTATTCATTCAGTTTATATACCGTCCTTTATCAAATGATCTTAATGTACAATGTTAAAAACACATTACAGAACGTCAATGATACAAACTTGAAAAGAAAAGAAAAGCATATTGACAGACAGCCTAAAAAATGAATAAAATGCATACTGATAGCCTAATAATAACATAATCATTATAATAACAGTCCCTGTCCCACATTTTCACAGGCCATAGATAATAGCCATCAGCCCAGGTAAAGAGGAATGTTTTCGCCCGGTGCCTAAAGACATGCAATGATGGCACCTCCAAGAGCTGCAATTCCCAGAGTTTCCTGGGAAGACTAATGGAGTGTCAAACCACAATGGGAATGGAAGTTCTGAGAAGGGAACAGGGGCTCCTAACAACTCACAGCACCCTTAGCAAACTACGACTCCCAGAACTCTTTGTGGGGGGAGCCATTGCTTTTTAAAGCAGTAGCACAGAGCTTTAGCTGTGTGGCGTTAATGTGGCTTGGGTGTCCCAGGCTGAAAGCCCCCCCCCCACCTCTGGTTTAATGGGTTCCTTATTCTGTTAGGGACCTTGAACTTCCCGTGGATACCCCCACCCCACCCCCCAGGAAGAGGGCTTTGGCAAGGCAAGGCTGCGCCGTTCTCTTAGCCCTGAACCGTGCCCGCTTGCAAGCCCCCTGGAAAGGGGCACAATTCCTTACTCGAAGAAGAGAGGCCGGGCCACGGTGTCCCCTTGCAGGTGAGCCCGGTGGAAGAGGGAGTAGAGGTACGGCAAGAGGGCATAGCGGACCTCTAGTGCTGTCTTCATGGCAGTTCGTGCGGCGGGGCTGAACGCGGAGGGATCCTGGGCCTGAAGAGAAGGGTGGAAAACAACAATAGGCAAATGGGCTTAAACGGTGGCATGCAGAAGACCAGGGCAAAGGAGGCAGTGTGGCGTAGGGGTTAGAGTCCTTGCCTAGGACCCGGGAGACCAGGGTTCCAATCTCCACTCAGCCATGAAGCTCCCTGGGAGGCTGGCCACTGCCTTTGATCCTAGCCTACCTCACACGGTCGTTGTGGGGATTGAATGAGGATTGGGAGAACTAGGTGCAGCACCTGGAGCTCCTTGGAGAAAATTTGGGGGGGTGGGGTGGTTATAAATGCAAAAGAACAAACAAAAATAGTCCAGATTGTGCAGAAGCTTGAACTTTTTTTAAAAAACGAATTACCGTATTTTTCGCCCTATAGGACGCACTTTTCCCCCTCCAGAAATGAAGGGGAAATGTGGGTGCGTCCTATGGGGCGAATGCAGGCTTTCGCTGAAGCTTGGAGAGTGAGAGGGGTCGGTGCGCACCGCCCCTCTCGCTCTCCAGGCTTCAGAAAGACATCCGCAGCGTGGGGAACCTTGCAGAAGTTCCCCGTAAGGCTCCCCACGCTGCGGATAGCAGCCTGCTGCCCAGCGCGAGGGGTGCCCTGAAGCAGAGCGCCCCCGCGCCCGGCAGACATCCGCAGCGTGGGGACCCTTGCAGGAGTTCCCCGCAGGGCTCCCCATGCTGCGGATAGCAGCCTGCCGCCCGGCGGACAGGGCGCCCTGAAACAGAGTGCCCCTCGCGCCGGGCAGACATGGGCCAACCCCACAAGCTCGGGGGACAGCAGGGAGGCGCAGTGCCGCCATCCCGCTGTTCCTCGACGTGGTTCGGTTTCCCCGACCTGCTTTTGGGGGGGAAATAAAAGGAATTTTTTTCCCCCTTTATTTCCCCCCCCCCAAAAAAAACTAGGTGCGTCCTATGGGACGGAGCGTCCTATGGGACGAAAAATACGGTAAATACTGTATGTTTACATTGTTGCAACCTGCCCTGGGATCTTATGGTGAAGGGTAGGGAAGAAATCAAATAAATAAAACAAACCCAACAATGATGGGAAGCTAAATTCAGAGCCTTCTTTGCCCTGCTCTGCGTCCTATCTAAGGATCAATTCAGAAAATTGTGTTCTGCATCAGGTGCGACCAAACTTTTAGAAAGAAGGGGCAAAAGAATGTCAACAGCATAAAGCAAACTGGGTGATTTGGTTACCGGCACTCAATGGAGGCTCCCTGTTGCATCTCTGCATGAGCTCATGGCTTCCCAATTGGGGAAGCAGACTCAGATCAGAGACTCATGCAGAGTGCCAGTGGAGCACTCTGAGGAAGACAGGCAGCCCTTACTGTCTTACCCGAAAACAAATCGTCCTGCATGTTAGCAAAGTGTGCCTCCAGTTCTGGTTTTGAAGAATTTTTGTTAACGAAAACAAGAGAAGCAAAAAGTTTTAACTCAAAGGGTGTGCAGGGTGGGAATGCAGTAGCTATACGAAAGTTTGAGAAACACTTAATGCGAGTCCCCGCCCTGCCCCCAGCAGCTTCACCTTCACATCCTGGGTGTTGTGGTTTCGCGCAAAGGGGTAGAAGGCTCCCAACTGCATCCAGCGTGTGCAAAGCTCCTCCGAAGTGGAGCCCGAGAAGCCGCAGATGTCTGCCCCAACCAACGGGATCCCAAAGAGGCTGAAGCTGAGCACCCCTGAGGATTCAGGCAGAGGGGAAAGGAGTCAGTAGTGGCCAGGCGATTACTGACATTAACACCTGGATGAATTTCAGATTAGATCACTGCAATGCATTGTTTATGGGGCAAGCCTTGGACACAGCCCGAAACCCCCGACCGGTACAGAATGCAGCCACCTGCCTATGGACACTATGCCTGTTTTAAAACAACTTCACTGCTTCCAGTCTTTTTCCAGGTCCAATTGAAGGAGCATGGTTAAACAGGTCTGGAAGGAGCCGGAGCTAGGATTGGTCCATAAAAAACACCCAGTGTTAGTGAAGCTAGCCCTTTATTCAAAGAAACCCAAACAGTGCAGGCCTAATGATCACAGCAATTCTTCCCGGTGAGGCAGTGGTGAGGACTGAAGGTCCCTGCCTACCCACCACTGCCTAAGTCTCCTCCTCCCCAGGGTTTCCCCCAAGCAATATGAGACTGTGTTAGTGTGCAAACATTCTTTCCTCTGCTCTTTTCATTTCTCTGCATGTTCTAGGACAGTGTTGCCCAAACTTGGGTCCCCAGCTGCTTTTGGACTACAGTTCCCATCATCCCTGACTGCTGGTCTTGCTAGCTAGGGATGCTGGGAGTTGTAGTCCAAAAACTGCTGGAGACCCAAGGTTGGGAAACACTGTTCTAGGAGACCGGGGGGAGGGAGCTGGTTGCAGCAGGAGGGTGGGACTCACTGGCTTTTTCAGCAGCCTGCCTCATCTCTGTCTCATGGCTGCCACACCCCCTCCTCTCCAGGCTCCACTTCTGTCTCTGTAACTACTATCTTCTGTAACCACAAGCCAAAGGCTGCCTCCAGGATCATACTGTGAACTGAATGTAAGTAAACTGCTTAATATTTTAAAGAGAAGGCTGTTGTGTCTTTATTGTTTTTAAAAGTGAATAAAGGGGAATTTACCAGGAACAATCCAATCTGGACAAGCCAGACCGGATTGCTTAACTCAAGAGATTCAAATGAATCTACCAACTAGCTTCCTATACAGAGAATGTGCTCTACTACCAGCTCACTAGCGTGAGGAAGGATAATGTTTAATCAATGTATCCTCTCCTAATATCCACATTCCCACAAGAATAGAGTGCTGGACTAGATGGGCTATGGGCCTGATCCAACAGCCAGGCTCTCCGTGAGTCTTTCTGGAGAGCTGTGTCTGCAGCTGGAAAAGAAAACCACTTGCACGTACCTGGAATGGAGCAGACCATGTCCTTCCACTCGCTTCTGTTGTCACCAAGCCAGTGCCCTGAATACCTGCCCTGGCTGGGGAAGGAGGAGCGGGAGATGACAAAAGGCCGCTTCCCTCGGATCTTGACTAGTGCGCTAAAAGTGGGGGGAAAGAAAAAGGAGACTAGCAAAAATGTTTGCTTGTAAGCTGAGAGAACGGGAAGGGATGCCAGCTAACTTGGGCCCTGGAAACCGGACGTGTCTTGTTTGTCTGTCACTGATGCTCTCATGCCCCAGACAAACCCATCCACCAAGGCGATGGGAGCTTACCTAGCAGTAGCCTTGGCTTCCATCAGCCCATAGAGGTTATGGAGGTTGTAGTGCACAGATGCGTTCTGCCTAGAGGAGGCACAGATGGTCTTGGCGGAAAGGGAATTTCCCAGTACAGCTGGTGGAGAAAGAGAACGGCTGGTTAGAAGTAGTACAACAAATCGTGTGTGCTTGGCAAACAGATACAAGCTCCTGTCTGGGGTGGTTGACCCATGGAGACCATCTCTCTTTCTCTCTCTCTCTTCCTATTGCACACAAACACAGAGGCAGTCACTCAAGAAGGCTACTGTAGGATCATGGGCATGTACAGCAGGATCTAAAGCATCTCCTCTCTTACCAGGCACGTATGGGGGTTTATCCAGCTCTTCCTGGGAACAGCCTGCGGTGGAGCCATCCACAAAGTTCGAAGGTTCATTCATGTCCTAAAGCAAAGAGATTGGGGCCAATTAAAATGTCCCAGTTCACACACTACCCACGGAAAATTAAACTTTCCTCAAGCACAGGTCAGTTGCAGACCAAGGGACTTGCCCTGAAGCCAACACGAGCATTTTAAGTGCAACATTTTTTCATGTTTCTAAGGCACAAATATCTGTGTTTGTTCAATGTGAATGTAGCCCTAAGGTTATGGCCTGACCATAGGTTGCGAAGCAGTGAGGGGTGACCCCCAGCTCCTTAAACAGGGTTGACTCAGAAATAAGCCATGCTACTCCCCATCCTGTCTGCAAAAGTGAAAAATAACTTGGCTTGTTTTTGAGCTAATCTGAATTTGGACTGGAGGCCAGCAGCAGCAGCTCTGACCCGCAAGCCTCCCTCCCTCATGTCCCCATAAGCCTCCTCCTTGCCTGTCCCCTGCTCTTTTCTCCCCCCCCTTCCTTCCTTCCCTCCCACCCATTCACCCGCCCTCCAAACCCCTTTTTCCTGCCCCACACAGCTGGCTGCAGCTGCTGACACTTAATTTGGGGGGAAACAGGAGTAGGGAAGAGAAAGAGGTCTCTTACCACCTCCCTCTGGTGCCGCATCCAAGAAGCCCACGGGGGAACTATTGAAACGCCTCTTGGGAGAAATTACATTTGCCAGGATCGACTTAGGGGCACATTTATTCAAGTATTTATTGTGTTTTCATCCCACTTTTTTCTCCAAGGAGCTCAATGTAGTGCACACGGTTCTTTCCCCCTTCCTCGTTTAATCCGCATAACAACCCTGCGAGGTAGGTTAGGCCAAGAGGCAGCAACTGGCCCCCAAAGTCATCCTGTGAGCTTCCTAACCAACTGGGGATTCGAACCCCGGTCTCCCAAGTTCTAGTCGGACACTCTAACCACTAAGCCACACTGCCTCTAGGAAGCTGCCTTATACCAAGTCAGACCACTGGCTCACCCAGCTTAGTGCTACTGGCAGTGGCTCTCCAAGGGATTGAACCTGGGACCTTCTACATGCAAGGCAGGTGTTTGGCCAATAAGCTATGGTCCTTCCCCCAGCCTTGCGCCTGGTCTGCTGTTTAACAGCACTCCTGGCACTGGGCTTTAATGTTTAGCTCCCACATTGGGTCAGAGGAGTGTGGGATGTCATCCATGAGAGGCAGTCAAGTACAACATTCCTTGTAATGCTTGAGAAGACATGCAAGGGAATGTTTGGTCCAGCCAGTCAAAACTTCTTGTTCCTTCTGGCTGGAGCATCCTTCCGTTTGTATGTGATAGGTGGGTGTGACCTAACCTGCCCAGGTAACAAAAGGACAAGTTATGCAGCACCCTTCCCTCTTTTTGACTTCCTTCTTCGTTTGACCAGCTTTTAGCAAGGACTGCTCTGCTAGCTCTCAGCTAGCAGAAGCACTGGGATTATTCCCCCATATGTAACTAAGTCTACCTTCAGGAATCCAACTGTGAACTGATGTGAGTAAACTTCTTTTATTGACTTTGAACAAGATTGTGGTGTCTTTATTCTTTTAGGAGGGATTCAAGGGAACTTACCAGGAACGTACAATTCAATCTGAGACAGACTGAATTGTATAATAGTGAGAGGCTCACACGAGCCTGCAACCAGCTGTCTGCTATGCATGTAAAAAGGGGAATGTAACTCTGCTAAGTAAAGGAACTTGCTAGCGCAAGTTAGGAAGGATATTAATAAACAATATATCCTTTCCTGCCACCCTGAAAATTCCCACAAGGAGTGATTAGAGTGACAGACTATGACTTGGGAGACCAGGGTTCAAATCACCACTCAGTTATAAAGCTCACTGCTTGACCATGGGCCACTCTCTGTCTCTCAACCTAACCTACCACACAGGGTTGTTGCGGAGATGCCACGAGGAGTGGCGGGAATCACATACGAAACTTTGAGCTCCTGGGAGACAG
Organism: Podarcis liolepis; assembly: GCF_965112155.1. NCBI lineage: Eukaryota > Metazoa > Chordata > Lepidosauria > Squamata > Lacertidae > Podarcis > Podarcis liolepis. Next base: position 5,636,001 of record NC_139569.1, on the reverse strand, counting down.
AGGTGGAACATAAATGCTTATAGGGACAGAACCATCTAAAATGTATAGAAACTTATTCATGTATGCTACTACAGTGGCTAGAATGTCACTCGCCCCAAAATGGAAAGAAGTAAGAAGTCCCAGCAAAGGAAGAATGGATACAAAAACTTATGGAATACGCAGAAATGGCAAAACTTACCGGAAGAATAAGAAATCAAGATAAAAAACTTTTTAAAATAAAAGAATGGAAATGGTTTATTGAATATTTGCAGAAAAATTGTAAGCAGGTAAGATCATTGGCAGGATTATTGTATTAACCTGCAGTTTGATAAGAGTATATACTTAAAGTAGATGAATAAATGAGCAAATTAAGTAGATATGGATATGCAAAGGATTTTAAAAATTAAGGAACCACAGAAAGAGGGGGAAGGAAGTCAAGTTTTGAAATGTTAAAATGATTGTAAAATTAGTGTATAAACTTGAAAAGTATAAATAAAATTTGAAAAACTGGAAAAAAGAGAGTAGATGACCCTTTGGGTGATTTCCAACTGTACAGTTCTATGATTCTAATACTCATCACCTCCCCTTTTCAGTGCCCACTCAACTGTTTTCTGTTTAGAAACTGAAAAAGATTGAAGAAGGAACTTACAATCCAAAGGCCATCGAAGGGGACGAGGGAGTGGAATCTGTCCAGGTTTTCCAGCCACCACTGGTGAGTGTTTAGGTTAGAGAAGTCGGGGAAAGCGGTGAAGCCAGGCCAGACCTAGGGGGTGGGGGACAACAGCACAAATCTGATGGATAAAATTCAGGCAGAGTTGAACCCAATCAACTTTCTGCACGGGGTGCAATAGGTTAGCGCCTTATCCAGCCCACCAGGCTTACCCATTTATTTATTTTTTAATTCATGTTTACCATCTAGGCCAGTAGTTGCCACCAGCCTTTGGGTTCCATAAAAGTATCCCCAGTGGGAATACCCTGTACTGAGAATAGCTCTTTGTACAACACACTAAGGAAGATAACAATACAATAAAATTCAAAACAGTAAACTGAAGAGGCAAAACGCCACCCCGCTCCTTCGCTCTCACCTGCCCTATCAGAGGTTTTCCTTGGGTGCTGTTGATGAATATTCCACGCTTCAAGCCTTCATCGTAAGGCCAGTAAGAGCCTGGAGGTTGGGTGCTGCTGATTCCTGGGTCCTGGGGGGAAAGCAAAAGGCGGTCAAGCAGGCTAGGGATCCACACAGCAGTGAAACCAGCCTCTTCCACCAAATGGATCTTTGGCTACCTGCTTCAAGAAAGGCAGGAAACTCAAATGTTCTACTGGGCTAGAGCAGTGGTTCCCCAACATTTTCAGGCCACTGCCTCCTTGTTTCCATAATGTCACCCCCCCCAATTGTTCCTGCAACTGTATGTCAGTCAGGTGGGAAAGCTCTATAGCACGGGGGGAAAGCACACATCACTAAATACCGTAAAAGGCCATTTGTAGGGAGAACAGGGACCTTTGCTGAAACGTACTTCTGAGCAAACAGGATTTTGTCCATGGATGAAGGACAATGCAAGTTTTTGGGGGGAAGAGAAGGCTATATTTAATGCCACATGGAAGCGCTTTTTCCATTCTCGCTTCTAGATTGCATTTTGCCTCCATGGCTAAATAAATAAAACACACAGGATTTGGGAAATGCAAAGCTCTAAATAAAGGGTCCCAGCATAGCAGCAGCTTTTGATGAAAGCTACACCAGAGTGACAGGATGTTACTTACCTTGCTTGAAAAAATTAAATCGTATCTTGGAATTGCACGTTTATATTGCTGGAGTAAGAAAGAAGTGAGAAAAGCACAGAGAGGTTACCAGAATCATCACGTAGCGCTGCCCATGTCTGTGAAGGTCTTCCACCAACTGGGGGAGAGTGCCAAACTTCTGGGAGTCGATGGTGAAGTCTCGATAGCCATCCATGTAGTCAATATCATTCCACTGGGCAGCCTGCAAACAGAAAGCATAGGTATCATAGAACTGTAGAGCTGGAAGGGAATCTGAGGATCATCTAGTCCAACTGCCTGCAATGCAGGAATATGCAGCTGCCCCATGCAGGGATTGGACCTGGGACACTGGCATTATCAGCACCATGCTCTACTCAACTGTGCTACCTCAGTTGAGAAAGAAAGAGTGTTGGACCAGAACTGCAGAAAGCTACTAACAGCACAATCCTATCCATGTCCACTCAGAGGTAAGGTAAAGGTAAAGGGACCCCTCACCATTAGGTCCAGTCGTGGCCGACTCTGGGGTTGCAGCGCTCATCTCGCTTTATTGGCCAAGGGAGCCGGCGTACAGCTTCGGGGTCATGTGGCCAGCATGGCGAAGCCGCTTCTGGCGAACCAGAGCAGCACACAGAAATGCCGTTTACCTTCCTGCCAGAGCGGTACCTATTTATCTACTTGCACTTCATGCTTTTGAACTGCTAGGTTGGCAGGAGCAGGGACTGAGCAATGTGAGCTCACCCCGTTGCGGGGATTCGAACCACCAACCTTCTGATCGGGAAGTCCTAGGCTCTGTGGTTTAACCCACAGCGCCACCAGCGTCCCTCCACTCAGAAATATGTCCTATTAAATTCAGTCTTATTGAATGATTCAGTCTATTCGGTGCTATTAAATTAACTTACTATCAAATTAAGTTAAATTAGGATTGCTGCCTTAGCTATTAAACACACTGGGCGACCTTAGGCGATTCACTCTCTCTCAACCTAACCTACTTCACAAGGTCACTGTGAGGCTAAAGCAGAAGGGAGGGGTGTGTGTACTGTCCTAAGAATGTGAAAGGAGCCTGATGGAGCAGCTCAGGGGCCCACCTAGTCCAGCATCCTGTTCCTGGCCAACCTGATGCCTGTGGGGAAACCCGCAAGCAGGGCCCAAGCCCTCTAGGATTTCAGACAGAAGTCTTAACCAAGCCCTCCTTGGGAGATTCAGGATTTGAACCCGAGACCCTTTGCATGGAAAACACCATGTGCCACACCCCTGACCTAAATCTGCAAGCTCCTCATTCTGGAGGGTCCCGGTTGATGTTTACCTGCGGGATCTGAAAATTCCTCATGGCCTTGACGATCTCCCAGGTCTCGTTGCTTGTTCCATAGCCCCAGCGGCAGAGATGGAAACCCAATCCCCAAAAGGGAGGCATGGCAGGGAAACCTAAAACAAAAATCAGGAAAGTGTTAGGTGTGCTGCCTCCTCTATGCCAGAGCCACGGTCTTCTTCCTTCTGTGCCTTTTGACTCGTCCAAGTCGGAGTTTACTGCTTATTTGCAGTTATTTGCATTCTGATTTAATCCACGTAGTCCAGTGTTCTTTGTCATGGTCCAGTTTATGGGCGATCGAAGTCCCGGCTGAGGACGTCGGGATTGGAGACAAGATGGCGAGGTAGGAGCAGGAACGAGAGTCCAGAAGCCAGGGATACGAGGGTCAGGAAACAGGGAGTCACAAAGTCAAGGGTCCAAGGGTTGAGAAGCAAGGAGTCAAGAAGCCGAGGTCCAAGGATCAGGAAGCAAGAAGCCAAACACAGCAAGGCGGCAAACGAGTTGCTGTGGCCAAGAGCCGAAGGGAAATGCTGACCTTATATCCCTTCCCGGCTCTTGCCACCAGGTGTAGTGAGTTACCAATCCGCCTCACCAGTGTGCCTTGCCTCTCCAGAACAAACTTAGGAAGGCCCCAGCCCTGAAAAGCCCTACTGGTCACAGGGCCTGGCTCCTGCACACACTCCTGACATTCTTCAATCTTGGGTCCCCAGATGTGGGTGGGCTACAACTCCCATCATCCGCAGCCTGGTGGACAAACATGATGGGAGTTGTAGTCCACCCACTTCTGGGGACCCATGATGGATGAACACTGTTGTTGTCCACATGACAAGAACCTCAAACAACACCAATCAGCATGATTCAGGTTTACCCAGTGCAGGGATAATCCATTACGTTGGGGAAAATTGAGCTCTGAATCACTGCACTTGGGGTCAAAGATGATTTATTTCTGTGTTTTGGAGTGGGTGGATTGACTGTCACCTTCTTCTACTCCCCTTTCCACGCCCACTGCTTCCTCAATACTCTCTCATTTCTTTTTGTAACTATTTCCGGTATGCATGTGACACTGACCATCCACACATCGCCCCCACTTTATTAGTCGTTCTGCCATGCTTCCCCAGTATTACAGCATTGTTTCTACCTGGAGGGGGCGCTCTTGCATTATAGCATAGTGAAAGCAGGGCAAACCAGGAACGTTTGTCATGTGGAAAAATTGCAAGAGTTCAGCAGGAAGCTGTGGGATTGGAAACAAAGCAGGGTGCCTGCACCCAGACTGTTTACATACTATCAAAAGCACAAAGCACAATAGACAAAGGGACGTATGGAGGAGCCTACAGATACTGACCAATCACCTGCTGGTACTGCTGGACCACCAAGTTGGGGTCTGGGCCTAGGAAAATGTAGAAATCCAGAATGCCTCCAACGGGTCTCCAGGTGAGGGCAGGTGCGGGCTGAAGCACTACCTCTAGGCGACAAACAGGAGAGAGGAAGACTTAGGGTTTGTCCACAGTTCTGCTTGTGTGGTTTTCCACCTGCCCCACTGCTTTCTCTGGGAAAACCAGGGCTGAATCAGAGCAAACATCAATCCACAGAAAACCCAACTGATGTTAGTGCTGAGACTTTTCATCTGTTATTTGTCCTGTTTGATTATTTCCATTGCTTTTAAAAAGAAAAAGAAAAAAAGCCCGTTTAAAAAAAATTCAGCATTGCTAGGCTTCGGCAAAAAGGTGATGAATAAGTATTTAAGCAAATGAATGAATGAATAAAAATAAATGTTGAATTCAAATGGGCAGATCGTTGGGCAGAAGGAAGTTGGGAGAAATCCACAAAAACGGGGAGAATAGAGAAGATCTGTACTTGGTATCCAACAGAAACCTTCTTTACCGTAACTGATATTTGAATTTATGGCTTTCAATATCCTTCAACCCTACAGATATTTTAAAGGCATTTTAAAAAAAATTAAAACGCTGGAAACTGCTGGAGGTATAAAGGACTGGCATCACTGGATCAAGTACATCAATTCTGTTGAATTTTTAAATTGGCTTTTCAATAAATGTGCAATTAAGTGTTACTGTTTTGAATTTTATTGTGTTGTTCTCTTCCTTAGTGAGTTGTGCGAACCACTATTATAAAGGAAGGCACTGGGGATGATGTTATGGATCCAAGCTGGCAGTGGCCCAAAAAAGTTTGGGAGCCACTTCACTAGTCTTAAGAGCCCTCGGGGACACACCAAGGTCCCTCTTTTCTCCCTTACTCTTCATGGCTTTGCCAACACGATCTGTGTGTTAGAAGTGCTTGGCCAAAAGGGTCCCTGTAGGATGCCTGTAGCCCTCTCAGCTGATGCAGACCACCTGCCTCTCCCTCTCTTTTTCTACCAGCCACTCTGCGGTCTCCATGCAGTCAAAAGGCCAAGCCCCTTGGAGAGAAGGTCGGAGACAACAGACAGCCAAGGAGGGTTGAGAAGCAGCTGGCTATGAAGGCAAAGAGCCAGCAGCTGCAAGATGCGGTTAAACCGCCCAGCGGTTGCTAAAGAGCCCGCCTCATGGCAGGAAACAGAAGGCTCTTGCCTCCGTAAAAAGCCCCTGCTGCACCTCCAAAACTCCATTTTCCTCCTTTACTTCGCAAGCACTGACTCAGATTGGCTTCCCGCGCATCTGAAGTCCATCTGATTACCTGAAAAGCATGTGTCACCTGGAATTTTTTAAAAATACAAACCCCTGAAGACGAACCCACTTTTGACCACCCTCTGACTAGTTATTCAAAAGAAGTGAGCTTACAAACATTTTTCTCTTTGCTTCCAGTGAAGAGCCTGAAACTCCCTGGTTTTCTTTATTCATCGCCTTCCAGCAGATCCACCTGGGCAATGCTCAGAACGTTCAGATTGGTTTAAGTATCTAAATTATTTCACCCCAAAAGGTGCCAAGGGGACACGTACCCATTGCGTTGCTGTTCATGAGGAATACCCCATGGGAAGCTCCGTCTCTCTCCATGGCAAGGTAAAAGGGGTGGACGCCGTAGAGATTGAAGGACTCCTGAAAACAAAAAGAAGTCAAGACTCATTTTCAGCCAGCACTTCATAAGAACGCAAGCAGAGCCCTGCTAGATTGGGGCCAATGGCCCGGCCCGTCCAACATCCCGTTCTCACGGTGGCTGACCAGATGCCTCTTTGTGGGAAACCTGCAAGCAAAACCCAAGCCCAAGATCCCTCTCCCAGTGCCTGTAGCCAGTGTGGTGTAGTGGTTAAGAGCGGTAGACTCGTGATCTGGTGAACCGGGTTCGCTTCCCCACTCCTCCACATGCAGCTGCTGGGTGACCTTGGGGTAGTCACACTTCTCTGAAGTCTCTCAGCCCCACTCACCTCACAGAGTGTTTGTTGTGGGGCAGGAAGGGAAAGGAGCCACTTTGAGACTCCTTCGGGTAGTGATAAAGCGGGATATCAAATCCAAACTCTTCTTCTTCTTCTCCTGCTGCTGTGGCCCAGGGTCCTGCTTGCAGATAGCCCAATAGATGCATCTGGTTGGCCACTGTGAGAACAGGATTCTGGACTAGATGGGCCATTGGCCTGATCCAACAGGCTCTTCTTGGGTTTAGAGAGGCAGCCAAACATGAGATGTTCGACAGTGGAATTTTCTGCCAAGGAGTGTGGTGGAGTCTCCTTCTTTGGAGGTCTTTAAGCAGAGGCTTGACAACCATATGTCAGGAGTGCTCTGGTGGTGTTTCCTGCTTGGCAGGCGGTTGGACTCGATGGCCCTTGTGGTCTCTTCCAACTCTATGATTCTATGATAGTCCAGCATCCTGCTTCCCACAGTGGCCAACTGGATGCCTCCAGGAAGGCTACAAGGAGGAGATGGAAGGCAATCATTGGATGGACCTCCCTGGGTTTGCTTGGTCACAAAGCCATCTAAACTGATGGCCATTGACTGTGGCAGCAAGTTCCACAAGTTAACTATATGTATGGAGCAGAACCTTCTTGCCTTTTCCCTGGGTCTCATTTATGGAGGAGTGATGGTTCTGACAGGGGTTGGTGATTACAAACATGGGGCCTTATGGGAACATTGGCTCATGGGGCAAACAGCCACTTTGGGGGAGGAGGGAATTTTAAATAGGAAGGCAGAAGAAGAAGAAGAGGAGGAGTTTGGATTTGATATCCCGCTTTATCACTACCCTAGGGAGTCTCAAAGCGGCTAACATTCTCCTTTCCCTTCCTCCCCCACAACAAACACTCTGTGGGGTGAGTGGGGCTGAGAGACAAGGTCACCCAGCAGCTGCATGTGGAGGAGTGGGGATGCAAACCCGGTTCACCAGATTACGAGTCCACCGCTCTTAACCACTACACCATGCTGGCTCAGGCAGCCTGAAGGGGGTAAGGTTAACCCCTCTAACACAACCAAGTTCCTTAATTAAATTGGGGACTCAGCAGTTGTTATTAATCAACTTTTTTTTAAAAAAGCATGGGAGAATCTGACCACCTTTGGCCATTCAAACATGTAAGGAAACAGGAGGAAATAAGAGAGAACATTTGAACAGGGAGGGGGCAATAAAGCTACAGCATGACTGAAAATAGTTAAGACCCCCCCCCAATCTTGCATAAAAGGTACCGTAGGAGGGACATCTCGGGCCCAGAAGGTCAGGGTGTTCCATTCCAGACTATGCAAGAAGTTGCTTCGATGTTCCCCCAGTCCATAAATGAATGTGGATGGAAGGACTGTAGAAATCTGCAGAAACTGATCAGCAAAGAACAAGGGAGCCACTGTTGTGTTCAACCTAAAGAAGGGAGGGGAAGAGATGTTAGGAAGGACAGGTGACAAGAAAAAGGCTGCTTACCGATGTTTCCCCTTGCCAAAAGTGTTTCTAGTCCTCATGGCTGAACAGAGAGAGTAGCTTTAAAATGTGGTGGGATACTAAAGTCCAAGGGAAGGCCCCTCCTTCCAGGAGAGGTCCTGCTTTAGGCCTGTTTCACACACTACTGCATCAGCAGTAGTGGAAGTAGTGGACCCTGGAAGCGGGACATGAATTTAAGAAGTGAATAACAAATACATAAATTTAGAGGGGAAGAGACGGATTCTTACAGCACGGTCCCCGAAGATTTCCGCTTCACTATCAACCCAAAGGGCTCCTTGGAAAACTCAATGGTGTACAAGGGATTCTCTGCTCTCTTGGTTGCTGGAGGAACATCAAGGGGCACTTCGTACCGAGGCTTTGTGGCATCCGTGATCTACAAAAAGGGGACACACAGACACACCCAGGTAAATGGGAGATGCAAGACATTGTGAATTGTACCAAGGGCTCAAGCTGAGGCCAGGATCCTAAAGCCGCATGTGAGAGTGAAAGGAGGTCTCCAATTGCAACCACTTAAGACAGCTTCTGCCAACCTGAGGTCTTCCCAATGCCTTGGACCACAATGTCCATCAGCCCCAGCCAGCATGGCTGTGCTGAGTGGGGCGGATGGGAGAGGCAGTCTCCGACAGCTGACATCGAATAAATTATAAACAGAACGTACAGTACGGTCGCATCTTGTGCAGGAGTAACGCAGGGATGGAGTGTATACACAAAAACATGTATACTTGAACCACCCCCTTGGAACTGCCCCCCTCCCTCCAGCAAGGCAGAGAGCTTAAAAGCTCTTTCTGCACCCGCCTTGTGTACAATTGATATGCACAATTTCAACCAGCCAGCTTTCAACCGCACAAGGTTGAAATCACACAAGTAAATTGGGCGTTAAGTTGCAGCTGTACTGCATTGATTGTAAACGTAATGTGTTTGTGTTAATGTATCTATGTTTGTTTTAAGATGTGTTGTCAGTTGTCTGGAGTCCTTTGGGTAACGTGCAACTACCAAGTATTCATTATTGTTATTGTTATTATTAATGAATATGAATAATAACAATAATAATGAAAATAATGGTGGTGATAATAATAATAATAATAATAATAATGATGATGATGATAATAGCACCAGGCTGATGAAGGCTGACTGAAGACCAGCAGCCTGATGAGGCAGGCACGGTCCGTTAGCTTTCAAAAGCATTTTTCATTGCGCAAAACTAGCATTTCCTGCATGTACAAATCTCCCATTTTCCGCTGCCTCTCTCCCTTCCGAATGCACATCCAGCATGAACATCAGGGTATGTGGGAAGTCAGATCACTGGCCCATCAGTTTTGTCTCCTTACAGACTAGGGTTTCAGGAAGGGGTTTTCCCCCTACCTGCAGAAGCTGGGGATTGATCCTGGGAACTTGTACACCCCAAGCAGATACTCCCCCACTGAGGTATGCCCTTTCTCCTCTTCCCCAAGGCCCCTGCCCTGAAGGGTTCGTTGCACCCCAGTACTGCCCAGCTGAAAATAGCAGAGCTGATCTGGGTGGGGAGCCAGTGCACACCCACCCTCAGGTGTTTTGAGAATACAACTCCCAGAATCCCTGTCCACTGGCCATGCTGCGAGGGGCTGATGGGAGCTGGAGTCCAACAACTGATTCTCCAGCCCTGGAATAGACAGCATGCAGAATCAAACGTATGGCTCACGTTTTTGGAGCTAGTGAGAAATCTTTGCCTGTTTTCATTTCAGTGCACCGTAAACTACTTGAATATCACTGAATATCGTGATTTATCATTTAATCTAGCACAGGAGCGGTGAACTTGTTGCTCTCTGGGTGTTGTCGGGCTCCAACTCCCATCAGCCCCAGCCATCATGGTCAATGGTCAGGCATAACAGGAGCCTGGCAACATCTGGAGGGCCCCTGGTTGCTCAACCAATTTGATTTGAATTAATTTTATAATGAAATGATTTTAGAATGTTGTATTATTTTATTGTTAGCCGCCCTGAGCCCGGCTTCGGCTGCGGAGGGCAGGATATAAATAAAAAAATATTGTTATTATTATTATTAACCCTAGTGTACAGAGGCTGGCAACTGCTCTCCAGAGTCTGAGAAGCCTTGTCCCTTGGGGGTGCCAGGGACCTTCTGCAAGCAAAATGCGTGCTCCCTCGTGGGCTGGCAGCCCATTCCCAGCTCTCTTGTGAAGGCTCAGTAGGATTAAAAGTGGAAAGCGACAGCTCTGGGAACAATTAACCCATAGGAAATGACTCGCCTTGACATGCAGCCGGGCATCTGTTTCAAACTCCACGCTGAGCTGCAGCTTCTCAACATCTCTTGGGTAATAGGTCTTTGCCTTCCTGGTCAGAAATCCTCGCACTCCCAGCTCAGTCTCATTCAGGCTGCCCAAGGTGTAGCTGGGGAAGTCAGGCGGGTAGAAGCACCAGGGTACCCCCCTCGTGCTGCCTGAAGGCCAGTCACCATCGACAAAGCAGCATCCCCGGGCCTCGCACAGCTCCCGCGTCACGACTGTGCTTCTCTCCGGGAAACAGTCAAAGCGGAGGCTTTCTGGGATGGAGACGCACTTGGTCAGGGGTGGCGTTCCATGCTGACCCCACCAGATCTGCCCGAGAACCCAGACGGTCACCCCGCTAAGCATGGCAGCCACCGTCAGGAGGCCGCCACCCAGCCACCAAGCGGACAACTTCTGATGACACAACGGTTTCCCATCAGCGGCCTCCTCTCCGGATTCTGTGATCTGGGGGACGTCTGCCGTCAGCTTCTGATAGGACTTCATTTTCTGCGTGCTGGATGAGGAAGGAGAAAGGAAGAAGAAACCCACTGTGACAATATTTCTCTTATTCGCAACCACAGGAACTGAAGAAATAAGCGCAGAATGTTATCTACCGCCACCCCAGTAACTTTGACATTAGACTACTGCGATGCACTGTACAAGAGACGGCCTTTGAAGACTATTCAGAAAGTTCACACAGCCAAAAGTGCAGCTGTGGAACTGTTGACTGGATCAATAAAACTGAGTACATCTTGCCAGTTTTTAAACAGCTTCCCTGACTGCCAGCATCTTTCAAAAGCCTGGAACCTGAACATGAGCCTATAAAGCTGTTTAAGATCTTTAATTCCAAGTGTGGTTTTTAGGCTTTAAAACAAGGATGGGAAATCTGTGAACCTCCAAACATTATCTGACTCCAACTCCCATCAGCCCCAGCCAGTGTGGTCAATGCACAGGGATGATGGGAGTTGTAGTACAACAAAATTTCTGGAGGAGTACAGGTTCCCTATTCCTGCTATAGTAACTGACACAAAGAAAGTAGGAAATTAAGTAGAGTGTCCTAAGAAGCAGTTTTGGTATGTGTGGTTTTTAACTAAGATCTAGAGTTACAGGTGAGAAATGAGGTGGTCACATTCACTGACAATATTCAATTGTTCAGGAAAAAGCTCCAAAAGGACTTTTCCAAACTGAGTGAATGGGTGGTAAAAACATGAATGCCAAGCAATGTAAACACATGTAAGGTGCGGCATGTCAGGACAAAAGAAATTAATTTCACATATAAGATCTAAACTATCAGTGACTGACCAGGAATGAGATGGGCCATTGGCCTGCTTATGTCCTTAATAGCATCTCAATGCCCTACTTGGTTTTACCAGTCTTGAGGGCAGCAGCTTTAAAAAGCAACATATACACACATGTCAAACAACCTTGCAGTCACCCTGTGCTTCCTTATTTACTGCAGCTAGGCTTACCTCTTGGGAGAGCTAAAACAAATCCACCTCCATGTGTTTGCGCTTGATAATAGTAACAGCAGGAAGGAATAAAGCCTTCTGTCTTGCAACTGTTGGATGGCACTACCGCAAACCTCCTAGAATAAGCTCTTGTATTTGTTTTCAGCAGAATATTTTTTGAGTCTGCTCCCAGGAACACCATGAGCTGGATTCCATGGCTTACATGCCTGGGCTGCATTCTTAGCTGTGGCAAACAGTAATGCTGTTTGCTTTTTAGAGGTTGGGTTGTTTTTTGTTGTGCAACAATTGTTAATTATTCCTGCCTGTTTTTTTAAAAAAAGTTTTTATTTGAAACATGTGTTTTTATTTTTTGTGTGTGCACTGCCTGGAGACCGCCTGGTATTTAGGAAACAGCAACAAAATTGATGATGGTGATGATAAGTAAAAGCCTGCCTACTAACAGAACAATTTGTAAGTGTCCTTTACTTTCAGCAGAAGCAAGTAACCTGAGGTTACTTCTGAGTAGACCTGCACTGGCTGTGCTTTAAGTTTCATAGAATTTGCCCCCCCCCCAAAGTACATACAGGGCCACACAGAAAAGCCATTATTGCAAGGTGCAAAATTCAGCACTATCACTCTAGGGCAGAACTTGCTACCTTTCCCCCAATCAGGGCTCTTGAACATACTCTGTCTGTTTTTCAGGCGTTGTTCTATCACACACACACCCCTTTGATTTATTTGAGCTCACTGCAGAGAAAAAGAAAGCGAAAGTGTTTTCGTGCTTTCCTACTGTGGCAAAAATCCAAAACGATTGTTTTAAAAGCTTTTTTAGAGGAAGAATTCAAATATGCAGACATCCCAAATCAATCTGATTTAATAAAATGAAACAAACATAACATAAATGAACGGGGGGCAGTGTCTGTTATACCGCAAAGAAAAGGGTACTGAGCAACCTTAAAAGACTGGCAGAACTAGTTTACGTCTAAAAAGAGTTGTATAAGACTATACTGCTATTGTGAAAGAACAAATAAGAGACCCCTTCATTAGATCTATGAATTGCTATTCTCACTTGGCAGATTTTACACAGAATTGTAGAGCTGGAAACGACCCCAAGGGCCATCTAGCCCAACCCCCTGCAATGCAGGAATCTCAACTCAAGCATCCATGACAGATGGCCACTCAAGCTCTGCTTAAAAACCTCCAAGGAAGGAGAGTCCACCACCTCCAGAGGGAGTCTTACTGTCAGAAAGTTCTTCCTAGCATTTAGTCAGAATCTCCATACTTCTCTGTTTGGATCCCACCCTCCAAAGCAGCAGAAAAAAAGGTTTCTCCATTTTCCATGTGACATCCCTTTAGATATTTGAAGATGGCTCTCATATCTCCTCTTGACCCAACTCCATCAACTGTTCCTCATATGGCTTGATTCTCTGGCCCTTTATCATCTTGGTCACCCCCCTCTGCACACATACCAGCTTGTCAATATCCTTCTTAAACTATCGTGCCCAGAACTGGACAAAGGACTCCAGGTGGCGGTTTGACCATAACTTGTGCACACAAAGAAAAATGTTGCAAACAGCAGGCTGATTTGTAATAATAATAATAATAGGTCCCCCCAACAAAATTTAAAATTCGTCTTTGTAATTCGGAATTTATGTGATATGATTTAATTTGATGTGATTGGCCAGTTAATAAAAATTATTTAATAATAATAATAATAATAATAATTTATACCCAGCCCATCTGGCTGGGTTTCCCCAGCCACTCTGGGCGGCTTCCAACAGAATATTAAAATACAATAGTCTATTAAGCATTAAAAAAATCCCCTAAGCAGGGCTGCCTTCAGATGTCTTCGAAAAGTCTGGTAGTTTCTCTTTGATATCCAGTGGGAGGGCGGGTGCCACTACCGAGAAGGCCCTCTGCCTGGTTCCCTGTAACTTGGCTTCTCGCAGCGAGGGAACCGCCAGAAGGCCCTTGGAGCTGGACCTCAGTGTCTGGGCAGATTGATGGGGGTGGAGACGCTCCTTCAGGTATACTGGACCGAAGCCGTTTAGGGCTTTAAAGGTCAGCACCAACACTTTCAATTGTGCTCGGAAATGTACTGGGAGTTAGTGTAGGTCTTTCACTGTAATTGACAGCAGCACTACAATAGCTCTGGCAATTACTATTATTTTGGCCATCTGTTATGGATGCCCTAGCTGAGACCCCTGCATTGCGGGGGTGGGGTGGGGTTGAAGCTTGGATTCCCTTCCAACTCTACAATTCTATGGTAATATTGTATCTGATGTGGTTTCTAACCCCGCCCCCGAAACACCAGTCTCTTCTTCCCCCTCCCCTCCACTTCAACAGAAACAAAACCATCAGGAAACACATGCGCTTTGCCGACAGAGACCACCCAGCTCCATTCACCCGCTTTTCCCGCGCTTCCTTCCCCCCGCATGAATGAACATTCCTCAGTGGGCGGGACTACGCCAAGTACGGCGGGTGGGTGGGAGCGAGGAAGGAAGAGCCGGGAGGAGGAGGAGGGAGAGAGAGAAGCAGGAGCGAGAGGGCGTGGCTTTGGCTCCCTTGCCCCGCCCCAGGCTCGCTGACGTCTGCCGTGGCGAGGCTCGGGTGACAACCCGTCCCCGGAAAACGGCCCGAGCCCCGATTGGCCGGGCGGCTCGAGAGGGAGGAGGAGCTTCGGCGCGCGCTTGTTGCTGCCGCTGTTCTCCCTCCCGGCTTCCCCTCCCCTCCCTCCCTCCCGTCCCCAATGGGGGCGGGGAGGAGAACTTGACTTTCACTCACTCGCGGCACGCGCGCGCCAGGGAGAGGAGGCCAGAGCGAGGCCGCTGCGCTGAGGGGAGGCGAGGCGCGAGCCCGGCCGGCCGTTGCGAGGCCCCTTCGCCAGTTTTCGCCTCACGCTTCTCTGTCCGGCGGGTAGAAGGGGGGGGGGAGAGTAGCCGCGGGTGCGCGCGCGCGCTCCCGCCCTCCCGCCCGCCTAGTCCAAGGTAAGGCAAGCGAGCGACTGACTGACTGGCGTAGCGGCGGTTGGCGGCGGCGCGGCTTTGTTGTTTCGTGAGGGGAAGAAAAACAGAGGCGAATTCGGTTGGACCGCTGAGGGGACGGAGGGAGGTCCGGGATTGGGCCGCGCGCTGGGCCGGCTCGCGCATGCGCCGCCTTGTGGAAGGGAGGGGGAGGAGCCTAGATGGGAGGGGTCAGAGAGAGAGAGGGAAAAGGCTAAAGGGAGGAATTTGCTGAGTCATTGCTGGAGCCAAGCACGTGGTGGCAAAATAAAGTCTGCCACGCCGTATCTATCTATGTAGGTATGAAGTTCTCTCTCCCCTCTTCCCTGCTCCTGTGTGGATCAGAGTTCGTTTGACTTTTAGAGGGCATCTGAAGGCAGCCCTGTTTAGGGAAGCTTTAATGTTTAATAGGTTATTGTATTTTAATATTGCGTTGGAAGCTGCCCAGTGTGGCTGGGGAAATGCAGCCAGATGGGCGGGGTATAAATAATAAATTATTATTTTATTTTGGGAGGGGAAGCTGGTCCATTAGTACGGGGACGCTGCTTGTCACCTTCAGCCCACCACCCCGCCTCGCTCTCACCCCACTTGCTTCTTTGCAACTAACCATCACGGGGAGCTCACCCCTCCTCCTCAGAATGATATAGCGTTTTTATCCTGCCCCTTCAACATAGGTTTATGTTCACAGGTGGCTAGCAGATTAGTAACAAACTAAACAGTTTATTCATGATGATGAATAAACAAAGCACACATACTAAAGTTGGGATAGCTTAGTCAGTGGAGCATGTGACTCTTAATCTCAGGGTTGTGGGTTTGAGACCCTTGTTGGGCAAAAGATTCCTTCCTTGCAGGGGGGTTGGACTAGATGATCTTTGTGGTCCTTTACAACTCTACAATTATGTGATTCTACGAGGCTAATTGGGATGCGGGTGGTGCTGTGGGTTAAACCACTGTGCCTCTTGGGCTTGCTGATAGAAAGGTTGTGGTTTGAATCCCCATGACGGGGTGAGCTCTCGTTGTTCAGTCCCAGCTCCTGCCAACCTAGCAGTTCGAAAGCACGTCAAAGTGCAAGTAGATAAATAGGTACCACTCTGGTGGGAAGGCAAACGGCGTTTCCATGCGCTGCTCTGGTTTCTCCAGAAGTGGCTTAGTCATGCTGGCCACATGACCCGAAAAAACTGTCTGCGGAAGTGGACAAATGCCAGCTACCTCAGCCTTTAAAGTGAGATGAGCGCTGCAACCCCAGAGTTGTTCACGACTGGACTTAATTGTCAGGGGTCCCTTTACCCTTTACCTTTTATGAAGCTAATACAGCAAATTCAACCAACAAACTTAAACAGCAGCAACCAATACAAATAAATTGTAAAATTGAACTGCTCTAAGTTAATGAATGCTTACATTAGCAGCTCTTAAAAGCCTCGTGAAATTGAAATAATGACTATAATTTCAATGGAAATACATTTTGTCGTGAAGAACAATGTGGCCAGGTGACCTTTCTGCTGCTCAGCTGCTAATGTTAATGGGCACCTTCAATACTTTCCTTTGTCTTCCTTCTTATGATTTCTTCTTTGCATTGTACCTGAATGGGACAGACTTTCAAATACATGACTCTTCAGATACAGAGGACTGTCCTCTGTGAAGGAGGACACATAGTCACTGTAGCCTGTAAGGCTATTTTATGCTCCCCAAATGTTGCTGCTTTTCAAACTGGCATACGGTAAAGTATCTATATAAAAGTATTTATTGCACACCAGAGCAGTTAAAGAAGCCAGAAGGCAAGACTTTATCTCTGTTATATTATTCACTGTAATAATATGTTCTATTTCATTTGTCTCCCAACTGCACTTGAAGAAGCTAAGGATAACATACACACAGCCATGCCTGCCCCCCGCTCTGAACCTCCAAATTTTGCAACAACCCTGGTGCTTATCAAAAGGAGAGTGACAAAAATTGGGAAGGGCATTGAGACAAGATCCTGTAAGGAAAGGGTAAAGCAGTTTAGAAAAACAATAATAATTATATTTGTATACTGCCCTTCATCCAAAGATCAGAGGGCAGTTCACAACATCAAAATACAAAACAAGAACACAATAAAATGTTCAGCCAGTAGAAGATATTATGAAGAGGTATCTGACAGCCTTCTTAAGATATTGGAAAGCTGTCAAACAGATCACAAAGCAAAGGATGTGGATTAACTTCTTGGCCACACAAGCTGTTTGATAGTTGAATAGATGGCTTGCAATGTGGCAGACTGTCTATTACAAGATTTTACACAGAGGCTGGGTGGTCGATCACCTATCAGGGATGCTGTATCAGTGACTTTACTGCACCAGCAGGGGCTTGGACTGGATGATCTTTGACACCCCTTCCGATGCATATTTTTGGCATAGAGAATGGTCCATGGTCATCAGGGAGCTTCCTGGCTTAATGGGGAACTGACCTATGCCCACCTGGTCCTAGCTTGTCACACTAACCGCTACACCATACATACAATATTCTGTATAAAATACTTATTAACTACAACTACCACATTGTAGAATTGCATAGACAGCCTGCATATATGATGCTCTTGATCTCTTAGGTAAAACCACAAATGTCACACCAGCTCAGATACCGCTTTCACTGCCTACCCCTACATGTTTACATGAATCATTTTGTGGTTCAGAGACACCATAAAAGGGGGCAAAGGGAGAAACCCTATTATCTTCCAACTTACAGATGTCTCTGTAGGGCACATGGAGGTGATACATAGGTTATTTCAAGCAAATAGCTAGTTTTATGCCTGTGTGATATATGTGTGCGCGTGTAGAAGCTTGTGAGAGCAGACCTACCTATCTAAAGCATTAGATAGATTAGATTTCCTGACACCTTAAAAGTGCAACACTTAGTGGCATGTGAAATGTCTCCCCTCTATTGGCAGGTTGTGAACATCCACAGGTACATGTTTGTAAGCAGTGGTGCACCTGTTTGCATTTCATGGCCTCTTGGCCCCACCGTTTACAAAAACTTAGTTTGTTCATAGCCATGTGCCCGTGTGGCTATATTTTATATATGCACCGTGTAATCTTATAACTTATACAATGAACTGGATTCTGGTCTATGAAATTACTCTATTTCTGATGTTTAGAGCTGAGCTTATGTAGCCAAAAAGACACTGTTCATGCACGGGGTGGGTGTGTGGGTGTGTGCGCGCGCGCGCATCACAGCTGAGTAGGGGTAAACCCCGGACCCATCCATCAGAGTCTATGTTTCCTCTTTGGTGGGGTTATGGAAGGAGCATATCACATGGCAACGTTTTGTTGCAGGTGCCATTTGTGCTGCAATTACAGTGGTACCTCGGGTTACATACGCTTCAGGTTACAGACTCCGCTAACCCAGAAATAGTTCTTCAGGTTAAGAACTTTGCTTCAGGATGAGAACAGAAATTGTGCTCCGGCGGCGTGGCAGCAGCAAGAGGCCCCATTAGCTAAAGTGGTGCTTCAGGTTTCAGGTTAAATACGGACCTCCGGAACGAATTAAGTACTTAACCCGAGGTACCACTGTACAGGTAACTCGCAATTTAAGTGCATTTCACTTTAAGCACTTGGCATATATATGCACACCGGGGGGGGGGGGACTTTGGCAATCCCACCCTCCATTGCACCCAGTGTGTTTTGACTATACACGATTTTGGCTTCACTCGTTCTCCACGGATTGTAACCCCGGCATAAATTGAGAGTATATTGATAATCCAAAACCACTCTTTTTGCAACAAATTAACAGGGTTACATTTCTGGATACTTTTCTGTTTGATGAGTATGTGAGCAGGAATTTATATATTCTTGTTTGCTACTAGTGGAATCTGCCCGATGCCCCCGAGTCCAATATTGTTAAAACCAAGGAAACTCCTGGTTTCATGTCTCACTGCAGCCCTCCAATCAATTCAGTTCATCAGTCTCACTTTCAGTAGTGAGGGGAATAACCATACCAACCTGCCTTATGGGAAGGCTGAGAATGATGCATATGTGAAGGGCTGGGGGAGTTATATTGGAATTTATTTAGTGCCAGAGGAGCTGTGACATTCACAACTTGCTGCATAGGTTGCACATGCATGAGCAGTTGTGCGATGTGGGTAGGTTGGTATGAAATCTATTCTGGACTTTCTTATAGTAAGTTTAAATGTTGTTTTGTTTTTCACGGATGAATGTGTAATTGTACTTTAGGAGTAGAATGAGCTCCAGTACTCTGCTTGCGGTCGGGGAGGTTTGGCTTTGGGTTCGAGGAATTTCAGCCTTGCCGAATGAGTTAACTCCTTTTAGGGACTCTGGATATGAGGTGCCTCTGAGTCATTGTGCTCTTTGCACTTTCAGTGGTAGCATGCATGCATCCTGGCCAGCTAACTTCAGATGAGTCCATTCAGCAAAATCTAATCTCCATACGTCTTGATGGCATACGCAGCAGGCTTGGGTAGTTTGTGGGATGCATGCAACAGACACTGGTAGGGGGAAGTCGCTTGAACTGGGTTCTGCAGCAGTGGAATCCACCGTATTTTTCGCACCATAGGACGCACCGGACAATAGGACGCACCTTGTTTTAGAGGGGGGAGAACAAGAAAAAAAATCTCCCCCTCTCTGCCCAGCGCCCCTTCAGCGAAACGGCAGGCGGCGCTGCGCAGAGAGAGGGAGAATTTTCCCCCTCTTGTTTTCCCGCTCTAAAACAAGGTGCCGTTTAAGGTGCGTTCAGGCGGCTATGGCTTCTTTAGCCCCGCGCGCGCTCTCCCGGCTAGAGAGGTGATGCGCTGCTAAAGAGGCTCCTGCCATAGCCGCGCATTCCCCTCTCCAGCCAGGAGAGGGTCACGGGGGGCTGCTTTAGCCCCGCGCGCACTCTCCCGGCTGGAGAGGTGACGCCCGGCTATAGAGGCTCCTGCCATAGCCGCACGTCACCTCTCCAGCCGGGAGAGGGTTGCGGTGTTCTTCTTTAGCCCCGTGCGTGCTCTCCCGGCTGGAGAGGTGACGCGCGGATATAGAGGCTCCTGCCATAGCCGCGCGTCACCTCTCCAGCCGGGAGAGGGTCGCGGGGCTATGGCGTCTTCGCTCCATAGGACGCACTTTTTCCCCTTCAAAAATGAAGGGGAAATGTGTGTGCGTTTTTGAAGGGGAAAAAGTGCGTCCTATAGAGCAAAAAATACGGTATTGCAAAAGAAAAGGGAGTTTCGCTTTCTTCAAATCATTTAATCTCTGCAATCTGTGAACTACTGTGGACTGCTTTAATTGGTCATACCTTCTTATGACAGCTCATAGTTGAAATTCTCAACTAGGGAGTGTATCTTAATCATCTGTTCTCACAGGGCCACCAGGGAGACTTCCAAAAATCTCATGGGATTCAAATCAAAAGAATTCAATGAATACTGGCACAGTGAGGGCCAGTATAACTTGCCCATTGGTTTAATATTGGTACAGTATACTGCTTCCTTACTGGTTAGACAATGGGTGGGCAGTTAGTGACCTGAGAACTCCTTGCAGGCTCCTCTGCTGATTTCTCCCAAGCCAAGACACAGGCTCAGGGCTCTCCACTCTCCAGTGTGAGCATAGCCTTTGCCAGAGTTTTTGCCTCTTGTGCACTTTCGCTTATGCACCCTGATAAATTAACATGCGTAAGATAAGGGGAGAACAAAACCAAAGCATCTGTTGCTGCTCTTGTGGCAGAGAAGGGGATTAAAGAGCCCTTTCCCTGTGTCTTGCTCCTAAAGGAAAGCATCTCTATGGGAAGTAAACATGGCTGGCATTGTAATTTTTGGTCAGGTCAGCTTATGATCCCCATTACGGCTTTGAGAGGGAACTAGCTAGAAGAGCAACCATTATTTGTCATGTGTAGACACGATTAAGCATAGAGTTGTTTTAGGTCCACTGAATAACAGCTCTCCATGCTTTTCAAAGTCTCAAAGTTTCAAAAATGGAGCTGCTGTTTGAGAATCATAATAGGATATGTGGAGTCCAGAATACAGGCCGGAGTATCTCGTATGAGAGGGAGGATAGACTGCCGTGGGGGGGGGAGAGAATGCTCTTTTTTAAAAAAAAGTTAGGAAAGAAGTAGAAGTTTGGGGAGGGAGAACTTTCTGTGAATTCCACCATATTTCATTTAGACCAGGTTGCCTTCCTGATGTTCGTGGACATCCACAGGTTCTCCGTCTCTTGCTTTAGATAATAGAGTGTCCAATAAGTCTGGCACTCTGCTGTGACTAGAAACTTGGCTGTGCACTAAGAAAGATGGTGGGGAAATGGAAAGCAACCTCTGGGTTGAGAGCATTCCCCTGACAAGAGACCAAAGTCTGTTGTGAAGAGCAGCAGGCACATTTTGCACTTTCAGCCAGATGCCAGGATGGTGGTGCCTGACGTCTCCACCATGTGGAGGTGCACGCCTGGGGATCATTTGATCTTGACTTGTTTTCACACACTAGCAACACATCTGTAGAATTCTATCCATTACATCTTATCTGCACAATCAGAATGAATTTCAGGAACCAAAAAGTCGTACAGTGGCTCCTTGGGTTAAGAACTTAATTCGTTCTGGAGGTCCGTTCTCAACCTGAAACTGTTCTTAACCTGAGGTACCACTTTAGCTAATGGGGCATCCTGCTGCCGCAGCGACGCTGACACACGATTTCTGTTCTCATCCTGAAGCAAAGTTCTTAACCTGAGGTACTATTTCTGGGTTAATGGAGTCTGTAACCTGAGGTGTCTGTAACCTGAAGCATCTGTAACCCGAGGTACCACTGTATCGAAAAATATAACTTTCAAGCCGTTCGGCCCAAAAATGGCAACCAGGCATTCTGTTTTGGCAACTGTAACCTTGGTTTAAGGCGCTGTTCGGCGCCTAGCTTATATATCTGAGTTTCTAACACTGGAAGAGGGATGGGAAGGGTTTCTAAAGGCACCCATTGGGTTATCTTGGCAAGCCAAAAGTCTTTCAACTTCAACCCCATCACCTATAAAATGGTGCTACACATGCTTTACTTTACTTTACATGTAAGCAGAACCCTGCAGGATCACACTAGGCATCTGTTTAGGCCAGAATCATGCTTCCCGTGGCATTCATTTGGATGTACCTCAGGAGCTCACAAGTAGCGCTCAAAGGCAGCAGCCGTCTCCCACTGTTGCCCCTAGCAACTGACATTCGGGGCACGCTTCCTCTGAACATGGAGGATCGAAATAACCACTGATAGTTGTTGATTGACGTATCCTCCACGAATGACCAAGGTAACTGCGTGAAGCACTTTAAGCACACGCACAAAAAGCACAACCTGCGCTAACAATGCCAATTCGTTAGACGCTAGAGGAACTCCCCCTTCCCAGCTGTAGAACTGAGATGCTTCCAAACACAAAATCACTTCAAGCAATCGTTTCAAGCAATCCGAAACTTTCTCCTTCCTGTTTTCCAAAGCTGTTCCTCTTCTTTCAAAACTAAGCAAGGGGGAAACTATCTTAGGGGGAACGTCCTAAGAAAAGAGACCTTTGCAAATCAGGAATTAGCTAAGCAAGCAAAAATCCTTACGCCAAGGGCAGGCCGTAGAGGACCTCTATTATTTGGCTGCCTCTCACACGCGCGATTCTGATTCCCTTCAATCTCCTTGCTGGCTTCTTTTTATAATAAAAGGTTCTTGTAAGTAGATAAAGAAGCAGAAAATAGGGTATTCCATCCTCTTAAGGTGGAAAGTTGTGCCTCTTTTTGTGGATGGGATTCTGTTGTTTTGACACTGCAGCCCTGCTCAAACCACTAGCCCAGGCAGCCTGATGTGGTTTAGTATTTAATTCATTTACCTTGCTGCTTCTGCACCGGCAAAACCCGCAACTTGCTGGCCTGCTTGCTGTGTTTTCTTCCTTCCGTGTACAATCTGTAATGCAGCGAAGCCTTCCTTCTTGCAGTCACTTCCTAAACATGATGGGCACCCGTGTTACCCAATAGCAGTGCACAGTATCAGCAGAGCCGTAGGCAAGGGATAATTAACCCTATTTTGTACCTACAGAGAGACCAAATGAGCAAGTGGAAAAAGGGGGTTGCTGAAATCTGGACTTTGTCACAGATAAAATTGTTTTGGAACGGATTGCATCAGAAAAGCAAAGAGCTGAGCTGGGCTTTGTGAAATGGTTTAGTGGCTTCAGATCATTAACTTAGAAAGGGTCTCGGCAGCAGCGGTATTTCATAAGAGCAATGGTTCTAGAGATTGCATTATTTTCAGTTTTGCAGCCTTGGCTGTATTGAGAGTTTCATGGTGGTGGAAGAAACCACAGCTGCCCCCTCCACTTTATGGAAGCTATAAAAGATTAAGGGCTAGGAAACTGCATTATTAATGCTGCGTGGCAGCACATGCTGATGATATTTGCAGCATCTTCAAATGAACTCTTAGTGTGTTGTATTTCATGCTAGTGAGGTTTGCAGTAGTGATAACTTGTCTTGTGCCGCCTGAACTCACTCTCCAGTTCTTGTTGAGCTGTGAGTCTGCAAGGTGCTGACCATCAAACCTGGAGCAGCAGTTCTTCAGCGTCTGGAGAGCTCCTGGGGAAAGGCAGCTGAACTCTTTGGTGGTCAAGCATCTATGTTAAGTGAGGTTGCAAAGGCTTTAAAGCGGCAGTGCTCTGGGTTGGAGCCGCATATGGTGGCCCCAGTATTCCCTCTGCCTTTTCCATTGGGGACCCCCTGGAGAGCAAGGTGGTGGGTGAACTGATTCAGACTCATCAGCTGAAAAGCCTGGTCCGCACCTCTTGGAAGTATGATTGACAAACTCCCCTTCAAAAAGGTCCCCTTAGGCCAGAGGTCGGCAAAGTTTTTGTGGCTTGGGCCGGTTCACGGTCCCACAGATGCTCTGGTGGTCCGGAGAACGTGCAAACGCTCCTTCTGGCATGGAGGAGGCGTACGCAGCTTCCCATTGGCTGCAGGAGCTTCCTGCAGCCAATGGGAAGCTGCCCAGCATCGCAGAAGGCGGTCCCCGCTCTGTTTCATCCCGGTTTAGCGTGACGCACGGGAGTCAACCAAGCAGGCGGTGGAGGTCCCCAAGCAGGCGGCAGGGGTCGAGGGGTTGGTTAAACGACCCCCATGTGGCCCATGAGCCTTAGGTTGCCGACCCCTGCCTTAGACCAGTGTTTCCCAACCACTGTTCCGTGGCACACTAGTGTGCCGCGAGATGTTGCCTGGTGTGCCGCGGGAAAAATTAAAAAAATTGAAAGATTTTTTTTAAAGTCAAATTTTCGATTGGGGCGCCGTCACTAGATGACCCCTGGGGTTCCCTCCCTCCCTCCCGCTATGCGCCTCCCTCCTCCTCCTCCTCCTCCTCCGGGGAGGCCCTTCCTGGCTCTCGGCCAAGGCTTGGCGGCTGCCACTCACTCACTCGCTCGCCCACCCGTCCCTCCATCCCTGCACCTAGCCTCTCCCCCTCCGTCCCCGGCGCGGGGTCTGCCGGGATCCGTAGTCCCCTCGCCCTTGGGCTCCGCGCCCGCGCGGGGTGCGCAAACTACGTTTCCCAGCGTGGCCTGGCGAGCCGGGCGTTTTGTTTGAAGCGCTCTTCTCCCGGCCATGGAATGAGCGCAGCGGCGGCGGCCGGGCGGGCAGGGGCTCTTCCGCGCAGACCCCGCGCAGCCTGCCTGCGGCCCCGCGGAGATCGGGTGGCAGGATGGAGCCCGGGGATCCCCGCGAAGGCGGAGCGGCGGAGGCGGAGGCTGCCCCCCAGGTAGGGCTGCGTCGGGGTTTTTTTATTTTTGCAATGCTGCATCTGCGCCGGAGGGGACGCATCGGACCGCGGGGAGACCCCTTGGCGTGCGTGCAAGGCAATGCATGCGTGCAGGCGTTGCATGGAGTGCAGTGCAATGCAATGGCAACGCGGCGCCCTGCATGCATGCATGCAACTTCCACCGGCGCTCCGGACTTGGCAGGTGAGGGGGGTCCCCAGTGGGCGGCAGAGAGAGCCGTTAGGGCGAAGGGGAGCTGGAGGGGAGCAGCGCTGCTCCCCGAGCCGAGCCCGGGGGGAAACTTCGGCGTCGTTGCGCCGGGTGTTGGAAGCGGAGGCTGGCGGGGGCCCCTCACCTGCAAAACCTGGTCGCCTCTCATATATTTCGTGCATTGCATTCATCGCCCGCTTTCTCCTCCAAGGAGCTCCCGGGGGCGCGCGTGGTTCTCCCCGTGTTATCCTCGCAACAACAGCCCTGCGAGGTGGGTCAGGCAAGTGGCCCAAGGGAGCACCCAGGGATTGCCCTGGCCAGGTGGGGTGATTTGAACCCTGCTCTCTGCCCGGTCTTCGTCCTCATTTAGCCCCCACATGTGCATGACTGTGCATGACTGAGGTTTTCCCCCCTCGTCTTGGCTATGGTGTGAGTCTGTGCTGTTAATTAATGGGGTTCTGCCTTTGGAGAAGATGAGCCAGCCCTCAAGGAGGTGATTATGTAATTTGCTAGCAATTCATGTCCCTCCCGGCGTGACGCTGCGCGCTGACGTCACGGGGCTGTAATGGTGGTGTGCCTCGAGATTTTTTTCATGAAACAAGTGTGCCTTTGCCCAAAAAAGGTTGGGAAACACTGGAGACCCTTTCCCCACTGGATTCTCTTTTCACATCTGATCATCTACCAAGGAGCCAAATAATAGTATAGCACATTTTGGGGGTGTCACAGTGTTCTGAAAACGTGACTTACATGGACTTGCGGTTGGGCCCAACCCCTACCCTGAGTGAGCAGTGGGTGCTCTTTCATAACCCACCACACTTGATGCTCCCCTGTCATTGAGCATTGCAGGAGAAGATGTGTTGCGGTGAGCATAATGCTCGTTCAGGAAATCAGTTCACCATTATTGATCTCACTGAGGTATGCCTAACAAGCTTCTGAGGAACCCCAGGGTTCTCTAGAATACACTAAGCGCCAATACTTAAGTGTTGAGTTTTAGGAGCATAATTCTTGCTTTGAGTGTGCAAGGACCTGGGCTTCAAATTTGGAGACACCTGTGCAAAACAGGCGAATGAGGGTTACAAGCTTTTTGAAAAAGCAGAACATGTGCTTTGAATGCAAAAGGTCCCCGATTAATGGCATCTCCCATTAAAAGGACCTCTAGTAGCAGATGATGGGAAACACCTATGCTGGAGGTCCTGGAGGGCCACTTTCAGTTGGAGTAGACCAGTCTTCCCTAATCTGGCTCCCTCCAGATATTTTGATCCACCTGCTCCAGCCAATATGCTGGATGATGGGACCTGTAGTCCAAAATAATTAAAGTGCACCTGCTTTGCAAAGGCTGGTGTGAATACCAGTGGGCTTGACGAATCAATGGCCTGACCTGGTCTAAGGCAGCTTCATATATTCAGGTGGATTACACTGCCATTATCCCTGTCCATTGATAGGTCTCTTCCATAGATCTTTGCCAATCTGTGTTGTCCAAAGGACAGACATGCCTCTCCCTCTGCATTTGTTTCCCTTGTAACCAAAGACTATCTGCAGCATCTGCTTCCCAGACCACGGAAGACTCTCTGATCCCCATCCAGCCTTCTTTCAGAGAGCAGTGGCTTGGCAGAAGCCTCTCTCAGCCTCCTGCTTTGCTCCTGCTGGTTCTGATCACTAGGGAAACAGGAACCTGGCCAGCTGGGTGAATTCTCCCTGCTATGTAAACACTGTGACTCACCTGTTTCCCTTTTTTTCCTCCTTCCCACCACCACCAGCAGTTCAAGGCAAATCTTTGCATATGCTCACCGTCTGTATGATTCTGATAATTGCCAATGTCCCCCCTTGCTATGTTGTTGTGGGTAATGGGCTGACCGTGTATGAGTGAGGATTGATGGAGCAGGAGAAAAAAATTGTGAAGGATAGAGTGGAAGCATCTCCCTGCAAGCAACGCTCCATGCTTAGTGTTTACTGGCCCCTGTGATTCCTTTTGTTGGACTTTGGTTAATGTGTTCATTTAAAGAAAAATACTGAAGTTTGGGATATTTTATAAAAAGTAAAATAAAAAACCTTATGGATAACTATCTTATGTTTCCATAGAATCATAGAAATGTAGATAAAAGAAAGAATAATGACTAAATTGTGATCTTTTGTCTACACGGAAGTAAGTCGCATTGGCTTCAGTGGGATTTACTTCCAGGTAAGTGTGTAAAAGATTGCAACCTAAGCAGAATATTAGTTAAACACGGTGGGTCTATTTGTTTCAGTTGAGGACTTAGGTTTGAAGATGGCAAGAGAACAATACTTTTTTGTGGGATGGGGGAGGCAGGTATAGTTCTGCATTTAAGGACAATGTGGAGCTTGATGGCAAAGAGCCATTGTGGTGTAGTGGTTAGAGTGCTGGACTATGACTTGGGAGACCAGGGTTCAATCCCCCACTTGACCATGAAGATCTCTGGGTAACTTTGGGCCAATCACTCTCTCTCAGACTAACCTACCTCACAGGGTTGTTGTGAGGATAAAAATGGAAGAGGGGAAGAAGTGCTTGTGCCACCTTGAGCTCTTTGGAGAAAATGTGGGATATAAATGTAATAATAAATGAAAATAAATACATAAATAACTAAATATATACTGCAATACAGAAATATATTTGTATTAACGAAGTAAGGTTTCCTCCCTTGGAGATTCAGTGGGAGGAAAAAAATGAAATCAGGGTAAGAAGAAATGCTTAGCATTTGTCAGCTCATACTGACCAAGGCAGCGAACCACCATCATCTGTCAAACGCCATTCATCCAATCTCTGTATGTGGCGCCAGATTATGAATGGTCTATCACCCTCAACATGTAACATTTTTTTACCCAGGCAATCCAAAATCTGAACCCAGAGAAGCTGAATTTGTCAACCTTACAACAGTGAGGGAAGTTTATGCTCCTTACCTAGTTGAGCATGCTGTACTCTTGCCACAGGAGAGTGATATTTGGCACTGCTGGGCAACCTGATTTAGCTTCCTGAAAATGGCAGTGATGTGGTCACTGTTGTAGGGTGGGAAATTTCCCCGTGTGTTATTTTCAGGCGGGGGCAGAGAATCCATTTTAGCAAATGGATGTCAATTGTAAATATAATTATTAGCCGAACTTTGTAGCTTGAAAGCTTTAAGTTACAAGGGATAAGGTGGTCTCCGAAGTAACAGGGTTTCTGAGCTGTATAGGGAGTTCTATCTTAGTAGGAACACCTTCAATTTAGCCCACTACAGTGGTGCCCCGCAAGACGAATGCCTCGCAAGACGAAAAACCCGCTAGACGAAAGGGTTTTCCGTTTTTCGATGCGCTTCGCAAGACGAATTTCCCTATGGGCTTGCTTCGCAAGACGAAAACATCTTGCGAGTCTTGCGATTTTTTTCGCTTCTCCCCCCCCCCTTTTCTAAGCCGCTAATAGCCTTTTAGCCGCTAAGCCTTTAATAGCCGCTAAACCGCTAATAGCGCTAATCCGCTAAGCCGCTAATAGGGTTGCTTTGCAAGACGAAAAAACTGCTAGACGAAGAGACTCGTGGAACGGATTATTTTCGTCTTGCGAGGCACCACTGTAGTCAGATTGGCGGCCAGGATGTGTCTGCATCCTGGCAGCTTCGCTGTGGGGTGCCACAAGGTGCTATTTTAACATCTGTGTGAAGCCATTTGGCGTAATCATCAGGACATTTCTCTGTTACCTCTGAGTCAGGAGAGGCTGTGCAGAAGCTGTACCAGTCCTTGGATTTATGAGGACCAATAGGCTGAATAGGGACTCTGTTGGTGAATGCTTGCCACTTTTGAAAATTGAGGAGTTTACCTGTTCTAATTGATGTTGTAACTGTTATGCCATTTAATGGGCTTGTTCATTATACATTTTAATTATGCATTTTTAATGTTGTCGATGAAATTTTATACTGTGCATTTTGATTATGGGTTGCTATATTTTTATAATGTGTCTTTTTTTTTGCTGTTGGCTTTTACTTGTGATTTTGCTGTTGGCTTTTACTTGTTTGCAAACTGCCTTGATTTTTCTTCTCAAAATGAAAGATGGTATATACATTATTTTGATAATAATAATTTAATAAATTTCTCTGGCTGCTTCCTGGAGTCATTTTTTTTTAAAAAAAAGTTAGCCACCCTAGGCAGGATCTTGGGAACCTGTTTTAAGTATGGATTGATAGAACGGGGGAGCATTTTCCTGTATAAGCCTAAGGAACACCAGAAGCTGAGACGAGCCAATGTGGCGTAATGGTTAGAATGTTGAACTACTACCTGGGAGAGCAGGGTTTGAATCCCCTCTAAGCCATGAAGCTCACCGGGTGACCTTGGGCCAGTCACCATCTTTTTACCCTAACCTACTTCACAGGGTTGTTGTGAGGATGAAATGGGGAGGAGGAGAATCGTGTGCACCACCTTGAGATCCTTGGAATATAAAGGTGGTATATAAATGTAATAAACACAATAAAATAAATAAATGAAGGCAGCCTGAAGGAGTTTTTTCATCCTTACTCACAGGCAAGGGAATGTACCTTGGCAATCTTGAGTGAGTTACCCGTGCAGGCTGAGGCAATAATTGCACTGGAGAAGAGAACAGTTGGCGTTCGTGGCTCCAGCAGCCTCATTCAGACCACACATGCAGGTTGACTTGTTGATAAAAAGCTGGCTTCCGCTAAGAGAGAGAACTGGATGGCCAAAATGATTTATTGGTGCTTATAAGCAGCACCAGCTTTTCATGTGCTGGAATGAGCCTCTGAAGCACCACGGCACATTTTAATTTTTCCAGCCTCCTTCCTGCCCAGCTGCCCTGGAATTATCCAGCATTATCTCATTTATTTACTATATTTCTTATCCCGCTTTTTTAGATAATTGCTGTCTTCCAAAATGGCTAGACTAAAAGAGCAGGAGGCACCAAGGAAAGGGACTGGAGGGAGAGGAGCTTTTCAAGGTGAGCTCTTGGAGAGCACTTACACCTACCTGGGGCCAGGTTGTTCTCCCAGGTTGGTGGTGTTTCCTGAATAGCAATGGGTGGCTCTTAGTCCCTCAGCCAGTGGAGGGGACCAGACTCCAGAGTGGCCCTTGCTTGCTTCTGCGCTCCCTGGGGCATCCAGCAGCTGGAACGGCATGTCTACTCAGGCAGGGTGGGGCCAGGTTGGTCTCCCCATTGCCTTAATATTCTTCCTGGGAGGAAGCTTCCCAGTGGCCCTGTGTTCCCTGGCCTGATAGCAGAAGTCGGAGTTGTGCTTATCTTCTGCTCTCCAGTCCCAAAGCACCAGAAGCATTTCTGCAATACTGCTTGCCTGCAGCTTAAAAAATAATAAATTACCCACTGCAGGTAACTATTTCAGTATGTTTTGCTTTTTCTGGTGTGCTTATAGTGACCATTCTATTTTCCTCAAACATGTCTGTCAATATGGTGGCCAGGAGCAGGTCCCTGGTTGTTGAGAGTAGCAGAGAGAAGTGCACAGCTCTCTCTCTCTCTCTCTCTCTCTCTCTCTCTCTCTTTTTACATCCCTGATGACGGCTTTTGATCAGGTTGAGGGGCAAGACAGTGGGGTTAGGGGAAGTATCCTGGATGTTTCCAGGCTTGCAATGCTGTATTTGTTTGACCATTTACTTTTGACAGCAGTTATAAAGCTCATGGCATGCTGTCACATTTGGTTGACTCCTCTTGGTTTTCATGGCCAATCATGACTATAATGACTTGCAATAGTTACACTTGCTAAGTAGAAATTCGTAGCATTGAGCATGGATGTGGGAGAGCCGGGTTCAAATTTCCACACAGCCATTAAGTGTCCTGAATCGTCTGTGATAAGTTGCTGTCTCTTGGCTTAGCTTCGTAGAGGATGTTATGAGCAATGTAGAATAATGTCACATATTAAGGACTATCAGAATTAATAACAGTTTACTGTTGTGCTCTTGGTGGTCAGTGATGATCATTTGATGTTTCTATAGTGGGTACTAATGGGCGGAAGCCAGTGTTTGGGGGCTACAGCTAGTCAGGATTTTCCATAGTGTGGATGACAGTGTGGGGAAATGAAAATGAGCAATTTGGAGAGATTTAGTATAATGCAATTGGGAGAGATAGGTCTGAGATTCCCATCTCCCCCAGAAGTTAATAAAATTAGATAGATAGATAGATAGATAGATAGATAGATAGAAGTTTTTCTCCCGTTCTCATAACAGTAGAAATCATAGACATCCAGTGAAGCTGAATGTTGGAAGATCTGGGAGAGTTTTAAGTCTTTCAGCCAGCACATTGTTAAAACTATAAAACTCACTCCTGCAGGAGACGGTGAGGGCCACCAACTTAGATGGCTTCAAAATTCGTGGAGAAGGCTATCAATGGCTGCTCTCCATGGTGACTCTGTTCTGCCTCCACAGTCAGAGGCAGCAGTGCTTTGCAATACCAGTTGCTGGAAACTGCAGGAGGGGAGACAGCTCTTGTGGTTGTGGTTCTGCTGAGGGTTTCCCAAAGGCATCGTTTGGCCACTGTGAGATGCTGGACTAGGTAGGCCATTGGCCTGATTCATCAGGCTCTTCTTAGGTTCTTATTTCCGCCCTGTAGAGATGCAACCAAAGTGCTGCACATCCCTGCTGCTGCCTCATGCAATAAATCCATCCATGCACACATACATACCAAATGTGAGATTCTGGTGCAGCAGCAAAAGCAGGAGACATAAAGATGCAGCAGGTGACCTGAAGGCGGGAGGAAGTCAAAGGGCGTTCTCAACAATAGCAGCTGGTTGGGTGGGCAGATGGAAGAGCAGCAACTCTCAGCCTTTGGACTTTCCCAGTCCTGCACCTTCCTCCCATCTCTGAGCATGCTTCGGGTTAGCCTTCCCATCAGCTGGCAGAAGGGAGGGGAGAAGTGCTTTGAATATTTCCAGGTCCAGGATCAAAAGCCTTTTTGTGTCTGCTAGTGGGATGTGGCCTTCTCTCCCTCCCTCCCTCCCTTTCTCTCACTTTTTTTTCTGCTTCCCCTTTCTGGTAGAGCCCTGCCAAGTACAGGAAGACTCCAGTGTATGCCTCTCCTTATAGGGGTTGGGGTGGGGAGGCAGGGAGGAGGAGGAGGAAGTGTTTCTGGTTCTGTGGGAATGTGAGCTTTCTCCCACTCTGTAAACAGCTGGTGACTCATTGCATAGCTATGGCACCAAAGGGATGCATGGCCTAAGGCATGCTGTGTGTGTGTATGTGTACATACACAGGGAAGGGAACTGAGCTTGTTTTGTTCCCGCCACATCCCTGCTCTGCTTCCTTGACTTTCTCACCGAAAACCTTTGGCGGGAGGAGAAAGAGAGACCCTGCGGAGTTCCTGCCTTCATGCCTCTCCTGCCTGCACAACCTGCCTTCCACACGGGAGGTGCCCGGGGCAGCGGCAAGGAGGCTTCCATGGTGCACGGCAAAGTCCAAACATGAGGGCGGGAGAGGAGAGCTGCACAGAAATGAGCAAGGGCTTGGGAAGGGCTCTGCAAATCCAAGGTAACGCTGCTGGGCTCCTCTCCAGCTCTCTGCAAAGCTCTCTACCGCCTCGCCCCACCTTTTCTCATTTCCCGTTATGTGGCTTGCCTGTGATTTTCGCTCCTCTGGCTTTTAACCGCTCTCAGCTGCCCTCCAAAGCCTCCTGCTTTTCTCTCCGGGAGATCCTGAGGCCTAGAACCCCTTTGCAGCCTCCCTGTGTGTGGGATCCTCCGAGTCTCTTGCCCTTCAGTACCCGCTTTTGTTAGGCAGTCCTTGCCTTTGCCCCCTGCTTCTCATTCCAAGAAGAAATGAATTCTAGGTACCTTGGCAGCCCTGGCTCACATCAAGCTTAGGACACTGCTACTGCACTCGGTGCTTGAGTTATATTGATGCTGCTGTAGAAATAACAGTTCCCTCCACTTCCTAAAATATATCCCACAATTCCTCAGCCTGTTGAGTCCTTCACTTTCCTTGCATCTTCTTCATTCTGTCCTCATCTGCCTCCCACACCTTGGCTACCTTAGTAATGGATCTGTATCATCGCCTACTAGTTTCGTCAGTCCTGTTCGTCTTTCCAGTTCCTACAGGGATTGGCAAATACGGTCACATTCAATGTATCAGCACAGAGTTGACCAGCGACGCGGAAGAGCCTCTGTAAGCACCTACAGACTTTCAGAGTTTTAAAATATTTGGGCTACATTCTCACACTGCTACCCAGGATTACTGGGAGCTGTGCTTTGTTTCTAACAGGTGTCCAGACTCTCAAATGATGCCTCCCTGTTTTAACTGCAAGGTGTGGTTGCTTAGCAGTGAGGGGAAGGCACTCTGTATCTACTCAGAGGTACTTTCCTTTATTGTATTACACCAGCGACTTCCAAACTTTTCCCTGTATGGACTACTTGGAAATTGCTGAGGGTTTTGGTGGACCACTTAATGATTTTTCTGCCTGCTGTAGTAATTGTAATGCACTGTGCTAGATGACATGTGATTTTAAGCTGCATTTTTGCAGACATGCAGTGAATCAGCTGAATAAAGCTTACGGATCACTGGTAGTCAGTGGACCATTTTGGGAACTTCTGTATCACACTATTCCACGTCTGTTTCTTTAAAGAAGCATGGCCGTAGTTCAGTGGGAGTTTTTGGAGGAGAGAGGCTAGGCCATCGCTGAGCACCTGCTTTGCATGTTCAGTTCCTGGCATCTCCAGGCAGGGCTGGCAGAGACCCCCACCTGAAACCCTGGAGAGCTGCTGCCAGTCAGGGCCAAGAGTGCAGAGCTAGACGGACACAGTGATCTGACTTGGTGCAAATCCTCTATGTCCCCAAGAAGTGCAGGGCCCCTGAAAGGGAATGTTTTCATTTCCACAGCAGCAATCCCTTCTCTCGTTTTCAATTTTGCGCGCATGTCACGTGAAGCTGAACTGTGTTGATCACCACAAGTGAAAGGAGAAGCATTTGTGGCTGAGCCAGACCGCCCCCCCACCCCGCCCCTGCTCAAATTCCTCCATTCAGCCTGCTGGACTTCCCCCTTTCACTTTCTCTAGGGGGGCGGGAAAGAGTGTCCTGAAACGAATTGAGTTTGTTGACTCTCCCTTTGTCCTCCCAGCGTCTTTGCACAGAGATGACCCCAAGTCATGATTTGCTTTTGGGCTTCTCTTGTTTCCATGGTTACCGTCTCGGGGTTGGCTACTTTCCCAAGGTCACCATGGCAACTATCGGAAGGGAATCATGCTTGGGATGCTTTGGCTGAGTATCGTTTTTTTTAAAAAAATGAATGATTAGAACGTGTGACACGATGTAGAGGTGGATGGAGACAAGTTTTCCTTCTCCGGAAGGGAGCTTGTAGGGGAGAAGGGAGAACCCGGTCCAGACTGTCTCCTAAGGTTCCTTACGCCCGGTGCTGCAGCTTCTGAAAGCCGCCTGTGCTTGCTAGGCGCGACAGCCCTGAGCGCCCAGACCCTCCGCTCCCCCGGCCCAGGCTGGCAGGGGAGAAGGAAGCTGCTGTGATGTCACAGCTGCATTGCCCTCTCTCCCTTCTCCTACAGGCGCTCCAACTGTGTCATCCATCTGTGCTGCGCGATGCAGGTGGAGGCTCTGCCGCCGAGGTCTAGACAGGCAGACTGCCTCTCCTGCGCTGATTGAAGGGGTGTAGTTTGCAAAGTGTACCTGAGGTGAGAGTGAAGGGCAGCCGCCGTCCTCAGGGCGAGTGGGGAGGAGGCGTCGCTGCTGTGTGCCACATTTCCACACAGCGGGGAAGATCAGAAGGGCACCCCCTCCCTCAGCCTTAGGGCGAGAGAACCCCACAAAGTGAGGAGAACGTTGCATTTTTCTCTTTCTCTTTTGCAACCTGTTCCACCATCCTTGTCTTGTCGTCTTGTGATTTTTTTCCTGTGTGGTTTGTTTGTCTGCCTTGAGATTTGGGAGGCTTACAGGTGGTGGTGGGCAGAGGTTTGTTCACTTTTCTACTTGCACT
The DNA here is from genome assembly GCF_965112155.1 of Podarcis liolepis. Taxonomy (NCBI): domain Eukaryota; kingdom Metazoa; phylum Chordata; class Lepidosauria; order Squamata; family Lacertidae; genus Podarcis; species Podarcis liolepis. Next base: position 5,601,588 of record NC_139569.1, on the reverse strand, counting down.
GTTGAAATCTTTAGCAGGGTGGGGACTAAGGCCAGAGGTTATCATCCCTTAGCTCTTAGGTGACCTTCGTGTGGGGTGGTGGGGTGTCTTAAGTAAAAGTTTGTGTGTGTGTGTTGTTTTTTTAATTGGGGGAAAAAACATATTCCCTGTTTCTGCTATCTGCTAACCCTGATTCTGTGATTGTAATAAATTTGTGCAGATTTCCAAGATACTATTGCATGGTTTTTCAAAAACTGTACAGAGAAAATAGCAATCGGCTAGAGCTGTTGAGATTGGGGAAGAAAAGGTTAGCTTTACTGAACAAACGGAGCCCAGACAAACAGATAAGGAACTGTTCCAAATTTAGAAACCCCTTCACTTAAACCGTGGGGGGGGGGGGGAGAGAGAGAATCAGATTGGCATCATGAAATGCTGGAATCCAGGATAAGCAAATTGGTAAAAATTGGGTCTAAAGTCTTTGTAGGCCTGTGGACACAGTGGTGTGGGAGACGGAAGGTAGGGATGGAGGAGCTCTTCCCTACCTCAATAACTTGGTAATTACATGAAAATCCTGGACAGAAATGATGTCTAACTCGGGCTGCTTTCTCATCTTCTCCCATCTTGCCACTCTGATTTCTTTCTGAGTGTGGATTAAGCCGCTGTTGTGTTCGGTCCTATTGGGTGTTCTGGTTTGTTATTCCACAATCCTTCCCTAGCCTAATAGCCAAAAACATCACCCCAGATTTTGTTTGGGTTTCATGCCTTCAGGCACAAAGCACCTTAGTGGCAGAGCGCGTCTTTTTCAGGCAGGAAGAGGAACTGAGATCTAACCCTGGCACTGTACCTAAAATGATTTGTGGTTTCAAGACTAGAAAAGGTGGGAGCATTGGAGAGCTGCTGCCCATTAGGACAGACAACACTGGGCTATGTGGACCAGTGGCCCTGAGTCTGTATAAAGTGGTTTTCTAATAGGGAAGGGTCATAGCTCAGCGATGAAGCGCTTGCGAAAGGTCCCAGGTCCAGTCCCCAGCATCTCCAGATAAGGCAAGGAATGTCTCCTGTCTGAAACTCTGGACAGCTGCTGCCTGTCAGTGTAGACAATACTGAGCTAGACAGAAGGTAGCTTCCTATGTTCCTATATATGTACAATCTGAGATATTGATACTTTCTTTGTCTAGTGAATGCTGGCAACTAGCTCTGTGTTGGGCTCTCATGCCTAACATGAACACACAGAGAATGCCTATTCAACAAGGAAGGTCCAGTGTTACATACCCAGGGGTCTGTATGCAAGTTCTTAGACACACATACAGAGTGAGTCTTTTAAAAGAGGCCCCATGGAACATGTGTACTCTGTATCCACGGGGCCTCTATTAAAGGACTCACCCTGTATAATCAGTGCTGCTTCTTTCTTTAAATGAGCTCTGGTTGCATGCCTGTGATGTCTGATAGGATCATTGAGAATGGGGAATCCCTGTCTTTGCCTGTAATAACATAGGCGAGACTGAAATCATAGACCTGTCTATCTAATTTATTTAAATAATTTGTATCCTGCTCTTCAATTGAGGAAAAGTTCCCCAGCGTGACTTACAGATTGCAGACCTGAGGGCAGGGATTGGTTTTAATATTTTAGTTTATTTTTTAGTAATCTAAAAAGACACTTCACATAAGGAAAATGGATTGGGAGGGAGGAGGAAATCAGGGACAACTTGAGAGGTAGAAGTTCTAGTAGCTCCACTCAATGCCCCAACTAGCAGAAATGGCTACTGATGGCCAGGGTAGGGCATGATGTTGCTTCAGTTCTCCCTCCCCACATCCTGCGTCTTATATTGTAAAAAGGCTAGTTTTGTTAATTTATTCTCTTTAAGGCAGCAGTTTTCATTTCACGTTGGGGTTGTGGGGCAACAGAGGGAGGAAGTACAGAGTTCCAGGAGTGGTACAGAAGAAAGAGCTACCCCAGCCCCAAACTGATTGTCCCCTAACAGAAGGCAGTGCAGATCAATGAGACTAAGTTTGTGTTTGCTATGGAATGACGCAAGACTACAGAGGGTTTTAAACTTACAAGCGGGGGGGGGGGGGCATCAGGCAGAGATTGAGCCTGTGCCATCCCCTTCCCCACTCATTCTGGTGTTGAAAAAAGTGACAGGGAAGCCAGCCATACCGATAAGCCACAACAGATCAGGAGGTGCTTTCTGGCCTTTAAAGATCTCCTGAATGAAACTGAACAACTAGGGGATTCTGTTTTCACTGCTGATTGTGTACCACCCCCCTTTGCCTAGCACTTCTCTTGATACAGCAGGATCTGAGCCTGACACATCTACAATGCTCATCCACCCCAGCCCGAATTGGGAAGCCCAGGAAGAGCACAGCATTCTCCTAATGATGTTTCCCCACAAGTGGTTCTAGGATGAGGTCTCGAATAAGGTCTCCTTGAATTGATGCCTTTTCTAATACCACTGTTGGATAATTGGCCCCGGTCTTTTGGTGGCACCCATCCATCCACACATACCTTAGGAGCCTGTATATCCGTATGCTCTCTTGTGGGCTCAGTGGTTGGCGAGCTGGCTTACGTGGTTCCGGAAATGAGCAGAAAGACAAGGGAAAGAGTTCAAAAAGTAATGGAGGAGCATTGCCTTAAATAGATTTGACATATAAAAGATATGTGACGTTCTCTGAATCGAAATGCAGCATATGAATGTGGTGGGGGAAATGTCCCATTTAAAATGTCTTTTCTGGGTCTGTTTCCTTTCTCTAAACCTGTTGCCCCCCTCTCTCTCCCCCCCCCTTTTCTCTTCCCATCTAGTTGCAGTTTCTGAGCAGTTCTGTCCAGGTGACCGTACCCAGGTTATGACGACTAATCCAAAACCAAACAAAACATTAAAGGTAAGTAAAGTGGCATAAAATGGGGAAGTGGAACTTGCAACCCTGCAGGTGTTGCTGGACTCTAGCTATCATCAGCCCCAGCCAGGATGGCAAATGGTCAGGGATGCTGGGAGTTGTAGTCCAGCAACATCCGGAGGACCACAGGCTCTCCCCCCCACCCCATTCTGATATAAAGCATAGATGGCTTTTTAAGGAAAACTGAGACATGTTCCTGGAACCTCCATGGCCAGAGGCAATATACCTCTGTGTGCCAGATGCTGCAGGTGCCCATACCTTGCTTGTGAACTCCCAGAGCAGCCTTCCCTAACTTAGTGCCATCCTTGCATTCCAGGTTGCAACTCCCATCCGGGTTGCAACACACCATTGTCTGTGCTTGTTGGAGGAACTGTAATCCAAAACATCTGGAGAGCACTAGGTTGGGGAAGGCTGTTTCAGAGGCATCTGGCTAGCATTTGTTAAACAGAATGCGGGACACAAGGCTTTTATTTTTAAAAAAAAATTGTGTGTGTGCTCTGTATGAAAATCGTTTTCATGGTGGCAGATCTCCTAAATCACAAGCGGGGAACCTGTAGACCTCTAGGTATTGTTGGACTGCAACTTCCAGAGTGCCTGACCATTGGGCTATGCTGCCTGGCACTGATGTGAGTTAAACTCCATCCTGTGGGGCGTCACAGGTTCCCTGTTCTAAATTACCACCTTCCCCAGTGGTAATTCTTTAAAATACATTGTTCAGTGCCAAATTCTTTTGCTTGCTGATAACGCAGCGATACAGCTTTCCTTCAGAAGAGAGTTTTTCTTCATCACTTTTAAAAGAGAAACTAAAGATACCTATGTCTAACTTGCTGGAGACGAGGACAATATTCTGTATCCAGACCTGAGCTGAAGTGAAGTTTTACGCAGTTCATGGAATATTGCAGGAAAATTCATGCCACACTCACAGGCTGGGGACCATAGTGTGGTGGTAGGGTGCATCTTTGCAAGGCACAGGTTTCCATATTCAACCCCCTGCATCTCTAGTTGAAAAGGATTTTGGTTAGTGGGCTGGAAAGCACGTCTACCTGATGCCCAGTTGATCTGCTGTCAACCAGCTCAGACTAGATGGACTCACGGTCTGATTCCGTGTTAAACGGCTTCATACGCTCAGGTCCTGTAACAGATTTCCTGGATGTCTTCATATGGCCATGAATTTCCGTGCATAATCATCTGAGTCATTTCCCTTTCCATTCCTCGTGGAAGAGGGACATGGGCAGCCCTTCTGAGGTACAACATCCTGAGGTTGACGTGGCTTGTGGAGAGGAAGGAAGGAGCCACTCTGCTGCTTCCTGCCCTGCAGCTAGCAGGATGTCCTCATGCCGCTGTGAGAAGTGGGCAAAAAGCATTGGCCCACTGGAAAAATGCCAAAATCCCTTATGAGGGCAGCATACTTTTATTAGTCCAACCCAAATGTGGGACCTGGAGTGGCTGAACACTCAGCCCATGAAACGCTGACATTTCTTAAAATATATCAATGTGGTCCTTTACACAGGAAATCCATTTTATTTTTTTAAAATCCATCAAATTCACAAAACCTGGGTGGTTTTTGGGGGGTGGGGCTGCCCCCAAAATAAGACTGAGTATAGAATCATAGAATCTTAGAAGTGGAAGGGACACAAGGGTCATCTAGTCTTAACTCAGCTAAAGCATCCATGACAGCTGCCCATCCACCTCTGCTTAAAAATCTCCAAGGAAGGGGAGTGCACCTCTCATATGAGTCTCTTCCACTGTCAAACAGTTCTTGCTGTCAGAAAGTTTTTCTGTCAGCAAGTTTAGTCGGAATCTCTTTTCTTGGAACTTGAAACCATTGCTTCAAGTCCTACCCTCCAGAGCAGGAGAAAACAAGCATATTCCCTCTTCCATGTGATAGCTCTTAAGATGGCTATCATATATCATCTCAACATAGGTGATAAGTGGGCTTGGGGGGGGGGCATGATGGGTTCACTGCTGAGAAGATCCTGTCATTGTTGCTACCTAGAGAAGGGCTTTAGCAGAATATCATAACCTATGTGGGAAGACTCAGTTCATAAGATATTTGGCTCCCAAGGCATTTAGAGCTTTTAAAAGTTAACATCAGCACTGTCAATTGGGCCCAGAAGCAAACAGATAGCCAATGTTAATTTATTTACATACTGCAGTTGAGCATTTGACTGATTTAAATAGCTGTTCAACAGTGGGACAGACTCCCTCCGAAGGTGAAGGTTTTTGAACAGAGGTTGGATGGCCACCTGTTATGGATTCTTTAGCTGTGATTCTGCATTGCAGGGGGTTAGACTAGGTGTCTTTTGGGGTCCCTTTCAACCCTATGATTCTGTGAGAGGGGGGAAAGGATTTGGTCAATTAAGCAGATCAAATACTGGTCAGGTATTTTTAAAAGCACTAACTTTATCACAGCAGCAGGAAAAGAAAAGTTACTGCCACATATCTGAATTATAAAAACTGAATTATACTGCTAATTGTTGTGAAATAATACTTTTTTAAAAAAGTAGTACATTACCATAACTTTTAACCATGTTGGTTCAGGTTTTTTTTATAAATGATGAATGATTCTTATGAATGATGCTTTGGACTCAGAGGGAAGAGTCAGGTGTAAATGTTGACTTGGGTAGAAACTACTCTGCACCAAGTGCCACTCACTGGATCATCTGCAGATTTCAAGTAGAATTCTCCATCTGAGTTCCTGCAGATGAGGAATTCTGACGCAGAACTCTGAAACTGGGTAGTAGAGATTCACAAAGAAGTGGTCAGAGGCAGCCAATTACTATTCCAATCATTACCCGTGAGGAAAACTGAGGCCAAGAAATTAAGTGATTAGCATAAGGAAAGCAGTGACAGAGAATGTTGCTTTTCTTGCCATTTTACTTGCTGTTTGGGGCCAGGAACCTTTGCTGATCTGCTGCAAATAACCCAGAGATTGACCACTAAAACCCAACGTGCCTCCTTCCTGCTCTTGTATATCTTCGCACGGGAGAAGGCATTCCCTGAGATACTTTGGACCCAAGCAGTTTAGACTTATAGAAGTCAAAGCCCACACCTTGATTTTAGCCCAGAGACCTACTGGAAGCCAGTGCAGTTGCTGAACAAATATAATACGGTTTTGTCAGCTCATCTTGGTCAGAAGAGGGGCAGCAGTATTTGGAACTAATTGGACAGCCTTCAGGGGAAGTTCCAGCTATGATAGCAAATAATCAGGAAGTTACCAAGGCATACAGGATAGCAAGGCTGAGCGATAGTTAGACCTGGGATAACTCAGTCGGTAGAGCACAAGACTCTTAACCTCAGGGTCGTGGGTTCGAGCCCCATGTTGGGCAACAGATTCCTCCACATTAGGGGGTTGAGCTAGATGGCCCTTGTGGTCCCTTCCTATTCTATGATCCATAAGTTGCCTTTGTGACACTGGTGTCTGCAGGTCAAGGAGGAGTCGGGAGAGAACGCCCCGGTGCTCAGTGACGATGAACTCGTGTCGATGTCTGTGCGGGAGCTGAACCAGCACTTGAGAGGTCTCACAAAAGAGGAGGTCATCCGCCTGAAGCAGCGGCGGCGCACGCTTAAGAACCGGGGCTACGCCGCCAGCTGCCGCATCAAGCGTGTGACGCAGAAGGAGGAGCTGGAGAGGCAGCGGGTGGAGCTGCAGCAGGAGGTGGAGAAGCTTGCCCGGGAAAACAGCAGCATGAAGCTAGAGCTGGACGCCCTGCGCTCCAAGTACGAGGCACTGCAGACCTTTGCCCGCACCGTCGCCCGGGGGCCCATCACTCCGACCAAAGTGGCCGCCACCAGCGTCATCACCATCGTGAAGTCGGCAGAAATCTCGTCCGTTTCTGTGCCATTTTCAGCGGCCTCCTAGTGTCCAAAGTGGCAGAACTAGCAGCCCTTTTGGAAGGGAGAGTAGGATCTCGTTGATGGGTTTAGGAGCCTGCCTTCCTGAAAGATCAGCAATCCATTTTATCCCCCAAAGCTAGCAAGTGGACTCTGCAAAGGGGGAAACTAATGGGCTGTTCTTGCCGGGCACTTCAGGTTCTGTCAAGCTGCTTCTGGCTGAAATGGGAATGCCATATCGAGTAGTAGGTATTGCACGAGGGGTCTTGCACAACTCCTCCTCACAGCCCCTTTAAGTCCCAGGCAGCTCCCCAGTCGAGAGAAGACATCAGGGTATTCTCCAGAACATTTTGGAGTGAAACTGAACCACTCAGAAACGGATGGCCTGGCAGAATTGACAGGCAAGTTGAATAAATGAAGAACAGCCGCTTCCTTCTTTCAGGAAAAAAAAATATATGTCCGATCGTAGTCAGCTTTATGTCAGTCACAGAATGGGCAATTGGCTCTGGAGCAGCTTATGCTGAGAGTTCATCAGAATGTCATAGAACAATGTCTTATCTCTCCAGTTATGGAAACACCTTCACAGGTGAATTTCCACCTTTGGTGTGGTTATCTCCCCTCCCCTTTGCCGTGTGGCTTAGCAAGCAGAGCAGTATCTACAATGCAAAAATGTCTCTCTAGCTACTTCCCCACAACGTGCCTGTGAGTCAGATGTCTTTTTAAAAATGTAGTCTTGTTACTTCTAAATCAATATTCTCTCTCTCTCTCTTGCTTTCTCTCTCTTTCTCATAACAATAACTATTAGATCTAGACTGAACAACACTGCAGAGAAAAGGAAATGGGAAAGTGTTAAGAGTGTGGGGATGTGGGTGGGCTGTAAAAAAGAGAGAGATACTGTTAACGGCAGGAAGCCCGTGCTCTGACAAGGTGTTCTCTTACAGGATCTGCTAAAAGGCCTGTAAAGCAGAAGCATGCAGGAGAAGACAAGAAAGTTTCACGTAAGAGACAGAAACAAGTGTGACATCAACACAAAGCCTTAACATATCCTCTTTCTGACTTCACAAGAGCTCTTTTTGGTGCTCTTTAATGCCAAAAGACAACATATGGCAAAGATGAGTGAGTGATGAAAACAAAGAGCAGTGTTCTTGGACGAGCTGCCTAGTAGATGTAAATATCTACAAGGGAACAGATCCTTGGAGATAATCTCAAGACCAGGGCATAGATGAAATGCTGCCAAGGAATGCAAGAAGGTTTGAAAATGCAGGAAGGTTTCTTTCTCAAGTAAGTTGGGACAAGGGATGGGTGGAGAAATGTGTTTCGTGGATCTGAGACAGGAAGGATTAGAGCTGATTGGTTCGTGGTGGGGAGGGCAGAAGAGGACTTGGGAGGTGGGGTGGAAGAGTGGAGGGAGAGGAAAGCAGAGATTTTTGAATTTAGTGGGAAAAGAGAGGAGTTAAAAGTTTGTAAAATCCAAGAAAGTAAGGAAAAGCAACAGGTTTTCAGATTAAATGAAAAGGAAGGACCTCGTACAAGTTGATTTAAGCTGTGCCTGCAAGACAAGTAATCTTCCTCTTCCTTAGCAAAAGGTACTCCTTTAAGGTTCCCAGATAAAAAGAGGGAGGACCCTGAGGCTTGGAGCCAAAATGCCCAGTGTGGCAACACTTTAGATGGCCTGCACCATTTTAGACTGCTGGTGTAAGATAGGACCTTTTGAATGCTGCCTCCCCACCAGATACTCGACACATAAGCCCCAAGTAAGCATACCAGAATAAAAAAGCTACCCTGGAATTTCTCCCTGACTTGCTCCTTTTGGAGGATGGCATCCTTTTACAGCAAAGAAGCTCTGTTTTGCACATTATGCGCCACTCTGTATATTGATAGCAGGGCTGGAGAACTTCCAAAACAGAGCTGAACCATTGCATATTGCCGGTGGGGCAATCTGTGACATGGATTTGAACCAGGGCGGGCCGGTGAAGATGCTGGTGGCGATTTAAACCTTGTGTGTGTTCCCAAATAGCCAATGCCAACTTTACTCTTACTCTATGTGTGCGTTTGCTGCTGCAGGAGTGATACTCTGCCTGTCACACCACTGCTTGACATTATCATTGATGGTGGCAAGCACAGACCACACTCCCCTTAGTGGAGTTAGGAACACGGATGGTATATCGCCCATGGCAGTTGGGTGCATGTCCTTTACCAACGCTGCCGCTAACACCTACTGTGTCTGCACTCAATAAGAGTTAGCAGGGTTGCACACTTGCAACAACCGCAAGGAAAATAAAACAAAAAACCAAGTCATCTATTCAAGACTTAAATTCCTACCAGCCCACTGTTCAGGTGGCTTATTTTTTGAGTCTCGAGATGTGACTTATTTTTAGGATTACCTCATTTCTTTCCAGGCCTCACATTACCCTCTAGAAGGCAAGCTGATGTCCTGTGTTTTAACCCATGCCTTTATTGACCCCCTCAGCAAAGGTTGAGGAAGAAAAAAAACAACACAATATTGCTCTTATTTCCTGTAAAAAATTATTTTGGAAAATGCCCTGGATCTCTGCAAGCTTCTCGAGTTCTTAAAGCGGAGAAAGGTTTTAGATAATTTGCACTGTTGGAGCTTTGGAAAACAAATAAGGCTGGCCATTGTGGGCTTAAGGATGCCTGGATGCTTCATAACCTTCCCCTGCCCCGCCCCAGAATTTATTCTCGAGAAAGAAACGGCTGTCCATCACCCAGGACCATCTCATAGCTGAGCAATGCGGAATTTGTGGCCCTCCAGATGTTGCAGGACTACAGCTCCCACAATCCCTCACTCATAGCCTTGTTGGCTGGGGCAGATGGGAAATGGTGCTCAACCACATATGTATGGCCACAGGCTCACTGTCCTAGCCAGGAGCCTGAAAACGAGAGGATAGTGTTAACCTCTGTTTCATCATAGAGATAACGAAAGGCTAGACTTGCTCAAAAGCTGCCATACGAAGGGCATCACGAATAGGAGCTCCTACGTTGACTCCACAAGTTGTTCTGTACAGGCTGCGCCCAGTTAATGACCACCGTACAGTGTTAGAGTCCCATAGATGTACAGCTTTTGGGTTTCCTTGAATGTGTTTCATGGGGTTTCCTTTCAGAATTAAGAACAGAGACACAGACATTTTCTTGAGTAGTGTTTCTTTGCAACTGAGTAATCACCTGCCTCCCTCAGTTCTAGGAAAGTTGGCCAGAGGTGCAGGCAAGCAATTGCTGATTTAAAAAAGGAAACTGGTAGGAGACGCTCCAACAACAATCTAACTGAAACTGTGTTTGCAGCCAGCAGAATTAAGGCTTCAGCCTTAGGATTTAGCCCTTAGCAGCTGTGTATTTACCACCAGCTAGTGGCTGCTTACTCTCCCCATAGGGTAGTTGCTGGAAAACCTTCTCCTCCATAGGTGGTGTGCAGGCACATGGAGCATCTAGAATTTGCCGTGAATCTCTGAGGGAGTGACCTCAGCCTGATCTCTGCCATTAATTTGAGAACTAAGAGCAGCTTCTGTGGGGCAAACAACCCAACCAACACCAGGACTATGTACCTTTGTAATTTGATCAGGAGCAAGAGGCCGAAGGCATTATTAAAGCTGTTGTTACCATAGCCATGGTAGGTAATCCATATTGGATATCATTTAAGGACCATGTGGAAATATTTGAGAGACACACTTATAGAAACATATATAAATATATATAGATATATATATAATAAATGCATAATTATATACATTTTATCGTACAGATTTTTTTGTAAAAGATATTGTCTGGGTTGTCTTTTTTAGTGTGGTATATTGTCGTTTTCTTATTTAAAAAAAAAGTCTGCTTACAAGAGAAAGTGGGGAGGAGAGAAGAGCCGATAGTTTTCTCTGACGAGTCAGGAATATGACAGAAGGAATCTGAAAGCTTTGTTTAGTTTTATTTCTCACCTACTTTTTTGACACCTGTGGCTGCAGCCAGAGATATCCATTGGAAACACTTTCCTCTCAAAAGTCTGTGCACCAAAAGGATGGGAAGTTCAGGAGACGAGACCCAAGCAAATTGTGCCATCAGTCGCTGCAGGAATGTGTATCCTTAGCCTGTCCCACATGCATATGCTTACTTAGACAATTCCTACATGGAAGGCGCTTGAACATGGGAGTTAATATGCAACCCATGTGCGCAAACCACCACGTGTGTGTGTGTGTGTGTGTGTGTGTTCAAGTGTGTTATTCATGCAGCAAGGTATTGCAGGCCAACTTTTTATAAACACGAAACATCCCTTCATGTTTTCTGCTCATCAGCTTCCACCATCCTGAGCTTGGTTTCTCCGTACATGAAAAGATGTTCAGTGTATGCTTTGGCTTTTCTGAGTGTTGGTGCGACTCATGCCCAGCTCAGTGTCCCCTCCAAAGGAACTGCCCAGTGGTTTGTGGTCAAATTTGTCTGTTCTGCCTTTAATGGTGCCCCAAATTCGACTCCTGGGGTATCTCTTCCTGCCTCGGTTTCAGCTCACCTTCATGTGAGGTTAACAGTCCAGCTGTTTTCTGCTAGGTCTGGCACATCTTTGCCCATCCAGCCTCCAGGACCTGTTAGAGGAGCCTCGGAAACATGCACGACACCATTGCTGTGCATGATGTCCACATTGGGCATGACTTGCCATTGGGGGTTCTGGGGTCTGCTTTGTTTTCCACTGGGGCTGAACTCTCTTAATGCTAGCATGTCCAAGAGGGGCAGATGATTGGGCTGAATGAAACATCCCATGGACTAATTTCGGCCCACTAGCAGCCAGTTGCGCTGCTCCGATCCCTGCTGCTGTTTGGCCAGACCAACTGCCTCTCTTGGAAGGCTTGCTCAGTATTGGAGCTGTTGTGTAGGCTACCATGATGGTAGCATTCTGGACTGTACCAGGTTCCATGGCAGGGGGTGTGGATCATGATTTTGAATGCACTGAACACTCCTCACTTGCAGTAACCTTGCGCATGAGGGAGAAAACCATGCTAAACCTTTCTCCCATGTTGGCTTACTATGCACAGGGGAATTTAAAAAACAAACAGATGGGGGGGGTATCAAAGAAATTGACCTCCCCACAGGTGGTGCAGGCCTGCCATCTCAATCTGCATCATGTATTCCCAGATCCCATTAGCCCCAGCCCTTTATGGCCAGGGATGGTCAGCGTTGTCCTCTTAACATCTGGAGGACAGCAGGTCAGGGAAGGCTGCCATAACACATGACACTTCAGTATTTGAAAGCTAACAAGCTGGATTGTTTAATTCTGCAGTGAAGAATGTGCAACTTTTTGAGAAATGGGTAACTGGAGCAGTCAGCAGTGAGGCTTCTTAATGTGAGAAACCGGAAGGGAATTCAGGTTACTCCAGTGGCCTAAAGCCAAGAAGTGAAGCCCTTCCCTTCCCTTTTCAAGTCTTTTTAAGCTTTACCACTATTTGGTTTCAATGTTTAAGGTTTTGTGTCCCTACCTCCATAAACACAGGAGTGTTTTCCCACTGATAGCCAACCATAATGCTTTTCTTCCCCCATTTTCACTCATCCTTGAAAAATTGTAGGAGAGTATCTCTCTTTTTTTTTTTGTCACCCGTTCATTCTGTCTTCTGTGGTTTTACTTGATTATTTTCATTTCGATATTTATTTTTTGTGCGCTGCTTTTTTATTATGAAATAAATTATTGATATATCAAGTAATGTGGGTGCCTGTTTCGTAAGGCATATTCACTGTGTGTGTGCGTGTCCAATCTACTTTTCTCTTGACAAAAAATAAATAAATTACAACACAATGTTAATTTATTGCTGTAAATTTTAAGCTGCAATGACTGGTTTTTGGTTTGTTTTTGTGTTTTTTTGTACCTTTCCAATAAAGCATTTTCTGGTTTCAGATTTGACCTGGTCTGTGATCAGTATGTTCAAAGCTTTGGGACCTCAGGCTGCCTTCCTTCCTATAGCTTACACAGAGCCCAGGAAGGCTACATGAAAGACCTAGATCAGGGGTCAGCAAACGTTTTCAGCAGGGGGCCTGACTATATTTTGAAAAGGGGGGGGGAATAAATTCCTATGCCCCACAAATAACCCAGAGATGCATTTTAAATAAAAGGACACATTCTACTCATGTAAAAACACGCTGATTCCCGGACCATCTGAGGACTGGATTGAGAAGGCAATTGGGCCAGATCCAGCCCCCGGGCCTTAGTTTGCCTACCCATGACTAACAGGGTTGACATCAGTCTGCCTCAGGAAGATTATGGAGTGTGTCTCCAGGGATGAACTCAAACTGCTGTGTTAGCAGCACCAAAGTGACCTCCCCAGGGCACAAGCCTGGGCTGTGATTCTGGAGGTCTTGGGTTGCCCCAAAGGAAAGCAGAGCAAAATGTTTGGCAGCAGGAGTTGATGGAAGGAGGGCGTCCAGCCGCCGCTCTGCATTTGCGTAGTCTAACCAAAATGAACAAAAGCTGGCAGGTAGCAGAGTCTGTTGAGGGACTCCAAAAACCGCAGCGATCCTGCCTTTCATAGGACTAATTAAAACGCTACCCCTCCTTATCAAGCTTTCAAGTTCTCCAGCAATCATCTTCATGGTGTGCCTCAGAGCAACAGCTGCTGCGGAGCGCAGGCGGGGAGATTGCCATTGCACCCCAGCCCTGCCTGTGAGCTTCCTCTTGGCAACTCTGGGAAACAAGCTGTTGGAGATGATGATGATGGGCCTGTGGCCTGATCGAACAGGGCTCTTCCTAGGGGAGACAAGAAGGGCTGGAGAAAGCTAATGGGAAAAGCCTGAAGGGCTTTAATTTGTTAGCTGCCTTAGGCTGCCGGGCAGGAGATGTCATGCACACTTAATTAGAGGACTAGTAGTTGTGTCAAGAGGGACGCGGGTGGCGGTGTGGGTTAAACAACAGAGCCTAGGACTTGCTGATTAGAGGGTCGGCGGTTCGAATCCCCGTGACGGGGTAAGTTCCCATTGCTCGGTCCCTGCTCCTGCCAACCTAACAGTTCGAAAGCACGTCAAAGTGCAAGTAGATAAATAGGTACCGCTCTGGCGGGAACGGGACGTGGGTGGCGCTGTGGGTTAAACCACTAAGCCTAGGGCTTGCCGATCAGAAGGTTGGTGGTTCGAATCCCCGCAATGGGGTGAGCTCCCGTTGCTTGGTCCCTGCTCCTGCAGTTCGAAAGCACATCAAAGTGCAAGTAGATAAATAGGTACCGCTCCGGTGGGAAGGTAAATGGCGTTTCCGTGCGCTGCTCTGGTTTGCCAGAAGTGGCTTAGTCATGCTGGCCACATGACCCGGAAGCTGTACGCCAGCTCCCTCGGCCAATAAAGCGATGAGCGCTGCAACCTGAGTCGGTCACGACTGGACCTAATGGTCAGGGGTCCATTTACCTAGTTGTGTCAAGGGCACCAAGGAAAAGATGCAACAGTGACAACTTGCTTAAATCCCTGACCACAAAATCCATCAGTTACTCTGCTCTGTGTCCAGCATTAAGTGAAAGACGTAGGGGCCCTCGAGGCAGACAGCAAAAGTTGAAATGCAGTAGCATTTGTATCAGGCTCAAACAGGAGTTGAGGGGCACATGCAACCCTCCAAGCTTCTGTATCCAGCCCTCAGAACTCTGCCCACGCAACACCCCTTAGGAGTCTGCTCCACACTCCCCTTTGGTTCTTTGGCCTGGCCAGAATATCCCTGAACCATATACAGTCGTACCTCAGAAGTCGAACAGAATCCGTTCCAGAAGTCTGTTCGACTTCCCAAACACAGCTTCTCATTGGCTGCAGGAAGTTACAGGGAACCAGGCAGAGGGCCTTCTCAGTGGTGGCACGCGTCCTGTGGAACGTCCTCCCGTCAGATGTCACAGAAATAACTATCTGACTTTCAGAAGACATCTGAAGGCAGCCCTGTTTAGAGAAGTTTGTAATGTTTGATGTTTTATCGTGTTTTTAATATTCTGTTGGGAGCCGCCCAGAGTGGCTGGGCGAACCGAGCCAGATGGGCGGGGTATAAATTATAAATTATTATTATTATTATTATTATTATTATTATTATTATTATTATTATTATTATTAGGAAATAAAGGGGAAACTTACCAGGAACAATCTAGACTGGACAAGCCAGACAGGATTGCTTAATTTAAAGGATTCTAACGAATCATCAACTTGCTTCCAACGATCTGCAAGGGAATACAGTGGTGCCTCGCAAGACGAAAAGAATCCATTGCGCGAGTCTCTTCGTCTTGCGGTTTTTTCGTCTTGCGAAGCAAGCCCATTAGCGGTTTAGCGGATTAGCGCTATTAGCGGCTTAGCGGGCTTAGCGGATCAGCTGCTAAGCGGCTTAGCGGATCAGCTGTTAAGCGGCTTAGCGGATCATCTGATAAGCGGCTTAGCGGATCAGCTGATAAGCGGCTTAGCGGATCAGCTGTTAAGCAGCTTAGCGACTTAGGATCAGCTGATAAGCGGCTTAGCAGCTTGGGAAAAAGGGGGGGGAGGGGAAAAACCCCGCAGGAACTCGCAAGACATTTTCGTCTTGCGAAGCAAGCCCATAGGAAATTCGTTTTGCGAAGCACCTCCAAAACAGAAAACCCTTTCATCTAGCGGGTTTTCCGTCTTGCGAGGCATTTGTCTTGCGGGGCACCACTGTATGCTGTGCTGTGCTCCTTGCTGACTAGGGTGAGTGAGGAGGGATATTAATATTTTTGTATTTGATGAATTACTGTATTTTAATATTCAGATTACAAAAGAATGTTCAAAAACGAACACTCACTTCTGCGTTTAGATAAGGAGCCGGAACTTTTGACTCCCAAGGCGTTCAGGAGCCGAGGTATGACTGTACTAAAGTGTCTTGCTTGCCTGAGCTCAGGAAGTTCTGACTCTGTTGGAACAATTTGAGCTTTTCCCTGCAAAGATTTCTTTGTACTTCTGCAAACCTTGGGGCTTCCTGACAGCTTGCTGATCCCTCCCAGTCCCAGGTGGTGCCTTCCTGGGTTACAGAGGACTCCTATTCAGAGAACGGGTTTGCCTGCTAGGGGAATACTTAACAGTGATTTGACCATGCACACAGAAATGTTTTTTCCCCTCTTCATTTTATTAGAAGCCTTTTTATATAAATAATTTAAAATGTACAAGTTTACACTCCCAGCAGTTGCCACCTCTCTGTAAAAGATGCAACATCCAAAGAAGAAAGCATTACATACATTTTATCGCTGCATAGAGAAGTTGTGCTGTTCAAGCAGAATCTTGAATGATCTCCTGCAGGCTAGGGACAGAGGTGAAAGCTGTTTCCTGGTTCTGCTGGATCTCTCAGTGGCTTTTAGTACCACTGACCCTGGTTTCCTCCTGGACCATCTAGAGGAGTTGGGTTTTGGGTGCACTGTTATACAGTGGTTCCACTCCTTTCTCCTGGGCTGTGTCCAGAAAATGATGTTGGAGGGATGAGTGTTTGGATCCCTGGGCTCTCACTTGTGGGGTGCCTCGGGGCTCTGTCCCCCTTCCCATGCTTTTGAACATCTCTATGAAGCCGCTTAGAGAGATCACCAGGGAGCTGGGGCTGAGTACCCACCAATATGCAGATGATAACCAGTTCTACCTCTCTAAATCAGAACCATTGAAGGCAGTGAACACCCTGTGCAAGTGTGTCTAGAGTATGGATGACGGTCTTCAGATTGAGGTTGAATCCCAACAAAATGGAAGAACTGTTTCTGGGGGAAGGGGTAGGCAAGTGTGGGGGACTCCCTGGTTCTGAATGGGGTAACTGTGTCCCTGAAGGACCAGGTGGGCAGCCTGGGGGTCATTTTGGACACTCAACTGTCCATGAAGATGGCCAGTTCCTCATCCAATGTGGCTGTCTATCAGCTCCATCTGGTATGCTGGCTGAGACCCTACCTGCCCACGCACTGTCTCACCAGAGTGGTGCATGCTCTGGTTATCTCCTGCTTGGGCTACCGCAATGTTCTCTACATGGGGCTGCCTTTGAAGGTGACTCGGAAACTACAGCTATCGGCCATGCTCTCTGGAGCTGATGGGGAGTTGGGAGTCACACAAGATTAGAGAGCCATAGGCTGGTCTTCCTTTCTACACGTTCTACATTCCAAGGGGAGAGCCATAGGCAGTTCTTATGTTGCCCCCTATATGTGTGGAATTTCCACAATGGTGGGTGCCAGAACTGAGTCCACACGGGGTACGTGTGTGTGTGTGTGTGTGTGTGTGTGTGTGTGTGTGTGTGTTAAACCCAGCAAGGATTTCTGCCTACATTCTTTCTACTATGTGGTCAAACTGTCCTCAGCTTTCCTCTCCAGGAAACAGTTTCAATTCCACCACCACCAATCCGATACAGGGCCAAAATTCCTGATCCATAACAGATCAGTCTTTCTAAAATGGCTTTAACCAAGATAGATCTGGGTTCAACCAACACACCATATATTTTTTTTAAAAAAAGGGTTTTCCTTTAGCACCAAGAACGGACTAGGAATAGCAATTTTTAAGCTTCCTTGAAGTCTTCATTTGCTCCATAAGGAGTTCCTCACTTCCCACTTGCCTCTGCTTTCAGCTGTAGCCATTGCAGCTGCCCCCTCAAAGTCTTCTCCTCCCTCAGATTTCTGCCTATTAATTTACTGTGACTGAGCTGGATCCATTGCTTTCAAACGCAGCTTCAGTTAGTTTCATTCCTTCCCATGGGACCAAACCCAGACTATATTGCTGTTGGGGCACAGTTTTCATTCAAAACCATTACTTCTGGTCTCGCAATCCTGGCCTTTCCCCGTTCTTCCAAGCCAGTCCCCAGCCCACTCCCATCTTGGGCCCAGAGCTGTCGCTCAGAGTCCAACTGAGAGAAGTCGTTCCCACTACACTATCTTTGCTTCAGCCAATAAGAGAGAGGCTGGAGGTATTCTAAGCCATCTCCCAGAACCTCTTGGAACTTTCCGGAACATGCCGCCGTTTTGTGCCCTCACGGCGCATCCCCAAAAGCAGGAGGAAAAGGCTCACGCAAAGGCCGAGGAAACACGAAGAAGTGGGAGGGCTTGAGAAACCAACTTTCCAAGTATTTGAGCCTTCTCGAGGCAATAGCCAATTGACGGGATTGGTGGCGACACCTCCATTTTCTCTCACGTCGGCCAGCCCATCTGATATCCGGTTCTGGCCGCAGCAACTGAGCTGGAAGGTGGCAAGGAGGTATTTCCTACAAAACCCACCATGGTTCCCACCTGGGAGACGTGCCCTATAGCTCGTCGTCAGAGGTTATCAGCACCCTCTTCTCAATGTTCTTGCTCTTCTTGATGTGTTGGCCATCGGTTTTGGGCTCCACGTGCCCGTTCTGCCCCGGCTCACCAGCTTCTTGCATGGACTGCTGTGTGTACTGCTGGTACGCTGGGGAGAAGTTGTGGATGGCATCCTGGACAATATCCTGGGGGCTCATGGTCTCCTTCAGACCACTGGAGATGCTCTGCATCGGGGCAAGGTTTGCTGGGAGCAAAAGGAGGACATGAGAGAAGCGTAAACATGTAAACATGCCTACAACTCATCCAGAATGCAGCAGCTAGACTGGTGACTGGGAGTGGCTGCCAAGATCACATAACACCAGTCCTGAAAGACCTACATTGGCTCCCAGGATGCTTCCGAGCACAATTCATAGTGTTGGTGCTGACCTTTAAAGCCCTAAACGGCCCTTGGCCCAGTAGACCTGAAGGAGCATCCACCCCCATCATTCATCCCGGACACTGGTTTCCTCCTCAATAAAGGGAAAGGAGGAGATGGAATCACAAGGCCAAGGTAACCTCAGTCAAAGAAGGGGGTGCCAGCCTGCCAATACAGGTCCATATTCCTTCTCTAGGACCCATTTCCTGACCAATTTAGTTACCGTAAGTATTTTTTCTCTCCTTTCCCCTTGGCCGAAAAAGCCTGTCCCAAGAAGCATTTATGCGTCAGAAACAAAAGCATGCAAATACAGTTAATACACAAGATTTATATCTGGTGCTGAATCCAGGGCGCAGAGCCCTGTTAGTGGGGAATTTCACACAAGCGCATCCTCTACTTGAGTACCACCATTCATCCATCCTTCACACATGTGAATTATAGTGTAACGGTAAGAGGAAAGAAACAAACAATTCCAGGTTTGGTTTCTCTCTGCTCCTCTGGTTCCGCCTCCCATCTCCCTGCACACTTAAAGCAGGCCTTCGCAAACTTGGCCCTCCAGCTATTTTTGGACCACAACTCCCATCATCCCTAGCTATCAGGACCAGTGGTCAGGGATGATGGAAACTGTAGTCCCAAAACAGCTGGAGGCCCAAGTTTGGGAAGCCCTGACTTAAAGCAACCTCGTTCACCCTGGTGCTGTCCAGATGTTTTAAGACTGCATCAGCCCCAGCCAACTTAGGAGATGAGGCCCCAAACATCTGTATGGAACCAGGTGGCAGAAGGCTAGCTTCAGAGGAACACAGCCTTGTTGAGAACACTCACATGTCGCACTTTCCTTCTTCTCCCTGTACACCTGGCAGGTGAAAGCGTATCGGAGGGCGATGGCGGCAAACAGCATTTCGATGCAGATTATGAAGTTCTGGTAGCCGGCTGCTACCGTCCCGGCTCCCACCGTGTTCCCATCGATGATCTGAACCTCTGGGATCACCCCACATTTCTCCAGGATAGCCAGCAACATCCCTGTGCAAAGGGAATATTCGTCAATTTATCACCGACCCAAGCATTAGGTGGCTTGTCAGGTCTTCTTGGCGCATGTGGGTTTCCCACAGGTCCACGGAGCAGTTCTGCATGTCACCAGGATCTCGTGAGGTACATCCCTTGCACCTGCCTTAAACCCCTTGAGAGCGACTGCCACTCAGTGCAGGTTTGATTTTTGATGATTTGATTTTATTATTTCATTTGTATACTGCTTAATATATGGAAAATAGCTCTAAGCAGTGTACAAAACAGAATCAATGACAGACGACTCAAACAAAATATTGCAAAAATATACATACAGTGGTGCCCCGCAAGACGAATGCCTCGCAAGACGAAAAACTCGCTAGACGAAAGGGTTTTGCGGTTTTTGAGCTGCTTCGCAAGACGATTTTCCCTATGGGCTTGCTTCGCAAGATGAAAACGTCTTGCAAGTTTGTTTCCTTTTTCTTAACACCGTTAATACAGTTGCGACTTGACTTCGAGGAGCAACTCATAGAATGCGGTGTGGTAGCCTTTTTGAGGTTTTTGAAGACTTTGGTGATTTTTGAAGCTTTTCCAAAACTTTCCCGACACTGTGCTTCGCTAGACGAAAAAATTAGCGGAACGAATTAATTTCGTCTTGCGAGGCACCACTGTATTAAAATGTTACATTAATACAAAGTTACATATAAATATAAATCAATAGCAATTCATTTTCCTTTTGACCTAACTCACTTTAAGGCAGCTCCCTATACAGTGGTACCTTGGTTCTCAAACTTAATCCATTCTGGAAGGCGGTTTGACTCCTGAAACTGTTTGAAAACCAAGGTGCGGCTTCCGATTGGCTGCAGGAGCTTCCTGCACTCAAGCGGAAGTTGCGTCGGATGTTCGGCTTCAGAAAAACGTTCAAAAACTGGAACACTTCTGGGTTTGCGGCGTTTGGGAACTGAAATGTTCGAGGACCAAGGCGTTCGAGAACCAAGGTACGACTGTATTTCTTCAAGTATTTAAGGAAGGCATCTGCAGATAAGGCGAACAATGAATTAGTCTCTCATCATTTTTTACGTTACTTTTAAACAGAGACGTGATGGGTGAATTTTTCCAGGTGTTGCAAGCAGTGCCAGAGAGCCCAGTTGAGCCTCAGCCTGTCTATCCCCACATTCATTCATTCATTCATTCATTCATTCATTCAATATACCGCCCTTCTTCAAGAGATTCCAGGGTAGTTCACAGAATAAAGTACAATACAAAACACAAGTAATTAATTAAATCAAAACAATAATGCCCCTCCCCCAGGGACAATGAAAAGGGACGTGGGTGGTGCTGTGGGT
Source organism: Podarcis liolepis (assembly GCF_965112155.1). Taxonomy (NCBI): domain Eukaryota; kingdom Metazoa; phylum Chordata; class Lepidosauria; order Squamata; family Lacertidae; genus Podarcis; species Podarcis liolepis. The sequence goes on along the minus strand of NC_139569.1, from coordinate 5,580,916 downwards.
TAAACCACAGAGCCTAGGACTTGCCGATCAGAAGGTCGGTGGTTCGAATCCCTGCGACGGGGTGAGCTCCCGTTGCTCAGTCCCTGCTCCTGCCAACCTAGCAGTTCGAAAGCATGTCAAAGTGCAAGTAGATAAATAGGTACCGCTCCGGCGGAAAGGTAAACAGCGTTTCCGTGCGCTGTTCTGGTTTGCCAGAAGCAGCTTAATCCTGCTGGCCACATGACCCGGAAGCCGTACGCCGGCTCCCTCGGCCAATAAAGCAAGATGAGCGCCACAACCCCAGAGTCGGCCACGACTGGACCTAATGGTCAGGGGTCCCTTTACCTTTACCTTAGGGACAATGAACAACCTGGCTTCCCCCTCCCCTCCCCTTCACAGCTTCATTGACCTCTCACTTTGGCAGGACAAATTCCCTGGAGTCAGATTGGTGCAATGCTGGTCCCTGCTGCCACCAGTGCTGCAGTCAAACCTTGGTACCCGTATGGCTCCGGTTTTGAACGTTTTGGCTCCTGAACGCTGAAAACCCAGAAGTAAGTGTTCTGGTTTTCGAATGTTTTTCGGAAGCCGAACATCCGACGCGGCTTCCACTTGAGTGCAGGAAGCTCTTGCAACCAATCAGAAGTCGGGCCTCAGTTGTTGAATGTTTCGGGAACCGAACAGGCTTCCGGAATGAATTATGTTCGAAAACGGAGGTTTGACCACACTTTAATAGTGGTAGAGGCACCTCCATGTTACATGGCACAAATAGGTCTCCTCCTCCTCCATTTTGGGGCAGGGAGGTAGCATGGTATTCATGCCCTCTGGGTCTGAGCCCATGGCGGGGGCCAACCTTTGCCAGGTACGTCCTTGGCTTTAGCTGCCAAGTCTCAAAACCCTTTGTTCCTATTCCAGCCCTTCCTCCAAAGAGCTCACTCGAGACACTTCACGGCCAAGTGGGGATTCGAACCCTGACCTGCTGGGTCCCAGCCCAACCCTCTTAATGTTTACAGAGCACTGGCTCTCCCCCCAGATCTTGCTCAGTCAGAAGAGAGGAGATGCTGCCTCTGAAGGAGACGGAAAGACCGAAACCCACCTTGCCAAAAAGAGAGAAAGATGACTGCCTTGATGGTGAGGAATTTAAGGACCGGCTCAAAGGGTCGCAGGAGCTCCATGGTGGCGAAATAGAAGAGGAAGAGAGCATAGAGAGCCAGGCTGACGGAGAAGTTGTAGATAATGGTGATGTAGAGGTAGCCACTGTGAATGCTGGGAAGCATAAAACACACACGGAGGTACCAAGCGTCAGACAATCATTGCATTTAGATCCCTCTACTGTCTCCAAGGCACTTAAGGGACTGTGCTTGATGCCACACTGCTTCTCATTTAACCCCCCCCCCAACAATTTAAGAAGGATGTTGACAAGCTGGAACATGTGCAGAAGAAGGCGACCAAGATGATCAAGGGTCTGGAAACCAAGCCTGATGAGGAACGGTCGAGGGAATTGGGAAGAGACAACCGAGAGGAGATATGATAGCCCTCTTCAAATTTTTAAGGGCTGTCACATGGAATATGGATTCAAGTTACAAGAAAGGAGATTCAAGCAGCCTTGGCTCCTTTGGACAAAGAGGTCCACAATCACTATTCATGGTGGATGCAGTGAAACCACATGGTTTCGTGAAATGTAATCAAATCACGGCCATTTGCATTCCTCTCTTGTGGCAGTTTAGCAGCTTTTAATCATTTAAATTTTTCGGTGGGTCAGCCAAGCGAAAATGGTTTGTTGCTTCATTAAAATAAAATAATAATAATAATAATAATAATAATAATAATAATAATAATAATAATATAGTGTTGGTTTCGAGCCGCTTTATTTTTGTGAATTTCAATTGCCTTTTGCCCTTTTCCAGAAAGCTGCCCTGAGCTTTTCCACTTCCAAGGAAAACTGTCAAGGCGTTGAACCCCAGACCATAAAAACCACCCATCCTTGCCCCACACCCTCCCTTCTCCTCACTTGAAGTCGCCGTCGTTGTATTTCCCAAAGGCTTGCAAGATGATGGTGATGATAGCCATCAGAGGCTTCACAATGCAGAACTGCAGCGTTGCCTGGAAAGATTGGACAATCACAGCTGAAGCACATTAAGGCAGTGAAAATGCGTTACAGTCACACGCTTCCTACCACCAGAGGCAACTTGTGTGCATTTAAGTTGTGTGCATTCAGCTTTACGCGTGGGGCAAATTAAAATAAAATAAAAAAGGGGGGTAGTGGCAGGCATCCAGGGTAAAGGAACCTTTGGCAATCCCACCCACCACTGAACCCAGTGTGTTTTGACTATAAATCATGGCTTTAGGTGCTATCCCCAAAACATAATCCCAGCTTAAATTGAGAGCTGCCAGTATATAACTCTGAACTCTCGCATAGACCCATGGGACCAGATGCTCCAGAGCCACTGCGTTCGTATCTGAAATAAAATGAATCCAAACAGTAAAGACGAGACCTCAAGCATTTTGGTCCCTGGAGCCCTTTAGGTTATGCGATTTTCCCTCCCAAAGGTGATCTGCCAAGCTTTGGAATACTAGTAATCCAGGTTATTGAGATAAAAAGCCTCCCCAAAGCTGGCAATCATCAAAATATGAGAAACTGGTTTACTGTTATTCAAGTCTCAAACCAATTGCACAAATAAATTCAAACGAGAAAAGGGGAGGAATGAATCATTTGTTCAGTTATCAATGAGATCTCAGAAGCTAATTTTGTCCAGAACCTTTTTACTTTGGGGCAGTCCCACCACATATGTCTGTAGGTCTCAGTATCCTGGCACTATTTGTTTCTATTTCTTGTCCACCCTTTTTCTTAAATTTCTCTTAAATTTCCCCCCTAAGTATGTGTGGGGTTGTGGGTTGTTTTTTTGTTTTTTGTTTTTTTTGCACATCTGTAGAAAGAAGAACAACAACAATGCTTGCACATAGCTTCCAAGGGACGATAAATGCTTTCTATCTAAGGAAAATCATTAAAACCTTTGCTACAAGATGAGGCAAGGCTGTTCTTTTTTCACTCTTTCTCTCTCTTTTTGCATTTGCCACAAGAGACTAACACAGCTAGCTCCCTGGAAGGTACAGTCAAACTTCGGTTCCCAAACGCCTCTGTTTTGGAATGTTTTGGCTCCCGAACGCCGGAAACCCAGAAGTAACTGCTCCAGTTTTCGAATTATTTTCTGAAGCCAAATGGCTTCCAAGCCGTGTTCTTTATTTCTTTCCATTGTCTTTGCAGCCAGGACATTGACCCTCGGTTTTTGAACTTTTCGGAAGCCAAACGGTCTTCCGGAACGGATTAAAAGATCTGGAGATATGCTTCAAGGTCCAGACTATGGGAAGTCCCGAAAAATTAATAATTATAATTTGGATGATAATTTAGTCTTTTTTATTTTAGTTTTTTATTTTAATTGGATTATTATGATTTGATGCTGTCAGGGGTTTAGGAGCAGAAGCACGGGCAAGGGAGGAAACAGAGAGCGAAGGGGAGGAGGCAGAAGAAAAGATGAGTGACGACGACGACCCGAGATCTCCTAGTCTTTCCAGTGAATCAGAGGATTCACAGAAAGGAGCACCAGTGGCGAGGGCAAGGGGGGAGTCTAGGGGGGCACCCCAGGAAGACAGAGCCAGAGAGGACTCAGGGGGGAGCAGCTGGAAATCGGGACCAGCGTCACCGCCAGGAAGCAGGGAAGAGGAAGGGAGCCAGGGGGGAAGCGCTGGCAGCTCACCACAGGAGGGAGGACATGAGTCAGGAGTGGCCACACCTCCACAGGAGGGAGGACATGAGTCGGGGATGGCCACACCTCCATCGGGGAGCGAAGAAACGGTTGAGAGGAAAGTGGAAGGTTGGGCGCGCGCGCCAAGTTCAAATGCAGAGGAAGGCGGCGCAGTAAGCAGCCCCGAAAGAGAGCCAGGTCCTAAAGCCCGGCGCAAGGAGGCAGGAGGGTCTGGGTCAGCGTCAGAAGAATCCCGGAAGGAAGAAGCCCCGGGGGGTAGAGGGACCCAGAGGAGGACAGTCAGGAGGAAAAGGTGGAGCAAGGCTAGGATATTAAGTTGGTGCACACAGGGCGGAGACTCAGACGGAGCTTCGCCGACCTAACTACTAGGCGTAGAGTTGCGCGCAGCAGCGTGAGAATGGAAACTGTAATTCAATAAAGACTTTTACTTAATGACCGCTGGCTAGCGTGATCCTCTGTGAGCTAGGATCTTCAAGCAGCTCTGACAGTAAGCTCCGTCTCCACTTGTGGGCATCTACAGCCTCGAGGAGGGGAGAGACACAGGTGCCTACTAGCAAGCTCACGAACGGCAGACGACATGACGGCTGAGCAGCAGATAGAGGAACTCAGAAACGCGGTGGCACAACTGAACGCCGAGGCTCTAGCATCCAGGAAGAGGGAGGAGGAAGCAGCCGCAGCCTGCAGGGATCTCCAGGTCAGGTTAGACGTGCTGACAAAGCAGACACCCCGGCAGGAGGGCATTGGGTTGGCGAGACGGACAGGCGGGCTGGTCTCTCACTTCGATGGGAACCTGCAACAGTATCCCAACTTTAGAGCCGACGTACTGTGCGCACTGCAACTGCTGCATAAAGACTTTAGAGATGAACAAGAGAGAGTGGGGTTCATCATGTCCCATCTGCATGGGGATGCGAGGGCATGGCTACGCAATTTATGGAGAGATAAGGATCCGGCGCTACAGAATGCAGATGCCTTTATTAAAGCAATGGATGGGTGTTTTTTATCAAGTATTGACGTGGATCTTGCACGGAAGGAGGTGCATGGGCTGAGACAAGGGAGGGCCAGCGTCAGGCAGTACCATGCCCGCTTTTTCGCCTTGGTCAGTGCCCTGGAATGGGACAGAGATTCGGCTCCTGTAAGAGACCTCTTTTGGGAGGGGCTGCATAACTCGATTAAAGATGAGATCGCCAGGGGGGAGAGACCCCGAACCACCCAGGAGGTCGTTCAGAGGGCACTGGCAGTGGGGGTGAGGCTGGAAGGACGTCCGTGGAACAGGGACGAAGGGCGTGGAGGGCGCGAACCAGCCGGGGGCCCCTCCTTCTTTCCCAGGGAAGCAGCGCGGGCGCAATCCACGCCTCCGCCAGGAGGAGGAGCCGAACCTATGGAGGTGGGAGGTGCAAGGGCTCAGTCAGCAACCAGAGCCCTAGCACCAGCAGCAGTGAAAGCGAAGCCTCCTAGAGGGAACAGGAAGTGTTACGTCTGTGAGGAGCCAGGGCATATGGCGAAAGAGTGTCCCCAGAGGCCCCACAAGCTCACTGCAGCCTCAGCAATGGTGACTGCAGCAACACAGCAAGGAGGACCACAGCAGGGAAACGAGGCTGTCTGGCTGGAGGAAGAGGCACTGGGGCCCAGCCAGACGTGTTAGTGACGCAGTCCCCAGCGATTTTACAGCCCGTGAACCCCCTCCCGCCCAAACCAGTAGTGAGGCTCACAGCGTCTCTCCAACTGCCCAATGGAATCACCATGGACGTGCCAATCACCATTGACTCAGGCAGCAATGCGGACTTTATAGGGCAGGACTTTGTCGACAGGCACGCTGTGCAGTTGCTGCCGGCCACACTGCCCCTGCAGGTTGTCACGGTGGATGGCAGGGAGCTGCTCGGGGGGCAAGTGGTGAAGCAGACGCCACCAATGGTGATGCGACTTGGGAATCACAGAGAAATCATCAGCTTCAACGTCACTCGACTATCTGACACGCCCATTGTATTGGGCATGAGTTGGCTGGACAAGCACAGCCCAGCGATGGCTTGGTACCAGAGGCAGCTGACCTTCGGCTCTTCCTTTTGTGCTGAACACTGCATCGTGCCCAGGCAGGAAGGAGAGGAAGAGGAGTCACATCTGCTGCTAGGCATGCTGCAAGCGATTCCACACAAGTACGCTGAATTTTTGGAAGTTTTCTGCGAGAAGGAGGCAGACAGGCTACCCCCTCACAGACCATATGACTGCAAAATTGACCTGCTGCCGGGGGCGGCGCTGCCTAAAGGGAAACTGTATTCCATGTCAGAGGACGAACTGCAGGAACTCAAAGAGTTCATTGACCATAATTTGCAACGCGGCTTCATCCGGGAGTCCAGGGCAGTGGGGGGCAGTCCCGTATTCTTTGTTAAGAAGCGGGACACGCCCCAGAAAAGACTGGTAGTGGATTACAGGATTTTGAACAGTCTGACTAGGCCATCGGACTTCCCCATGCCCCGTATTGACGACCTCCTCGCAAAGGTACGGAAGGGCAGAGTGTTCACCAAGTTGGACCTGCGGGGGGCGTACAACCTCATTCGCATGCGGGAAGGAGATGAGTGGAAGACAGCCATGTTCACGCCACTGGGGACCTACGAATATAGAGTTATGCCTTTTGGATTGCAAAATGGCTCCCACGTTTTTCAAGCGTTTATGCATCACGTGTTGGCGGGACTTCTCTACAAGACGTGCGTCTGTTTCCTAGACGACATCCTGATCTTTTCGGAGTCGCAGCAGGAGCATGACGGACACGTCAAGGAAGTGCTGAGCAGGCTAAAGCAACATAGGCTCTACGCCAAGCTGGAGAAGTGCCAATTTGACGTGCCGGAGGTGGATTTTCTGGGCTACAAGCTGTCGGACAAGGGGCTCGCCATGGACAGCGCCAAGGTTCGAGCGGTGTTGGATTGGAAGAGTCCGCGCAACCGGAAGGAGGTCCAACGGTTTGTCGGCTTTGCGAACTTCTATCGCAAGTTTATCAAGGGCTTCGCGATGCAGACAGCGGCCATCACTGACACGCTTAGCTCCAAGAAGAAGAAGTTCGTTTGGACAGCGCAGGCGGAGCAGTCCTTTCAGGCACTCAAGCGTCTCTTCGCGTCGGAAGAGCAGCTGCTTCATGTCAACCCCAGCAAGCCGATGAGGGTGGAGACAGACGCCTCGGACAGAGCCGTGGGGGCGGTCCTGTTGCAGAAAGACCCGCAGGGGGTGTGGCGACCGGGAGCGTTTTACTCCAGGAAGCTCAGCAAGTCCGAACAGAACTACACCATCTGGGACAGGGAGTTGCTGGCCATTCACGCAGCGTTCAAGGCGTGGAGGCACTTTCTGATCGGCGCCAAGCACACGGTGCAGGTTTGCACGGACCACAAGAATCTAGAGCACTGGCGCACGGCACAGTTCCTGAACCAGAGGCAGATACGTTGGGCTGATTTCTTTGCAAACTTCGACTTCCGAATAGAGTATGTCCCGGGGGACACCAACATCATGGCAGACGCTCTCTCCCGTAAGCCACAGTATCTGGAGGACGCAACGCCAGCGGCCGCCATGCACATCTTCGCACCAGCAGTGTGGGCGTGCGCCGCGGCCACCGTGGACCTGGAGGCGGTGCGACGTGCGTTGCAGGAGGACTCCTTCGCACAAGCAAAGATGGCAGAGGTGCAGAGGGGCAAGGCAGCGGCCGACGGTTTCCGGCTACGAGATGGATTGCTCATCCGAAAAGGGGCCATCTACGTGCCGGGAGACGAACTTCGAGCCAAGGTGCTGCAGCAGCTGCACGACGCGCCCACGGCCGGGCACTTTGGCAAGGAGAAGACGGTGGAATTAGTAGCCAGGGATTTCTGGTGGCCTGGAATGAGAGGGGAGGTCGCAGACTACGTGGCGAGATGCGACACCTGCCAGAGGGCCAAACCAGTGCACAAACCGCCGGCCGGACTGTTGGAACCGCTGCAAACTCCGGTCGAACCTTGGGAAAGGGTGGCTCTGGACTTTGTCACGGATCTGCCCAGCTCAAGGGGCAAGACGGCAGTGCTGGTGGTGGTGGACCTGTTTTCCAAGATGGCGCATTTCATTCCGTGTGCGAAGGTGGCCACGGCGGAGCAAACCGCCAAACTGTTCATAGACCACGTGTTCAAGGTTCATGGTCTGCCACGGTCTATTCTGTCCGACCGGGGGCGGCAGTTCATCTCGAATTTCTGGCAGAAGCTGATGGGCTTCCTGAACGTCAAGATCAACCTGGCGTCGGCGAGACACCCGCAGACCAACGGGCAAGCGGAGCGGGTCAATGCCATCATGCAGCAGTACCTGAGATGTTATGCAAATCAACAGCCTGCGACGTGGGTGGATTACCTACCGCTTGCCGAGTTCGCCTACAACAACACGAAGCACGTGTCCACGGGGGTCACGCCGTTCTTCGCCAACAACGGGAGGCACCCCAGAACCTTCCCGGGACTGGAAAGAATGGGGGAGGGGGAGCCGCAGACAGCAGATGCGTTCGCGTCGGAGCTGCAGGAGGTCCACGATCAGCTGAGGCGCCACCTGGAGCTGGCCAAGCACGCATACAAGGTACAAGCAGACAAGCACAGAAGGGTTGGAGAAGAGCTCCACGTGGGAGACTGGGTTTGGTTAGCAGCCCACGCAGTGCCGGCCAGGTCGTTGGCCAAGAAGAAACTAGGGCATAAGCAACTGGGGCCCTACCAAGTCGAAGAGCAGGTCAACCCGGTAGCTTTCAGACTGGCACTTCCGGAGGGTTCCAGAATGCATCCGGTATTCCACAGATCGGTGCTCACTCCCTACAAGGCACCGCACAGGTTCCAGGAACCCGGAACAGCGCCGAGTCCGGTCAGAGACAGAACAGGGCACGCGGAAGTGGCACAGAAGGAGCGCATCAACGAAGTCACTGAGATTTTGGACTCCAGATGGGGGGAAGAGGGGGTAGAATACTTTCTCGCCAAGGAGGGCACCCCGGCCAGTGCGAACAGCTGGGTGCCGGGCTACGCCTTGGACGAACCTCTCCTCAAAGACGAGTTTCATGCCCTCTTTCCCCATAGGCCTATGCCAGCAGAATATTTTGACGACTGGCTTTTCACGCCCACACTTTCGGCCAGCACTTTCCGGGGGTTCGACTCGGACGAGGACCCGACACAAGACGTCCGTTCCCCGGAGGGGTCACCCTCGGGATCTGCATCAGAACCCTCGTATTGGTGGGACGATAGGCCAGAGGAGCAGTGGCGCAGACGGTGGCTGGAAGGCCCAGGACGAGCAACACCGACAGGAGGAAGTGAGGGAGAGACGGACATGGACGTTTTCGGGGACGACCCTGGTTTCGAGCACGGCGGCACAGAGATGGAAGCGGAGGTGACTGTCGTCGACGAGAGCGGGGAGGAAGACCCGGGAGACTTCAGATGGAGGCCTGCCACGGGAAGCGACCGATACCCGACGTTCGTCCCTTTGCAACAGCAGCCCCCAGCTCCAGCACCGGAAGGAGGGGAGGGGGGAATGGGGGGCTTCGAGGGGGGGATGGATGTCAGGGGTTTAGGAGCAGAAGCACGGGCAAGGGAGGAAACAGAGAGCGAAGGGGAGGAGGCAGAAGAAAAGATGAGTGACGACGACGACCCGAGATCTCCTAGTCTTTCCAGTGAATCAGAGGATTCACAGAAAGGAGCACCAGTGGCGAGGGCAAGGGGGGAGTCTAGGGGGGCACCCCAGGAAGACAGAGCCAGAGAGGACTCAGGGGGGAGCAGCTGGAAATCGGGACCAGCGTCACCGCCAGGAAGCAGGGAAGAGGAAGGGAGCCAGGGGGGAAGCGCTGGCAGCTCACCACAGGAGGGAGGACATGAGTCAGGAGTGGCCACACCTCCACAGGAGGGAGGACATGAGTCGGGGATGGCCACACCTCCATCGGGGAGCGAAGAAACGGTTGAGAGGAAAGTGGAAGGTTGGGCGCGCGCGCCAAGTTCAAATGCAGAGGAAGGCGGCGCAGTAAGCAGCCCCGAAAGAGAGCCAGGTCCTAAAGCCCGGCGCAAGGAGGCAGGAGGGTCTGGGTCAGCGTCAGAAGAATCCCGGAAGGAAGAAGCCCCGGGGGGTAGAGGGACCCAGAGGAGGACAGTCAGGAGGAAAAGGTGGAGCAAGGCTAGGATATTAAGTTGGTGCACACAGGGCGGAGACTCAGACGGAGCTTCGCCGATCTAGCTACTAGACGTAGAGTTGCGCGCAGCAGCGTGAGAATGGAAACTGTAATTCAATAAAGACTTTTACTTAATGACCGCTGGCTAGCGTGATCCTCTGTGAGCTAGGATCTTCAAGCAGCTCTGACAGATGCGTTAATTGGATGTTTTTTATTGCAAAATTAATAAAAATGATTTAACAAAACAAAACAAAAGTTTGAAAACTGAGGTTCCACTGTATTATTTTCATCAGAGATGAAAAATGTCCAGCTGCAGCGATAGGCAGTGCCTCTCCTGTGAGCCTCACCTGCTTGCAGAATCTGAGGAATCCAATCGAATAGGACATCCCTTGTAAACAGCAAGTTCCATAGAGGCAGCTAGACCTAGGAAAAGATAAGACAAGCCCCCATCAATACAGGCTAGGAGCACCAAGGGTATGCTGCAGGGGGACACTGCTAACCAATGGGGAGCAGTGGACATTTCCATATTAGCAGCCTTATATGGCAACTTACACAATGGGTTTCCCTCTGATTTCAGCCATGATGGTGCTCTCCCCTCCGAGGTACTCAAAGCAAAGGCTCAAAAAGCTGTAGATTACGAAGGCTGAAACATGGAAGGAGCGAGACTGGCAGTTAAAAATAGTCCACCCTACAATTTATCTATATATATATATTTACCACTGCTCATGAAAAGTACATCAGAGTGGTTTGCAACAGCCGTACATAAAGCCACACAATAAAAACCATATACAGTGGTACCTTGGGTTACATACGCTTCAGGTTACAGACGCTTCAGGTTACAGACTCCGCTAACCCAGAAATAATACCTCAGGTTAAGAACTTTGCTTCAGGATGAGAACAGAAATTGCGTAGGGGTGACGCAGCAGCAGCGGGAGGCCCCATTAGCTAAAGTGGTGCTTCAGGTTAAGAACAGTTTCAGGTTAAGAACGGACCCCTGGAACAAATTAAGTACTTAACCCGAGGTACTACTGTAAAAAGTTAGAGATCAGCTAACTTATTATGGAAAGACGTATTTTAAATTGTCTGCACAAGCCTGACAGAATAGGAATATTTTCAGCAGGTGTTGAAAAGATGAAACGAAAGCAATTCTATTGGCAGACTGAAGACTGTGAAACTCATGGGCAATGCAAAAAAAATCGGTCTGCGTGGCCTGCAACAAGATGTTGCAGCGTGAGGTCTTCCCCGTTTAGCATTCCAGCCGCTGCATACCCTCTCAGAGCCTCACCACTGTCCATCTGCATTACCAAGCAAACTCAGTCCTCATTGGACTGCTTTTGGAATTTCTCCCTTTCCCTGCCCCCCCCAACAAAAAAGAGGTTTTGACTCTGATAAAACTTGCAAGGTTCCCCCCCCCCCCATTTCTTGCTCCTCAGAAAGAAAGGTTTCCTTAGTTGTTGCATCAAAGAGCTGAAACACATCTTGGCGACGACACTGGTACTAGCCAGTTGATGCCGTCCACAGTTGGCTTTTGCTGGATGCTTGCGGAAAAGAAAATTTATGTTGAGAGAAAGGAGGATTTGCAGAGCTCAGGCCTGGAGAGGAAGTGGTGTGCTTTGCACCGAAGAAGATAAGGATGCTGCCAATGCTCTAAGATGCGCCTGCCCTCAGCCACAGTGTTTCTGAGCCACACGCAGAATGTCTTGTGCAATTCACCACAGAAGGGTTTCTCGGAACAGAAATGAACTCCTTGCTCCTGAACTTTATTGCAAAAGAAAGCCAGCCGTTTCAACATGTGCAGGCCGCTCGGGATTGAACAGCCCTGGGCGCACTCTTTTGCCGTATGCGGCGGGTGGCAGTGCAAAATCAGCCCGCCGCAGAACAAGGCACCCATGTTCCTAGGCCGAACCACCAAATCCAGCTCACCTTCGTAGCAGTCGCGCACCGAGTCGAAATAAACGTAGTATTGGTGGCTGCCGATCAGCAAAAGGCTGAGCCACGAGTCGAAGGCGTAGATGGGCACGATGAATAGGATGCGGATGATGTAGCGCTGCTCGTTGGGGATGGTGTAGCTTTTCAGGTGCAAAAAGATCTGGAAGAAAAGAAACAGGCAAGGCTGTGAGAAGCAGGAGATCTACTCCAGAGAAACACAAGCAGGCATAGGCAAAGTCAGCCCTCCAGATGTTTTGGAACTACAATTCCCATCATCCCTGACCACTGGGTCTTGTTTGCTAGGGATCATGGGAGTTGTGGTCCCAAAACATCTGGAGGGCCAACTTTGCCCATGTCTGCAAGAGAGCAAGCTTCTTCCATCCTGGTCTGCCCTGCAGAGGACCTTGAGGTCCATGAATAACCATAGTTTAGAGGTCCCGGGCCCTAAGGAAGTTAGACTATCCTCCACCAGGGCCAGGGCCTTTTCAGTGATGGCTCCGACCTGGTGGAATGCTCTGTGCCATGAGACTAGGGCCCTTCAGGATTTAACCTCCTTCCATCAGGACTGTAAGACAGAGCTATTCCACCTGGCCTTTAATATGAATTCAGACCCCACAGTTAAATCTCCCCTGGCCTCCTCATTGGCCCAAGTAGGACCAATTCAGCTAGCTGGCCCTGGGGATTAACAAATTGATTTTTGAATTTTATTGTTATTCATGTTTTTATTCTGTATTTTATGCTGGTTTTATAATTAAGTGTTTTAAAGTGTTTTAAATTTGTTGTTAGCCGCCCTGAGCCCGGTTTTTGAATCGGGAAGGGCAGGGTATAAATAAATTATTATTATTATTATTATTATTATTATTATTATTATTATTATTATCAGCCACAACGTCTGAGACGGATGGGAGTTGGGAGTCTGCAACCTCCAGAGACATCCCTGGTGTGGACAACACCGAGCTAGGCACACCTATCACCCGACTTGTCAAAAGGCCATTTCCAATGTTCTTTTGTTAATCAGCCTCGTCTTTAGAACATGGGGACTAGAATCTGGTTCTAAGCGCCAGCCTACAGCTCATTGGAATGCAAAGCATGCAATGCACTTGTGGAGCATGGAGAACGTCCAAGGTTCAGATCTCTGGCATCTCCGAGCAGAGCTGGGAGAGAACCCTGTCCATAACCCCGGAAAGCTGCTGCCAGTCAGTGTAAGCGATATTGATCTCCATGGACCAGGGGCCTGACTCAGTGAAAGGCAGTTTCCTTTTTTCCTAGGAATCATGCTTGGTAAGGAGGAGCCCATTTTAACTGCTGCGGCACCTTCCAAAAAACAACACAAAGATGTGTCGCTGTTAAGTGGTGTTTATTATGTCACCATTTTGGAGGTCCCAGGTCGCAAGGTGGTTAGGTTGATCTCAACTAGGGACGGGGCCTTTTCAGTACTGGCCCCGACTTGGTGGAACGCTCTGTCCCAAGAGACTACAGCTCTGCGGGACTTGACATCTTCTGATGTCTTCAGATGACATCTGCAAGACAGAGCTGTTTTGCCTGGCCTTTGGTTTAGACTCAGTCTGACCCTTATGTTTCCCTGCCCTTAGGGTTTTGATCTATGGGCTACTTTTAAAATGAGGCTGGATTTTAAATTGCATTTTAACCTGTATTTTAAATTGCCCCCCCATTATGTTTTTACTGTAATTTTACTGTTGTTAGCCACCCTGAACCTGGCTCTGGCCGGGAAGGGCACGGTATAAATAAAATTTATTATTTTAGACTTGTGTCTTCCCTCGGCATGCTGGGAGTTGTAGTCCAACATCATCTGTAGGGCATGAACTTGGGGAACTGTAAAAAGCCCTGTTTTTTATTATTATTATTATTATTATTATTATTATTATTATTATTATTATTCCTTTCCCCCAGACTGGGACTCAAAGCAGCTTACACAAATTTAAACAGCACAGATAAAATACAAAAAACAAAAAACAAAAAATACTTTTTGGGTACTCTCGTTTTGACTCAAGAAAACCACCATTTTATAGTTCAAATCAGGGGAAACAAATACAGTAAATGGGACAAAAGTACAAAGATTCACAAAATGTTCAGGGATATGCATATAAGACAATTGTTAAAAGGTAAGGAAATGTTTTTATTACCAGTATTTCAATAACAACACAGCACTATTTAAAAGCCTGTTCTTTAAAAAACAGTCCGTTCCCAAAGGAATAAAATTGTCTTCACCTGCTGGCAGAAGGACAACTAGGAGCAAGCCAGCCTAGTTTATTTGGTTCCAGTTACAGATAGGTAGCCATGTTGGTCTGCCATAGTCAAAATAAAAAAATTCCTTCCAGTAGCACCTTAAAGACCAACTAAGTTAGTTCTTGGTATGAGCTTTCGTGTGCATGCACACTTCTTCAGATACTGATCTGAAGAAGTGTGCATGCACATGAAAGCTCATACCAAGAACTAACTTAGTTGGTCTTTAAGGTGCTACTGGAAGGAATTTTTTTATTTAGTTTATTTGGGAGGGAGTTCCAAAGCTGTTTGGGAGCAGCCGCTGAGAAGGTCCTCTCCCATATCTGCACCAAGCCTGCCCTTCTGGGTGGCAGGACTGAGAAAAGGCTCTCCCCTAAAGATCTCGGAGCCCGAGGCACATCCCTATGGCACGACACGGTCTTTCCGAGAGCCTTGGGGCCTCCAGCTTCTCCCAACTTACCTGGTGGCAAGTGATGACGAGGGCAGCCCACACAAAGAGGCCAGTGATCACCTTGGCCGCCGAAGTGGTCAGGAAGAGATGCTGGCTGTCTTGGGAGTGGTTCTGGTCGGCCCTCAGCTGGGAGCCATCGCCTACGACCAGGGGGCCAGAGCCCACCGCCGACGGGAGGAAATCCAAGCTCAGCGTGGCAGGAGACATGTTGCCGGGGGGAGAAGACTCGTTGGCAAGCGTTGCGTTGTTCATCTGGCAGAGAGGAGAGAGAGAGAGCAAAGGTGAGCTATCGGGAGATAAAAAGGTGACCTATGACACCTCTGCAGGAGGCACGGGGGAGAATCAGGGAACAGAGGGCTTTGTGTTTGCTCTCAGCTCTTTGCAATGACAGCTTTTATTGCACTCTTTTATTGTCCAAGGTCAGAATGGCAGACATGGCAGAGTTTAGACGCAGCTTCGTTAAACGGATCCTTGCCTGGAGCACACCTTTAGCTGAAAGGTATTCAGACTGAGACTTGGTACAAAATAAGAAAGCTTGCATTTATTACAGGAAGTACATTCTTGATAGGGATGCGGGTGGCGCTATGGGTCTTTTATAAAAAAATAAATAAATCATTTTTATTGATTTTCCAATAAAAACAACCAATCAACATATCCAAATCATAATCCAATTAAAAATAATAAGATAAAACAAAAAAAGACCAATTATAGTCCAAAGTGTAATTATTATTTTTTCTGGGCTCCCCATAGTCTGGACCTCTGAAGCATATCTCCAAATCCTCATTCCTGCCTCTTCTCGTTTTCATATTTTCTGCCTTCTGATCTTAATGCTTTAAAGTTCTACAATTCTCAGTCATGTCAGAAATCATACATGCTTTTGTCCATCGAATACAGCTTTATTTGTGTATATATATATTTTCAACTGTCTATTTGCCAGTGCAGATTTCCCTGACTAAACCACAGAGCCTAGGACTTGCCAATCAGAAGGTCAGCATTTTGAATCCCCGTGACAGGGTGAGCTCCTGTTGTTTGGTCCCAGCTCCTGCCAACCTAGCAGTTTGAAAGCACATCAAAGTGCAAGTAGATAAATAGGCACCGCTCCGGCGAGAAGGTAAACGGCATTTCCGTGCGCTGCTCTGGTTCGCCAGAAGCGGCTTAGTCATGCTGGCCACATGACCCGGAAGCTGTACGCCGGCTCCCTCGGCCAATAAAGCGAGATGAACCCCAGAATCATTCACGACTGGACCTAATGGTCAAGGGTACCTTTACCTTTACATTCTTGACAGGAATCAGAGAATCGTAGCATCAGAAGGGACCCTGAGGGTCATCTAATTCAACCCCCTGCAATGCAGGAATCTCAACGAAAGCATCCATGACAGTTGGCCATCAGACCTCTGCTTAGAAACCTCCAAGGAAGGAGAGTCCATCACCTACTGAGGAGTCCATTCCACTGTCAAACTGTTCTTAACCTCAGAATGTTTTTCCTGATGTTTAGCTGGAATCTCCTTATAATTTGAATCTGTTGGTTTGGGTCCTATCTTCTGGAGCAGCAGAGAAGAAGCTGGCTCCATCTTCCATGTGGAAGCCCTTTAGATATTTGAAGGTGTCTATCATGTCACCTCTCTTTTCTTCTCTGGGCGAAACATACCCAGCTCCCTCAATTGTTCCGCATAAGGCCTGGGTTTCCAGACCCTTTATCATCCTGGTTGCCCTCCTCTGCACACCTTTCCAGCTCATCAATATCCTCAAACTGTGGTGCCCAGAACTGGACACAATACCCTAGCTGGGGTTTGAAATGCTAGCTAACCATCTAGCTGGAGAAACAAAGAAGTCATGCTTGCTCTTTTGTTCTCAGAAGATAGTTCCAATATGACCTCTTGCCTCAAGGTCCAGAGAAAGCAAGTCAGTGGTTCTCAACCTGTGGGTCCCCAGACGTTGTTGGACTACAACTCCCATCATCCCTGCGCTCTGGCCTTGCTAGCTAGGGGTGATGGGAGTTGTAGTTCAACAACATCTGGGGACCCACAGGTTGAGAAAGGCTGAAGTAAGTGATGAGCAGAAGAAGTTGTACAGCTAAATGCAACCTAAGGTTTATCACACTAAACATCAAAAAAAACAAGGAGAAGTCAGCACAGATTTACGCTGGAATGCAGAGTTAACCAGGGCTATTGACTGTCTGGCTCCGAAGCGCCCTCTCCGATTGCATGGAGCCCGGACAGCCCCGTGGTTTTCCCCGGAGCTGAGGGTGATGAAACAATCGTTGAGACGGCTAGAGTGCCGGTGGCGGAAAATTCATTCTGAATCAGACCGGACACAGGTTAGAGCTCAACGTCGAGCCTACCAAGTGGCAATGGCGACAGCGAAGAGGGCCTTCTTCGCCGCCTCCATTGCATCTGCAGAAAACAGCAGCAGGAGACTTTTTCAGGTGGTTCGCAATCTATCGGAACCACCTGTACCACCGGGGCCTGGTAGGGACCCCAAGATCTCCTGCAATGCTTTTGCAAAGTTTTTTGCAGATAAAATCGCTCAGATTCAGAAGGAGGTAGACTCCACCATGGGGGCAGGGCCAGGGCGGGAGAGTGCTAGAGTTCTGTCTGGTCCTGTTACATGGGATCAATTCCAATCTGTTACCTCCGAGGATGTGGACAGGCTGCTTGGACAAGTGAAACCGACCACCTGTCTCCTTGATCCTTGCCCATCCTGGCTGATAAAAGCGAGCTGGGAAGGGCTGGGCGATGGGCTCTGCGGGGTGGTGAATGCTTCCCTCTGTGAGGGAGCCTTCCCAGACCCGCTGAAAGAGGCGGTTATTAAACCGCTTCTTAAAAAACCATCTTTAGATGCGGCCACGATGGCCAACTATCGCCCAGTCTCAAATCTTCCATTCTTGGGCAAGGTGATTGAGCGGGTGGTTGCTGAACAACTCCAAGCACGCCTGGAGGAAACGGGCCATTTGGATCCCTTCCAATCGGGATTCAGGCCTCACCATGGGACTGAAACTGCTTTGGTCGCACTGGTTGATGATCTCCGGCGGGCTAGGGACAAAGGTGAGAGCTGTTTCCTAGTTCTGCTGGATCTCTCAGCGGTCTTTGACACCATCGACCATAACATCCTTCTGGACCGTCTAGAGGGGCTGGGAGCTGGGGGCACTGTCATACAGTGGTTCCGCTCCTTCCTCCTGGGCCGTGTTCAGAAAGTGGTGGGGGGGATGAGTGTTCAGACCCATGGGCTCTCACTTGTGGGGTGCCTCAGGGTTCTGTCCTCTCCCCCATGCTTTTTAATATCTATATGAAGCCGCTGGGAGAGATCATCAGGGGGTTTGGACTGGGTGTTCATCAGTATGCAGATGGCACCCAGCTCTACCTCTCCTTTAAATCAGAACCAGTGAAGGCGGTGAAGGTCCTGTGTGAGTGCCTGGAGGCGGTTGGAGGATGGATGGCGGCTAACAGATTGAGGTTGAATCCTGACAAGACAGAAGTACTGTTTTTGGGGGACAGGGAGCGGGTTGGTGTGGGGGATTCCCTGGTCTTGAATGGGGTAACTGTGCCCCTGAAGGACCAGGTGCGCAGCCTGGGAGTCATTTTGGACTCACAGCTGTCCATGGAGGCGCAGATTAACTCTGTGTCCAGGGCAGCTGTCTACCAGCTCCACCTGGTACGCAGGCTAAGACCCTACCTGCCCGCGAACTGTCTTGCCAGAGTGGTGCATGCTCTAGTTATCTCACGCTTGGACTACTGCAACGCGCTCTACGTGGGGCTACCTTTGAAGGTGACCCGGAAACTGCAATTAATCCAGAATGCGGCAGCTAGACTGGTGACTGGGAGTGGCCGCCGGGACCACATAACACCGGTTCTGAGAGATCTGCATTGGCTCCCAGTACGTTTCCTAGCACGATTCAAAGTGTTGGTGCTGACCTTTAAAGCCCTAAACGGCCTCGGTCCTGTATACCTGAAGGAGCGTCTCCACCCCTATTGTTCAGCCCGGACACTGAGATCCAGCGCCAAGGGCCTTCTGGCGGTTCCCTCATTGCGAGAAGTGAGGCTACAGGGAACCAGACAGAGGGCCTTCTCGGTAGTGGCGCCCGCCCTGTGGAACGCCCTCCCATCAGATGTCAAAGAGATAAATAATTACCTGACATTCAGAATACATCTTAAGGCAGCCCTGTTCAGGGAAGTTTTTAATGTGTGACATTTTAGTGTATTTTTGGTCTCTGTGGAAGCTGCCCAGAGTGGCTGGGGAAACCAGCCAGATGGGCGGGGTACAAATAATAAATTATTATTATTATTATTATTATTATTATTATTATTCAGGACAGATAAAAGAAAGGACCTTTTCACACAAGGCCTTGTTAATGCTGTACTGTTTTTAACACTGATTGGGAGCCGCCCAGAGTGGCTGGGGAAACTCAGCCAGATGGGCGGGGTATAAATAATAAATTATTATTATTATTATTATTATTATTATTATTATTATTATTATTATTATTGGGATGGCCTGGGAAGCTGAAGGTTTCACACAGCCCTGCAATAAAATATAATAATAATAATAATAATAATAATAATAATAATAATAATAATAATAATAATAATAATAATAAATTTATTTATACGCCGTCCATCTGGCTGGGTTTTCCCAGCCACTCTGGGCAGCTCCCAACAGAATATTAAAAGCACAATAAAACATCAAACATTAAAAGCTTCCGTAAAAAAGGCTGCCTTCAGATGTCTTCTAAAAGTCCGATCGTTGTTTTATCTCCTTGACATCTGGTGGGAGGGCGTTCCACAGGGTGGGCGCCACTACCGAGAAGGCCCTCTGCCTGGTTCCCTGTAACTTTGCTTCTCACAGGGGGGGAACTGCCAGAAGGCCTTTGGAGATGGACCTCAGGGGTGGAGACGTTCCTTCAGGTCTACTGGCCCGAGGCTGTTTAGGGCTTTAAAGGTCAGCACCAACACTATGAATTGTAGCGTCACTTCTCGCAGTGAGGGAACTGCCAGAAGGCCCTCGGAGCTGGACCTCAGTGTCCAGCCATGCAAACCGTCTCAGCAAGCTGAGTTGCAGCCAAACTTCCAGCAGCAACCTTGCAAAGTAGCTAAGCGCGCGCGCTCTCTCTCTCTCTCTCTCTCTCTCTCTCTCTCTCTCTGTGTGTGTGTGTGTGTGTGAGAGAGAGAGAGAGAGAGAGAGAGAGAGAGAGAGATTAGCCAAAGGTTACCAAGTGAACTTGCTGATTGAGCAGAGATTAGAACCTGCTTCTTCCTGGTCTCTGCCCAACACTCCCCACCACTAAACCACACAGATTCTATTTTGCAATTCCACATGGAGAAGTCATTTTCCTAGAAGTCACAGCTTGCTTGTTTAAGAACACAAACACGCAATCAGAAATGGGGGACCTGGGCCTCCCCAGATGTTGCTGGATGCTGAGCTGCCCATCAGCCCCAGCCAGCAGGGCCAAAGGTCAGGGCTGAGGGGACCTGTCATCCAAAAACACCAGGACCTCCAAAGGTTTCCCACCCCCAATTTGGTTTAATACACAAATGTCCAGCCCTTCAGGCACTGGTTCTCTTTTTTCCTGTACCACACTTGGAGAATAAAAATTTGCCTGCGCCACGCTAATTTTTTAATTGATTAGAAATACATTGGGAAACAAAAAGAAACAACTGCTAGCAGTGCTTGGTTTATAATATAGAACACGACTACTTTATAATAGGGAAGCGGGTGGCGCTGTGGGTTAAACCACAGAGCCTAGGACTTGCTGATCAGAAGGTCAGCAGTTCGAATCCCCGTGACGGGGTGAGCTCCCGTTGCTCAGTCCCTGCTCCTGCCAACCTAGCGGTTCGAAAGCACGTCAAAGTGCAAGTAGATAAATAGGTACCACTCTGGCAGGAAGGTAAATGGCATTTCCGTGTGCTGCTCTGGTTCGCCAGAAGCGGCTTAGTCATGCTGGGCACATGACCCGGAAGCTGTACGCTGGCTCCCTCGGCCAATAAAGCGAGATGAGGGCTGCAACCCCAGAGTCGGCCACAACTGGACCTAATGGTCAGGGGTCCCTTTACCTTATAATATGATCAGGGATATCCAGAAAGTACAAAACAACGCAGCGACATAAGAACAGGAATCATTTTCAAAATATAATTATAAACAAGTCGTCCCCAGCATTCTGTTCCAACTTTGATTCTGGTGCAAAGGGCCTTCCATTCGCTTCGGCTGGTGGCCCCGTTGGGCCCCATCTGGGCAGGTAGCCTTGACCTCTGCTGTCTACGCTCTAGGTTAGATTACTGCAATGCGTTATACGTAGGGCTGCCTCTGAAGACGGTTCAGAAACTTCAGCTGGTGCAGAATTCAGCGGCCAGCTTGCTCACCGGGACAAGACAGTTTGAGCATATTAAGGTAAAAAAAGGTAAAGGACCTCTGGACGGTTAAGTCCAGTCAAAGGCAACTATGGGGTTGCGGTGCTCATCTCGCTTTCAGACTGAGGAAGCTGGTGTTTGTCCATAGACTGCTTTCCAAGTCATGTGGCCAGCAGGACTAAACAGCTTCTGGCGCAATGGGACACCGTGACGCAAACCAGAGCGCATGAAAATGCCATTTACCTTCCCCCCCTCAGTGGTATCTATTTATCTACTTGCGCTGGCATGCTTTCAAACTGCTAGGTTGGCAGGAGCAGGGACCAAACAACAGGAGCTCACCCCATCGTGGGGATTCGAACCGCCAACATCCCGATCGGCAAGCCCAAGAAGCTCAGTGGTTTAGACCACAGCGCCACCCACGTCCCTTTTCAGCATATTACCCTGATCCTGGCCCAACTGCACTGGCTGGCAATTACCGTATTTTTCTGTGTATAAGACAAGGTTTCCCCCTTAATAAATTATGTCAAAAATTAGGGGGCATCTTATACACGGATAGTGTATAAGATTTTAACATCTTATATCTCTTTTAAATGTGTTTTTTTGGGGGGGCATTATTGGCTTGTGTGTGTCTTGTTTTTATGATGTACTTTGTCTTTTGATTTTTTTTTTTAGTTTTAAAATTGCTTTATTGAACTTTTAAAAAAAACCGTAACACAAAATCAAAAACACCCATAACAAATAAACATCAAATAATTGTCAATATCTGTTACACTTTCACAGTCTTCTTAGTTCCATTGACTTCCTGCCAATTCCCTCTAATTTTAAATGTATATTTATCTAGTGCACTATTTGTCTCTGTTTGAGATAATTACTTAACCAAGATGTTATGTCTTCCTAAACCTATCTGGTAGACAACAGAAGCTATTCAAGAGCTGCCACAGATTTCACGGTATTGCAGTATTTGTCTTTTTATATTGCATGTGTGATGTTGTGACCTCTCCCGAGATCTATGGGTGAAGGGCGGTATACAAATTTAATTAATAAAATAAACAGATGGATGGACCATTGGGTCTGACTCAGCAAATTACAGCACCATATATTCCCAAACCCTCTATTTCTAAACAGGAAACTCTGTTATTCAGCAGTTCGGCAGGCATGATTGCATCTCCTTCTAACCACCGGCTGAAGTGACTCTCGCTTCTTTGGTTTTAGATAAAGCAAAATTTTCAACTCTTGTGTCTCTGGCTTCACTTTCTCCACTAGCCCCCTGGATTGCAGAAATTCTCCTGAAGGCGACAACCAAAATCCATCACAGAATTCTTTAAGAAGCAGGACTTTCTTGGCTGATGGCTTTGCACCTTTCCCCATTCTTGGTGGTCTTCCTGTTATAGTTTGCTAAGCCCAAAAGACAATGATTTTTTTGCCAGCAGAAGCAACAGAGCCAGGATTTCTCAGGGTGTCCCGTTCCCAGCATCAAACTAATAATACATGTGTATATTTAGGCGGTGGACGACACGGTTCCATCTTTAGATCTCATTCCTTACATTTATCAAGGCTTCTATTTTGGGACTCTTCCTTTAAAGAAGAAACACACCAACGTTTCCAATAACCACAACAAGTGTCCAAGAGCCCTGCTGGCTAGGGCTGATGGGAGTTGTAGTCCAAAACATCTGGAGAAGGCTGTCCTAAAGCAATAGAGGGCAGCCTGCGGGCCAGATCCGGCCTCCAGCAAACGTATATTCAAGCCACAATAAAGCTCTTGTATATACTTCTGAAGAATAAGAAGGAAATCAACAACAAAGCAGTTTTCAAATAACTATGGGCTGGAGAACCTGTGGCCGTCCAGATGTTGTTGGACCAAATCTCTCCATCACCCCAACCTGGGCCAGGCTGAAAGGAACCGTTGAGATTTGGAGTTCCACACTCCCAATGCAATTTTATTGCTGCTTTGCTCCCAATAGTGAATCTAACGGTCAGGAGGGCAGTTTCTGCATGTGCTGGAGAGCAGGGTGGATTTGATTTAAATCAAATTGATTTAAACCACAATTTAAATCACTAGTCAGTAAGACTTGATTTAAATCTTTTTTTTAAAACAGAAAGGCATTCCTGCTGGTATAATTGATGAATAGCTTTTGGACTATAATGTAACTTAAGTAGAAAATGATCTTTAGAAAGATTTTTTCCTCCCAAAGCATTTTCTTTTAAAAATCCAATTTAAATAAATAAAAAATTGATTTAAATTTTAAAAAATCAGATTTAAATTTTTTTAAAAATTGATTTTTTAAAAATCTGATATTATTATTATTATTATTATTATTATTATTATTATTATTATTATCAACATCATTGATTTTTATCCACGCTGTAGAAGGAACGAGTGACACTAGTGAATCATTTACCAACAGATCCTGCTGCAGAAACTGAGCGCAGCAGAGGCTGCGGAGCAGATCTCGCAGCAAAATGTGCATGAGAACACTGGGCCGGCACAGAAGCCTGTTTAGCAGCATGGAAACAGGGCAGGGTGTGGACATTCTCAGATGCTCCAACTGTTCCTGCTTATCAGGAGTGGCGCCTCTTTTCTGGTCCTGCTCTCTATTTATGCCTCTTGGTTCTGCCTCCTTGTGAGAAGCAAGAACGTAGCAAGCTGCTTAAAGGAGTCTGCCCAAAAGATGGAAAGGTCTGGAGGCTGAGGTGGAAAAGCCTTTCCCCCATAGTTCCCCCCCCCCCAGAACTGTAGAGATGGAAAGGACCATGAATCTCCTCTAGTCCAACCCCCAGCAATGCACAAATCTTTTGCCCAAGGTGGAGACTCGAACCCATGACCTTTGAGATTAAGAGTCTCATGCTCTACTCACGGAGCTATCTTAGCTTTGTTGTTACACACAAGAAACTCCTAGAAGTCCTCCTTCATCCACACTTCTTAAGATGGCGCCAGATGTCCATCACCTTTGTGACTCTTATATAAATGTAATTAACCACGCGTGGGAGTTTGGAGGGATAATCAGATAAGCTGATTAAAAAATAAATAAATCAAACTGATCCATTAAAGTCTGCGGGACCAATAACAATTTGGACAGCCAATTTGGACAGCCAACTCATTCATAGATTGTAGCTGGGCCTGTAACCATTCAATCCCTCCCGGATGACCTGATCATTGATGATTCACCCCTATGGTTTTGCAAGGAGATCAGACAATGCCAGCTATTTCCCCTGAGCATTTGTTGCGATTTAATTCTGGGGAGGTCAGATGAAACTGCATGGAACAAATGCTATCCCAGGGCATTTTGCCATCACTTTCCTTATTGCAACTAAGGAGCAGGATTGCTGTATGAGAGCTCCAAACCAGCTTTTGTTGCCCAAGATGAATTTCCTGGTATGTGATTGATACCCGCATGAAAATGGCAGCGGCCCGGGAGCACCCTGAGTTAAGGCTGCTTTTTAAGCAAAATTTGCTCTATTACTGTAAGAAATTGATCTTTTAGTGTGGCAGCACCCACACTTCGGGACTCCCAGCCTACCAACATCAGCCAGACGCCATTTCAATGCCTGCTAAAACCAGATACAGCCATACCTCATGTTACGTCCGCTTCATGTTACATTCTTTCAGGTTACGTCCCGCGGCGACCCGGAAGTACCGGAAAGGGTTACTTCCGGGTTTTGCCGCTCACGCATGCACAGAAGCACAAAATGACCGCATGGGCAGAAGCAGTGAATCGCAACCGCCCATGCGCAGACGCGCCGCTGCAGGTTGCGCTCTTTTCATGTTGCAAACGGGCCTCCGGAACGGATCCCTTTCGCAACCAGAGATACCACTGTACATGGAAAATTGATGTGTGTTTTAATCCATTTTGGGTTTATCGGTGATTCTAATTATTTTTTTCTAAATAGTTGTTCTTATCTGTTTTTATCCTTATTCTATTGTTTCGTTCTTTCTGTAAACCGCTTAGGTCAGGTTTTATTGCAATCAAGCAGTATATAAATTTTATGAAATAAACAAACACTGACCACTGAAAACGGGTGCTTCTTAGATTCAGAAAGAAGCTCCAACTTCATAAACCACTTATTTTCTGTCTTCCCCCTCCCTCTCTCTCTCTCTCTCTCTCACATACACACATGTACATAACACAGTTAACACACTCTGGGAACAAACATGCCCTAAGCTTTCCGCTTCATCCATTAAAGGTTGCCCACACCAATCAACATGAGCTTTCAGTCATTAATTCACCAATTAAACTGATCAAACCTTGCACCCGTAACAGGGTAAAACTCCCATTCAAACTCCTCTGGAGATCAGCAGCATGCCTTAATATTTCCCTGGTCCCACCTAGGCACACCGTTGAGCAATAGAAAAAAAAAATCATCCTGGTTTTTCCAGCAACCGCTTCCACCCCCATCAGACGCACGCTTCGGCTACCTTCTCAGGTGAGCCTCCCTCCTTCTCCCCCCTGCAACACACGTGCAACTCACCCCAGAGTTTTACGCCCTTGCTGGAGAAGAGCTTCAGTTATCTTCAGCCGAGGAACACACCAGCGTCTAAAAATACTCCTCTTCGTGCTCTCCGAAGAACGGGGAGGCGGGGAGAATGCTGGGCAGAGGAATTCGGGATGCAGACGAGCAGCCCCAACTGCCGGGGGGCTGGGTGGTCCCACAGGGCAGCGGCTCAGAGCTCAGCACGAGGGACACCTGCATCTAAAGGAGGAGAGAGGCAGAAGAGGCAGGCGTGAGCAAAGGATTAGCTGGCCACCAGTTCCCTCCCGGGAATTGTAGCTGGCAGAGAAAACGGCTCCTGGGGCCAAGCAGGTACCGCCAGGCAGAGTCCAGTAAGTAAACATTAACTGGGCTGCAAAGATAGTCACTAGGCTGATGTCATGGGAAAGGAAGCAGCAAGGGGCACAGTGCCTGCCTGATTTGTTTCTAATAATAATTAATAATAATAATAATAATAATAATAATAATAATAATAATAATAATAATAATTTATATATACCCCGCCCATCTGGCTGGGTTTCCCCAGCCACTCTGGGCGGCTTCCAACTGAATATTAAAAACAATACAGCATCAGACATTAAAAACTTCCCTAAAGAGGGCTGCATTCAGTTGTCTTTTAAAAGTAAAATAGTTGTTTATTGCCTTGACATCTGGTGGGAGGGCGTTCCACAGGGCAGGCGCCACTACCGAGAAGGCCCTCTGCCTGGTTCCCTGTAACCTTACTTTTTGCAATGAGGGAACCGGCAGAAGGCCCTCAGCGCTGGACCTCAGTGTCCCTAAAAGCTTCCCTAAACAGGGCTGCCTTCAGATGTCTCCTAAATCTGGTAGTTGTTGTTCTCTTTGACATCTGGTGGGAGGGCGTTCCACAGGACGGGTGCCACCACCAAGAAGGCCCTCTGCCTGGTTCCCTGTAACTTCACTTCTCACAGGAAGGGAACCGCCAGAAGGCCCTCAGCACTGGACCTCAGTGTCTGGGTAGAATGATGGGGGTGGAGACTCTCCTTCAGGTATACTGGACTGAGGCCACTTAGGGCTTTAAAGGTCAGCACCAACACTTTGAATTGTGCTCGGAAACGCCAAATTTCTTCCTTATCCATTCTGCGAACCCGTCTTGGAAAGGGAAGGGCCACAAATCCAGTGTTCAAGGACCGGCTTGCGTGCCAGGGGCCCCAGGTTTCCACCCTGGGCATCTTCAGGCAGGGCTGGGAGGAGTTCCTCCCTGGAACCCTTGAGAGTCACTGCCAGTCAGAGCAGGCAGTACTGAAGGAGTGTCTCCACCCCCATTGTTCAGCCCGGACTCTGAGGTCCAGCGCTGAGGGCCTTCTGGCGGTTGCCTCCCTGCAAGAAGCGAAGTTACAGGGAACTAGGCAGAGGGCCTGCTCGGTGGTGGCACCCACCCTGTGGAACGCCCTCCCATCAGATGTCAAGGAAATAAACCACTACAGTGGTACCTCAGGTTAAGTACTTAATTCGTTCCGGAGGTCTGTTCTTAACCTGAAACTATTCTTAACCTGAAGCACCACTTTAGCTAATGGGGCCTCCTGCTGCTGCCGTGCCACCGGAGCACGATTTCTGTTCTCTTCCTGAAGCAAAGTTCTTAACCCGAGGTACTATTTCTAGGTTAGCGGAGTCTGTAAACTGAAGCATATGTAACCTGAAGTGTATGTAACCCGAGGTACCACTGTATCTGACTTTTAGAAGACATCTGAAGGCAGCCCTGTTTAGGAAAATTTTTAATGTTTGATGAATTAATTTATTATTACAGTCACAGACCAGTTCTGGCTCACTTACAATATCAGGATTATCATAAAACACGACCGGGGTACATCGAATTGCAACTCGGTATAACAGGGACAATACAGATGTAGCAGCAGTTAAAAATATGTATGATAATTCTTAATCACTAAAATATAACCCAAAATTGTCATTTAAAACTTTAATCATTTTGGTAGTACAGCTTGTTCCCCAAGTTTTATGGCAGAATTTGGCCACCCTTAGCTTGATCTCTGGGTCCTTGTCCTCTACCAGGAGTTTTAGACATTGAAGTCCGGACCCATTTGGAGACTTTTGTATAACAGGGGTGATAAATACCGAAATGTCCGATGTTTTATCGTGTTTTTAATATTCTGTTGGGAGCAGCCCAGAGTGGCTGGGGAGGCCTGGCCAGATGAATGGGGTATAAGTAATAAATTATTATTATTATTATTATTATTATTATTATTATTATTATTATTATTATTATTATTATGAGCCACCTTTTCTTGGGGGTTCCCCAGCCGGTTCCTTCCACCATTCCTCTGCCTCCAATCAGTCCATGACAGGTAAGCCCACTGAATCTTGACTGAGTGATCTGAAGATTGGTCTATTTCCCATTTAGAGTCTAGCAATTAAAAAGCCGCAGTACCAATTCAATGCACACTATTTGCTGGTACTCCCAGTGAGAAATACATTCTGCGCCCATATAATAGGAGCAGCTGTTAAGTTGTGGGCGAACATATCAGACGACACAGCGATTCTTCAAACAGCTCTTGTTTATTCAGAGGCCAGAATAGAACTGAACTGAAGAGCTCAGTCAGCCTGCTTATATAGAGATCCAGAACATCGTAACTGTAGCAACTTTCTAAAACTATCCAATCACTGAACGTCACTTTCGATCCTTCATTTGCATAACTATCTACAGTATCCCCCTGCTGGCCCAGAGGGAGAACTTCAGTACATAACAGCAGCAATCTGCATTACCATATAACAGACAGAGCTCTATTCATCATCTATCTAACTTACAGTAAGTCCTGGGAATGCAGTGTGGTGTCCTTCAATGGCTGCGCTCGTTTCTCTCTGGTCGGGGACAGAGGGTGGCACTTGGGGGGGAATTGTCATCGCGCCACTCCTTGGTGTGTGGAGTACCTCAGGGTGCGATACTCTCCCCGATGCTTTTCAACATCTTTATGCGCCCCCTCGCCCAGCTTGTTCGGAGTTTTGGGCTGGGTTGCCATCAGTATGCCAATGACACCCAACTCTATCTGTTGATGGATGGCCATCCTGACTCGGCCCCAGACACACTGACCAGATGTTTGGAAGCTGTGGCTGGATGGTTACGTGGGAGCCGGTTGAAGCTAAATCCTTCGAAGACAGAGGTCCTGTGGCTAGGGCGGGGCGATATGGGATTGGGGGGGCAACTCCCATCTCTTGCGGGGGCGCAATTAGTGCCAGCACCGTCTGTTAAGAGTTTGGGTGTAATCTTCGACGCCTCCCTTTCCATGGAGGCGCAGATTGCAGCTATAACAAAGGCGGCATTTTTCCATCTCCGCCAAGCTAAGCAGTTGGCTCCTTACCTCTCTCGCCCTGACCTAGCCACTGTGATCCACGCGACGGTCACCTCCAGATTGGATTATTGTAACTCGCTCTACGTGGGGCTGCCCTTGAGACTGACCCAGAAACTCCAGCGGGTGCAGAATGCCGCGGCGAGACTCCTTATGGGGTCTTCGCTGCGAGATCACATTCATCCGGTGCTACACCAGCTGCACTGGCTCCCGGTGGAGTACAGGATCAGATTTAAGGTGCTGGTTTTAACCTTTAAAGCCCTATACGGCCTAGGACCCTCGTACCTACGGGACCGCCTCTCCTGGTATGCCCCACAGAGAAACTTACGGTCTTCAAATAAAAACATCTTGAAGGTCCCAGGCCACAGAGAAGTTAGGCTGGCCTCAACTAGAGCCAGGGCTTTTTCGGCTGTGGCTCCGATCTGGTGGAACACTCTGTCACAAGAGACCAGGGCCCTGCGGGACTTGACATCTTTCCGCAGGGCCTGCAAGACAGAGTTGTTCCGCCAGGCCTTTGGCCAGGGCACAGCCTGACTCCCTCCCTCGGCAATCTTCGCGGAGCTCTGGCCCAATGGTTGCCAGTGGCCTGAATTAATTAATTTTACAATGAATGATTTTAGAGTGTTGTTTATGTTATACTTTTATACTGTTTTATTGTTGTTAGCCGCCCTGAGCCCGGCTTCGGCTGGGGAGGGCGGGATATAAATAAAATTTATTATTATTATTATTATTATTATTATTATTATTATTATTATTATTCTGGAAGTTTTGGACTACAACTCCCATCAGCCACTGCCAGCATGGGAATGGGAAGATGGGAGTTGTGGTCCAAAATATATGCAGGAGGCTGGATTGTAGGAACAGTTGGAATACTTTTACGTCATAGGATTTATACACTGCTTGGTTGTCCAAAAAAAACCCTCAGCGGTTTACAAAAAAAGATGAGACAACGAGGAAAGTTAACAACCATGTAAGACTTTTGCAAAAGTTAGAACAAAAATAGACTAAAGACAGATAAAAAAACTCGCACCAGCTTTCTAAACATCTGGGTAAGCTGGTCGAAACAGAAATGTTTTTAACAGGCACTGAAAAGAGGACGGTGAAGGAGCCTGCTTGGTGTCAATATGGGATGCTGGTTAGACCAGTTCTCCGGAAGAGGGAAAATGCCTTCTGCTGATCCTGTTCTCCGCCAGTCTGAACTGCAACCTGGGGACACTGGACTCGCGTGGTCCAGTGTCCAGAACCAAGACAACCACTCGGTGAGTCCCCGCGCTGTGCTGCTAACCGGAATGGTGTGGTGCGGTGCGGGGACTCTCTTCTGTGGCATCAGAAATCACACCTGCACATGTGCTGACCCGCACAGACGCCGGAAATTGCGGGTGCATGTGCTCAGGCACGCTCATTATCTGGCCCACAGCGGGGGCTCTGCAGGACTGATCCAGCCCAGGAAAGGTAAACCTGTTGGAAACACGCCCGGGAAGGCCACCAACTTCTGAAGACTCTGGGGTGTCTCTCTGGTGCTCACTCTCTGGCTATAAATCTCCCTCAGTCCAGAGAGACCGGTGATAAGCGACCCCTCTCTCCTGAGAGGAGCACACTTGTCTTCTGGCATATCATTGCAGAAGAAAGACTCAGTAGCTCTAAAACTATTTTACAGTCTGTATATATAGAATCCATCAGCACATCTGTGCTCTTTGAGCACCAGTACACAACAGCAACACTTTCAGAAGTGAAACTAACTTCCAACAGTACTCAGACTTCCTGTCTCACGCTCACTCAGACACTCACATGATGTACACAAAACATAGTGCTACTGCTGGAGCAGCACAGATGGATAAAAATCCTAACACCAACCCCTGTGCCAGACCATTAGTCTATCCAGCTCAGCATTTTATTTTAAAAATCTGATTTAATTTTTTAAAAAATCAGATTTAAATAAATAAAATCAGATTTAAATTTAAAAATCTGATGATTATTATGATGATAATGATTTTTATCCATCCTGTTCTCTACTACTGAACCATGCCAATTGCCCCCCGCCACACAACGGTCTTTATCTCATTCAGATCCAGCCCTCTAAGCATTTGATCGGCGACATTTGTAAGTCCTTTGCTGCTGAGGTTCTGCTCAAGTTTTTAATGAAGCCGGAGGCTAAATTGCAAGGAATCTCGGACTGGACTGCCACATCCTAACATTTGCAGAGGCCAAAGCTAGCTTGGAAGAGGAGCTGTGAGCCAGATGTCCTTTATCGAGCACATTTCATCTCGAGACTTACATTTTGCAACATCTCGCATCAGGTTTCAGAACATCAACAAGTGCAGTCTTTTGGGAACACGCTGACCTGTGATGGTATAAATATGTACCATCACAGTCCCTGAAGCTGAGAAACAAAATTTATCCGCTGAGGGGAAGTAACAGATGCTCAGAAACATGCCAAGGAGGTGGATGGGAAGCCTTGGGCTTGATTCCTTGGCACACTTTCCTAGGAGTAGGCACCCACTGAACACAATGGGGCTTACTTCAGAGTAAACAGGCCCAAGACTGCAGTGGATATATAGAACATAGCCATTGTGACTAGCAGCCATTGATCTCCATCTCCTCCTAATTTTTTTAACCATCTAGGTTGGCAGCTGCAGCTGCCTCCTGCACATGTGAGTTCCACAGTTTAACAAGGCCCTGTGTGAAAAAGTCCTTTGTTTTATCTGTCCTGAATAATAAATAAATAAAATAATAATAATAATAATAATAATAATAATAATAATAATAATAATAATTTATTATTTGTACCCCGCCCATCTGGCTGGGTTTTCCCAACCACTCTGGGCAGCTTCCACAGAGACCAAAAATACACTAAAATGTCACACATTAAAAATTTCCCTGAACAGGGCTGCCTTAAGATGTCTTCTGAATGTCAGGTAGTTGTTTATTTCCTTGACATCTGATGGGAGGGCGTTCCACAGGGCGGGTGCCACTACTGAGAAGGCCCTCTGCCTGGTTCCCTGTAGCTTTGATTCTCGCAATGAGGGAACCGCCAGAAGACCCTCGGCGCTGGACCTCAGTGTCTGGGTAGAACGATGGGGGTGGAGACGCTCCTTCAGGTATACTGGGCCGAGGCCGTTTAGGGCTTTAAAGATCAACACCAACACTTTGAATTGTGCTCGGAAACGTACTGGGAGCCAATGTAGGTCTTTCAAGACCGGTGTTATGTGGTCTCGGCGGCCGCCCCCAGTCACCATTCTAGCTGCCGCATTCTGGATTAGTTGTTGTTTCCGGGTCACCTTCAAAGGTAGCCCCACGTAGAGCGCATTGCAGTAGTCCAAGCGGGAGATAACTAGAGCATGCACGACTCTTGCAAGACAGTCCTCGGGCAGGTAGGGTCTCAGCCTGCATACCAGATGGAGCTGGTAAACAGCTGCTCTGGACACAGAATTGACCTGCGTCTCCATGGACAGCTGTGAGTCCAAAATGACTCCCAGGCTGCGCACCTGGGCCTTCAGGGGCACAGTTACCCCATTCAGGACCAGGGAGTCCTCCACACCCACCCGTCCCCTGTCCCCCCAAAACAGTACTTCTGTCTTGTCAGTAATCTGCCAACCTCCAGCTTCATTGCATGTCCGTGAGTTCTAGTGTTATGGAAGGGAGAAAACCCTGTCCACTTTCTACCCGCTACGTATAATTTCAGACGCTTTCCTATCATGCCACCTGTGATAGGAATTTTATGGTCTTAGATACATGGTAATGTTCATAACTGCACATACATAGATCAACACAGGAAGACCAACCTGGAACCATTTTGATTCCTAAACTGACCAAATCCTTTCTCTGCAAGGTTAAACTGGAAAAGCCTCCCCATTGTCTCTTTCCTCACAAATCCTGTCTCAAGGATATGTCTGTTTGAATAAGGTGTGAGCCTGTGACCTGGCCCAGGAAATAAGTATTTTACCACTACAAAAGAATGGCCAGGCTCCCCAGGCAATCCAATCAAGCAACCTGCCAGACAGGAGATAAACTGTGACAGGAGAAAAACAACATTAAAATTTCTGTTATGTAGGTGGGATGTATCTGAGGGGTGGTCTTAGGTTACACCCCTTCTGTGACGTATGCATAATGTTTCTGGGGGTGGTCTTGATCTAGAGGATGGAAATTTCAAAAGTCTTTATAAGCCCTTGCACAGCAATTTTGGGGGGTCCTCTTCCTCTCCTGCGTGTGAGGGGAGCACCCTGTTGCAACAGATCAATAAAGATCAAGCTTACTAGCTGCTTTGCTTCTCAATATTCTCTGGTTGGCCTCTGTTATTTTCTCCTACCAATAGGGAACCTACGTAAGGACTCTATATGGGCTCTTGGATACCCCATAAGGGAAAAGGGCATATTTTTATTTACAACACACCCATTTACACGCTTTCCCCTCTAAACTAAAAAAAAAAATCCCAAATGCTGCAACCTTTCATCACAGGGGAGCCACCAGTTGAAAAACCTGCCTTCCGAAAAACCTGTTTCGTTGCAAACACGCAGAGCCGGAGAAAACATGCTGTTAAAAACAAGAGAGCGTTTTGCCTGGATTCCCGTGAATCTTACCCAGCGACATCGTAGTTCAGAAGCAAGCCTTTCACCCACTGCTTCCTAGAACTCTAGTAAATAAGCAAAGCTGTGGAACCACACCCTGAAGCTCTGTTTGCTTTCCAGTAAGAGTGTGCTAAGCTTCATATACATTTTAGATCCCAGTCCTGAGCAGGAACCTGGTTAATCATTCCCTCTGACTTTGCTTGGCCAAGCCGCCTTATCAACATGAGGCCACAACATGGGAGACTTCCCAGGTATACAGTGGTACCTCTGGTTGAGAACAGGATCCGTTCCGGAGGCCCGTTCGCAACATGAAAAGAACGCAACCCCCAGTGGCGCGTCTGCACATGCGTGGGTTGCGATTCACGGCCTCTGCGCATGCTCGTGATGTCATTTTGCGCTTCTGCGCATGAGCGAGTGGCGAAACCCGGAAGTAACCCTTTCTGGTACTTCCGGGTCGCCACGGGACGTGACCTGAAAGAACGTAACATGAAGCAGATGTAACATGAGGTATGACTGTACTAGCATAAATGATTTTTTTATTTAAATAGTCCTACTTAAAAAGAAGAAAAGATAGAGCCCTGCATTTGGTGGCTTTCTGATACAGTCATACCTCGGGTTACAGTTGCTTCAGGTTGAGTGTTTTCAAGTTGCGCTCCGTGGTAACCTGGAAGTACAGTGGTACCTCGGGTTACATGTGCTTCAGGTTACATACGCTTCAGGTTACAGACTCCACTAACCCAGAAATAGTATCTCGGGTTAAGAACTTTGCTTCAGGATGAGAACAGAAATCGTGCTCCGGCGGTGCGGCAGCAGAAGGAGCTAAAGTTCAGGTTAAGAACATTTTAAGGTTAAGAACGGACCTCCGGAACGAATTAAGTATGTAACCAGAGGTACCACTGTAATGGAACGCGTTACTTCCAGGTTTTGCCGCTCGCGCATGCGCAGATGCTCAAAATGACTTCACATGCATGCGCAGAAGCAGTGAATCGCAACCAGCACATGCGCAAACGTGCAGACGTGGGTTGTGTTCTCTTCAGGGTGCGAACGGGGCTCCAGAACGGATCCTGTTCGCATCCAGATGTACCACTGTACAGTGGTACCTCAGAAGTCAAATGGAATCCATTCCGGAAGTCCGTTCGACTTCCAAAATGTTCGGAAACCAAGGCGTGGCTTCTGATTGGCTGCAGGAAGCTCCAGCAGCCAATCGGAAGCCGCAGAAGCCACATCAGACGTTTGGGTCCCAAAGAACGTTCACAAACCGGAACACTCACTTCCGGGTTTGCGGCATTCGGTAGTCAAAATGTTCGACTTGCAAGGTGTTTGGGATCCAAGGCACGACTGTATGTAAAGGCCGGCATTAGAAACTCAGATATGTAAGCTAAGTGTCAAATGGTTCCTAAAACCAGGGTTACAGTCACCAAAATGGAATGCCCACTTGCCCCTTTGCAGCCAGAGTGCTTGAAAGGTGTATTTTTCAACCTGGCTTTCTGGTTCCTGAAATTCATTCCGATTGTGCAGATAAAATATGATGGGTATAATTCTACAGGATGTGCTGCTAGTGTGTGGAAATAGTCAAAATCTAAGAATCTCCAGGCATGCGACTCCAGATGGTAGAGACATCAGGTGCCCCTGGGGCTTTTTCACTTAGTCGCAAATGGCCGATAGCCAGCTGCAAAATGGGCCTGGTGAATTTCAAACACTGGTAAAGACCTGAAGAACTCTGCACCTGATTAACTGGCAAACCACCTGCCTGCCCTTCTAAAGACCTGGTAGATTGCAGGAATGACCTGATAAGTCTTGTCGGTGGCAGCACAGTGATAAAGACCATTGTATGATAGTGACCCACCAAAAAGCATTTTCTGCTGTTGCACCTGTTGTGTTCCATAGGACACACCATCAGTGACGCAACGAACTACATCTTTGGCCCCATGGAAATGATGTGATCTTCTTCTTCTTCTTCTTCTTCTTCTTCTTCTTCTTCTTCTTCTTCCTCCTCCTCTTCTCCTTCTTCAGCGATCACTCCTAGTCGAGTAAGATTGTCTTCCATAAACACAGTCTTAACAGTGAGTCCATAAGCAACTGTGGAGGCCAATTCTGGATCCACACATCCTTCCACAGGGGGGACATTGGTTTCCGGGCGTGAGCTGATCATGGTGAGGATTTGCCATGCATGTCTTCCACTTAGCACATTTCTCCCTTGCGTCCTGAGTTCGAGTGTCTTCAAAGTCCATGACACCTTTGGTAAAGGCTGTTCTCCAACTGGAGTGCTCGCAGGCCAGTGTTTCCCAGTTGTCTGTGTTTATACAGTGGTACCTCTGGTTGCGACCGGGATCCGTTCCGGAGCACCGTTCGCAACCAGAGCAGAACGCAACCCGTGTCTACACGTGTCGCGATTTGCCACTTCTGAGCATGTGCGTGGCGTCATTTTGAGCGTCTGCGCATGCGCAAGTGGAGAAACCTGGAAGTAACCCTTCCGGTACTTCCAGGTTGCTGCAGGACGCAACCTGAAAATGCTCAACCTGAAGCAAACAAACACAAGGTATGACTGTACTACATTTTTTTTAGATTTACCTTGAGAGAGTCTTTAAACCTCTTTTGTTGACCACCAGCATTACGCTTTCCATTTTTAAGTTTGGAATAGAGTACTTGCTTTGGAAGACGATCATCAGGCATCCACACAACATGAGCAGTCCAACAAAGTGGATGTTGAAGAATCATCGCTTTGACACGGGTGATCTTGGCTTCTTCCACTGGCATAAGTTCACCTGTCTTCCCAAGTTATGTGTAAAATTTTTGGAGAGCGGCGACAAGGTGATGATCCAGCAAGTGAGAAATGATGTGCCATCACTGAGCTATCACTCCCTGCAGTGCAGGAATGTCAACTGAATCTCAACCTTCTTGAGCTACAGTGGTACCTCGGGTTACATACGCTTCAGGTTACATACGCTTCAGGTTACAGACTCCGCTAACCCAGAAATAGTACCTCGGGTTAAGAACTTTGCTTCAGGATGAGAACAGAAATTGTGCTCCGGTGGCGCAGCGGCAGCAGGAGGCCCCATTAGCTAAAGTGGTGCTTCAGGTTAAGAACAGTTTCACGTTAAGAACGGACCTCCGGAACGAATTAAGTACTTAACCTGATGTACCACTGTGTATCAGAAAGGAACAGGATATGAGCAGGGCAGGTCCAGAGGATTCTTGCCAATCTTCCAACTGGTTCTCTAGGGCTCCTGCCCTCCCACCGCCAGGCCTTCTGAGCACTTTCATCCGAGTCCATAAACGCAAAGGGATCTCGCACCTTCTCCCAGTACAAGCAGCAAGAACTTCCCCAGCCAGCACTGACCAGCGGAAGTGCACCAAGAGTATTTGGGTTAAAAACCTTATGCAGCCATGAGAGGAACAGCGGGCAGAGCCAGATGCACGGGCCCTTCAACCTCTGATTAATGCAGAACAAGGCACCCAGTTATTATTTTTAAATAGTCGCTTGCCAGGAACAAGATGGCTTGCGAGGCACAGAATCATCTCATCACAGGCTTTCAAGATCACCCGGCCAACACTTTCTGCAGGGAAGAAACTTCTCCCACTTGCCAGATGGGGGCCTAGATCAGTGCTGGTGAACCTGCAGCCCACTGGGTGCAGCTGAACTACAACTCCCATCAGCCCTGGCTATGCAGGCTGGGGCTGGTGGGACTTATAGTTCTGTAGCGCCTGGAGGGTCAGAGGTTATCCACCCTGGCCTAGGTAACCAGCAGAGCAGTTGCAATAGAAGCAGACCTAGGTTTGGATGCTATAGGATTTTGATACTTGAGGCGTGGCGTATATTTTTTTAAGACCTGCATTATTTCTGCAATTTTAAGTTGTTTAATCTGTTTCTCAGCATTGTGTACTATTGTGTTTCAATATTCATGTTGTGTTTTAATTGCACACCGCCCTGGGGCCTTAGGGTGAAGGGCGGGTTAATAAGCAGTAATAGTAATGTTGCGGGCATCTCTGTCTCAAAAGACAATGGAGTGCGCCTCCAGGGGTGAAGTCAAACTGCTGCATTTGCAGCACTAAAGTCAGCTTCCTGGGCTGTGTGTCTGGAGGTCCTGGGCTGACCAGACGACAAGACCCCCTTCTTGGCCTCAATGATGGGGTCCAAAGGAAAGCAGAGCAAGACGTTTGGCTGCAGCTGGGCTGCAGGAGTTGCCAGAAGGAGGCATACAGTGGTACCTCAGGTTAAGAACTTAATTCATTCTGTAGGTCCGTTCTTAAACTGAAACTGTTCTTAACCTGAAGCACCACTTTAGCTAATGGGGCCTCCTGCTGCCGCCGCGCCGCCGCTGCACTATTTCTGTTCTCATCCTGAGGTAAAGTTCTTAACCCAAGGTACTATTTCTGGGTTAGCGGAGTCTGTAACCTGAAGCATCTGTACCACTGTACAAGGGGCCATCCAACTGTCTTAGGGAAACTGCTCCAGATTTGGATAGTGTTTACTCCCTAGTATTTTCTTCTCCTGAATATGTCCTGCAAGGCAGCATAGGTTTAAGATCAGAGTTTTCCTTCTCCTAGATGGCTACCTTCCCAGATTGAAGAGCCCGCCAACAACAACAACAATGACTGAGAGCGGCCGCCGAGACCATATAACACCGGTCCTGAAAGACCTACATTGGCTCCCAGTACGTTTCCGAGCACAATTCAAAGTGCTGGTGCTGACCTTTAAAGCCCTAAATGGCCTCAGTCCAGTATACCTGAAGGAGCGTCTCCACCACTATTGTTCTGCCCGGACACTGAGGTCCAGCGCCGAGGGCCTTCTGGTGGTTCCCTCATTGCGAGAAGTGGTTACAGGGAACCAGGCAGAGGGCCTTCTCGGTGGTGGCGCCTGCTCTGTGGAACGTCCTCCCATCAGATGTCAAAGGAATAAACAACCATCTGACGTTTAGACGACATCTGAAGGCAGCCCTGTTTAGGGAAGTTTTTAATGACAGAAGTTTTAATGTATTTTTAATCTTTTGTTGGAAGCTGCCCAGAGTGGCTGTGGAAACCCAGCCAGATGGGCAGGGTATAAATAAATTATTATTATTATATTACAGTGGTACCTCTGGTTGTGAACGGGATCCGTTCTGGTGGCCCGTTCGCAACATGAAAAGAACGCAACCCGCAGTGGGTATGCACGCGCGGGTTGCAATTCACTGCTTCTGCGCATGCGCTTGACATCATTTTGTGTGTCTGCGTCACCGCGGAACGTAACATGAAGCGGACGTAACATAAGGTATGACTGTATTATTATTATTAAATGCTTTAAATACATGCTGTGGATCTGCTCTTAGTTCCTGGAACTGCCAGCTGAAAGGTTCAGGTCCAAGGCAGCAGGGAAGACATTTCTGTATGCCCGAAATCCAGGAGAGCTGCTGCCAGCCAGAGCAGTGTATACTGAGCCCAACAGAGCAATGGTCTGTCTTGACAGCAGGCAGCTTTGTACCTTCAGCTGACGCTAAGGAAATCGCTCAGCTCTTGTCCCTGGACTTGAAGGCAAGCCAATGTTTCCGGGCTCTTAAAAACCTGGGGCACAGCCCCTTATCACAGATTTGCACCGGTTAATTTATACAAGCAGAGGCAAATGTAGGGTTTTTTTTCGAGCGAATTCAGAGCAGAAGGTAGCTGGGATTTCATTAGCAGTGCACTTCACAGCATGCCAGGGATCCCTATAAGAAAAGTTTTTTAAAACATTCTTTTTTGGAGGGTTGGGTGGGGTGATTAAAGGCTCAGGATAAAAGACACAGAGCAGAGTCCCATTGGGCTATGCCAGCTCCAAGAGTATAACTTAGGCTTCAGAAAGTTTAAGTGCACTCTCCTCCAAGTCTCATTTAAAGCCACATTTTGGAACATCATGGTGCCATCTTCAAACCAAAGCAGCTGAAATCAGTGTGCCTTTCTATTGGGTAAACCCAATAAGGATTGTGGTCCACAAACATATCTTTAGAACTAAGCACCACCGAAACCAAGGAGACTGGAATCCAGCCTCAAAACGTGTTTACTCAGAAGCAAATGCCACTGGTTCCCATGGGGCTGACTTTTCAGTTAAGTACATCTTGAATGCGCAGCCTAAGGCATACACAATTTCCTTTGGATTAAGCCCCCCAAAGCCCTTACACGGATTTTTCAAAACATCTTATATACGCCACTCATTTCAGACAATGCTGAAACACTTCTCGAGGGGATAAATTAATTCACCTGCTTAATTTTATTCCAAAAACCCTTAATTTTATTAGAGAGCCTCAAAGTGGCACCTGCATCAAGATAACATATTCTTCATGTTCAATCTGTGAATTAATCAACTACAAGCAGATGGCTAGCATATTAAAGGGTGTTTAATGAGCTGCCCTTCTTTCTTCAGTGAAAGATATCAGGACTGGGACCTAAATATCATTTAACATAAATTAATTACCTCTTTCCGCGCTTAAACCCTTGTGTTCGCACAGCTTTATACAAGACGGCCATTGCTTCCTCTCAAATGGAAGGTGCCTGCAGAACCTAAAATATTTCTTCATACAGAATGCTGGAATTCAATTTAACACGACCGAGGGCGGACTTCATAATTTAGGACTACATTTACCTACGAGTAAGCCTCAGAGAGCTGCCGGGGGGGGGGGGAGAGGATTTACTCCTGAGTCGGATTGGGCTTCAAATGCGCCAGACTTTGGCTTTTAAACTCAGGTGGTTTACTTCCTCATGTACTGCATAAACTGTGGAACTCACTTTGGCAGGAGACAGTGACGGTCGCCAAGATGGATGACTTTAAAAGAGGAGCAGACAGATTCATGGAGGATAAGGCTCTCAGTGGCTGCTAGTCATGACGGCTCTGCCCTGTCTCCACAGGCAGCAAAGCTTCTGAATACCAGTTGCTGGAAGCCACAGGAGGGAAGAGGGGTCTTGGGTTCGAGTTCTGCTTGTGGGTTTCCTACAGGGGCACCTGGTTAGCCACTGTGAGAACAGGATACTGGACCAGGCGGGCCATTGGCCGGACCCAGCAGGTTCTTCATATGTTCTTTATACTCTTATGGTGTCTAACTTAGCTCTCAAAACAAGAGTTTTGCACTGCTGTGTTTTTTTAAAACAAATACAGTGGTACCTTGGGTTACAGACGCTTCAGGTTACAGACTCTGCTAACCCAGAAATAGTACCTTGGGTTAAGAACTTTGCTTCAGGATAAGAACAGAAATCGTGCTCCAGTGGCGCAGCAGCAGCAGGAGGCACCATTAGCTAAAGTGTTGCTTCAGGTTGAGAACAGTTTCAGGTTAAGAACGGACCTCCAGAACGAATTCAGTACTTAACCCGAGGTACCACTGTATATGCCCCACTTTTTCCTTGCAGGCAAACCCAACCAACTTAATAACAAAGGTAAACAATGTATTTAACATCCAGAACAAATGCAACAGCAACTTTATATATAAAGAAATTATTTCACCTTTTGATACTCAAGTTCTGTTGTGTGTTGCATTTAAAAAATAAAATAAAAGTAGTGCTGTTGGTATACTATTTTTGTTCTAAAAACAAAAGCCACACTCTCAAAGTTCTCCAAGAACTCTAAAAATAACAAGCGTTTTTAGGATTGAAAGCGCACACGTCAACACAAACAAACTTTCTATGGCTGAATCCTTATAAAGCTAGTTGCTTGTGGAAAAGATGGGACCAGTGACAGCCGGCGCCCCATAGGCCTGTGGTGGGGGAGGCAAGGCGGCCCAGCAGTAGGTGGCACTAGAGAGCCAAGTAATTCTAATTTTATCCCCATCCTCCTCCTCTGTAAGGGCAACGTTGAGATGGAGGAGGAGGCGTTTGACAGCTTGTGCGACTCCCTGAACTGGTTGTAAACACGGAGACAGAGGTGGCGAGTTGAGGCTGGTGGGGCGATGCCCCCTTCTTCTGAATGGGCCAGCCTCCACTGAGATCTATAGGCTATCAGAAATTAGATCGGAAAGTCAGTCTGAGTAGAAAGCAGGGCTGGGGAGACTTAAGAGAGGTCATGTGGCATAGAAATCCATGCAGATGGGGAGACTGGCCTTACACGCTGCAGGTTGTCAGAAAGAGAGGGAGAGGGAGAGGAATAACATGAGAACCACGGTGGTTTTACTGATTAGTGTCCCCAACTACTGGGGCCTGGAAGCCCAGGGTTCAAATACACACACTTGGCCGTGAGCTCAGTGGGTGACCCTCGGACCTGCCACAGACACCCGGTCTACCTCACAGGGTTGTTGTGAGGATTAAATGAGGAGAACCATGGACGCCGCTTGGAGAAACAGGTGGGCTGTAACTGAATCCCCAAAAGTAAACCACCGCCCCCCGCTGACTCCGCTACAGAAACGTCAACAATCAAAAGAAAACTTCCCGTTTCCCATGGAACTTCTCAAACGTCTCCAAGGAGCGCGGCGCGTTTCCAAGTTTGGGCTAAAGAGGGGCAGCCTCGTTTGGGGGCCTGTCTGCTTCTCTTTTTTTTTGCCCAGTCCTGCCGAGATCTCTCTCTCTCTAGGGCCGCTCTCGCCCCACCTGCCCCCCCCCCGGGCCAGGAAGGTCTCTTCCTCCTCCTCCTCCTCCCGGCCGCGCGCCCCCTTACTCACCTGCGTCCGGCGCGCAACAGGAGCGCACGGGCGGAGGCGCAGCTCCAGGAAGCGCGGCGCTTTCCCAGCGCGGCTGCTTCCTCTTCTCGTCCCATCCGGCCCCGGAGAGCCCTCCCTCGGCAGTACCTCCACCTGGCTTCCTTTCCCCAGAGACTCCTCCTTCTCCTCCTCCTCCCTCCTGCTCAGTCCCAGCCTCGCCGACCTTTGCTGTTTGCGCGTCTCCCTGGAGATGGCCCCCAAACGTCGCCCGGCACCTGGGCGCTCCTTCCGCGGCG
This sequence comes from Podarcis liolepis, assembly GCF_965112155.1. NCBI lineage: Eukaryota > Metazoa > Chordata > Lepidosauria > Squamata > Lacertidae > Podarcis > Podarcis liolepis. The sequence goes on along the minus strand of NC_139569.1, from coordinate 5,538,845 downwards.
CCGCCTGCTTCCCTTCCCAGCCGCACCCGGCGCAGGTGCGCACGGAACGGAGACCCTGGCCAAGACGGGGGTGGCGAGTCTTTCCACATTTCCTGGACGAGTCAAGTGCGGGGCGAAGGCAGGAGGAGACAATGGTTGCTTATTTGTTGTTTTCTTTTTCTTTTCCCCATGCCTCCAAGTTGATCAAAGTGGCACACATAACTCCACCGTTTTATCCTCGCACAACAACCCTGAGAGGTAGGCTGTGATGGGCCGAAGGTCAGCCAGGGAGCTTAATGGCCGAGTGGGGATTTGAACCCTGGTCTATCAAGTTTTAAGGCAACGCTCTTGCTAGTACAGTGGTCCCTCAGGTTACATACGCTTCAGGTTACAGACTCTGCTAACCCAGAAATAGTGCTTCAGGTTAAGAACTTTGCTTCAGGATGAGAACAGAAATTGTGCTCCGGCGGCGCGGCAGCAGCGGGAGGCCCCATTAGCTAAAGTGGTGTCTAAGAACAGTTTCAGGTTAAGTACGGACCTCCAGAACGAATTAAGTACTTAACCTGAGGTACCACTGTATAGCCTACTGGCTGACTAAGGTGGCAAGGCACACAGCTGATCTTTGAGAACAATGTTGGGCAAAAGGGGTCTGGTTGGAGCTGTGAGCTGACAAGGGGCCGCTCCACATGGTACATTTAAAGCTCATCCAATGCACATTGAAAGCATATGACTTACCCCCCAGACTCCTGGGAACTGCTAAGGATGTTGGGAATTGTAATTCCATGTGGAGCTACAGTTCCCAGGATTCCTTGGGAGAAAGCCATGTGTTTTAAATGTAGTTTAAACATATAGTATTAATTCTTTTTAACCACTGAAAAACCTTGGATTTACAGATACTGCAATTCAGAATAATTTCTACAGGAGAAAGAGTGGGCTTGTTCAGTGAGTGAATAACAGGACAAGAAGTTCTTTGAACTGTGTTTGTTTGCAGTAGCTTTCTTGTGAGATAAGTTTGAAGAGGACGCAGCTTTAATTTCGGAAATGTCATTCTCGGTAGTGGCGCCCACCCTGTGGAACACCCTCCCACCAGATGTCAAAGAGAACAACAACTATCTTGAGATAGAGAAACACCCCCACAACATGAACAAGCGTGACGACACGTCCCGCCTGCCAGACATCTGGAAATTAGCCCTCCCCACAAAAACCGACACCAGAACCAGAGGCACACAGAACGCCATCACCAATCAACCACACCAGACCCAAACCCAGACCCTCTCCACAGATAAATTACAGACACCATCCAGTAGCCAAACCATAATGGCACCTCCGGATGCTGCACCCCCCTGCAATCCCTACACAGATCTGGCTGGCACAGGGCACAAAACCACAGCTCGCCCCTATACTCGAAGCCAAGCCAGAGCACAACTAAGTGCAGTACAGCCATCTTCTCAGAAAAACTCTTCACAAGCTCAAGAGGTCAAGACACGAAAGCTTTAGCAACTAATCCACACCTAATGACCCACCTAAGTGGTACTCAGAATATCACTCAAGAAATCACTCAAGATATCCCTCAAGTAATTAAGGAACAAAAGAAGAAAAGGCACACTAACCTGGGAACTTCCTCTCTGCCCAGAACGTTGGAGGCTATACACCACACCCCCTCAACAGTATTTATAGGAACTCAAACACTGAGACCCTGCTCTGTTCCAGTAACAAGAAGCCGAAAGCACCAGCCTGAAGATGACGAGTGAGACCTCGTCGAAACGTCGCCTAGACACCCCAACTCTTACACGGGAAGACACCCGAAGACACCAAAACCTGCATATATATATATATATATATATATATATATATATATATATATATATATATAATGTATATGTAAAGAAGTGTATGTAAATGCCATATATATATGTAAAGTAGTGCTTTATTCTGTCCATTATGAGCCTACCACAAATCAGCTCCCCAAACCCACCCCTGCCCAGCCAGTTCCAGGGCTGTGTGAGAGGGCAAACAGTTTAGGAACAAACGGAGCTGTTTTGTACCAAGTCAGACCATTATTACATCTTGCTCAGTAATTACCAGCACTGACTGGCAGCAGAGAAAGAAACCGGCTGACTGCCATTTACTGTACTTCCTCCTGCCTTCAGTTTTCTGTTGCTGATTACACCTTGCTCCTTCCCCTGTTCCTTTCTCCTGGTTTGATGTTTCACAGGAAGCCAGACTTGCTGTTCCAGTCCCACCCCCTCCACCCTGCCTTCTCAAGATACTCTTCTTGGGAAAGGCGTTATTGTAGACCTACCTCCCGACACTTGGTGTCTAATAAAAACATCATCCAAGTGGGTTGCATCTCTGCATCGTATTTGAATGCCAAAGAATCCAAATCAGTGCCAAAAGCAAGGACCCTAGTCCTCATTGTTTGAGTTTGGGAAGTGCTTAATCGCGGGGACATCTGAACTGATGTCCCAGTGAAATTTAAACGGATTTCATTGCTACTGGGACATCTTCGTTACTGGACAGCACTGAAGGGAGACAGCTTTGCTCTGGAGTGCGAGACAGCTTCCCAAGCAAAAGAACTTACAGCCTACTAAGTGTAACTTTGCTATTTCCCTTGTTCAACAGATTTGATCCCCAAATTTCTCCTCAAAATCCTCTCCGGTGATTCCTGAAGTAATGATTAGTGGAACCTCGGTTTTCAAATGTAATCCATTCTGGAAGTCGGTTCAACTTCAGAAATGTTCGAAAATCAGAGGGTTGTTGGCAAAGTGAATGGTGAAAATAGAAAAAAAACGTAGAAGCCGTTCGACTTCCAAGGCACGTTCGAAAACGGAAGCATTCACTTCTGAGTTTTCGGTGTTCGGCTTCCGAGACATGTGGCAGCTGAGACGTTCAAAAACCGAGGTTCCACTGTATGAAGAATATGAGAGCCTTTTAGATCAGGCCAATGATTCATCTAGTCACAGAATCAGAGATGGAAGGGACCATGAGAGTAATCTTTTGCCCAATGCAGGACTCGAACCCATGAGATTCAGCGTCTCGTACTCTACCGACTGAGCTGTCCCAGGGATCAGCATCCTGTTCTCGCAGTGGTCAGCCGGATGTCTGTGGGAATCCTGCAAGCAGGACCCAAGCACAAGAGCTATAATAATAATAATAATTTATTATTTGTACCCCGCCCATCTGGCTGGGTTTCCCCAGCCACTCTGGGCGGCTTCCACAGAGACCAAAATACACTAAAATGTCACGCGTTAAAAACTTCCCTGAACAGGGCTGCCTTCAGATGTCTTCTAAATGTCAGATAGTTGTTTATCTCCTTGACATCTGATGGGAGGGCGTTCCACAGGGTGGGCGCCACTACCGAGAAGGCCCTCTGCCTGGTTCCCTGTAACTTGGCTTATCGCAGTGAGGGAACCACCAAAAGGCCCTCGGCGCTGGACCTCAGCGTCCGGGCAGAACTATGGGGGTGGAGACGCTCCTTCAGCTAGTAGCTATAAATTATTATTATTATTATTATTATTATTATTATTATTATTATTATTATTATTATTCAAATTCATAGAGGAGTGGGCTTATCAACACCCCTCAGCCATGATGGCTTTGCCTTGCCCCCAAACCTGGAGGTTGTAATGTTTCTGAATACCATTTGCTGAAAGCCCCAGGAGTGTGTTGATCTTGTGCTCAGATCCTGCTTGCGTGTAAACAGCATGCTGGACTAGATAGGCCAGAGGCCTGATCCAGCAGGCTCCCCTTACGTTTGTGTCAAGATGCAGAGCAGGCTCCCACTTCACCTGTCAATCATGATCACTGCATAACCTCAACGGTTCTCCCGGCATTCGGAATGCATCCCAAAGCCACCACTTCCAGAGAACCAGCGAGGTGACAGATTGCTTTGCAGAGACCGTCAGATCGATGGGCCTGCTTTTCTATGCCTCGCACACGTCTCGGCCTGAATTACGGCGCTGCTACGGCGCGGTGATGGACGCTTAGGTGCCACATAATTCCTTCCTGGCAATCGCTTGTCCAATTTGTAACTTGCAGAGGCGCCATAAAACACCCGTTTAATTGACTGCATCTGGACGCATCAGCTGCCCAAAAGAGGCTGCCAGATTTCGGGTCCCTCGGCAGCCTCCGAAGGCAGAGTGACAACAGTGATTATGGTGTCTCCGTCTTCCAAGCGAGTTGCAAGATTTAATCTTTGGGCGACGCGCAATTGCACGCTGCAGGGGAGACGGGGTAGAAGTCCATGCCCATCTTCTGGGATGAAGAGCCACCTGAACATAACACCGGGGGAAAATCTCATGCAACAGAAAATGGAAAAAAAATTGTTCCCCAGTATACTGTGTATAGAAAGGACGCGGGTGGTGCTGTGGGTTAAACCACAGAGCCTAGGACTTGCTGATCAGAAGGTCGGTAGTTCGAATCCCCGACACGGGGTGAGCTCCCGTTGCTTGGTCCCTGCTCCTGCCAAACTAGCAGTTCGAAAGCACGTCAAAGTGCAAGTAGATAAATAGGTACCGCTCTGGCGGGAAGGTCAACGGCGTTTCCGTGCGCTGCTCTGGTTCGCCAGAAGTGGCTTAGTCATGCTGGCCACATGACCCGGAAGCTGTACACTGGCTCCCTCGGCCAATAAAGCGAGATGACTGCCGCAACCCCAAAGTCGGTCACAACTGGACCTAATGGTCAGGGGTCCCTTTACCTTTAATACGGTGTATCCCAAGGGAATACATTTTTTTGCATACCTCCAACTGTACATAGATACACGTCATGTTCAATGCTATATAAGTCACTTACATTTATACTTATATTGTACTACTTTGGCTATGCGTTTAATAAAATATTGAATTCTTGTATCGTGAAAAACAAAGATTATGGTGAAAAGTGAAAAACATGAATTGCCAAAAAACTAGAGCTTACAGAACAAAACCAACTTCATATATGAAATCAGCACGTCAAAATTAGGTTAGAACAACTGCAGGTGTCAATGCAACAAAATTTTTGTTTCCCACTGTAATCATTAAGGCTGCAATCCAAACTCCTCCTACCTGGGAGTAAACTCCACTGAATTCAGGATGACTCACTTCTAAGTAGCCACAATCAGGATTGTGCTGTCCGGCTGCTACTCTCTGTGTACTTAACTGGGAGCAAGATGCAACTGGTAAGGTTGGTCTCTCTTGGAAGGAGCAGGCTGGTGTTTTGGGGTTACTCCTGGATCCAGTGTTATCACTGCAATACTTGTTTCCGGCTGTTTTGGACAGAGATGATTTGGCCACTGTATTCCATGCTCCATGGCAGCTTCCAGGCTGGATTACTGCAATGTGCTCTACGTGGGGCTGCCCTTGAAGACAGCTTGGAAACTTCAAGTGGTCCAAAATGCAGCGACCAAATTGCTAGCTGGAATTTCCTTCCAGATTTCATATACCCCATGTTTCAAAACAGTTGCATAGGTTGCCAGGCTCAATTCAAGATGCTCACATTAGTATTTAAAGCCCTAAACAGAGGCATTATTCTGGGATGTGTCTGGAAGACCTGAGGACTAGGCAGCACAATCCTATACAGTGGAACCTTGGTTCTCAAATGCCTTGGTACTCAAACAACTTGGAACCCAAACACTGCAAACCCAGAAGTGTGTGTTCCGGTTTGCAAACCTTTTTCAGAAGCCAAACATGCTCTGTTTTGAGTGCCACGCTGAGGTCTGTGTGTGGAACCCAGTTCAGCTACTAATTTGTTGACTGACTGTGTGACTGCAGTACATTGTTTATTGCTTTCATTTTATGGATCCATGGTCTCGTTAGATAGTAAAACTCATGTTAAATTGCTGTTTTAGGGGTTGTTTTTCAAAGTCTGGAATGGATCAATGCATTTGGCATTACTTTCTATGGGAAAGCGTGCCTTGGTTTTGGAACGCTTTGGTTTTGGAACGGACTTCCACAAAGGATTAAGTTTGAGAACCAAGGTGAAATAAAGCAATGCTGTGTTTAATGGGACGGTGTGTACTGGATTGTGGCCTTACTCATTTTAGAGAGAGAAGACAACATGTGAGGAAATGCCAGATATTAGATTGCATTTCCCCCCCAATACCATGAAATTAACAGGAAAGATTGTCTGCCTGCATGAACTCAAAACAATCACTTACTGGAGGCGTCGGGAGATTAAACATTGCATCAATACCATGCATCAGCTCTATGGATTTTAATGCTTGTCGTTAAGCTGGCCGTTTGACAAATGCAACAGAGGTAATAATGCTATTATTGACTTGGGGTAATAAAAATTTATATTACAAAAATAAAAATAAAATTTAGGAGGGCGGGGAGTTTTTATGGGCTGCTTTATGACCGCTTTCAGCAACTCCAGAGAAAGCAGATAGCGATCACTGCGGGAGTCAATACAAGAGGGTAACAGATCCGCAGCAAATCCATCAACCCGGTGGAGAAACAGGAGCTCTGAACATTCAGGAAAACTCGGTTATTTGGAAAATGCTACTAAGCCCCCACACCAAGATAAGAGGGATATCAATCTGATAAGTTTCTTTGCACTATAATAATAAGCATCAAACACAGTAACTGTTGGCCAAGTATCTTGTAAGAGAATGGTGTCTTCGTCTTAACAATAACAGAACGAAGTACGGTGGTAGCTTGGTTCTCAGACGCCTTGGTACTCAAACAATTTGGAACCCAAACACTGCAAACCCGGAAGTAAGCGTTCCGGTTTGCAAACTGTTTTCGGAAGCCGAACATGCTGTGTTTTGAGTGTTACGCTTCTGATTTGAGTGTTCCACTGAGGTCTGTCTGCTTTTGCTATTTATTTTGCATTTTTTCGGCTTTTTTGTTTTGTTTTTGTGACTGTCTGGAACCCAGTACAGCTACTGATTGATTGATTGATTGTGTGACTGCAGTACATTGTTTATTGCTTTCATTTTATGGATCAATCGTCTCGTTAGATAGTTGTTTTTAAAAGTCTGGATCGGATTAATCCATTTTGCATTACTTTCTATGGGAAAGCGTGCCTTGGTTTTGGAAAGCTTTGGTTTTGGAACGGACTTCCGGAATGGATTAAGTTTGAGAATCAAGGTTCCACTGTATTATTCCCTCTATTTCCAATGTCTGGAGTGTGAGCGCCATTCCTTATGTCCCCAAATCATCACCACTCATGCAAAAAAAGGGAGGAAATCCACATATTGCAGGAACACACACACACACACACACACAAAATGCTTAAGGGCGAGAACTCCAAAACAATTCAAGGCCACAGAATGTTGACTGACAGAGGTTGCACTTTGTTAAGAGAGTTACTAGAAGACCCCTATTCCCCCCATTGACCATTCCCAGAGTTCCCTGCGAAGAGTGATTCATTGTTAAACTACGTTGGCCATTGTAGCTCTGGGAGGGGAATAACGTAATCTCTTAGCACCTCTCAGCACCCTGAACAAACTAAAACTCCCAGCATTCTTTGAGGGAAGACATGACTGTTTAAAGTGATATCATAGAGCTTCAAAAAATGTCTGGATGCGGTCCAAGTTCTTCAGCACCCTTTCACATTACAAACTATTTCCTGCCCAATATATAACTGGAATTTGATACCAACTAAAAAAAACAAAACTTTAAAAAACGTGTTTGTCTTTTGCTTCAAGTTGCTGTGGCAAAAATGCAACTCACGTATTTGATAAGGAATAACATTAAAAATTAGATGGGTACAATCCAGCTGTTTGTAAGTACTTTCAAAAACATCCATTTCGACTGGGTGGGTTGGAATTGCAATCTTAGGCACACTGACTCATAAGCAAATCCTTCTGAACTCAGTGGAAATCTACTCTCAGTTAAGTGTATTTAGGATTGTGGCCTTAAGTGCCCATCTGGCTCTCAGCTAAAAAAATATAAAAATTTATATTAAAAAATTATTAGAAGATAAAGTCCCAACCAGAGAAGAATGGCAGATTAAGTTGATTGATTATGCTGAAATGGCAAAAATGACCGGAAGAATAAAAAATCAGGAAGACCAAAATTTCAAGAAAGAATGGGAATTTTAAAAAAATTTATCTTAAAAACCACTGTAAACAGTTAAAACTGTTAGTAGGATTGGAAGAACACTTGTAGTTTAACGGTGAATTTTGGATATAATGGAGATGTAAAAGATCTGGATTATTATAAAAGATGCAAGAGGACATGATTAATAATAGGACCCACAAAAAGGAAGTCCAGGATATTCTTTGGAATCTTGTTTTTGTTGTATGTTGGATATGCGATTGTAAAACTGTAATTTGAAAAACTACATACATATACATTTACATATATAGCCCCCTGAAAAGTGAGCTGAAAGACTTCTTGAGAGGACAATCTATTTTGGCAGCTAAGGGGGAAGAGTGTTTGTGGGATGGGGGTTATTGGTCTGTTTTATTATTTATTTTGTGTTTCCCCATATTGTATTTTTTAATGTTGTGATCTTCGAGTGGAAGGTGACATACACGTTTCACAAATAACAAAAGACGTTTTGACTTCTTTCTCACAAATCTCTCATACAGGCCCAGCAAGAACAGACGAGCTTCGAAACGGATCTTTGTGGAGGTAATTTATTGCGCTGCAACCGACTCGCTCATCGCAGATCAGGAACGCAAGACGGCTGTGTTGAATGCAAACCTTTTGCAGTGTCCATGTCCTGCTTATTTGGTCTGCTATACTGGATTTTTTTAAAACAACAACAACAACTATTGTCTCTGAAGGAAAGGCACGTCCAAGGCAGGGCCCATCGAAAAGAGGTAAATACCTCAAGTGAGGAAAGACAATCAGTCCTGGCGAGTCGAAGTCTTCCACGCTGCGGGTTGGACCTCACCACACCCGGCATCGGCCAATCACCTCTTTCAGGATCCGTATCCCTTCGACGCTCTTGTCCTTCAAGGCCAACGCCAGGAGAACCGGCTTGTTCCCAGCTTCCTGAGAGACCGACGTCGCCAGATGTTTGGCACAGATGTGGACGAGGGGCTGGAAATCAACCCATGTTAGATACTGAGATTTTTCGCTCCATAAGGTGCACCTGACCATAAGGCACACCTACATTTTTTTGGGGGGGGGGGAGGATTCAAGAAAAAAAATATTATTTAAAGGGAGCGCTGAGCAGAGTCTGTATGCATCCCAGGCTCTGCTCAGCGCTCCCTTTCACGAGCCGCAAGGAGCGTGTGTGTGGCGCCTGCAGGCTTTTCCCCGAGGAGGGAGAAGGGCAGCCCGTCACTGACAGACTGGCTTTCTCCCTCCTCGGGGAAAAGCCCCCAAGAGCCACACACACGCTCCGCGCAGCTCTTTGGGGCTTTTGTGGGAGGTGGGGGAAGGGACTCGCTCTCTCCCTTCCCCCACCTCCCGCAAGAGCCATGCGCTCTTTAAATGGAGCGCAGCTATCCCTGGCTTTTGCGGGAGGTGGGGAAGGGAGAGAGCTGTGGAAGGTGGGGAAGGGACAAAGCAGGTCGGGAGCAGCCTTCCTTCTGCTCCCCGAACTTGTGGGGCTGGTGGTGGGGGAAGCCCGGCTTTCCCTCACCGCCAGCCCCAAAGAGCAGGTCGGGGCTGCCCAGGGACCACACATTTGCTCCATAAGACGCACAGACATTTCCCCTTAGATTTTAAGAGGGGGAAAAGTGCGTCTTATGGAGCGAAAAATATGGTGAATTCTAGGAGTCAAATGACACTGTGGCGTTTGCCCTCCTATGTGTGTGACATCATACTGGGTTCATAGGGAAAGGGTTAACTAATTGTAAAATGTCTAACCGATGGGAACCCAGGGGGCAGAGTTAACTGTGTATAAGGTTTAAGCACAGAGGGTTTTTTTAGTTAGTTAGAGTTGTTGAGAAGACAGTCTGAAGAGACAGAGAAGATAAGTCTGTGGGTTGGGCTAGTCTGGTGTGAGAGAGTGAGAGAATTTGTTAAGAGGCGTCGGTCAAACAGTTGATATAATCAGTCAGAAGGTATTAGGAAGGTATAGGCCGGTAAAGAAACTAAAGTTAAGATACTGACAGGAATATTATCAGAGAAACCATAAACTTGTTACTGTTTGTAAAATAAACTTATTTTATTTTTTTGTTCACTTTTAACAACTGACTGGACTCAGTGTTTTACCAGAGAGTAACTGGTTGGTGGCAGGGGGGAAGCGAGCTGTTAAACAAACAAACCGTTAAACAAACCGTTAAACGTCCGGGGATCCTGTGTGATCACCACAGACACTTTAAATCGAGGTTACGGTCCCCACAGCGATATGCCTAGGCACTTTTTTTCCTTACAAGATTACAAAGCAAATGGTCTGCGGGGCAGCGCAGCAGCAAGAGACTTGCCTCTGTGGGTGCTGTGCGAGCCAGCTGATTTGAAGGGCACCAAAAGAGTTGTGTCTGTTGGCGCCGTGCTGCCCCACAGACCAGCTGATGGGCACGACATCGCAGCCACGCCAGGCTGCCCGGCGGAGATGTCAGCTGCTAAACTGGTATCCAGACATCTCCTTCTGGTCATGAAAATGCATCACAGCCGGTTTAAACAGTATGCAAGAATTTGGCTCCGGTTTTCCTCTTCCTTCCCCAATCTTTTTTCCTTTTGTGTCGTGTCTACTTAGGCTGATAAGCCTGCAGGCAGGGACCGTGTGCTTTTCTGAACAGAATTATGGAAGAAAGAATGAACAAACCTCCGGTTTTCCTCTTCCCTCCCCAATCTTTTTTCCTTTTGTGTCGTGTCTATTTGGGCTGATAAGCCTGCGGGCAGGGACCGTGTGCTTTTCTGAACAGAATTACAGAAGGAAGAATGAACAAGTCTCCACTTTTCCTCTTCCCTCCCCAACCTTTTTTCCTTTTGTGTCGTGTCTACTTGGGCTGATAAGCCTGCAGGCAGGGACCGTGTACTTTTCTGAAATGAACTGCGGAAGAAAGAATGAACAAACCTCGTCTTTGCCAAGCAGGACTTTTGTGGTGAGCAAAGGGCTGCTGATGCCGTCAGCCACCACGTTCGGCTCCACCGAGACGAGGGTCCCCATCTTCCCGTACTGGGTCACCACCACCAGGATGGTGTTGGCGAAGGCTGTGCACACCACCTCGGTCGGGATGCCCTGCACCACCTCCTCTGCCTGCTTGGAGTCCACAATGGATCTTGCGGCCATGGCGATAGCTTTCAACTGGCAAAAACAAAACCCACAAGGGAACGTTATTTTGCTCGGACATCACAACCAGCAGGGAACAAACAGCCGGCTGCACACCTGACGTGGGGCTTCCCTTGAGCTTGGCCCAGAAGCTGCAGATGGTGCAAAATGTTGAAGCAAGATTGCTGGCAGGAGTGAGACTCTCTGAGCATTTAATACTTCAGCTCAAAGATCAGCACTGGTTGCTGACTTGCTACCGAGCCAGGTTCAAGGGGCTACTATTAGCAGCATTCAAAATTAGCCAGGCACATTTTTGCACCTGGCTATCAGCCACTTGCAACCAAGCAAAGATGCCCAGGTGCCTGGATGGTGCCTGACATTCAGAGTGTTGGACCTTGAAAGCCCTAAATGGCCTCGGCCCAGTAGACCTGAAGGAGCGCCTCCACCCCCATCGTTTAGCCTGAGGGCCTTCTGGCGGTTCCCTCCTTGCGAGAAGTGAGCTTACAGGGAACCAGGCAGAGGGCCTTCTCAGTAGTCGCGCCTGCCCTGTGGAACGCCCTCCTGTCAGATGTCAAGGAAAGACAACTACCTGACATTTAGAAGACATCTGAAGGCAGTCCTGTTTAGGGAAGCTTTTAATGTTTGATGTTTTATCATGTTTTTAATATTCTGTTGGAAGCCGCCCAGAGTGGCTGGGGAAACCCAGCCAGATGGGTGGGGTATAAATAATAAATTATTATTATTATTATTATTATTATTATTACTACATCGCCACCGCCTGGAGCTGCAAACCTGGGGATCCTTGGATCTTGACTATTTTCAAGCAGCACATCCTCTAGAATTCTATCGGTGATATTTTATCTACACAATCAGAATGAATTTCGGGGAAAAGTCGTATTGAAAAATACAACTTTCAAGCCATCTTGCTCAAAAATGGCAAGGAGGCATTCCATTTTGGTGACTGTAATCCTGGTTTAAGGACCCATTTGGCGCCTAGGTTATTATATATCTGAGTTTCCAACACTGACTATTAGTATAGAACGCCTTTAGTGACTTGGAGCCAGTTTACACCCTTGACAGCTTCGAACTGCAGACCTGGCACTGTTACGCTGTGCCACAGAACAGCCGTTCTGCATTTGCAAGAAACCAATCTTTGTATGGCAGCAACATACACTTTGGCAGAGTCTACTGACACTGTGCAGCTGATGAGCACGCCATCGCAGCCTTCTCTGAACTCCTTTCAGCACCTGCTAAAAACCTATTTCATTAGGCAAGTCCAGTAGGCCTGTACAACCCCGAGAAATGCTTTTTCAGCTTATCTCCGAGGAAAGCCTTCCCTAGAGAACAGACTTGGGACCTTCTAGCCAGGGCAATGATTCCACGTGGGACTGGGGGGGAAAGAAGGCCGGATCCTGTGGGCTGGCTACACCGGAGTAGAGCTTTCTCACAACCACCTTTATAGTTTGCAAGGCAACCTGGAAGGAGTTGCTGCTTCTTTCTTTCTTTTTACCGCCTACTTAGAATTTTAGCATCTGCGGAGTTAATCCTAGCAGTTTTCAAGGCAGCAGGTCGGGAGGCGGAGCGCTGTTTTGGAGAGCTGCTTCTTCCCTTTTCCTCCAGGAGGTTGCGCCTTCTTAGACAATTACAGAATTACACAATGACGGCCCGGGATTTTAGCCATTTGCAACACCAACCCGCGGACTGTTTTGCAGATTTGCTATTTTGCCGTTGCACCTACCTAGGATTTGGGGGCGGGGGTTGGCCAAACGCGTGCGCCTCTGGAGAGCTGGCGAGGGGGCCGCCGAGCGCGCCCCGGGACGCAACCGGTGGACTCGCGCCCGACTCTACGGCTCCGGGAGCGCCGCGCGGCCTCGTCCCTGCGATCGGGGCCGCAGACCGAGGCTTCTCCTGCGCAGCCCGGGGTGAGAAGGCGAGGGAAGCCGGGAAGGGAAACGAGACCGAGTCCGCTCCGCCTCCGATGCGCACCCTCCGCCGCGCCGGCTTCTCTTTACGCAGCGGAAACCCGCCTCCCTCGCTCTTTCTCCGGCGCCGCCTCCTCCTCCTCTTCTTCGGATCGCCTTTCTCCTCCCCCTCCTGGGCGGAGCCGAAGCCGAGGAGGGCGAGGGGGCCTCTGAGCATGTCCAAAACACCCTCTGGGGGCGCGTGGAGCGGGGTTCGCTTCGCTTTTCTCGTGGTCTGGCGTCTCATTAGTGTTCGGTTCATTTGCATTCGCCTTTCCCCCAGAGTCAGTGCCGGATTTACGTATAATAATCTAAACAAGCTATAGTTTAGGGCCCCACTCTTTTGGTGGTCCCAAAAGAATTTAAAGGGGGGAAAACCCTGGATGTACATTTCCAAAATATAAGATAAAAAATAAAATAAAACCTACATACAGCAATAGTCTTTTATGTTGTGTATATGGACCTATTAGGTCCATAAATTACCGTATAGCGCGTAAAGGTAAAGGGACCCCTGACCATTAGGTCCAGTTGTGACCGACTCTGGGGTTGCAGTGGTCATCTCGCTTTACTGGCCAAGGGAGCCGGGGTACAGCTTCTGGGTCATGTGGCCAGCATGACTAAGCCGCTTCTGGCGAACCAGAGCAGCGCACGGAAACACCGTTTACCTTCCCACTGGAGCAGTACCTATTTATCTACTTGCACTTTGACCTGCTTTCGAACTACTAGGTTGGCAGGAGCTGGGACTGAGCAACGGGAGATCACTCCATCGCGGGGATTCAAACCACTGACCTTCTGATCAGCACGTCCTAGGCTCTGTGGTTTAACCCACAGCGCCACCCGCGTCATATTCAACACAAAAAACAGCAACAATTTGTTGTTGACAAAGGACAGCTGGACATAAAAAGCTACCTTCAGTAGCTTAGGACCTTATCAAACCTAAATCCGGCCTTGCCCCAGACTGGGATTCCAGGCGGTTTGCAGATTATGATCACTAAAAATTATTTAACGCAGATTAAAATAGGAAAAAGCTATGAGAAAAAGAAAAAAGGTAATCAAACACCAATAGAACCAAAACCTTCTGGGCAAATTGATTTTTTAAAATGATGCAAATTACCCTTCCCCCGCCCCCACATAAAACCCCCACCTTGCAAAATTTGCCCCACCAAGTGGCGAAGGTGGGGAAAAGATTCACAGCACCACAAAGGGGAATTCCCACCCCCAGTCTCTACTGAGTAGGCAGCATATTAAGAACCACAAGCTGCCATTCTACAGGGCTGCAAATCAGAAGGGGAGCAGGCCAGGCCTCCTCCATTAGCTCTGCAGAGAGTCTAGCTCAGGGGTCAGCAACCTTTTTCAGCAGGGGGCCGGTCCACCGTCCCTCAGACCTTGTGGGGGGCCAGACTATATTTTGAAAAAAAATAATGAACGAATTCCTATGCCCCACAAATAACCCAGAGATGCATTTTAAATAAAAGGACGTGTTCTACTCATGTAAAAACACGCTGATTCACAGACTGTCCGTGGGCCGGATTGAGAAGGCGATTGGGCCGCATCCGGCCCACGGGCCTTAGGTTGCCTACCCCTGGTTTAACTGCATCTAAAACCTTTCTCTGCTGTCACCTAAACAGGATCTATTCCATCAGGATGCAACCAATAGGCAGGAGGACATTGCAGACTAGCGCCATTTGGTTTCTGTCCCAGTTTCTGTCCCAGCAGGTCATTGCAAGAACTACTATATAACCTCAAGAGCTTACTACCGGAGTTTTCCTCCTCCCTCCCCCTCCATTTTTCCTTTGGTGTTTGGCCTTTTATATCATTAGCCTGTGGGTAGGATTCTACTTCACTTCAGTCTTCTTAGGAAAACCTTTTTCTGATGAAGGGTGGGGTGAAAATGTTTAAATCCTCGATCTAAATTAAAGTAAATTATTTTTGCTTATACTTAATAAGTAATAATTCCTGCTTATGTGGAGGCATCAGTGCATGCAGCACTCTGCGAAATGTAAGAGCATCAGGTCTCTGCCCCAAGGACTTTGCAATCTTTTCCAACTGGACCTAGTGGGGAAGAGGAGAGGAAAGGGAGCAAGACTGGAGAAGGCAATTTGGAGCAGAAAAGTGTCAGCAGCACCTGTGGGGTTAATTCTCCTCTTTCTCACCATGCCAGCCAAGTTTTCCATCTGGGAGTAGGGATGCAGGTGGCGCTGTGGTCTAAACCACTGAGCCTCATGGGCTTGCCGATCAGAAGGTCGGCAGTTCGAATCCCCGTGATGGGGTGGGCTCCTGTTGCTCGGTCCCAGCTCCTGCCAACCTAGCAGTTCAAAAGCACACCAGTGCAAGTAGATAAATAGGTACCACTGTGGCGGGAAGGTAAACAGTGTTTCCTTGCGCTCTGGTTTCCGTCACGGTGTCCCGTTGTGCCAGAAGCGGTTTAGTTCTGCTGGCCACATGACCTGGAAAGATGTCTGTGGACAAACGTCGGCTCCCTCAGCCTGAAAGCGAGATGAGTGCCACAACCCCATAGTCGCCTTTGACTGGACTGGACCAGAGACCCTTTACCTTTGCCTTTCCATATGGGATTCCAGGGATGTATATGTGATGATGATGATTTGCATACTGCTCTTCAGCCGGAAGTAACAGGGCGTTACACAACATAAAAATACGAAATGATGCAAACATACCTGCCATTCCTATGGATGGAGGGAGTTGGTTAGAGGAGGGGGGGCGTGCGCTGCGACTAGATGTGCATAATGTTTTGCTTAAATTTTTATTGGATTTTTATTGCATCTTGACATTATGTATTTCCATTTTTTGGTTGTGCTAAATAAACATGAGGGAGTTTTTATTTTAAAAAAGAAAGATCTGCTGACTAATTAATCAGGGACACCTTTTTTTGTTCATGAAAATAGCTTTTTAAAATTGATTAATTTCAACGATTAATCAACCCAGCATAGCAGATGTAATTTTAAACCGCATTGATTTTAAAGGAAGACAATTCTGCCTCTAAAAATTCTTCCATAGATTAATAGTCTTTATTTCTCCCCACATACACACACGCCTGAAAGTTATGGATAAAGAGCAAATACATTTCTTTATTAATGTCTTTACAGTATTTATAGGCCGCGTTTCAAGGGAGAAAAACTGTTTGCAGACTTTTGGAAAACATGAATGAAAGCAGTGCAAGACCAGATACAACTAATAAAGAAAGACACACACACACACACACACGCACAAAAGAGAAATAAGGAGAGACCCCCCCATAAGCAGGAATTATTACTTATTAAGTATAAGCAAGAATAATTTACTTAGATCAAGGATTTAAACATTTTCACCCCACCCTTCGTCAGAAAAAAAGGTTTTCCTAAGAAGACTGAAGTGAAGTAGAATCCTACCCACAGGCTTATGATATAAAAGGTACAGCACCAAAGGAGAAATGGAGGGGGAGGGAGGAGGAAAACAAGCCGACTCCGGTACTAAGCTCTTGAGGTTATATAGGAGTTCTTGCAAAGACCTGCTGGGACAGAAACAGTTCACAGGCAGGAGCCAAATGCCGCTAGCCTGCAATGTCCTCCTGCCTATTGCTTGCATCTTGATGGAGTGGGGAAGCTATGGTCATCCAGATGTTTTTTGGAGTCCATCTGCCATCACCATTGGCCTTGCTGCCTGGCTCTCATGGCATGGTAGAAGTTTGCCAAACTTCATGGCTTGGAGAAAATGGCGAGAGAGAAGAACTCAAGGACATCCTAGGAAGCTGAACATCGGAAGATTCAGGACCGATAAAGACTTCTTCACATAGCGCAGTGTTAAACTTTGGAACTCACTTCCACAAGAGGCAGTGATGGCTACTGAAATATACTCAGAGTCGAGAGTGGATTTTATGCTCTTTATTCAGCTCATGGTGTTGAGAAGGGAATGAAAGTCCCCTCAAAGTATCTGCTTTATATACATTATTTACACAATGGGCTGCACGTGATTGGCTAATTCCGGAATTCTCCTGTAGGCCAATCAGGCTGTGGATTCACTTCTATCTGGAGCTGGATTGGGTGGCTCCTGCCGACCAATCATACTGCTGCATTGTTCTAGGACCAATCAGACTGCTGCATTTTGGATCCTATTGTTCTAGGGCCAATCAGACTGCTGCAGTTTGGATCCTATTCAACTCAGTACATAACAGCTACCAAAGTGGATGGCTTGAAAAGGGGATTAGAGAATGGCAAATCAAGCCGAAATAGCAAAACTAACTGGGAAGCTCAGGAATTGAGAAGAGAAGAAAATTTTAAAAAGAACGGGAAATGTTTATAATGTATATACAAAATCATTGTAAACAGGTCCAGAAACCAGCAGGATTTTAAAGACACTTGTAATGTAACAGAATGTATAGATAACTTAGGAAGGTGAAAAATTGGAGAAGTATTGATATGCAATTGAAAATAGAATCAAAAGGACCCATGGAAGGGATAGGGGGAATAATAATAATAATAATAATAATAATAATAATAATAATAATAATTTATTTGTATCCCGCCCATCTGGCTGGGTCTCCCCAGCCACTCGGGGCGTCTTCCAACAGAGATTAAAAATACATTAAAATGTCACATATTAAAAACTTCCCTGAAGTCAGGAGATTCAGAATAATCACAATATTTGGATTTTGAGTTCTTATTGCACCAAACTGGAAGAGTGACAAAGTTCCCTCAAGGCTAGAATGGATTCAAAAATTGGCTGAATATGCGGAACTACTATAGATAGCTTGTCTGAAAAAATAAACAATAAACCAAAACAAGTATTTATCTCAAAATGGAAAGTCTTCAAAAATATATTTGAAAAATAATTATTGTAGTGTAAACTCTCTCGTAGCATTCGAATAATTTCAGGGGAGCCATGGCTCCTGTTCGTCCCTCCTCCGCGGCTCGCTTTAAAGCAGCAAAGTAGACATGGGCCATCCACTTTGCTGCTTTAAATAGTTTAGTACAACATTTGATTCAGAATATTCCCCCCCCCCCAGGTTTTCCTCCTCTAAAAACTAGGTGCGTCTTATGGAGTGAAAAAAATACGGGGACTTAAGACGGCCCCCTGAGTGCTCACTGGAAGGACAGATCCTGAAGCTGAGGCTCCAATACTTTGGCCACCTCGTGAGAAGAGAAGACTCCCTGGAAAAGACCCTGATGTTGGGAAAGATGGAGGGTACAAGGAGAAGGGGGGGACGACAGAGGACGAGATGGTGGGACAGTGTTCTTGAAGCTACCAGCATGAGTTTGACCAAACTGCGGGAGGCAGTGGAAGACAGGAGTACCTGGCGTGCTCTGGTCCATGGGGTCATGAAGAGTCGGACACGACTAAATGACTAAACAACAACAAGACGGCCCTGGCCAAGGTTGCAGGTTTGATCCCCGTATGAGACAGCTGCATATTTCTGCATGGCAAGGGCTTGGACTAGATCAGGGGTAGTCAACCTTTTTTATACCTACCGCCCACTAATGCATCTTTCTCGATGGTAAAATTTCCTTGCCGCCCACCAATGCTGCAGTGACATGTGCCGTAGAACCCCCTACCGCCCACCTGGAATCCTGAAATGCCCACTAGTGAGCAGTAGGGACCAGGTTGACAACCCCTGGACTAGATGATCCTCAACTCTATGATTCTATGAATGGATCACCCTTCCCAGGGAACTCTGGGAATTGTAGTTCTGTACAGTTAATGGTGATGTTAGTGATGTATGGAAGTGAGAGCTGGACCATAAAGAAGGCTGATCGCCGAAGAATAGATGCTTTTGGATTATGGTGCTGGAGGAGACTCTTGAGAGTCCCATGGACTGCAAGAAGATCAAACCTCTCCATTCTGAAGGAAATCAGCCCTGAGTGCTCACTGGAAGGGCAGATCCTGAAGCTGAGACTCCAGTACTTTGGCCACCTCATGAGAAGAGAAGACTCCCTGGAAAAGACCCTGATGTTGGGAAAGATGGAGGGCGCAAGGAGAAGGGGACGACAGAGGACAAGATGGTTGGACAGTGTTCTCGAAGCTACCAGCATGAGTTTGACCAAACTGTGGGAGGCAGTGGGAGACAGGAGTGCTTGGCGTGCTCTGGTCCAGGGGGTCATGAAGAGTCGGACACGACTAAACGACTAAACAACAACAACAACAACAACAACAACAACAACAACAACAACAGTTAATGGGGTCTTTCCTGACTATTATTATTATTATTATTATTATTAGTCACCCATCTGACTGGGTTGCCCAAGGAACTCTGGGCAGCTTCCAACAGAATATTAAAAACACAATAAGGCAGCTCTCCGCACCCTCTACAAACTGTAGTTCCCAGGCTTCTGCGGGGGGAAAGCCGTGTCTAATTAAAGCACTATGACACTGCTTTATTCTATTTTCCATTTATTAAATTTGTACACGGCCCTATACCTGTGGATCTCAGGGCGCTTCATAACATAAATTTCCAATATAAAAAACACTGAACACATAAAAAATACCCCACAATGACAACCACCAGATGTTCTGCCTCTCCAGTCTTTGACGAAGCTGGGGAGGAACCTTGTGCTCTGCCGCCACTAGAGGGCAGCAGAATCCCACAGAAAGGTGCCTTCATAACATTTCCTTCCTTAAACGGGTGGGAAAGATGGATCGCAGACTTGGATCGCCTTCCCTGCTGAACGGTGTGGCAAGTCCTGTGTTTCCTTTGCACCGCCAGGAGCCTCTGCTGCTTCCCTCAACAGAGATCTACCTGCTTGGCATAGATAATGGGCCTGACTGTCAATAAACCGACAGAGAACAAAAGCGGCAACAGCCTTTGAGGATAATTTATTCTCCGGCCGAGATAGAGTTCCACTCCATTTTTGACGCTGCTAACCTTCAAACTTCACAGGACGTGGCAGAGGGCCCAGGGAGCCTCCTGTAACCGAGGCGGAAAAACATTGACGCAAAGGGCAAATTGGGAGGGAAATATTATTAATAATAATTCTAATCAGGGCCATCTTTACCCAGGGGTGCAAGGGGTACAGGGCACCCGGGCGCCAAGTTCTGGAGGGCATCAGGCACCCATCGCTGAAGCTGCCTAAGCTCTTAACTATCTACCTGTTATGAAACAATAAATAATTTTGATCAAGCTAGAAAAACAAAATGCATATATACCTAGGTATTACTGAAATGTATACCTACTGTTTCACTAAAGGACTTTTGAGTTTGTGCACTCATTTACCAAAGATGCGCCACATCAGCAGCAGCACCTGTCATTCACAACGGCGGTGCTTGTCAGCCTCAACGATGGCGCTTGTCATTCTCAACAACGCCATGCACACAAAATTAACTAAATTTGGGGGTGCTGGGCAGATCTTTGCACCCCGGCGGCGCATATGCTAAAGACGGCCCTGATACTAATTTTATTATTTGTACCTCGCCCATCTGACGAGGTTGCCCCAACCAATCTGGGCAACTTCCAGCATATACAAAAACATAATAAAAAATCAAATATTAAAAACTTCCCTATATAGGGATGCTTTCAGGTGTCTGCTGAAAGTTGCGTAGTTCTTTAGCTCCTTGACATCTGACAGGAGGGTGTTCCACAGGGAGGGTGCCACCACCGAGAAGGCCTTCTGCCTGGTTCCCTGTAACCTCACTTCTCGCAGGGAGGGAAAGGCCAGAGGTTCGAGTTCCGCTTGCTCGTGACAATCCTCCTCACACCAGACATACAAAACACTGCAGGACTCCTTTAAACAGTCATGGCTCCCCCTCAAAGGTTTCTGTGAGCCGTAGTTTGTTAAGGGTGCTGAGAGTTAGGAGGGACCTTCTATTCCCCTCATGAAGCTAAATTTCTCAGGGTGGTTTAATGGTCAATCTCTCTTTCCAGGAGGCTCTGGGAATTGTAGTTCCCGTGAGGGGAATAGGGGTCTCCTAACAGCTTTCAGAACCCTTAACAAGAGACACTTCCCAGGATTCCTGGGGGAAGAAGTCATGACTGTTTATTCTGGTGCCACAGTGCTTTGAAATGTGGGGTGTGAATTTGGCTCAAGTACGCGGGTGGCACTGTGGGGTAAACCACAGAGCCTAGGACTTGCCGATCAGAAGGTCGGCGGTTCGAATCCCCGCGACGGGGTGAGCTCCTGTGGCTCGGTCCCTGCTCCTGCCAACCTAGAAGTTCGAAAGCACCTCAAAGTGCAAGTAGATAAATAGGTACCGCTCCGGCGGGAAGGTAAACGGCATTTCTGTGCGCTGCTCTGGTTCGCCAGAAGCGGCTTAGTCATACTGGCCACATGACCCGGAAGCTGTACGCCGGCTCCCTCGGCCAGTAAAGCGAGATGAACACCGCAACCCCAGAGTCGTCCGCGACAGGACCTAATGGTCAGGGGTCCCTTTAGCTTTACATTAATAGTGAAATACAATTTTTTTCCTTTAATTTTTTTTGAGTCCCCCAAGAGAGTGGGGCCCAAAGCTATAGCTTGTTTAGCTTATACAGTGGTACCTCGGGTGAAGAACTTAATTCGTTCTGGAGGTCCGTTCTTAACATGAAACTGTTCTTACCCGAGGTACCACTTTAGCCAATGGGGCCTCCCGCTGCCGTCGTGCGATTTCTGTTCTCATCCTGAAGCAAAGTTCTTAACCTGAGGTACTATTTCTGGGTTAGCGGAGTCTGTAACCTGAAACGTATGTAACCTGAAGCGTCTGTAACCTGAGGTACCACTGTACGTAAATCCGGCACTGTCCATGACAACCGCTGAATTACCTTCCGCCTGATCCTTTTGCCCAGAGATTGTACCTAGAACTTTCTGCATGCAAAGCAGATTCTTTTTCCCTGAGCTACAATCCCATCAAGAATTAGCATTTGGTTCGAGTGTAAGGTATAAACACGTCCCGTGCTCCAGAGATGTATGCAGCCCTTTTTGGGGCTTGCAAGGCTGTGCTGCTGTTAAGATGCCCCAAATAAGAACTGCTGCTGCCTCGACCATTTTTAGATCTCCTTCGTTATTTATTTAGGTGTATGTGGTTCTCCCCCCCCACTCCTCAGTGCACAGATGCTCCCCCCCCCCCCCACTTATTTTCCTTCCCTCCCCCAGAAAGAAAAAACAACACAGTAAAAGGAAAAAGCACTTTAGGAGTCGAGTGTGGCTTTTCGGGAGCCGGACGAGCTCTGGAGAAAGGCGGAGGTCGTTGGTGGGGATCGATACAGGCCGCGTTTTCGGCGTGGAGCCGAGCCGAGCACGCCCCCGGGACCCCTTGCGGAGTGGAGATATTTTCTCCTCCTGTAGCAAAGCATCAGCTTTGAGCTTCGGAGCGGCCATTAAGGCTCGCCGCTTGTGGGAGGATTGCGCTATCAAAGTGTCTGGTCAGTTTATTAGTTTACAGGTTATTGCTTCCAAGCGCCGTGCTTTATCGTTTTCAATGCTGGTTCTGTCGGCAGCAGAAATCTAGTTATTTCTTATTTGGATTTATAGTGGGCCTGGCTCCTCGGGGGCGCAGCAGCAGCTGCAGCCACAGCAGCAGAGGTCTTGGGAATGAAGGATTCCCAGTGCCGAAAGGTGTTACTGCCTTAGCAGGGCTGGTGCCAACTGAGGGCAGGGTGGTACCCTTGCCAAAGCACCCAAGGCCCAGCCTGCTTGCAAGAGTCTCCTGGGCCTGCTCTTAAAATCATGAGATGGGCCTGGCTGCAGGATCAGACCCCTCAAGTTTAGCATCCTGAGATTCCCTCCACCGTTGCAAACTGCATAGTTTTGCAACTGGATCTCACTCTGGCTCAAATGACAATGGGAAGGAGATATTGAGAAGGCAGAGGTTTTTCCTCCTTATCTTTTGAAACAAAAAAAATTAAGGTCTTATATATATAATAAATGTTCATTAATGTACCAATGTCTGCAGCAGCACAGGAAGACCTTCCTGAAACCACTTTGACTCCCTGAAACCATTTTGACTCCCAAACTGAACAAATGTTTTCTCTGCAAGGAGGGAGGGGGTGAGGGAACCTTCCCTTTGTCTCAGGAAGTGGGTGATCACCATTTCAAAGGAATGGCCAGACTACCAGGAAAGGCAATCAGATAAGGCATTATCAGAAAACTCTGCCAGACAGGAAAAACACCAACACTCAAATTTCTGTTGTAGACCGCCTTTTCTGTGATGTAGGTATGATGTTTGTGGGGGGTGGTCTTGGGTTACACCCCTTCTGGGATATATGTTTGATGTATGGAGGGGTGGTCTTGAGCTCCAGGGCAGGGAATTTAAAATGTCTATAAAAGGGCAGGCACACCTTTGTTTGGGGTCCTCCTCCTTGTCCTGTGTGTGAGGGGAGCACTCTGTTGCAACAGTTCAATAAAGATCAGGCTTACTGGCTGCTTTGCTTCTCAGTATTCTCTGTTGGCCTCAGTTATTTTCTCCGACTGATGGAGAACCTGCAAAGGACTCTATAAGGGCTCTTGTGTTCCCCATAAGGGAATAAGGGCAGATTTTTGTTTGTTACATTTTAATACTAGGACTTCAGCTAGTGCCCAGAGGAGGCAGCGAGAACCACCAACTTGAATGATTTTAGAAGGTTAGACAAGTTCATAAAGGAGAGGGCTATCAATGGCTCCTAGCCAGGATTGCTAGACTGGCAATCTCTGCAGAATTGTCTCTGCATACCAGCTGCTGGAAATCACAGGAGGGACCCTGTGCTCAGATTCTGCTTCTGGGTTTCTCACAGGGGCTTCTGGTTGGTCACTGTAAGAACAGGATGTTGGACCAGATGGGTCACTGGCCTGATCCTGCAGAACTCTTCTGAGGTTAAGTTCTTTGAACCTGGGTCCATCCAATGGAACTGAACAGACGGAGAGAGTAGCTGGGCAGCTCATTAAAGCTCCCTTCTCCACTCCATCAGACCCTCCCTGCCTGCGGAGTGGTGCATGCTCTGGTTATCTCCCGCTTGGACTACTGCAATGCGCTCTATGTGGGGCTACCTTTGAAGGTGACCCGGAAACTACAACTCATCCAGAATGCGGCAGCTAGACTGGTGACTGGGGGCGGCCGCTGAGACCACATAACACCGGTCTTGAAAGACCTACATTGGCTCCCAGTACGTTTCCGAGCACAATTCAAAGTGTTGGTGCTGACCTTGAAAGCCCTAAACAGCCTCAGCCCAGTAGACCTGAAGAAGCGTTTCCACCCCCATCGTTCAGCCTGGAAACTGAGGTCTAGCTCCTAGGGCCTTCTGGTGGTTGCCTCCCTGCAAGAAGTGAAGTTACAGGGAACCAGGCAGAGGGCCTTCTCGGTAGTGGTGCCTGCCCTGTGGAACACCCTCCCATCTAGTGCCGAGGAAATAAACAACTATCTGACATTTAGAAGACATCTGAAGGCAGCCCTGTTTAGGGAAGTTTTTAATGACTGGTGTTTTAATGTATTTTTAATCTTTTGTTGGAAGCCGCCCAGAGTGGCTGGGGAAACCCAGCCAGATGGGCGGGGTATAAATAAGTTGTTGTTGTTGTTAAATAACACAATAAAAGAAAGGTGCTAAGCCAATTCCTATATACTCACTTACTTGGCAACAAGTCCCACTAGAACAGGGTTTCCCAAACTTGGATCTCCAAATGTTTTTGGACTGCAATTCCCATCATCCTTGACCAGTGGTCCTGGCTAGCTAGGAGTGATAGGAGTTGTAGTCCAAAAGCAGCTGGAGACCCTTAGTTTGAGAAACCCTGCGCTTGACCCTGCTTGGGACGTGCATAGAATTGCCCTGCATGGAATGCTCTTAAACAAATAGTTATCTCATGGCCATGGCAGATTAAAATTGCCAGGCATCTTCTCTGGCTGCTTTTATTTTATAATTTTTGTGTGTGTCTGTGTGCATCCAGCAGCACTTTTTCTGCTGCGCAAAAGAGTCGTGGGTGAGCTGCTTTTGCCCAAGGCTATGTGTAGAGGGAAGAGGTGGACAGCATTGCCGGAGGGGTGTAAGGGAGATTGCAGTGCATTGGCACATCTTTGCCCCCTGTGGAAAGAAACATACCTGCTTAGCTCAGGCCAGGGGAAAAGCATGTCTGCTATGCATGCGGAAGGCTCAGAGAGATTTAACGGGGAGATAATCTGGGTTACTGGGTAGAATATGAATGGGGGGGGGAATAAAGCAATTTAAGTGGACCTCATTTAAGTATGATTTGGGGGCGGGTGAGAGGAAGGGCAGTAGAGTGGTTGGAGTGGTGGACTAGGACCTGGAGGACCAGGGTTCAAGTCTCCACCTGGCCAGGAATCTCCCTGTGTGCCAGGATGCTGTCAGCATCTCCCGGCTGGTTGCCCAGGAAAGTATAAAAACAAGGAAAAGTTTCTTACAGTCCTTTTTTATTTCATTCTTTACAGAGAGAAGCTATAGTACACAGCCTCTTGGATAATGGTGTTGTCCTGAGTGAATCTCCACCCTCCGTCTCTCCCACTTCC
The DNA here is from genome assembly GCF_965112155.1 of Podarcis liolepis. Lineage (NCBI taxonomy): Eukaryota > Metazoa > Chordata > Lepidosauria > Squamata > Lacertidae > Podarcis > Podarcis liolepis. The sequence continues at coordinate 5,513,421 of NC_139569.1, read as the reverse complement.
TCATTTGTCGTCATCATCACCTCCTCTATGGGTGCTGTGATGTGCCTTCTGTGAGCGGTGGACTCGTAATCTGGTGAACCGGGTTCGATTCCCCGCTCCTCCACATGCAGCTGCTGGGTGACCTTGGGCTAGTCTCTCAGCCCCACTCACCTCACAGAGTGTTTGTTGTGGGGGAGGAAGGGAAAGGAGAATGTTAGCCGCTTTGAGACTCCTTCGGGTAGTGATAAAGCGGGATATCAAATCCAAACTCTTATTCTTCTCTGTCTTTGAGCTCTTTGCTCTCCTACTTTCAAGGCTCACCGGGTTCTGGGAGATGGAAGCTCTGTGATGCTTTCTCATGACAATGTGTCAGCCCGGTGTTGCTCTGGCTCTCCCGTGATTTCGCAGCTTTCACCCTCATCTGCCTCTGAGCTGCGACCTACCTCAAACCCCTGTTGTGAATCTATACTGTTTTCCTCTTCCTCCGCCCTGGAAGGGTCAGGGTCAGGCAGTCTCCACCATTCCTCCTCTGCCCAGTCCCTGACACTGGGTGACCTTGGGACAGCTACAGTCTCCTAACCCACCTTGCAGGGTTGTTCTGAGGATTAATGGAAGCGGGGGAGAAGCATGTTTCCCCCCTGAGCTCCTTGGCTCAATGAATGCGACAAATAAATAAAAGAGTAATGAATCAGAATAATTGAAAGGAAACTGAAGTGAAGGTAAGGTAAACGGCGTTTCCATGCGCTGCGCTGGTGCTGGCTCACCAGAGCAGCTTCGTCACGCTGGCCACGTGACCCGGAAGTGTCTTCGGATAGCGCTGGCTCCTGGCCTTCTAAGTGAGATGAGCGCACAACCCTAGAGTCGGACACGACTGGCCCGTACGGGCAGGGGTACCTTTACCTTTAAAGAAAAGCAGGGATGTGGGTGGCGCTGTGGTGTAAACCACTGAGCCTTGGATGTCCTTCTGAGTGGACACAGGGAGGACCGGGCCATCATTGACCTTTGGCAACGGTTGGCTGTTAGTGTGAGGCTGTCATTTTTCAGAACCTGTCCAGGATCTTGAGAAAGACGGCAGGCAGAAGGTGGTTGATGGCATTTGATAGACCTGTGGGCAATTTGTGGTCAATTCACAGAAGGTTCTGATTCCGGGTGGCTTAATAACAGCAGCAACAAGGAGAAAACTCTCTAAATAAATTTGGCAGCTTCCTGGGAACAGGGGTTGATGGCTAAACTGCACCGGGAATTTGTAGCTTTGTAGGGGGGAAGGAAAGGGACGCGGGTGGTGCTGTGGGTTAAACCACAGAGCCTAGGGCTTGCCGATCAGAAGGTCGGCAGTTCAAATCCCCACGACGGGGTGAGCTCCCGTCACTCGGTCCCAGCTCCTGCCAACCTAGCAGTTTGAAAGCACATCAAAGTGCAAGTAGATAAATAGGTACTGCTCCGGCGGGAAGGTAAACGCCGTTTCCATGCGTTGCTCTGGTTCACCAGAAGCGGCTTAGTCATGCTGGCCACATGACCCAGAAAAACTGTCTGTGGACAAACGCCAGCTCCCTCGGCCTGTAAAGCGAGATGAGTGCTACAACCCCAGAGTCATCTGCAACTGGACTTAAACTGTCAGGGGTCCTTTACCTTTTTAAGGAAAAGCATTCTGGGATCAAATCAGAAACCAGGAGAGCTTCTGTAAATCCTGGACTGTCGCTGAAAAATAGGGACACTTTGAGGGTGTGTGGCAGCTCTCGGGGCCCTGATCCCATTGGCCCAGAGTTTGCAGGGATTTGTAAGCCAGGCCGATCCCTTGAAAGCCGGCAGTGAGAGAATCACGTGCGTCGAGAGCTGTGCCCTGAAAAATGCAAAATATTAAATAAACTGAAATTCCATTTTGCATTCAGGAAATCCAGAAGAAAGCTGATGTGGCTGTGACTCACGCTGTTCTTGTTATGCAAAGTCCTCTTCCCGTTAGGCTCTGGTCTGGTGTAGTCATTGACGGGGGACGACAATGAGCAATAATGGGGACTTGATTGTTCCAAGCATCTGGAATGTGAGTCATTCCCATCTTCTTTCCCAAGGCCGTGGGATGGAACCAGCTTTGCCTGGCAGAATCTGTTGATAAAAGGACTTGGAAACAACCGCCGTTTGGGCTTTTCGGTTGTTCGCACACCCTTAGCTGTGTGCTTGCTCTTGCAACTTGTGCAGATGTGCAGATAAACAGTTCGCTGCAGCCACAACAAGTCAGTTGATACTTCTTCTCCAAAAACAAGTGTGAGAGCTGTCTTTTCCCCCGCCACCAACTTTGGGGGTATGAGCTCATATGTGAGTTCTGAAACTCCATGGTTCCATTGCCCCTGTTTGTGACAGTCTAGCAATCATGCATTTGTGACTGGGCTGCAGGTCCTCCGACAAAATGCTCCCAAGGCTATGGTGTTGTTATGTGCAGTCATACCTCGTGTTGCGTTAGGTTCATGTTGCGTCTTTTCAGCTTGCGAATGCGACAAACCCGGAAGTGTATACAGTGGTACCTCGGGTTAAGTACTTAATTCGTTCTGAAGGTCCGTTCTTAACCTGAAACTGTTCTTAAGCTGAGGTACCACTTTAGCTAATGGGGCCTCCTGCTGCCGCTGCGCCGCCAGAGCACAATTTCTGTTCTCATCCTGAAGCAAAATTCTTAACCCAAGATACTATTTCTGGGTTAGTGGAGTCTGTAACCTGAAGCATACGTAACCTGAAGTGTATGTAACCTGAGGTACCACTGTACTTCCAGGTTTCGCCCCACATGGACGCACAGAAGCGTTCCGAGCGCTTCATGCATGACAGAAGTGCTCAGTCGCTCTGCGCACATGCGCAGAAGAGGTGCTCTAGCTGCGGACTTTTTTGGGTGCAAATGGCACCCCGGAATGGATTGTGTCCGCAACTAGAGGTACCGCTGTCCTAAGATTGGATCCTAGAACAACTGGCAGGTGGGATCCTAGAATGCAGCAACTTGATTGGTTTGCAGGAGCAGCCCAATCGGAACCCAGGAGGAAGTTAATCAGCCTATTAGGCCGATAGAATCCTAGAGTGCAACAACTGATTGGCCTGCAGGAGCAGCCCAATCAGGCTCCAGGAGGGAAGCAGAATCAGCCAATCAGATGGGACTCGTTGTGTAAAAAATGTATATAAAAGCCTGAGGTTTGGGGGGCAATTCAGTCACTGTTTTATGAGCTGCAACAAAGAGCATGAAATCACTGTGTGACTCCGAGTATATTTCAAGTGTGATGGTGGGGCTTAAGCCCCAGCACCTGCCAGCTACAGACTGCCTAGAAGGCTCAGGGGGAGAAAGAGGCAGAGAGAAACAAAGTCAGGATATCTCCTCTTCCTCTTTTCCAGGTAGCTTAGGAAGATTGGGGCATAGGGAGCTGTCGTGGACAGAGCCAAATATTGTCTACTGTGACTAGTAGAGGCTCTCCAAGATTTCAGGCAAGAATCTTTTCCCAAGCAGTACCTGATGTTATAAGAGTCACAAGTATAGAATAAATATTCACAAATGCACGTATATCTAAATATATGAACCATGTGTCTGGAATAGGATGGGGAGAGCATGTTGGTTGACACCTGCTGATGGTTTTATTTGGTGGCGGAACTGGCAGGGGGTCAGTGAGCAACGTTTACAGGGCCCACAATGCCCTGGGGGAATGATACATCCGAGATTACTGCTATAAGAATTCTAAGGTCCCAAATATAAATTAAATGTTCATCAATGTACAAGATAAACACATGCCTAAGTACAGTGGTGCCTCGCAAGACGAAATTAATTCGTTCTGCGAGTTTTTTCATCTTGCGAATTTTTTGTCTTGTGAAGCACGGTTTCCCAAAGTCTTCAAAATCACCAAAGTCTTCAAAAACCTCAAAAAAGGCTACCACACCGCGTGCTATGAGTTGCTCCTCGAAGTCACCCTGGGTATTAACAGTTTTAAGAAAAAGGAAACAAACTTGCAAGATGTTTTCATTTTTCGTCTTGCGAAGCAAGCCCATAGGGAAATTCGTCTTGCGAAGCAACTCAAAAAACGAAAAACGTTTTCGTCTTGCGAGATTTTCATCTTGCGAGGCATTCATCTTGCGAGGTACCACTGTATATAAACCACATGTCTGAAATAGTATGGGAGAGCAATCCTGAAGCCATTCTGACTCTCCCAATGACCTCAAATATTCCTCTGCAGTAAGGGAGACAAACGGGAAAAGCCTTCCCACTGTCTTTTTGCTTACAAATCCTGCCTCAAGGGCGTATTTGTGTATGGATAGGCTGAGCCTGTGACCTGGACTCAGGAACTAAAAGTATTAACCATCACAAAAAAATGGCCAGGCTGCCCAGGTAATGCAATCAGTGACCATTATCAGGTATCCTGGCAGGCAGACAGGATTTCCGCTGTAGACTGCCTCCTTCTGTGATGTATGTATGATGTTTTGGGGGTGGTGGTCTCTGACTACAGGGTGGGCAATTTCAAAAGTCTATGGAAGGGCTTGGACACTATTGTTCTGGGTTCTCCTCCCTCCTGCGTGTGGTGAGTGGAGACCCTGTTGCAACAGTTCTTTTAATAAAGATCAGGCTTACTAACCGCTTTGCTTCTCAATATACTCTGGTTGGCATCTGTTACTTCCTCCTACCAATAGGGAACCCACTTAAGGACTCTATACGGGCTCTGGAATGCCCCATAAGGCAGGCATGGCCAAACTTGGCCCTCCAGTTGTTTTGGGACTACAATTCCCATCATCCCTGACCACTGGTCCTGTTGCTAGGAATGATGGGAGTTGTAGTCCCAAAACGTCTGGCGAGCCAAGTTTGGCCATGCCTGCCATAAGAGAAAGGGAGCAGATTTTCTTATAACACGGAGATTGGACCCTGGACCTTCTGCAAGCAAAGTAGATTCCCTGCCATTGGCCTCTTTAAATAAAGGCGCCAGTCCTCATTGTTCTGAAGAAAGAGCTCAGTTACACAGGAAGCTGTCAGACTACTGGGTCCATCTAGCTCAGTATGGTCTACACCAGGGGTGGGGAACCAGACGTGGACATCCTCAGCCCCATCTGGTGAGATATGGGATGGAGCCTGGGGCCCCCTAGGGAAATCCTTTGTGTACGTCATGCAAAAGACACCTGTCCTTCTGGAGTCAGATTCACGGGAGGCTGGCGGAATAAACTCCCCTTTCTAATCTCATTTGGAATTGAGGGTAATTTCTCGACTTGCGTCGCTCAGCCAGAGGTTAATTTGATTGGGCTTGGGTTATTTATTCATGCTCAGATTTGCAAAGTATCACCGCGGAGAGGAGAGGTCCCTGTTAGAGGTGGCTTTGTTACCAAACGTGGATTTCATCCTGTTTCTCCTCCTGCCTGATGCATCACCTTTCCACCTCTGGTGCTCGGTGGGTTTTGTATAATGTCCTGTTTTCCCCCTGCTCAGTTCTTGTGGAGTGGGGTGGGTCATTCCCACCAAGCAAAAACTGGAAGATTTCTGTTAAATGACTTGTTCTGGAGATGGGCTGTGCAGTTAAATCTGTCCTGGAATCCTAGAATCACACGGTTCTAGGACAGATTGCAATGCAGGAATCTTTTGCTCAATGTGTCGTGTCGGGTTAATCGCAGGCCTGTTCCCTCCCATTGCAGGCTGAGTCAAACCATTGGTTCATATAGCTCAGTAGTGTCTGCACTGACTGGCAGCAGCTCTCCAGGGTTTTGAGCAAGAGCCTCTCACTCAGCCCTATTGGCAATTGAACCTGGGCCTTCCTGCAAGTTCCCACTGTTTTGTCCTGCACGGGTGGCACTGTGGGTTAAACCACAGAGCCTAGGACTTGCCGATCAGAAGGTTGGCGGTTTAAATCCCCGTGACGGGGTGAGCTCCCGTTGCTTGGTCCCTGCTCCTGCCAACCTAGCAGTTCGAAAGCACGTCAAAGTGCAAGTAGATAAATAGGTATCGCTCCAGCAGGAAGGTAAACGGCGTTTCTGTGCGCTGCTCTGGTTCGCCAGAAGCAGCTTAGTCATGCTGGCCACATGACCCGGAAGCTGTACGCTGGCTCCCTCGGCCAGTAAAGCAAGATGAGCGTTGCAACCCCAGAGTCAGCCACGACTGGACCTAATGGTCAGGGGTCCCTTTACCTTTATGCATTTTTCATTTTTCCATAAAGTACAATGCTTTTCAATGTATTGTTGAGCCTTTTTATATATAAAAAAACCACGTCCCCCAAAATTGAAGTTTTTGAGCTATTTTTTAGCTCAACATTTCCGACATGGTGTTGCCATATGCCTGGGTTTTTTGAAAATTCAGAAATTCCACCCTGATGCTATTTCAGGTGGATGGAATTCCAGATGTATGGCAGCCCTAGCATTTGTTTGTTTCATAAAGTTTATATGTTGCTTGATAGACGGAAGAAACCTCAAAGTTAGGAAGTGTGGGATGTGAAACACAAGAGCAGTCAAGTACAACATTCCTAGAGTGAACATGTTTACACATGGGGAGGAATGTTTGTCCAGCCAGCAGGTAAACTTCCTCTTTCCTTCTGGGCTGGGACAGACTTCCATGGTCAGAGGCAGCGATGCTTCCGAATGCCAGCAGCTGGAAACCACAGGAGGGAGACCTGCTTTTGTGCTGGAATCCTGTGTGTGGGTTTAATGCAGGGATTAAAAAACAGCCGCCCACCATCAAGAGAAGGTGTAAATAAGGAATCAGAAGAAGGAAGAAGTCGTTCCCGGCAGAGTTTGCCGTGGAAGGGCAAAGACGTCTTGTGTTTGTAGCAATCTTCCCTCCCTTCATTTTCTCCCTTATAAATCCACCTGCATCTGGGTTTACTGGCTGGTCTTGGCTGCAGATCATCGCAGACCCTGGGTGGTGCTGCTGTGCTGGCGCCCCGATGATTTATGGCGGCATTAATCATCGTACCTGTTCCCGCCTGCCATTTTTCAATTAAATTGTAAACCTGCGCCGAGGATCAGTCATTAACTTTCAAGGCGTGAGAAATGGTCCCTTATGTTTGGCCTCCTTCAGAAAACACTGTCACGGTTGCACACCGTGAAATATGCTTCCCTCTCTCTCTTCTTCTCTCCCAACCAAACAGGGCTTTCAAAAGCAGCCTCCTTTCCTGTGAAGCCTCTCCGCTCCTTCGTCTTTGCTGCTACGGTTCATGCCCTGGTAAAGCCCCACGTCTGGATTATTGTTATGTCCCCTACCTGGAGCTGCCTGTGGGATTCTCATAAGTCCCAAGGAGGAGTCCCAAGGAAAGCAGGTGGGGAAAGTTGGAGGGGCTGCCTGTTGACCATTCATGGGAAAGGTCCAGCAGGTTGAGAAGGGCTGTGTCCGGGCCTTGCAAGAAGGAGGGAGGGAGTTACAATGAATAAGGTCCTGGGAAGGTCCCAGCAGTGCAGCCCTCCAGCATTCCACTCTGTCCTCTCTTGTTTGTGGGTGCCAGAGTTCATGGGTGCCAGACACCCAAAATTCTTGGAAGTAAGTGTTGGAATTGAATCAGTGCTTGGAAAGTTAAACTGGAAGTCAGACTCTTACTGAGACCACCTGAGCCTCAAGTAACAGCCTCAATGCTTTTTGATGCATTTTTTTTTACATATGAAAGAAGGTTCTTTTTAACATAAGTGGTGGTCTTGTAGTAAGGTTAAAGCTTACTGGGAAATGATATATAATGAATTGAAAAGGATGTTCAAAATAATTTTTGTGGGGGGGAAACCCAGAAGCTTTTCAATGGCAGGATTATTGTATTAACCTGCAGTTTCATAAGAGTATATATTTAATTAAATGAGCCAACTAAATGACTTTGGATCTGCAGAAGATATTAAAAAATAAATTTAAGGAACCACAGAAAGAGGGGGAAGGAAGTCAAACTTTGAAATGTTAAATTGATTGTAAAAGTAACGAAATGTCTAAACCTGAAAAGTATAAATAAAAGCTTTTTTATAAAGGAAAAAAGACATAAGATACATATTTCTGCATCCACTTTCTGCACACTGTGACTGCATTGAACACGACAACTCATGGACAACTCACAAAGCTGAATGTTGGAAGGTTCGGGACAAATAAAATAAAGGCTTTATTAAAGAGGCATGTAGTTAAACTATGGCAAGCCCTCCCTCTGGGGGCAGGAATGGCCATCAACTTGGCTGGCTCCAAATTCATGGAGGAGAAGGCTATCAAGGGCTACTACTAACCAAGACAGCTATGCTATGCTTCCAGAGTTGGAAGCTGTAAATACTTCTATTTGTGTGCTGGATGCCACAGGAGAAGAGAGTTGTGTGGGATGTGAAACACAAGAGCAGTCAAGTACAACATTCCTAGAGTGAACATGTTTACACATGGGGAGGAATGTTTGTCCAGCCAGCAGGTAAACTTCCTCTTTCCTTCCGGGCTGGGACAGACTTCTTCTGCATGTGACTAGAGGTGGGTGTGGCCTCACCTGTGCAGGTAACGACAAAAGCACAGGGCAGGGCAGCCATCTCTCTCTCTCTCTTTGACTACATGCATCAAAGAAGCAACATCTGCTTGGCTGAAGAGAGGGCAAAGGGACTGTCTCCTTATGAGATAGTTTCCAGGTGTATGTTACTTTTCTAAGCTAAGTCTGCCTTCTGGGATCTGATTGTGAACAGAGTGTGGGTAAACTCTTTTTATACTTTTATAGAAGACTGTGTTGTGTCTTATCTTTTATGAGGGAATAAGGGGGAAATACCAGAACAGTTATTATAGAGGCTTTAGTGAACCTGAGCAAACACATCCGCTGTGCGTTTAAAAAGGGGAATGTTACTCTGCTAAATTGTGAACTTGTTAACACAAGTTGGAAAGGCTATAATCAAACAATATATCCTCTCCTGCATCCCTGAACATTCCCACATTTGGAAGCCATGACAGGCGCGTAGTTAAACTATGGCACGCCCTCCCTCTGGGGGCAGGAATGGCCATCAACTTGGCTGGCTCCAAATTCATGGAGGAGAAGGCTATTGAGGGCTACTACTAGCCATGACTAGCCCCTTCATGGATCACTGCCTTGCCGTGGCGAAGGGGCTTGAATAACTCAGAGAAGCTATGAACTATGCCGTGCAGGGCCACCCAAGGTGGACAGGTCATAGTGGAGAGTTTTGACCAAACGTAATCCACCTGGAGCAGGAACCGGCAAGCCACTCTAGTATCCCTGCCAAGAAAACTCCATGGACAAAGACAACAGGCATATAAAAGTTATGACGCTGGAAGATGTGCCCCTCAGGTCGGAAGGCATCCAACATGCTACTGAGGAAGAGCGGAGGACTGAAGGAATCTTCCTCAGTAGCATGTTGGATGGACTGAAGTAGATTCAGAGCTGATGAAGCGGCTGGGCCAAAGCTGAAAGGACGCTCAGTTGCGGATATGCCTGGAAGCAAAAGGAAAGTCCAATGCTGTAAAGAAAAATATTCCATAGGAACCTGGAATGTAAGAACCATGAACCTTGGTAAGTTGGATGTGGTAAAAAATGAGATGGCAAGAATAAATATTGACATCCTGGGCATCAGTGAACTAAATGGGCGAATTCAGTTCGGATGACCATCACATCTACTACTGTGGGCAAGAATCCCGTAAAAAAAATGGCGTGGCCCTCATAGTCAACAAAAGAGTGGCAAAAGCTGTACTGGGATGCAATCTCAAAAATGATAGAATGATCTCGATACGAATCCAAGGCAGACCTTTTAACATCACAGTAATCCAAGTTTATGCACCAACCACTGGTGCTGAAGAAACTGAAATTGACCAATTCTATGAAGACTTACAACACCTTATAGAAATGACACCAAAGAAGGATGTTCTTCTCATTATAGGGGATTGGAATGCTAAAGTAGGGAGTGAAGAGATAAAAGGAACAACTGGCAAGTTTGGCCTTGGAGCTCAAAACGAAGCAGGGCAAAGGCTAATAGAGTTCTGCCAAGAGAACAAGCTGGTCATCACAAACACTCTTTTCCAACAACACAAGAGACGACTCTACAAATGGACATCACCAGATGGGCAGCATCGAAATCAGATTGATTATATTCTCTGCAGCCAAAGATGGAGAAGCTCTATACAGTCAGCAAAAACAAGACCTGGAGCTGACTGTGGCTCAGATCATCAGCTTCTTATAGCAAAATTCAAGCTTAAACTGAAGAAAGTAGGAAAAACCACTGGGCCGGTAAGATACAATCTAAGTCAAATCCCTTATGAATACACAGTGGAAGTGAGGAACAGGTTTAAGGATTTAGATTTGGTAGACAGAGTGCCTGAAGAACTATGGGTGGAGGCTCGTAACATTATACAAGAGGCAGCAACTAAAACCATCCCAATGAAAAGGAAATGCAAGAAAGCAAAGTGGCTGTCCAATGAGGCCTTACAAATAGCGGGGGAAAGAAGGCAAGCAAAATGCGAGGGAGATAGTGAAAGATACAGGAAATTGAATGCAGATTTCCAAAAAATAGCAAGGAGAGACAAGAAGGCCTTCTTAAACGAGCAATGCAGAGAAATAGAGGAAAACAATAGAATGGGAAAAACCAGAGATCTGTTCAAGAAAACTGGAGATATGAAAGGAACATTTCGTACAAAGATTTCCATAATAAAAGACAAAAGTGGAAAGGACCTAACAGAAGCAGAAGACATCAAGAAGAGGTGGCAAGAATACACAGAGGAACTATACCAGAAAGAAATGGATGTCTCGTATACCCCAGGTATAGTGTGGTTGCTGACCTTGAGCCAGACATCCTGGAGAGTGAAGTCAAATGGGCCTTAGAAAGCACTGCTAATAACAAGGCCAGTGGAAGTGATGATATTCCAGCTGAACTATTTAAAATTTTAAAAGATGATGCTGTTAAGGTGCTACACTCAATATGCCAGCAAATTTGGAAAACTCAGCAGTGGCCAGAGGATTGGAGAAGATCAGTCTACATCCCAATCCCAAAGAAGGGAAGTGCCAAAGAATGCTCCAACTACCGCACAATTGCACTCATTTCACACGCTAGCAAGGTTATGCTTAAAATTCTACAAGGCAGGCTTAAGCAGTATGTGGACCGAGAACTCCCAGAAGTGCAAGCTGGATTTAGAAGAGGCAGAGGAACCAGAGACCAAATTGCAAACATGCGCTGGATTATGGAGAAAGCTAGAGAGTTCCAGAAAGACATCTACTTCTGCTTCATTGACTATGCAAAAGCCTTTGACTGTGTCGACCACAGCAAACGATGGCAAGTTCTTAAAGAAATGGGAGTGCCTGATCACCTCATCTGTCTCCTGAGAAATCTCTATGTGGGACAAGAAGCTACAGTAAGAACTGGATATGGAACAACTGACTGGTTCAAAATTGGGAAAGGAGTACGACAAGGCTGTATATTGTCCCCCTGCTTATTTAACTTATATGCAGAATTCATCATGCGAAAGGCTGGGCTGGATGAATCCCAAGCCGGAATTAAGATTGCTGGAAGAAATATCAACAACCTCAGATATGCAGATGACACAACCTTGATGGCAGAAAGTGAGGAGGAATTAAAGAACCTTTTAATGAGGGTGAAAGAGGAGAGCGCAAAATATGGTCTGAAGCTCAACATCAAAAAAACGAAGATCATGGCCACTGGTCCCATCACCTCCTGGCAAATAGAAGGGGAAGAAATGGAGGCAGTGAGAGATTTTACTTTCTTGGGCTCCATGATCACTGCAGATGGTGACAGCAGTCATGAAATTAAAAGACGCCTGCTCCTTGGGAGAAAGGCGATGGCAAACCTAGACAGCATCTTAAAAAGCAGAGACATCATCTTACCAACAAAGGTCCGTATAGTTAAAGCCATGGTTTTCCCAGTAGTGATGTATGGAAGTGAGAGCTGGACCATAAAGAAGGCTGATCGCCGAAGAATTGATGCTTTTGAATTATGGTGCTGGAGGAGACTCTTGAGAGTCCCATGGACTGCAAGAAGATCAAACCTATCCATTCTGAAGGAAATCAGCCCTGAGTGCTCACTGGAAGGACAGATCGTGAAGCTGAGGCTCCAGTACTTTGGCCACCTCATGAGAAGAGAAGACTCCCTGGAAAAGACTCTGATGTTGGGAAAGAGAAGGGGACGACAGAGGACGAGATGGTTGGACAGTGTTCTCGAAGCTACCAGCATGAGTTTGACCAAACTGGGGGAGGCAGTGGAAGACAGGAGTGCCTGGCGTTCTCTGGTCCAGGGGGTCATGAAGAGTCGGACACGACTAAACGACTAAACAACAACAACAACTAGCCATGACAGCTATGCTCTGCCGCCATAGTCGGAAGCTGTAAATACATCTAAATCCCAGTTGCTGGAAGCCACAGGAGGAGAGAGTTGCTCCTGTGCTCCGGTGCTGCTTGCGAGTTCCCCATTGAGGCATCCGGTTGGCCAGGGTGAGGACAGGATGCTGGACTAGGCGAGCCATGGGCCTGATCCAGCAGGCTCCTCTTATGTTGTAACTGTAGGAATAACGGAGGACGATGGAAGGTTGGATGCAGTGAGCTGTGCAGGAGCAAGCTGGCAAGCAAGCTCCAAGCAAGCTGCCGCCTAGTTCTGCAGAGGCTCCTTTTATTCACAGAAGTCAACAATTGGAAACAGTAGTGAAACCACTCTGAGCATGACGTATTTCCATCTAAGCACATTTCCAGCATTAGCGAATACACGTGTTAGCAGGTATTTCCCTAAAATCTTCCCCGACACTTGATTACATCTGCGTCCGGAGAGCCAGTGTGGTGTAGTGGTTAAGAGCGGTAGTCTTGCAATCTGGGGAACCGGGTTCACTTCCCCGCTCCTCCACATGCAGCTGCTGGGTGACCTTGGGCCGGTCGCACTTCTCTGAAGTCTTTCATCCCCAGTCACCTCACAGAGTGTTTGTTGTGGGGGGAGGAAGAGAAAGGAGAATGTTAGCTGCTTTGAGACTCCTTCGGGTAGTGATAAAGCGGGATATCAAATCCAAACTCTTCTTCTTCTTCAAGCGTTATGGCTAGTAACCAAATCTGTGAGAGGAGAAACGGTCAGAGGGAAAACCCTGTTTTCTAGCCAAGAGGCAAAAGTTCAATGAGCATGGGCGCAAGGCTCCTTGGCACATTGTTGCATGCCGGGTGCTACATGTGCCTCAGCACAGCAGAGCGTTACCTCCACAGTGACCTTATGTCCTCGATGAGCCAGCTTTTCCCTGCTCCCAGAAACACCTTTCCTTTCCCTTTCCTTTCCTTTCCAGCAGTGTCAAGGGAGTCCCACTGCTCTTTGAGGAACCATGCGTAGGCTCTCTCCTGGCAGACAGCTCAGGGGGAAAGAGCACCTTTGAATCCTCACGGGGGCAGCATGAAGAAGAACCCTCTGGCGGGGAATGCATGTCCTTAAATGAAGCGAATGGGTGTCCTTAAATGCCTTTGGGGATTCCAGCCTCCTTTGCAGAGCGTACCCCAGGGAGTCTCCCACAGGTGGTGCCTTTGTCAGGTGGATCGAGGTCCCAGGAGGGGGTCGTTCTGGCAGGTGTCCTCTGGGGGGAAAGGGAAGTGGCTCATCTCCCAGCCTGGATGAGAAATGGATGCTATAGCTGCAGCTGCAGTGAGAAGCTAAACAAAGCAGCCACAGTTGGACAAAGGGAGGACCTCCTAGCCCAGCCCTCTTATCATGGTTTTCACCCTGCCCAGAACTCGAAACTGAAGTCTCCTGAGATGAGGAGCAAAGCAAGTAAGACCCCCCAGCATCTCCACATTGCCAGGAGCTGTAAGAGCTGGGGAACTCCGACTCGGGTTATGTTTTCTGCTGAAAGTTTTGGTGCTCAAATAGATACGGGACATAAGCAAAACGAGGATCAAGAGTACAACAGTGAAGAGGCTGATCCAACAAGCAACATCCCTTCTTGAGTCCCGCCATGTGGGAATGGGGCAGGCACAACTTCAGTGCGGCAAAGCAGGACTTGTCTTTTGGACTGGGCAAGCAAACAAGAACTCCTTCTGGAGGGCTGGACTTGAGCTGTCTGCTTGCGCCTGCGTTGGTGTCTACATAACTAAGAGCCAGGAGCGAGCCAGCAGTAAATCACACCCTGCAAGTTGGAATTAACTCTTTATTAGCAAAACCACATTCTGCGCAGCAGTGTCTGGCCTGTTGAGCGCAGAAATTTGTCTCCAGTAGGTCTTGCCTCTATGAAGTAGTTGCTGAGACTAAAGGTCCCCATCTCCCCACAGCTGTTTAAGTCATCTCCTCTCCAAGACCACCAGTGTGGTGTAGTGGTTAAGAGCGGTAGACTCGTAATCTGGTGAACCGGGTTCACGTCTCCGCTCCTCCACATGCAGGAGGGAAAGGAGAATGTTAGCCACTTTGAGACTCCTTTGGGTAGTGATAAAGCGGGATATCAAATCCAAACTCCTCCTTCTTTCCCAAGCAATCTGAGACTGTGCCTGCTTGAAGCTGACTTCTCCACCACACCTTTTGTGGCTGATTAGCTGCTCTCCCGATTCAAGAATGGAGAATGAAATTGACTGATTATGCGGAACTGGATAAACTGACCGGGAAAATAAGATATGCCCGAAACCAAAAGTTCATCAAGGATTGGGGAAAATTTGTAGATTATCTGAAAAATATATGTGAGGTACAAACAATGCTAGTGGGGTTTCAAGAAGCACTGTAAAACTCTAAGAGGTATTGCTGAAAGAAAATAGAAGGGGAGGGAAGACAAATGGCAATGCAACTAAAGGAATGCGTATTGAAGGGTAAAAATGGATGATTACCAGAGAAGTTGAAGGAAGTCAAAATTTGTATTTTGTTAAAATTAGGTAAAATTTGGATAAAATTGTATGATTATATTTAAAACTAATAAAAATGTATGATTAAAAAAAAAAGATTAGCTGCTCTCCCTGTGCAAAGGTCAGAGGGGGCAGGGTTTCTGTTGAGGCAGGTGATTAGCTGTGGGAGGAGCTTATCAGAGCTTGCAGGGCAGCGGCGCGCGCAGTTTGATCCATCTTTTAGATTCAGGGGAGCTAGTCTCAAACGTTTGTTGGGGGAGACCTAGGTTTTTTTGGGGGGGAGTTATTTGTCCTGTCTTCACGCTTTTTATGATGGAGGACCGCTGTAGCCACCCCAACGACACGTTCTCAAGATGGAGGGGGAGGGAACAGATGCAGTCGCCTGCGGTTCCTGCGCAGTGTTTGCCATCTTGCCAAAGGTTGCAGGCAGCTTTACCTGCAGCAATTGCATGTTGATTGCCCTCTTAGAAGACAAAGTCCAGCAACTGGAGGAACGTGTAGCTACGCTCCAAAGAATTAGAGAGCTGGAGCTCTTCTTGGAAGCAACAGAGCACACCGTCTCCACCAAGGAGGAGACAGGGGACTCCCCTGAGAAGGAGGCTAGTTCACCAACACAGGAGCCAGATATATGGAGAAATGTGACTCAAAGAAGTAGGAGGCCCAGGGTTCGCTCTGATTGTTTAGAAATACACAATCGCTTTGAGGTCCTCTCCCCTAGCATGGAAGACGAAGAGCAGACTCCATTTGAGGATCTCTCCCTCATTACAGTCGATCAGGTATATGAAGACAAGCAGCAAAGTCAGTCCTCAAGGAATGTGCAGGCGACCTTGGAACGGACAGCTCACGGAAGAACCCCGACCAAACCTAAGAGGAGGCGTGTAGTGGTGATAGGGGATTCCCTACTGAGGGGAACAGAAGCAGTGATCTGTGGGCCTGACAAGATGTATCGGGAAGTGTGCTGTCTCCCCGGGGCTAAGATCCAAGATGTAACTGAACGACTGCAAGGAATCATAAAACCCACTGACAAATACCCCTTCCTCTTGGTTCATGTGGGAACCAATGATACTGCAAGCAATAGCCTCCAGAAGATCAAAAGAGACTACGAGGCTCTGGGCAGGAAATTGAAGCAATTAAATGCACAAATTGTCATCTCATCTGTCCTCCCAGTTGAACAACGTGGCCCAGGGAGAGAGGGAAAAATAGTGGAAGTGAACAGCTGGCTTCGCAAATGGTGTAAACAGGAACGGTTTGGATTCTTAGATCACGGACTGCAGTTTCTTGAAGATGGACTTCTGGCAAGCGATGGGCTGCACCTCACAACGGTTGGGAGGAATGTTTTTGCCAAAAATCTCAGAAACCTCATCAGGAGGGCTTTAGACTGACTAATGTGGGGGAGGGAGACGGTGCTCCTGAAGGTAGGAGTCTATCAATTGATGAAGATGATCATCCAAATGTCATAGACCAAATGGAGCAAACAGCACGCAGACCTAGTGGTGGGAGGAAAAAAATTCTTAAATAAGCGACACGGGGGGAATGATTAATGGACTTCAGTGTCTGTACACTAATGCACAAAGCATGGGAAATAAACAAGATGAGCTTGAGCTCTTGGTACAGCAAACTAAATATGACATAATAGGCATCACTGAAACCTGGTGGGATAAGTCCCACGATTGGAATGTAATAATGGAGGGATACAATCTATTTCAGAGAAACAGACCAGACAAGAAAGGAGGAGGAGTGGCGCTATATGTCAGGGAGGTGTATACCTGTGAAGAGATCCAAGATTTAGAACCTCAAAGCCAAAGTGAGAGCATTTGGGTCAAAATTAAGGGAGAGAAGAATAACAGTGACCTCATTGTGGGAGTTTACTATAGATCCCCAAGCCAAACAGAGGACATAGATGATGCCTTCCTGGAACAGATGGCCAAGCATGCAAAAGGAAGGGAGATAGTAGTAATGGGAGACTTCAATTACCCGGATATTTGTTGGATGCCAAACTCAGCCAAGAGCATAAGGTCAAACAGATTCCTCACTGGCCTTGCAGACAACTTCATTGTCCAGAAAGTGGGAGAAGCAACAAGAGGAACAGCCATTTTAGATCTGGTCCTAACCAGTGTTGATGACCTGGTTAGTGGGGTAGAAGTGGAAGGATCATTAGGCGCGAGTGATCATGCTCTTCTGAAGTTTACTATACAGCGGAAAGGAGCAGCCAAGCATACTAGGACTCAATTTCTTGACTTTAAGAAAGCCGACTTCATAAAACTTAGGGAAGTGCTGGGTGAGGAAAGGGAGTTCATGATGGCTGTGAGTTTGTTAAGAGGGAGATAGTAAAAGCACAACTTCAGGCAATACCAATGAGACGGAAACATGGAAGGTGCCTAAAGAAGCCAGGGTGGCTATCTAAAGAACTTTTAACTGAGTTAAGATTAAAAAAGGATGTGTACAAAAAATGGAAAGGGGGGGAAACCACCAAAGAGGAATTCAAACAAATAGCCAGCACGTGTAGACACAAAGTCAGAAAAGCTAAAGCACAGAATGAACTCAGGCTTGCTAGAGAGGTTAAAAGCAACAAAAAAGGCTTTTATGGGTATGTCCGTAGCAAAAGGAAGAACAAAGAAACAGTGGGGTCACTGAGAGTAGAAGATGGTGAAATGCAAACAGGGGACATAGAAAGGGCTGAAATCCTCAATGCCTTCTTTGCCTCAGTCTTCTCCGATAAAGAAAACAATGCCCGACCTGAAGAATTTGGAGAAAATGATTCAGCAAAGGAAACACAGCCCAGAATAACTAAGGAGATAGTACAAGAATATTTGGCTAGTTTAGATGTATTCAAGTCTCCAGGGCCAGATGAACTGCATCCAAGAGTATTAAAAGAACTGGCAGATGTGATCTCAGAACCACTGGCAGTCATCTTTGAGAATTCCTGGAGAACAGGCAAAGTCCTGGCAAACTGGAGGAGGGCAAATGTTGTCCCTATTTTCAAAAAGGGGAAAAGAGAGGACCCAAATAATTATCGCCCAGTCAGTCTGACATCAATACCAGGGAAGATTCTGGAGCAGATCATTAAGCAAACAGTCTGTGAGCACCTAGAAAAGAATGCTGTGATCACCAACAGTCAGCATGGATTTCTGAAAAATAAGTCATGTCAGACTAACCTGATCTCGTTTTTTGACAGAATTACAAGTCTGGTAGATGAAGGGAACGCAGTGGATGTAGCCTACCTTGATTTCAGCAAGGCATTTGACAAGTTGCCCCATGATATTCTTGTAAAGAAGCTGGTAAAATGCGGTCTTGACTATGCTACCACTCAGTGGATTTGTAACTGGCTGACTGACCGAACCCAAAGGGTGCTCATCAATGGTTCCTCTTCATCCTGGAGAAGAGTGACTAGTGGGGTGCCACAGGGTTCTGTCTTGGGCCCGGTCTTATTCAACATCTTTATCAACGACTTGGATGATGGACTCAAGGGCATCCTGATCAAATTTGCGGATGGCACCAAACTGGGAGGGGTGGCTAACACCCCAGAGGACAGGATCACCCTTCAAAACGACCTTGACAGATTAGAGAACTGGGCCAAAACAAACAAGATGAATTTTAACAGGGAGAAATGTAAAGTATTGCACTTGGGCAAAAAAAATGAGAGGCACAAATACAAGATGGGTGACACCTGGCTTGAGAGCAGTACATGTGAAAAGGATCTAGGAGTCTTGGTTGACCACAAACCTGACATGAGCCAACAGTGTGACGCGGCAGCTAAAAAAGCCAATGCAATTCTGGGCTGCATCAATAGGAGTATAGCGTCTAGATCAAGGGAAGTAATAGTGCCACTGTATTCTGCTCTGGTCAGACCTCACCTGGAGTACTGTGTCCAGTTCTGGGCACCACAGTTCAAGAAGGACACTGACAAACTGGAACGTGTCCAGAGGAGGGCAACCAAAATGGTCAAAGGCCTGGAAACGATGCCTTATGAGGAACGGATAAGGGAGCTGGGCATGTTTAGCCTGGAGAAGAGGAGGTTAAGGGGTGATATGATAGCCATGTTCAAATATATAAAAGGATGTCACATAGAGGAGGGAGAAAGGTTGTTTTCTGCTGCTCCAGAGAAGCGGACACGGAGCAATGGATCCGAACTACAAGAAAGAAGAGTCCACCTAAACATTAGGAAGAACTTCCTGACAGTAAGAGCTGTTTGACAGTGGAATTTGCTGCCAAGGAGTGTGGTGGAGTCTCCTCCTTTGGAGGTCTTTAAGCAGAGGCTTGACAACCATATGTCAGGAGTGCTCTGATGGTGTTTCCTGCTTGGCAGGGGGTTGGACTCGATGGCCCTTGTGGTCTCTTCCAACTCTATGATTCTAGGATTCTTCATGCCTCTTCTGGTTCTGGGAGACCCAGTAAGAAATCAGATGCCTGCCATGTAGACGGAGGGGAGCTTGTCACAGCAGGAGGGAGAGACACCAGAGCCTCTTCACCAGCTGCACTCATCTCTGAGGTTAGTGAGGTGGTGCCCTATTTGCCCCAATGGAGCATCTTCCACAGGCCTTGGAGATTTAATTCCTTGTTTTTTGCAGATTGGAAGCTGAGCTTGGGATGTGTTTGTACAGCAGAAGAAAGGCCATCCAAAATGTGACTGGCGCCTCTGGAAATCTCAGATGTGGACACACAACAAACAAGCAAAGAAAGATTAAAAAGCTGTTGTGCCATTGACAACTGGTTCATCACACACTTCCCAGGTTGTCAAAGTCACATTCCTCCATCTTTTAGGTCATGGGCTGAGATGCCAGAGCCTGCTTGGAGGGGGTCAGGCCCCATCTTCACCATACATTTAAAGAGGATTCATACCACTTTAAAGAATCATTGCTTCCCCCAAAGAATCTTGGGAACTGTAGTTTGTTAAGGGTGCTGAGAGTTTGGTAGGAGGCCCCTGTTCCCCTTGCAGAACTGCAATTCCCAAAGTTCCCCAGGAAGAGATGCCGACTGTTAAACCTCTCTGGGACTTGTAGTTCTATAAGGGTTCTAACAGTTCCCTTTAAAACTACAGCTCCCAAGGATCTTTGCGGGAATGTCATGGCTCTTTGAAGTGGCATGAAACGGCTTTAAATGTACAGTGTAGACGGGGCCTCAGGCAGCGACCAGAGGAGTTTCTGAAGCTGAATGCCCTTTTGAAAACTCGTGGGGGGTTTCCACCCTTCCCACGGGACCCAATCCTGTCTGATCTGGTCTGCATGGAGTACACCGTAGCTGGATTCATTTCCTCTACAGTTCTTCTCTTCCCACCCAGCTATGCTTCCTCTCCCTGATCTTCTCCATATTAAAAACAGGTTTATGCCATTTTTATTTAATCAAAAGATTCATTAAAAGAGAATCAAAGGATGGAGGTGATGGGGGGAGGGAAGGGAGCCCTTAGGGATAGAAAGCAGTAACTCAATCACGGGAATCTCAGTCGAACAGCCCACAGGAGACCAGCGCTAAGTTCTTCCCAGTAAGAAATCAGATGCTTGCCCACGTAGACGGAGGGCAAATGCCTCTGCTCAGCTGGGTCTGCCAGAGTCCCGGCGGACTTGCAGAGGCGAACGCAGAAACCCATTTAATGTGTTTTTGTGTTTAGCTTTCTCTTTCCCCTTGCTGGCATTGTCTAAATTGCAGTAATTTCATTTCCCGGCTTCGTGCCGACGCTACCAGTGCCTCCTTTCTCCATCTGCTAAGATGAAGATGGAAAAGTTTAATATTCTTTGGTGAGAGCTGGACCCCCCACCACAACTGCCTCGCAAGTCCCAGATCATTTCCCCTCGTACGAGGCAAGTTCGCAAGCGTCTGCCA
This sequence comes from Podarcis liolepis, assembly GCF_965112155.1. Lineage (NCBI taxonomy): Eukaryota > Metazoa > Chordata > Lepidosauria > Squamata > Lacertidae > Podarcis > Podarcis liolepis. The sequence continues at coordinate 5,492,902 of NC_139569.1, read as the reverse complement.
TCCTGCATCTATCTGCCCAGGTTTCCTAAAGGATATGTCTTCTTCGTAGATGAGAAGCAAGCATGATGGAAAGCAACACTCTAGTCCTCAGTGTACCGGGCCTGAGTGGCGAGATGAGAGAGAAAAAGGGAATCAGATATAGGAGGACAGCTACAATCTCAATTAAACCTGCTCTTTGTAACACCAGGTGGCTCTGATGTTGGTTTCAGGAAGATCTATTTTGTTATTTGCATTATATGTGTTGGATGGATTTGTAGGTAGGATGTTGTTGTTTAGTCGTTTAGTCGTGTCCGACTCTTCGTGATCCCCTGGACCAGAGCACTCCAGGCACTCCTGTCTTCCACTACCTCCCGCAGTTTGGTCAAACTCATGCTGGTAGCTTCGAGAACACTGTCCAACCATCTCGTCCTCTGTCGTCCCCTTCTCCTTGTGCCCTCCATCTTTCCCAACATCAGGGTCCTTTCCAGGGAGTCTTCTCTTCTCATGAGGTGGCCAGAGTATTGGAGCCTCAGCTTCAGGATCTGTCCTTCCCGTGAGCACTCGGGGCTGATTTCCTTCAGAATGGATCGGTTTGATCTTCTTGCAGTCCATGGGACTCTCAAGAGTCTCCTCCAGCACCAGAATTCAAAAGCATCAATTCTTCGGTGATCAGCCTTCTTTATGATCCAGCTCTCACTTCCATACTGCCCTATAGTAGGATAGGATAGGATAGGATATATTATTTTACAGTTTATCCTCCCTGCTAGTCATGTCTGTGAGCAGAACATTTAAAATAATCAGTTTAGCATTTACACTTTATACACTTAGTACAGTTTAAAAAACCATCCCTTGCAGCATTAAACAGGAAACTTTGAGATAATAATAATAATAATTTATTATTTATACTCCGCCCATCTGGCTGGGCTTCCCTGGCCACTCTGGGCGGCTTCCAACAAAATATTAAAATACAGTAATCCATCAAACATTAAAAACTTCCTTAAACAGGGCTGCCTTCAGATGTCTTCTAAAAGTCTGGTAGTTGTTGTTCTCTTTGACATCTGATGGGAGGGCGTTCCACAGGGAGGGCGCCACTACCGAGAAGGCCCTCTGCCTGGTTCCCTGTAACTTGACTTCTTGCAGTGAGGGAATCGCCAGAAGGCCCTTGGTGCTGGACCTCAGTGTCCGGGGTGGAGTAGGCTATCTAGTCTCTGTTGTATTTATCCAGGCAGAGGTAGCAGATTGGATTCCTCCTTTCCCCCTCTTAAAAAAAGAATCCCACAGCAGACCGTAAAGTAAGCATAAACCGTGTTTACTTCCATAAAAGTATTGCACCTGATTCCAGCAGTAACAGTGACGAAAACAAGGCAGGCAAATTCTACTTCTAGATTACAAAATAGAGTTCAAAACTGAATTCAAAAATAGAGTTGTTTTATTGAATGTAGTTTAGAAATTATTTATTGTAACTGTTAAGAGTGGATTTCTGTTTAATTTTTATATGCTGATATTATTATTCTATACTATTCTAATGGTTGTTGAACGTTATTTTATTTGATGTAGGTTGCTTATTTTAAAGCTATGTTTTATTATCACATTTTTGTATTGCATTAGAATGCTATAAGGTGTACATTCTTTGTTTCTTCAGCTTGTAAACCACCTTGAGTATTTTAAGATAGAAAGATGGTATACAAAATTAAAAGTGATGATGATGATGATGATGAAGAAAATGGTATCTCTGCTGGAACAGAGATCAGACAGTGGTCCATCTGCCACAGAAGCTCAGCGGAAAAGAAGCTGAATTCCGAGGCAGGAGAAAGTAGAAAAGATTTAAACTTTTTTGCCTTTTCCCAACCAGAAAACTCAAGGGAAGTGACACCACACAGAGCTCTGTTTCTGCCAATTCTGTCGCTTTTCTGTCTCTCTAGCTCTGTGGTTGTTAATCCCTAGAGTTACTAAACATCAAGAATGATGCCAAACCTCCCACAATAAGGAAAATGTTTAATACAAAAAAATACTTTTTAAAAAGCAGGGTTTTGAGGCCAGGGTGTTAGATTCTTTCTCCTTGCGAGGCTAAAGCTCCCCAAATGCATGCCACTCCCTGGACTGGTTGTAGCCAAGAAGGCAGGCAGGAGGGGGCTGGCGGAGGGCAGGGGGAGGTTGATGGGGCAATGGCCCCCTTGCCCAAATGGACCAGCCACTTCTGCTGGTGGGGCTTCCAAATCAGTAGGTTCTCCTTGTTGGGAAGAAGCACCAATGCAAAAGCCAGCTGCAGGTGGCTGGAATGCAAAACAGGATGTTGTGGTCTGCAACTGTACTAGTGGAGAAAGGGGGCAGTCCTTTCTCTGTACTGAGCACCGGATGTTAGCTCAGAGTGTCATCTGACCTGTGCTGGAAGTACAGGGGCGGAGTTGTGACTCTTCTGATGGAGTCTGAAGGGTGCAGTCACGTTTCTATGTACTGCTGAATGACAGGAATAAAAGACATGTAAATAGACCCCTGTCTGTCTCATTTCCCCTCCCTGGGGGGGAAAGCAGGGAGAAAGAAGCAGAGGGTGTGTCCTGCTCACGTTTGAGGAGGATCGCCGATTTACGACCTAGCCTGCCGGGAGACGCAGACGGAAGGTAAACAAGTATCTCACTCAGTTTGCCCCGGGGGAGGCCAGTTACCTCTGACTGTGAGCTGAGATACTAACACTCCTTGAGCTTCTACATGCTGCCACGACATGGTTTATTATCTGTGATTCTCTCCGACACACCCGCTCATGATCACAGCATTTTTCTAGGGCGTGAGTTTGTGAAAGATTCAAGGGGAGAGGGAGCTTCACACCTACCTACACCCCCCCCCGTCAACAAAAATAATAATGAAGGTGATTAAAAAGCTGCTCCGCGTTTGCAGATTGAGTCAGGAAGGCCAAGAGGGGCTTTGGCGGTGCCAGGAGGCACGAGCTGGTTGTAGTATGCTTCTAATTTGTAAGCTTGTGTTCTCTTTCCCATAAAGAACTTGTGTGTGTGTGTGTGTGTGTGTGTGTGTGTGTGTGTGTGTTTAACATCAGCAGAAAACCAAGAGCACTGTTGGCGTTGTTATAAGAATTTTAAGGTCTTAGATAGATAATAAATGTTCATAAATGTACCAAACAAACACGTACATAAATATATAAACCGCATGTCGGAAGCAGCACAGGAAAACAGCCCTGAAACCATTTTGACTCCCAAGCTGACCAAATGTTTCTCTGCAAGGAGGGAGGAGGTGAAAAAACCTTCCCATTGTCTCAGGAATTGGGTAATCACCATCTCAAATGAATGACCAGACTACCAGGAACGGCAATCAGATAAGGCATTATCAGATAACCTGGCAGACACCCTTATTCCCTTAAAGGGGACATAAGAGCCCTTATAGAGTCCTTTGTAGGTTCTCCATCGGTCGGAGAAAATGGCCAACCAGAGAATATTGAGAAGCAAAGCAGCTCGTAAGCCTGATCTTTATTGACTGTTGCAACTGGGTGCTCCTCTCACACGCAGAAGGACGGAGGAGGAACCCAGAACAAAGGTGTGCCCGCCCTTATATAGATATTTTAAATTCCCTGCCCTGGAGCTCAAGACCACCCCTCCATACATCATACATACATCACAGAAGGGGTGTAACCCAAGATCACCCCCCCAAAAAAATCATACCTATATCACAGGAAAGGCAGTCTACATCAGAAATCTGAGTGTGTTGTTCATTCATCACCTGTCTGGCAGGTTACCTGTTAATTGTCACTTGATTGGATACCCAGGGGAGCCTGGCCAGTCTTTTGTAATGATAAATACTTGGTTCCTGAGCCAGGTCACAGACTCACCCTATTCATACACAGACATACCCTTCAGGCAGGATTTGTGAACGAAAAGACAATGGGGAGGCTTTTCCATTTTCCTTCAACCTTGCAGAGAAATATTTGAGGTCAATTTGGGAGGGACAAAAATGGTTTCAGGACTTTTTCTGTGGGGTTTCAGACATGTGGTTTATATATGCAGTTATGAACATTTTATATATATACAGTGGTACCTCAGGTTAAGTACTTAATTCATTCTGGAGGTCCATTCTTAACCTGAAACTGTTCTTAACCTGAAGCACCACTTCAGCTAATGGGGCTTCCTGCTGCTGCCGCACCGCCGGAGCACGATTTCTGTTCTCATCCTGAAGCAAAGTTCTTAACCTGAAGCACGATTTCTGGGTTAGCGGAGTCTGTAACCTGAAGCGTATGTAACCTAAGGTACCACTATATATATATTTATTTCAGCTGCATGGCCAGCCCTTTTACAGGGTCAGCTAGGGTCACGCCCACCTACCTGGTCACACACAAGGAGAGGAGACTCCAGAACAGGTATGCCAGGAAGTCCTCCTGGCTGGAGCCACATTCCCTTGTGTGTCCACCATTCTAGGCAACAGGATACGTTGCATTTGACTGCTCCAGTGATGATATATCCCACGGGAGCATGACGTGCTGCCTTCTTGAGTCGAAAGCTTCCCTGCGATGCTTTGCAGATGAAGGGAAATTGCAACGATTCAGCGTTTCCACTGCAAGGAACAAAACCTCTGGAGCTAACACATGTGGAATGATGACTCTGCTTCTTCTTCTTTTTGCGGAGAGCATAACAATGTTGTTTGGGGCACACCGATAAAGATGGAGACTCTCCCTCTCCAAAGCCGCTTATTCTGACATATTTACACCACTACGATGCGCAGCAAGCTGCTCCTGCTGCCGGAATCAAGCGGAGATTCGCTCAGGGGCTCCCAAAGCAATCAGGGCCCTGCATCCGCTGGGCCAAATACCAGCGCCCCATTTGCATTCTGGACATGATGATTTCTTAATTGCCGTTGTGCTGAAAGATGGAACATGGCCCATTCCGACTCCAGATCACGTGCGGCAGTTCATTTGCACTTTTAAGATCGAGGGGCTACCCGAGGAATTATGAGCCAGGTCTCTTAACTACCCGTTGTCTTTGTTGTTGCTGTGACTACTACAGGGCTTGGCTTCGTTTACCGTATTTCCTTTTTGTGGGCAGGCCAGAACAGCCCAGCTGGAGCAGATCAGAGGACCAAGCTCTTCCAGCATCTTGTGTGCCCCCCCAGAAGGAGCCCAGGCAAACACGGCTTGGAAGTCTAAAAGCAGCATCTGAAAGTGATGTCTTTCTTGTGCTGCTTTACTGCAGTATCCAGTGCTCAGAGATAGACTGCCCCTGGGTGTGGAGGTTCCATCTTTTGGATATAGATTTCCAAGAGCTTTGAGGAACTGTGTGGGAACAGTTTGAGACTTTGATGGCACAGAAGCCCAAGCCAACAGATTTCCCCATCTAAATCACACCAGGTCAGTTCTTGGTTTAGTTTCCGCCCTGCCCCAGATCACCTCGATTCAATTCATTTACCCCCTAGTAATTTCCCAAGAGATCCTCTTTCAAATCCCTTTTAATTACTCCTTTTAGTACTCCGCCAAACGGTAATTTAAAATAAAAGTCAGCTTAAATTATTTCCCCAGATTAATAGCCTACTCAGTAACCAATCTCACACCCTGCCTCCAGTTCTTGCCTCCCAAATTCACCCAGAAACACTCTGGGTCCCTTCCTAGCAATACCCCTGTCCTTAACTCCATGGGCAGCTGACTGATGAATGATGGCCAGGTGACTGTCTTGACTCCTACCTCGAGAGTTAAACAAGAGTGACAGAAGAAGCGAATCCGATTTTTCGACCTGGCAATTGATGGCAAGAAAATAAGGACGCGCCGTGGATTTTAAACTCATCAACCAGGGATTTGTGTTCAAACTTTCCAAATTGCTTCCCTTCTCCTTTTTCAACCTGTCAGAGGCTGCAGAAACTTTAATGATCCCAACCTTCCCACCTCTCCCCAGGGGGACCGAATTTGAAGAGGCGGAAATGAGCAGCGAGACGCTGGCTGCCTCCCTTTTCCTCCAAATGAGCTTGAAGAGGCGACGGGGTCCATGTCGCCGCCATGAACCAGCTCCTTCTTTTGATGGGAACCTTTTAGTGGATTTTGGTGCTTTTTGCAAAAGGCCCTCTCTCTGAATGGCTATCCTTGCGCTCGATCGGAGGCGGTTATTTTTGACGCTGGAAGGTCGCCACTGCTATTTACATCTCCCACTTTATTCCAAAATAACATCAAGTATCTCTCTTCTCAAAGGCCAGGGCAGCAGCATTTATAGAGCATTCACAGGGTGAATGCCAACTTCACAGGCTCTCTCCCTCTCCACGCCATTGCCCAGATTAACTGCTTGGCTATGTATGCTCTTCAGAGGCACACCGGGTCAGCTGGAGCTGGGTACGCACATGGAAAGATCTGTGAATGTGCCAAGGGTTTTTCAAAGTCACAGCTCTCCTTCACCGGAGGTTTTTTAAACAGAGGTTGGATGGACCCATGTCAAGGATTGCTGCGTTGAAGCGGGTCAGACTAGATGTCCTTTGGGGGTCACTGGTGCTGCTTCAAGATGATCTCTGTGACTTATGCTTTAGTTCTGTCTTGGTTGGGCTACCGTAACAGACTCTTTTGGGGGCTGCCCAATGTGTTGCAGCCAGACTGCTGACTGGAACCGGTCCCCTGTTAGCCCCCTGTTAAAACAGCTTCACTGGTTACTGGTCCATTTTATGTGGGAGGAAAATAGATCTGAGCCACGTGTGGGTCATTAACAATAAATTGACTGTCTAGAATCAAAGTACAGGTCTGAACACACACTCCTGTGGGAGAGAGCCCCCAGCAGAGTTAACTAGCAACATAGTGTGGAATATAGGTTGTTAAACTCCTTCATATCCCATTTAGCCTGCCTTAAAATGCTGTTCCACCTCTCTACCCCTCTATGAGCAGACCACACACTGTTATGTAAGTTTAAAAAATGCTTTACTTACTAAATCCAAAGGTCTGGTTCATGCGTTATTCCACGCAGCAGCAAGGAGAACACAGGTAGATTACTCTTGATTGCATGGTTGGAAGAGAGAGAGAGAAAGGAAGAGAAGCAGCTTCACTTCTTCCCTCAAGGAGGTAAAGGAGTGTGATTTAGCTGAGTCTAGGAACAGACCTCTCTGGTCTTAACCCCTTCATGTACTAACTAGCACTTATGTATAGTTATGTTTTACTGCAATTTCCCACATGTTTCTGGGCACAATTCAAGGGGCTGGCTATTACCTGTAAAGCACTATAAGGTCCCTTCCAGCTCTACAGCTCTATGGTTCTATGAATTGAAGAGCAAGACAGAAACTTGCTCCTGCCTTTCTGCAGTCTGATCGATGAATGCAAAGGCACGGTGGAGACTGATTAGCATGAAGCCCTTTTTCAAAAACCCAAGAAAAGTTCATTTTGATGTGACAGTCGACATGATGAAAGAAGTCTAGACATAAGGAGCTTTAAGTCTAAGAAGGATCTGGTTGTGGAAGAGGCCAGCTGGATCAGAACAAAGATCCATCACATTCAGATATGGCCACTTCAGTGCTAACACTCGACTCCGCTCACAAATGCAGCTCCTTGAGGGCCCTGTCTGCTCTCGGGCAGCACAGATTTCTGCACATTGACAGATAAAAGGATGACTCTTAACACCCCTTCCGTATCTGCAGGAAGGAATTTCTCCTTAAGGAGCTAGCTGTAGTCTGCATCTGCAGGAGATAGCATTACCATATTTTCATTCCTCTGTCTTGTGTTGGCATCCGTCTGTCTCAAGAGACAATGGAGTTCACCCAGGGCCGGATTTAGGTTTGATGAGGCCCTAAGCTACCGAAGGTAATGGGGCCCTTTATATGTCCAGCTGTCCTTTGTTTTTGTGTGTTGAATATATGCTATATGGTAATTTATGACCCTAATAGGTCCATACACAACACAAAACACTGTTGCTGTATGTAGGTTTTATTTTATTTGTGTTTTATCTTATATTTTGGAAATGTACATGAAGTGAAGGACATGAGACAGGTGTTGATGATGCAGATGAGCGGTGCATAAGCAAGCTGCCAGCTAGCTTCGCAGAGGCTCTTTTTATTAGCACAATATGCAAAAGCAGTCAGATACATCTTGGACTGTGCCCTTTACACGTCTTCCAATCACAAGATCGTGGGGTGGTACAAAGTTATTTTGGCACCTGTTTCCACCGTGCCACTTTTCCCCTGAACAATGTTTAAATCAGGGGTCTGCAACCTTTAAGACAAAAAGAGCCACTTGGACCCATTTCCGAAGAAAAAACAACTGGGAGCCGCAAAACCATTGCGACATTTAAAACAAACATATCTCCGGAGCCACAATCTGACAGCGGGCGGGAAGGTGACGTCGGGACGGTGCGTGACTAACGCACGCACTGCCCCCATGCAACGTCACAGCCAGTACAGCGCCTGCCACAGTGGGGAGTGTCGGGGCGCACAATGTGCCTCCTCCCCTCGCTAGTATCCGCCCCGGAGCCACGGCAAAGGTGTAAAAGAGCCACATGCGGCTCCGGAGCCGCAGGTTGCAGACCCCTGGTTTAAATGAAGGAGACAAATGTCACAGACAGGGCACGGCAGACTACTAAGAAAGCAAAAGGTTAGATAGAGGGCATGGCATTCAGACAGCTGTGGCTTGTCTGTGGGTCAAAGTGTGCTTCACACCTGGCGGTCATTCCTTCATGTACATCCTGTTTTTCCCCCTTTAAATCCCCCCCCCAAGAGAGTGGGGCCCTAAAATATAGCTTGTTTAGCTTATATGTAAATCTGGCACTGAGTTCACCTCCGGGGGGGGTAGTCAAACCACTGCATTAGTAGCCCTGAAATGACCTCCCCGGCGCACAAGCCTAGGCAGTGTGCATGAATGTCCTGGGCTGCCCATACAGTAAGACCTGCCCCTATCTTGGCCTTGCTGATGCGGCCCAAAGGAAAGCAGAGCAATCTGTTTGGCAAAAGCCAGCGTAACATGAGGACCAGAAGCTTGGGGGTTTAATGGATTTTTTTATATATATTGAAAAATAGTATTATTTTTCCTCATTGAACCACTCCCTAACTTGGGTAACATCTTGCCTGATGAAGAACTCTGGAGAACTCAAAAGCTTGCCATGTTTTTGAGATTTTTAAAAGGAGATTCCCGCCCCACTGGGAGACAGAGATTTAGTTGGGGGTTTACAAAATGTGGCAGGCAAATAAGAGGATTAATGTTGCTGATATGGGGAGATATCTCTCTGTAGACATTCCTGCATTGCACTTGGGGTTCCCTTCCAACTCTACAATTCTATGATATCGAACTACAGAGAAGGCCCACGAATTGTCTTGGCTGCGAGGCTCGGATTAGGGCAAAGGAACAGTCACCTGCCATTGACTGCCATTCTACCCCTGTCAACCACTCATGAAAGAATAAATACAAATTATTAAATAACTCACTGCCCCATTTATCCCTTTTCATACATAGACAGCCTCAGACTTATTCATTTTATTTTATTTTCGCATTCACATTTACACTTTCCCGCGTATTCCGGGAGAGAGGCTACAAGCTAGGATAGAGAACGAGATGTTTCATAGAGCTAGCTGCCAAGCAGCAAAGAGCAAGAGAGTGTGGTGCAGTGGTTAGGGTGTTGGCCTAGGACAGGGGAGACCTGCGTTCGAATCCTCACTCGGTCATGATGAATCTCACTGGGTGACCTTGGGGACCAGTCGCTGCCTTTCAGCCTTGCCCACCTCGCAGGTTTGTTGTGGGGATTAAATGAGGAGAGGGAGAAGAATCATATACGCCACCACCTTGAGGAACTTGGAGAAAAAGGTGGGATACGAATGCAATGCAATGCAATGCAATAAAATAAAATAAAATAAAATTTCCTTTTGGTTGGGTCTAAACAGGGGGGAGAGCTCCAGTTCTTGGCTTCTGCGAGGGCTCCTTGATCTTTGATTTCCAGAAGAGTATGCAGAGCACAGAGCAAGCACAGAAGCCTTTCTCCTGCCTTCAGATCAAGACGGGCTCATTCATGTTGACTTGTAATAGCAGTAATTGCCCATCACGGTGACGGGCAGCCGAAGACAGCCCCAAAGTTCTGTTTCAGTGGCTCAGAAAGCTGGTTCTCTCCTGGGCTGGTATTCTTCCTAAATTGCTTTGCTTTCCGAAAAGCGCAACTTGCTTATCACCCCGGCTGCCAGACGCTCTCTAATGAGGCTTATCCGGCTTTTGCAGGCCGGCTTAGCAGTGTCCACCCAGCCCGAGCGGAAAGGATCCTTTCTTTTGCAAACCTAATTAAGAGTAATAAGCCGTTCTTGTTGCGCAGCGATAATGGTATCCGCGATGTAATGCATGGCGCAGCCAAACTGGGAGTTTTATTGGGGGGGGGGTGGCGGCAGTGTAAAGACTGAACTCGGAGTGTGGCCTTCAATGGATGCCCTTCCCCAATCCTGTTAGAGCCCAGCTTCACAGCTGGAGGGAGGGGACCCTTCTGTCGAACAATCATAGAGGACAAAGGAGCTGAGATGCCATCGTAGGCCCTCGCTGGACACAGTCACACCACACATTTAAAGCAGCATTGGAGAACTTTGAACGGCCATAGCTTCCTCCAAAGGATTCTGGAACTGTCATTTGTGATGGGTGCTGAAAGCGCTTAGGAGGCCCCCCTCCTCCCCCCCCAAAGGTAAAGGGACCCCTGACCATTAGGCCCAGTCGTGGCTGACTCTGGGTTTGCAGCGCTCATCTCGCTTTATTGGCCGAGGGAGCCGGCGTACAGCTTCCGGGTCATGTGGCCAGCATGACTAAGCCGCTTCTGGTGAACCAGAGCAGCACACGGAAACGCCGTTTACCTCCCCACCAGAGCAGTACCTACCGGTATTTATCTACTTGCACTTTGACGTGCTTTCGAACTGCTAGGTTGGCAGGAGCAGGGACCGAGCAACGGGAGCTCACCCAGTCGCGGGGATTCGAACCGCCGACTTTCTGATCGGCAAGTCCTAGGCTCTGTGGTTTTACCCACAGCGCCACCCGCGTCCCTCTCCTTCCCCCCTACAGAGCCACAAATTCCCAGTGCAGTTTAGCAGTTAACCCCTCTTCCCAGGAAGCTCCCAAATTTATTTAGAGCATTTTCTCTCCATTGCTGCTGTTATTAAGCCACCCGGAGTCAGAACCTTCTGTGAATTGCCCACAAATTGCCCACAGGTCTATCAAATGCCATCAACCACCTTCTGCCTGCCGTCTTTCTCAAGATCCTGGATAGGTTCTGAAAAATGACAACCTCACACTAACAGCCAACCGTTGCCAAAGGTCACTGATGGCCCGGTCCTCCCTCTGTCCACTCAGAAGGACATCCAATGAAGCTGGACATTGGAAGACTCAGGACAGGCAAAGAAAGGACAGCGAAGAAAGGGCCTAAGCTGCCCACCATTCAGGTATCTCCTGCAAAGCTTCCTCATATGCAAAAGGGCCTACCTGAAGAAGAAGAAGAAGAAGAAGAAGAGAAGAGTTTGGATTTGATATCCCGCTTTATTACTACCCCACTAGTCTCAAAGCAGCTAACATTCTCCTTTCCCTTCCTCCCCCACAACAAACACTCTGTGAGGTGAGTGAGGCTGAGAGACTTCAGAGAAGTGTGACTGGCCCAAGGTCACCCAGCAGCTGCATGTGGAGGAGTGGAGATGCGAACCCGGTTCCCCAGATTACGAGACTACCGCTCTTAACCACTACACCACACTGGCTCTCTGAGGGAGGATATGAGAAACCCGACCAGAAAGAGCCAAGATTCACCTCCTCCCATGAGAGGGGAGTGAGCCTTTAAAAAGGATGGTGTCAGTGAAGTCAAGTCTTTATTCAAAGAAACAGAACAGCTCAATTCTAGGGGTTACAACAACTCTTCCCAGTTGGTCTTGCCAGTGCTTTTTTTCCTGGGGGTACGCAGGGGTACGCACACCCCTAAACATTTTGTGAATCTAAGTTTGGCCTCATTGAGGGGCAGTATTTCAATATGAAAGGGCAGGGGTACCTTTACCTTTACCTTTATTTCAATATGAGTAGGAAAATGAGAGTACCCCTAAACATTTTTTTTGCAGGAAACAAGTACCAGATCTTGCCCCAATGAGGCAGTTGCAGGGCTGAAGTTCCCCACTTTCCCTCTGCTCTCTAAGGCTCCTTCCTTGGTTTCTTCCCCAGCAGCTTAAGGCTCCTTTGCTCCACACTTTTCATACCTCTTCTGGGAGAACAAGGGGGAGGGGAGCTGGTAGCAACACCGGCGACAGAGACCCTGGATTTTTCTTATCTCTGTCTCCTGGCCCTGCTCCTCTACTGCTTCTCAGTCTGAACTGCCTTCTGCCACAGCCTCTTCCTGCTCACTATACCCTGTTACCTCTCCAGCTTCCAGCTTCCAGCACTTCCTCTTCTCAGTCTTGTCCCTCTTCTCCCTCGGACCACTCACTGTCATCTCACCTCCTCCTTCTTTGGCGATCACTCGTAGCTGAGTAAGATTGTCTTCCATAAACACGGTTGGGATGGGTTTTTGGAAGACGCCTGTGCATGAATTTGTTTTGTGTGTGTAGATCAGTGCACGCTGACCAATGCACAGTCTTCGCAGTAAGGCTCTATTCCGATGGCATGAGTAAATCATGATTTTTATCTGCTGCAGCCTTCATCCGCCTTTACAGCCATTGTAACATACTGCTTGTTATCTTCCACTTAGAATTTTTTGGATCATTCTTGGTCTAGCTCCTCCCCTTTGGCCTTACCGCCAGGGCCGTCTTTGGCATACGCTCTGCCGGGGTGCACAGATCCGCCCAACACCCCTTTTTTGGGGGGGGGACTCGAAGTTGTTGAGGGGGAGGGAATTGCTCACCTGTAACGATGACGGAGCAGAAAAAAACTGCTTATTCCCCCTGACTCATTGGGAGTATTTGACGGAGTAACAGAGCGACGGAGGAGGGGGGCAGGGACATTCGCTCCATTGGTTTTCACTGCTGCCAATTGAGAGGGACCGGTATGTAGTAGGTAAACATTTGGTGCCCACCAGACTTTGGGTAAAGACTTACTGCCTTGGGTTACCCTGCTGGGAGACTCCCGATGGCTTCGCTCACAAGGGTCAAAGAAACATGCAAGCCCACTCACCCCGTCAATGTGATGATCCAGTGAGTGAGCATCATCTCACCACCCATCCCTTGGCTCTGAGCCTTCTTCCCCTGGGGGTTCCCCAACTCATGCCTACCCCCATTCTTCTGCACCCAGCCAGTCTAAGATAGGCCATTGGCTTGAACAAGCAAAGCTCTTCTTAAGTTCTTTTGTGGGTGAATCATTCCTTCTTTCACACTTGGTCAGTTTGTGTCAAAGTTTCCTTCTCCAAACCTTCCCTCTTCTTCAGTATCATTCATCCCATACAATGCAACTGTGAGTCTGTGGTCAGGCACCAAAAGTTCCAAATTGTTATGAAGTGTCTTTTGGGGGTGGGTGGCCCCTTCTAATTCTTGGAATAGCCGGCTAGCTCCCTAGTGAGAAAATGGGTCATTAAGGTAAGAAAGGAATTGGATCTGTGCGAGGTGACAAATGGGTGGGGCCCATTTGTGAGCAGTGAGAAAGACAAAATGTCAGGAATGAGCCAGCTCCCAGCAAAGGTTTGCAGCCAACAGCAGAAAGCAGCCAGGAACAGAGAGGCTTTGATGTTAGTCAGGCAGGGGAGAGCCGGCAGCTGCAGACTTCGGCTCTTCCTGACCTTGACGGGCAGGCTGAGATAAGGCAGTAGCTGAGAGCAGGCTAGAACACAGTCAAAGCTCGTGGGAAGCACAAAATGGCACAAACAAACCCAGAGGCAGCCTCTCTGAACATGATGAGGTTGGCGCTGATCCACTAAGTCTAGAGTCGGTGAATAGGAGAGCTGCTAGATAGGAAGCGAAACAAGAGACGTAAGGGTCGTAAGTTCAATATCTTCTGTCGATGCCGGAAGGAGTCTTCAGAAGGGTCATCTTGAGTAATGATGCCGGAGCCTTTGTTAGAGCTGTCCGGAGTTATCTGTTTGTTTTTGCAATAAAGCCTTCTTTTTAATTACCTATGCTTACTGTGTTATTGAGCTGGGAACCTGGGCTCCTGACACAAAGCCAGAGAGTTGAGTGATGTGAGCTAGAAGCTGGAAGTGGGAAAGGAAGAGGTTGGGGAGCCAGAGAGATAGAGGGATGCTTGATTTCTGTTTGAATCCAAGGCCGTGGCTATAGGACAGGGGTCAGCAAACTTTTTCAGCAGGGGGCTGGTCCACTTTCCCTCAGACCTTGTGGGGGGCCGGACTATATTTTTTTTGGGGAAAGAATGAATTCCTATGCCCCACAAATAACCCAGAGGTGCATTTGAAATAAAAGCACACATTTTACTCATGTAAAAACATGCTGATTCCTGGACAGTCCATGGGCCGGATTTAGAAGGTGATTGGGCCGGATCCGGCCCCCGGGCCTTAGTTTGCCGACTCATGTTATAGGAGAATCAAGACCCTTTTGGGGTGTTGATGCTGCGAACCCCTCCATCGTCAGCTCAGGTTGCATATATGTGTCAATAAACCATATATCCTAAAGACACCACAATCTCTGCTGTGCCTCACTCCAAAGGAAATGCAAACGCTTGGTAAATGGCTGGAGTTTCACACTGCTTGGAAATTGGGGTGGTGTGCAACGTAATAAATAGATTGCTGCAGAGCACCAATATGGGCCCAATGAATTAAGCAAGTGTGCTTGGCGAAAGAACATTTGTCAAAATGGAGAGCAATCCGAGGGAAGTACAACGATTTTTGACTCGTGTTTAAGGCCCCGGAGATCATTTTCTTTTCTCTTTGCGAAGCCGATTGCTCAAAGCAGTTTAGGGGCCCTGTAATGGAGAGGTGAGCAGCGGAAGGATGTAGGCAGTATGAGTGACTACAGGGAAGATTAAGAGAATTAAAATCCTTGCTGGCTGAAGAAAGCCCAGGCTAGAGGGGATACAATCCTGAGATAAAAGCTCATAAAAGAATGTGCAAATGAGGCACAGAAGTAATTGTTCTCCTTAATTAGCAACTGATAAGGCTGGAGATAATGGGCTTAGACTAAAAGGAGGGCGTTAAAAAAAAAAGCCAGTTTAAATAAGAAAAAAACCGAATGTTTTAGTAGTGAGATGGGATGGGGAAGGCTTCTGGGGGTGGTAAGAAAAGCAATGGATTTTTTAAAAAGTATATATTCTTTTTTGATGCGTATGTGCTGGGATAGTAGGGACAAAACCACCCAGTGGATGTTTGCATGGACTGCATATTAATTAAGCTGGTGGTGAAAATGCCCTTGAGTTGGGCATTTGTGCCACTGCATTGCAAAGGGCTGAACTAGATGATCCTTAGGGTCCCTTCCAACACTATGATTTTATGAGTATCTGGCATTTCTGCTCTTCACGTTGCCCAATATGATAGGATGTCCACCTAAGTAATAATCATAATAATTTATTATTTATACCCTGCCCATCTGGCTGGGTTTCCCCAGCCACTCTTGGCGACTCCCAAAGAAAGATTTTAAAAAATTAAAACATCAGTCATTAAAAACTTCCCTAAACAGGGCTGCCTTCAGATGTCCGCTTTTTTAGAAGCAGACATTTAGAAGATGTCTATTTCCTTGACATCTGATGGAAGGGCGTTCCACAGGGTGGGCACCACTACCAAGAAGGCCCTCTGCCTGTTTCCCTGTAACTTGGCTTCTCGCAGGGAGGGAACTACCAGAAGACCCTCAGCGCTGAGCGATGGGGGTGGAGGTGCTCCTTCAGGTATTCTGGGCCGAGGCCATTTAGGGCTTTCAAGGTCAGGACCAACACTTTGAATTGTGCTCGGAGCCAATGTAGGTCTTTCAAGACCAGTCTTATGTGGTCTAAGCTTCACAAGATGATTGTAAAGGTAAAGGTAAAGGGACCCCTGACCATTAGGTCCAGTCGTGGCTGACTCTGGGGTTGCGGCACTCATCTCGCTTTATTGGCTGAGGGAGCCGGCATACAGCTTCCGGGTCATGTGGCCAGCATGACTAAGCTGCTTCTGGCAAACCAGAGCAGTGCATGGAACCACTGTTTACCTTCCCGCCGGAGTGGTACCTATTTATCTACTTGCACTTTGACATGCTTTCGAACTGCTAGGTTGGCAGGAGCTGGGACCGAGCAACAGGAGCTACAAATTTCATCCCTGATTTAAAGAGATTAGTTAATGAGATGCATTACATATTCGGAGAGTAGCTGGGGAAACCAAGCCAGAGGGGTGGGATAATAATAATAATAATAATAATAATAATAATAATAATAATAATTTATTCTTGCTGATTACCCAATAGGAACAACCAGCTTTTGAATGTAGCCACATAGCTTCCCACAGAAAACAAGAGCCCTCATTTCATCAACAGTTCTCACAAGCCAGCAGTGGGTTGGGGGCTCTGTGAAACTGCTCCGCTGAGGGGTGTGCGGTTGCTGCTCCCCTCAGTCAAGCAGTTAACGGAGCCCCAGCCCACTGCTGGCTTGAGCGAACAGGCAGTTGGGGCTCCATTAAAGTGCTCCCACTCCCCAGCTATAGAGAGTCCTGAGAAGTCTTGGGGCTCCCTTAGCTGGGGGTCAGGATGCTTTCTGAGGCAGTGGAGCCTCTTCCACCCCCCAGCTGAGCAGTTCAGCAAAGCCCCCAATGCTCCTCAACTGGCACTTGAGCCCAAGAGACACCAGGACTCTGTCACCGTTTAGGGCTGGGCCATGCGTCTCGGAAGAAGCAGCCGAGATAAATTCCAGTCCTCGTGACAGATCAGCATATACCATTATTTAGCTGCTGATAGACGATGATGTTGAAATGAAAGTATCGTCCAGCCCTAGCACTAAACTAAATCATTAGAGGATGAGCTGTTGTGCTAATTTGCTGGCAATTTGCTTATCTATTTCTCCTGTTGGACTTCCAAGATGAGACATGGATCCCAAACTTATCCCAGCTGAGATTCACTGAAAACCCTACCTACAAGCAGTGGGAGAGTCCTCCAAACTTGAGAGTTGTTGAAAGTAATTTGTTGTTGTTTAGTCGTTTAGTGATGTCCGACTCTTCATGACCCCATGGACCAGAGCATGCCAGGCACTCCTGTCTTCCGCTGCCTCCCGCAGCTTAGTCAAACTCACGCTGGTAGCTTTGAAAACACTGTCTAACCATCTTGTCCTCTGTCATCCCCTTCTCCTTGTGCCCTCCATCTTTCCCAGCATCAGGGTCTTTTCCAGGGAGTCTTCTCTTCTCATGAGGTGGCCAAAGTCTTGGAGCCTCAGCTTCAGGATCTGTCCTTCCAGTGAGCACTCAGGGCTGATTTCCTTCAGAATGGATAGGTTTGATCTTCTTGCAGTCCATGGGACTCTCAAAGGTCTCCTCCAGCACCATAATTCAAAATTAGAAAGCAATTAGAAGTTCTTTTTAGTTAAAAAGTAGACAGTTAAAAAGGAGAATGGACCCCTTACATTTTTTAAAATGATAAGCATGTGAATCTACCCCGTGGAGCAAGCCATTCTCTCTCTCTTTCTCTCTCCAATTGTTGTTGTTGTTTAGTTGTTTAGTCGTGTCCGACTCTTCATGACCTCTCCAATTGCAAAAGCCCAAAGAAACGGTGTTCGAGGTTTTTGCCCAGTCCCAGCTCACTTGCCATGCAGCAACTCTTTCACATGTTTAGTAGAGGCTCAGTGATCCCAGGATCATCATTGTAGCTTTCACCAGGCAGTTAACAAGATAAGTGAGTTCCTGGCAGGGGGTGGTGCTGCAGACCCCCTGGGTTTGCTCTGTGGGGTCCCTGGGCCCCTAATTGGGAGCCACTGTTCTAGAACAACAATTATATGGCATCTGTAAGGCGTGGGTGGTGCTGTGGTCTAAACCACCAAGCCTCTTGGGCTTGCCGATCAGAAGGTCGGCGGTTTGAATCCCCACAACAGGGTGAGCTCCCGTTGCTCGGTCCCTGTTCCTGCCAACCTAGCAGTTCGAAAGCACAGCAGTGCAAGTAGATAAATAGGTACAGCTCCAGCAGGAAGGTAAACGGCGTTTCTGTGCGCTGCTCTGGTTCACCAGAAGCGGCTTAGTCATGCTGGCCACATGACCTGGAAGCTGTACGCCGGTTCCCTTGGCCAATAAAGCGAGATGAGCGCCGCAACCCCAGAGTCGGTCACGACTGGACCTAATGGCCAGGGGTCCCTTTACCTTTACCTTTTATGTACTGAGTTCAATAGGATTCAGAATGTAGTAGTCTGATTGGTCCTAGAAACATAGGATCCAGAAGGCAGCAGTCTGATTGGTCCACAGGAGCAACCCAATCCAGCTCCAGGTGGAAGTGAATCCGCAACCTGATTGGCCTACAGGAGAATCCTGGAATCACGTGGAGCCCATTGTGTAAATAATGTATATAAAGCAGACATTCTGCGGGAACTTCCATTCCTCCTCACCACTATGAGCTGAATAAAGAGCATGAAATCCACTCTCAACTCCGAGTATATTTCAGTACCACTCCAGTGGGAAGATAAACGGCGTTTCCGTGCACTGCTCTGGTTCGCCAGAAGTGGCTTTGTCATGCTGGCCACATGACCCAGAAGCTGTCTGCAGACAAACTCCGGCTCCCTTGGACAATAAAGCAAGATGAGTGCCGCAACCCCAGAGTCGTCTGCAACTGGACCTAATGATCAGGGGTCCCTTTACCTTTAAGAGTGCCAGCTCCACCGACTGAAGCAGCCGAGTGGGCATATACATGTTAAGACGTTCTTGCAGGTAAACTGGCACCCAAGGACTGAGGTCCTCTTGCTATAAGATCTGGAGGCTGAGCCCCCAAGGCCAAGGCTCTCAGTCACTCTGAGGATGACACAATTGCATTCCTTCTGCGATCTTCTTGCTGGTTTGTGTAGTATTCTTTCCCCTTCTGCAGAAAAGCCCATTCAAGGCTAGGTAAGCTTTCCTTGCAGTCGGCACCCTGAGGGGGAAGCAAGGACATCCAAGCATGTAAATCTTTTCCGCGCCACAATGAAACCTCTGCTTGACCCGGTAATCGTCAGCTGGGGTGGAAATGGAGCAGCCTTTCCCCTGTGAGTCTGGGACACCCACTGTTCCCAGAGGAGCCTGCAGCCTTTGAAAAGATGCAGCCGGTTGCTCATTAGTTTTAAAGGGCTTCCTATCTCCCGTTGTCATTGTTTTTAATTAGGGGAGAGATTGAGTCTCTGCTGCATTCAGGTATCTTGTGAGAAAGCAGAGAGGAAAAGGGACCAGAGAGCAAAACTGTCTGGGCAAATTCACAGAGGACAGAGCTATATGGAAGGCTGCCAGCCTCAGTGCCCATGCTCTGCCTTCACCAGCTGCTGGAAACCACAGGAGGGCAAACGGGTCTTGTGTTCGAATCCTGATTGGGGTTTCCCCCAAAGGTATCTGGCTAGCCACCGGGAGAACAGGATGCTGGGCTCATTGGACCTGATACGGCAGGCTCCTCTTATGTTCTTGGCTTCCAGAGGGGAATCCCATATCAGCTGCTGTAGCCCAAAGACCAAAGGATATTGTGGCACCTTGACAAGGGTTATATAGCACCAGCTTTTGTGGACCAGATGCCTGACATGTTATCCTGAGTTGTATGATGGGGGAAGGAATTGTGGACAGTGAGGTCAGAGGGAAGGGAAGCACTGAGCGTGGGAATTGCATTATTAACAGCAGCCATTCACACACACAAAAAGGTTGATAGATGTTGGCACAAGAGAGGTCTATGCAAGTATGCATGACATAGAGGAAATGGATAGGGAAAAGTCCAATTTGTTCTGTCTCCTTAGCAAGATATGAGAGGAATTCAGCCCATTCATGCAGGCAGGCCGCGTTTCTTAGGAAGCTGGACTCGCTCCCAGTTGGAACTGTTTTCAGGACCCGTTACAAAGAGCGAACCACACAGCCACTGGATGTCATTGTTGCTCTAAACAATTTGCAGTATCTATTTCTGGCATCGCTATGGAGTGACTTTTAAATACTTGTTGGGGAAAGCTTTTAAGCCCATCTCATTAGAACACCAATCAATTCACTTCTACCTCCTCTGGAGGTTTGTCAAAGAGCCAAGGTGAATCCAGAAAAGTTAAATAAGAGGCAGAATGGCAGAAACCCCACCGTATTGTGACACGCCACTCCTGTCCAGAAGCCATGAAAGATTTGAGGGGCTCCAGCGCTTGCCCCGAGTTCAGCTTCCTTGGAACGAAAGTCAGCAGAGACTGTGGTGTTTTGGGGAGACATGGACTTATTTACACATATATACAACCTGAGCAGGGATGTAGGTGGCACTGTGGGTTAAACCAAAGAGCCTAGGACTTGCCAATCAGAAGGTCGGCGGTTTGAATCCCCACGACGGGGTGAGCTCCCGTTGCTCTGTCCCTGCTCCTGCCAACCTAGCAGTTCGAGAGCAAGTGCAAGTAGATAAATAGGTACCGCTCCAGCGGGAAGGTAAACGGCATTTCCGTGCGCTGCTCTGGTTCGCCAGAAGCGGCTTAGTCATGCTGGCCACATGACCTGGAAGCTGTACGCCGGCTCCCTCGGCCAGTAAAGCGAGATGAGCGCCGCAACCCCAGAGTCGGCCATGACTGGACCTAATGGTCAGGGGTCCCTTTACCATCACTTGAGCATAGGATGGAGGGGCTCACGGCATCATCACCCCAAAAGAGCTTGCTTCTCCATTAGCCGCAGATTTGGTTACAGCTCAGAGCAGGCATGTCTCTGTACCTCCAGCTTCCAGCCTGCTTCTAGCTCATCTCTGTCACACTACTTTGGCTTATGTTCTCCTACCTAGCAGTTAGGTGAGGGTGAGGAGGAGAAGGTCCATCCATTTGTTATATGACACAGAGCAGCTTCTTTGGTTATGATAATTCTGGTGCTTAACAAGTCAGCCAAAGCCCCCTTGACAAAGGGACTGGTTTGCTTTTCTGCATTCTATCCCCCCAGATACAGGATCCCACAAACTGGAAGGGACTCAGGGCATCATCCAGACCGACCCCCACCAAACTCATAACAATATATGTATATCTCAAAAAAAAGAGAGGGGAAAAGGCATGGTTTGTTTGCAAAATTAACCCCAGGACAAAGGTTCAAGATCAGCCACCTTGTTCAGCAACAAATAGCACCAAGGAACTGGGGTGACAGAGGTGGAATCAAGTAACCTCAGGAGCCGGCATGTGGGTTGCTCAAGTAAGTGAGTCAAGTGACAGATGACAGGGCAAGAGGACAGGACAATATAACATCACAGGAGAATAGCTGGTTTCTTTCTTTCATTTAGAACAAGAAATGGAGCAATGGAGTAGGATATAGAATACATGTGCTGTGCTTCTGAAACAAGATGGGTAGCTGGTTGGTTTCTGAGCCCAATTCAATGTGCTCATGCTAGTGTTTAAAACACTAAATGACTGAGGCCCCAGATAGACCTCTTTCTTCCCTACAGATCCCTTCAAGGGCTAAAATTGGCAGAGGGGCCCTCTTTGTAGTTCCTCCACCTTCAGAGGTTCAAAGGGTGGCAGTGGTCTGGGGACAGGGCCTTCTCTGTGGCAGCCCCTAAGTTGCAAAACTCCCTCCCCACAGAGGTGCGTCTGGCACTTTCATTGTGCGGCTTTTGATGAATGCCGAAGACAGGCCTCTTTACCCTGGCTTCTGACACCTGATATAACATATATCACCTTCTTTCTGCGATTGTGAGTTGTTTGGGACTGTTTTCAATATTGTGTTTTAGATTGTTGTAACCCGCCCCACCAGGACCGAAGGGGGAACAGCGGGTAAATAATGAGAAGAAGAAGAAGAAGAAGAAGAAGGAGGAGGAGGAGGAGGAGGAGGAGGAGGAGGAGAAAGCCAAGGTGGATCAGGACATGTGGGATGTAACATAAACAGTCAAGTACAACATTTCCTGTTTGCCCAGAGTGGACACACAGAGGAATGTTGCTCCAGCCAGGAGGACTTCCTGTCACACCTGTCTGGAGCTTCCTCCTCCTGCGTGTGACTAGGTAGATGGGCGTGACCCTGGGAGACCCCATAAAAGGGCTGGTCATGCAGCCACCTTATCTCTTGACCCTCCTTCTTTTTCTTTATTCCATCTTGATGCTTTTGCTGTCTGCTGGCTCTCAGCCAGCAGTGCATGGGCTCAATCCCCATACGGGATAAACCCACACTCTCTTCTGCAGCTACAAGCTAAAGCCTGACTTCAGGATCATACTGTGAACTGAGTGCGAGTAAACTTATTACAGTGGTACCTCGGGTTAAATTCTTAATTCGTTCCTGAGGTCTGTTCTTAACCTGAAACTGTTCTTAACCTGAAGCACCACTTCAGCTAATGGGGCCTCCTGCTGCTGTTGTGCCGCCGGAGCCTAATTTCTGTTCTCATCCTGAAGCAAAATTCTTAACCTGAAGCACTATTTCTGGGTTAGCGGAGTGTGTAACCTGAAGCGTATGTAGCCTGAAGCATATGTAACCCGAGGTACCACTGTACTTTTAAGAGAAGACTGTTGTTCCTTTATTCTTTTTAAGAGGGAACAAAGGGGAATTTACCAGGAACAAATCCAATCTGGACAAGCCAGACTGGATTGCTTAACTCAAGAGATTCAAACGAATCTACCAACTAGCTTCCTGTGAAATACAGTGGTACCTCAGGTTACATACACTTCAGGTTACATATGCTTCAGGTTACAGACTCCTCTAACCCAGAAATAGTACCTCAGGTTAAGAACTTTGCTTCAGGATGAGAACAGAAATCATGCTGTGGCGGCACAGCGGCAGCGGGAGGCCCCATTAGCTAAAGTGGTGCTTCAAGTTAAGAACAGTTTCTGGTTAAGAACGGATCTCCAGAATGAATTAAGTACTTAACCCGAGGTACCACTGTACAGGGGAATGTGCTCTGCTACCAGCTCACTAGCGTGAGTGACGAAGGATAATATTTAATATGGAGACAATGGTGGACTTTAAATGCAGTCAATAAATATCATCATCATCTTCTTCCTGACAGACTCAGTTCCTACCCATCCCAGCTGCTCTGTAAGCCTCTTGGTAATTCATGAACTTCAAAGAGGAACCGAAATGCCCGTGGTTTGTTCCAGGGGCAAAAGTAATTTAATATCACAGGAGAGGGGAAAGGAGAATGGACTGGAGGTGACAGAGGTAAATTCCAGCAGGAACTTTTGCGGAGAAGATCTTCAATAAAGGCTCTCCGCTCCCCCTATTCTTTCATCTTCCTGGGTCCACCAGTAAATTAGTCTCTCTTTGTTATGTCTCATTGGTTCTCTTTCATTGTTCCAGCACAGCAGTGGAAACAAGAGGCAGGGAGCTGCCTGTTGCTGCAATCTCATGTTTTTAAAGGGAAAGAAAGAAAGCAACGTGAGTTGGGGGCGGGGGGGGGGCAGGGAGAATAATCTTCAAACGGCAGGACTGGGTTTTGGCGAGCTCTGTCTCATTTGCGGCGCTGCCTGGGGTCCCACAAATATAACAGCCCGGTGCTTGGGGGCTCCCTCCGCGCACATTCCGAGCCGATTTCATTTTGCAGCACGGAAAAGGGATTGCTTAACGGAAATCTTCGCCACTTACAGCCTTGTTCGGCAAACTCCACGGTGGGGAATTCAGGCCTTGGAGCAAGGGACGCAGGGAGAGAAAGAAGTTCGAAATAGTGCTGTAACTTTTGGCTGCCGTGCCCGAGGGGAGCAACAGTCCCAAATAAATCTTTGCACCCCCATAAATCTGTTGTATGCACATTTCATACACAGTGTATGATTAATAGTAATAATAATAATAATAATAATAATAATAATAATAATAATAATAATAATAGCAATAATAACAGTTGTTGTTGTTGTTGTTGTTGTTGTTGTTGTTGTTGTTGTTGTTAATACCTTGCCCATTTGGCTGGGTCTCCCCAGCCACTCTGGGTGACTTCCAACAGAATATTAAAAACACAATAAAACATCAAACATTAAAAACTTCCCTAACCAGGGCTGCCTTCAGATGTCTTCTAAAAGTCAGATACAGTCATACCTCATGTTACGTTTGCTTCAGGTTGCGCGTTTTCAGGTTGCGTCCCACGGCGACCCGGAAGTACCAGAAAGGGTTACTTCTGGATTTTGTTGCTCGCGCATGCGCAGACGCGCAAAATGACACCACACACATGCGCAGAAGCGGTGAATGGCAACTCATGCGTGTGCAGATGTGGGCTGCGTTCTTTTCAGGTTGCTAACGGGCCTCCGGAACGGATCCTGTTTGCAACCATAGGTACCACTGTGGTTGTTTATTCCCTTGACATCTGGTGGGAGGGCGTTCCACAGGGCAGGTGCCACCACCGAGAAGGCCCTCTGCCTGGTTCACAGTGGGACGGACTCCCTTCAAAAGTGGTGGTCTTTCCTTCCTTGGAAGCTTCTAAACAGAGGTTGGATGGCCACCTGCCAGGGATTCCTTATGTGTGATTCATACATTTTTTTGGGGGGGGGGCACGGGTTGGACTAAATGACCCTTGGTGTCCCTTCCGCTCTACAATTCTATGATTCTATGATTCAGCACTGTGCCAAGAACAGCTCTCCGGTTTCTTGAATGCTTTCTTCCTTTGCAGAAGAGGCTTTTGTTTTTCTGCCTCGTTCGAAGAATTGCTTGAGAATTTCGTTACCATTCCTGTGGGTGCAGGATGGCCGAGGCTGTTGTCTGTAGCCAACGAAAGGGCAACTTCTCCAGAAATCTGGCAGCAAAATTGCCCCGCAGTCAACTGTGCTGCTTGTTGTCATGAGGATCTGGCCCATGCTCCCATCCAACTCTGGCCCTGATCCTGCCAGGACTCTCGCTTCAGCACCCTGCACACAAGGTTTCCGGCACTGCCACCCGCAGGCTGACCCTCAAGTTCTCAGAGGTGCAACATCTTTAAAAGGTACAGCCCCAATTCTCAACACCCCCCATGGGTATGATATTTCCTATTCCGTAAAGTTTTGCATGTTTTCAAGGCAACATTAATTGGAAAGATAAGTTCGTTGTTGGAGCCACTCCCCTCCCCCGGATGATCTTGCTATAATGAGTGTGCTGTTATTAAAGTAGGCCTAGGAATCCCCGAGAGATCTTGGGCTGGGTTGCCTTGCCTTCAGAAAAGGAGTGAGCAAATCCAGTGAGGAGATCTCTGTTAGCCTGCCTTGATGAGCAAGGAAGAGCAAGTCAAATGAAAAAGAGATTTAAAGGATTTGAAGCTGGATCGGGCGAGGCAGAGAGCCGTCTCCTGCAATCCCCGTGGCTTCCTTTCAACCTGCAATTACATTTGAATGAGGAACTTGGAATTTCCAACATCTACGTTGTAATCACCCCACTTTCCCTCTGCGAAATAAATTGGATATATCAAGTTATGTAACTCTCAGAACTATAGTTCCCGGGAGAAAATCAAGACAGTGAAACCCAGTTTAAAACCAGTTTGGGGGCCACAGCGCGGACGTAGGTTAGGATTGGGTCCTAGGCAAGAAACCATCTCTCTTTGAACCTTTCATGTGTGTCCACACCCTAAGCCCATTCTATCTTGCTTCCACATTAATTTGCTTTCTTTTCAATAAAAAAGTATAAAGGTATAAAAAAGGTATTTTGAACACATTTTCTTTTTTTTTGAAATCCATGCCAGTGATTTATTATACAGATAAATGAATGAGCGTCTACCAAATTGACTGCCTTTGACGGGTTTCAGGGAAGCTAAGCCAAGCCTTGCCATTTCACACCACTAGATTTTTTTTTTTAATAAAATTTTTATTGATTTTACAAATTTTTAAAGACAAACAAACAACTAAAAAGACATACAAACACGTATAGTTTCATAGCATTTTTTCATAAACTTCTTTTCCAGGACTCCCCCATACCCCCCCTTCCTGCATCCCAATGTCCACAATTTTTAAGCAACTTCTGAGTATTCCTTTCCAACCTCTGTCATCTTAATCTTTTCTGTAATCTAATCTTATGTCACTGTATCCCTTTTTTTCCCTAAAAACCTCGACATTCTAACATTCATCAAGTTTATAGTAGTCCTTAAGATAACTTTTGAATTTTCTCCATTCTTCTTCCGCCGTCTCTTTTCCCTGATCCCGGATTCTGCCTGTCATCTCGGCCAGTGTCATATAGTCCATCACTTTCATCTGCCATTCTTCCAGAGTGGGTAGATCTTGTGTCTTCCAATACTTTGCGATGAGTATTCTTGCTGCTGTTGTAGCATACATAAAAAAAATTCTGTCCTTCTTTGACACCAATTGGCCAACAATGCCCAGGAGAAAGGCCTCTGGTTTTTTAAGAAAAGTACATTTAAGTACCTTTTTCATTTCATTATAAATCATTTCCCAGAAAGCCTTAATCTTCGGGCATGTCCACCAAAGGTGGTAAAAGGTACCTTCAGTCTCTTTACATTTCCAACACTTGTTATCAGGCAAATGGTAGATCTTTGCTAGCTTGACTGGGGTCATGTACCACCTGTAAGTCATTTTCATAATGTTTTCCTTTAAGGCATTACATGCCGTGAATTTAATACCGGTGTTCCACAACCACTCCCAGTCAGCAGACATAATGTTATGACCAATGTCCTGTGCCCACTTAATCATGGCCGATTTAACTGTTTCATCTTGTGTATTCCATTTCAGCAACAAGTTATACATTCTTGATAAATTCTTAGTATTGGGTTCTAACAATTCAGTCTCTAATTTTGATTTTTCCACTTGAAAGCCAATTTTCCTATCCTGTTTGAAAAACTCCATTATTTGACGATATTGAAACCAATTTTGTACTTTATGTTTCATTTTCTCATGACTTTGTAATTTCAGTTTATCTCCCTCTTGTTCCAAGATTTCCCAATACTTCGGCCATCCGACCTCCATATTGAGTTTCTTCACTGCCTTAGCCTCCACAGGAGACACCCATCTAGGGGTTTTGTTTTCCAACAGATCTTTGTATCTTATCCAAACATTAAACAATGCCTTTCTAACAATGTGGTTTTTAAAGGCCCTATGCAGCTTAATTTTATCATACCATAGATATGCGTGCCAACCAAATGCGTTATTGAAACCTTCCACATTTTCTCTTAAAATACACATCTCTACATTTTATTTTAGGGACACGGGTGCCACTGTGGGTTAAAACCACAGAGCCTAGGACTTGCTGATCAGAAGGTCGGCGATTCGAATCCCTGCGTCGGGGTGAGCTCCTGTTGCTCGGTCCCTGCTCCTGCCAACCTAGCAGTTCGAAAGCACATCAAAGTGCAAGTAGATAAATAGGTACTGCTCCGGCGGAAAGGTAAACGGCGTTTCCGTGCACTGCTCTGGTTCGCCAGAAGCGGTTTAGTCATGCTGGCCACATGACCCGGAAGCTGTACGCCGGCTCCCTCGGTCAATAAAGGGAGATGAGTGCCGCAACCCCAGAGTCAGTCACGACTGGACCTAATGGTCAGGGGTCCCTTTACCTTTACCTTTACCTTTTATTTTATATTTTAATGGGCATCAGTTTGGTTCATGTTAGTCAAGACCTTTGCATGGCTCTAGCATAGATTTTAACAATTCAAAC
Source organism: Podarcis liolepis (assembly GCF_965112155.1). Classification (NCBI taxonomy): domain Eukaryota; kingdom Metazoa; phylum Chordata; class Lepidosauria; order Squamata; family Lacertidae; genus Podarcis; species Podarcis liolepis. The sequence continues at coordinate 5,465,471 of NC_139569.1, read as the reverse complement.
ATTAAAAAAAGGAACCGTCATGCATGCCATGAATGTATTTGGATAATTATTCCAGAGTGCTGAAGTTTGACCCTTTGGTCCTGCAATAATTTTCGCTGCCCAACCTCTGAGGGTTCTCTGTATGTTTTCAAGTGCATCTGGAGTAGCGGCTACATAACGTTCACCAACCATTTTAGGCTTTAGGGAACATCTGCATCTTTGAGCATGTTCTGCGGTCGCCACGCTGTCCCGGCCACTTTGTTTTTGCAACAGGGCTTGGAGAAAAGGCAGATCCAGTAGAATTAATCTGGGGCTTGAAAAGCACCATAGAGTTGAAAGAGTGTCAGTTCTATGGGCTTTTCAAAGGGTGGGTGGGAGCCTGACCCTCCACGAGTCACAGCCACATCAGCTTTCCTTGCCAACAAAGGTCCGTATAGTTAAAGCTACGGTTTTCCCAGTAGTGATGTATGGAAGTGAGAGCTGGACCATAAAGAAGGCTGATCGCCGAAGAATGGATGCTTTTGAATGCTGGTGCTGGAGGAGACTCTTGAGAGTCCCATGGACTGCAAGAAGATCAAACCTCTCCATTCTGAAAAAATCAGCCCTGAGTGCTCACTGGAAGGACAGATCCTGAAGCTGAGGCTCCAATACTTTGGCCACCTCATGAGAAGAGAAGACTCCCTGGAAAAGACCCTGATGTTGGGAAAGATGGAGGGCACAAGGAGAAGGGGATGACAGAGGATGAGATGGTTGGACAGTGTTCTTGAAGCTACCAGCATGAGTCTGACCAAACTGCGGGCGGCAGTGGAAGACAGGAGTACCTGGCGTGCATGGGGTCCATGGGGTCACGAAGAGTCGGACATGACTAAATGACTAAACAACAACAAAATTTCCAGGGAGCAGAGACGGAGCAATGGGAGCTCACCCCGTCGTGGGGATTCGAACTGCCAACCTTCTGATTGGCAAGTCCTAGGCTCTTTGGTTTAACCCACAGTGCCACCAATGTCTTACAGGTGCTCAGTGGTTTAGACCACAGCATTGGAGGTAACCACCCACACCACCTTCAGACCAAGGGGCAGAGAGGGGAGGGCAAGTTCAGAGGCATTGTGGGTACCAGGGGAAAACCTCAAGGGCACCATTGCATCCACCGGCGCTATTTTGGAGATCCCTGGATGAGAGAGTTGTTCCTGGGGTCATCTTCCAACATGAACATGAGTCTTATGCTGTGGTGTTCGCCTGGGAATTGGTTCCAGGCTTGAGAAAGGCTTTGGCCAAACACCTTCTAATGGGCCACCTCCCATGTTGGTTGACACCTGCTAATGGTTTCATTTGGTGGTGGAAATGGCAGGGGGTTGGTGGGCAATGTTTACAGGGCCCACAATGCACTGGGGGAATGATACATCCTAGGTATTGCTATAAGAATTCTAAGGTGTCAAATATAAAGTAAATGTTCATCAATGTACAAGACTAACACATACATAAGTATATAAATCACGTGTCTGAAATAGTACAGGAGAGCAATCCTGAAGCCATTTTGACTCTCCCAATGACCTCAAATATTCCTCTGCAGTAAGGGAGGCAAATGGGGAAAGCCTTCCCACTCTCTTTTTGCTTACAAATCCTGCCTTAAGGGCATATTTGTGTATGAATAGGGTGAGCCTGGCAAGGCCCCAGTGCTGCCAGGGCCCTGGGTTCCCAAAGGCTGCCCCAGATGCCTCCTGCTGATGCCCAGTCTGTTTGCCAGTTGTTGTGCCCATGTAGGGTTGCCATATTTTGAAGAGCAAAAAAAAAAAAAAAAGAGGACACATTTGCTGACTTCAGCTTTCAACTATGGATCTCTATGGCGATTCCCATCATGAAAAGGAGGACGTGTCCTGGAAAAAGAGGACATATGGCAACCCTCAGCCTAACCTTTCCCACAGAATTCTTGGACAAGAAGAATGTAGTGCCAGGAATGCAGAGTCTTCTGAGTTAATTGGAGGAAGTGCAGGATGCAAATGTGGTAAATGAAATATTGCTGTGCTATGGACTAGAAACATGAAGGATGAGATTTCCAGGAAGCTGGGATTCTGGACCTAGTGCAAATTTCTAAGCACCAGGGAAATGACACACCTGCCACTTTTGGCAAGCAGTGTCCCCTCCAGCATACTGGGACATTAAAAGCTACCCCCCAAAAAAAATTGCTAAGTTATTTTTCTTTTCTTTTTTAGCTTCTTAACTTGACTCACTGTCATATTTTCCTGACTGTGTGACCCCCTTGAATACTCCCAATGCCAGGTAAACAACTCCCAAGGGTCAATTAAGATGTCTTGAGATGATTAAAGCTTGTCACTGATGAAACCCAGTAGTAATTAGCAAATTAAAATTAAAAAAACACCTCCTTTTGATTAGTACTCAGCATAATTCCCTCCAATTATTCAAAGTTCACAACTGCAGGGGGTGAGAGATCTACGGGAATACTTTATTTATATCCTTATATTTGTCTTTCCTCCAATCAACTTTGTGAATCTAGTTAATCATCAATGCTGGAACTTGTTATCTTAGAGAGTCCCATCGGCAAACTGTCACTCTGCCTGATTATTGCCAGTGGCAGCTCAGCAAAAAGATTTTTTTACGGGATGTGGAACAGGAAGCAGGGAGAGAGACAGAGAGGGAGGGAGGAATATCTTTCATACGACATGAATCAAAAGTCATTCCGAAGTGTTTGGAAGAGGAGAAGAACCTGGTGTCAGGAAGACTTGAGCCCAGAGTGGGTCTTGACCTGGCAAACTGAGGTGGCATGTATGGACTCCGCTAGCAGAGCACTGGCCTCCTTTTGTCTAGAAATGGGAAGTGTAAATGAACCCAATAACATAAGACGAGTCTGCAGGATCAGGCCAATGGCCAAATCCAGCCCAGCATCCTATTCTCACAGTGGCCAACCAGCAGTGGCAGAGTCTCAAATTTCAACGCCACACTATGCAATCAGTGGAGGAGGAAGGGGGGTGCGGTGGGGGTGGTTTGCCCTGGGTGTCACCACTGAGGGGGGGGTGACAAAATGCCGGGTGGCACTCACAGCAGGGCCTGCAGCGCGCCCAAGTCACGCATCTCTCCTGGGTGGCTTGTGTTTGAATTCCTGCTCCGTGGTTGCAGTCATGGGATTGTTGTCTTTCACATGACGGTATATGTTTTGACTCCACAGAGTGGGAAGTGACAGAGACAGGATGTTTGTGTGACTGTGTTCTGTGAAGTGGGACTATTGTCCTTTGTTCTTTGCTGTCTGATGCTAGAGAGAGAGAGGGAGCCATGTTGCAGTGCTCCATGTGTGTTTATATGTAAATAAAGTAGATTAGCCAAAATGCTAAGATGCTGAGGTCTGTCACACGCATGATGCACAAACTCTGCGGATCCCTAAGTGTGCCGGTGTCGGTTGGCATCGGTCTCTGTGATGTTCGGGCTGAAGAACGCTTATGAAGCTCCCGAACGATTGACCAGGAGGGAGAGAACATGTCAGTCGGGCATGTGTCTCTGCCAGGGTCCTATTCAAGTGTAGGCTGAACTCCTGACAGCTTGGGCATGCGCAGTCTCCACTCTGCCCAAATGGTCCGCCTGCTGCCTCCCCCCCAGCTGTAGGGCGGCTGAGTGGGAGGAGACAGGCAGACTCCAGGGGCCCTGCAGTGTACCCCATCCCTATGGGGTGAGCGCCCCAGGTGCCCAAGCATCTTCCTCCACCGCTGTATGCAATGCCAACATTTGGTGCCCCCCCGTCTATTGTGCCCCATTCTGAATCATAGTTGTGGCATCACCTGCATCAGCGCCCTCCATGCCCAGCGCGACTGAATAAGTCACGCTCCCCTAAATCCCCCTTACCCCTCCAGGTGTCTGTAGGAAACACAGAAGCGGGAGCTTAACACAAGCGCTACTCTCCCCTTCCTGTGGTTTCCAGTCACTGGTATTCAGAAGCATTCTTGCTTACCGATTCGCTGCTTAATTGCAGACTCCACATCCAGGTGGAGGATCGACTCCCCATCCAAAAGCAATTTCGTATCTGGTTCCCGTGGGATCCATTCCACTGCCGACGGATCTCTCCAGGCCTCTTCATTGTCTTAACTTATTACCCAAGCAGAGAATGGATAAAGTACTTGACTGAGATCGTTCTCCCTCTCCCCACCCCCCAAATAACATGACTCAGAAGATTGTGTTACTCATCACGAACCTGGTGCCTCCGCTCCCCTTCAAACGCTTTTGGAATTGTTTGCGGCTAATAAGTCCTTCCCCCAGGAAGTTATTGTTCTGTGTGGGGAAATCCTCTTGATGTTCTTTAGATGTAACGGTACAAGTGTTCAGGCATCATCCCCATTGAAAGTACATGTGATTGTGATGGGCGAGTCCTAAGACTATAAGACGTGGCTGCTGGATTAGACCAGTGGCCCATCAAGCCCAGCATCCTGTTCTCCCAGTGGCCAGTGGAAAACCTGAAACAGGACCTGAGTACAAGAGTAATCTCCCCTCGTGTGGTTTCTTACAACCCGTATTCAGAAACATTGCTGTCTCCAACTGTGGAGGCAGATCCAGCCATCATGGCTGCTAGCCTCAAGAGCAAATTCTCCTCCATGAATTTGCTTAATCCTCTTTTAAAGGCATCCAGGTTTGTTGTGATGGCCTGGGGCTCGGGCTCAGACTCGGAACCACTCAGTCTGCACCGGATCCTTTGCCTCAGGCATCATCTGAACCAAGTCTGGGGCCTGATTCTGAAGAGTCCCAGTTTGCACAGGTTCCCCTGCAACAAGCACCAGCTGAGGCCAGAGCCTGCCCTGGGCCATCACTTACAGCTGCTCCACTACCAGTTGGGCCAGGAGAGGCTGAGGTGACCCCTGGGTCTAGGAACCCACGACGTCTCCCAAGCTGCAGAGACTGAGGTCTGAGAGAAGGAGAGACCTGAGTACTCGCAGGAGGAGTGCTCGCCTTCGGGCGAAACAGGGAGGTGAGTCACTGGTGGATCAGGACTGGCCGTTACCCCGACAAAGATAAAAGGCTGTCGGATCCCGCCCCAGGTTGCAGGAGCAACATTGCTGTTTGCTAGAACCTGCCTGAGATCCTGCCCCTGTCCTTGCCTGGCTTCCTGCCTCGGCCCTGTCGGACTGACTCCCAGCGGAACCTCGAATTCTGGACCGGTCCTGGACTGTGTTTCATGGGTTACTACCAGGCCCAGCACATTTGTGACTATCACTGCCTCCTGGAGGTGCGGGTTCCATAGTGTAACTATGTGCTGTGTGAAGAAGGACTTTCTTTTGACCACAGAGGCTAGCACAGCCAATAGAGTAAGGATTGTTACTCTCCATCCACTTTCTCAACACTATGAATAATTTTGCACACCTGCATCACATCTCTTGCCTTCTCTTGAAGCCTAAAAGTCCCAAATGCTGCAAACTTTCCTCATTCCATCCCCTCGGTCTTTTTGCTTTGCCCGTTTCTGGTCCTTTTCCAACTCTGCAATATCCTTCCTGAGGTGAGGTGACCATATTTGTGCACAGTATCCACCACAGATTTGTATGAAAGCGTTGTGATGTCAGCAGTTTTATTTTCAATTGCTTTCCTAATGATCCGTAGCATGGAATTTGCCTTTTCCGCAGCTGCGCCACACTGGGTCAACATCGCCGCTGAGCTATCCGGTAGCTTTCTCAGCCTGCCACTGACTGCAGCCCTGAAGCCCGAGGTAATGGCTGGCTCCTCCTTGAAAACAAATCTTTCAAGTGACATTTAAAAAATAGTAATGAGGAAGAACGATGGCAGGAAAGAAGCAGAGAGCTTTCTTGTCCAGATGATCATCAAATGTTGGTTGAGAGTTGAATAATAATAATAATTTCCCCAGCCACTCTGGGCAGCTTCCAACACAATATTAAAATACAGTACTGCATCAAACATTAAAAGCATCCCTAAACAGGGCTGACTTCAGATGCCGTCTAAAAGTCTGGTAGTTGTTGTTCTCTTTGGCATCTGGTGGGAGGGCGTTCCACAGGGCGGGTGCCACCACCGAGAAGGCCCTCTGCCTGGTTCCCTGTAACTTGACTTCTCGCAGGGAGGGAACCGCCAGAAGGCCCTCGGCTCTGGACCTCAGTGTTTGGGTAGAACAATGGGGGTGGAGATGCTTCTTCAGCTATACTGGACCGAGGCTGTTTAGGGCATTAAAGGTCAACACCAACACTTTGAATTGTGCTTGGAAATGTACTGGGAGCCAATGTAGGTCTTTCAACCGGTGTTATGTGGTCTTGGCAGCCGCTCCCAGTCACCAGTCTAGCTGCCACATTCTGGATTAGTTGTAGTTTCCGGGTCACCTTCAAAGGTAGCCCCACATAGAGCGCATTGCAGAAGTCCATGTGAGAGATAACCAGAGCATGCACCACTCTGGCGAGAGAGTCTGCGGGCAGGTAGGGTCTCAGCCTGCGTACCAGATGGAGCTGCCCTGGACACAGAATTGCCCTGTGCCTCCATGGACAGCAGGGAGTCCAAAATGACTCCCAGGCTGCACACTTGGTCCTTCAGGGGCACACTCACCCTCTTCAGGACCAGGGAGTCCTCCACACCCACCTGTCCCCTGTCCACCGAAAACAGAACTTCTGTCTTGTCAGGATTCAACCTCAATCTGTTAGCTGCCATCCAAGAAGTTGAATTAACAGAGGGGAAGATTCCCACCCTTTCCACTTGCGTCTCTCTACCCCCCACCCAAGTCAGAGGGACAGGGGCTTCTCCTGTGCAAGTTGGCTGCCAGAGGGCTGGTGGGGAGCTCACCCCCTCCAAAGAGGCTTGGAGCACTGGCGGAGGAAGAGGAGTGTGTGGGGGAGCGCACTGCCCCCGGCAGCGTGATCCCACTGGGGTGCCATCGCGGCTGCCCCCCGCCTGCACTGGGGGCCACGCCCCTGCGGTCGGTGCGCCACACCCCCAGGACACATGCCACGCCCCCAGGATGTTCGGCAGTCCCCCTGCCTGCTCTCTGCCCCCCCGGTGCCCGAGCATGAAGCTCTGCCACTGGCTTGGAGCGCAAGGTAATGTAAGGAAATTCATAAATTAAGAAAGTATTCTGTCTCCTCACCTCATTGTTCAGGGGACTCCCTAGCCCTACAGAGAAGCTTTCAGAAGACGGTACATTAGGGGTGAGGAAGCCATATGTGACGTTAACATACGAGAGTGCTGGAGGTGACATAGTTAAACAGGTTACCCAATCAGAACCTGGGGGTGGAGTCAGAGGGACTGTAAAACCAGCTCTGGGAGGGGTGAAGGGAGGAGTTGGTTGGTTGGTTGGTGTGGGAGTGAATTGGGATAGAGTCCGGGGGTAGGTTGAGTTAGTGTAGCGAAATAAGCTGAGTCAGGAACAGTTAGGAGCTAGGAAGACAAGTAAATATCAGAGAGGTGGTTTAGTGAGTGAGAGCAGGTAGCGGAAGTTATAGGTCTGGATAGGCACCCCATGATTGTAATTGACCGATACCGTTTATGAAACCACATGCTTGATAAACTGCAATAAATAAACAGAAGTTTATGTTCCAATTTAACCCTGACTGGACTCAGTATTGTCCCAGGTAGGGCCTGGGTGGTGGCAGCGAGAAATAAAGTGGTGGCACAGGGATCAATAGACAGTGAAACGTCCGGGGATCCTGCGTGATCGCCACACCATGGTCCTCCAACTGCAGTTAGATTCCAGCAACCAGCAGCCCCAGAAGCCAGCAGGGGTAACAGTCAGGGACGATGGAAGTGGTAGTCCAGCAACTTCTCATACTTCTCATACCGTCCAGTTTTTTCCAATTCAGAACTGGGATGCGCCTCCCATGATCTGTGCCTAACTCTCACCCCGAAAAAGTGCTTTTTCCAGGGCAAGAGTGCATGACAGAGAGGCATCCAAAATGGCGGCCAGGATCTTGCATGAAAAAAATGAGATGTCCCGTTTTTTCCCTAGGGCACCTGGAAAGTATAACATCTGGAGGGCCACAAGTTCCCCACTCCTTATGCATGTGTGTGCTAGTCCTGGGGGTGTTACCGTGAGGTGTGGTCAAAGTCTGGTCCTGGGCCAAGGGTCTGGAGACTGTCCACCAAGGGGAAAGCGGGGTCCAAAGCAAGAAGCTGGGCGTGGTCGGGAACTCCGGAAAACCAGGTCTGGGTGCTGGCAGAAACAGGTTTCCAACGTCGTTGCTCCCACAACCTGGGACTGGGCTGACTGGCCTTTATCTCCTCTGGGGCCTAGGGCAGTCCCGGCCCACAGGTGCCTTGCCTCTCCTGGCCTTAAGGCGAGCACTCCTCCTGAGAGCACTTAGTTCCCTCCGCCTCTCTGCCCTGAGCCTCTGCAGCTCAGGAGAGGCTGGAGGGTTACTGGACCCAGGGGCAGCTTCCCCTTCCCCTGGCAGGGCTGGGAGAGGCGCACCTGTAGGCAATGGGTCCTCAATCACCTCCGGAGCCAGAGTGGAATCACCTGGTGTCTGCTCCTGAGGATCCGGCACAGGTGCAGGCGCTTCAGATTCAAGCCCCTGCCCCGGCTCAGCCGGCCCTGGAGGCGGGGACTCCTGTGCAGGCTGGGATTCCTTCGGTTCAGCCTCTGAATCAGATTCCCAGGCCATCACAATGTGCTTGCAGGGGGAACTTTGTTCTGTTAACTCTAGGGTAGCCCAAGTGTACTTACTGAACTACAACTCCCACTGCCTCCCTGGCTGCTGGAAATGCTAGCTGAGGATGATGGGAACTAGAGTCCAACAGCAACTGAGGGTGCTCTACGTTGGCTGCCCCTGAGTCAACTTACCTTGAGATCATCTTTCCATGAGGGCTGATTTCACCAATGCCCCAATGAGTTGCCTTTGAGATATAACAGAGAGCAGACTGTCTAGCCCAGACACAAACACCACAGAACACCTTAAGGAGAATCTAGTCCTAACGCTCGGTGTTTCTGCCAGCGCGGAGTCCGCCCCCGAATCAAACATTAGCAAATTAACACATACGGAATAATGAATTAATGGGTTAATAATTCATCAAATCAAACAGCAAGGCGGGAGCTGTTGAATAATGCCACCCTAAATCACGATAATCTGCATAATGGGAACCAGAGGAAGACCATGAATATTCACGGAAAACGGGTATTTCGTTGAAATCCTTCGGGGTGGGGAGGGGCAGCAGGGTGGGGGTGGCCACGATCCAGCAAATTGCACTCAAGCCACCGTTTGCTGCTGCCAAAGTCTGTGGGTTCGCCGTAACCAAAACCACAATCTAATCCTGTGGTTTGAAAATGGTGCCTTTGCTGGGAGCAGATTTTAATCAGGCCTTGGAAGTAGGTTTTAGAAACAAAGTCTCCCCAAGCCCCCCCCCCCCCATTTCTTCCTTCCGTTCCATTGCAAAGTATTGATATTATACTTTCTGCCCTACAGAATTCTTCTCCTGTTGTAGGTCCCCCACAGCCTGGGCTTGATGGACCCTTTGTCTGACCCAGCAGGGCTCCCACCCACGTTCTTCTACTACAGACCACTTAATTGTTGGCACAACTTCACATCTTTCCTATATATATCTCTGAAACAAAACCCAGACTCTGCATTTTGGGCTCCGCCTTGGTTTTGCTGGCCGTGTCCACTCCCAAGTTGAACGTGTTACGATCGTATCTTTTTCTTGGGGTTGCCAAAGGTCCAATGACTCTCCATTCTCCATCCATTTTATAGCCTTCTTTCTTGTTTCATTATCCATCTCCCTCTCTCTCTCTCTCCTTGGACCTCTTCCCAGTCCATTCACTCAATCTTCCTTCTATTTAATTTGGTGCTATTTATAGAGCTGGCTGATACTTGTGCACGCAGACCATTTTTCAAGCTGAATAGTGCAATTTTCTTAGAAATAATGTTTTTTGGGGGTGGTTGCCATGTTCTAATGCAAAATGTGAATTAAAAATCCTTCTGGGAGTGACTTCTTCTCTTTTCTATATTAGTCATTTCTTAAAACTCCTGTGACATCAGAGGAATAACATTTTACAACCAGAAATTATTATATTCATTCCATCTTCTTCAGAAATATTCTATATCTATCTATCTATCTATCTATCTATCATCTATCTATCTATCTATCATCTATCTGTCTATCATCTATCTATCAGCTATCATGCTATGCTATGCTTTCCAGCTATCTACGAACAGAGTCCTGTTCAGACCAAGGTCTATGTAGTCTAGGCATAGGCAACCTTCGGCCCTCCAGATGTTTTGGACTACAATTCCCATCATCCCTGACCACTGGTCCTGTTAGTTAGGGATCATGGGAGTTGTAGGCCAAAACATCTGGAGGGCCAAAGATTGCCTATGCCTGATGTAGTCCAACATTTCCACCCCCTCAACTCACAGTGGTCAGCCTGTCCCAATGGAAAATTCACAAAAAAGGAGCACAATGACCATCTCCCACACATAATCCCCAGCAGCTGGTCTAATTTATAGCCATTTGGACCAGAAGCTGTTGGCTAGTAGCTACTGGGCAATTTTACAGGGTCTTTTCAAATATACATGCCCATCTGAAACCCAAAAGAACACTTAGCTTGATTGTTTGTTTCCCTATCCAGCCTGGTCAGTACTTGATTCTGCTGTGACTGAATTTTTCTACATGCAAAAAGATGCTGGAGTCTACAATGCAGAGCCGACCCCACAGTGATCAATTCAATGGGTTCCCCTAACAAAGATGAAAAACGTGTGCTTTAAAAAACTGAAATTATGAACATGGGTGATCCGTTCCAGACTTTTAAAAACAACCCCTAAAACAGCAATTTAACATGAATTTCACTATCTAGCGAGACCATTGATCCATACATAAAACAAAAGCAATGCACTGTACTATAAAATAAATAAGACAGTATTGTAGATGATAAAAATTAAAATTACATTTTTTTCTTACCTGCACTGATGATAGTTATTGTTTGGATGGGGGACTTTTATCCATTTCTGCATTCACACAATCAAACAACCAGTAGCTGAACTGGGATCCACACAGTCACAAAAACAAATTAACTGAAAAAGCCTCAAAAACAAAAACGCAAAATAAATAGCAAAAACAAAAGCCCAAACTTAATCCATTCCGGAAGTCTGTTTGACTTCCAAAATGTTCAAAAACTAAAGCATAGCTTCTGATTGCTGAAGGCGCCCCGGAAACAATAGCTGACAGCCGCATTGGATGTTTGGCTTCCCTGGAAACGAAAGCCATGTTGGTCCCCCTTTGGAAGTAACCCTCAAACTAGATAAAGAAGATAATCTGCCCTCTGATGTTGGAGTTTTAAGGGTGGGGTGGAATGCCTCCCAAACCAGGTGACGTTGCCCAGTTTGGCTTCTTTCAATTATTGCTGCTGTTGTTCTTAATTTGTCAGTTGCCTAACAGAGGGATCCTAGGCGATTTACAAACAGGTTTCACAGTATAGCTCGGAGAGCAAGAGACTCTTAATCTCAGGGTTGCGGGTTTGAGCGAAAGATTCCTGTGCTGCAGCAGTTTGTACTAGATGATTCTTGTGGTCCCTTCTCACTCTACAATTCTATGAAAATACAAAATGGTTAAAATCACCAGCCATCAAAATTTAAAGATATAAAACGTAACACACCACCCAGAGGGGAAAAAAACAACCACGAAAGAACTTCTCAGAAACCCAGCATGACGCTAACATAAAGCCTTGAAGCAAATGATCCAGATGTTCCAGCAGGGATTGCCAGTCTGGTGAACTCCAGATCTTATTGGACTCCAAGCATCCTCAGGCCCAGCCAGGATAGCCAATGGACAGGGATGCTGCGGTCCAACAACTTATGGAGGTACCACCTTGGTTACCCCTGAAGTGTAAGCAAGATGCAGTGATAACAGCAAGAACCTTTAGTGAACTACATAACTGGGAAACAGAGGCAAAGCAACTGCTTATATCAGCCTTTCTCAACCTGTGGGACCCAGATGTTGTTGAACTACAACTCCCATCACCCCTAGCTAGCAAGGCCGGAGCTCAGGGATGATGGGAGTTGTAGTCCAACAGCATCTGGGGACCCACAGGTTGAGAACCGCTGGCTTATATACATTTCTGGAAGCCTGGGCCACTCCCACTCCCAACGTGATTGGCTATCTAAACTTCCAAACTGCGAATCACGAGTCAGAGTTCAAGGGCCAATGGCAGAGGCCGAAATCCCGAAATGTTCTGTGATTGGACAACATGTATCAAATCAGAAGATCATAATCCTAGTTCAGACTCAAGCTCAGGCAAACACAGAACACGGAATACATAACACCCCCATCATCATCATCTACACCCAAAAACTTCTTGAGAAGTTCTAATATCATAGGAGAGGACAACATTTTTCTTTCCTCCCTCCCTCATAAGAACATAAGAAGAGCCTGCTGGATCAGGCCAGATGCCAGTGAGAAAACTTCAAGCAGGATCTGAGCACACAGGAAGTCTTCTTTCCTGTGGCTTTCAGCTTCTGAAGTAATTTGCAAGTTTGGAAGCCTCTCCTGTGCCATTCCCGATGCACCTCCAGGGTACAAAGGAACTCACTTGTCCCACAGATCTGGAAACGTTTATTTATTTTTGCTGATCTCACGTTTCACAACTTGTAGGCTTACCCGGAGGCAGCAACCTGGTCACAGTTCAGCGCTGGGTTTCTGTGGCTCAGCTGCTCTCACATCTGTGCTGCTTTTTCTATGCGCAGCTCCAGTGAGGTCACACGGTCAAATGTGGACCGATACGAAAGGAGAAGTCCAGAGGCGGAAGGGGCTGCGTGTTTGCTTGGCTGAATCCTTTGATCTAGGGTCAAATTTTCTTAATCGGCAACTTGTGAATGTGACCACCATCAAGTATTGTTGTGTATTTTACAAGTCCAAGGATGTCCCTGCTTAGAAAGCAGTCTGCCCTAGGATCATTTGATGGCAATGCCAAGATGTCAGTTCTTGGCTCTGACATTTTCTAGAATATTGTTGTTGTTGTTTGATTTGATTTTTTGTATTTCTATTTTTTGTATTCAAATGAATCTCAAAGCGGCTTAAAAAAAGCTAAAGGACCCCTGACAGTTAAATCCAGTCACAGACGACTCTGAGGTTGCAGCGCTCATCTCGCTTTACAGGCCGAGGGAGCCAACATTTGTCCACAGATAGGTTTTTGGGGGTCATATGGCCAGCATGACTAAGCCACTTCTGGCGCAACAGAACACCGAAACTAGAGCAGCGCACGGAAACGCCGTTTACCTTCCCACCAGAGTGGTACCTATTTATCTACTTGCAATTTTGGTGTGCTTTTGAACTGCTAGGTTGGCAGGAGCAGGGACCGAGCAACGGGAGCTCACCCTGTTGCGAGGATTCGAACCGCCGACCTCCTGATCGACAAGCCCAAGAGGCTCAGTGGTTTAGACCACAGCGCCACCCGTGTTCCTCAAAGCAGCTTACAACCAATAAATAACCATAACTTAATAAAACATAACAGCACATCGCAAATACAGCATCTATCATATAAACTAATTAACAAATGATCAATAAAACAGTTTCAATCTATAAAAAACTTAACGAAACAGCAACTAAAAAAAAAAAGACTAAACCTCACAATTATAACGTCAAACTTACCAGCAGAGAGCAACCTGGTCAGCTGATCAGCGGCGGAAGAAGCCTCTCAGGCACCTGGGGAGGCATGCCCAGGGGCGAGACTGCCCATAGGGGCATGGCGTGGTGCCCATAGGGGCAGAACGGTGCTCTCGGCGTCCCGTGCTGTCTGTATGGGTGCCGTGGCATGCCTCATGCCGTTCCCTAGGGATTAGGTGGGGCGCACAGCACCCATAAATGTGGGGCGCGCCATGGGGCCTCAGCTGCCCTACAGCTGAGGGGGAGGCAGCAGGCAGACAACGCAGAGCCTGCGGGCACTGGAATGCATAGCTCATGCCTGCTGCAGGCCCCGCTGTGACAAGTGCCGCCTGCCATTTTGTCACCCCCCATCAGGGTGACACCCAGGGCGAACCACACCCCCTTTGTACGCCCCTGCAGCTGACAGCAGTTAACTCCTATCTCTGTTTCCCAATCCTTTCCTGCCCTCTATAGCAAAGTACTGATTGTATGCTCCTCGGAGCAGGGACCTCTCCTTTTGTGTTTTGTCCAGCACCATGTTGAATGAAGGCACAATCCTGCAAACTACATCTTTCTGCCCCTTGTCATTGTAGCAAAATATTGCTTTATTATTATTTGACCATCTTTGGTCAGTTAATCTAGTCCATGGTGGTTGCGGGGTGTGTATGTGAGATTTTGGGGACGCGTGTTTGTGTATTATTCGCTGTTTGCACCCGGGCCAGTCCCTGGCATCTCGTTCTAGCCTGCTGTTGCCAAACATCAATGAAGCTGCAGCTCGTTTTGCTTCTCTGCGTTTTCTCCAACCAAATAATACTTTTTTTGACACAGATGCCAGCCGTGGATTTTTTGTGTGAAATAATCCTCTCTTCCTATTTACTCCGCTTGCCGCTGAGCCTGCAAATTCAAACTAAATCTGTCCCTTTGTTTTTGCTAGCTCTTTAAGTCTTAATTTATTTCCTTTTCTTTTTTTTCCTGCTCCCACTGCAAAAATATACGTCCCTGCCGTCTGTTCTGTTTCCCCCTTTCCACACATGTCACTGCTAAGCAGTTCAGCAAAATCAAGTCCCTGATTTCTTCTCCGTGTTGCTTCATCCTTAAATCCACTTGTGCTTTTTCCGCTAGGGATAGACCGGCCAACGAAAAGTTGGCCAATCTTCTGGTCATGCAACCAGCATGATGACAGACGAGGGCAAATATAGATATATAGAGAGATTAGATTTCTTGCCCACCCTTTACCATAAGGTTCCAACTCGCGTTACAATAACATAATGTCTTATATTAAGAAAGGTAAAAGCATGGCAGTTAGAAAACACACAAAACCATTCCAAATCGGAAACAGAATAGTGTAAATTCAACAAATGAGGTGTGTCCCTCAAAGCAAAATACCTTAACTATCAAAGAGGCACATCACCTGCATGAGGCACTTGCTTCTCCACATCCCTGCATTGCTTCGCAATTTTTTTAAATTAAAAAAATCCTCACAAAAATTTGCCAACGTTTTAGAACCCATTTCTCCTAATATAGCATGCTTGTATGCAATTTTGCCTGCCAAACACATGGGTTTTTTTGCAAGCCACCCACCTGTCAATCACCTGACATCAGTGACATCAGGTGACCTGTTACAGATAGGTAGCTGTGTTGGTCTGCCATAGTCAAAATAAAAAAATTCCTTCCAGTAGCACCTTAAAGACCAACTAAGTTAGTTCTTGGTATGAGCTTTTGTGTGCATGCACACTTCTTCAGATACACTGAAACAGAAGTTGCCAGATCCTTCTATATAGTGAGAAGGTGGGGAGGGGTATTACTCAGAAGGGTGGTGGGAATGGGAGATTGGCAGATAGCTGAGATGAGCCTGTTGACGACCTGTTTTGGCTCAGGGAGTTCGAAATCAAACCACATCTCTCTCTTTTTTATCTGTCTATTTCTTCTCTCTCTTTCTCTCATTCTATATTTCTTGTTCTATATGTCCTACTTTTCCTTTTCTCGCTTTCCCCTCTATGTTCTTATTGTATTTAGATCAGTGTTTTTGCTTTGGACAAAAAAAAAAGAAATGTGATATTTCTATTTATGTGTATTTCTATCTATAAATCCAAATAAAATTTATTTTTTTAAAAAAGAAAGAAATGAAACCACATGTCATAGGCAAAGAAGGGTGTGCTGTGCTACCCACCCTATAAGTCACTGACAACTCCTTGAACTGCCCCTCTGATCCTAAACCTCAGCTACCTTGTGGCTATACTCTTTCGTGAGAAAATTGTTACAATATAGAAGCGATGCGGCCGCGAGCTGCTAGCTTGGAAGCAAAACATAATGGGAATGTTGGGACTGTTTCCGTGGGAAACAGAGGGACAGTCTATTCGCAGTGCAAAGCACCGGAATTAGCTCACAGTGTAATATGAGCTGTACAGGAAGTACAGTAGGTGGAGTTTGTCTCTCTGCTGTTGGAGTTTGAAGAGAGCAGACGTGTTTTCTGTAACGCTGCAAAGACAGAAATAAAGGCATGTAAATACGTTTCTGTCTATCTCTTTCCCCTGCCCCTGGGGGGCCAGGAAAGAGTGGTGTGTTCTCCTCACGCAAGAGGAGGATCGCCGATCGCGACCTTGCCTGGATCTTGCCGGGAAAGCAGACAGGGAGGTCAACTGGTGATTCAAGCCGGGTGCCTGGAGAGTGGCCAGTTTCTCCTGAAGGCAAGCTTGAATCCCGACAAAATGGCTTCAAGAGTAAACCTTGAGGAAAAATCCATACCTGGTGCCTTGAGGGGCATATTCGGGAGATAGATAGATAAAATTCGCATTAGCCAATGGCCATAGCAACAGTATACACAGTATTCGGAAAAAGAAAAGCCTAAGGAATAAACCCCACACAGACCCTAGGACGTTGGATGGTGCCTTGTACGCCTCCTTCTGGCAACTCCTGCGGCCAAACAGGTGCCAAATGTTTTGCTCTGCTTTCCTTTGGACCCCATCAGCAAAGCCGGGGGGGGGGGCGGGTCTTGTCGTCTGGGCAGCCCAGGACTTCCACACACATTGCCCAGGCTTGCACCTGGAGTGGTAATTACACAGTCTGAGATCATCCCTGGAGGTGCACTCCATTGTGTCTCGAGACAAACTGATGCCAACAGGAAGAAGGTTCAACAAACACACAAGATGTAACCGGCTGTACATTTGAAAAAATAATATATACTATTCATTGTATTGAATTGTAGTTTTCAACAGAAGTAGCTCATAAAGTTCAACGAAAAAAGTAGAAGACCGAGTGGATCAGTTCATTCTCTAATCAGTTTATGCATAAAGTCCATACATGTATAAGTGTCTATTCCACCTGTCTGTTCGTAGAGTCCAACAATCCACACAAAAGGTTGTTGCAGTTCCACAGAATCCTTTCACGGAGTCTAAGACAAGGATTTCCAGAATATTAGCCTTGTTTCGCCATCCTAGGCTTCATAAAAATATGGAATGCTTCACAAATTTGCAAATTTGTTTACAATTCAATACAATGAATGGTATCTTATTTTTTCAAATGTACAGCCGGTTACATCTTGTGTGTTTATTGAATATATTTCACGTAACCAGAGCTTTGTTGTTGTTTTGAACAGGAAGGAGGTGGCAGGGAGGCACTGGAGGTGTAAATGACTATCGGACTTTGAAAAACTGGTATCGCTGGATTAAGTTCACCAGTGTCGTGAACTGTTGGCTGCAGAGGAATGGCAGGAGGAACAGCTAGGGAACCACCAAGGGAACGAAGCTCGGAGCCTGAGGAGAGGTGGTGGGGCAAAGATTGAGTGGTCAGAGGGAGAAGCCTGGGAAGCAGAGGTGTTGGAAGCTGAAAAGGGAGAAAGGCTGTTTTCTGCTGCTCCAGAGAAGCGGACACGGAGCAATGGATCCAAACTACAAGAAAGAAGATTCCACCTAAACATTAGGAAGAACTTCCTGACAGTAAGAGCTGTTCGACAGTGGAATTTGCTGCCAAGGAGTGTGGTGGAGTCTCCTACTTTGGAGGTCTTTAAGCAGAGGCTTGACAACCATATGTCAGGAGTGCTCTGATGGTGTTTCCTGCTTGGCAGGGGGTTGGACTCGATGGCCCTTGTGGTCTCTTCCAACTCTATGATTCTATGATTCTATTCTATGATTCTAATGGCTTATTGAGCTGGGAGAGTCTGTGTCAGGAGTGTGTGCAGGAGCCAGGCCCTGTGACCAGTAGGGCTTTGCAGGACTGGGGCCTTCCTAAGTTTCTTCTGAAGAGGCAAGGTGCGGCTGCACAGGTGAGACCACTTGGTAACTCACTGCACCTGGTGACAAGAGCCGGGAAGGGATATAAGGTCAGCATTTCCCTTTGGCTCTTTGCCACAGCAACACGTTTCCTGCCTTGCTGTGTTTGGCTACTTGCTTCCTGATCTTCAGACCTTGGCTCCTTGACTCCTTGCTTCTCAACCCTCAGACCCTTGACTTCATGACTCCCTGCTTCCTGACACTTGGACCCCTGGCTTCTGGACTCTCATTCCTGCTCCCACCCTGCCATCTTGCCCCCGGTCCTGACGTCCTCAGCTGGGACTTTGATCGCCCATAGATCAGACCGTGACAGTTTGTGGCAGAGAGAAGTCCAGAACTGGAGGCAGAAACTGAAGCTGGTGAGTGAGAGACCAAGAGGCAGAGATGAGTCAGGCTGGTCCAGAGTCATGAGTGTCTCCCCTTCTACTCCAACAAGCTCCCCTCCCCACTGTCTCCCAGAACCAGAAGCGGGCTGAAATGGGCAGTGCATTGACAGACCTCGTGCAGGCGCAGTCTCTGATTGCTTGGAAGAAGCCTTGGAGAGGAGGGGACTTAGACAGCTGTGAGGAAGTGGGGATCTTCCGTCTCAGCAATGGGGCAAGACCTACCAGGGATGAGCTGCTGTGCTTATTAGACCAGACACTCAGCCAAGTCGCGTTTTTGCTTATAAAGAGTTAACTCCAACTTTGAATGGTGTGATTTATGGCCGGCTTGCTCTTTCACAATCAGTTTTGTTGAATTAATTAAACTAAATAGTTTTAACTGGATTTTGAATAAACGTGCAATTAATTGTTAGCATATTGAATTTCATCGCATTATCTTAATGGATTGGGCAAGCCACTATTCTGAATAATGCTTTTTATAGAGTGGTATAGCGGGCACAAAGGGACGTGGGTGGCGCTGTGGGTTAAACCACAGAGCCTAGGACTTGCCGATCAGAAGGTCGGCGGTTCGAATCCCCGCTATGGGGTGAGCTCCCGTTGCTTGGTCCCAGCTCCTGCCAACCTAGCAGTTCGAAAGCACGTCAAAGTGCAAGTAGATAAATAGGTACCGCTCCAGCGGGAAGATAAATGGCATTTCCATGTGCTGCTCTGGTTCGCCAGAAGCGGCTTAGTCATGCTGGCCACATGACCTGGAAGCTGTACGCCGGCTCCCTCGGCCAATAAAGCAAGATGAGCGCCGCAACCCCAGAGTCGGTCATGACTGGACCTAATGGCCAGGGGTCCCTTTACCCCTTTACCTTTGTAGCGGGTACTGGGGATGGGTTTATGGGACCATGGGGGTGCTGGCCCATAAAGGTTTGGGGACTGTTGGTCTAGTCTATGCAGAGCGAAAAATACATGAGTGGCCAGCCACAGAGCATAGGCTCCTTCCTTGCGAATGCATCCGTTTCCGAGGCTCGAGGTTTCTCTTCTGACAGTGATGGAGCGTTCTGCGCACCCTTTCTTAAATTATCATATTTCACTTTGTCTTCCTGCTCCTCTGTTTTCATTTTGATTCTGGCATAATATGAGCCCGTTTATGGCATGCAAACATTATCTCATTACAGCAAACTACAGTACCAGGCTCTAAGTCTGGGTGTTATTGACTTAAGAGATATTTATGTTTTTTCTTATTTGATATCTTTTGTTCTTTTTAAAAACACGCGTTGCTGTTCCTCCGCCCTTCCTTACTCATAACGGCCTCGCTCAGGCACCCTGTTATTACATTTCTATCTCTCTCATAATTGGGAAGAATTTCTAGAATATCTTCCTCCTTTTATTATTATTTTTTAATAAAAGCCACCATTTGCGATTATTTTTCTTTGCCACTTAATGTCAAAAGTCCTTGTTTTGTGAAGAAATCTAGTTTGGAGCCTTTTTCTTCTGGAGTTGGGTGGGGATTGAATTTAAGAAGCAGTTGAATGTCTGTGTGAGCCGTTGTCATATTTGCATGATGTATTCTTTTTGCGGCATGTTCGTTGGCAGGTTGAAGTATTGAGGTTTCAGCCAGGAACAAGTTTTATCATAGGATTGTAGAGTTGGAAGGGGTTGTGAATCTCATCTACTCCAACCCACTACAGTGCAGGAATCTTTTGTCCAATGTGTGGCTTGAACCCACAACCCAGAGATTGAGTCTCACGCTCTACCAACTGAGCTATCCCAACACCAGCTCTGTCTTGTTGTTGTTTAGTCGTTTAGTTGTGTCCGACTCTTCGTGACCCCATGGACCAGAGCACGCCAGGGACCCCTGTCTTCCACTGCCTCCCGCAGTTGGGTCAAACTCATGCTGGTAGCTTCAAGAACACTGTCCAACCATCTCGTCCCCTGTCGTCCCCTTCTCCTTGTGCCCTTAATCTTTCCCAACATCAGGGTCTTTTCCAGGGAGTCTTCTCTTCTCATGGGGTGGCCAGAGTATTGGAGCCTCAGCTTCAGGATCTGTCCTTCCAGTGAGCACTCAGGGCTGATTTTTTTCAGAATGGAGAGGTTTGATCTTCTTGCAGTCCATGGGACTCTCAAGAGTCTCCTCCAGCATCATAATTCGAAACCATCAATTCTTCGGCAATCAGCCTTTTTATGGTCCAGCTCTCACTTCCATACATCACTAAGTTCTTCCTTAGTGGCCACCAATGCCCTCTTCTGGAAACGAGAAAGGTTTGAATAATATTTTTTGATAAATCCTCGGCTGGACTACAGTAATGTGCTCTGTATGGGGCTGCCCTTGAAGGCTGTTCAGAAACAGCAAATGGGTTAGGAATGTGGCAGCCAGATTAATCTGTGAGGAAGCAAATATAACACTTGTTTTGTATGAAACCTGCTGGATTGGCACAGAGGCTTTTGTTTATCATGTTCGCCAACTGGATGCCCGTGGGAAGTCTACAAAGAAGGACATGAAAGCAATAGCCCTTGCCCTGCTCTTCTCCAGCAGCCGGAGTTCAGTGACATTAGACCTTTGAACTTGGAGGTTCCATATAACCACCATGACTGGTAGTTGGCATAACCTACAATGCAGAGAGCTCAGGTTGTTGTTGTTTAGTGGTTTAGTTGTGTCCAACTCTTCGTGACCCCATGGACCAGAGAACGCCAGGCACTCCTGTCTTCCACTGCCTCCGGCAGTTGGGTCAATCTCATGCTGATAGCTTCGAGAACACTGTTCAACCATCTCATCCTCTGTTGTCCCCTTCTCCTCGTGCCCTCCATCTTTCCCAACATCAGGGTCTTTTCCAGAGAGTCTTCTCTTCTCGTGTGGTGGCCAAAGTATTGGAGCCTCAGCTTCAGGATCTGTCCTGCCAGTGAGCATTCAGGGCTGATTTCGTGCAGAGCTCACTTTACAACTCAATTAAGACTACTTTTAGGAAAGAACCTCATGGACAGGGCCCTCCTGTTTGAAGGACACAGCCCTGCCACCATCCACTGACCCAGAGGACAAGTCCATGGCAGTACCTCCATCTCCTCAGCTTTGCAGAAGCCAAAGTCTAAGAAGCCAAAGTCTACAAAACATAGCAAGGACCTTTTAATTAGCTGACCAGCTCCTCCACAGAGATGGAGTCTCCCATGCCTCAGGTCTCAGCCAACCTAAGGCTTGAGAACATAAGAGTGTGCTGGGTCAGGCCAATGGCCCAGCCATTCCAGCACCCTGTTCTCACTGTGGCCTACTGAATGCCTGTGGGAAACCAGCAAGCAGGGTTTGAGCCCAATAACACTCTTCCCTCTTGTGGCTGCCAGAAACTGGTGTTCAGAAGCATTACTACCCTCCGACTGTGGAGCTAGAACAGGGGTCAGCAAACTTACCGCGCCTTGGGCCAGTGTCTCAAGCGCTGATTGTGCGGCAGGGCGGGGGAGCGCGTGCCCATACACGTGCGCACACGCTATTTCCGGCGCACTTCCAGGTCAGAAGAGCACTGGAAATAGCTTGTGCACGGGCCTCCTCTGACCCGGATGTGCACCGGAAATAGCGCTTGCGCATACGCACAAGCTATTTCCTGTGCTCCTCTGACCCAGAAGTGGGCAGCCGCGCAGCGCCGCGCCAGTAAGAGGGTGGTGGCAGCGGGGGGCACCATGGGCTGGATAAACGAGTCCCTTGGGCCTTATCCGGCCCGCGGGCCTTAGTTTGGGGACCCCTGAGCTAGAATATAGCCACCATGCCCAGCAACTGCTGACAGACTTGTCCTCCATTAATTTGTCTAATCCATTTCTAAAGCTCCCAGGATTTTTTGGAGAAAATCCCATGCTTCAACTGTGCACTGGGTATGCTTTCAATATATATGGTGTCGAATCTTCCCCTTGTCTCCTGGCTGCTGGCTCATTTTAAAATACTGCTTGTGGACCAGCATGGACAGGGTTCAGTCCCTTTCATCCATTTCTGGTGACCACAAATCTGACTGGCCCCTTGACCCCATCTCATCCAAGGCCCTCTGCTCCTTTCCCCTCGTAGCTGGCCTCAGAATCCCCTCTGGCTTTTCAAACGTCAATTATACTCTGCAATGGCCAATAAATCTCATGTCTAAACACTATAATGAGACTCTGCTTTTTTCATCCCAGGAAACGGAGAGATCTTTTACCCTGATTAATTGTCTTTTTCTTTTCTTTTTTCAGTCAGAAGCAGGAAAAAAACCAGCCAACACCTGAGCCTCCTGAAAGCCCATTTCGAGGGGGGCTGTAGTGATTTCTGTTAGCATAGAGACTTAGTATGCAGCAGCAGAAGTTAACGTTGGTGAAATGGAGCCTTGCTTTTAGCACGCCTTTAGTTAGAAGGTATTCAGCCTGAGATTTCTTATAAACTACAAAAGCATATACTTATTTAGGGAAGTGAATCCATTTTTTAAAAATACAACAACCATTTTTTACAAACTTTATTTTTCAATTTCCAAAAAATACTTCTAACAAATCATCCCCATATTCTCCCCCTGAAAAGAAACTTCCCATGCATGTGCAATGTAGAACATTAAGCAGGCTTAAATAATAGTTTAGCGTTTATATCAGTGGTCAACAAAAGAGGTTCAAAGACTCTCTCAAGGAAAATCTAAAAAAAAAAAAAAGGAGTATAAACGCTGACAACTGGGAAACACTGGCCTTTACCAAAGTGTCATGGGCTTTGAAGCTGCTCAAACTCAGGGCACAAGGGAGAAATGTGCTAAGAGGAAGGGATGCTTGGCAAACCCTCACCGTGATCAGCTCCCATCTGGAAACCTCTGTCCCCACAGGGGAAGGATGTGTGGATCCAGAATTGGCCTCCACAGGCACTTATAGACTCACTTTTAAAACTGTGTTTATGGAAGACAATCTTACTCAGCTACGAGGGATCACCGAAGAAGAGGAGGAGGAGGACTCTGTCTTGTGGAGTTTAGGTGGGCATCCTATCATATTGAGAAGACATCTGGTCGGCCCCTGTGAGAACAGAACGACAGACCAGGTAGGCCCCCATTGGCCTGATACACCAGGCTCTTCCTATGTTCTTAAAAGTTCATCTAGGGAGAACTATGGGAGAAGGGGCTCTTTCAGATGACCTGATCCAAACCTGTGTAGGTCTTGAAATTAGCACAACATGGAGAAAATGAGCAAATTTCTCATGGGCAGTTTGCATGTTTCTGTTCCTCGACATGGGCAAGGATGCTTCCTAAAAAGACCTGTGCTGGCACACCTCTCTGTATATCTGTATACCCACAGAGAGAAAGCACACTTTCAAAAGAGAGCGATCAGATGAAATGAGACAAGCCGCTGCCACCAAGCCCAGAGGTCTGCAGTAAAACGTCCTTGGCAAGGTGAGGTGTACCCAGGTACCTAGAGACACCTTCAGCTCAACTCCAGCTCTCGAGAGCTCCAGATTATTTTCATATATGGATGCATCATGGGAGGAACTCGGTTCAGTTCACATACTCAATTTCATTTCAGCCAGAAAAGAATTCCTTTCTTCTATCTGTCCTTAATCTTCTCATTTCAGCCAGAAATGTCTTCCAACGTTTAGCTTCATTGAACGTCAATGAAGTTCTGGTGTTGCAAGAGACAGAGAAGCTTTCTTTGTGTGTTGCATAATTTGATAAAATTCTATCACGTTGCTCACCTTCTCTCTAAACTAAAATGGTCTCAAGCATTGTGACCTTTCAGAGCAGTGTGGTCCTCTGGGATGGAAGGCGGAGGTGCTCCTCTCCCTGTTTGAGAGCCGCTGGACAGGAGCACTTACAACTCTCGCCTTTTGGGTTGCTGCTCCAGCTATGGTGAGACTGAATTTCCTGCAGGAGCAAAGGCAAATATTCCAGGAGCAAGCCTACCTGAGCCCAGCTCTACATGACGTGTAATGCTAACGATTGAAACTGAGCTCCATAATCTATTGGAGCTCTTTGGTATGCAGAAAGTGTGCAGCGTTTGGCTCGTGAGATGCTTGCTGTGTAAGAAAACAACAAGGTAGTTTATTATAGGAAATGCATAGCTTGGATAGAAAGGGCTTCTCATTTTAATCTAACTAGTGATCTAGAGAAGACAGCTATGCTTGCTGCTTTGTTATCTTAGAAGATAGGTCCAAGTCAACCTTTTTGAAGATGCTTGAACTCAGGACGAAAGGGAGAAATGTGCTAAGAAGGTACACTCGACAAACCCTCACCGTGATCAACTCCCAACCTATGTCCCCACTGTGGAAGGATGTGTGGGTCCAGAATTGGCCTCCACAGTCACTTACAGACTCACTTTTAAGACTGTGTTCATCTTACTCGGCTACGAATGATTGCCAAAGAAGATCTCAGAGGATAGGCCCAAGGTGACCTCTCATCTTGAGGTCTGAGAAAGAAGTGTGAGGAGGAGGAAGTTGTAAATATGATGCAACCTATGTTGTATCGGTCTAAACAACAATATGGTGGTCAGCAAAGAGGTCAGTAGTACAGAGGTAGTCTGGGGATCTAGAGATCCCTAACTCTTATCTGTTTTAACCCCATGCAAAAGTGCTCTCAGCAAGCTGAAGAATTGCACCTCAACATCTGCACTAAATCACTCCCCTCCCAACAAAGAGCACTAATTCAAGGGCAGCCAACACCTGTCACCCCAGCCGACATAGCCAATGGTCAGAGGTGGTGGGACCTGGTGGTGCAGCAACGTCTGAAGGGCAGAACACTGGCTACGCCTGTGCTGTCTGTACCAAACACATTTTAATTTATTTTTCACAGCCTCCCCGAGGCTGGTCAGGAAGAGCTCTCTGATTACCATGACTGCAAGGCAATCGAATTCGTATATATGGAGTCGTTTGTGGAAGAAGCTCTCTGATGAGTCACCCATTCCTTTAATCAGGATGGAAGTTATCCAGATCCTTCAGTGACGGCTCTGCTTCTTCTTGAGTATCAGCCTCTGGGGTCAGGAGCAGCAGATGACATCTCTCTCTCCTACATGTGTTGAAACTGTCCACATTTGCCAGCTCATTCCAATCTGGACTCTCTCTCATTATTTATCCCATCTCCACGGTTGACGTCAGCCACGTGGAATGGCTCTGCCAGCGTGGTGACGCCAATGCCATCTTAGTCTATATGGCGGGAGCCAATTTGGGTGAGCAATAGGGAGGCCCCCTGGGGGTGTTGGCAGGACTTCTGCCAGCCTCATGGATGGGTGGACTGGCAGCTCCAGCGCGTGGCCTGAGTTTGCTCGCCTCCTGGATTCTGCAAACCAGGATCAGGGACTCTGCCAAAGGGAAATTGACTCGGAAAGCTTCTGGCTTCACCTCTGCAGGAATTCCTCGTTTGAGACCTAGCCAAGGTGTGCAAATCCACAGAACTGAGGGCAGGTTGCTCGCTCGACATCCACGATGCAAAACCCAATTGCGACTGGTTCTGGTTGGGACTGGTGGGGTGGAAGCTAGGGAGCCCAACAGCAGGTGGCGCCAGAGCAAATGAGAGGAAGAGCCAACTCTCTCTGGTTTGTCCCCATCTTCCTCTTCCCTACTGAGTTCTATGATGGCAACACTGAGATTGAACAGGAAGAAGCTGACAGGAAGGGCCACCCCCTGGAGGAAGGAAGGCAGATGGGAGTTGGCTGGGCATAGACTGAGGGCAGTGGGGCCATGCCTCATTTGCCCAATTGAACCAGCTTCCACTGCATTGGTCTATGGGACTTAGAATCATAGTTTGGAGGGACCCAAAAGCTGCATCTCGTCCAACTCCCTGCACTGCAGGAATCACAGCTAAATCCCTCTGTCCCAGCTTCTCACCCTTCCTTTCTCTTCCTTCGATCTCCCCTTGACCAGTCTGATCAGTACGACAGCGAGCTCCAATTAACACCAGCATTCAGGCCTATGACACATCCACCCCCCCTCCCCGTGCTGTCATTTCTGCTAACCCCCTCCCTTTGGTCTATTAAATCACCTTCTGGTGCCGGAGTAATTTCATTTTTGTCTGCAGGAGCCAATGGGCTCTACCACCTCAAACATCTGTAGTGGCTCAGAGGGTGAATATCTAATAAGGACTCGGAGCCAGTCCTGCACTAGAGAACAAACGCAGTGGCCAGATGGTCCATCATTACCCATTTTTATTAATTACTGCCTCTACAGTCTTTGATTGGCCCATATGGGAAGCTCTCCTCATGCAAGCAGCCATTCCAGCGATTCATAAAACAAACCTTCTCTTAATTAAGCTGAATATCCTATTCTTGCGACTTTGCTTTGAGGCCGGAAGATTGTTTCCTTCACATGCTGCCTAGATCTTGGGCGGTTTGCGGTGGAGGGAGCGGGGAGGAAGGAACCCACAGGAAACTGAAAGTTGTCACCAGATGTTGTCCAAGGCGATAACATTCCTGTCTTAGGCATTTAATTGCAACCTCTGGAATTTCTCCGAGTAAACATTTCTGATTGTGTTGCTACTTTCTGCTTGGAGTTGCAGTTTTTGGAACAGGAAGACACGACGCGCCACTCAGTTTCTGCTGAGGAGGCGGAGGGAAATGCCAAAACCCATCATTCTTTCGTGAGTGGGTCTCGGAACCAAGCATCTGAAAATGCAGAGCTGGAACAAGACTCAGGCCTTGAGACCATCTGAGAGCTTCAACCCTCCCCAAAGACCATTCGTGCCCAAGGTTCTGGCGGCTGATCTGCGCCCACGCCATCATTTGCGAAGTTCCCCACCCATTCAGAAGGAAGACTTGAGAGGCGTGTTATCGGATATAAATCCATTATTTAGCCTTTTTATTTTATTTTCTTTTATTATATTGATTCTATGATTCATGTAGCTACATGGAGACTAGAACCCTGCTCTCCCAGGCCTTAGTCCAACACTGTAACCACTATACCAAATTGTCTTAATAAGGTGATCTGCAGTAAATTCAATCCATTATGAAAGTGTGGGCAGGTGGATTCTGGATAAATCAGGCATATCCCTCCATCCTTCTGGGCATGTTCACCCTAACCATCTTCCAGAGATGGTGGGTTTGTGTGCCTATATCAGGCATAGGCAAACTCCGGCCCTCCAGATGTTTGGGACTACAATTCCCATCATCCCTGACCATTGGTTCTGTAAGCTAGGGATGATGGGAATTGTAGTCCGAAACATCTGGAGGGCTGGAGTTTGCCTATGCCTGGCCTATATGCATGAACCCAGCACCATGCTGTCCAGCACTCAAATGTGGGTGCATATCTAACTTTGACCTGTGCTTGAGCTCTTTTTATCTGCTGTTGGTTTTCATCACCTTTCATACATTTTAAAATACCTGTTTTCTCCCCCACCTCACATAACAATTTTCATGTTTCATTGATATTTTTGTAAACCACTTGGAGGTTGGTTTGGTGTTTTTTTTACAATCAAGGCGTCTGTCATGGGTGCTTTTGCTGAGCTTCCTGCACTGCAGGGGATTTGGACCAGATGACCCTCAGGGTGTGGGATGTAATCCACTGGGAGCAGTCAAGTACAACATTCCTTGTTTTGCTAGAGTGGTCATGCAGGGGATGTTGGTCCAGCCAGTCGAACTCCCTGTTACACCTGGCTGGAGCATCCTTCATTTGCATGTGACTAGTAGGTGGGCGTGACCTTTCCAGACCTGCCAAGTCGCGCAGCCACCTCCCTCTCTTCGATCTTCTTTTTCGTCCTGCAAACTTCCTGCTTTACCTGGACTGCACTGCTGGCTGCCAGTCAGCAGTTCCCCCAGTTTATCTCCCAAATGGGGTAAACCTGTTTGCAGCGGCATAGCGTGAGTTGTCAGCACCCGGGGCAACGCAAGTAATTTGCGCCCCCTAACCTGGGGCAAGGCAAGTAATTTGCGCCCTCCCTAACCCCTAAGCTGCCGCGTCAGGTGATCTGAGGCGAGTTGCCGCTGGCGCTGCTGCCAAAACGACGCCGCTTGTCCGGAGGAGGAGGGGGGCAGAGAAGCGAGGAAAATGCAACATGGCCCAGCAGCTGCAGCAGCAGTGGTGGAGGCGGGGCTGTGAGGAGGGGATGCCTGGCGCGTCCTCCGCGGCCCTGACGCGCGGGGACCGTGGCGAGCACTGAGAGCCGCTGCCTGCCGGACGCCTTCAGCCCGGACGTGCGCACAGCTCGTCAGTTCCGTGAGACATGTGGCTCTGCTACAGCCTGAGCCCGAGGCTCTTCAGCGACTCCGGAGGCAGCGAGCGCGCCCCCCCCCAGATGTTGCGCCCGGTGCGGCCGGCCCCCCTTGCACCCCCCACGCTACGCCACTGCCTGTTTGTAACTTTAAGCCTAAAGTCTGCCTTCAGGGATCACACTGTGCTCTGCCTGATCGTGAGTAAAACTACTTTTTGTTACTTATTGTCAGAGCTGCTTGAAGATCCTAGCTCACAGAGGATCACGCTAGCCAGCGGTCATTAAGTAAAAGTCTTTATTGAATTACAGTTTCCATTCTCACGCTGCTGCGCGCAACTCTACGCCTAGTAGCTAGGTCGGCGAAGCTCCGTCTGAGTCTCCGCCCTGTGTGCACCAACTTAATATCCTAGCCTTGCTCCACCTTTTCCTCCTGACTGTCCTCCTCTGGGTCCCTCTACCCCCCGGGGCTTCTTCCTTCCGGGATTCTTCTGACGCTGACCCAGACCCTCCTGCCTCCTTGCGCCGGGCTTTAGGACCTGGCTCTCTTTCGGGGCTGCTTACTGCGCCGCCTTCCTCTGCATTTGAACTTGGCGCGCGCGCCCAACCTTCCACTTTCCTCTCAACCGTTTCTTCGCTCCCCGATGGAGGTGTGGCCATCCCCGACTCATGTCCTCCCTCCTGTGGAGGTGTGGCCACTCCTGACTCATGTCCTCCCTCCTGTGGTGAGCTGCCAGCGCTTCCCCCCTGGCTCCCTTCCTCTTCCCTGCTTCCTGGCGGTGACGCTGGTCCCGATTTCCAGCTGCTCCCCCCTGAGTCCTCTCTGGCTCTGTCTTCCTGGGGTGCCCCCCTAGACTCCCCCCTTGCCCTCGCCACTGGTGCTCCTTTCTGTGAATCCTCTGATTCACTGGAAAGACTAGGAGATCTCGGGTCGTCGTCGTCACTCATCTTTTCTTCTGCCTCCTCCCCTTCGCTCTCTGTTTCCTCCCTTGCCCGTGCTTCTGCTCCTAAACCCCTGACATCCATCCCCCCCTCGAAGCCCCCCATTCCCCCCTCCCCTCCTTCCGGTGCTGGAGCTGGGGGCTGCTGTTGCAAAGGGACGAACGTCGGGTATCGGTCGCTTCCCGTGGCAGGCCTCCATCTGAAGTCTCCCGGGTCTTCCTCCCCGCTCTCGTCGACGACAGTCACCTCCGCTTCCATCTCTGTGCCGCCGTGCTCGAAACCAGGGTCGTCCCCGAAAACGTCCATGTCCGTCTCTCCCTCACTTCCTCCTGTCGGTGTTGCTCGTCCTGGGCCTTCCAGCCACCGTCTGCGCCACTGCTCCTCTGGCCTATCGTCCCACCAATACGAGGGTTCTGATGCAGATCCCGAGGGTGACCCCTCCGGGGAACGGACGTCTCGTGTCGGGTCCTCGTCCGAGTCGAACCCCCGGAAAGTGCTGGCCGAAAGTGTGGGCGTGAAAAGCCAGTCGTCAAAATATTCTGCTGGCATAGGTCTATGGGGAAAGAGGGCATGAAACTCGTCTTTGAGGAGAGGTTCGTCCAAGGCGTAGCCCGGCACCCAGCTGTTCGCACTGGCCGGGGTGCCCTCCTTGGCGAGAAAGTATTCTACCCCCTCTTCCCCCCATCTGGAGTCCAAAATCTCAGTGACTTCGTTGATGCGCTCCTTCTGTGCCACTTCCGCGTGCCCTGTTCTGTCTCTGACCGGACTCGGCGCTGTTCCGGGTTCCTGGAACCTGTGCGGTGCCTTGTAGGGAGTGAGCACCGATCTGTGGAATACCGGATGCATTCTGGAACCCTCCGGAAGTGCCAGTCTGAAAGCTACCGGGTTGACCTGCTCTTCGACTTGGTAGGGCCCCAGTTGCTTATGCCCTAGTTTCTTCTTGGCCAACGACCTGGCCGGCACTGCGTGGGCTGCTAACCAAACCCAGTCTCCCACGTGGAGCTCTTCTCCAACCCTTCTGTGCTTGTCTGCTTGTACCTTGTATGCGTGCTTGGCCAGCTCCAGGTGGCGCCTCAGCTGATCGTGGACCTCCTGCAGCTCCGACGCGAACGCATCTGCTGTCTGCGGCTCCCCCTCCCCCATTCTTTCCAGTCCCGGGAAGGTTCTGGGGTGCCTCCCGTTGTTGGCGAAGAACGGCGTGACCCCCGTGGACACGTGCTTCGTGTTGTTGTAGGCGAACTCGGCAAGCGGTAGGTAATCCACCCACGTCGCAGGCTGTTGATTTGCATAACATCTCAGGTACTGCTGCATGATGGCATTGACCCGCTCCGCTTGCCCGTTGGTCTGCGGGTGTCTCGCCGACGCCAGGTTGATCTTGACGTTCAGGAAGCCCATCAGCTTCTGCCAGAAATTCGAGATGAACTGCCGCCCTCGGTCGGACAGAATAGACCGTGGCAGACCATGAACCTTGAACACGTGGTCTATGAACAGTTTGGCGGTTTGCTCCGCCGTGGCCACCTTCGCACACGGAATGAAATGCGCCATCTTGGAAAACAGGTCCACCACCACCAGCACTGCCGTCTTGCCCCTTGAGCTGGGCAGATCCGTGACAAAGTCCAGAGCCACCCTTTCCCAAGGTTCGACCGGAGTTTGCAGCGGTTCCAACAGTCCGGCCGGCGGTTTGTGCACTGGTTTGGCCCTCTGGCAGGTGTCGCACCTCGCCACGTAGTCTGCGACCTCCCCTCTCATTCCAGGCCACCAGAAATCCCTGGCTACTAATTCCACCGTCTTCTCCTTGCCAAAGTGCCCGGCCGTGGGCGCGTCGTGCAGCTGCTGCAGCACCTTGGCTCGAAGTTCGTCTCCCGGCACGTAGATGGCCCCTTTTCGGATGAGCAATCCATCTCGTAGCCGGAAACCGTCGGCCGCTGCCTTGCCCCTTTGCACCTCTGCCATCTTTGCTCGTGCGAAGGAGTCCTCCTGCAACGCACGTCGCACCGCCTCTAGGTCCACGGTCGCCGCGGCGCACGCCCACACTGCTGGTGCGAAGATGTGCATGGCGGCCGCTGGCGTTGCGTCCTCCAGATACTGTGGCTTACGGGAGAGAGCGTCTGCCATGATGTTGGTGTCCCCCGGGACATACTCTATTCGGAAGTCGAAGTTTGCAAAGAACTCAGCCCAACGTATCTGCCTCTGGTTCAGGAACTGTGCCGTGCGCCAGTGCTCTAGATTCTTGTGGTCCGTGCAAACCTGCACCGTGTGCTTGGCGCCGATCAGAAAGTGCCTCCACGCCTTGAACGCTGCGTGAATGGCCAGCAACTCCCTGTCCCAGATGGTGTAGTTCTGTTCGGACTTGCTGAGCTTCCTGGAGTAAAACGCTCCCGGTCGCCACACCCCCTGCGGGTCTTTCTGCAACAGGACCGCCCCCACGGCTCTGTCCGAGGCGTCTGTCTCCACCCTCATCGGCTTGCTGGGGTTGACATGAAGCAGCTGCTCTTCCGACGCGAAGAGACGCTTGAGTGCCTGAAAGGACTGCTCCGCCTGCGCTGTCCAAACGAACTTCTTCTTCTTGGAGCTAAGCGTGTCAGTGATGGCCGCTGTCTGCATCGCGAAGCCCTTGATAAACTTGCGATAGAAGTTCGCAAAGCCGACAAACCGTTGGACCTCCTTCCGGTTGCGCGGACTCTTCCAATCCAACACCGCTCGAACCTTGGCGCTGTCCATGGCGAGCCCCTTGTCAGACAGCTTGTAGCCCAGAAAATCCACCTCCGGCACGTCAAATTGGCACTTCTCCAGCTTGGCGTAGAGCCTATGTTGCTTTAGCCTGCTCAGCACTTCCTTGACGTGTCCGTCATGCTCCTGCTGCGACTCCGAAAAGATCAGGATGTCATCTAAGAAACAGACGCACGTCTTGTAGAGAAGTCCCGCCAACACGTGATGCATAAACGCTTGAAAAACGTGGGAGCCATTTTGCAATCCAAAAGGCATAACTCTATATTCGTAGGTCCCCAGTGGCGTGAACATGGCTGTCTTCCACTCATCTCCTTCCCGCATGCGAATGAGGTTGTACGCCCCCCGCAGGTCCAACTTGGTGAACACTCTGCCCTTCCGTACCTTTGCGAGGAGGTCGTCAATACGGGGCATGGGGAAGTCCGATGGCCTAGTCAGACTGTTCAAAATCCTGTAATCCACTACCAGTCTTTTCTGGGGCGTGTCCCGCTTCTTAACAAAGAATACGGGACTGCCCCCCACTGCCCTGGACTCCCGGATGAAGCCGCGTTGCAAATTATGGTCAATGAACTCTTTGAGTTCCTGCAGTTCGTCCTCTGACATGGAATACAGTTTCCCTTTAGGCAGCGCCGCCCCCGGCAGCAGGTCAATTTTGCAGTCATATGGTCTGTGAGGGGGTAGCCTGTCTGCCTCCTTCTCGCAGAAAACTTCCAAAAATTCAGCGTACTTGTGTGGAATCGCTTGCAGCGTGCCTAGCAGCAGCTGTGACTCCTCTTCCTCTCCTTCCTGCCTGGGCACGATGCAGTGTTCAGCACAAAAGGAAGAGCCGAAGGTCAGCTGCCTCTGGTACCAAGCCATCGCCGGGCTGTGCTTGTCCAGCCAACTCATGCCCAATACAATGGGCGTGTCAGATAGTCGAGTGACGTTGAAGCTGATGATTTCTCTGTGATTCCCAAGTCGCATCACCATTGGTGGCGTCTGCTTCACCACTTGCCCCCCGAGCAGCTCCCTGCCATCCACCGTGACAACCTGCAGGGGCAGTGTGGCCGGCAGCAACTGCACAGCGTGCCTGTCGACAAAGTCCTGCCCTATAAAGTCCGCATTGCTGCCTGAGTCAATGGTGATTGGCACGTCCATGGTGATTCCATTGGGCAGTTGGAGAGACGCTGTGAGCCTCACTACTGGTTTGGGCGGGAGGGGGTTCACGGGCTGTAAAATCGCTGGGGACTGCGTCACTAACACGTCTGGCTGGGCCCCAGTGCCTCTTCCTCCAGCCAGACAGCCTCGTTTCCCTGCTGTGGTCCTCCTTGCTGTGTTGCTGCAGTCACCATTGCTGAGGCTGCAGTGAGCTTGTGGGGCCTCTGGGGACACTCTTTCGCCATATGCCCTGGCTCCTCACAGACGTAACACTTCCTGTTCCCTCTAGGAGGCTTCGCTTTCACTGCTGCTGGTGCTAGGGCTCTGGTTGCTGACTGAGCCCTTGCACCTCCCACCTCCATAGGTTCGGCTCCTCCTCCTGGCGGAGGCGTGGATTGCGCCCGCGCTGCTTCCCTGGGAAAGAAGGAGGGGCCCCCGGCTGGTTCGCGCCCTCCACGCCCTTCGTCCCTGTTCCACGGACGTCCTTCCAGCCTCACCCCCACTGCCAGTGCCCTCTGAACGACCTCCTGGGTGGTTCGGGGTCTCTCCCCCCTGGCGATCTCATCTTTAATCGAGTTATGCAGCCCCTCCCAAAAGAGGTCTCTTACAGGAGCCGAATCTCTGTCCCATTCCAGGGCACTGACCAAGGCGAAAAAGCGGGCATGGTACTGCCTGACGCTGGCCCTCCCTTGTCTCAGCCCATGCACCTCCTTCCGTGCAAGATCCACGTCAATACTTGATAAAAAACACCCATCCATTGCTTTAATAAAGGCATCTGCATTCTGTAGCGCCGGATCCTTATCTCTCCATAAATTGCGTAGCCATGCTCTCGCATCCCCATGCAGATGGGACATGATGAACCCCACTCTCTCTTGTTCATCTCTAAAGTCTTTATGCAGCAGTTGCAGTGCGCACAGTACGTCGGCTCTAAAGTTGGGATACTGTTGCAGGTTCCCATCGAAGTGAGAGACCAGCCCGCCTGTCCGTCTCGCCAACCCAATGCCCTCCTGCCGGGGTGTCTGCTTTGTCAGCACGTCTAACCTGACCTGGAGATCCCTGCAGGCTGCGGCTGCTTCCTCCTCCCTCTTCCTGGATGCTAGAGCCTCGGCGTTCAGTTGTGCCACCGCGTTTCTGAGTTCCTCTATCTGCTGCTCAGCCGTCATGTCGTCTGCCGTTCGTGAGCTTGCTAGTAGGCACCTGTGTCTCTCCCCTCCTCGAGGCTGTAGATGCCCACAAGTGTGAGACGGAGCTTACTGTCAGAGCTGCTTGAAGATCCTAGCTCACAGAGGATCACGCTAGCCAGCGGTCATTAAGTAAAAGTCTTTATTGAATTACAGTTTCCATTCTCACGCTGCTGCGCGCAACTCTACGCCTAGTAGCTAGGTCGGCGAAGCTCCGTCTGAGTCTCCGCCCTGTGTGCACCAACTTAATATCCTAGCCTTGCTCCACCTTTTCCTCCTGACTGTCCTCCTCTGGGTCCCTCTACCCCCCGGGGCTTCTTCCTTCCGGGATTCTTCTGACGCTGACCCAGACCCTCCTGCCTCCTTGCGCCGGGCTTTAGGACCTGGCTCTCTTTCGGGGCTGCTTACTGCGCCGCCTTCCTCTGCATTTGAACTTGGCGCGCGCGCCCAACCTTCCACTTTCCTCTCAACCGTTTCTTCGCTCCCCGATGGAGGTGTGGCCATCCCCGACTCATGTCCTCCCTCCTGTGGAGGTGTGGCCACTCCTGACTCATGTCCTCCCTCCTGTGGTGAGCTGCCAGCGCTTCCCCCCTGGCTCCCTTCCTCTTCCCTGCTTCCTGGCGGTGACGCTGGTCCCGATTTCCAGCTGCTCCCCCCTGAGTCCTCTCTGGCTCTGTCTTCCTGGGGTGCCCCCCTAGACTCCCCCCTTGCCCTCGCCACTGGTGCTCCTTTCTGTGAATCCTCTGATTCACTGGAAAGACTAGGAGATCTCGGGTCGTCGTCGTCACTCATCTTTTCTTCTGCCTCCTCCCCTTCGCTCTCTGTTTCCTCCCTTGCCCGTGCTTCTGCTCCTAAACCCCTGACACTTATGAATAAGACTGTTGTGTCTTTATTCTTTTAGGAGGGGTCTTACCAGGAATAATAGAACACATCTCAATCTGGGCAAGTCAGATTGAATTGCTTATTGTCTTAAGAGGCTCACACGAGTCTGCAACCAGTTTTCTGCTGCCTAGAGAATGCACTCTGCTAAGTGAAGAAACTTGCTAGCGCAAGTTAGGAAGGATATTAATAGTCAATATATCCTCCCCTGCCACCCTCAACATTCCCACACGGGGTCCCTTCAAACTCTACGATTCTAAGTGGTATATAAATTTTGTTAAATAATACCCACACTAAGAAATCGAGTTGGGCAGCAATAGAAAGTGGTTGGAAAGTGATCATCACGCAATGATACTCCAGGCAGCATTTGTCTTTTACATCATCAATATACGCACATTTACATACAGTAAATTTTATATTTAAAGGCAAAGGACCCCTGACAGTTAAGTCCAGTCGTGGACGACTCTGAGGTTGTGTCGCTCATCTCGCTTTATTGGCTGAGGGAGTCAGCTACAGCTTCCGGGTCATGTGGCCAGCATGACTAAGCCGCTTCTGGTGAACCAGGGCAGCGCATGGAAACGCCGTTTACCTTCCCGCCGGAGTGGTACCTATTTATCTACTTGCACTTTGACGTGCTTTTGAACTGCTAGGTGGGCAGGAGCAGGGACCAAACAACGGGAGCTCACCCCATCATGGGAATTCGAACCACCGACCTTCTGATCGGCAAGCCCTAGGCTCTGTGGTTTAAACCACAACGCCACCCGAGTCCAAAATTTTATATTTGCATACATTTAAATCTATGTTTGCATACAGTAAATGCCAATCAATAAAGAACATAACTGAGCCAGGACCACTCCCCCCAAAGCCAATGGAACTGTGTGTAGTAGGCAAAAAAGGGGAGCCCCAAAAGCCAATTAAAGAAGCCCTTCCCCAAATTCAGACTCAGCCCCCACCAAGGTCTTCACAGTGCTGAGGATGGAGGGTGTGTGTTGCAAGAACAGCAGGTTTATTCTGTCAACCTGGACCTCACTGTCCAGGCTGAATGATGAGGGTGGAGATGCTCCTTCAGGTATTCAGGACTGATGCTGTTTAGGGCTTTAAAGGTCAGCACCAACACTTTAATTGCATTCGGAAAATCACCAGGAGCCAATGTAGATCTTTGAGGTGTTATATGGTCCCGGCAGCCAGTCACCAGTCTAGGTGCCGCATTCTGGATTAGTTGTAGTTTTCCCAATCGCCTTCAAAGGTAGCCCCACGCAGAGTGCAGTAGTCCAAGCGGGAGAAAACCATGGCCAGTGGTACTGAAAGATGCAAAGAGAGGCAGAAGTCATAGCAAGGTTGCACTCGCCTCCTCTTGCTGCCTGGAAAGGTCATCCACCAGGCTGACTAAGACATGAACTTGGATTGGAATAGCTCTAAATAATCGCACATCATCTGAGCATTCTTCTAGCTGCCCCTCACAACTCTCTCCACCACCTTCCCCCAAAAGGGGGTGTATTTGCATCTAGTTGCTATTAATTCCAATTCAAGGGGTCCAGGGTCAGTTGACTGGCTACAGTAAATCATGGGGAGGCAAACTAAGGCCTGGGGGCCGGATCCGGCCCAATCGCCTTCTAAATCTGGCCCTTGGACGGTCTGGGAATCAGTGTGTTTTTACATGAGTAGAATGTGTGCTTTTATTTAAAATGCATCTCTGGGTCATTTGTGGGGCATAGGAATTCGTTCATTTTTTCTTCTTCAAAATATAGTCCGCCACCCCCTCCATGGTCTGAGGGACAGTGAACTGGCCCCCTGCTGAAAAAGTTTGCTGACCCCTGGGCTACATCACCACCTGTTTCAAGGCATTTTTATCCTAATGTGTTTTAGCAGTAATATGAACTGAAAAAAAGGAGTAGAAGATGG
This sequence comes from Podarcis liolepis, assembly GCF_965112155.1. Lineage (NCBI taxonomy): Eukaryota > Metazoa > Chordata > Lepidosauria > Squamata > Lacertidae > Podarcis > Podarcis liolepis. The sequence goes on along the minus strand of NC_139569.1, from coordinate 5,428,431 downwards.
CTTGGTTTTCCTCCAATCTCAGAGAGTACCTCAGAAGCTGCCTCAGAAAAGGACAGACGTTTGGACAGCATACAACATTTATTTAAAATGAATTGATCGATCGATTAATTGGTTCACAGGCAAATGACTTGTCAATTAAAAATTGTTTAATTGGTTGGCAAGTCTAGGGTTCCTTCTGGGAAGGACTGGAGCCAGTTCTGGCAGCCAGCCAACCAGCCGGGCCTCATCCTGTAGGGGCCTCTTCTCTCTCTGCCATTCCAGCCAAGAAGACCAAGGCAACGCGGCTTTGATTTATTTATTAAAATGTCTCTACGGCGAAACATCTGCATGAAGAACGATAGATCAATGAGGTGTGCATGCCCATTTGCATAGCTTCCAAATAACTCATTGCTTTGCATAATTTATCCCTGCCTGTGCTGCAATTATTTTTCTAGCCTGCGATCTCCGAAGGTGCCATGATAAATCACAAGGCCCAGCACCATGGGACTGGGAGGGGAGGGCGTGCTGCCTTCTGGAAAAAGGTAGTAATTCTCTTCACTGGGATTTTCTAACCCTCCAGTCAGTTGAGTTGCAGGGGCTGGCACAAGAGTCCCTGAGAGAATTCCACTTGGGGTGAGCAATGGGTCTTTTTGCTGTCCATCACAGACATTCAAAAGTGTATGGCTCAGTTGGTAGTACAGTGGTACCTCGGGTTAAGAACTTAATTCGTTCTGGAGGTCCGTTCTTAACCTGAAACTGTTCTTAACCTGAGGTACCACTTTAGCTAATGGGGCCTCCTGCTGCCACCACGCCGTCGCCACGTGATTTTTGTTCTCATCCTGAAGCAAAGTTCTTTTTTTTAAAAAAAGTTTAAAAAAATTATTCATTTTTCTTTTTCATTCATTACATACATCTCAATTTCTTAACATTTACTATATATTCCTCCCTCCCCTCCAAGGCTTCCCCCAACTTCCCCTTCTGGTTTGTTTCTATTTTCACCCACTTTGCTATCTCTTAACAGAAAAAGTTATTAATTACATAACACCAAGCCTAAAAACAAAAAATAAAAGTACCGTATTTTTCGCTCTATAACACGCACCAGACCATAACACGCACGTAGTTTTTAGAGGAGGAAAACAAGAAAAAAAAATATTCTAAACGAAATAGTGGATATATGATTTTTGTGGTTCATGCTGTGGCCACAGACATGTGATCTGACAGTGAGTTTGGAGTAGCCCAATGCAAAAATCCTGAGGATCCATGTGGATCCATGCTTTGTAACCACGGAGGAGGGAAGGAAGGGGAACCATGGATCCTCTGCTCACGACTGCAGCAGATCACCCCTGCCACCCGCAGGCATTCGCTCCATAACACGCACAGATATTTCCCCTTACTTTCTAGGAGGAAAAAAGTGAGTGTTATGGTGCAAAAAATACGGTAAATACACCATCATATTTCACTATCTTCTAAACATTTTCTAATGCTGATAATGTGAATGGTTGTTTAAATCCTGCCATCAAGTCTATTGACTTTCTTTGTTTCTGCAAATATAATATCAGTGGTTCCTAATCTTTTTCAAAGTCTCTGTTGTCTTTTTCTCTTAGTCTATCTGTCATTTTTGGCAGCTGAAGCAAAGTTCTTAACCCGAGGTACTATTTCTGGGTTAGAGGAGTCTGTAACCTGAAGTGTCTGTAACCTGAAGCATCTGTAACCCAAGGTACCACTGTACATGAGACTCTTAATCTCCGGGTTGTGGGTTCGAGTCCCATGCTGGGCAAAACATTCCAGCATTGCAGGGGGTTGGACTAGATGACCCTCGCGGTCCCTTCCAACTCTACAGTTCTAGGATTCATACAACCACACACACACACACATCCCCCATGCTCACGTTCAGCCCCCTTAGTGTGCTGATTGTAGCCAGTTAGTGTGGAAGATAATATAATGTGAAATGAAAAATTCCAGTCGATAAAAGGAAACCTTAGAGGCTTTTAAGAGTTTGCCGCTGTCATCCCTGGTCAGGATTTTAACTGCAGACCACTTGACAGCTGATTGCAAAAACCTCTGTTTCTACTCCATCAATGCAATTGGATAAAGAGCCATTTAATTGCATCCCAATGAGATTTCCCTACCTGACTAGTGAGTGAGGTTCTTACCTGGCAGATACCTTGACAATAGCAGGTCACAGGGACCCAAAGATTAAAATCGATTGAGCTTCTTTTTCACTTCCTCCTTTGTCTGCCCCCGAAAGCAAAATATCTGCCTCCTCTGTCAACTTTGCTGATCCCCTCCCCAGGCAACTTTACATCCTTTGGGTGGTTTCAGCTGCTACTCCTTTTTTCACTTTTCCAATCTGAATTGAAATTTCCACATCAGCTTGCAATTTTTAAAAGAAATCAGCATTTTACTGTACGTTCCTAAACACACACTTTTTTTTAAAAAAATGCAGTTTTGCAAGCAAGTTCTCATACAATGCATCTTTGTATGTTCTCCTCAAGAGCAGATGCATTTTAACACACACATTTCCGCCTGATATATAATTTCTTTACGCATTTTCTCTCTCCCTGAGTTATTTTCACATATTTCTGTTGCACATTACCCCAGTCTCAGAGCGATGCGATATTCCAGGCACTTACGCAGAGTTCAGTTCCCTTGAAATGAGGGACAGTGGAGTCTCTATGACATATGGCTTATTTACACCTATGTAAAAGATAAAAAGTCACAGGGGTTTCCCCCTCCTGCTGCGACAAGCTCCCCTCCCCGCCTGGTCTCCCATTACCAGAAGAGACATGAAAAGGGCAAGGGAGAGGTTGTTTGCCTGCAGGCGCAGTTTCCGATTGCTTGTGTGGGGGGGAAACCCTGGGCAGGAGGAGACATAACAAGGGTAAAAGTAAAGGACCCCTGGATGGTTAAGTCCAGTCAAAGGCGACTATGGGGTTGCGACACTCATCTCGCTTTCAGGCCAAGGGAGCCGGCATTTGTCCACAGACAGCTTTCCAGGTCTTGTGGCCAGCATGACTAAGCTGCTTCTGGTGCAATGGGACACCATGACAGAAACCAGAGCACTTGGAAACACCATTTACCTTTCCGTCGGAGCAGTACCTATTTATCTACTTGCAGTGGCGTGCTTTCGAACTGCTAGGTTGACAGGAGCTGGGACAAAGCAATGGGAGCTCACTCCATTGCAGGGATTCGAACCGCCGACCTTCTGATCGGCAAGCCCAAGAGGTTCAGTGGTTTAGACCACAGCACCACCCGCATCCCATGCACACCCAGTGGCGTAGCGTGGGGGGTGCAGGGGGGCCGGCCGCACCGGGCGCAACATCTGGGGGTTAGGGTGCGCAAATCCACGGGTTAGGGGGTGCAAATCCACGGGTTAGGGGGCGCAAATTACTTGCCTTGCCCCGGGTGCTGACAACCCATGCTACGCCACTGTGCACACCTATGTACACAGCCTTAGCACCCCAAAAAGGTCTTGTTTCTTCCATAGCCACAGCCTTGGATTCAACCAGAAATCAAGCATTGTCCTGCCTCTCTCTCCCCAGCTTGCTGCTTTTCTTCTAGTTCACAAAATTTCCAGCTCTTTCACATCACCTTTCTAACTATCCATCTTGCACAGAGTTCCTTTCCTTTGTTCCCCTTAATGGCCCATCACCCAGGCTATCGCCTCACCAAGGATCACAGGGCAGTCTACAATATAAAAACACGAAAATATACAACATATGACAAACAAAACAACGACTCCCTCCCGCCCCATACACAAACAGTTTAAAAGGCCACCGATTGTTTAATCAGCCAAAGCCCTGGGAAAAGAGGACCGTTTCCACCTGGTGCCTAAAGATATGTGGTGAAGGCACCAGGTGAGCCTCCCTGGGGAGAACATTCCATAAATGGGGGGCCACCACAGAAAAGGCCCATACTTTTGTTACTACCCTCTAGACATCTCATGGAGGAGACAGCTGAAGATGGGCCTCAGAAAATGATCACAGGCTCTGGGTTGGTTCATATAGGACAGTGTTTCTCAACCTGTGGGTCCCCAGATGTTGTTGGACTACAACTTCCATCATTCCTAACCAGCATGACCAGTGGTCGGGGAAGATGGGAGTTGTAGTCCACAACAGCTGGGGACCCACAGGTTGAGAACCGCTGATATAGGAAGAGGTGGTCCTGGAGGTCATGTTAGAGAAGGAGAACAAAACCAAATTCTTCTCCCACCTCTAAGCCCCACTAACTCCATATATTCAAAGCACCATGATACTGTTTTAAACCGCTATGGCTTCCCTTGAAAAATTCTGGGAGCTGTGCCTTAACAGCTGAGAGCTGTTAGGAGGTCTCTGTTCCAAATCGAAAATTGCCAGAGTTCCCTGTGAAGAAAAATGCATTGTTAAATCACTTTGGAAATTGTAGCTCTGGGAAGGGAATTGACAACAACTCTCAGCCCCCTTCACAAACTACAGCTCCCATGATTCTTTTTTGGGGGAGGTGGGGGAGCCATGGCTGTTTAAAGTGGGGTCCATAGCACATGAAATGTATGGCACGAATGTGGTCTTAAGCTGTCCTCAGCCATAGGGCTAGGGGCTCCTAGATCCTGGCCCCACAATAGCTTACTAGGGAAATGCTGACGTCGCTCTTTGGGGTGCCTCAGGGTCAATTTTTATGGTAGCCCAAATCTCAGTTGTATGGGTATATATCTCAATTTTAACTCATGAGCTATTGCTGCAATCTGCTCTGATTGTATATTTTATCTTTATGAGCGCTGTTCTTATTGTGTTATGCGAGCTGGTCTTTGACCGTAATAAATTATCTATCTACCTATCTACCTATCTATCTATCTATCTATCTATCTATCTATCTATCTATTGGCCCCACTTCTATCCAAGCCACCAGCAAGAGGAGATCACGATTGGGCTGCCATGAGAGTGACCATTTTGCTCTGCCCCTGCCAGGACGGCCATCAGCACTCCCTGAGCAACTCAAAGGGAATGGCAGCTTGCACTGGACGGATGGCCTTGAATACCATATTGAATACCAAATGGCCTTGAATACCATATTGTGCAGGAGAGTTGTCCCCTTCTCCATCTCCTCCATATTCTAGGAGAGAATATACCATATATATAAAGGTAAAGGGGACCCCTGACCATTAGGTCCAGCCGTGGCCGACTCTGGGGTTGCGGCGCTCATCTCGCTTTACTGGCTGAGGGAGCCGGCGTACAGCTTCCAGGTCATGTGGTCAGCTTGACTAAGCCGCTTCTGGCAAACCAGAGCAGCGCACGGAAACGTGTTTATCTTCCCGCCAGAGCGGTACCTATTTATCTACTTACACTTTGACGTGCTTTCGAACTGCTAGGTTGGCAGGAGCAGAGACTGAGCAACGGGAGCTCTCCCCATCGCGGGGATTCGAACCGCCGACCTTCTGATCAGCAAGTCCTAGGCTCTGTGGTTTAACCAACAGCGCCACCCGCGCCCCACCATATGTATATATATCCACAATAGACCCCAGCTGCAGGCCCATTGTTGAGTGGCATTTCCAGGAACAAACCTTGGAATGAAAGCTATTGGGACCATTTTATTTTTTCCAGGGTTGTTGACTCTGCTGGTTTTTTGCTTTGGTTAGACAGCGTTCCGCGCACCCGGCAGATGTATCGAATTTTCCTGACAACGCCAAATGAGCCGGCGTCGACTCTCTTTCTCTGGAATTAGAGAGAATGTGTTTGCTGTACACAGAAGCGCCTCACATCCCACAGTGTGCTGTACTGGGGGGGAAATGCAGCCTCAATAAAAGCAAAGGGAATTACCAAAGCAGCGATCAGCTCGGGAGCCGAAGGCTGCTTTTGTGCCTGCAAGTAAGAATCGGTGCTCCTAATAAGTGGATTTGAAAATGTCAGGTCAATGGGGGCAGTGGCGTAGCGTGGGGGGTGCAGGGGGGCCGGCCGCACCGGGCGCAACATCTGGGGGTTAGGGGACGCAAATCCACGGGTTAGGGGGCGCAAATCCATGGGTTAGGGGGCGCAAATCCATGGGTTAGGGGCGCAAATCCATGGGTTAGGGGGCGCAAATTATTTGCCTTGCCCCGGGTGCTGACAACCCACGCTACGCCACTGAATGGGGGTAACTGAGTGTGAGCTGAGAGGCTTGCTCTGTCCTCGCATGACCCTGGGTGGATCCATGCCATACATTTCAAGCACACCCACCACACATTGAAAACACTTGGTCTCTGCCCAAAGAATCCTGGGAACTGTAGTTTGTTGAGTTTGCTGGGAGTTGTAGGGGGAAATTACAGTTCCCGTGATTCTTGGCAGGAGGAATGTGCATGAAATGGGCACCTGATGTTCTTTAGTGTGGACCTGCCCACAGTAGACTAAGGCTGCCTATGCACCATGCATTCAAAGCACATGATTTTGTCCCAAAGAATCCTGGGACCTTTTTTAAAAAAAATATTTCAAAACCAAAATTTTTTACAAACATCAAATTTGAAATCCATATTCATTTTCTAACATAAGCCTATTACATGTGGTTGTTGTTGTTTAGTCATTTAGTAGTGTCTGACTCTTTGTGACCCCCTGGACCAGAGCACGCCAGTCACTCCTGTCTTCTGCTGCCTCCCGCAGTTTGGTCAAACTCATGCTGGTAGATTCGAGAACACAGTCCAACTATCTCGTCCTCTGTCGTCCCCTTCTCCTTGTGCCCTCCATCTTTCCCAACATCAGGGTCTTTTCCAGGGAGTCTTCTCTTCTCATGAGGTGGCCAAAGTCTTGGAGCCTCAGCTTCAGGATCTGTCCTTCCAGTGAGCACTCAGGGCTGATTTCCTTAAGAATGGATAGGTTTGATCTTCTTGCAGTCCATGGGACTCTCAAGAGTCTCCTCCAGCACCAGGAATTCAAAAGCATCAATTCTTTGGCGATCAGCCTTCTTTATGGTCCAGCTCTCACTTCCATACATCACTACTGGGAAAACCATACTTTTAACTATACGGACCTTTGTTGGCAAGGTGATGTCTCTGCTTTTTAAGATGCTGTCTAAGTTTGTCATTGCTTTTCTCCCAAGAAGCAGGCGTCTTTTAATTTCATGGCAGCTGTCACCATCTGCAGTGATCATGGAGCCCAAGAAAGTAAAATCTCTCACTGCCTCCATTTCTTCCCCTATAGATTACCTAAATTAAAATATATCTAATTGCTCTAAGCTTCCCTTTGCTCTATGTAAATACAATGCAATTAACAAATTATGTTATAAATGTAGAATCCTGGGACCTTAGATTTTTAAGGGTGCTGGGAACACTGGCTCTATGAGGGGTAAACCTCAGTCCCAAGGGGTTCTTGAGCTTTCCATATGCTTTCAATGCATGGTGTGCGTTGGCTCAGTCTAGGTTGTGGCTACCCATGGCAGGGGCATTGCTAGGTGCTTCAAGGACTCAGGACATAAATTTGCATGTCATTTGCATAAACTGATTTATACGCATGGCACTCTCTGGGCAAATCGAGGTGTCAGGTGGTGGGATGTGTGCTTTGCAGAGAACCCAGCTGCCATGCAAGCAAAGGGGCAAAAAACGAAAGGGATGGGAAGGAGCAGAAGATTTGGGGGCTGACATGGAAGGAGGGGACAAACCTTCTAACCATGCCCCTGGAACTGGGGAGTTAAAACAGAAGCTGAAGACCTGGAGGATGGTGGAGTGTAGGGTTCAGGGTATCTGGGAAATGCTAAGAGGCTGTCGGTGTCTGATGGTCAGGGACCTCAGAAGAATTTGCCTAGGACCAGGTTAGACTCTGGGTCCGGCTAGCTCAGTCTTGCCTGCTCAGGGGTCTCAAGTCTCCTGGGTCTTTCCTGCCAGATCCTTCCTAAACTGAAGGTGTTTGCTATATGTTATAATGACTGCTGCTGTCCTGGGACATGTGTGTGTGTGTGTGTGTGTCCCATGTTGCTAGGCCACTTCTCCTATAACCTTCCCCGCTGTGTGGCCTCCTGCCCAGTGATGAAGCAGCCCAGATCCATTGCATACTTTCCCCTTGCAAGTGAACTGATAGACACCCCTGCATATACATCATTGACCCTTCCCTCAATGATGTTCAAGCTCCAGGCCCTTTCCCTGCAATCCCACCCCACTTCTGGCTCAGGAACCCCACCAATGGGTCGTCCCTCCATCTAAGGGGGCAATCTGATTCCCCACCCCCTGAGAAATCCCTTTGTGATATTCTCTTTCTCTCTTTCCTGGTGGCAAATGCCAGGATATGTTCCTGCAAGACACACACACCCCTCCCTGTTCTCTGCTCTAATGCATCTTCCACCTGGGGTGGTGCGTACCTGCAGTTCAAAAAGACCGGGTTTGGCAAGTAAAGGGTGAGGTGCCTCTCTCTCTCTCTCTCTCTCTCTCTCTCTCTCTCTCTCTCTCTCACCTTGCCGACAGGCATTCTGTTGCCTCAACAGTGATTGGAGTGACGTAGACAACATCATCATTGCAGCTTGGAACTCAAGGTTGTGCGCGGCTCTCCAAAGAGAGCAACTGAAAGCGTTGATTTGCGAGAAGGCAAAGAAGGCCCTTTGGAGAGCCGATGTCCTGGGAAAGACCTGAAAAGGTTTCGAAGTGTTTTCCCTTAAGCCTGTGACTTTATCCAGAAAACACTCCTCCAAACCCACCCTCCTCTATGAAAAGAAACATTGAATAGCCCAGGTGGAAAGACAGGCTTCAGTGGTTGAGCAGGTGAGACGAATAGTGGGTCCAATGCTCAAGAATATGGTTTCTGCATGAGCTGTAGAGGAAAGCAAGGGGCAGATGGTGCTCGTCCACCTGGGAAGGTGGCCTATCTAGGAGAAGGAAAACTCAAAATGTCACTTAGATGAGGATCTGAAAATATTTTCCTTGAAGCTTGAATGAGTTTTATTCTGGATAGTTATCTTTGATTTTTTAATATGTTTTAATTGGCTTTGAGATTTGTTCTTTAAAATATGAAGCAGTATAGAAATAGAATTATGAAGAAGAAGAAGAATCCATGCCTTGTGGCTATATTCATTTGTGATAAAGGCTTTGAGAGTAAACGCTGGGGAGCAATCCATACCAGCAGCCTTGTGGGACATCTTTGGGAGTAAACGCTACACAGATCCAGAGTGGAGTCTCTAAGGTAGTTGGTGTCAGGTTGGACACAGAGGATAGGGGGCCAGATACTTATGATGTGGGAATGTTCAGGATGGCAGGAGAGGATATACTGTTTATTAATATCCTTCCTAACTTGCGCTAGAAAGTTCCTTTACTTAGCAGAGTTACATTCCCCTTTTTACATGCACAGCAGACAGCTGGTTGCAGGCTCGTGTGAGTCTCTCACTGTTATACAATTCAATCTGTCTCATTGAATTGTACGTCCCTGGTAAATTCCATTGAATCCCTCTTGAAATAAGGAGGCAACAATCTTATTCAAAGTAGATAAAAGAAGTTTACTCACATCAGTTCACAGTTGGATTCCTGAAGGCAGACTTAGTTACAAATATAAACATGTGGATCTACCCCATATGGGGGAATAATCCCAGTGTTTCTGCTAGCTGGGAGCTAGCAGAGCAGTCCTAGCTAAAAGCTGGTCAAATGAAGAAGGAAATCAAAAAGAGAGAGGTGTGCTGCGTGACTCATCCTTTTGTTACCTGGACAGGTTAGATCACGCCCACCTTCTATCACATGCAAAAGGAAGGATGCTCTGGCCAGGAGGAACAGGAAGTTTTCAACTGGCTGGACCAAACATCCCCTCGCATGTCTTTTCTAGCATTACAAGGAATGTTGTACTTGACTGCCTCTCATGGATCACATCCCACAGATGAGTGGGCACCAGGTGAAGAGGGCTGGAGACGGATTTGGAAGGAGGGATCAGTGATCTGGGGGAACCTGTAACAGCCAGGAGACGAGAGTCAGAGGCAGGAGAAGCTGCAAGAGTGGAGAGTGAAGTACAGGTGCAGGAAGAGGGAGAGATGGGTCAAGCTGGTGCAGAGTCAAGCGCTTCTACACCTCCTCCTCTCTGCGCCACTGGACTCCAGGACCAGGCAAGAATTGAAGAGGGAGGAGCAGAAGCGGGTCAATAGGTCAACATCCCTGCTTCGTAGGGGCCTTCCCACTTTGCTCAAAGCAGTTCACAACAATGGGAACAGCAATACATCGCAAAAATCAGTAATCACAAGAACAATTTTGTATCAACAGCAATAAGAAATAATATTATAATTGCTACCAGGGCTTTTCCCCCCAGCCAGAACTCACCAGAACTCGGCTCCTTTCAGGTGGGTGCCATTGCCATTATAAGAGAACAAGGGAGGCATTCATGGTGAGTTCGGGCACCTCTTTTTCTAGAAAAATAGCACTGATTGTTACCTAATAGCAAATGTAAAGGGTAAAGGGACCCCTGACCATTAGGTCCAGTCGTGGCCAACTCTGGGGTTGCGGCGCTCATCTCGCTTTACTGGCCGAGGGAGCCGGCGTACAGCTTCCGGTTCATGTGACCAGCATGACTAAGCCGCTTCTGGCGAACCAGAGCAGTGCACGGAAACACTGTTTACCTTCCTGCCAGAGCGGTACCTATTTATCTACTTGCACTTTGACGTGCTTTCGAACTGCTAGGTTGGCAGGAGCAGGGACCGAGCAAAGGGAGCTCACCCCATGGCGGGGATTTGAACCGCTGACCTTCTGATCGGCAAGCCCTAGGCTCTGTGATTTAACCCTCCGGGCCACCCGCGTCCCTAATAGCAAATGCAACAGCATGCAAAAATAAATCCCAGTACAGTGGTACCTTGGCTGTTGAACGGCTTTGCTCCTGAACAATTCAGCTCCTGAACGCCGCAAACCTGGAAGTGAGTGTTCCCGTTTGCAAACATTTTTCAGAAGCCGAACGTCCAAAATGGCTTACACGGCTTCTGATTGAGTGCAGGAAGCTCCAGCAGCCAATCGGAAGCCGCGCCTTGGTTGTTGAACCATTCCAGGAGTTGAACGGACTCCCGGAATGGATTAAGTTCAACAACAAGGTACCACTGTACTAGTAAAAGTAGCAACATTACACTTCTTGGCAGTTGGAAGAAAACAACAAGGGAGCCTGAATAGTTTTTCCTTGGTCCTAAATGTTCTAGACACTGTGCCCATGACAAAATAGCCAAGAGGCAAGTTGAGGCAATTCCAGTGTTTGCAGGAATACTGAAACAAACAAATAAACGAAACAACTCTAGAAACAATAAGCTTTGGAAGAAGAGGCAACAAGTCCAAAGCAACCCACTGGGGCCTGAGGATGTTCAGCAGCCATAGAAGGCTGCTTGCCTGTTGAGGGCATGTCTGACAGAGAAGGCCAGTGACAGTGAACAGAGGCAGTTCATGCTGCAACACTTTGTTGCAGCTCCTGCTGGTTCTCTTCTAGGAGACAGGGTTCAATTATTACATATAATAAGGAAGCAGCTCGTTCCATTAAGCCAAGGCTTTACTTTCAGTCCCAGCAGAGCTCCTGATTCACAGTTCTGCCCTCCAGCAACTCAGGTGCTTCTGTTGTCCTTTTGTTTCCGTTTGAGGGGGTGGGGGTGGAATGAGGAGAAAGAGAAAATGGGCCGCATGGAACAAATTGGCAGCGACGCCATAAAGAAGCAGTTTGCTGCACCGTGATGATCCGGCCCCTTCTCTTTAACAAACGAGTTATTAATGTTAACGTGGGCCCCTGCTGAGCCCATGGAGACAGCTATCTCCCGCTTCCTGCAGCCTCCCACCTGCCACACGTCAGCTCCGTCGCAGTTTCATTCCCATACCGTATCGCACAAGATCACGCCGCTCAGATGGCTGTGCATTTTCTTTACTGCCCATTTCTGTCCTTCTCAGCAACGTGGCACCATCTCTGCGGCCATTACCCCCATCGAGAGCCAGGATTTATATCAGCCATTTGTTTCTTGGGTGGCTTTGTGTGGCTATCTCCCAACGGCCTTGTGCATGTCAAACTTGCCGTGCAAAAGAAGATCGAAGCCTCCTCTACTCCTCTTCCATAGCGCTGGAAGGGCTGAGCACCGCTCGGCAGCTGAAACTCCTCTGCCTGAGCAGGATTTGTGAGTTGCACACTGCCTGGTGCACATGTCTGTTCATGTGGGAATGTAAGAATATAAGAAGGGGGCTGGACCGGTTCATGGAGGAGAAGGCTATTGATGGCTACTAGGCATGGCGAGGGACGGGGGTGGCGCTATGGTGTAAACCACAGAGCCTAAGGCTTTGCCAATCAGAAGGTCAGCAGTTCGAATCCCCACGATGGGGTGAGCTCCCATTGCTCGGTCCCTGCTCCTGCCAACCTAGCAGTTCGAAAGCATGTCAAAGTGCAAGTAGATAAATAGGTACCGCTCTGGCGGAATAGTAAACGATGTTTCCGTGCACTGCTCTGGTTCGCCAGAAGTGGCTTAGTCTGCAGACAAACACCGGCTCCCTCGGCCAATAAAGCGAGATGAGCACCGCAACCCCAGAGTTGGTCACGACTGGACCTAATGGTCAGGGGTCCCTTTACCTTTACCTTTAGGCATGGCAACTTTGTCCTGCCTCCACAGTTAGAAGAAGCAATGCTTCTGAATACCAGTGGCAGGAAACTGCAGGAGTGGGGAGGACCCTCATGCTCAGAGCCTGCTTTCTGGTTTCTCACAGGTGATGGGCCATTGACCCGACTCAGCAAGCTTTTATTATGTTGTTATGCGCGCAACACAGGTGCTCTATCATAGAGCTCTTGCCCTTCCCCATGATGGGAAATGCCTGGGCAAGCAGCTCCCATACTGTGGCCAATCCTGGGTCACAGCTATAGGGTAGGAAGTGTGGGGAGGGAAAAATGGAAGAATCCTGGGAAGTGTAGTTTGCTAAAGGTGCTGAGAGGAGAATCCTCGCAGAGCACCCTTAACCACAGTTCCCATGATTCTTTGCAAGGGGGAAGCCATGACTGTTCAAGTGGTATAATGCAGTCATACCTCATGTTACGTCCGCTTCATGTTACGTTCTTTAAGGTTCCGTCCCGTGGCAACCCGGAAGTACCGGAAAGGGTTACTTCCGGGTTTCGCCGCTCACGCATGCGCAGACATGCAAAATGACATCACGCGCATGCGCAGAAGCTGTGAATCGCAACCCGCATGTGCACAGACACGCCGCTGCGGGTTGCGTTCTTTTCATGTGGCGAACGGGCTTCCCATTCACAACCAGAGGTACCACTGTAGCTGCTTTTAGTGTGGACGTCACGTGACCACAGTCCAATACTAAACTCTATACCAGGGGTCGGCAAACTATGACCCAGATGCGGCTCACCGGGCTCGTAAATCCGGCCTGCGGACCCTGCGGCCCGCTCTGTCAGTCCCTGCGCTAAACTGGCATGGTGCAGAGGCCTTGCTGTGCGGGGACTGACTTCCGCCACGCTGGCATGGCTTCAGATTGGCTGCAGGAAGCTCCAGCAGCCAATCCGAATCCATGGATGCTTCTAGGTGGGCAACGATGCTGGCATGGCTTCAGATTGGCTGCAGGAAGCTCCTGCAGCCAATCTGAAGCCATGGACGCCTCTGGGCGACGTCCCTTCCTTCCCACTGAGGCAGCCATGTATGGCCAAGAGCCGAGCAGGAGGAAGCGGTGGCAGCTGGGAGACAATGCTGCAGAAGACGAGGTGGCGTCAGCAGCTGTGGCATAAGTGGCAGCCTTGGCAGGTCCTTTTGGGAGAGGGGGGTCCTTTCAGGAGAGGGTGGGTCCGGCCCCCCACAAGGTCTGAGGGACAGTGGACCGGCTCCCTCCTGAAAAAATTTGCTGACCCCTGCCCTATACAGCTTGCTGAAAAGCTGCAGCCTGAAGTTCAGCGACTTGCCACAGGGGGCAGCAACACACACACACAGATCCCAGCAACTCCCAGGAAGAGATGAGAGTCAAGTGATCTGGGAAGCATCTCTCAGTATCCATCCTGACTCCACGGGGGTTCATGGAATGCCAGAGAAAAATGCCCAGGGAAAGGGAGAAGCTGCAACGGAGTGGTCTGCTTTCTTTCCCTTCATGTCAAGGTCGTCTTGCCCTGTATATGCCCACTTAAAAATGGAAAGCGTAATGCTGCTGGTCAACAAAAGAGGTTCAACAAAAGAGCCAATGTGGTGTAGTGGTTAAGAGTGGTAGACTTGTAATCTGGTGAACCAGGTTCAATTCCCCTCTCCTCCACATGCTGGGTGACCTTGGGCTAGTCACACTTCTCTGAAGTCTCTCAGCCTCACTCACCCCACAGAGTGTTTGTTGTGGGGGAGGAAGGGAAAGGAAATTGTGAGCCGCTTTGAGACTCCTTTGAGCCAGGTTGGTGTAGTGGTAAAGAGCGGTAGACTCATAATCTGGGAAACCGGGTTCGTGTCTCCGCTCCTCCACATGCAGCTGCTGGGTGACCTTGGGCCAGTCATACTTCTCTGAAGCCTCTCAGCCTCACTCACCTCACAGAGTGTTTGTTGTGGGGGAGGAAGGGAAAGGAGAATGTTAGCCGCTTTGAGACTCCTTCGGGTAGTGATAAAGCGGGATATCAAATCCAAACTCTCCTTCTTCTCTCAAGGCAAATCTTTAAAAATGTAGTATAAATACCAACAGTTGGGGAAAACGGGCCTGCATGCGCTCCAGTTGGAGAACAGCCTTTACCAAAGGTGTCATGGGCTTTGAAGGCGCTCCAACTCAGGGCGCAAGGGAGAAACATGCTAAGAGGAAGGGATGCTTGGCAAATCCACACTGTGATCAACTCCTGCCTGGAACCCAATGTCCCCACTGTGGAAGGATGTGTGGATCCAGAATTGGCCTCCACAGTCATTTATGGACTCACTGTTAAGACCGTGTTTATGGAAGACAATCTTACTCAGCTACAAGTGATTGCCAAATAAGATATGCCCACTTGACTGCTTTGATCAACGTAACTTTTCTGAGAAATCAGTCTATTCATGCAGCAGCATTTACACTTTGGAACTCCCTGCCTATTGACACCTGGCAGGCACCTTCACTGCACTGTTTTCGGGGCTTGCAAAAAAAAAATTCTTTAGACAAGCCTACCCAGATACTTGGGGGACACGGGTGGTGCTGTGGGTTAAACCACAGAGCCTAGGACTTGACGATCAGAAGTTGGCGGTTCGAATCCCCGCGACAGGGGGAGCTCCCGTTGCTCAGTCCCTGCTCCTGCCAACATAGCAGTTCGAAAGCATGTCAAAGTGCAAGTAGATAAATAGGTACCACTCTGGTGGGAAGGTAAACAGCGTTTCCGTGCGCTGCTCTAGTTCGCCAGAAGCGGCTTAGTCATGCTGGCCACATGACCTGGAAGCTGTACGCCGGCTCCCCTGGGCAATAAAGCGAGATGAGCACCACAACCCCAGAGTCAGCCACGACTGGACCTAATGGTCAGGGGTCCCTTTACCCTTTACTTACCCAGATACTTAGGAAGCTGGTGCAAGTTTTAATCTATTTCGAACATTTAAAATTATTGCCGTTAATTTTCCTTATTGGTGATTTGATTGTTTTATCTTTTTTAGAAACCACTTTGAGGTTAATATGCCCAACCCAAGGGTGTATTAAATACATAAAATCCAAATAAATAAAAAGAAAATGGCAGGCTTGGCCCAGTCTGGTGAGCTGTACAATGAAATGCCCCTTTTCATTATTCACGGGATGAGTATGTAGATGGTGAACCTTCGGCCTCCTAGCCTAGCATACCTCCCTGCCGCTCTGATTAAATATGTTCCTCATTTTGCAATGGAAAGTCACGAGAAGCCAAGAACGAATCAAATAAAGCAAAAATTAAAAACACCCTTCCCTAACCCCCAGTTCCATCACCCAGCCTATCCAAGCTGCCAAGTTTCCCAGCTGATATAATTTGCAAGGGATGAGAAATTTGCACCCTGGGAAATTTGGAGAAGCGACGCATGGCAAATATTTGGCATCTCTACGATGGAGCATATTCAGAAGAAATGTTCAGCAGTACAGTGGGGGGGGGGTTTCTGTTCTCACACGCGTGAAACTTGGCAACCTTCCCCCCCACCAATGTAAAATAACTTGGCTGTTTGCAAAACAGTTTTTAAATACCATAAGGCACAGTCCACTTAGAAAACTAACAGCCTGTAAAATGTCATCGTTTTTTTCATTTTCCAGTTAAGCTGGATTACAAAAAAAAATTCCAATTAAACAAATGAGAACCCCAGAGAAGGAAAAAATATATATAACAATGAAACAACTTTTGGATCCAGCCAAACATTATTCCTGATGCTCCAAAATGTTGTTTTTAATTATTATTATTTGCAAGGTGAGCTCTCTCTCTCTCTCTGTTTCTGTTTCTCTTTCTCTCTCTCTCATTAATGAATTTCTGCTGAAAAGACAGCCCTGCTAATCCAGGCATTTGATGACTGGTGGATACTTTCCACAAACACCTTCAAATCAGTAACTGTAAAGGCAGTGCTGTTTTTTCCTAAAAAAAATGTTTAGGGGTACTCTCGTTTTGACTCAAGAAAATCACAATTTTATTGTTCAAATTGGGGAAAATAAATACAGTAAATGGACATCGGGAATAGCAATGGAACATACAGTTCACCATGCTAGAGAAGAAACAATTTTTTTATTTAAAAAAATTAGTTTCTTCTCCCGTTAGATTCACAAAATGTTTAGGGGTATGCGTACCCCTACATCTCCCCCAGAAAAAAGCACTGTGTAAAGGAATGCGATCGTTTTGAAACATTTT
Organism: Podarcis liolepis; assembly: GCF_965112155.1. Lineage (NCBI taxonomy): Eukaryota > Metazoa > Chordata > Lepidosauria > Squamata > Lacertidae > Podarcis > Podarcis liolepis. The sequence continues at coordinate 5,411,776 of NC_139569.1, read as the reverse complement.
TACATTGCAGTAAGGTTAAGGCTTACTGAGAAATGTTATACAATTAAATGAAAAAGTTGTTCAAAATAATGTTTGCAAAAAACCCCAGAAGCCTTTCTCATGGGAATTATAGGGACAGAACTACCTAAATTGTATAGAAACTTATTCATGTATGCAATTACAGCAGCAAGAATGTTACTTTCCCAATAATGGAAAGAAGAAGAAGTCCCAGCAAAGGAAGAATGGATAGAAAAAGCTTGTGGAATATGCAGAAGTGGCAAAATTTACCAGAAGAATAAGAAATCAAGGTAACAATTATTATTTTTTACAAAAGAATGGAAATGGTTTCTTGAATATTTACAGATAAATTGTAAACAGATAAAAACACTGGCAGGGTTATTGTAATAACCTGCAGTTATATAAGAGCATATATTTAAAGAAGATAAATAAATGAGTAAGTTAAATGAATTTGGATATGCAGAAGATATCGAAAACAAATTTAAGGAACTGCAGAAAGAGGGGGAAGGAAGTCAAGTTTCAAAATATCAAAAGGATTGTAAAATCAGTGAAATGTATACAGTGGACCCTCCGGATACGAATTAAATTCATTCTAGGGGTCCGTCTGCAACCCGAAAAGTCTGTAGGCAGAGGTGTCTCTTCTGCGCATGTGCGCGCGGCAAAACCCGAAAGTATACACGGGTTCCACGTTCGTAACCCAAAAGTTACGTTTCCAGAGCGGTATGTAACTAGAGGGTCCACTGTATATCTGAATTTGCCTAAATCTCTTTCAAAGCCGTCCAAGTCGGTGACCATCACTGCCCTCCTGTGGGAGGGAGTTCCACAGGTTAACAATGTTTCCCACCCCCTGGGCTATGGTCTGTCTTTGGGGGCGTGGCTAGGCAGATGTCTCCCTTGGAGGTGGGGTTGTCCTGACAAGTCCCTGCACTTTATGCTACGGTCCCCCTGGCCCTGACAACTTCCACACAGGGTCTGGGCTCCCGACAGCACCACAGCATAAAAGAATATGCTGTTTATGAATTGAATTATTGACGCTTTCCTCCTTTACTTATTAATGAACCCAGCCGATCCGGTGTCAGTGGGCCTCACTTTCTTTTGACGTGACCTGAGGTTGCTCCCCATGATTTTTTCATGAGCAAACGCTGCTGGTGGGTTCAGTTTCCCATCTTGTCTTTTAAGGGACATTGTTGACACTGGCTTATGAGCACCAGAGGATAAACAAGTCCCTCACCCACCTTTCTGAGACCCTGAGAAGAATCCCTTTGCTGAGTGTAGCTTGTAGCGAGGATGCTGACAGGACTCTACAGGCGCTCACGTTAGCGGAGAGGGCTGGAGCGCTTCCACAAAAAGGAGCGCCGGTCTGTATACACACACGCTGCTTTATAAGCAAATATTTTCTTCTAGATGTGAAGGGAACAATATAGATCTGTTCTGCTGGCTTGCGTGGGGAAAAGAAAGGAGGCTCCAGGGCCTCGTTATTTCCATCTCAAAGATGCGCCGTTTGAACACATTCCCTGCGTAAGAAGAAAAAGACGCCTTGTTGACTAGAAATCAGAGGCTGGTTTAGCATGTGTGGCTTTTGCTTAAAATAATTGGTGGAGGGTTGCGCAGTGTAGAGTTGGTGTTTGCCCTGTCGAACCACTGACCAGTGGTCTGTGTAGTTTTATGTCACATTCACACCATACCTTCGCCGCATCAAGCAGTTGGTCCCTTACCTTTCCCGACCTGGCCACAGTGATCCATGTGACGGTCACCTCCAGGCTTGACTACTGTAATTCGCTCTACGCGGGGCTGCCCTTGAAGCTGACCCAGAAACTCCAGAGGATGCAGAATGCTGCAGTGAGGCTCCTCACAGGGTCTCTGCCATGGGAGCATATTCACCCAGTGCTTTTCCAGCTGCACTGGCTCCCAGTGGAGTACAGGGTGAGATTTAAGGTGCTGCTTTTGACCTTTAAAGCCCTTCACGGCCTAGGACCCTCGTACCTACGGGACCGCCTCTCCTGGTATGCCCCATGGAGGACCTTAAGGCCCATAAATGGCAACACCCTAGAGGTCCCAGGCCCTAAGGAAGTCAGATTAGCCTCAACTAGACCCAGGGCCTTTTCAACACTGGCTCCGGCTGGTAGAACGCTCTGTCTCATGATACCAGGGCCCTGCAGGATCTGATTTCTTTCCGCAGAGCCTGTAAGACAGAGTTGTTCCACCTGGCCTTTGGCTTGGAATTAGCTTGATCCTCTCCCCCTCTTTCTTTTTTCCTTTTCACCTTCTGTAATGGAACTCCTATTTGGGGACTTCCCTGGCTTTTTTTTCTGGCCCACGTAGGACCAGTCTGGATAGTTAGCCTTGGTGAAGACTTGACATTTTCACTTGATCTTAGCCAAAAGGCCGAGAAGTGATAAGACTTGACATTTTCATCCCAAAAAAAGTTTTTGAGTTTCTGCTGAAATGAGGCTGCATTTTAATGTTGTATTTTAATCTTGTTTTTAAGTTGTATTTCAATCAATTGTTTTATATCTTGGCTGGGGAGGGCGGGGTATAAATAAAATTTAATAATAATAATAATAATAATAATAATAATAATAATAATAAACATTTACAGTGGTACCTCAAGTTACAAATGCCTCAGATTACAAATGCTTCAGGTTGCAAACTCCAGTAACCTGGAAAAGTTACCTCGAATTGAGAACTTTGTCCGAGGATGAAAACGGAAATTGTGCGCCGGAAGTGCAGCGGCAGCAAGAGGCCCCATTAGCGAAAGCACGCCTCTAGTTAAGAACAATTTCGGGTTAAGAACGGACCTCCGGAACGAATTCAGTTCGTAACTAGAGGTACCACTGTAATCCATTCTGGCTGTGCTTTAAACAGTCAGGGCTTCCCCCGGAGAATCGTGGGAGCTGCAGTTTGTTAAGGGTGCTGGGAGCTGTTAGGATGCTCCCATTCCTTCCCTAGAGATACAATGATGATGATGATGATGATGAGAGGATCTGCAGCCAAATCACAATGCTTGATTGTTAGACAGCCACAAACAAGCAGTGGAACCATAGAGCTTCAGAACCTGTTTAGAGGGGATGCTATGATGTCATATTCCCGAACCTGGTGGTGTGGAAAAGTCAAAGGCTACCCCTTTCTTCCCATCACTGCACACTCTTCTTCTTACCTGTGATGGGGCAGGATCCTAGTAAGCTCTCCACCAGGGATCACACTCCATTTTGAACTGGACTATGGACTTTTGTAGCTTTTAATGATTATTGCCTGCCTGATTTTCATCCCTGTAACTGTTGAACCCTGGCAATACTTTTAAAGCGAGTAAATCTTTTATTTTCTTGTATACTTAAAGAATCTGGGAGCAATTTCTTTCTTAAGAAGGAAACATTGAAGCGAGTAAAGTAATCCAAGTCTGCCTAAGACTCCTTGGATATCATAACTGTTCTAGAAGGTTTTGTAAGCGTCTCCTAAAAGCTTCTAGAGATAACCTGCACACAGATGGTGTTATTACTCCACTGAAATAGGTATTTGCTTTCTCACACAAATGAAAGAAAGGGAAAAAGATAATTAATAAATAGAATATCCTCTCCTCCTCATCTAAATCCACCCAACATTTATTTATTTATTTATTTATTTATTTATTTATTCATTCATTCATTCATTCATTCATTCATTCATACCCCACCTTTTTCCCTGACAGGACTCAAGACGGCTTATAGATAAAAATAAGAATCACAAAAAATGTGTACCCTATGAAGTACCCTATGAAGAGTACCAGAGTACCCTATGAAGAGGGGTTGGCCATTAAACCACTCTGGGAACTATAGCTTGAGCAGGGGGGGGGAATAAGGGTATTCTAACGACTCTCAGAACCCCTAGCAAACAACAGCTCCCAAGATTCAACAATTGGGGCTTCTTCAAAAGAATATTGGGAGCCGCAGTTTATTGAAGTTGCTGAAAGTTGTGAGGAGACTTCCCTTCCCTTCCCTCAGCTACATTTCCTGGAGTGGGTTAACGATTAATCCCTCTTCATTTTGTTTGTTTTTGTTTGTTTAAAATATGTGCATGCAGTTGTGTCATAAAACACATATCAAAGCAGTTTACATCAATAAAAACATAAACCATACAATAAAAATAGTTTTAAAAGTTCAAAACAGGCATCAGTTGACCATTGTGGAAGGATGTACTCTTAACTGCCTACACAGGCTTGGTGGAGTAGAACAGTTCTCACCAGAGGTCTATAAATTGGCACAGAGGGCGCCCACTCAGGGGCGTAGGAAGGGAGGTGCGGGGGGTGCGGTCCACCCCGGGTGTCATCCATGAGGGGGGTGACAAAATGGCACACTGCCGGGGGGGGGCAGCGCTTACGGCGGGGCCTGGCCTGCAGTACACCCGAGCCACGCGTCTCTCCTGGAGGGGTGTGGTGGCTCAATACCCTGTGCTGCCTAAAATGGCAGTGTGGGGCTTACGTCTGCCAGGCGGACTCTGTGGGCAGCTTGCCGCGGTGCCCCTGTGGGTGGCTCACCCCCCCCCACACTCCGGGTGCCTGAGCAGCTAGCTACGCCCCTTTGCCCACTGAATCTCTATTGGCAGAGAGTTCCACAGGACAGAGCCTAAGGTACTACAGTGGTACCTTTGGTTGTGAATGGGATCCATTCCGGAGGTCCGTTCACAACATAAAAAGAACGCAACCTGCATCTGCGCACGCGCGGGTTGCAATTTGTTGCTTCTGCACATGCCCGTGGCGTCATTTTGCGCGTCTGCGTATGCACGAGCAGCGAAACCAGGGAGTAACCCTTTCTGGGACGTATCCTGAAAGAACGTAACATGAAGCAGACATAACATGAGGTGTGACTGTAAAGACTCGGTTTCTGGTTGGTTGTCAAACGAGCTTCACCAGAACCTCTGAGAGAGGGAATAAAGGTAAAGGGACCCCTGGCCATTAGGTCCAGTCGTGGCCGACTCTGGGGTTGTGGCGCTCATCTCGCTTTACTGGCCGAGGGAGCCGGCGTACAGCTTCCGGGTCATGTAGCCAGCATGACTAAGCCGCTTCTGGCAAACCAGAGCAGTGCACGGAAATGCCGTTTACCTTCCCGCCAGAGTATTACCTATTGATCTACTTGCACTTTGACGTGCTTTCAAACTGCTAGGTAGGCAGGAGCTGGGACTGAGCAACAGGAGCTCACCCTGTCGTGGGGATTTGAACCGCCAACCTTCTGATTGGCAGGTCCTAGGCTCTGTGGTTTAACCCACAGCGCCACCCGCGTCCCCGAGAGAGGGAATAGCACCCTTTTAAAAAAAGCTCTGCCATTCCCCCTTTTTTCTCTTTGTCCCTTTTCTCTAAATTCGAAAGAATGCCAGCGCACGAGCCTATCCATTCAGGAAGGTGCCTGTGCATTGCCCCAAACGCCCAGCACGTCCTCATCCTGGGGAACCAAATAGCTGTTGCCCACCCCCTGGGCTGAACCACCAAGGGGGGCAGCCCCTCTGTCTCCCCTCTCTCCCGATTACATCTAAATTGCATCTCTTGGCCTTCCTGCAGAAGTAGGTGGGGGCCTGACAGACACACTGAAACCTTCCCTGCTGCGCTCCCAGATAATTGGGTGAGGCAGCAAATGTTTTATTAACTGATTTCTCTCTCTTTCGCCTTGTTAGGCCTTTCTCTGAACCTGCTGTGTCAACAGTGGCTTTTCTGGAGCTGTAGAGAAGACCTGTCAGTCTGACGAATCCCGACCGTCACCCTGCATCGCGCCCCCCCCCCCCCGACATCTTCTTAGCCGGTCTCTAATGGGGAGGCATCTTCCAAGCAATCGTTTTGTCTTTTTTATTCCTTCCTCTCTTTAATGCAGTTAGCAGCATCTGTTTTGGATTTGACTAAATATAGGTCTAAAAGGCCACTCCGGAGTCCAGGCTCCTTTTCAGATGAATGCGTTGGGAAAGGCGGGTGGAGAAACACTTGTTTATTTTGCAGCCCTGTCTTGGATTTGTAAAGATGTTCTTCCCTACGATAGACGCTGCTCTTCTGGTGCGTTTGGGGAAAGGGGAAGAAAGATGTCTTCGTAGATACCTCTGTAGGCGCGGGATGCTATTTGCGGTTTCTAAAGAAGGAAAAAGTATCTGAAATGCAAAGACGGGGTGTGGTACCCGGCTCCTTAGACTCCCATTGAGCATTATGTTCATAATTTTTTTAAAAAAATCGTTTTTATTGATTTTCCAATAAAAACAGCCAATCAAGATATCCGAATCATAATCCAATTAGAAATAATAAACTAAAATTAAGAAAACAACCAAACTGTAGTCCAAATTGTAATTATTAATTTTTCCGGGCTACCCATAGTCTGGACCTCTGAAGCATATCTCCAAATCTTCATTCGTTGCTTTCATATTTTCCGCCTTCTAATCTTAACACTTTAAAGTTCTCCGTCCCTGGCTATGCGATTCTCAGTCATGTCCAAAATCATATATCCTTTCATCCATCGAATACAGCTTTATTTGTAAATATATATTTTTTCAACTGTCTATTTAGCAGCACAGCTTTTCCTGACTTCATTCCAATCTTCCAATCCAGACTGTTGTGCAAGTTTATCCTCTGAACAACTCCCAAGTTGTTAAACTACTCCAATCCGGGCTGTTGTCCAAACCTTTCTTTTGAGATTTAATGACACAGTACCTTCCACATTGTTGAGTTGTCACTTAGATTGTTGGGCAGACTTTTTGCAATATTAGCATTATGTTCATAATTAACCACCCACCCACTGCAAACCAATATACGCTCCAGCAAAACAAAAGCCTTCCTAAAGCCGCCTTCTTCTTCTTCTTCTTCTTCTTCTTCTTCTTCTTCTTCTTCTTCTTCTTCTTCTTCTTCCAGTCGTACATTGGTTCTCGAATGCCTTGTGACTTGAATGTTTTGACTCCTGAACGCCGCAAACCCGGACATGAGTGTTCCAGTTTGCGGAAGTTTTTTGGAAGCCGAACATCCGACGCGGTTTCCATGCATGCAGGAAGCTCCTGAGGTCAATCAGAAGCTGCGCCTTGGTTTTCAAATGTTTTCGGAAGTCGTCCAGAATGGATTCCGTTCAAGAACCAAGGTACAACTGTATTACGATTGTTACTGGGTGGTGCTGTGGGTTAAACCACAGACTCCCCGAGAGAATCCCTCAGCATGTCTATGCTCTTTGAGCACCAGTACAGAACAGCAATTGGGACACGGGTGGCGCTGTGGGTTAAAACCACAGAGCCTAGGACTTACTGATCAGAAGGTCAGCGGTTTGAATCCCCGCTACGGGGTGAGCTCCCGTTGCTCGGTACCTGCTCCTGCCCACCTAGAAGTTTGAAAGCAAGTCCAAGTGCAAGTAGATAAATAGGTAGCTGACCCGGAAGCTGTACGCTGGCTCCCTCGGCCAGTAAAGCGAGATGAGCGCTGCAACCCCAGAGTTGGCCACGACTGGATGGTCAGGGATCCCTTTACCTTTCCTACTACTACAAATTCAGAGGAACAGGGTCTGCCTGAATGCATTTGTCCCAGTCATGTTGACTCTTGATAGAGGTGGATTTAGGGCATTGGGCGCAAAGCCTTGGGGGTGCTGCAGGGGGCGCTGCAACAATGACTCAGAATGGCTCTTGAGAGGTGAAGGGGTGCTGAATTTTGGTGTCACACTGGGCACCCCTGAAATTTGAGACCTCAAGATCCACCACTGCTCTGGAACAGCCTTCTCTGCTTGCCCTCTGGATACGGAGGAGCAAATGGTTAGAGTGCTGAGCTAGGAACTGAGAGTTGTTATTGTTGTTTAGTCATTTATTCGTGTCCGACTCTTTGTGACCCCCTGGACCAGAGCACGCCAGGCACTCCCATCTTCCACTGCCTCCCGCAGTTTGGTCAGACTCATGTTTGTAGCTTCGAGAACACTGTCCCACCATCTCGTCCTCTGTCGTTCCCTTCTCCTTGTGCCCTCCATCTTTCCCAACATCAGGGTCTTTTCCAGGGAGTCTTCTCTTCTCATGAGGTGGCCAAAGTCTTGGAGCCTCAGCTTCAGGATCTGTCCTTCCAGGGAGCACTCAGGGCTGATTTCCTTCAGAATGGAGAGGTTGGATCTTCTTGCAGTCCATGGGACTCTCAAGAGTCTCTTCCAGCACCATAATTCAAAAGCATCAATTCTTCGATGATCAGCCTTGTTTATGGTCCAACTGTCACTTCCATACATCACTACTGGGAAAACCAGAGCTTTAAGGAGCTGAGAGACCAGGGTTCAAATCCCCACTGGGCCATGATGAAGCTCACCTTGGAATACACACTGCCTCTCAGCCTAGCCTACCTCACAGGGTTGTAGTGAGGATGAAATGAGGATGGGGAGAACCATGTTTGCCACCTTGAGCTCCTTGGAGAAAAAGGTGGGATATCAGAGTAACAAATAATAAGGAAATAAATTTGGAAGCCAAGCCTGATGAGGAACGGTTGAAGGAGCTTGGTATGTTTAGCCTGGAAAATAGGAGACTGAGATGAGATATGATCGTCATCTTCAAATATCTCAAGGGCTGTCATACGGAAGAGGGAACAAGCTTGTTTTCTCCCGCTCTGGAGGGTAGGACTCGAACCCATGGCTTCAAGTTACAGGAAAGGAGATTCCGACTAAACTTCAGGAAGAACTTTCTGACAGTAAGAGGTTCTGCTTTCTGGAAGAAGGTACAGGTTTATAAAGACTAGGACTAGCCGCCTGAGAAACAGTTTCTATCCAAATGTGATTTTGGTTTTAAACGCAGTGTAAGGTAGTCTCTATGGGAGTGTATTGTATTTTTAAAATGGGGTATCAGAGTATTTTTAGGGGGCTAACCAGGTTGGGATAGCTGGGATAGCAGGCTTGTTGGTTTTGAATATCTTATGTAGATTTTTTTTTTCAATTTCATTGTTCTCTATGGGACAATGACAATAAAGATTATTGTATCGTATCGTGTTTGACAGTGAAACAGACTCTCTCAGGAGCTTTTGGACTCTCCTTTATTTGAGGTTTTTATACAGAGGTTGGACTGCCATGGATGCTTGAGCTGTGATTCCTGCATCGCAGGGGGTTGGACTAGATGACCCTCAGGGTCCCTTCCAACTCTATGATTCTAAATAAATGGCCACTGTGAGAATGGGATGCTGTGCTGGATGGGCCATTGGCCTGATCCTGCAGGCTCCGCTTATGTTATTAAGGATGCCAGTGCTCCAACAACCGCCAAGACCTGCTCTTGGGATCTAAGACTTGAGTTGTGCTCTGTTTGAGCCGGTTGCTTCTTCCCCCTTGCCCAAGGGGCTACTGGATCCCTGGATCTGGTTGGGGCCTCCTGCCTCTTCCTGCACTCTCCTTGCAACCTGCCTTCTTCTCTTGTTGTTTAGTCGTTTAGTCGTGTCCGACTCTTCGTGACCCCCTGGACCAGAGCACGCCAGGCACTCCTGTCTTCCACTGCCTCCCACAGTTTGGTCAAACTCATGCTGGTAGCTCGAGAACACTGTCCAACCATCTTGTCCTCTGTCGTTCCCTTCTCCTTGTGCCCTCCGTCTTTCCCAACATCAGGGTCTTTTCCAGGGAGTCTTCTCTTCTCATGAGGTGGCCAAAGTATTGGAGCCTCAGCTTCACGATCTGTCCTTCCAGTGAGCACTCAGGGCTGATTTCCTTAAGAATAGATACGTTTGATCTTCTTGCACTCCATGGGACTTTCAAGAGTCTCCTCCAGCACCATAATTCAAAAGCATCAATTCTTCGGCGATCAGCCTTCTTTATGGTCCAGCTCTCACTTCCATACATCACTACTGGGAAAACCATAGCTTGAACCTTTGTTGGCAAGGTGATGTCTCTGCTTTTTAAGATGCTGTCTTAAGATGATGCCCTTCATGGATCGCTGCCTTGCTGTGGCGAAGGGGCTTGAATAACTCAGAGAAGCTATGAGCTATGCTGTGCAGGGCCACCCAAGATGAACAGGTCATAGTGGAGAGTTTGGACCAAACGTGATCCACCTGGAGGAGGAACCGGCAAGCCACTCCAGTATCCCTGCCAAGAAAACTCCATGGACAAAGTCAACAGGCCCCCTTCTTTACCACTGACTTAATCCCTTCTTTTCACCACTGGCCTTTTGCCACATGCCCAGCCAGGACTCTGTGATGCTGCCCACTGCCTGCTGCGTCCAACTGACCTAAATGCAGCGTCTCCCCTGCCTGCCAATCACTGTGTCACAAGTTCTTGCTTGGGCCGTGCGGAAATGCCCTTCCAAGGCCTGTGTTATTAAGGTAAATAAGTAAAAAATCTGGGTTGCCAGCTGTCACTTGGAGATGCGCCAACACTGCGCTTGCTCTCATGATGTATCTCAGTTCTTGTCGGCCATGATGGCTGTTCCCTGCCTCCACAGGTGGAGACAGAAATGCTGTGGGAGCCAGTTGAAGTTAAATCCTTCATAGGCATCCTTTGGCTGGGTCAGGATGATATGGGATTGGGGGGGCAACTCCCATATCTTGTGGGGGCACAATTAGTGCCAGCACCGTCCGTTAAGAGTTTGGGTATAATCTTTGATACCTCCCTCTCCATGGAGGCACAGATTACAGCTATAACAAAGGCGGCATTTTTTCATCTCCGCCAAGCTAAGCAGTTGGCTCCTTACCTCTCTTGCCCTGACCTAGCCACTGTGATCCACGTGACGGTCACCTCCAGGCTTGATTATTGTAACTCGCTCTACGTGGGGCTGCCCTTGAGACTGACCCAGAAACTCCAGCAGGTGCAGAATGCTGCAGCGAGACTCCTTACGGGGTCCTCGCCGTGGGATCACATTCACCCGGTGCTATACCAGCTGCCCTGGCTCCCGGTGGAGTACAGGGTCAGGTTTAAGGTGCTGGTTTTAACCTTTAAATCCCTATATGGCCTAGGACCCTCGTATCTACGGGACCGCCTCTCCTGGTATGTCCCACAGAGGACCTTACGGTCTTCAAACAAAAACATCTTGGAGATCCCAGGCCACAGGGAGGTTAGGCTGGCCTCAACTAGAGCCAGGGCTTTTTCGGCCGTGGCTCCGATCTGGTGGAACGCTCTGTCACAAGAGACTAGGGCCCTGTGGGACTTGACATCTTCCTGCAGGGCCTGCAAGACAGAGCTGTTCCACCAGGCCTTTGGCCAGGGCACAGCCTGACTCCCTCTCTCCTTCTGTAATCCTCATAGAACTCTGGCCCAATGGTTGCCATTAATTTGATTCTGAACTGATTTTAGAATGAATTGATTTTAGAATGTATTTCAATTAACTGATTGTGATTTTATGTAAACTGTGTTACTTTTACTGTTGTTAGCTGCTCTGAGCCTTGCTTCGGCTGGGGAGGGTGGGATATAAATACAAATTTGTTGTTGTTGTTGTTGTTGTTGTTGTTGTTGTTGTTGTTGTTGTTATTCTGAAGGCCAGTTGTTGGAAACTGCAGAAGGGGAGAAGGCTCTTGTGTTTGAATCATGCTTCCCAGTTTCTCAATAGAGGCATCTGGTTGGGCACTGTGAGAACAGGATACTGGAATAGAGGACTAGATGGGCCACTGGCCTGATCCAGAATGCTCCACTTATGTTCCGATGTTCTTCTGTTTTATTTTCCTTCCTTTCCCTGCTGTCTTTTTTTGTGGGTTGTGTATGTCCAGTTTACAGGGGGATACATAATCGCGGGAGCATCTCAGCCATTGTTTACATCCCAGTGACTATTCTGAGTCCCTCTTATTTTAGGGCTGAGATTAATGCTCTAAAACACATAACTCTGCTCTGAATGCATTTCTGAAGATTTATTTCGATGCCTCCTGGAGTCGCCTCCAAAATATACATGAGAATGCCAGATCATTACTTTCCTAAAATGATAAGAGTAATGGAGAGGAAAGAAACCTTTTATTCTTAAATTCAAATGCCCATTAAGCGCTGCACTTTTTATCTTGGCTCCAAGTTCTCTGTAGTCGTGTTTGCGGCTGTATCTCAACCCATACAAATAAGCCCAAATGAAAATATGTAGCGATCGGGGAAATGGGTGGGGGGCAATTATTCATGGGAATTCTCTCTCGGCTAATCCCAGCTTTATTTCCACCGCTGAGTGACAGAGATTCCTTTTGTTACTTCACAGCAGCGAGAATACAGAACAGGGAAATTTCTGGGCCGGATATTCCGATCCGACCTTATCAATGCAGATTTACCTTTCAGAAATAAATGCCGGCATCTGAATGAATGCGAGTTCATGCTATTTTCTATTGGGATGCAATCTGCTGATTCAGAGGTGCACAGAAACCAGCCTCCCACTTTTCTTTATTGCATGAAACTCTTGTCTAATAGCAAAACAAGCCTTGGAAGTAAAATCTCCTTCTGCATTAAGGCTCTCTACTCTGGCTCCCCCAAAGCCAGTGCCATCAAATGGTCTGGTTTTCAAACGAATAGTGTATTTTTCGCTCTATAAGACACACCAGACCACAAGAAAAAAATATTCTGAATCTCAGAAGCCAGAACAGCAAGAGGGATTGCTGCGCAGTGAAAGCAGCAATCCCTCTTGCTGTTCTGGCTTCTGGGATAGCTGCGCAGCCTGCATTCGCTCCATAAGACGCACACACATTTCCCTTTATTTTTTAGGAGGCAAAAAGTGAGTCTTATAGAGCAAAAAATACGGTACTTCACATGAAACCAACCTAACCCGGTCCACCAGCCAAAGAATGAATGTAGAAGCCACAGGCAGCATGCTTCAATGTTCCTTTCCAGGAAGAACATGTACAACAACTTTGTAATTAAGAACTGGTGCCCAGGTTTACTGCTTTTTTGTTTTTGTTTTTTTAAAAGCTTCCTCTCTCTCTCTGTCCCTTTTCCTGCTATGTTTGATTTATTTTACTTCTATCCTGCTTTACATTCAAATGACTTGCAAAGCGGCTTACAAAAAAATTAATGGCAATAATATATAATAGAACATCACAGATATAGAACAATTAACAAACCGAATTAAACAGTGACAAACTGCTGGTAAAACAATTGCAATCCGTAAAAGTCTATTCATAGAAAAACTACAAAAATAAGCTAAACATCACAATTACAACAGAAGTCATATTACAGAATTAATAAAGTACTACAGAATTCATAACCTATAAAACAATATTAGCAGCACTAACAAAACAGCAACCAAAAAGTAAACTTAGCACTGTTGAATTCATACACAAACACTCCACACCCCATCACTCATAAACTCTGTTCAGCTCACTGAAATACCCATACAGATAAAGCCCATGGCAGCAAATCCCTTCTGAAGTTTCCGTGGGCTGGAGGTGGGGCAGCTGAGGGGAAACCAAATGACAAAGTCACAGTTCTTGATCTGGAAACAGCTCCCTTCTGAAGGCTCCTAGGGCTGGAGGGTGTGGCAAGGCAGGTGGGAAAACCCAGCACAAAGTCTCCCTCCCCTGTTCTGACTCTTAGTCTGAAGGCAAGGGCCATCCTCTTATCAACTGTGATAAGCTGCTCTCAGAGAAGTGCTTTGGCTGAAGCATGGAGTAAAAAAATACTTTAGATTCATATACTTGAATGTGTCAAAAAGCTGCCCAAGGGATCTTTGAAGTTGCTTTGTGCAGAGCCAGCCAATTGGTCCATCTGGACTCCAGGAGTTGAGGGACCTGTGACTTTCCAGATGCTCTTAGACTCCATCTCTGGCCATTGGCCATGCTACATGGAGCTGATGGGATGTGGAATCCGACAGCATCCAGAGAGTCACAAATTCCCCACTCCCAGTAAGCTCTTACTGGCAGTGGACCTTCAGTATCTCTGCCAGACATATTTCCAAGCTCTGCTACCTAAAATAATTCTAAGATAAGAATGGGGTAATCTGTGACTCTCCAGGTGTTACCTGAACTTCAGCTCCCATCAGCCAGCATGAATGGTCAAGGCTGAAGGGAGTTGGAGCCCAGAAATATCTGGAGAAGTTCTCCATTCCTGCTAAAGTGGAATGCAGAACCAATGTGGTGTCATGATTAGAGGGTTTGACCAGGACCTAGGGAACCAGGGTTCAAATTCCCACTTGGCCATGGAGCTCTTACTGGGTGACCTTGAAAGCCAGTCACTGCCTCTTGGCCTAACCCACCTCCCAGGGTTGTTGTGAGGATTAAATGAGGAAGGTAGGGAAGAACAATGTGCCCAACCTTGAACACTTTGGAGTAAAAGGCGGGATGTAAATAAATAAATAGGTCTAAAGGAGCACGTCAAAGTGCAAGTAGATAAATAGGTACCACTCCGGCGGGAAGGTAAACAGTGTTTCTGTGTGCTGCTCTAGTTCGCCAGAAGCGGCTTAGTCATGCTGGCCACATGACCCGGAAGCTGTACTCCGGATCCCTTGGCCAATAAAGCGAGATGAGTGCCGCAACCCCAGAGTCATCCGCGACTGGACCTAATGGTCAGGGGTCCCTTACCTTTAAAGGAGCTGTCCAGGATTTTAGTTCTGAAATACTCATTCTGCTGTAAACACAACCATCTGTTGGAAACCTTCTTCCACCACCTGTGTTGTAATGAGCTTACTGAACTTGTCGAAGCTGACCTCCGGGAAGGAAGGATTGAAAGTGAACGGGGGTGGGGGGTGGGAGAGATAATAATACACTCTTCAAAAAGTCCGCCTATTTATCCTGCTCTATTTCAATCTCTCCCCTTGTGGTGTGCAAATTGCCGTTCTTAAATTTAACATCCAAAACACTGCAAACAGCATTAAAAATTTACTCCCTCCTAAACAGGGCTGGGGCAAAACACCTTTGGGGAAATCACTGAGCCCCCCCCCCAACCAACACCCCCGCTTCCTCCCTCCCTGCAACCTCACTTAAGAATCCGCTCTCTTGAGCTCCTCTGCCAGGCTACAAATAGCTTCTTTAAAAAGTAATCTTTTAAAAAGTAGGCTTTAGATGGGGTCTACAGAGGACATCTAGGCCACCAGTATTATTGAAGAGGGAGAGAGGGAAGGAGAGAGAGAGAGAGAGAGAGAGAGAGACTTAGCACTTGCAATCCCTGTTAGAAGTGTGGAGCCTAGCTAAAGATTTCAGTGTAGAGTATAGGAGAAAAGAGTTTGGATTTGATATCCTGCCTTTCACTCCCTTTAAGGAGTCTCAAAGCAGCTAACATTCTCCTTTCCCTTCCTCCCCCACAACAAACACTCTGTGAGGTGAGTGGGGCTAAGAGACTTCAAAGTGTGACTGGCCCAAGGTCACCCAGCAGCTGCATGTGGAGGAGCGGAGATGCGAACCCGGTTCCCCAGATTACGAGACTACCACTCTTAACCACTACACCACACTGGCTTTCAAGCCAAAAGGGAAGGGGGCAGCTAACATCCTTTACCAAAAACTATAACTGAGGACGGAGTATTGAAAACTCAATGGAAGGCTTGCCTTGAACCCAAAGTAAAGATTAACAGGCTGAACAGAAATGTAGGAAGCTGCCCTATACCTAGTCAGATCATTGGTCCAGCTAGTTTGGTACTGTTGACCCTGACTGCAATATTATTTGCAGAAAATAACTTCTAGGGAACACCTGACCTCAGACAAATCCATGACCAGAAGGCTTGTAGCTCAGAGGCAAAACATCTGCTTTGTGGGAATGTTCAGGGTGGCAGGAAAGGATATATTGTTTATTAATGTCCTTCCTAACTTGCGCTAGCAAGTGCCTTTACTTAACTTGCGCTAGCAAGTCCCTCTGATAAAGGGAGAGGGAAAGGGCAAGGAGAATGGCCAAGAGGTCAGTGCATATTGTCTTTGAGAAAAAGCCAATAGATGAATAAATGGGCAAGGGGTGAGGGTAGTTTAGAGAAAGGAAAGGTGGGCATCACATTTATTTTCAGTGAAACTGACTGGCTTCTCCAAAAGCACAGATAATATGTGGAACTCACTGCCACAAGATGGCTCTAATGTCAGGGAGTTAGAGGCATTCATGGAGAAAGAGGAATGTAGGAGGGCAGGTGAGAGAATGTCTGTCAACACAATGCCTATGACAGCCCTGACAGCTAAATTGAACCTCCCAGTTCAAAGGATGGACATCACCGGGTGAGGGTTGTACCACTTGGGTGAGGGCTACTCCCTCCATGTCCTACCTGTGGGCTTCCTGGAGAACCTAGTTGGCCATTGAGAGAAGTGAGGTGCTAGACTCTCAGGCTGATCTCATTTCTTATATTCTTAGCTGTTTATTTCTGAATACCAGCTGAGGGCATCAAGGCATCTAGACCGGCCCTGTGGGAAGCAGGATGCTGAACTTGTTGCCTGGCCTTGGGCCTCTTCTGATGTTCTTAAGATACCGGAAGGAATGGTTTATCAGGAGAACTGATAAAGGAGAAGGTGGGGTCACTTCCCATGCAGTTGGATAGGTCAGTGCACCCCAGTGCTTTGCCTTCGACGGCGGGCAGCTCATAAACGGAGTCCCATGGAAGACAAGAGACGGGAAGGTATACAGATTGAATAATGTAGCTTACGCAAGACTATCGATTATATTTGTCTATGTATTATTCAAACGATTGACTCACCCAGGCCAGAATACAGGGGCATAGCCAGTGTTTGCTCAGTGGTGCTCAGATTGTAGTTAACTTTATCTCACGCCTTCACCTTGATAACTTGTAGCCAGATTCTTCCACTGCCCCTCAGCTGCTCCTGTGGCCCCCCTCCCCCCATCGGGAGCTATCGGCTCCTCTGCCCGCTTCCTGCAAACCGTTGTCCGCAGAAGCTCCTAGCGATGAATCAGAGCGTTTCCTTAGCGTGTTACTTAAACAACCACTCCCTTGATTTTGCGAGCTTACTAAGGGCGGCTGGGCTGAGTAGGAGCCCGGACAGGCGGGATCAGAACCCTCTAAACCACGGGTAGGGAAACCTATAACACCCACCTCTAGGTATTACTGAACTCCCAGCTCCCCTCAGCCCCCGGGCAGCAAGACCAGTGGTCAGGGATGACGATGGCACTCTAAGAACGTTTGGAGGACCACAAGGGGTCCCCATCCTTGCCCCCAGAATCAAGAAGTGGTTCAACTTTTGTAGCTCTCTTGCTGAGCATCTCTCTCTCTCTCTCTCTCTCTCTCTCTCTCTCTCACACACACACACACACACACACACACACACACACACACAAGCACACAAATATAAGAAGTGAAATGCTACCGGAAGATCTTTGCATACAAATAGCTAGAGACGGTTCTTTAATGGGGACCGACGGCCGACTCGCTAAAGAGGCCTCTAGGGGGCTGTGGGCTTTTACCTTCGGCACAGAGGAAGCCGCGTGGGTTTTTTGGGGTGCGGGGCTGGAGGCAGAGTGATGGATACAAAGTGCCATGTTTTCGTGCGCGGGGTGGGTGCGTGGGTGCATTATTCCCTGTTAAAGACCAGCGCTGTATCTGCCGGCTCCCCTCCCAACTTGAATGAATGGAAATAGATGTGCGTAAAGTTTCCTTCAAGAAATTTTCCCAGGAAGTAAGCGATTAAAAGCGCGTGTGTGCGCGCGCGCGCGTGCACTGCCTCCCTCAGTCTATTGTTTCCTTTTCCCTATTCCTCCCCCACATCCTCAATATTCAGCTGGAGAGAGATCGAAGGCCTGGCTGAAGAATCTTTTAAAAAATATAATAATCCAAGTTTGCAGTGGTTCTTTGTTGGAGTGACTGATTCAATAGGGGAAGGAAGGAAGGAAGGAAGGAAGGAAGGAAGGAAGGAAGGAAGGAAGGAAGGAAGGAAGGAAGGAAGGAAGGACGGGGGGGTCGCGGAATGGGGGAGGGGGGTTTCCCCGTGGAAGGCGATTTGCTCGCTGGCTCCGCTGCCGCCTCCCGTTGACGGCTCGGTTCTCCTCGCCAAACAATCAGCTCTGAGACGCTTCGAAGGCTTTAACTTCCATTGGATCTCCCCGGCGAAGGAGCTGCACACACCCTCTTCTTCCTCCCCTCCCCTTCCACCCATCCATTCACACACACACACACACACACACACACGAGTCTCTCTTCAGCCCCTCCCTCCTCCCCACCGCCTTCCCACTCGGTGGACTCCTACATTAAACCTTTGATCGGGCTTGCAACCAGACGGAATCTCTCGCTCGCTCTTCCCTCTGCCTGACTCTCTCCGTAAGCGGCGGCCGTCCCCTCCCCCTTGGGGCCTCTCCAACAGCAAAAGAAGAGAGAAAGAAGAAGAACTGAGAGGAGGAGGGAAGAGAGAAAGGCTGACTGCCCCCCCTCCAGCTCTGATCTCCCCCCGCCCCACCCTCAGCGTCTCCCGGGAATCCTTCAAGGCGAGGCGGCGCTCCGGGATCCACAGACTGGTCGGGCTCCTTCGCTTCGCCTCCGACCGGGATGGTGGCGAGCTCTCTACCGGCTCCTTGACGCAGTGAGGGCGGCCGAAGGGAGAAGCTGCGGCTCTCGCTCCTTCTCTCTCTCTCTCAGGCCGCCAAAGGATTTGTCTGAGGAGGAGGGGGACAGAGAGAGGCTGCCTGCCGGGAGAGGACGCTTTGGGAGGGGAGCTGAGAGAGAGAGGGAGCGCGCAAGAGAGCGAGCGAGCGAGCAAAGAGGCGGAGGCGCAGCACCGGAGAGCGAGCGAGCGAGCGAGGCTGGCCGCCCATCGGGTCCTCCCAGTCGTGCTTCAAGAGGGCGTCGGGGCTGGAGAGCCGCTCCTTTCCTTCTTCCTTCCATGCCGGAGGCAGGTAGGTAAGCCTGGCGGGGGGCGAAGCTCCGGCTTCAGCTCGGAAGGTGTGTGTGTGTATATATATAGATATATATATAGCTCGTCTTTCTCTCTCCCCCCCCCCCAACCTCCACCGGCGCCGCAATAGCTGAACGGGAGATGTCAACCGCTAGGATTATGAGTAGTATTGCCTTAAGCAGAGAGGAGGGGGTGCAGGATGGGTCCCCGGTGGATCTCCTCTCTGCCAGATCGTGAGCCTCCTGTATCAGTTGAGCCTGAGGGGCACACGCCGCCCAAACCCACCTACTGTAGGCATTCATTTGCAGATTGAAACACGCACAAACAGCACACACACACCATCTTCAGCCTCCAGGCACTTCTGTTCCTTGCCCTGGATTCTCTCCCCCCCCCCCAATCATCCCGTGACAGATGTTCCCAGTGCTAAGCCTTTCTGTGCTGCTCTCCCACTCCCACCCTGGACCTTTCCTGGACGCTCCATAGACGGAATGTGTTGGGGGTGGAATAAAGGGTTCGGGGTCCCCCGCAACCTCTCCTCTCCTTCTGGGTCCAAACTTGCCTCCTTGGACACACAAGCTGGGAAGGTGGCGCCTGACTCTCTGCGGGTCGCCCAAAACTTTTCTGCGCCTTGCCGTGGGCTGGTTGGGACATTGGGGTGCAGGGCGGCTCTGGGTGCAGCTGGGGCGAGCTGGGAGCTTAACCAAGGCTCCCCACTCCTCCCCAACCCACCCCCGGAGGGAACCAGGAGAGAGGGAGGGAGGAGCTGCTCTGTAGGTGCTGGCACCCAAGCGCGCAGAGACTCTTCGCGAAGTGGGCCGGTTTCAGCACCAGCGGGGAGCGGACAGCTCCCCGATGCGAATAAAAGACTCCGCCGTTCTCGACCGCTCTCCCAATTTCTCTTAAAGGTAATTTCTCTCCCAATTTCTCTTAAAGAAGTGTGCATGCACACGAAAGCTCATACCTAGAACTAACTTAGTTGGTCTTTAAGGTGCTACTGGAAGAAAATTTTTTTATTTTCTCTTAAAGGTAGTTCACTTTAATCCCCACAGTACAAATATTTCACTTTTCTCCTTTCTCGCTCTTGCTTTCGACGCCCACCCTTCTTCTCTTGGCGCCCGGTTTCCCCATTCTAAGTCCTAAAGTAGCCTCGTCCCTTAATGGGAAGTTAATGCAACTGTTGCGGGGGGGACGGGGGACGACGAGCCGTCCTGGCCCCCGAGCTAACCTTGCAATCCCGGTGTCTCTGGAAAGGGGAAGGAACCGGCCAGATCGAGGCACCACTGCCGGTTTCGTCTACAACTCAAAGGCATCGGGACTATCGGACGTAACAGTTCGACCCAGGTTTCAGTCCGGAATCAAAAAATTGCTGGGTGGATGAGACGTCCTCGGTTGGTCGCGGGGGGGGGGGGGTCCTGAGGTTGTTGTCTGTCCTAGAAAGTCGGGAGGGTACTGGTGGTTAAAGAAAGAAGAGGAGGAAGTGTTCCTAGGGCGAAGGAGGCCCCCGCAAGTCTGTGTGTTTCTTTGCCCGGGTGACTGGCTCCGAACCGTCGCTTGAAATCTCCCTGACAGGTTAACTTGCGCCTTGGATAAAGCTGTTTACTGGTGGCTGTAGAACTTGTCGAAAATGATTAATGACCCTGATTGTCAAAGTGGAGGGAGAGAGAGAGAGAGAGAGAGAGAGAGAGAGAGAGAGAGAGAGAGACCAAGAGAATGAGGCACTCCCAGAGCTTAGCTCTCGAGTCCTATCGGCTAGATTTCCCGGGTCTGAAGGCTCACGAGGCCATCTCCTTCCTTGAAGCTAAGCCGCTCTCGTTCTGGGCAGTGTCTGGATGAGGGGGAGCCAGGAGACCACAGGCACGTCGTCTTGAGTTTCAGGACTGGAGAAAGGCAGGGTATAAATGGAGGAAAATGATACTGATGATAATAATAGTAGTAGTAACAATGTATTTTGCTTTAGATTTTTAAAAATTCTTTAATGGACTTTCCTTGATTAGCATCAGGCTTTAACTTCACCTATGACTGTGCTCCGGAACCTGATCCAACACGAGAAACAAGCCCCCACCCCAATGTTGTGTCACCGAGAATGGATAGCCAGACACTTCTGGAAAGCTCATAGGAGGGCATGAACAGACTCCCTCCCCCGCTCTCTCTGTCTCTCCGCCCCACTCCGCCCGTGGACTTTGAACGCAAACGTTTCCTTTCTCTGTCCTCCAGGAATGTTTAGGTTCCAAGCTGATCTTGCTTAGGGATGTAGTAACTCCAGGTCTGTGTGTCTCTGAGCACGTCCAGTGTGAATCGCGCTCCTTGCCGAGTAAGGCAGGTGACTGAACCGAGTTGGGTCGAATACGGGTGGGTTAAAGCCACTAGAAAAAGCTTCCAAAGGACACTCGGCGTGGAAATTAACAACTGACCTATATTCATTCATTTCCACACCGCTCCAACCGCCATCCGCAGATGGCCAGTCAGCCTCGATCCACAATCCGTTTAAGCTTCAGCCATTCTCAAGCCACTTCATTCCCCCTGTAAGAATGAATGAAGCGGCTCAAGAATCGGGCTTGTGTCCCAGGATCGCTGCTTTCCCAGCCGCTCAGAGGACCGCTCATTCCCCTCACCTTGGCAACTTGCTGTGAGCTCAAGGTGTTCCCATACAACACTCCTCACGCGCCCTTTAAAAAAAAAACACCAAAACAAAATAAATAAATAAATTTAATTTATTTAAATAAATAAATATGGGCTTCCTTTTTGCAGTCGACCCGACACACACCTCGTCTTGATTAAATTCCCCGGTGCTGTAGGTCATGTTACACTCTGGATCACGGCCTTGTTCACCCCCATCATCCGCTTTAAATGCTTCGAAGTCTTACTTCCTCCCTTGCTTAAAAATGTGGCAAGAGCCGGCCCTGCTGCGCATGAGCACCGCCTCCTCCCCTCCCCAGTCTACTGAATGGAGGCCTGGACATCTGCCCCAAAGTCCGGCCCTAACGGCCCCGCTAGCTAAGAAGCGCGCGCGCAGACCTCCTTCTGCCGCTCTCCTTCCAGTCCAGAGACGGGCTTCACATCCTCTCCTGCGTACATCGAGCCAGCAATATGCAGAGCTGATTGAAACGAGGCCAGAGGAGAGTTATAGCCTGTTTAAAAAAAGAAGAAGAAAAAGCACAGATAGATATTTTAAAATCCTCTCTCGTCCTTGGCAAAGTTACCCCTTTCCCCTAATCGATTCTGCTGGGGGCGGTGAAATCGTGCCGAAGGAGAGAGGGGTTCTTGGTGATGGTCGGTCCAAAGTTGAGACACGGACAGCTGGTCAGCCCCCGATTGGGTCCGGTGGCTCCCGGGTGCGTTTTATGTCTCCCTCTAAATGTCTTGCGTGTGGTCGGTTCTCGGTTGTTGCCCAAATACATATATATGATATCTATACATTGGCGTACGATGCTTAGCCCGGTGTCTGTATTGCAGCTTTAATTAAAATGACAGATGTTGCCGTAGAGTTCCACAGAATTAATGATAAACACAGAGGAACTTGCCAATCAAGGCGGCTATTGTTCGACATCCAGCGGAGCTTTTGCCAAAGATCCTTGATTGCATTTGAATGAAGTCGAGCCAACAGGGCGGCCTACCCAAGCCCACCCCCCAGCTGGGCTGCAAAAGGCTGGCAGAAACGGGAAATGGAGAGGGAGGGAAACGCTGCCCTCTTTCCCTCGCGCCCCAGAACATATGGGGAGAGGGAGAGGGAGAGGGAGAGGGAGAGAGAGAGAGAGAGAGAGAGAGAGAGAGAGAGAGAGCGCAGCTTATTACACCGTGGCTACGAGTCTGTCTGGTTGACTCGCCCTGGACTCGCAAGGCACGCGCAGCAGCGGGCCGCCAGTTGCACAGATGGATAGCTTCGTATGTGTTCAGCTGTGCCACAGATTGCATCCCATAGAACTTAGCGATTCCGTCATCCTCCAAAGAGTGCAGAGCCAATGGGTTCTGCAAAGGCTTTCGCTGAATTCAGGAAAGGGACGTGGCTCGGCGGTAGAGCGTCTGCTTTGCATGCAGAAAGTTCCAGGTTCGAGCCTATCTCCAGGTGGTTCTCGGAGAGGACCTCGCCTGAGCCCCTGGGGAGCCGCTCCCAGCTGGTGGGGCAATCGGTGCCTTGGATGAGTAAAGGTTACGCAGACTCCTCGCCAAACAAACAGGCCTGAACTATCCTGTCGAGTCCTTCTCTAACTCAGACTGCCCCTCTCAGAAGTTGGGCTTTCCTGGTCTTCAGAAACTCCCGGGTTCAACCCCAGCATGTGTAGAGAAGACAGGGAGAGGCTTCCTGCCTGAAACTCTGGAATGCTGCTGCCAGTCCGAGTGGGCAGTGCTGAACTAGATGGGCCGATGGCCTTTATACTGACAAAGCAGGTTCCCATGTGCCTATGGATTGCAATTCGTGACTCAGCTAAGAAATGGCCTCAGTGGTAGTGAGAGCACACACACACACACACACACACACACACACGGGCTCCCGTCATTCTGTCCCATTCTGCAATGCTCCAGAAATTCGACCTGGGTGAGGTTATGCGCAGATGAGTAGACGTGATTCTCATGGGCTGCGCTGTGCAGATTTAGGGTCCAGCCGCTTCCCTCTGCCTTCTGTAGAAAGGAAAGGGTTTACATTCATCCCCGTAGGGAGAGCGACGCGGAGTCAAGCCTCAGATCAGGGTGGCCTTTGCCTCTCTGACTGGCTCAAGCGCTTTGATCACCCCCTTCCCCATCCCAAAAGCATCCTATATATAACAATTCTGCAAATCACCAGCTCCAACCCTGCCTCTGTAGGGTGTGTGTTGTATGTACAGTGCAAGCGATCCCGCTAAACCGATCCTTCTGGTGGGTCCGGATAGAGCGAGGCAGGTTCGGTCCTCCGTCAGCTGAGTCCCATCTCGCAGCCCGTCTCCTGTGCCCAAGACTAGGAGCCGCTGACAGTACAGGCAGGGCTGGTTTGGGTCCCATTCCTCCTTCCTGCTGGAGCGAGAAACCAAGAGGGCAGTGGAAAGTTTGGGGGAAGCGGCTTCCAGTGGGTTAGTGAGTCTGTTGCAAGCCTCTGCCTCTCCCTCTAGCCTGGCCCCATTTCCCCCCAATATAGATGCGGGAGAGAAAACGTGAATCGATTGCCTCCCCTTTTGTGTGTTTGTTTCTGCCCTAGAAGCTTTAAATGAGACAAAAATGAAGGAGGAAAGGGGGGCGAGGGAAGGGCCGCATGCAGAAGACTCCAGTTTCAATCCTCCGGTAGGGCTGCGAGAAACCCCTGTCTGAGTCACTGGAGAGACGCTGCCAGTCAGTGTAGACAATGTAGGCTTGACCGGACGCATGGAAGCTTCCCACGCAATTCAGCCCTGTATCCAGGGCCATGAGGACTGGAAATTTTATTTTCAGAAGCAGCACCATAGTTTGGAGGTAGAGCATCTGCTTGGCATGCAGAATGTTCCATGCCCTAGGCTGGGAGAGACTCTTGCTTGAAACCCAGAGAGCCACAATACTGAGCTAGACAGGCCAAAGATCTGACCTCAAGGATAAGGCAGCTTCCTATGATCCTAATACAAAATAGATTCTTTTTTCCACGCTGTCATGACTGTTATGCTCCACAGGAGTCAAAAGCCCATATGAATCCATATTGTGGCCAAGCAAAATGTTACATAATAGTGTGCAAGCTTCTGAGTTCCACAGCACTCTTCAGCAGGCTACTTTTTTTTAAGACAGAGGAAGAGAGCAGTGGCTATTGTAGACCTGGATGGTTTAGGTAATACCAACAACCTTATTTCACCCCACCCCCCACTCATTTACTTTTTAAAAAAGCATCTAGTAACATGAGAAAGAGTTCTGAGCAACTTGAAAGCTGGCCTACGATTATAGGACATTATGCTTGGCCTAAGAAAGGTATCACCCGAATATGGACTTTGGGTCCATAACGTAACAACTGTTCCTCTTTGTGTAACTGCATGGAGTGCTCCTTCCTTCAGGGATCATCTTGTTTACATGAGCCACATAAAGAAAGAGAGGGAGAGCATGGGCAGTCTGACTGGCAGGTTACTGATCTCTCTTTGGGAATGTTAGAAATCAGAATACCTTTTAGCAACATCTCACCCTGTTCCCGAAGGGCAAGAAGCGAGAGGGGTGAGCCTCTGGCAGTGAGTCTAGCAGAGGTACTAAAGTTTCCTTCAGCTTCTCCAGGTAATCTTGGTTCTTTAAAAGATGAGGGACAGGATCCCAGATCTGCCTAGCTAGATCCGTCTTCCACTTCTGAATGTTTGCTCCTGGTATTCTTGTCACCTGCTTTCCTGGAGACTACTTTCAATGCCACTGTCTGCCCACCCCAATGCCAGTCAGTTTCACAACAATGTGCCAGTTGCACTAGGAAGCCTTTCTATTCTTAGCTCTGGGGTCACTGTGGACCACAGTTATGCTGCCACACATTTCAGAGCCGGCTCTGCTATTGGACAAGGTGAGCACACAGTCTTTACACAGCAAGGCCTTGGATACAGCAACAATGAAGGGCAGCAAATGATTTAATTTATCCTGATAGCTTTCCCTGAATGAAGGGTTCATTTTATGTCTAAACTTGAATCCTTCCACGAGAATAACGATGCAAAGCTTAAATATTTGAGGGAGGCAGCCGTGATTTAGTCCACAGGTGCGTGTTACATCACTAGATCTCTCACGATTTAGGAGCTGGATACACTTGACGGCTGACAGTTCAATGTGTGAACTAACTCCACTGGAGAGGATTGAATTTAAAGCGATCTGGGGGCATATGAAAGTCTGGATGTAGTGCTTGTTTTAAGACAGCTCACTCACGTATAAAGTCATCGGGTGGAGTCAGTGATGGACATGCACATGTGAATCAGCTCTAGGACTGATTTGGACAGCACTCTGCCATCATTGTTCTGTGGTCTCATAGCACCTCTGTATATTACTGAATTCCTGATTTTTATACCAGGGGTGGGAGCAATTTGAAAAAGGCCAAGTGAATTTGATTTTGTATCTATGTGACTCCAACAACGTGTGAATGCTTGAATGTCCTGTATACCTGAAGGAGCATCTCCATCCCCATCGTTCAGCCCGGATACTGAGATCCAGCACTGAGGGCCTTCTGGTGGTTCCCTCATTGCGAGGTTACAGGGAACTAGACAGAGGGCCTTCTCGGTAGCGGCGCCTGTCCTGTGGAACGCCCTCCCTTCAGATGTGAAGGAAATAAGCAGCTATCTTCTCTTTAAAAGACGTCTGAAGGCAGCCCTGCTTAGGGAAGTTTTTAATATTTAATGCTGTATTGTTTTTAACACTTGATTGGAAGCCGCCCAGAGTGGCTGGAGAAACTCAGCCAGATGGGCGGGGTATAAATAATAATAATAATAATAATAATAATAATAATAATTATTATTATTATTATTATTATTATTATTATTAAATGTGAGAAACAGCCATCATGGGTCAGGCAGAAGTTTCACATAACTTCTGCCGCCTTCTATGTATTGCTGTGCTTTTCAAATAGAAGTCACTATGATGTTGTCTACCTCTGTGTTCATCAATCTTGGGCTCCCAAATATTGCTGGACCACAATTCCCATCATCCCTGATCTAAGATGAGTAGGGAAGATGGGCGATGTAGTCCAAGAACGTCTGGGGAGGTTGAAGAAGACAATATAGACTATATGTTCAGGGTTGCTCTTTGCCTGTGTAAGTACTGCTGAGATTTTAATCAAGTTTGAAATGTGATGGTGAGCCAAGGCAGAATCCTTCACCCAGCTGGAGCTTCATGTTCTTCTGTTGTTACTTCTACAGCCAATTGCCTTCAGATATGGTTTGAAGGTGCATTGGGTATCCACCTTGAGGAAGCTATGTAGATTTGAGGTCTGGATGCTTCTTGGACAGGAGACTACTTAGGAAGATAGGATAGGAAGCTGCCTAATACCAAGTCATGGTCCATCTAGCTCAGGACTGCCTACACTAACTGGAAGCAGCTCTCCAGGATTTCAAGCAGGGAACATTCCCAGCCCTACCTGGATCTGCTATTGGGAACTGAACATGGGACCTTCTTCATGCAAAGCAGATGCTCTGCCATTGAGGTACAGATCTTCCCAAAACAGAATCCATCCAAACAAAGACTTGAACCACAATTTAAAAGTCTGATGCTCTTTCTATCAACTGAGCTATCAAGGCTTCCACTTGGGAATCCATGTATGTTACTTTGAGTTCCATGATGGAAGAAAGGTGGTATATAAATGTAATAAATAATAATAATAAATTATAAAATAATAATAATAAATTATAAAATTTATTATTATTATTATTAATACCCCGCCCATCTGGCTGAGTTTCCCCAGCCACTCTGGGCGGCTCCCAATCAAGTGTTAAAAACAGTACAGCATTAAGTATTAATAACCTGACATCACATCGAACAGATCTTTTGAACTGCCACCTGTTCACACGTTCACCTGCAAGTCCCAACTGGTGCACACAGCTATGTGTGTGACCTGTCCAGAAACCCAGATTCTCTACTGGATTTAGGTCTCCCATATCCAAGTTCGCTTGTTTCCATTGGAGATGCCCAAGTTGCTGAGGACAAAAATATGTATAGCTGACAGCGCCCCCCTGAGGACATCCCCTCCACATCCCCAAGCCCAAACCCAACCTTCTCCAAGCTGGTGCTCACCAGATGTTTCAGACTACAACTCTCATCATTGGTGACCATCTGCTGTGCTGGCTGGGGCTGTTGGGAGTTGGAGTCCAACAATATCTGGTGGTGGAAGAAAGTGTCTGACAGATCTCAGAAGAAGGAGTCATTCAGCACTCAAATCTTGGACAGCACCTGTAGACCTGCATTTCAGCAGGAATGGGGAACCTGTGGCCCTCCAGTTGGACTCCAAATCCCATCACCATTGACTATTGGTAGTGCTAGCTGGGGCTGATGAGAGTTGTAGTCTAAGACATTTGGAGGGCATCAGGTTGGGGAGGACTGCCTCATTCAATCTGTTTCCAATAGTGTCTGCAAGTGCTTTCTATTGAACCATGGAAGTTTTGCTATAAAGGAACTTCATTGGAGTAAATAGTAGGCATGGCACCCTCCTTCTGTTAATTCTCATGGAGGGGGGAATAACCTTTCAGTCTTCCTTCTGTGTTTTGAGACATTTGGGTTTACCTTCCCCTCTGTAGGCTCCAGCTTTCTATGGGTGCTTCTAGCACGGCCACTGAGAAATGCTTACCAACCACACCACCATCACCCACTCCCAAAGTAAATCTCTTTATTCATTTGGGAAGGGCTATAATTCAGTGATATTGGGACGCGGGTGGCGCTGTGGGTTAAACCACAAAGCCTAGGACTTGCTGATCAGAAGGTTGGTGGTTCGAATCCCCGCAACGGGGTGAGCTCCCGTTGCTCAGACCCAGCTCCTGCCAACCTAGCAGTTCGAAAGCACGTCAAAATGCAAGTAGATAAATAGGTACCACTCCAGCGGGAAGGTAAATGGTGTTTCCGTGCGCTGCTCTGGTTCACCAGAAGTGGCTTAGTCATGCTGCCACATGACTGTACGCCGGCTCCTTCGGCCAATAAAGCGAGATGAGCGCCGCAACCCCAGAGTTGGTCACGACTGGACTTAATGGTCAGGGGTCCTTTACCTTTTTATAATTCAATGATGGAGCATCTGCTTTGTGTGCAGAAGCCCCGGGTTCAATCCGTGTCATTTTCAGATAGGACTGAGAGAAAGACTCTTGCCCGAAACCCTTGAGAGAGGCTGCCAGTCAGTATAGATAATACTGAGCAAGATACATGAATGGGATAATGTAGAATGGTATAAGGTAGATTCCTATGTTCCATCTAAGCTCCGAATTTTTCTTTGGAGACTGGCAGTACCACCCTCCATACCACCTTCTGATCCAAAAGGTCCCTTGGACATTCAGACATCATACTTGTTCACACACACATCCAATGAACATACAATTCTTGTTTGCTTTTTCGGATTGAGGAACCATTCAGGTAAGCTTGAGCACCTTTGACTGACCACTAGTTGGTAAAATCAGAAACATAGGATTGTCTCCTTAAGCATCCAGATATGGAAGTTCCAGATCCATACCTATGATACACAGTGACACAGGTGTAGGTGAGGAGGAGGTTTCCCCAAGTTGGTACCCTCCAGCTCCATCATCCCTGACCATTGGCCATGCTGGCTGGGTCTGATGTGATTTGGACTTCAGACCTTCTGCAAGGCACCAACTTGCAAAAGTCTGATGTTTGAGAATCAGGAGGTAGAATCTTGTTGAGATCAACCAGCCATGCCTACACTGCATTGGTATCTCAACCTTGGTGACAACCAGCTGAATGTGTGAACGTGACACCCCTGAAGAGCATTTCCTTCGAGACTCACACCACACCACAACTGTGGCCTACAACTCCCATGATCCTTAGCTAACAGGACCAGTGGTCAGGGATTATGGGAACTGTAGTCCAAAACATCTGAAAATTCTCCTGCTGAAGGTTGTGATGAGAACCACTGGCTTGAAGAGGGAGAGGATTATTAAACAAACTTGAGGAGGAGGAGTGAGGTCTATAAGCATATACTCTATCAGAAGCATCTGATTGGCCATTATGAGAAGTAGGATGCTGGCAGGTCAGTGAGGCAGAAGTCTATGGACCCACTCAGAAGAATGGGTAAGAACAGGCATAGGCAACCTTCGGCCCTCCAGATGTTTTGGACTACAATTCCCATAATCCCTGACCACTGGTCCTGTTAGCTAGGGATCATTGGAGTTGTAGGCTAAAACATCTGGAGGACTGAAGGTTGCCTATGCCTGGGTAAGAACTTCCCACTCTAGGAAAAAAATCATAGAATTGTAGAATTGGAAGGCATCATCTAGTACAACCCCCTGCAATACAGGAACCTCAGCTATAGCATCCATGACAGATAGCCACCCAACCTCTGCTTAGAAACCTATGCCCTTTTAAAATGTGTCTCCTTCTTTGGGGGGGGGTGCTATTGGGTTGTTGTTTTATTTTGATTATATATATTGTGGTTTTTATGTTGATCTTTTCTGTGAACCACCCTGAGACCTCCAGGTATAGGGCGGCATATAAATTCTAACAACAACAACAACAACAACAAATAATAGAAGCCTCCAATGAAGGAGGAACAGCCTGCTGGTTGCACAGTGGCCAACCAGAAACATGTTGGAAATTCGCAAGCAAGAGATTGCACAAGAGCAGTCTCCCCTTTTGCAGCTTCCAGCAACTGATATTCATAAGCATTTACTGCAGGGGTCAGCAACCTTTTTCAGCCATGGGATGGTCCACCATCCCTCAGACCTTGTGGGGGGCCGGACTATATTTTGAAGGAAAAAATGAACAAATTCCTATGCCCCACAAATAACCCAGAGATGCATTTTAAATAAAAGGACACATTCTACTCATGTAAAAACACACTGATTCCTGGACCGTCCGCTGGCCAGATTGAGAAAGCGATTGGGCCGCATACGGCCCCCGGGCCTTAGGTTGCCTACCCCTGATTTACTGCCTCTAACCAGGGAGGGAGAATCATAGAATCATAGAGTTGGAATAGACCACAAGGGCCATCGAGTCCAACCCCCTGCCAAGCAGGAAACACCATCAGAGCACTCCTGACATATGGTTGTCAAGCCTCTGCTTAAAGACCTCCAAAGTAGGAGACAAAGCTACATCCTGGTTGGTACCCACTGATAGCTTTGTCCTCCATGAGTTTCTCCAATTCTCTTTGAAAGCCATCAAAGTTGGTGTTCAGCACTGCCTCCTGTGGGAGCTAGTTCCACAATTTAGTGTGGGGGAAATTATGTGATTTTAGATTGCTAGTTTCAACCTGGTGTGCTCTAAATGTTTTGGACTACAACTCCCATCAGCCCTAACCTGGTGGCTGAGGCTTATGGGAGTTGTAGTCCAAAACATCTAGAGCACACTGGGATGGTGAAGACTATTCCAGATGGCAATGGGTATATTGTTATTACTACACATGTATCCCACTGAAATTTCCTCCAAGAAGGTGACCTACATGGCTCTTCCCCTCTCCATTGTATCTTCACAACAACCCTGTGAGGTAGGTTAGGCTGAGAGACAGCAACTGGCCCAGCGAGCTACATGGCCAAGTGGGGATTTGAACCCTGGTCTCCCAAGTCTTAAGGGACACGGGTGGCACTGTGGGTTAAACCACAGAGCCTAGGGCTTGCCGATAAGAAGGTCGGCGGTTCGAATCCCCGCGACAGGGTGAGTTCCCGTTGCTCGGTCCCTGTTCCTGCCAACCTAGCAGTTCGAAAGCACGTCAAAGTGCAAGTAGATAAATAGGTACCGCTCTGGCAGGAAGGTAAAGGGCGTTTCCGTGCGCTTCTCTGGTTCACCAGAAGCGACTTAGTCATGCTGGCCACATGACCTGTATGCCGGTTCCCTCGGCCAATAAAGCAAGATGAGCGCCGCAACCCCAGAGTCAGCCACGACGGGACCTAATGGCAGTGGCGTAGCGTGGGGGGTGCAGGGGGGGCCGGCCGCACCGGGCGCAACATCTGGGAGTTAGGGTTAGGGGGTGCAAATCCACGGGTTAGGGGGCGCAAATCCACGGGTTAGGGGGCGCAAATTACTTGCCCCGGGTGCTGACAACCCACGCTACGCCACTGCCTAATGGTCAGGGGTCCCTTTCCCTCCCAAGTCCTAGCCCAGCGCTCTAGCCACTACACTACGCTGTTCTCCTCACTTCTCAACCTGGCAAGTCAGTTTTGAAGCAGTTGTGGGAGTTATTGTCTTGCTCATTTCGGTCCCAAATCTCTCCCCCCCCCCCCGCCAAAGGGTATCTCCTGACGAGACCACTGATCCCTGATCCGTTGGCTTGTCCACACAATACACTGGAGGCTGCAGCCGTCACGGGACGGGAGGCGAACGTGGGAACGCAGCAGCCCTTCCCCGCCTTTCGAGATCCCGAGGGCTCACGTCCAAGAGGCGATCATTTCCTCCAAAGCTGAGCCATTTGACTGGGTTGGTTCCGCCGCCAAAAGCCTCCCCAGGCGCCGTCTGGGTCCCCGGCTCCCGCTGTCAAACAAACCCAGCGTGCGGCAGCTCCAGACGGCCACGACCTCGGGGCGAAATCCTCCCGCCTCGAGTCCTGACGATTTGGCCTTTCTTGTAGCGACAGGGGCCCCTCCTTTCACCGCGACCACAATGACGCCGAGGGCCGCGGAGCGCCTCCTTCCACCCTGTTCGCTCGACGCAGTTCGCTGCCCGCTTGCATCGCATGAAATATTTAAAAGTTTGCAGTGGTGAATAAAGAGATCATTAATATAAATTGAATCCAATGTTTCCAAGCAAAAGGGGAACGGAGTTGCCATCGCTGTATATAAATGACATCTATTCCAGGCACCCGAAAGAGCTGATGCCGGTACAGGCGCATTTTCAATTAAGTCGACGCATCCCCCAAATATCCTCTGAAAGGAAGGACAAACACGAGTCTCTTCCAGCTCTCTCTGGAGAGAGAGAGTGAGCTTGGGACCTTCCTTCTCGCATGCGGGGCGGAGGCTCTGCCCCTCGCCCAAGGCCCTTCTCATTGATAAAACGGGTCTGTGACCGGACAATATGTTCAGCAGCAGACACGCGATGTACGGGCGAGCGCACTCGAACGTGTGAACCGACCCTACTGGAAAGCTCTAGGTGCGAGGAAAGGTTCAGCAGCAATGAGCCTTTCGCACATGTAGGGGCAGAAGGTTGTGTGTTGCATTCATCAAGTGATGGTCATACACGTGTGAACTTGCCCCATGTTAAAGGGGAAAGACTGGGCAGAAACAGAAACCGGATACAATGCGGGGGTGGGTAAGCAGGGAAGTACTCAGGTCACAGTCTCTCTGTATGTGTCTGTGAATTTTGGGACTTATGCCGTGGGCCTGCTTTTGAACAAAGGCGAGTGTTCACAAGTGCAAAACGTCACTCCATTCCTCAACACTTGAGGCTTGGCAGGAAGCAGAATGTGTGAAAAGAAAACACCATTGCGTTTCAGATAATCCTGTTATGAAAGCCTTATCAGTGATGGCTCCCATTCACACGTGCAATTGACGCTCTTGCCCAGTGATGGATATGTACGTGTGAACCAGGCCTTCTTTCCCAAGTTTGCAGTTTCAGGAAAAGAAACCTCGCAGACAGCAAACTGATTATCAAATCACTCCAGATCAATGACCTCCGGCTCTCCAATTAAAGAGAAGGCGATTCCTAAACGAGGAGACCTGTTGAAGACCATGGGATTACAATTGAGGTGGGAACTATCAGTGGTTTTCTTTGACCCGCCGAGAACACTTCCGACAAGAAAACGGGGAAAGCTCTTTGGGGTTGACTCTTCGTCTTCTTTCTTGCAAAGGCCTATTAGGCACGGGGGGGGGGGGGGAGGCAGCCGCGCTGGGAGAAACGCGAGATCCTTCAGTGAGGTGG
The DNA here is from genome assembly GCF_965112155.1 of Podarcis liolepis. Lineage (NCBI taxonomy): Eukaryota > Metazoa > Chordata > Lepidosauria > Squamata > Lacertidae > Podarcis > Podarcis liolepis. The sequence continues at coordinate 5,378,718 of NC_139569.1, read as the reverse complement.
AGAAAGAAAAATATTATGCTGTCAGGTTCGTTTGCCTTGAGACAGTTTTACAGCCTCTCTCGCCTTGCTGCTTCCCCAAAGTGGCGACTGTAGCCAAGAAACATCCCATAAAAACTCAACCAAAAAACCACGCTCCACAAATCCGAGAGTTTATGGGGCGTGAGACAGGAAACGACGCTGTTCCAAGTCTGCCTAACCGGAAGAGAAGGTCAGAGGACTAAGGGAGGAGAAAGGGAGGCAGCGAGGCTGAAACTTACAAGTTACCTGCTAATTTCAGAACACACAGCCTCCTCTTTTGGGAAAGAACCGTAGCCCAGTAGGAAAACACCTGCTTCGCATTCAGAAGGTTCCAGGTTCAATCCAGGGTCTAGATAGACCAATAGCCAGTATAAGGCAGCTTCACATCTGTTCCCTATCGCCTCTCTCCGTTCCTCCACGTGTGGGATTTTAAAGGATTTCTGACGAGCTAGAAGCTCCTTTGGCTTCTTACTTCCGAGTAAACGCGCGTTAGGATCGGGCTGCGCACGGCCGTGGTCCTAAAACACACACAGCCGAATCCCCAGGCATCCTTTGGAAGGGAAGTGGGGGAAACCCCGCTGAGTTGGATGTCCGGCTGCCCTGGGGGGTCTCCGTGAACGCAGTGCCTGCCAGTTGCCTCGGAGTAAACGTACCTAGGATCCGAACCCGCATTCCAGGGTCCTGCTGCTACCTTAGACATCTAGGGCTTTCTGCTGATGGCTGCAGAAACCCACTGACCCACTCCGTCACCTGTGACAAGGGAGGGACCCTATGGGCACGTGTGGTGGCCCCATATATGTCAAACCCCACCTTGAGTACCGTGTCCAAAAGGGTATTTCTATCAAGATGATCAAGGGTCTGGAAACCAAGCCTTATGAGGAGTGGTTGAGGGAGTTGAGTGTGTCCAGCCTGCTGAGAGCTTATATGATGTTGTTATTGTTGTTTAGTGGTTTAGTCGTGTCCGCCTCTTTGTGATCCCCTGGACCAGAGCACGCCAGACACTCCTGTCTTCCACTGCCTCCCCCAGTTTGGTCAAACTCATGCTGATAGCTTCGAGAACACTGCCCAACTATCTCGTCCTCTGTCATCCCCTTCTCCTTGTGACCTCAATCTTTCCCAACATCAGGGTCTTTTCCAGGGACTCTCAAGAGTCTCCTCCAGCACCATAATTCAAAAGCATCCATTCTTCGGCGATCAGCCTGCTTTATGGTCCAGCTCTCACTTCCGTACATCACTACTGGGAAAACCATAGCTTTAACTATACGGACCTTTGTTGGCAAGGTGATGTCTCTGCTTTTTAAGATGCTGTCTAGGTTTGTCATTGCTTATATGATAGCCATCTTCAAATATCTGAAAGGCTTTCAGACGAAGCAAGCTTGTTTTCTGCTTCTCCAGAGCCCAGGACCCGAACCAATGGATTCCAGTAGCAAAAAAGGAGATTCGTACTAAACATTAAGAACTTTCTGAGGGTGGTGGACTCTCCTTCGCTGAAGGTTTTTAAACAGAAGTTGGGTGACCATCTGTCAGAGATTCTTTTGCTGCGATGCCGGCATTGCCCGGGGTTGGATTAGATGACCCTCCCAGCTCTACGATTTTATGATTCTAAGTTGCACCAGCAAAAATTTTACTCGCAAGTAAGCCACCCCCCCTTCGCTTTTCCTGGTCAACGGTCCTGGTTTACTGCCTGATGAGTAGGCATAGGGACAGAGTGCGATCCTATCCTACTCAGAAATGAAACCCATCGAATTCGATTCCTCCCAGGATCTAGGCCCCCAGCGTTACTTCTGAATAAACATGCCCAGGATTGAGCTGCGTGAAAAGCTGGAGGATGCTGTTGAAGACTCGCTTCATATGGATTAGTTCTCCCTGCGGTTGTTACAGCCTGGCAATCAGATTGGTTTTTTTAAAAAAAACCACGCAGAAGGAAAGTCTCCCGTCTTTTTTCCCACCCGTTCCCCTTCAATCAGGGATGGCTTTGGATTTCCATATGCCGTGTGGGGACTCCCGGTGTGTGAGGTCGCCTCTTTAAAACGGAGCAGCTTCCAGAGAAGGCCGAGCTCTGATTGCCGCAGGAAAAACCCGAACAGTCCCGTGACGCCTGGAGGAGGATATTTATGACGGCCTGGGCTGTCGTGGGCCAGAGTCCACTCCTTCAGATGCATAAGGAGGGATCGTAAATTGGCAGGCAGACAAGACTCCTGGGGTTGGAGATGAGATGCAAAAGGCAAAAGTGCAGCATTTGACAATTCGGTTAAAGCTAGAATGAAAAGGGAGCAGCTTCCAGGGCTCGGGGCTTGCCGGTGCGCATCTCAAGAACCACAGATCTGTAGTGTTGGGAGGGACACCCCAGGATCATCTAGTCCAACCCGCTTAGCTTCTTGCCTCTGATTGCAATGCCAAGGGACCCAAAGGGCCGCCTAGCCAATGCAGGGATAGGGGAGAGCGGGGGATAAGGTGGCGAACTGGAACCAGTGGCCACGTGTGAACAGAGTCTGGTCTAGGGTGCGTTCGGCGCAAGGAAGCTTAGCTTGCCCCTCACTTCATGCACTGAACGGACCGTGGTTACTTTGTTGATCTCTATCAGATAAAAACACCTTCCGGATTAAACAGGCCTCTTCTTCAGGCGGAGTTCTCTGTGCCTTTTCAAAGCTTGCAGCCTGCTGGCTAATATAAAACTCAAGATATCCGAGGTCATTTAGGCCTGCTCTCTGAGAAACCAGCCGTCCCTTCTGTGGAACCAGGTTTGGCTTCCTCACATGCCCCTTATTTCAATGTACTGGTGCTGGTGTGAATTTGCAGTCTGAGGTGAGGGCGGGAGTTTTGCACCTTCGTCATTTCTCCTCCGTTTAGCTTGCTCCCCTTCCTTCCCGCCCACTCCGAAATATGGCCTTGGATGCCTTGGAAGAAAGGCGGCGTGGAAACGGAAGGAAATAAAACGAAATGAATGAATGAATGAATGAATGAATGAATGAATTCATTTCATCTCGTTTCTATACCGCCTTTCTGCCCAGGCATCCAAGGCGGTTTAATTTTTTAAAAAGTGCTACGACAAATCGTATCTCATGTATAGCATGTTATTTAATAAGCATAAATAAGAATAATTCGGATGTTGGAGTTCTACGCTGCACGCACCCCCACCCCCAAACAAATCCGGATGTTCCCTGATCTCGATCTCTTACACACCTGGTGAGATGGTTGGCTTTGATCACCGCAAATGCTTCTTCCTTGCCCTTTTGTCCACGCCAGGATTTTATTACTGTCTCTCTCCCCTCCTCCTCCTCCTCCTCCTCCTCCTCCTCCTCTTCCTTAAAAAAATAAAAATCTCCCTTTACTATCGCTGGACTCGAGGCAGCTCCTTTGTATGCCGGCTGAATTGGCCAGCTGCTTTGCCGAGAGAGCGAGAGAGGCGGGGAGATCGTGCTACGGATACAGAGCGCCGAGAATTAACGGGGGGCGGCGGGGGGGCGCGGCGGAGAGCGATTTCTATTTTCTAGCTGGAGCTTTGAGGGGGCTGCAAAGCCAGAAAGGTGCACCTGGAAAACCAACGCTTTCCCCCTCGACCTAAACGAGGGAGGGGGCATGTTTCAGAGGAGGTGGGGGCGAAAAAATATATATATGGGGGGGGGGAGCCGGATCCAGTTTCCCCCCAGCTTCGCAGTCTCTTCTGATGAGCGTTTACACGGAAGTAAGTTCTACTGAATTCAACGGGGCTTACTTAGTGGCGGCACCAGTAAATAAATAATAATAATAATAATAATAATAATGGGGGGCAAAGAAGGGAGAAAGTATATTTCTAGCTAGGCGAACTGTGCCTCATGTGTTAAGATCCCTGAAAGAAAATAACAGGATTTGTCTATGACAGGAGTTCAGCAATGGAGGGGGGGGGAGTGAAGGAGCGAGCTCTTTGCTGTGGGGGCGCTTGGCCCCCCCGCCCGTTCTCCGGCGCCGCCTATGGGCTCCGTGAAGATAAAGGGAACGGAGCATTTAGTATTGCGGCTGGACGGCTCCAGCTTTAGGCGTCTGCTCAGAAGGAAAGCCCCGCCGAGACCGAGACGGCTGGTCCCCTCGAGGCTTCCTCGCGAAGCAACGTGCTCAGGATCGAGGCTATCCCGGGACAAGCGCCTCCGGGAGGGCTTCTAACTCCAGAGATCCAAAGACCAGGCGATGGGCGCGGCGTAGAAACCGACCCGACCGTCGGTTAAATCGGCTCCGGCTCTCGACCTCCGGCGCCCTCTTCTTGCTTTCATTCCCTCTTAGATTTGGGGGTCCAGACACCCGTCTTTCCCTCCCGCTGGCCGGTCGCCTATGCCCGCGAGGGGGCGGCCAGGCGGCGCTGGAGAGCCAGCCGCGGAGGATCGACGGGCGCGGAGAGGAGAGCGCTTAAGGCGCGGCGGCTGCTGCTGCTGCAGTCCAGGAGAACAGAGGAACGGTCGCTCGACCCACCTGGGCTGGCTGCCTTCGCACAGGGAGAGACAGGTAAGGGAGCAGGAGACCCTGCGGCCAGCGGCCACCCTCCCTCCCCGTCTCTCCTGCCCAGTCCGGCCACCGAGCTAGAAACTTTGTGAGAGATCTAAAGAGGAAAGTGGGGGCGGCGGCGGCTTCGGAACTATATAGCCAGGCTCCTATACAGCCCCCCCCTCACCTCGTGCTCTGGTTTTGGACCCCAACTCCCAACCCCCCCTCCCCCAGCAAGCGAATCCAATGGTCAGCCACGGTGGGAGTTCTAGCGCCCGCATGGTCTCCTGCTCAGAATGTCCGACTGGGGGACCAGAGTTCGAATCCCGGCCCAGCCAGGAAGCTCACTGGGTGACCATGTTGGGGGGGGGCAGTCGCTGCTTGCCAGCCTAGCCTACCTCACAGGGTTCTTGTGATGATATAATGGAAGGGGGGGGAGGGAAACCAGGCACGCCACCTTGAAGGGGAAAGAAAACGATGCGTTACATATTTTTTTTAAAAAATGCATAAAATAATGTAAGAATCGTGGCTGAAATCATTTTAACTGTAAGAAGCTTCTACTCTGAAGCAGCTTAGCCTTCCGGATGTTTTGATCCCCCAATTCTCATCCGTTCTAGCCAGCCTGGCAATTGAGCCAGGATGGTGTAGTGGTTAGAGGGCCAGATTAGGACCTGGGAAACCTGGGTTCCAATCCTCTCCCATCCAGCCTAACCTACCGCACAAGGTTGTTGTGGGAGTTAAATGAGAGTGGGGGGGGGAGAGAGAACCATGTATGCTGTCTTGAGCTCCTGGGGGTGTAAATGTGATAGATTAGATAGATAGATAGATAGATAGATAGATAGATAGATAGATAGAAGTCCAAAACATTTGGAGGGGAAGGGGGCATAAGGTCAGAGATGGCTGCTGGCCCAAAAGGACATTGGATGAATAAATGCTGGACAATTTTTTAATTTATTTTGCCTTGTTGTCAGTCATTTAACTTTCCTCTCCTTGGCCAGAACCTTGGGAGGTGTAGGAAGTGGGAAGAGGATTTATTGCATTGTTTACTCCGAAGCAAGTGCCGCTGTATTGAAGGGAGCTTACTCCCGAGTAAATGTTAGAAAGGAGGAATGCACCATGATGCAAGCTGGGCTTTAGCCCAATCCCTTGTCCCGTAGAGCTGAATCTTGGAGTTGGTATTTATGAAGGTTAGAAATTCAGAGACTCAGTCCAGGCTCTGGGGTGCAGGGAGGTTCCCGTGACTCTGATCAAGCAGGGGTGGCCACCAACATGGGTGGCATTAAAAAAGGATTGGACAAATTCACAGAGGAGAGGGCTAAATGGCTACCAGCCATGATGGCTCTGCCCTGCTTGTACTGTCAGAGGCAGAGATGTTTCTGAAGACCAGTTGCTGGAAGCCATGGAGCGAGAGAGGTCTCTTGTGCTTGGGTCTTACTTGCGGATTTTCCACAGGCCATTGTGAGAACAGAATGCTGGACTAAATGAGCCATTGACTTGATCCTAAAATCACCTCTTATGTTCTTATGGCCTTCAGTCCACACTGGAGTGATCCCTGCCTCTGGCGATAGGAGCAGAAAGGGCCACAACTCTATCGTACAGCATCTGCCTTGCATGCAGAAGGTCTCAGGTTCAATATCTAGGGAGGGACTTTATTCTGAAACCCTGGAGAGCTGCTGCCAGTCAGTGTAGAACAGTTCTGGGCTAGATGGGCCAATGGGTCTGACTCAGAACAAGACGGATTCCTATTTGCCTATGAGAGAGCAGATACAGCCATGTCTGTCTTAGGATTTAAATGCAGCAGGCACAGCCAATGTGGAACCTTCCATATTTTGGGGGACTACAGCTCCCTTAACTTCAGACCACTGACCATGTTGGCTGGCATCTTTCTGGACACCGAACTGGCTATCCCTGAAATATGTGATAGCTCAGTCCACAGCCAGTTGGGTCATTGATTTGAGCTTCACATTGAGCAAAGATTCCTGCCTTGCAGGGGGTTGGTGTAGATGTCCCTTGTGGTCCCTTCCAATTCTACGATTCTATGCACAAGGGTCTAAAGCTGGCGATGGAGAATTTGTGGCCCTCCAGATGTTGTTGAACTACTTGAACTCCCCATCAGACCCAGCCATCATGGCCAAGGTCAAGGTTGATGGGATATGTGGTCCAGCATCATCTTGAGGGCCACAGGTTCCTCATCCCTGATCTAAGTCAATCTCCCCCAGTTGGAAGCAAGGAACGCCAGGTGAGAATGTCCCCAACAGGTGGCTGTTCAGGTAGAGCCAAAGGTCCAAGTTTAAATCCCCACTGGCTTTCCAGGTAGGGCTAGGAATGTTCCCTTCTCGAAATCCTGGACAGCCGCTGCCAGTCAGAGTAGACATTACTGAACTAGATGGACCAATGGTCTGATTCAGCAGAAGGCTGCTTCCTCTATTCCTGTGTCCCCATGTGCTAATAACAGCCAGCCTGGATCATGGAGGCCTTGTCAGATAAACGTGAGTGCCCATCTCAAAGGCTTCATCAGAGAGGAGATAAACACAGTTGCTTTCTTAAGAAGAGATGGGGACCGTGATTTTTTTTTTTTTAAAAAAGGGTGTTGGATATGTTCTGATGACCATTCCCACCTGCCTCCCAACCTAAGGCGCAGCTGGAGCTGGATAACTCAGAGTTACAGATAATGGAGATTTTTTGGAGTTGAGTATCTGCTCTGGGTCCATAACGATCTCGCATCGACGTCACTCCAACGCTGAGACCTTTGAGACAGGCAGGGTTTGGGGTCAAGCTCCTAAAATAGCGACGAGGACACATCAAAGATAAGGGAAAGGGCAGCCAAGTTGAATTTTTCAGTAAGGCTTTAAAAAAACAAAAAAAGAATTTCTTGATCTATCTTCCCTGAAGTTATACTCTGCTCAGCTTAGATTTTTTTGAAGTTAGTCCTCTTTGGAAGTGAGGAGTGGATGTGTTACTATAAACCCAGGGGGCAGAAGGAGATGTACACATGTGTTGGGTGGGTAGGAGCCTTCACAGGTTCAATGAGGATGCAAAGTGTGTGTGTGTGTGTGTGTGTGTGTGTGTGTGTGTGTACTACACAAACCAACAAACGTTTGCTCTTTCACTGCAACTGTAAAACCTCCAGGTCACGGGGAGGCGGAGGCAAATAGGTACGGGGCATAAACTGAGATGTGTCAGAGGGACGCTGGAAGGAGGTGCAGATGGGAAAATGGTTTTTTTTTGGGGGGGGGGGGAGAATGACACTTCCTCTCACCTTGGCTAAAGGAGAGGTGGAGTATGAGAAGACTGGCGGTGGGCAAGGCGCTCTTCACAAGCTCAGGAGCAAGGGAGCCAGCCTTGACTGGGGGCCCGGGGGAGGTGAGCCCCGGCGTCCGGGCGTAGTTGGCTCAAAGGAAACGATCTCTTTATCGGTTGGAGTGGGGTCGGGAGGTGGCAAGGAGGCCAGAAAACCTTGCCTTAAAGAGGGTGTGTGTGTGTGTGTTTTCTGTTCGCTTTTAGTTGGGTCCCCTGTTTGGCGTCTCCAAATGGGCCAAGAGGCGATCTTTGTCTTTAAAACATCGGGGAGGGGGCTCCCCTGCTCTTCTGCCCCCCTTCCTCGCCAAACAGACCTCCCTCCCCCGCTCGCCCCCGTTCTTTGCTCTTAAATGTGAAATGTCATTAGCCCGCTAAATCGAAGAACGCAGCGTGAAGCTGCCCACGGCATTGATCTGGGCTCGCAGCGGACTGCATCTTCATTAAACTCCAGGGGGCGCGGAGGATAGAAAGGCGCGCGCGCGGCGGGGGGGGGTAGTCTTCCTCCCCCCCCCCTCAGCACACACTCCAGCCCCTGGGCTGCAAGCTGGTGGTCGGGAGGGGTGGGAGCTTGGAAGGGAGAGACGTGTATTAGTCTTGTTGTAAAAGAGCTACCAGCGCAGGACGCCTGGCGCGTTTACACGACTCGGGGTTGATTCGAATCCATTGGTCCTGGGCAGCCGGCCAGTCAGGTCGCTTTGGATTTCGTGGGTCGCACCTACGCCATTCATTTAAAGGAGCCTGGCTTCCCCTAAAAGAACCTTGGGAACTGTAGTTCACCTCTAAGAGGACTACGGTTCCCAGAACAAACTACAGTTCTCAGAATTCTTGGGGAGTGGGGAGGAATGTGGTTTAAATGTATAGTCTCTGATGTCTCCGATGTGTTTGCACACACTCAGTGGGACCTGGGGCTTCTGCCCCCTAAGTCCTGGTTACACAGCTGGAACTGGAAAGTGGAGAAAAGTATTGCCCCAGAAGACTGTGTCATCCAAAGATTGACTCTATCAAACCCCTTAATCTGGATTTCGTAGCTCCCTCTGAACATTCCCGAGAGCTATCTTCCCCTCCTCACTGTCAGAATGGTTTATGGTTAGCCAGTAAAAACATGTGGACCCCCATTTCTCTCAGTCCCCCCCCCTTCAATGTCTGCTTGTTTATTTAAATAAAGCAAGAAATCTTAAAGGAACAGCATAACGAGGGTGCTGGGCTGCAAAAGGGAAAACAGCAGCGAGGAAATCTATTACCAGTCGTCAAAATAAATATTCAAGGCTGTGATGTTTTCTGCATGGAATAATTAAGCCCTTTCCGAAGATTATAGGTGGGACTGGTGTGTGTATGCGTGTGAATGCTCAAAGGTTTAATAAGGTCAGCAGACCAGGCAGAGTAAGTTAACACTTCTGCAATATTCTTATGCAGGCAGCATAATATTGATTGCATATTTCAATCATTTCTCCAAGGAGATCAAGGTGGAGTAGATGGTTTTCCTTCTCCTCATCTAATCCCACAACAACCCTGTGAGGTAGGTTAGGCTGAAAGGCAGTGACCGACCCAAGGTTACCCAGTGAGCTTGGTGGTGGTGGTGGGAACAGTGGCGTAGCGTGGGTTGTCAGCACCCGGGGCAAGGCAAGTAATTTGCGCCCCCTAACCCGTGGATTTGCGCTCCCTAACCCCGAGATGTTGCACCCGGTGCAGCCGGCCCCCCTGCACCCCCACGCTACACCACTGGGTGGGAATTTGAACCCTGGTCTCCCAGGTCCCAGTCCGACACTCTAACCACTACACCACACTGTCTCTCTTAGGGAAACACAGCTGAATGTGGATGGTGAACAGTCACTTCTGGGTTTGCGACGTTCAGGAGCCAAAACATTCAGGAACTAAGCTGTTTAAATTCTATCCATGTTTAATATAAAAAAATGAACCCCCCTGTTTTTAGTGGTTCTTATTTTTATCTGCAAACCTGCTTGAGTTCTGTCAGGGGGGAAAGGCAGGGTTATATATAAATACAGTTTTCCTATTACTACAACTACTACAATTAAGAATTCTCCACCATTTTTTATTTAAAAGAAGTTCTGGGTTTTGTTCAAAGCAGCTTTTTGCCATTGGAGGGTGTCTTCAAGTCTCTTCTGCATCTCAATGCAGCCCCCATTTTGCAGTCCCTGGCACGAAGCTGTCCATGTTTGACCACGTTCAAGAAGGGCCTTTGAGCCACAGTCGCCTTACAGTGCGGTGGGTTAGCCTTTGCCAATCTTTCACATGTTCCCTGCCGCTGTGTAGCAATATCTATAAAAAAAACTACCTGAGAGATGTCTTGAGAATAGAACCCCATCAACTGACGTTCTTCCGTCCACCAGTAAAAAAAATGGGTAGATTTGGGATTTGCACATCAGACTTTGAATGTTGCACTCTGGTGAATTTTAATTGAACCCACAAGCTGAGTGACTGAATTTGAGAAGAACAAGGGGGAAGGCTCAGTTTTGAACTTCTGCAAATTTCAATTCAGCTTGGCCACCAAAGGACCTCTAAAAGTTGCTATCAGGAACAGATTCTTGATTATAGGGTCCAATTTTCATGCCTGTGCTCTCCATTTCTACTTGATATTTTAATGGTGTAATCCTGTGCATGGGTTTGCTCTGGAGTAAGCACGGCTGTGTTCAGTGGGGTTTACTCAGTAGAAAGTGTGCATAGGATTGTGCCCTAAAACGAAAAGGGCTCCGAGGATGCCATATTAATTCTTGGCTTCAGATTTCGCTCTCCCCCCAATTTTTTAAAAGGCCAACTGCATTTAGTCCCCAGTAATCTAGTTAGAAAGGCAATTGTCCAGATTCTTGGTCCCAAGTTCCACATATTCCTATTTATATATAACTCATCCATTTTTAAAAAAACACAACAGAACGCCAAAGCACAAGAAGTCCAAAATATAACTTGGTTTTAGCAAGCCACTGGGGAAAGGATGGTTTGCTAATGCTCCTCTTTTCCATTCCATATATTTATTAAATGTATACAGCCACTCATCAGTAAATATTCCCTGGGCAGCTGACAAATGAAACAGTGTTTTAAAACAATTTAAATAAAACACAAACATGCACACACTAAAAGTCAGGAGGGAAAGTTTGCTGCAAGAGGCAGCATTAGAGGAAGCAGAAAACAGCCCAGTTTTGAAGTACATTTCCAGCTGCTCAGTGTGTTGGCCTTAATTTAGCAATACAGTGGTACCTCGGGTTACAGACGCTTCAGGTTACAGACTCCGTTAACCCAGAAATAGTATCTCGGGTTAAGAACTTTGCTTCAGGATGAGAACAGAAATCGTGTGGTGGTAGTGCGGCAGCAGCGGGAGGCCCCATTAGCTAAAGTGGTGCTTCAGGTTAAGAACAGTTTCAGGTTAAGAACGGACCTCCAGAACAAATTACCGGTAAGTTCTTAACCCGAGGTACCATTGTAGTTCACCCTTTGTATGCAGAGGATACCAACTTCAATCCCTTCCATCTCCAGTCTGTTTCTTTATTGTTAAAGGGACTGAGCATATAAGAGCTGCAGAAGACCTGGGAGCACCTTTAATAACAGGCTTACAATCTAGGAGGTGATGTTGTTTACATCACCTGCTTTAAAAGCCCAGAAAATCCTGTGTCCAGACCTGCCTCTGACTCACAACCACCAACATGGGACCCATGTTCACATTCCCCCCTTTGGATTTTTACTGAATAATGCTAGCAATTCTCATTACTAATCCCAAAATGGCAATTCACAGAGAGGTATACCTTCGCATTACTAGCAAATGGAAAGCAGTGATTTTTAAACACTTGATCTTAGCCGAAAGGCTAAGAAGTGATTGAAAACCAGCGATTTTGCATTCTGGAAAGCCATAGAAACAGACTGGAAAGCGAACAGGGTGCCCCTACTCTATACAGTGGTACGCCAGATTACAGACGCTTTAGGTTACAGACTCCGCTAACCCAGAAATAGTACCTCGGGTTAAGAACTTTGCTTCTGTATGAGAACAGAAATTGCACAGTGGCGGGGTGGTGGCAGCGGGAGGCCCCATTAGCTAAAGTGGTGCTTCAGGTTAAAAACAGTTTCAGGCAAGAATGGACCTCCAGAACGAATTAAGTTCTTAACCCGAGGCACCACTGAGGAACATGGGTAGGCAAACTAAGGCCCAGGGACCGGATCCGGCCCAATCACTTTCTAAATCTGGTCCGTGGACGGTCCGGGAATCAGCGTGAGTAGAATGTGTGCTTTTACATGAGTAGAATGTGTGCTTTGATTTAAAATGCATCTCTGGGTTATTTGTGGGGCATAGGAATTTGTTCATCCCCACCCCCAAAAATATAGTCCAGCCCCCCCATGAGGCCTGAGGGACAGTGGACCAGCCCGGACCAGCCCCCTGCTGAAAAAGTTTGCTGACCCCTGCTATAGAGAGCTCTCTATACACACAGCTGCCCTTCATCTATTGTTCTCCATCCTAGAATGACATGGCATGCAGCCAGGTGGGAAAAGGCCCACCCACTTGTCTCTATGACAACCTTCTTGGGAATGTAAATTTGTTGTTGTTTAGTTGTGTCCAACCGACTCTTTGTGACCCCATGGACCAGAGCACGCCAGACACTCCTGTCTTCCACTGCCTCCCACAGTTTGGTCAAACTCATGCTGGTAGCTTCGAGAACACTGTCCAACCATCTCGTCCTCTGCCGTCCCCTTCTCCTTGTGCCCTCCATCTTTCCCAACATGAGGGTCTTTGCCAGGGAGTCTTCTCTTCTCATGAGGTGGCCAAAGTATTGGAGCCTCAGCTTCAGGATCTGCCCTTCCAGTGAGCACTCAGGGCTGATTTCCTTCAGAATGGATAGGTTTGATCTTCTTGCAGTCCATGGGACTCTCAAGAGTCTCCTCCAGCACCATAATTCAAAAGCATCCATTCTTCGGCAACCAGCCTTCTTTATGGTCCAGCTCTCACTTCCATACATAAATGGTGGAACAGCCAAAACCATTCCCTTAACAAACGAATCGGTTTGGCTGCTTTATCACATTTCTTCTGTTAAATTCTAGCAGGCCTGGAGGGGACCCAGGATATCATCCAGACTGGCCCACCCAAAAACTCACAATTTTAAAAATACATTTTAGTGCACATTTCCCCGTTAGATGCATTTTTGCCTAAGTAGTATACGATTGCAAGCCATTTCCCCAAATATAATGCATTTATGTGTGTGTGTACACATTTCCCACTAACACTCATACATTTTGGCATGCAATTTTTGGCAGGGGAGCTCAGAGCATCACAGAATTTGGGGAAGAGCAATTTTTTGAAGTGCTGCTGCATTTCAGGTTATGCATCAGTTTGAGAAGTGTGCATTAGGGATTCACATTCAAATATGAACCAAGAATATTTCTTCCCCATCCTTCATAGGCTGGGGTTAATTAAAGGACAGATGGCAACTTTTCATTCCTGAGGTCTGCTATTTCCAAAAGCTATGGCAAGTCACTTCCCTGTCCCCAGTCTAAGGAAGGTCACATTCACACTTACTCTTGTAGCACTATGATTCCACTATAAACAGTCATGGCTTCTCCCAAATAATTCTGTTATTTTCCAAACCCTCCCTTCTGATGTCAAGGAGATAAAGAACTACATAACTTTTAGAAGACATCTGAAGGCAGCCCTGTATCAGAAAGTTGTTAGTGTTTGATATTTTACTATGTTTTATATATGCTGTAAGGGACGCGGGTGGCGCTGTGGGTTAAACCACAGAGCCTAGGACTTGCCAATCAGAAGGTCAGCAGTTTGAATCCCCACGACGGGGTGAGCTCCCGTTGCTCGGTCCCTGCTCCTGCCAACCTAGCAGTTCGAAAGTACGTCAAATTGCAAGTAGATAAATAGGTACCGCTCCGGTGGGAAGGTAAACGGTGTTTCCGTGCGCTGCTCTGGTTCGCCAGAAGTGGCTTGGTCATGATGGCCACATGACCCAGAAGCTGTATGCTGGCTCCCTTGGCCAATAAAGCAAGATGAGCGCCACAACCCCAGAGTCGGTCATGACTGGACCTAATGGTCAGGGGTCCCTTTACCCTTTACCTATATATGCTGTAAACTGCCCAGAGTGGTTGGGGAAACCCAGCCAGATGGGCAGGGTATAATAATAATAATAATAATAATAATAATAATAATAATAATAATGTGCTGAGAGTTGTTAGGGGACCCCTATTCCCCTCACAGAGCTACAATTCCTAGAGTTCCCAGTGAAGAGGGATTGATGGCTAAACTACTCTGGAAATTGTAGTTCTGGGATGTGTCTAGGGCAGGGGTCTGCAACCTTTAAGACAAAAAGAGCCACTTGGCCCCGCTTCCGAAGAAAAAAAAACCGGGAGCCGCAAAATCACTGCGACATTTAAAACAAATATAACATGCCTTTATCAGTGGCTGGCCTACCGGGGGTCCAAAACAGGGACGTCATCTTCCTCCTCGCAGTCGTAGACCTGCATGCACGTCGCTGCCCTCCGATCTGACAGCGGGCAGGAAGGTGATGTCGGGACGGTGCGTGACTGATGCACGCACCGCCCCCATGCGACGTCACAGCCAGTACAGCGCCTGCCACAGTGGGGAGTGTCGGGGTGCACAAATCACCTCCTCCCCTCGCTAGTATCCGCCCCGGAGCCGCGGCAAAGGTGTAAAAGAGCCACATGCGGCTCCGGAGCCACGGGTTGCTGACCCCTGGTCTAGGGCATCTCCTAACAATTCTCTCAGCACTCTTAACAAACTACGGCTCCCAGGCTTCTCTGAGGGAAGCCGTGATGGTTTGAAGTGGTACCACAGTGCTTTCTATGTATGGTGTGATCGTGGCCAAAGTCTCTCTTTGAATTGAACTGAACTGAACCTCTCCCTTTGTAACTCGAGGCAAGACTGAATTAAGGGTTGGATTTATTTCTCTCTTCTTAATTCCCCCCCCCCTTTACTTTATGCCTTTGAGACTCTTCCAGATTAGACTGTGGATTTGGCTGGTTTCAAGGAGATGGGGGAGGGAGAAGTGCGGAGGAAAAACCTTGAAATACAAGGCAGGGAGCCCTGGAGAGGATGGAGATCAGGCCGCAGATAAGGGTTTGTTCTCCCATGTCTGGTTAGAGAAATCCTGTTTGATCATTAGGAGGAACAAGATCTGAGGCCTCCCCTGAAGGAAAGATTAACTCAGAAAGGTCAGGTTTAGGGAGTTGTTCTCTGTGTGAACACACGGGAGGAGGGGAGTTGTTTGTACAAATTATTTATTTTGGACTCTGGAAAGGAGCTTTGACGTGAATCACGCTGGTAAGACAACGGAGGCTGTAATCCTTGCCATACTTTTTGCAGGCTGCATCCCACCGAACATGGGAGGACTTGCTTTGGAGTAAACAGACATAGGATCAGGCTATAATCCTATGCACACCAGTGGTGCGGCGGTAAATTTCAAAGTGCCAGGAGCCCATCAGGACAGTTTCAGGACAGATAAAAGGAAGGACTCTAGTTAAGCTATGGAAGTTGCTTCATCAGGAGGCAGTGATGGCTATAAAGGAGAACTGGGGTGAGAGAACAGACCCCCCAAGTGTCCCTATTTTCCAGGGAGACCTCCCAGATTTACAGAAGCTGTCCTGGTTTCTGATTTGATCCCGGAATGTCCCACTTTTCCTTAGGATGTCACTATTTTCATTGGAGAAATATTGGAGGGTATGGGAGAGTGCCCTTGCTTGAATTGATTTTAGAATGAATTGATTTTAGAATGTATTTCAGTTAATTGATTGTGATTGATGTAAACTGTGTTACTTTTATTGTTGTTAGCCGCTCTGAGTCCGGCTTTGGCTGGGGAGGGCGGGATATAAATAAATAAATAAATTATTATTATTATTATTATTATTATTATTATTATTATTATTATTATTATTATCTTCCTATAAGTATCTGGCTGGCCACTGTGAGTAGAGGGCACTGCACTAGATGGGCCATGGGCCTGATCCAGCAAGACTATTATTATGTTCTTATCACTTTGGCCCCCATAGCTATGCCCCCAAGGGAAGTCCAAAAATGCAACATCGTCTCAATCCAATACATATCCATCCCTCCATCCCTCCATCCCTCCATCCCTCCATCATTTCTCCCCTTTCCCTCCAACAGTAGCAGTACATAGCATAACACCCAACACACACACACACACACACACACACACACACACACACAGACAATCATGGAAAAAGATCACTCTTCCCAAACCTGATACTCTTTTAATGTTCTGGATTACAACTTGCACATGATGCCATCCGAAATGTAAGGAGGGCAGCAGGTTGGATTGTAAAATAAATTCAGCTTGTAAATGGGCTTTGAACTCTAACATAAGATTTCCAGCCGGCTGACATGCAGCCTTTAGCTTTTAATTAGAAATGCAAGAAAAATCTTCCAAGGAAGTGTTACCAATTAGTGCCTAGTACAGAAAAGGAAAAGGAAAAAAAGACCAGCGTCTTATTTTCTTCCTTCTCTGGCTTGGTGCTGGCTTCCGTCTGTCTTGAGAGACAATGGAGTGTGCCGCTGGGGGGAAAGTGTGAGCGACACCACAGTCTCCTCCCCAGGGTGGAAGCCTGGGCAGTGTGTAGGGACAGTGGCGTAGTGTGGGGGGTGCAGGGGGGGCCGGCCGCACCGGGCGCAACATCTGGGGGTTAGGGGGTGCAAATCCACGGGTTAGGGGGCGCAAATCCATGGGTTAGGGGGCACAAATTACTTGCCTTGCCCTGGGTGCTGACAACCCACGCTACGCCACTGTGTAGGGAGGTTCTGGGCTTCCCAGGTGACAAAAAACCCCTCTTGGCCTCACTGATGGAATGATGTACCGTATTTTTTGCACCATAACACTCACTTTTTTCCTCCTAGAAAGTAAGGTGAAATGTCTGTGCGTGTTATGGAAGGAATGCCTGTGGGTGGCGGGGGGGGGGGGGATCTACTGCAGTTGTGAGCAGAGGATCCATGGTTCCCCTTCCTTCCCTCCTCCATGGCTCGCTTTGAAACAGCAAAGCGGGAGAGGAGCGGCTGAGTGGGGAGGAGAGAAGGAAAGAGAGCCTGCTTCTTTAAAGGAGCAAAGTGGGAGGGGAGAGGAGCCTTCTCCCCTTATAGTCCTCTTCTTCATTATTAGCAGCATCCTTCTCCACCCACCCCACGCGTGCTCCTTGTCCCTTGAGTGCTTTTCCTTCCCTCCCCATTTAAAACGTGGTTACAAAGCACGGATCCACATGGATCCTCAGGATTTTTGCATTGGGCTACTCCAAACTCACTGTCAGATCACATGTCTGTGGCCACAGCATGAACCACAAAAATCATACATCCACTGTTTCGTTTAGGAGTATTTTTTTCCTTGTTTTCCTCCTCTAAAAACTACGTGCGTGTTATGGTCAGGTGCGTGTTATAGAGCGAAAAATACGGTAAGTTTAGCCAAGCAGATCCCCCAACTTTTTCAGTGGCTCTGACCCCTCTGCTTTTTAACAGTAGCCTAATGCCTTTAAAATGGTGGGCAGGTTCAGGGCCGGATTTAGGTTTGATGAGGCCCTCAGCTACTGAAGGTAATGGGGCCCTTTATATAATAATAATAAAAAATAATAATAAAATTTTATTTATATCCCACCCTCCCCAGCCGAAGCGGCTAACAACAGTAAAAGTAACACAGTTTACATAAAATCACAATCAATTAATTAAAATACATTCTAAAATCAATTCATACTAAAATCAGTTCAGAATCAAATTAATGGCAACCATTGGGCTAGAGTTCTATGAGGATTACAGAAGGAGAGAGGGGTCAAACTGTGCCTTGGCCAAAGGCCTGGTGGAACAGCTCTGTCTTGCAGGCCTGCGGAAAGATGTCAAGTCCCGTAGGGCCCTAGTCTCTTGTGTCCAGCTGTCTTATGTCCAGCTGTCCTTTGTCAACAACAAACTTGCTGTTTTTTGTGTTGAATATATGCTATATGGTAATTTATGGACCTAATAGGTATCTAAAGCCATTTGCACATAACAGATAGGAGCCTACACAACACAAAACACTGTTGCTGTATGTAGATTTTATTTTATTTGTTTTTTTATCTTATATTTAAGAAATTTATCTTATAATTTGGAAATGTTTTCCTTTCCTTTACATTTTTTGGGGGTTCCCAAGAGAGTGGGGCCCTAAGCTATAGCTTGTTTAGCTTATACGTAATCCCGGCACTCGGCAGGTTTCCCGAATCAAAGAAAGAATATACCAGGGAAAGCATTATATAATAATACTGGCATGTCAGGAGGAGAACCAGTCAAAAAAAGTTGGCAACCTATTATGAAACCATGTGCTACATTCCTACAGAGCAGTCCCTGTGGTTCAAAGCAGGATATACCATGAGCTATGGTAAGCATTTTGGCTCTCTGGCATAGCTGTCAACTTACAGATTTGAAAATAAGGGACCAGCAGCCTTGAAAATAAGGGATCAGCAGCCAAAATAAGGGATCAACAATTACTTTGATAAAATACATATTTTGTTGCATGCAAATGGCTTTAGATACCTATTAGGTCCATAAATTACCATATAGCATATATTCAGCACGAAAAACAGCAACAATTTGTTGTTGACAAAGGACAGCTGGACATAGAAAGGGCCCCATTACCTTCAGCAGCTTATTTAAGGGACTTCATCAATAAGGGACAGCAGCAGGACATGGCGCTGGTATAAGGGACTTTCCTGCCAAATAAGGGACGCTTGATAGCTATGCTCTCTGGGGAGAGGGAAATGCTCACGGTTGTTTTCTTCTTCTTGGTGGGTGAAACAGCAGGGGATTGAGACGTCTCCTGGACATGAATGCCTCCCAGCCAACGCACCTGGATTGCCTTTGAATGACAGAGGAAATGGAGGTGTGCTTAAAAGTGTCAGAGAGAGAGAGAGAGAAGGAAGGGAGCCAGAAGGAACTTAATTTGTAAAAGACCAGACTTCAGTCTACCCAGGCTTCATTCAGTTAGTGATGGATCACACTTCAGCAAAGTGCCCAGTTGGAGGCAGATGTCAGTGCGAATGGGAGATGGTGAGTCATCATCAGCACCACGGAAGCAGCAGCTGTAAGCAGTTTGGGCAGATGAGATCATTTTAGCCCATGAAGTGTAGGCAAAAGAGAGAGAGAGAGAGAGGAAGGGACAGAGTAAAATCTGATGGAGCAACCATAGAAAGCTCCATGGACCCCCTAACAGCTCCAGATGGATTTCCTGAAAAGATAGCAATACATTTTTATTTTTTTTAAAAAGGAGACCCATGATCTCAAGGATGTGCTGTTTCCCCAAGTAATCTTTGTAAGAGTTGGTTTAAACGAAGACAGGAAATTTTCCTGTGGTTGGAAATTGGACGGTGCGGTCAAAGGGGGCAGGAAAATGGAATCAAGGACTTAAATATGAACAGAAGATTCCGACCAACCATTAGGAAGGACCTTCTGATGGCAAGAGCTGTTTGACAGTGGAACAGACTCCCTCTGAAGGTGGTGGGCTCTCCTTCCTTGGAGGTTTCTAAAGAGAGGTTGGATGGCTGTCTGTCAGGGATTAGCTGTGTATCCTGCATTGTAAGGGATTGGGCTATATGACACATGTTTAGGGATGCGGGTGGTGCTGTGGTCTAAACCACTGAGCCTCTTGGGCTTGCTGATCAGAATGTCGGCGGTTCGAATCTCCGCGACGGTGGTGAGTCCCCATTGTTCTGTCCCAGCTCCTGCCAACCTAGGAGTTCGAAAGCACGCCAGTGCAAGTAGATAAATAGGTACTGCTCTGGCGGGAAGGTAAATGGCGCTTCCGTGCACTCTGGCATCCATCATGGTGTCTGTTGCGCCAGAAGTGGTTTAGTCCTGCTGGCCACATGGCCCAGAAAGCTGTCTGTGGACAAACGCCGGCTCCCTCGGCCTGAAGTGAGATGAGCACTGCAACCGCATAGTTGTCTTTGAGTGGACTTAACAGTCCAGTGGTCCTTTACTTTTTTTAAAAAAACCTATTATGGTTTTATCCTGCTTCTCAGGCAAACATCGTCTTCCCAAAATGGCTCCCTCCAATCATAAATTCAGCTCTGTATTGGAGGCAATTAGAAATGAGAGGCAGGGCTTGCTGTCAGACTTACAAACTTTGCAAAAAGAAAATATTCAAGGCTAGTGCAGTGGATGGGAAGGGAAGCAAAGGAAGATCATTTGTATGGTGCCCGAATGGAGTTGATGGGTTGCAGTCAAAACAATCTTCTATATCTGGAAGATTGGAATTTGTGGATATCTGGAAGATTCTATATCTGGAAGCCAGGCAGATCTCCACTTTTTGGTGGCTTGGATGGAAGAATTTCGGCTCAGTGGTGCTCTGGTAGCTGAGGCCAGTCGGAGGATGAGCAATAAATTCAGTTTGGGTCATATTTTAATGTGAATTTGCCTAATCTGCACTTTCTGGAAACTGTATACAAACTGAAATGCAGCTGTCCTTAGGAATTCAACACCTCTCCGCCCCCACAAAAAAGGATGTGCAAAAGGAGAGCATACACAGGAGGAATTCATGTATAATATTGTACATACTGGCAAAAAATGCATACACAAATGCATTGTATTAGGGAAAGGTGCTTGCAAAAGGATGTACCTATTAGGAGAAAAAGTGCTGATGGGTTTTCATGTGGGGCTTGAAAACAAACACAGTTGCAAACTGATGCAGAAACACAGGAAACTGATTTAAGATGGGGAAAGAGAGAAATTCAGAGAAAGTGCAATTTGTCCATCTGAGGCTAGACTTTCCTTTGCAATCCTAGGGTGGTTGTAGCGGGGTTCTTTCTGGTGTGAGGGTAGGAAGCAAACAGCCTGCTGGTTGGAGTCAAGATGCCCTACCTGTGCTCAGAAGCTCTTCCTGGGTGGAAGAAGGAAGGCAGTACATTCTTCCAGTTGCTGTTGTTCCTCTGGCCGATGTCCTTTCTCCCTTACTTGTGCAGTAAACTAGGAAATGATGAGTTTTACTCAGCGTAGACCTATTGAAATTAATGGCCCTACCTTAGCCTTGTTAATTAATTTCAGTGGGTTTTTTGTGGCTTCCTTTTTTGCTCCTTTCTTTTAAACTACCTTCTCCTTCTTCACTTCTGGCCCTTTAATTACCGTATTTTTTGCTCTATAAGACTCCCCTTTTCCCTCCTAAAAAGTAAGGGGAAATGTGTGTGCATCTTATGGAGCGAATGCAGGCTGCGCAGCTATCCCAGAAGCCAGAACAGCAAGAGGGATCACAGCAGTGTTCTTGCTGTTCTGGCTTCTGGGATTCAGAATATTTTTTTTCTTGTTTTCCTCCTCCAAAAACTAGGTGTGTCTTGTGGTCTGTTGC
Source organism: Podarcis liolepis (assembly GCF_965112155.1). NCBI lineage: Eukaryota > Metazoa > Chordata > Lepidosauria > Squamata > Lacertidae > Podarcis > Podarcis liolepis. Next base: position 5,357,626 of record NC_139569.1, on the reverse strand, counting down.
GTCTTATAGAGCGAAAAATACAGTAGTTACTTCCTGTTCACTGCACGGCCAAAGCATTCCTACATCAGCCCTTAATTAGTTCATGTTTCCTGCCATAGCAGGAGTGACTGGGTTGTATGCCATTAAGCCCTACTCAGAGTAGTCCTATTGAAATGAATGGGCCTAACTTACATAGTCATGCTCACTACTTTCAGTGGGTCTGCTTTGAGCAAACCTTAGTTGGGTACCACACAATATGTTCACTGATCTACCTGTTGAAAGATACACTGCAACTGAACATAGGAAGGTGTCTTACATTGGGTCAGACTGGACCAGTCTTATCTACTCTTCAGGGCACGGGTGTCAAACCCAAGGCCCGTGGGCCAAATCCGGCCCGCCAGACCTCATCATGTGGCCCGTGTAGCCGCCGCCGGCCGCCAGCCTTCACCTTTTATTCTCGCTTTTTTTTTTTTGACACAAGAAAGCCGCCTCTTCTGCACATGCGCGGCAGCCTACAAGCCAGAGAACGTCTGCCCTCTAGCGGCGCCAGCCGTTCTGCACAGGAAACCTCCACTTTACATGCATTCAGGAAACCTCCACTTGTTTTTATATTGAGCGCATGCCATCCTGTGATGTGACAGATCCAACGGCTGCCTGAACCCTTCTCTCCTGTACTGTAAGTCCTACAGATACAACCGGCCCTTTGAGGGTGACCAAACTGCTGATGCGGCCCCCGATGAATTTGAGTTTGACACCCCTGCTCCAGGGGCTTGGGCAGAGATTCCAGCACCTGACGATTTTGTCTGGAGATGCTGGAGCCTTCTGTGTACGAAACATGAGCTTTAGATGTTGTCTAGGTAGGACCCAAATTAAGAGGTTGTCTTTAACGTTTAAGAGTGCCTGTATTTATTTATTTTAATTAAGAAGATAATGTGTGCAGCTTGCAAGCTTCAGCCCAGAGGGAGCTGGCTGCAAATTATTGCATAGACTCTCAGGTCCAGGTGGGTGCGCTGGTTTGCCCTTCTCTGCTGCCTCCTCCCTTCTCCCAATTAACTTCCATCTCCAGTGTTCTGTGGTGGGAGGGAGCGCAGAGGAAGAATCACCAGGGCTTGCCCCCATGACATCACCAGGGACTGCCTCTAGGTTTCAGGTTTTGGCTCTGAAATCTCAGGGTCTGGGATACTCCTGACCGGACAACCCTAAACACAAAACAATGTTGTATTTTAGCAAGACTACAGTGATCTGCAAATAGCAAGGCAGTTGGCAAAGGTACCAGTGCAAAGACAGCTGAAGAGCCAGCAGCTTCTGGTCACACCTAACCACACGCAATGGGGAAGAGGGCAGCTGGGCTCATTAACATCTGACCTGGTTGAAGGCCCTTAATTCCTGACCCCAAGCAGTAATCCCCTGGGCTTTGAGAGTGAACCCATATCTGTTTCCTAAGGCCTAATTCCTACATGCCACAACCCACGTGGGTCAATTGCCTCGTGGCAAGGCTTGGTATCATCTTGGTGGATTTCCAACTATGTGAATGCAGGTGCTTAAACAGATATGATGAGCACTGAGAGCTGCCTTTGGACTGAGTCAAACCCTTAGTCATCTAGCTCAGGAGCAGGGCAAGAACTCGTGGTCCTCCAAATGTTGCTGGAATACATTTCCCATGATCCCTGACTGGGGTTGATGGGCATTGGAGTCAAATGACAACCAAATGTTCTCCATCCCTGATGTAGCACCTTATTGTCTACCCTAGTGGTCTTCAACCTTCGGTCCCCAAATGTTGTTGGACTACAATTCCCATCACCCCTGGCCATTGGACTTGGCTGGCTGGAGATGATGGGAGTTGTAGTCCAACATCTGGGGACCCGAGGTTGAAGAAGACTGGTGTAAACCTGAGACGGGAACATGTGGCCCTTTAGAAGTTGCTTGAACCTCCGCTCCCATCTGCCCCAGTCAACGCAGTCAGTAGTCAGAGATGATGGGAGTTGTAGTCCATCAACAGCTGTTGCACTCTTGTGTCTACCTTGTGGACTTTCTATAGACATCTGGTTAGCCACTGATAATAGACTGATTATCTCTTTGGTCTAATCAAGCAAGGGAGTAGGGGATTTTTCTTTCTATCTCTGCATGAGATAACCCATGAATTCAATTGCACATTGTTTGATATTGATGTTTGTTCAAATCAGAGTGGCACCATTAATTTAATTCTGCTGCATTTTTTTTACATAACAAAAAAAAACCCCGGCGTGCCTTTTATTTTTATTGCTTGGCGTGCTTCGTGGTGATTTCAGTTTTGATTTTTCTTGCGGCTTAGTCAAACTCGTAATGCACAGCTGTGATGTTCAAAAAAAACCATGGGCCGCTGCTCCTTTGATATTATCTCAGTTATGTATTATGAATGTTTTTAATGCTGGCAGGCTGTGCTGTGCGAAGCAAATCCAATAATAATTAGAAGGGGGGAAAGAGCCCAATCCATCATGGTGTCGCTTAAGAGACGTTTGCTTCCTCTGTGGTTGCATTTAGAAGGTGGATGTTCCTCAGCCACCCCCAACAGCCCCCCCCCCATCACAGCAAGGTTAGATGGGGAGGGAACAGGTGTGTGAAACCAGGCTGGCCCATGATGCTTTGCTGCATTTGGTGGAAGGCCGAAAAGCTGACCAATCGGAGAGTCAATATTTTCAACCCTGGGAAGGGACAGAGCCTCCTCCATCACACTTAGAGGCTGATGAAAATTCCTGATTGTTACAGTTATTAGTATTATTATTTTTAATCACAAATTGATGCAAACTGGGAAAATGAAAGAATAACATAAGCGGTGCTAAATTAACACTTGCTAGCTCCGGGTACTTTGCGGCTTGACTGCAGCTGCCAAATGTCCTGGCCCAGCCCTGGTTGACTACCTTGTTGTATAATCATTCCCTGCGTTGGAGATCTGGATGTGGCTGGGAATCTCTTGTGAAACACCTTTACTTGTGTGTTTGAACTGAGGCTGTAGGATGTCCCTTTCAGAGATCCCTGTCCCTTTCAGAAACTCTGTAAATAATACAGAGAAACTGAGATAAACTTAAACCCACCTGAGGAGCATTTTTCTTCTGGAGGTGTGTAGGACAGTTTTGGAGGGTTGGTTTATCCCTCCTTGTGCTGGTCCTGTGGGTTACCCGAGAGGCGAGGTCCAAATCCGGTCGGTGGTCAAAGGTGCAACATGGCGGCAGTCCATAGTAGCTGAAGCTGGGTGCAGGGCAGGGAGTCGGGTGAAGTCAGGAACAGGCAAGCAAGCAGGGAGCCAGGGCGGGTCAGGAGCTCAGGGAGGAAAACAGGACAGGGTTCAGGCAGGAACTAGCAACCAACAATGTTGCTCCCGCAACTTGGGACTGGGGCTGGCTGGCTTTTATCTGCCCTGAGGCATAGGGCGGCCCCGATCCTCTGGTGACTCGCCTCTCTTGGCCTGGAGGCGAGCAGTCCTCTTGTGTAGTTCCCTCCGCCTCTCTGCCCTGAGCCTCTGCAGCTCAGGAGAGGCTGGAGGGTTACCGGACCCAGATACAACCTCAGCTTCTTCTGACGGGGTTGAGAGTGGAGCACCTGCAGGCAATGGGTCCTCCATCACCTCAGGAGCCAGAGCAGGCTTAGCTGATGCCTGCACCTGAGGATCCAGCACAGGTGAGGACCCTTCAGGCTCAGGCCCCAGCCCCGGCTCAGCTGTTTCTGGGGGCGGGGAATCCTGTGCAGGCTGGGATCCCTCAGGTTCAGCATCCGAGTCCAAATCCTAGGCCATCACACTCCTTTTTGTTATTATACTATCTCTCTTCTCTCGGGGGGGGGGGGGAGGCTCAAGAGAGCATTCTGCCATCTTGACCCACATGGCTGTGCACTCCCTATGTCAGGAGTCAGCAACCTTTTTCAGCCCTGGGCCGGTCCACCGTCCCTCAGACCATGTGGTGGGCCGGACTATTTTTTTTTGGGGGGGGATGAACAAATTCCTATGCCCCACAAATAACCCAGAGATGCATTTTAATAAAAGCACACATTCTACTCATGTAAAAACACGCTGATTCCCAGACCGTCCGTGGACTGGATTGAGAAGGCCGCATCCAGCCCACGGGCCTTAGGTTGCCTACCCCTGCCCTATGTTATCTTGTGTTTGGCCTCAGATTGATCACTGTTCTTGTTTCCTTGGTCTCCACCTCCCCACCCTTATTCTTTTCTCTTCCTCCTCTTTAGCTGATGGCTCCCTCTCTAACTTGCAGTGATATGAGAGAGAGAGAGAGAGAGAGAGAGAGAGAGAGAGAGAGAGAGAGAGAGAGGCCATTCATTCAAATAATGAATATTCCTCTCTCCACCCCCCTTTCTTTTAGAAGTTAGTGGTGGTGTGTCAGACTGACTGGCTGTGCCAGCAGCAAGAACCTTTGAAAACCACGTATGTTCAGGAAAGGCCTTTTTTGCAGAAGCATAGTGTGGAAAAAATGTATGAGTGTTGGGGATGGAGAGGAAATTGTGTTTCTCTGCACATTTGAAACCTCTTTTACCTCTCACCTGGTAAAAAGCAGGTCTGTGGCAGTGGGTGAAACATGGGCAGACCCTCCAAGTGTCCCTATTTTCCAGATTTAGAGAAGCCGTCCCAGTTTCTGATTTGATCCCGGAATGTCCCGCTTTTCCATAGGAGGCCCCTATTTTTATCTGATAAATTTTGGAGGGTACGAGTTATGCCACCCCTGGATAAGTAACTATACTAAGGTTACCAGATGTCCCTGTTTCAAGGGGACAGTCCCCGGATTTACAAATCAGTCCCCATACAAAATCCTATCATTCCTACTGAAGTTGAAAAGTGTCCCCGGATTCATTGAAAAAAATCTGGTAACCTTAAACTGTACAACCTTTAGAAGACACCTGAAGGCTGCCCTATACAGGGAAGCTTTTAAATGTTCAATGTTTTATTATGACTTTATATATGTTGGACTGGGACACGGGTAGCGCTGTGGTTTAAACCACTGAGCCTCTTGGGCTTGCCGATCAGAAGGTCGGCAGTTCGAATCCCTGCGATGGGGTGAATTCCCATTGCTCGGTCTCTGCTCCTGCCAACCTAGCAGTATGAAAGCGCGTCAAAGTGCAAGTAGATAAATAGGTACCACTCTGGTGGGAAGCTAAATGGCATTTCTGTGCGCTGCTCTGGTTCGCCAGAAGCAGCTTAGTCATGCTGGCCACATGACCCAGAAGCTGTACACTGGCTCCCTGGCCAATAAAGTGAGATGAGTGCTGCAACCCCAGAGTTGGCCACGACTGGACCTAATGGTCAGGGGTCCCTTTACCTTTACCTATATATGTTGGAAGCTGTCCAGAGGTGGCTGGGGCATCCCAGTCAGATGGGCAGGGTATAAATATTCCTATTATTATTATTATTATTATTATTATTATTATTATTATTATTGAAAAGGATGTCCCTATTTTCATCAGAGAAGAGGGTATGTGTGAAGCATTTGATGGCCAGATTTGGCCCAGAGTCTGTAGCTGCCCGTCTTCATCCAAAATCCAGAAGCATTTAAATATATTTTCTGTGATTGCGGTCAATTTCCTGGCTGTCTCTAAGGAGGAGGAAGGGCGGCTGTTGCAAAGTGTACAGAAAGTAAGCTGTGTGGGGATGATGACATTGGGTATAAGCTATGAGCTTCTTGCCTTAGAGTAATGCCAGCTCTGTCTAGAGGCCTCCAACCACTTTGCATTAATTAATTAGCTGATTAATTAAAAAAGTCTTGGCGACACCTCTGTTGGGGAGAGAGAGGTTGTTATCCTCGCTCTACCAATGGGGGAAGGCAGACAGATGGAGGCTGCGAGCCTGAAGTTTCTTACCCATGACGAATCCCACTGAGCTTCAGAAGGAACCCTTCCAGAAGCACAGCCACAAATGTCTGCTTATGGGGTGCTCTGAAATCTCTTCCCCCAGCCGTATTAACATAGTCGTATTATCATGCATATACAAAAGAAATCATGTGGCTTCTTTTGTCAGTTCCTTCTGCAGCATAGAAACAGACCCGTTGCCTTTAAAGCCACCATCTCAAGGCGATCTGCATGTAAGATATTTAAAATCACCAAATGCACAACAAATGTGCATTTAAGATGACACTAAAACTCTAACAAATAGACACTTTTGGTAAAGACCCATTTATTCAGCTGGGAAAGGCTATCAGATAAAAGCTGCCTTCAGCTGTTTTCAGAAAGTGCTGAGAGGCGGAGCCTGTCACGTCTTGTCAAGAATACTATTCCACAGAATAGTGGCCACCACTCAAAAAGCCCTGCACTGATTTAACTGCAGGGAGGGCTTCTGAGATCCTTGGAACCTGCAGATGAGGCTCTCCTGTACATTGCAGAAACCTACGGGGTGCATGAGGGACAAGGAATTCTCTCTAGTAAGGTAAGGTAAAGGACCCCTGGACGGTTAAGCCCAGTCAAAGGTGACTATGGGGTTGCGGCGCTCATCTCGCTTTTCAGGCCGAGGGAGCCGGTGTTTGTCCACAGACAGCTTTCCGGGTCATGTGGCCAGCATGACTAAATAGCTTCTGGCGCAACGGTACACTGTGACGGAAACCAGAGTGCATGGGAACGCCGTTTACCTTCCTGCCGCAGTGGTACCTATTTATCTACTTGCACTGGTGTGCTTTCGAATTGCTAGGTTGGCAGGAGCTGGGACAGAGCAATGGGAGCTGCTCCTAAGCCATATAGGGGCCTTATATAGGGCACCAACACCTTTAACTTGGCCCCCTCCCTTTCCTTCTTCTTTGGCATGTATATCCAATACTCTCTAAATCATAGTTTTTACCCTGCTCCCTCCATGATCATCCCTCAAAGCATCTGCATTATGTTAATGATGCACATAGAGACCTATAAGCTCAGCTAACTAGCCAGGCTAGAGACCTTGTGCCTTATCTTTACTTCCAAGGTTGTAAACACATTCCTAAGCATCTACATTTGAAAAGGAGACATGCCTTGCTGTTCTGAGATGTACCTTCAAATGTCCTAACCCCCTCAGGTAGAAAGGAGTGCAAAGAGATCAGGTGCAGCAAGGCGAGGCTTAGACAGAATTCAAGAATCACAAAACAGAGAAACCAGTAGGAGAACACTTCAATCTCCCAGGACATTCTATACAAGATCTCAAAGTAGCTGTTTTACTACAAAGGAATTTCAGAAATAGACTGGAAAGAGAAGCTGCTGAATTGCAACTCATTACCAAACTTAAAACCATGGAGAGACCTGGTCTGAACAAAGACATTGGATTCTTATCTCATTATACATGACTAAGCCATTTCTCACCTTCTCACCCCTTGCCTTTTCCTGTAAGACCTATTGCAGTCGTTAAGAGTCGTCAACAGGCTCATCTCAGCTATCTGCCAATCTCCCATTCCCACCACCCTTCTGAGTAACACCCCTCCCCACCTTCTCACTATATAGAAGGATCTGGCAACTTCTGTTTCAGTGTATCTGAAGAAGTGTGCATGCACACGAAAGCTCATACCAAGAACTAACTTAGTTGGTCTTTAAGGTGCTACTAGAAGGAATTTTTTATTTTGACTATGGCAGACCAACACGGCTACCTATCTGTAACAGAATTCTTTGTTCACTTGCTCAATGAATATGTGTTGCTTTAACAGATAACAGCTATGTATATTAAGGAGGCCGCACCCTTTCAGGGCTTTGCTCAGCTTTTGGAGAGTGATCCCACTGAGCCATTATTGCTAGTATAATAAAGGAAAATCTTCCCTTATGGGGGACACAAGAGCCCTTATAGAGTCCTTTGCAGGTTCTTCATGGGTCGGAGAAAATAGCAGAGGCCAACCAGAGAATATTGAGAAGCAAAGCAGCTAGTAAGCCTGATCTTTATTGAACTGTTGCAACAGGTTGCTCCCCTCAAACGCAGGAGGAGGAGGACCCAGAACCCAGATGGGCGGGGTATAAATATATTATTATTATTATTATTATTATTATTATTATTATTATTACCTGCTTGGCTAGTGGTGAGGGATGAAATGTTTTGTAGTCCAAAGATACCCAGAGCCTTGAGGTGACCCCTTCTTGAATATCCTGGTTTTGATGAGCTGGAGAGCCCAAACCAAACGGTGTCTCTCAATGCTAATAAGAACTCAGCTTTTCGGGAAGCTATACAAGACACAAATGTCACTCCCCGCTACTAGAATCCATCAACCAGCGTGACAGCCGCCTTAATCATTAATCATGCAGGAGCAGCATCGAAATGAAGTCATCACAACGGAAGAGTGACATGGGATAAATATCTCATCATCATCTCCGTTGTTGTTGCGATGCCTGGTGATGCACTGGTTGGAGGAGATAGGAAGTGAATGACTGTAATCCGGTGGACCCCATTTTGCTGAAAGGAGGGCCTCTGGTGACTGCAGTGTCTGGGCAGACTTGAAAAGGGGAAGGTGGTCTTCGTTTAGATTTTACGGAGGTTGAGGGAATGTGATGTGCTGCTGGGGGGGGGGGGCTCTGTAGCCTCTGCACATTCATCATTGGTTTTTCTTGTGCCATGAGCGAGTCTCCGAAGCCAGGTTTTTTCATCCAAGTCCAATACGCTACTGCTGCACAGGATTAGCACTGAATTGGAAGAAAGAAAAGCAGTAAACAATTTTGTCAGCCGGGCCTCTGAAATGATGACCAGATTTTAAAAATAAATAAACCTGGAGAGTTTATCGGTCACCCTTCAGACAAGAGTCTCTCAGCCATACAATAAGTTAGATGGCCGTTTTTTCAGACAAAGCCTACGAAAGCTAAACTTTAGAAGAAGAAGAACATTAAGAAGAACACCTCTAGCATTTAGCCTCCAAGGCGCCTTGTTGTCTTGAGAGTGTATGTTTTCCTCGCAACTTTTAATAACTGTGCTTCAAACAGATTGAGACTCCCCCGCCCCACATTTTAAATATAATTCAGCTCTGCAAACCTAGCTCTTTGCTCTGAGCTGTTCTGTAAATTGGGAAGACTGTCGGCACAGGATGATTTATTGATGTTTTCTTTCATTTCTCATTGGTATAAATGCTCTCCGGACTTCATGAAGGCTAAATTTCCACACATCCTGGAAGCATTAAACACACACACACCAAGCAGAATGAAATTAAGAACCAAGGCAGGTGGCTGAGATATCTCTGTTTCTCCGCTCCAGGAAAATGCAAGAGAAAATATCTAGGTATAGAAAGGAAACAGGTCTTTACACAGAGCACAGTTGAAACAGTGGAACTCCCCAGCACAAGATGCATGATGACCACCAGCTTGGACAGCTTTGAAAGGGGATTAGAGAAATGGGTGGAGAGCAAGGCTTTCAATGACGACTTAGTCATGTTGGCTATATGCTAACTCCAGGATCAGAGGTGATAACATGCCTCTGAATACCAGTAGTCGGGAACAACAGTGGAGCAAGTCTGTTGCCTTCATTCTTCATATTTGTCTGTCTGTCTGTCTGTCTGTCTGTCTGTGTGTGTGTGGGGGGGGGGCTTGTTGCAGGACGTCTCCACCAGCTCTGCTGAAAGAACAGCCAGTTTTGGGTCCTCTCCAACTTCCTTCCCTTCCTGTTGCTCTCTGCAAGGTCTCTGTAACCACCAATTCGTATCTGAGCTTGCTTTTTTCTTCCTCCGTCCCAGACACTTTCCCTTCTGTGCCATGTCTCTTAGAGAATGAGGGCAGGGGCTGTCTTCTCAGTGACACTTGAAAGCTGCTTTGGGGGGCTTTCTTTGGTTGTCCTCAAATAAGCAATAATTGGCTCTGGAAAGCCTATCCCTCTGCAGATAAGAAGCTGCCTTATACTGAGTCGGACATAATGGTGTATCTAGTTCAGTCTTGCCTGCCTAGGCTGACTGGCTGTGGCTCTACAGGGTTTCAGGCAGGGGACAATAAGAACCCCAACAGGAGATGCAAACAGATGCTCTGTCACCGAGCTATGGGCCTTTCCTAATAATAATAATAATAATAATAATAATAATAATAATAATAATAATTTATTTATACCCTGCCCATCTGGCTGGGTTTCCCCAGCCACTCTGGGTGGCTTCCAACAAAATATTAATAATACAATAAATCATCAAACATTAAAAACTTCCCTAAACAGGCCTGCCTTCCGTTGTCTTCTAAAAGTCAGATAGTTGTTTATTTCCTTGACATCTGGTGGAAGGGCATTCCACAGGGCAGGCGCCACTGCCGAGAAAGCCCTCTGACTGGTTCCCTGTAACTTCACTTCTCGCAGGGAGGGAACCACCAGAAAGGTCCTTGGAGCTGGACCTCAGTGTCCGGGCTGAACGATGGGGGTGGAAATGCTCCTTCAGGTATACTGGACCGAGGCAGTTTAGGGCTTTAAAGGTCAGCACCAACACTTTGAATTGTGCTCGGAAACATACTGGGAGCCAATGTAGGTATTTCAGGACCAGTGTTATGTGGTTTTGGCAGCCACTCCCAGTCCCCAGTCTAGCTGCCGCATTCTGGATTAGTTGTAGTTTCCGAGTCACCTTCAAAGGTAGCCCCACATAGAACACATCGCAGTAGTCCAAGTGGGAGATAACCGGAGCATGCACCACTCTGGCGAGACAGTCTGTGGGCAGGTGGGGTCTCAGACTGCGTACCAGATGGAGCTGGTAGACAGCTGCCCTGGACACAGAATGGACCTGCACCTCCATGGACAGCTGTGAGTCCAAAATGACTCTCAGGCTGCGCACCTGGTCCTTCAGGGGCACAGTTACCCCATTCAGGACCAGGGAGTCCTCCACAACCAAAACAGTACTTCTGTCTTGTTGGGATTCAGTTCCATTCCCAACACATCACAATTCCACTCCTTTGCACCCACCACTCAGCCTCTGCCCCGGATAGGACAGGATCTCAAGGGATGAGAATCATGGAAATACAAAACTGACACCCTTCTCCTTCCCCCCACCCCCCGAATTTTGCTCACATTAGCCACTTCCAACCTTCTGGCCCCCACCACATTATTCCAAACTCGTTTTGACTCCCTTCGCTTCTGAAAAGAGATTAATGATATCTTGCACCATTTCCCCCATTCCTTTAATAATGGAAACGGCATCAGAATAATAAACTGTGTGCGTACCCTCCAGTTGTTTTGGGTACCGCACCCTCTGGTACATTATAAATCTAATTTGCTAGGGGGAAGCAGTATAATACACTTTTTCCATTTTAATTAGTTCGGGATGAATTAGAGCTAAATGTGATGCATTTGCGGCCTCGGCGATGGAGTCTTTCACACACACACACCCCTCACTTTTCAACTTGCTCGTACGCCACTTAAATGTAAAGGATGGTTTTTCATACGGAAATATCATTCATGCTGTAGCTAGCATGTATTGCTTGCAATAGGTATGTGTCGTCCATAGAATAGCTCTGTGGGCACCAGGGAGCCTAGCTTGTTTCTCACTGCATGTGTTACAAATGGGGAAACTGGTCCCATTGGTGTGTTTGCATGGTGCAGTAGCTAATGCAAAGATAGGGAGCCTGTGGCGCTCCAGATGTAGTTAGACACCAGCTCCCATCAGCCCCAGCCAGCATGGGCAGTCGTCTGGAGTGAAGGGAGCTGATAAAGAATCATAGCGATGGAAGGGACCCTGAGGATCATCTAGTCTAACCCACTGCAATGCAGGAATATTCAGGTGTCCCATACGGGGATCGAACCTGCAACCTTGACATTATCAGCACCACACTCTAACCAGCTGAGCTATCCACTTGTTGTTGGAGCCAGCAGTATTTGGAGGAAGTTCAGGTTCACCATCCCTGGGCTAGGCTTAAGGGATGGGCGAGAGATTAGGTTTCGGTCGCATTTTAATGAGAAACGACCAGATTCACACTTCTCAAACCGAGGCATGTACCAAAAAGTGGCTAGTTTTCAAAATTTGCTCTTCCTCGAAATTTGCAATGCAGTTTCCCAACCATGCAATGTGTACCAAAATGCATATATATGGGGAAACTGTAAAATTATGTACTTAATGCAAAATTGCATTCATTGGGAGACAATTGCACAAAGATGCTGAGTAATTTTCACGAGGTTTTAAAAGAAAATCACAAATTGCTGTCGAAGGGTGGAGAGCTGAATTTAAGATTGGGGAAATGAGAAAATGAGAGAAAGGGAAACTGATTGATTTGTCCATACCTATCTGGAGTCAAGGGTCTAGGACCAAATGAGAGAAGATGCTCAGTGATCTATGTTCAGATCTCCAACTTAAAAATAAAAGCAACTTCAGAAGAACGCCGAATTAGATCAGAGAGATGGCTTTGGTGTTAAGGGGCCATCAAACTTTTTCACCTCCCCTGTATCCTTTCCCTCACTCTAAAGTGTGAACCCTTTGCAGTTGCTATTTTCTTGAGCATAATATGGTGCCCACTCTTCGAAGAGTCCACTCCCTGGGTGAACCACAGTTTTGGCCATGCCCTTGGATGAACAGTATCTCATGCAGAGATGCAGTGAGGTAGAGGGACTGAGGGTTAAGCCCCTCCCTGAGAGGGGAATAAGGAGGTCTCCTAACCACTCTCAGCACCTTAACAAACTCCAGCTCCCAGAATTCTTTGGGGGGAAGCCGTGACTGCTCAAAGTGGCCTCATAGTGCTTTTAAAATGGACGGTGTGCAGGTGGCCAGCCCCTGAGAACATGCAGCTTACTTGGACACCGTCATCACTAAATTTTCTCAAAAGGAAATTTGCAGAGTGGAGATCTGGATGTGCCCTTTGAGCTTCAGACAGACCAAGTGAATTCAAGTTGCCTTTTTCTTTTTTTCTTTCTTTTTTGCATTCATCAAGCGTCATTATGGGATTTGGACAGGCCAATTGGAACGAAGAACAGTTGGGGAGCACAACATCAAAGGACCTCCAGAGAGTAGACTTTGGCCTTCCATCTTAATAAGGATGTTGCCCTTTTCAGTCTCACAATGGCTGCTTCCCAGTTGTCTGGCCTGGGCATCCGTCCAGAATTGACTCTCAGCAGCAAAAGCTGCTTATCCCATCATTGTAGCACCTGGCTTTTGCCTTTTGAAGTTGTATTTCCTCTCTGCCCCCTCCCACCGCCACTCTTCCATCCGCGTTGGAGAGCTTGCTGGCTGGCCCACGAGAGGCATGGCTGCGAGGAAGTGGGGAGGTAGATACATTTGGAAGGAGCAAAGCGGCCGTGACAGAACAGATGGATTGAAATATCCATAACCCCGCCTTTCGATCCCCCAAAAGTGACCCTCTAGACACCAACAATAACCAGTATAAAACCGCATTTTACGTTTGCACACCCCTGAACGAACAGTAGCAGTGGCAATTAAATTGAGAAAAGCATGACAGGACACAGTTTATTTATATAAAAGTATTTTTATCCTGCTATATCATAAAAATATACATCAAAGCTGTTTATAGCAACAAAAACATATTTTTGTGTTGTTGTTTTGCAGTTTTGTTGTTGTTTTTGCAGTATGCACTGCAAGGAGCTCAGTCAAATGGTTAAGCTCCCCAAAGAAAACAGCTGTTTATCAGAGTTATCCGTACAAGTCCAACAACAACATTCGCCACTACACATGCACACAAACTATTTGCAGTGTTAAAAGTAGCCTTCTTTCTCTGAGCCCAGAGAGGGTTCTTTGCTTCAAAGTCCTTGCTGTGCTAAAGTCCACACCCAAGTCCTTAGTTCAGTTGCCTGCAAAGTCCTGCAACTGATAAGAGTTCCCTGAGATCTGAAGTCTGGCAATTTCCCAACTGCTTCCTCAAACGATCTCTTCAAAATGTCTTCACTCAAATCCACAGTCCCACCAGATAGCCTTCAACAGTTCCTGAAACCTCCCACCACGCAGTATGCTGTGACCTGAGCTCACTTATACACAAAATTACTTGCCAAATCTGCCCGATGAAACAGACAAGAGCGTCACACAGGTACATTGCAGGGAGTGCACTATCTCCTCTGACTCATGGAGAATTGACCCATTAACTGCATTCCTTAACAATGCAATAAAACCATTAAAAAGTTGTTTAAAGACACCAGTCAACCCTTGTGGAAGAATGTCATAGTATCAAAAAGTTGTAGAATTGTAGAGTTGGAAGGGACCCTGAGAATCATCTAATTCAATACCCTCGTGTGTGTGTGTGTGTGTGTGTGTGTGTGTTTTGGCTTGCATAGGCCTGGGTGTCAGGGACTAGACTGAAGAGGAATGGTGGGGGCCGCCCCCCATCTCCTGAACCTTCCCAAGAACAGAAGGACATTATAGATTTAAAACAGTGGTTTGCAGAAGGCCATAGTTCAGAGGCTGCAGAGGGGAGAAGCTGGGAAATATTGGGAGAGGAACAGCAGGAAGAAGAAGCACAGGGGAGAGACAGCTGACAGACTCAATGTCCTTGGAAAGCATTCCTGACCCCCCCCCACTCTCACAGGACCCGGCGTGCATTGAGGGTAGGAGAACAGAAAGCTCAGAGGCAGAAAGCTCAGATTAGCTGACACAGGGGTGACATAGAATAGGAGAAATGTAGGGGGTGGGACTTTACTTGGAGCCACGCCATTATCTTAGGGGGACTACATTCCTTCATCTCTCTCTGTGAATTATGGAATAAATTACTTGGTAAGAACTCTTCTTGTTTATTTGCTCCTTGGCCACCACCGTGGGAGGGATAAGATTCCCTGAAGCCTGACACTCGGGGGTGGGGGTGGGGAGTAGAAAAGTTTTCAGCCGGCATTTAAAAGTTGGCATGGAAGGTGCCTGTTGAATCTTTGTTGGCAGAGTATTCCACTCCTGGTTAGTCCTTTGGTCCTTGCTGCTGGCTGGACACACAGTAATAGTCTGCAGTCACAGCCATACAGGCCTGACCTTCATCATTTAAATAGAAGTAACTCTACCTTGTGTTCTGTGGGCATGGATACATTTGTGGGGGCCACGGCAAATCTTCCCCTCCCCTAGTCCAAGCTAAGTGTGTGAAGAGGGAGTGGTGCTCCCATAGTCTGCTCTGTCACCAAAATTGGACCACATTCACCCCACACGTCTGAAGTGCTATGATAACCCTTTGAACAGTCATGTCTTCCCCCAGAGAATTCTGAGAGCTGTTGTTTGTTAAAGGGTGCTGAGGGTTGCCGGAAGAAGCCACAACTTCCAGAGTTCCCTTTGAAGAGAGATGGACTGTCAAGGCACTCTGGAAATTTTTGTAATTCTGGGAGGGGAATGTGGGGGCCTCCAAACAGCTGTCAGCACCATTAACAAACTAGAGCTTCCAGAATCCTCTGGGAGGAACCATCACTGTTTAAAGCATGGGTAGGCAAACTAAGGCCCGCAGGCTGGATCCGGCCCAATCGCCTTCTAAATCCAGCCAGCGGATAGTCCGGGAATCAGCGTGTTTTTACATGAGTACAGTGGTACCTCGGGATGCAAACGGGATCCATTCCGGAGCCCTGTTCACATCCTGAATGGAACGTAAGATGCGACAGCACATCTGCGGGTTGTGTTTTGCTGCTTCTGCGCATGCGCACAATGTCATTTTGAGCATCTGAGCATGTGCGAGCGGTGAAACCTGGAAGTAACGCATTCTGTTACTTCTGGGTTGCCACAGAGCGCAACCCGAAAGCACTCAACCTGAAGCACATTCAACTCAAGGTATGATTGTAAAATGTGTCTGTTTATTTAAAATACATCTCTGGGTTATTTGTGGGGCATAGGAATTCATTCATATATATTTTTTCAAAATATGGTCCGGCCCCCCACAAGGTCTGAGGGACAGTGGACCGGCCTCCTGTTGAAAAAGTTTGCTGACCCCTGGTTTAAAGTGATAGCATAGTGCTTTAAATGCATGGTGTGAACAAGGCTTTGGTGTGCCTGGTGAGGCCTCTGACAGGACCTTTTCAGTGGTACCCCCGAGGGAGCTTAGACCGGCTGCTTCTCTGCTTGTCCTTTATGTTAGCAGTTGAGGTATTTTTATTCTGCCAAGCTTCTAACATCCATTTAATTTTATCTGGTTATGCTTTGGTTCTGCCTTTTTATTTCAGCTTTGAACGTTCTTAACTGTTTTGATAGTTTCCGTACAAAGGTGGCATAAAACGTGCATTATAAATAAAAATAAATGACCCAGAAATTGTCTCCCATGCATGGTGTGACTTACTCTGTGCTGGAGTGTGACTTGTTATAATGAGGAAATGATGTTTTACATTTGCTTTGTTTCAGGCATGAAAATGTCCCACTTCCACGCCTTAAGTTGTTTTAGAGTAAGCAAAGTCTCTAGGATCAGATCAAGCACTAAATCCAGCCTATGGGGAATTATCTCATCTCTGTGCTCTATGTGGGGCTGTCCTTGAGCCTGTTCTGGAAGCTGAAGCTGGTGCAAAACGTGGTAGCTTGACTGCTCACTAGGATGGAATATCACCATCATATTACACTGCGGCTAAAATAATTGCATGGGTTGCCAACCAACTACCAGACTAGGTTTGTGGTGTTACCACTGGTGTTCAAAGCCATGTGTGACTTGGACCCAAGATATCTAAAAGATCACCTTGTCCCTTGTACTGAACCAATCACTGCATTTGGCAGGAGAGGGCATCCTGCAGATACCGTTTTATCAGGAGGTCCATTGTTGTGACGTAGTGTGTGGGGAGCTCTGGGGCGGTTGCCCCAGGTGCAAAATTTTTAGAGGCACAAAATTTCAACACCTGGTGCTGCCTCAATACAGCTACGCACTTCCATTGCTGGGCTCCGTGGAAAACGGCTTCCATGAAGTGACCTCTCCAGACAACAGAATGATGGAATGACTCTTGTTTTCTTATCTCTGCGGCTGCAATCTCCTGGGTGATGCGGGTGCTCTTAGGCAGTTGAATGTGCAGGTGTACAGGGTTCGTTTCTCTCCCTCTGCATGGTCCCAGGCACCAGCAACCCACGCTATGCCACTAGTTTATGCCATTGCCTGTGAAGTCAGAGCTGGACCTTTAGCGTGATAGCATTTCCCCTTTGGAAGTCTCTTGCCTTGCATATCAGGCAGGTTGGCCGAGTCCAATATCATTTTTGGACGAGACTCTTTCTCAGATCAGAGCCCACATCTCCTTTGTTGTGCTTTGCATTCCTTTGGAGTGTCATAAATAATTTTGAGGGACTTACAGATTACAACAGTTTATGAATTCAAAATGGTAAAGGCATACTTTAAAAAATGACGCCGTCTGCTGTGGATTCAGAAAGGATATTGGCAATCCAGTTAAGTGGGGTGCAATCTGCATTACAGTTTAACACTCTAGGGATAATTCTAATGTAAATGGGAAGTGAATTTGACGTTGGCAGTTATTATATCTATATTTTCTGGCGGTTTTTTTATAGTCATTTATAAAACAGACCTTGCAAAGCTTCTTTTTCTTTATACTCAAAGTAAAGGATGGAGAAATACTTGGTTGAAATTCAGGAGTTATTTTTCTCATTTCTGCTGTGGAGAGAGTCACTCTGATATCTTTCAAAGGCCATTCTGTAATCTTCAGTAGTCAAAAGTATTTAGTTAAGGTCGAAGATACATTTTATTTTTTAAAAAATCAAATTCTGTTCGTTCTTACTGAAGTTTAGGTTTCAAGACACCAAGCAATTCTGAGCTTATCTCAACCTGAACTCTGTTTCACCGAAATGCCTGTGAAGGCTTCTGCCTATATCCTTACACTGGAGTAAAAATTCATGAATTTTTTTTCCAGATCAATAGCAGCTGAAGACTAGTTTTGTTCCCGCTCAATGCATTTTGTTAAAAGCATTTTCGGCTGCAAATGCCAAGATATGGCTCTGAACCGAATGCTATAAAATCAGAAACCTGCGTAACAAATCCAAATGTGGATTTCACACTTGGGAAGCGCCACAGGTGGAGAGGCAGGAAAGTGATACGTCCTCCATTTCCATTCTGGGTTTCCTGGAGAATGTATTCAAGGTGGATGTTTAATTTGATTTCTCTTGGATAAATTCCACCAGCGAAAGAGCTATCTGAGTCAGTATGGATGGGGAAAGAAATTCAGTTCGGCTGGCTAATTCGTAGTTTCCGAATAAGTGTGCAAATGAAACCACGGCTCTCCTTCGAAATTTGCACTTCTCTGAATTTTATAGTCCAGTTAAGAACATAAGTGGAGTCGGATGGATCAAGCCCATCTAAGCCCAGCATTAAACACCTGGAATAACTTTCTTACGGTAAGAGCTGTTTGACAGTGGAACGCTATCCCTCAGGAGGTGGTGGACTGTCCTTTGGTGGGGGTTTTTGAGCAGAGCTTTGGATGCCCATCTGGCATGGAAGCTTTGCAAAGCTAAGCAGGGTCTGCTGTGGTTTCAGACTGGATGGGGGACCACATGTTGAGATTGCAGTGGGTTGGACAAGATGACCCTTGGGATCCCTTCCAATTCTACAGTTCTGTGATTCTATGATCCTGTTCAGACAGTGGCTGACCAGATGCAGGTTAGCCCTGGGCAGGTTAGCCCCTGCCAAAAATTGCACCTCCTCACTCTGGCTTTCAGTGGCTAGTAGCCTGCTCACTCTTCTACTACTCTGGGTGACCAGGTGACACATGCAGGCTCCTCTGGGTGTCTTGACAGTGGAATCCAGCTGCTGGCATGGGTGGAAGGCCTGTGGAAGCCCCTCCCCAGTCAGCAGATGGGGCTATCAGAAGTGTGAACAGAGTGCCCAGTGGGGCTTGGAGGTGTAATAAACACAAATCTGCCTTTATTCCCTTATGGGGGACACAAGAGCCCTTATAGAGTCCTTTGCAGGTTCTCCATCGGTCGGAGAAAATAACAGAGGCCAAGCAGAGAATACTGAGAAGCAAAGCAGCTCGTAAGCCTGATCTTTATTGAACTGTTGCAACAGGGTGCTCCCCTCTCACGCAGGAGAAGGAGGAGGACCCAGAACAAAGGTGTGCCTGCCCTTATATAAACATTTTAAATTCCCTGCCCTGGAGTCCAAGACCACCCCCAGAAACATCATACATACATCACAGAAGGGGGGTAGCTCAAGACCACCCCCCAGACATATCATACCTACATCACAGAAAGGTCGGTCTACAGCAGAAATCTGAGTGCCTTGTTTATCTCCCGCCTGGCAAGTTACCTGTTAATGATTACCCTGGGGAGCCTGGCCAGTCTTTCGTAGAAACAAATACCCAGTTCCTGAGCCAGGCCACAGGCTCACCCCATTCATACACAGATATACCCTGAAGACAGGTTTTGCGAATGAAAAGACAATGGGGAGGCTTTTCCATTTTCCTTTGACTTTGCAGAGAAAACATTTGGTCAGTTTGGGAGCCAAAACGGCTCTAGGACTGCCCTCCTGCGCTGCTTCAGACATGTGGTTCACTGATGGCTGCAGAGGAAGTTCCTGACTCTAGTGAAGGGCACAAGGGATGTGGGCACCAATACAGCTCATTTCAAAGGATGCCATGGAGCCTAGTTACACTTATGACCAGATGCCATTGGGAAACCCGCAAACAAGACACAATCAAGCGACAGCTCTCTGTGTATGTTTCCCAGGAACTGGTATTCAGAGGTCAGATTCCTGGCTAGAATTAATGTGAACCTCACACCGTCCCCTTGCCTTGTTATCATACTCTGCTGCACAAGGCACTGCTAATGATTAACCCGTAAGACAATACTTGGGCCTTGCTTAGTCAAACAATCAAGCTGTGTTGTCTGATGACTATCAA
Source organism: Podarcis liolepis (assembly GCF_965112155.1). Taxonomy (NCBI): domain Eukaryota; kingdom Metazoa; phylum Chordata; class Lepidosauria; order Squamata; family Lacertidae; genus Podarcis; species Podarcis liolepis. The sequence continues at coordinate 5,338,014 of NC_139569.1, read as the reverse complement.
TACCGACTGAAGTGATATTTAATCCCAGCAGAGCTACACGATGCGCATCCATGGAGGCATCACTTGACCACATTAGATGATGAAGAAAAGGATTAACTATCCCGTTGGTTAAATTGTCTGAGAGCGGTGTTGGCATTTCAGCAAGTGATCCGAAGCAAAACGCCGCTACTGAACGATCGCTAAAGCCACTTTTGAAATGTGACCCGCGGGGTCAGGGACAATGGATTTTGCAGCGTGTCCAGTTGTCACATAATTGAAGATATTGGCACATGCTTTGTTTGCTTTTGGGAGTTAAAGGAGTGAAAGGGGAAAAAGTGAACTTGTTGCTGGAACAAACGTTGGCTCAGAATGAAGTAGGAGAACACACACAGTGGAGTGAAATGGACTCGCTGACTCAGAGATCCTCCTCCTCTCTTTTAATTCTGCTTCCCAGCCTAAATTCTCTCCAAAGTAGAATCCAGATAGTCAACAATATACATAGAATCACAAAATCATAGAACTGTACACCTGAAAGGGATCCCAAGGGTAATCTAGTCCAACCCTCTGCAATGCAGTGTGGTGTAGTGGTTAAGAGCAATGGACTTGTAATCTGGTGAACCGGGTTCGCTTTCCCGCTCCTCCTCATGCAGCTGCTGGGTGACCTTGGGCAAGTCACACTTCTCTGAAGTCTCTCAGCCCCACTCACCTCACAGAGTGTTTGTTGTGGGGGAGGAAGGGAAAGGAGATGGTTAGCTGCTTTGAGACTTCTTTGGGTAGTGATAAAGCGGGATATCAAATCCAAACTCTCCTCCTCCTCTTCTTCCTCTTCTTCAACTATTACATCCATGACAGATGGCCATCCGACCTCATACTTAAAAACTTCCAAGGAAGGAGAATCTACCATGTTCAAAGGGAACCAAACAGCTCTGCCAAAAAGTTCTTCCTGATGTTTGGTTGGAATCTTCTTTCTTGTAACCTGACTCCATTGGTTCATGTCCTATCTTCCAGAGCAGGAAACAACAAGCTTGCACCTTCTTCCATGTGACAATCCTTGAGATATTTGAAGGTGGCTATCCTATGTCTTCTGAGTCTCCTCTTTTTCAGGATAAACATACCCAGCTCCCTCAGCTGTTCCTCAGGAAGCTTGGTTTCCAGACCCTTGATCATCTTGGTTGCCCTCCTCTGAACACGTTCCAGCTTATCAACATCCTTCTTAAATTGTGGCACCCAGAACTGAACACAATATTCCAGGTGTGGTCTGACCAAGGCAGAATAGAGTGGTACTATTACTTCCCTTGATCCGGACATTAGGCTTCTGTTGATGCAGCCTAAAATAGCATTAGCTTTCTATGCTGCTGCATCACACTGTTGACTCATGTTCAGCTTGTGGACCACTAAGACCCCAAGATCCTTTTCACATAAAAATTTTCCAAAGCAATGTACCAGGCATACCAAACCTGCTGTCTCCCAGGTGTTCCTAGATTCCAACTCTCATCAGTTCCAGTCAGCACTCCATGCGGTGTCTAGGCTAGGACACGTTCTTTGGGTGAGACATTCATCAATTTCCATGAGTGCTGCAATATGGTAGGAGAAAGGCATGAGCCATCCTACCCCCAATAAAATGCCTATTTCTGGCCAGCCACGTGCCCCAGCTCTTATATCTATGCTTCTAGTGAAGAAGCTCTATATAGTGCAGGGACACTCTATTCACTTTTTAGCCTCTTATTATAGCTTTCTAGACTTCTCCCGGCATGCAGAATCGTTGGTTTTCAATAACTTCTCAGCCTTTCAGCTAAGATTAAGTGTGAAAATCCCTGCTTTTCAGTTGGTGTTAAAACTAAGGTATACTGCTCTGCGAACTGCCATTTTAGGATTAATGATGTGAATCATTAAGTATAAAAAAAATGAGAAAACAATAGTGGTTGTGAGTTGGTCTGGAGTACCGTTTGGATCTGGTACTCGGAGATTTGCCTCTGAACATTAGGGAAATTAGAATCTTCTTCTGTGTGGCTGCAGAGAAGAGCTTTTTTGCATTTGTTGAGGGGATGAAGTCTGGGACAAATGCACCATTCATTCAACGGGTGGGCCAGCTGGCTCTGAAAAGGTCTTTCCTTGATTGTGTTGGATGAGGAAAGGGTGGGGGAGAAGACTAGGAAACCGCAAGGAGGAATTTGGGGTGTGAAGCAAAATAAAGCTTTTCTCTCCCAGACAAAAGGTGTTAATTAAGACTGTGTAAAATGGATCTGAGTTGATGATCCCAGAGGGCAAGAGTGTTCCTTATTCTAAACTAGAATAAAGTAGAGATGCTTCTGAAATGGTCCAGAATTACATTCCCACCCCTTCTAAACGGAGCTGATGCATTAGCAAGTCTTGACGGTTTTATTTTATGTATGTGTTTATTTATTCAATTCACAAAATGTATACACCACTTGATTGTTTAAAAACTCCTCAAAGTAGTTTGCAAAAAGATAAGAACAATAACAGGTGCTGTTACACTAAAATATCAATTTACAAATATAGAATAGATATTATGCAGTGTCTGCAATAGTGCCCATTCTGTATATAGGGTGAATATGAGCTTAAAAGCATTAAAAAACCAAAACAACACAATTTCTGAATACACATTTTAGATTTTGTTCCCAGTGCTGTTGACATAGTTTTGCTGCAGGTTTTAGTTCCCGCAGTTCACCTCTTTATGTCTCCTCTCCCCCCTCCATATCTAAATGACTAATGTCCCTGTGCTGATGAAAACATTGCAGAAAAGAAATCATGATGTGTCCATCCATACTTACAATTATATCCAGATTCTTTTGTGTGGGTGACTTTATCCCCTCACAATGGGAACACACAGGAACATCTGTAAAGCATCCCCACCCCCTCAAACAGAATTTTCATGCAACCATACATATGGAGCACATCAAAGTTGCTTTCTGTTCGTTGGGGTTTTTGGTTTTGGTTTGCAGGTGTTTGATCAAGGCACATCAGTACTGCGAAGGTGACACCTGCAAATGAACTGGTGTCACTGAACTCCAAAGCAAATTGCTTGTGCTCTGGTTCCAGAACTAATTGTGAAAAATCCTCATGTTATACCAGAATTTTGAAGAAGCAGGATGCAAGGCAGAGCAAATCAGGGAAACAATCAGCCTAGCCATTCCGCCATGAATTTACCCAGTCCTCTTTTGGAACCACCTAAATTGGTGGCCATCACTATAACTATGTGCTTTGGGGCAGGGCAGGGGATAATAAAATGGAACTGGACCTTGGAGACCATCTGGTCCAATGTGGTGTCTTCTGGATATTATTGAGTGGCAACCAGCTTGGCTGAAAGTCATGGGTGGCACTGTAGTCCAACAACATCTGGAGGGAACCACATTGTCTACCCCTGATCTCCTGTTCTGCAGTATAGGGTGCTACACAGCATCCCTCCTAGCATTCAACTTCTGCTTCAAGACCTCCAGTGGGGAGAGCCCATCTCCTCATGAGGCAGCCTATTCCACCATCAAACCACTTGCACCATCAAGAAGTTTCTCCTGTGGTTGAGCCGAAGTCTTCTCCCCTGCAGTTTTCACAACACTCCTGTCTGGACCAACATAGAACAAGCCAATCCATCTTCTCTGTGGTAGCCCTTCATTTATTTGAGGTCAGCCCAGCATATCTCCCCTTGATCTTTTCTTCTGCAGGCTTAACTTCCCCAGCCCTTTTAATCATCATCATCATCATCATCATCATCATCATCATCATCATCATCTATTATTTATATCCCCGCCCATCTGGCTGGGTTTCCCCAGCCACTCTGGGCAGCTTCCAACAAAATATTAAAACACAGTAGTCTGTTAAACATTAAAAGCTTCCCTAAACAGGGCTGCCTGCAGATGTCTTCTAAAAGTCTGGTAGTTGTTTTTCGCTTTGACATCTGATGGGATGGTGTTCCACAGGGCAGGTGCCACTGCCGAGAAGGCCCTCTGCCTGGTTCCCTGTAACCTCTGCCTGGTTCCCTGTAACCTCTGCCTGGTTCCCTGTAACCTTCTAGCGGAGGCTGTAACCTGAAGTGTCTATAACTCAAGGTATCAGTGTAGATGTTTATTTCCTTGACATCTGGTGGGAGGGCATTCTACAGGGTGGGTGCCACTACCGAGAAGGCCCTCTGCCTGGTTCCCTGTAACCTCACTTCTCGCAGCGAGGGAACCACCAGAAGGCTCTTGGCGCTGGACCTCAGTGTCCAGGCTGAACGATGGGGGTGGAGACGCTCCTTCAGGTATACTGGGCTGAGGCCGTTTAGGGTTTTAAAGGTCAGCACCAACACTTTGAATTGTGCTCGGAAACGTACTGGGAGCCAATGTAGATCTTTTAAGACTGGTGTTATGTGGTCTCGGCGGCCGCCCCCAGTCACCAGTCTAGTTGCCGCATTCTGGATTAGTTGTAGTTTCCGGGTCATCTTCAAAGGTAGCCCCATGTGGAGCACATTCCAGTAGTCCAAGCGAGGGATAACTAGAGCATGCACGACGCTTGCAAGACAGTCCTCGGGCAGGTAGGGTCTCAACCTGCATACCAGATGGAGCTGGTAAACAGCTGCTCTGGACACAGAATTGACCTGCGTCTCCATGGACAGCTGTGAGTCCAAAATGACTCCCAGGCTGTGTACCTGGTCCTTCAGGGGCACAGTTACCCCATTCAGGACCAGGGATTCCCCCACACCCACCCACCTCCCATCCCGTCAACCATCCCTCCTGAGGGTTTGGTCGAAGGTTGGCTTCCTACAGGCTTGGAGCCATCACAATGTGGGGCTGCATTCTTAACAAATACATAACCCCCCACGCCAGGCCCATCCAGTAGCTGCTTTGCAGTTGCTTCCAGGGTAACACAGAATAAATTCATTTGAAAGTGTGGGTTATGTTTCTGCAAATAGAGCTGTCCAAATATGTCAAGTGCTGATGTTTCCTCTATCCTCAAACTAATGAGGTATTGATGGGTAAGGTGGCTTCTTGCTAATGGAACTGTGAGGATCCCATTTATGCCTACCCTGTACTCATTTGTGTGTTCCCTTGCTGCAAGAATTTCCTCCTCTTCTGAGTATCTTCTGTTTCAAGGTTTCACTAGCATTACTTCATATTCCTAGGAGTCCTCCTTGAACGATTTTCGGCGCATTCCCAACATCTCTGATTAGTCTGACTAGAAAGCCTGCTACACTCCTAATTGTTGTTATATAAAAGGAATGTGCATGGCAATTGGGACATTCAATGGGAATCTGATACCTGGACTCAAGCCTAGGATGTTTAATCAAGAACTCCGGTTTCTGAGATGCTGGCCACCTGCTGATGCCAATAGCTGTTTGAGTAACAATTCATTTCAACTAGTGTTATAGGAGAGGGAGAAGCTTGTGGGCATCCAATGAAATGGAAAGTCAGAAGATTCAGGACAGAAAAAAGAAAGTCCTCCTTCATGCAGCGTAGAGTTAGACTGTGGAACTCCCTCCCACAGGAAACTGTGATGGCCACCAGTCTTGACAGTATTAAAAGAGGATTGGACAAATTCCTGGAGGAGAGGGCTATTGATGGCTACTGGCCACTGAACTCGTTCAGCATAACAAGACTTGACACCTCTTGATATTCATCTGCTGTAACAGTGGCGTCAAGGTCCTGGTGGATGCAAGCAATTTGAGAACAAGTCACAGTGAACTATCATTGGTTCTGTCACCTCCTCTGGACCCAAAAGGCCCCACACTACGCAGAAAAGCTCCGCAGGACAACACAATGAGGATACAATGGAGGCAGCAAAGTATGCCTTCTATGCTGCCTTCATGGCCACTAGGTAGACTCAATGATGAGTCCTCAAGGTCAGTGTTCAATTGCATTCAATGAGTTTTCCTCCACTTGTGTGTTAGAATCTTCTCCTCACTTGTTTCCTTACCCCACACACACACACACACACACAGAGAGAGAGAGAGAGAGAGAGAGAGAGAGAGAGAGAGAGAGATAACAAACAATAATTCTAAACCCAGAAGGATCCCCTCATTGTTTTCAGACTAGGCACACCTGTGCTATAGTTAGCACCATCTCCTATGAAAGAGAAGAAGGCGTTTGTCAGCTGTAGTTCTTAAAAGCATTTGTATTAGAAATGATGATTTCTTTATTGGGGGGGTGGAATCTGCCACCCAATTTAATCGAATAAAGTCATCTTTTTTTAGCCTAACTGATCATAAACATCACAGCCCTGGAAATATCCTGGGAAATCAAAGATTCATCACATATTTGAGCACCCAGAGACTATTCAACAACAGGATTCAATTCATTTTGGCTTTGATCATCAGCCACTCCTGGCGTAACCCCATTTCAAGGGCCCGGATATCTTTTCAGAGTTATCAGAAATCAGGAGCGCTTGTCCTACATTGTGGCAGCACGCTGTCGACGCTGTTATTTACCTGGGAGATTGTCATCGTGTCTATGGATTTTTTTTTATTTTTATTTTTAGAAAGGCGTTTCATATTGTATCTCACGAAAATCTTCCTTCAGAGTGGGGGAAAGAAATCAATTTAAGATTGGCTCGGGCGAGGAGCACGTCGGCACGGATTGAAAGCCAAGCTAAATGTCGGTAAGCGGAAGGCTAATGCATAATGGCAGGAGCCCAAATGGTGGAAAAAAGATCGTATGAGGAGGAAGATAAGGGGGGCAAGAAGCAGGTAGAAGCACTTGGCTGTGCCACCAACTCTTTGTGTAACCTATGGCAGGTCTCTTTGCTTGGCAGGCTGCCTGTAGGTATCAGCCATCCCTGAACTACTACAGCTCCCTGTGGTGCTTTATTAATTTGTGAAGGGATTTCCATTAAGGCCACAATCCAAAGGTGTCCTACTGAACTGAGAAGGAATGACACAAGAAAACAGCAGTGCCGTTACGCAGGAGAACATCAAGGCAGATTGCACTTGGCTGCTGTGACCTCACTCCGAGAGAGAAGGAACCCAAAATATTCTGGTTTCCCTGTAAGGCTACATCACCGTTTGTGGGGGGCATGCACACACTAAAATCTCCATCGCTCGGTGCTACGGAAACGAACCGAGTCAATAAGGGAAATTGTACAATGGAGAAGATCCCTGCCATAGCAGGGAGAGAGATTAGGTGCATCACATGCACAGCCCCCGTCTAATCTCCAAGATGTTTATTTCATTTCCTGCCCGGCTCTTCAAGATTGGATTCTTGTTGTTTTTTAATTCCCTCTTGGTTAGAACAATATTTTTTCATTATGAATATCTGCAATTCTGTCAAACGGCAGTATTTGCCGGCCGCTGTTCCGTGGCAGCCAGGTGGGCTCAGACATGTGACCCGCAATGTTGTATCGATCAAATGGAAGTGACACGCACCCCCAGGCTTTAGGGGTTATTAACAAATGCTGATAGGACACCACCCCAATTTGGAAAGTCAGAGGCAAGATTCTAGTGATGTTCTCTTCCCAGAGAGACCACATAACACCGGTCTTGAAAGACCTGCATTGGCTCCTAGTATGTTTCCGAGCACAATTCAATGTGTTGGTGCTGACTTTGAAACATAATAATAATAATAATAATAATAATAATAATAATAATAATAATTTGTTATTTGTACCCCACCCATCTGGCTGGGTTTCCCCAGCCACTCTGGGCGGCTTCCAACAAAGATGAAAATACACTAAAATGTCACATATTAAAAACTTCCCTGAACAGGGCTGCCTTCAGATGTCTTCTGAATGTCAGGTAGTTGTTTATCGCTTTGACATCTGATGGGAGGGCGTTCCACAGGGCGGGCGCCACTACCGAGAAGGCCCTCTGCCTAGTTCCCTGTAACTTGGCCTCTCGCAGTGAGGGAACCGCCACAAGGCTGTCGGAGCTGGACCTCAGTGTCTGGGTAGAACGATGGGGGAGGAGACGCTTCTTCAGATATACTGGACCGAGGCCGTTTAGGGCTTTAAAGGTCAGCACCAACACTTTGAATTGTGCTCGGAAACGTACTGGGAGCCAATGTAGGTCTTTCAAGACCGGTGTTATATGGTCTCGGCGGCCGCTCCCAGTCACCAGTCTAGCTGCTGCGTTCTGGATTAGTTGTAGTTTCTGGGTCACCTTCAAAGGTAGCCCCACGTAGAGCGCATTGCAGTAGTCCAAGCGGGAGATAACCAGAGCATGCACCACTCTGGCGAGACAGTCTGCAGGCAGATAGGGTCTCAGCCTATGTACCAGATGGAGCTGGTAAACAGCTGCCCTGGATACAGATTTGACCTGTGCCTCCATGGACAGCTGTGAGTCCAAAATGACTCCCAGGCTGCACACCTGGTCCTTCAGGGGCACAGTTACCCCATTCAGGACCAGGGAATCCTCCACACCTGCCCGCCTCCTGTCCCCCCAAAACAGTACTTCTGTCTTGTCAGGATTCAACCTCAATCTGTTAGCCGCCATCCATCCTCCAACCGCCTCCAGACACTCACACAGGACCTTCACCGCCTTCACTGGTTCTGATTTAAAAGAGAGGTAGAGCTGGGTATCATCCGCATACTGATGAACACCCAGCCCAAACCTCCTGATGATCTCTCCCAGTGGCTGCATGTAAATGTTGAAAAGCATGGGGGAGAGGACAGAACCCTGAGGCACCCCACAAGTGAGAGCCCAGGGGTCTGAACACTCATCCCCCCCCACCACTTTCTGAACACGGCCTAGGAGGAAGGAGCGGAACCACTGTATGACAGTACCCCCAGCTCCCAGCCCCTCAAGACGGTCCAGAAGGATGTTATGGTCGATGGTATCAAACGCCGCTGAGAGATCCAGCAGAACTAGGAAACAGCTCTCACCTTTGTCCCTAGCCCGCCGGAGATCATCAACCAGTGCGACCAAGGCAGTTTCAGTCCCATGATGATGCCTGAATCCCGACTGGAAGGGATCCAAATGGTCCGCTTCTTCCAGGCGTGCCTGGAGTTGTTCAGCAACCACTCGCTCAATCACCTTGCCCAAGAATGGAAGATTTGAGACTGGGCAATAATTGGCCATCGTGGCCGCATCTAAAGATGTTTTTTTAAGAAGCGGTTTAATAACCCTAAACGGCCTCGGCCCAGTATACCTGAAAGAATGTCTCCACCCCCATTGTTCAGCCCAGACACTGAGGTCTAGCTCCAAGGACCTTCTGGCGGTTCCCTCACTATGAGAAGCAAAGTTACAGGGAAGCAGGCAGAGGGCCTTCTTGGTAGTGGCACCTGCCCTGTGGAACTCCCTCCCACCAGATGTCAAGGAAATAAACATCTACAGTGGTACCTTGAGTTACAGATGCTTCGGGCTACAGACTCCACTAACCAGGAAGTAGTACCTCGGGTTAAGAACTTTGCTTCAGGATGAGAACAGAAATTGTGCGGTGGCAGCAGGAGGCCCCATTAGCTAAAGTGGTACCTCAGGTTAAGAACAGTTTCAGGTTAAGAACGGACCTCCGGGACGAATTAAGTTCTTAACCAGAGGTACCACTGTATCTGACTTTTAGGAAGATATCTGAAGGCAGCCCTGTTCAGGGAAGTTTTTAATGTTTCATGTTTTATTGTGGTTTTGTTGGAAGCTGCCCAGAGTGGCTGGGGAAACCCTGCCAGATGGGCGGGGTATTATCATCATCATCATCATCATCATCTTTTATTTATTTATTTATTACATTTATATGCCACCTTTCAACACTCTAACCACTACACCGTACTGCCTTTAGCACCAAGAGATGCATCCTCAGCCCATCAATTTTGAGGGATGCGCTATGGTGGGGGAGCCAGAGGGGTGGCCTCTAGATGCTGGCAGGTTGCAGAATGAATGTAGGCTTTCTTGACATTAAGCTGGGATGGGGCTGGTCTACTAAATTCTTTAGCTGCGATTCCAGCATTGCAGGAGGTTAGACTAGATTTGCTTCTGGGTCCCTTCCAACACAATTCTATGGTTCTGTGATCCTGTTCTCTCCGCCGCCCCCTGCCCCCCGCAACATATATTTTCAATTTTGTGTGGCTGGTCTTACGAGATAGGAACAAGAGAATGAGCTGGGAGGCATCAATTGCAGGGAAATTCATGTTCCTCTCCCACTGTAATGCTTTTAATATTTTGCATTTCTAATAAAAAGAAGGATGTAATCAGAAGGTAATGATACCGATATTTGAAAATCGGTCGCTAGCGGGCTCAGCTCCTTTCGTCTTTTTTTTTTTTAATTTTAAAGAATACCTCTGTAAAGCTATACTTTGCATTTTATTACAGTATCCTTTCCCCGCCCTCATTATGTGTTCTTAAAATCCTAACTTCCAGGGCTTAAGGGCTCAGCCATTTCAAATCGCGTCAAGCTGAAATTTAGCATATAATTTCTTCCCCCGGCATTTGTTTTAATCTTCCGCATTTTATGCTGGATAGTCGAGAGCAGCAAACCTCTGTGCATTTTTTCCTGGGCTCACTACTCTGCCTCAATGAGCCTGTGCAGCAGAGGAGATGATGATTACTTGGTGGTGGTGGTGATGGTGATGATGAAGAAGAACAGAGCTGCCCCAAACTTCTGTAGGGCACCAGGTTGACAAAGGCTGGTCTAGCTGGTGTTAGCAGAAAGCAGGGCACAGCAGCCCTGGATGCAATGCCTTCTGCTTTTAAGAGCATTTTGTATCCTCTCAGCTCAGCTTTGATATTTGTAAATAAAGCAAATATTGAGGACAACATAGTCCTCCAGCTCTTGTAAAGAAACCCCAGCCCTTCAGAGTAGCCCAAGAAATCCCTTGCTGTTTTGGGTTCCTAAGGGATATATGAGAACATTGTAAAACTATTTTAGACCTTTCTTAACTCAGCTAGTATTCTACTTTATGTCTGTGGTCAGACTTGTGTTGGGCTAGGATTGGGAACTTTCAGCAATCTGGAAGCTCACCACAAGATGTGGAGTGTCTTCCTGGCAGTGAAGCGTCTGCAAACTCTGGAATCTCCCCCTGCCCCTAGCCTGGTCACTGGGTCCTTCAAGACAGGAAGGACTATAATGGACTTCCTGTTGAGATTGGCCTTTGTATGTACAACTGACCTCCTGACCCTGGTGTCCTCTTTGGACTTGCACAACTCCTGGCTTTTGATAGGGATGGATAAACCTGCCAGTTTTGGTTTTGCTCCATTTATGAAAAGCTTTCAGCGTAGAGCAGGGGTTAGCAACCTTTTTCGGCCATGGGCCGGTCCACGTCCCTCAGACCATGTGGTGGGCTGGACTATATTTTGAAGGAAAAAATGAACCAATTCCTATGCCCCACAAATAACCTAGAGATGCATTTGAAATAAAAGCAAACATTCTACTCATGTAAAAACACTCTGATTCCCGGACTGTCCACGGGCCGGATTGAGAAGGCAATTGGGCTGCATCCAGCCCCCGGGCCTTAGGTCTACCCCTGGCATAGAGTCTTCCTGTTCAGGAAGCCAGCTAGCTAGCCATGCCCTTTGCCAGGGCACAGTGGCGTAGCGTGGGTTGTCAGCACCCGGGGCAAGGCAAGTAATTTGTGCCCCCTAACCCATGGATTTGCGCCCCCTAACCCTAACCCCCAGGTGTTGCACCCGATGCGGCCGCCCCCCCTGCACCCCCCACACTACGCCACTGCCAGGGCATTCCATTCCACCCCTTGCCACCAACCCATCACCATCACAAACAATAGGCATTTCATGCCCACACTGAGCTATTGAGTGGCTCTCTTGCCCCAACCTTAGCCTTTCTTCCCCGTGTTTGTTGTGTTTTCTTGTATATTTTTGTTTGTTGTATATTCTTCCCCTCCCCCCAAATCCCAATACCTTCTTCTCATGTGTTGATGGTGCCATTTTGACACCTGTTGAATGAGTTTGCTATTAGTATATAAGATTTGCTATTAGTATATAAGATGGCAAGCTGTTAGTTCCTCTCTTTGATTCTGTATTGCTCAATAAGTTTTGGGATGGTGGGGCGTTAAGTCTTCATTTTTCGGTTGCTGTGTTGGGCATGATCCAGTCAGAAGGAAGCCCTTATTCTATGCCCCACTGATTTCAACACGTGGTTTGGGCATATCCCAAGCTTTTCCCTGTGGATTGCAACAGCACTTGAAAACCTGGAATGGACTTTTTGTGTGAGAGCAGGACGTGGGTGGTGCTGTGGGTTAAACCACAGAGCCTAGGACTTGCTGATCAGAAGGTCGGCGGTTCGAATCCCCGCAACGGGGTGAGCTCCCATTGCTCGGTCCCTGCTCCTGCCAAAGTGGCAGTTTGAAAGCATGTCAAAGTGCAAGTAGATAAATAGGTACCGCTCCGGCGGGAAGGTAAACGGCATTTCCATGCGCTGCTCTGGTTCACAAGAAGCAGCTCAGTCATGCTGGCCACATGACCCGGAAGCTGTACGCTGGCTCCCTTGGCCTGTAAAGCGAGATGAGTGCTGCAACCCCAGAGTCGGTCACGACTGGACCTAATGGTCAGGGGTCCCTTTAGCTTTACCTTTACTGAAAAAGAAGTCTGGATGTGCTCAGAGGTGCTCTTTTTGAACTGTATGTCTTTTGCACTCAGCTCTGGTTGGTAGATATTGGGATTTCAATAAGTACCCCCAGCAAGCGAGAAATTTGCTTATCTCTGCATTAAAGGATACAAGCTGTGCTTAGCAACTTTTTACCTTAATTCCCCCCCAAAAGGAAGTTTGGTATTCCTTAGTAGATACAAAGCAAAGAGGAAGAAGGTGCTGCCTTCTGCTTTGATATGTGTGATTTAGAAAGAGGGGAGGAAAAATATGTCCTCCGCACTCCACAAATGTTGAACATCTAGAGTAAAGTGGAGTGGAGTGGGATCTTTTGGCTATTTACTTACGAAAATTCCTTGATGGATGGAGGCAGACTTGCAAAGGTCACTGAGCTGCGGACCAGAAATGACATCCCGCAGTATGTTAAACCAATGATAATAAGGCAAACCACAAACAGCAGCAGAAGATGAAGCCTCTCTTGGGAGAAGTTGGCAGTTTTTGAGCTCTTTAACTGAGGGTATTTTTGAGCAGCTGCAAGATGCCCTTTTTTCTTTTTTAAAAGGCGAGGCCACACTTTGCTGAGTCCTATCCCCTCACTGTGAGCCTTCAGGGCAGTTTACAGCAATGCAATATTCACATCAGGTGAAACAGATTACAGGAATGAGGGCAGGTCCTAATAAATGATTTGACTCAGGTGTGAAAGAGCTGGCTCTTCAGCATTTGAGGAAAACTAGAAGGCAAAGGTGCCAGACACACCTTTGTGGGAAGGGAATTCTGCAGTCTAGGGGCTGCCACAGAATACTATCTTTTCTTAGGCTGCTACCTCTGAGGGTGGTGGAACTACCAAGCCCCACCCCAGAAGGAGGTGGTATTACAGATCCCTGGCACCAGAAGATGTTGACTCTTCAGAGGGTGTAAGAGGGAGACAATGACCCAACTTGGATCACATTCTACGTGAGTCTCTTTTCTCTCTCTTTCGAGTGTGGCTCCTGTTTGGCAGCAAGCAAGCTTGGTGCCATAACATCTGTGGCATTGTGAAGGGCCATCTCTAGGCATTTTGCTGCCTGCAGACTTCACCTCTCTCTCTGTTACGAACATTAGGGACACAAAAAGAGCCTGCAGGAACAGCCCAAGGGTCTATCTAGTCCAGCATTCTGTTCTCACAGTGGCCAACCAGATGCCTGAATCGGATGTCCACAAATTTCTCCCTTTCTGCTAACACTAGAACTCATTGATATCACTTTGTATCTACGGAACCGCCTCTCCTGGTCTGCCCCGCAGAGGACCTTGAGGTCCATGAATAACCATAGTTTAGAGGTCCCGGGCCCTAAGGAAGTCAGACTATCCTCCACCAGGGCCAGGGCCTTTTTAGTGATGGCTCCGACCTGGTGGAATGCTCTGTCCCATGAGACCAGGGCCCTGCAGGATTTAATCTCCTTCCATCAGGCCTGTAAGACAGAACTATTCTGCCTGACCTTTAATTTGAATTCAGCCTGTTCTTTTATTTCCCTTCTCTTCCTTCCCCCTCCCTGTTTATGAAGATCACCCGCTCTGAGACCCCACAGCTAATTCTCCCCTGACCTCCTCGCTGGCCCAAGTAGGACCAATTCAACCAGCTAGCCCTGGGGATTATCTAATTGATTTTTGATTTTTATTGTTATTCATGTTTTTATACTGTATTTCATGCTTTTATAATTCAGTGTTTTAAAGTGGTTTAAATTTGTTGTTAGCTGCCCTGAGCCTGGTTTTTGAACCAGGAAGGGCGGGGTATAAATAAAAATTGATGATGGTGATGCTCAATATGGGGAGATTCATGATAGAGAACAAGATGCAACTTTTTTGCGCAGCGCATAACTATGGAACTCGCACCTCCAGGAGGCATTGATGGTCAAAAACCCAGATGCCTTTAAAAGAGGATTAAGCAAATTCATGGAGGAGAGGGCTATTGAGGCTAGCAGCCATGATGGCTGGGTCTGCCTCCACAGTTGGAGACAGCAATGTTTCTGAATACGGGTTGTAAGAAACCACACAAGGGGAGATTACTCTTGTACTCAGGTCCTGTTTCAGGTTTTCCACTGGCCACTGGGAGAACAAGATGCTGGGCTCAATGGGCCACTGGTCTAATCCAGCACCACGCCTTATAGTCTTAGGACTCACCCATCACAATCACATGTACTTTCAATGGGATTGTTGCCTGAACACTTGTACCGTTACATCTAAAGAACATCAAGAGGATTTTCCCGCACAGAACAATAACTTCCTGGGGGAAGGACTTATTAGCCGCAAACAATTCCAAAAGCGTTTGAAGGGGAGCGGAGGCACCAGGTTCGTGATGAGTAATACAATCTTCTGAGTCATGTTATTTGGGGGGTGGGGAGAGGGAGAACGATCTCAGTTAAGTTGTTTATTCATTCTCTGCTTGGGTAATAAGTTAAGACAATGAGGAGGCCTGGAGAGATCCGTCGGCAGTGGAATGGATCCCACAGGAACCAGATACAATATTGCTTTTGGATGGGGAGTTGCTCCTCCACCCGGATGTGGAGTCTGCAATTAAGCAGCGAATCAGTAAGCAGAAGTTTCTCTCCTTCTCTTTCTCTGCCTTTAAATGAAACTTATTAACTGATGGTGTAAGGGGTGTGTGTGTGCCTTAAGGCAATCATACTACCTTCTCCTCCGAACCAGCTCAGTTGTACAGTTTCCCCTGCTATCCACCATTTTATTTCCTCCATTTATTTCTGAGGCCAAACATTTGAGAATGCAACCGCTTCTTGCTTTTCCCAAACCAAGTTGCAAACAGTGTCAATATACAGAGAGGCAGTGAGCTCAGCCGGAAAGGTAGAAGTGTATACATGCTCCATACAACTAAATAGTGCAGTCTTTCCCCATCCTGGGGCTCTCCAGATCCAGCTCCCGTCATCACCAGCCAGCATGCCCAATGGTCAGGGATGATGGGTGTTGGAGTTTGACAACATCTGGAATGCTCTGGGTTGGGATACGGTGAGACAGAGGATTCAAAGGGGGATCTTGCAGCAGGGATAAGACTTTTCTCAGGCCAAGGGCCACATTCCATTCTGAGTAACTATCTGGGGGCCAGATGCCATTGGTGGGCCAGGTAATGAATGCAAAATTTACCTCTGGACAGCAGGCTAGTTTCTACACATGCTCACATTCCCCTCTCTGTCCTGGGAAGCAAGGGGCAGCATCAGAGTTCAAGGATATATTCCAGGCAGGCAAAAACACTCAAGGGAGGTCTGCTAGAAGGCAGTGTAACTTAGAGAGGGGGTGAGCAGATAGAGTTGGGGGGCACATCCAGCCCCTGTGGGTTTGAGGCACCTGAGCCCTGCCTTAGACCAACCTTGCAAGGTATTAGTCCCACTTTGCAGGTGGGTCGGGCAGTGCTTCCCAGTCAGGGCTGCGAGTTCGAGTTTTAGATTGGCCTGCTTGAAATAAAATCAGAGAATCACAGAATTGTAGCTTTGGGAGGAACCCTGATGGTCATCCAGCTCAACCCCTTGTAAAGCAGGAATCTCAACACGTGGTCCCCCATCCAATTTGAAACCAGACCGGACCCTGCTTAGCTTTGCAAATGTGGTGGCAGTTTTATTGCTGCATCGCTATTGCTCCACTTCTTTGTTTTCATGTGATAAATGGGCAGAGCCATGGTAGCTCCAGCCCCCTGCTCAGTCCATGGCAGAGGCGAAGTCTTTGGAGCTTCAAGGCCCGGTCTCTCCATCCACAGCCCCTCTCAAAAGCTTCTGCCGTGTCTGCCGATACAGCCAGCCGGAGCTCATTGATAGCTGAAGATGAAGATAAAGGATGCGGAGCAGAAGGAGCGCTCAGGAAGGCGTCGCAGGAAAAATGCAAACTAATCAGTGGAGGCAGCCACCATAATAAGGCACTAAACATGGAAAATTACGGCAGATTTGTTTCCTCTGCTTCTCATTGTAGGCATTAGGCACAAAGTCGTCAATAGACTATTCAGTGCAGCGAATGCAATGCTGTGGGCTGTCAGCTGCACCGCCGTCAAGGAAGGGACCAGAATTTGGAATGCGAGTGAGTGAGAGGATGGCAAATTGTCCTCCGAGAATCTGTGAGAGAGGAGATGACCTCAGCAGGTGCCAAGGCGCAGTGCATTGAAATGAGTGCCACGCTGAATGCGTTCGCTATTTGGTTCTTGGTGCAGACGTTGTTTCAAAGGCTACAGAAGAGTTAAAACAAAAGAAAATCCCCTTCCTTTTACTCTTTTGAAGGCTGTTTTGTGTTTTTACCCGTAGGCTTGCTGGTAAGGTAAAGGGTACAGGGACCCCTGACCATTAGGTCCAGTCGTGGCCGACTCTGGGGTTGCGGCGCTCATCTCGCTCTATAGGCCGAGGGAGCCGGCGTACAGCTTCTGGGTCATGTGGCCAGCATGACTAAGCCGCTTATGGCAAACCAGAGCAGCACACGGAAACACTGTTTACCTTCCCGCCAGAGCGGTACCTATTTATCTACTTGCACTTTGATGTGCTTTCAAACTGCTAGGTTGGCAGGAGCAGGGACCGAGCAACGGGAGCTCACCCCGTTACGGGGATTCGAACTGCTGACCTTCTGATCGGCAAGTTCTAGGCTCTGTGGTTTAACTCACAGTGCCACCCGCGCCCCAGGCTTGCTGGTACTTTTCTGCAATTCCCCACCCACTTGTATTTATGAGAGCCTAGCCAGTCAGGGATGGTGTCGCCAATTCACCTTACCAACTGGATTTAGATAAGAGGGGTGGGGACAAAATCCAGTTCTCCTGCAAAAGCTCTTGGAGGCTGGAAGTTGTCCTAGGAAATCAGGGTGGCTATAACTGCTCAAGGAAAATCTTATGCATTCGGAGAAATCGGCATCAGCTTGCAAAATATTTGACGCGACCCTTCTCTGCTCCAGCAGTGCAACCAGGTTTTATATGTGCTGTCATAGCTCTGCCCTTGCCCCTCGTACAAGTGTTTCAGACTCCTCAGAGCCTCAGTTTCCCTGTTGGTCAAATACAACTGTCTCCCAGCCCAGCAAACAGTCACCAGCTGCCTTAAAGCTGAGGCTGATTGGCTTTCCTGATTTGATTCTTCTTTTACACTATAGCATTTCACATCCATCCTTAGATAGGCACCTCTTGGCTATACAGCTGGAAGCTGGTGGTTCCTGAATGAAAGGCAGGGTAGAAAGGGTCTCTCAGGGTGGGAGACTGGGGGAGGAAATAGGAGCTGGGAGGGTCTGCCTTTCTGTGTATGGATAAAGGATATGATATACCATAAATGTGAGGAAACGCCTTTATATACAGTAGTACCTCAGTTTAAGAACAGTCCTGTTTACGAACAATTCGGTTTACAAACTCCGCAAAACCGGAAGTAGCGTCCCGCTTTGTAAACTTTACCGTGGTCTAAGAACGGAAGCTGAATGGTGGAAGGGCAGCAGCGGCGGGTGCCCTCATTAGGGAAAGCACGCCTCGGTTTAAGAATGGTTTTGGTTTAAGAACGGACTTCCAGAACGGATTAAGTTCATAAACCGAGGCACCACTGTGTATTCTTTTTCTTTTCTGTCTCTCTATCCTTGATTTTTCTTTTTTCTTATTTTGGTTCTTCATTATTCTTTGTCTTTCGATTGGTTTGACATTTATTGTATGTTATGTTGAAAACTTTCAATAAAAATTAACCAAACACAGCCTTGGACATACTCCTCTTCAAGTTCTCTTCATCGTTGCTTCTTTGCAGCCACATAAACCCTGCTGCTAGTTATAGATCAGGCATCTCCAAACTCGGCCCTCCAGTTGTCTTGGGACTACAACTTCCATCACTCCTAGCTAGCGGGACCAGTGGTCAGGGAGATGGGAATTGTAGCCCCAAAACACCTGGAGGGCCGAGTTTGGGGGTGCCTGTTTTAGATCACCCACCCATCATAAAGGTGATTACTTACTTGGTCTTTTGAAATTGCAGGGTCTCCATACCGCTTTATTCCATCAGCCTGAGTTGTGTCTTGCCACATGTCCTGCATACGTCCATTTGAACTTTGCGACCTTTTCTACTACATCTATAAATCAACCCCATCTCCAGATCTGGGCCATTTTGGTTCCTCTTCAGCACATGTATATGTGTGAGTGGGTTTTTCCCCTCTAGTTAAAACTCTCTTTCTCTGTTCTTTGGCACAGCACTTCCAGCCGTGACCGGTGTCTAAATCCTTTGGTGGCACCAGAATGTCAGAACATCCCTGCAAGTCAACAACACGTTCCACAACACTGCTTGCTCTGCGAGGAAGGATGAAGCTCCAGGTACACATTACTAATTGCCTTCAAATGCAAGCAAGGAGTCCTTGCAGAGGAAAGAGGTTTCAGTATGGCAAAGTTTTGTCAAAGGTTCAGCTTATTGTGGCATGAACTGACATATGGCCAGTGGTATAGTGGGGGGGGGGGCAGAGCACCAGGATTTTCTCTGAGCAGGAGCAATGGTGCCGTCTCCAAGACAACGGAGGGATTCTCCTTCCTCTGACAAGTGAATGAGGTGATAACAAGGCTTTCAAGTTTACTTGTGGCGGATTAGTGTAGAGGAATATAATCGAGCAGAGGTTGGACCTTATTTCTTTTCCACGGGGTGCCTTGTCCACACTAGCAACATTTCTTTGTGAGGTGTTCTTTTTTTCCATTTCTAGTTAAAAGTGAAAGGTTGCATTTCAGCTCATTGCAAATCTTTTGCTATTGTCCGATGCGCTTTAGAAGTTGAACCTGTGCTGTCGGAAGGAACTTCAATGGAACTTGCTCCCAGCAGCCCCAGGCATAGGATGCAGCCTTGCTAATCCTAAGAAACTGGGCATTATGATGTATATTGCTGACTTTGCACTCTGTCTATCTACCAGTGTGCATGAGCTTCAGGTTTCACCTTCTGTCTGAATCATTATTAGTCAAGTTTTTCGTTGGGCTATTTTGGGGGGTCCAAAATGGAGAGCCAGTGTGGTGTAGTGGTTAAGAGCAGTAGTCTTGTAATCTGGGGAACTGGGTTCGCGTCTCCGCTCCTCCACATGCAGCTGCTGGGTGACCTTGGGCCAGTCACACTTCTCTGAAGTCTCTCAGCCCCACTCACCTCACAGAGGGTTTGGGAAGGGAAGGGACGAAGGGAAAGGAGAATGTTAGCTGCTTTGAGACTCCTTGGGGTAGTGATAAAGCGGGATATCAAATCCAGTCCAAACTCTTATAAGGCGGCACTCAACCTGAATATCCTCTATAGAAGCAAATGATGGGCGCCATCAAGAATGGACTTTGCTCTAACTTTACATAGCCCTACCCAGTTTTCTTTGGAGCTCCATACTAGATTCCTTTCCTTAGTCCTGCTAAGAGTGCTGGCCGCAGGTATAGAGAGGTGCCAGCAGACAGGTTGAGCAGTTCATCTATGATCAAGACTTCTCATTTCTGCAAAACCACCAGGATGAGGGTCACACTGTCACTGTGCACGTAGAATACACGGTGTCCACAAATTCTCAGGATCACCATTGGTGACAGACATCTACCGTAATACTTTGCATGGGGTAGGAAGAGATAGAGGAGTGTTGCTCTTTTAAACACAATATCCAACTGGTATGCTCAGCGATGATGAATCAAGCCAGCTACTATATGTATATGGCACCATCTTGGCTTCTGTCTCTTGGTCACATTAGCATGGGACAGAGTGTTGGCTACCTGTTTTTATATACATGTAGAAAGAGATAGGTATGCCTTGGATCTGATTTCCAAGCCAGCTACTATTTATATATGGCACCATCCTTGGTTCTTTCTCTTGGTCACACAGGAGTGTGACGGAACGTTGAGATCCTGTTTTTCTGTATGCAAAGACATAGAGACATAGATCCCATCTCTGATTTCCAGAACCAAGCCAGCTACTATATGTATACAGCACCGTCTTGGGTTCTTTCTCTTGGTCACACAAGAGTGTGACAGAATGTTGGGAACCAGTTTCTACACATGGGGAGAGAGATGTGCCTCGTCTCTGATTTCCAGACACAAATTAATAATAATAATCTTATAATAATAATTTATTATTTATACCCTGCCCATCTGGCTGGGTTTCCCCAGCCACTCTGGGTGGCTTCCAACAAAATATTAAAATATTGAATATAGGTTGACAAGCAGGACTGTAACTTCCTAAACCTTCAAGCTGTAGTTTTATAATAAACTTCCAAATTGCCCAATGAAACGTCTAATGAAGCAAATTACTGCACTGTTGCATGCTATTCCCCAACTTCAGTTTACTTAAGAATGAAGGGGCTGTGAAAGAGCTACCTTCTCGCTGGGGAGTACTTTGGGGTAGATTATACTTATAAATTGGATTAATGTTCCTATCTCCTGTATTATCATAATTTTTCCTTGCTGGTTTTGCTAATTGCCTGAGATATTTGTCTTTCAACAAGTCTTTGCATGCCCATTTCCTCCTCGCTATAATCTCGTGGCAAACTAATAAAGCCCGGGGTTGTGATGTTTCCACGGCAACGGCCCGTGATGTCACCAACAGGGGATTACTGCTTTCCCTGAGGATCAAGGCCCAGGTAATGGGGCTGGGAGGCCACAATGCTGATTGCCACTCCGTAATCTTTTAATAAAGCAACAGCATAGAACAGGGGTCTGCAACCTTTAAGACAAAAAGAGCCACTTGGACCCGTTTCCGAAGGGGAAAAAAATTGGGAGCCGCAAAACCATTGCGACATTTAAAACAAATATATCTCCGGAGCTGCGATCTGACAGCGGGCGGGAAGGTGATGTTGGGACGGTGCGTGACTAATGCACGCACCGCCCCCATGCGACGTCACATCCAGTACAGCGTCCGCCACAGTAAGGAGTGTCGGGGCGCACAATGCGCCTCCTCCCCTCGCTAGTATCTGCCCCGGAGCCGCGGCAAAGGTGTAAAAGAGCCACATGCGGCTCCGGAGCCGCGGGTTGCAGACCCCTGGCATAGAAGGATCCTGGCGATTCCTTTAAAAAGGATGCGCAAAGAAAATTAAGTTTAAACTTTGCATATATTTCTACATGTCGTTGTTTCCCCCCGAAAAGATGGATTTGAAGAATACGCTAGTAGGGTGTTCCTTGTGACAGGAAGCAAAATTGTTACTCTGCTTTGGTCAAAGTTGCTATCCCAGGGCAGGTTCACACCCAAGCAAATCCAACACACATTTAAAATACATGGCTCCACCCACTACTGGGGTATGATTCATGAAGAACTCAAAAAAAATGTTAAAAACATCTTTACAAAAGAAACCAGAGGCATATTTATTAGGCTTATTGGGAAAAGACATACCACAGAAAAAGAAAGGAATTTTCTTATATGCTAGAGCAAGCCACCAGGATAGTATATGCCAGCAAATGGAAGAGCGAACTAATACCCACAAAAGAAGACTGACTATACTAACTAAGTCAATTTATAGAAATGGCAAGGCTAACTGAATACTTAAGAAGACAGACAAACCAAAAACTCAGTCTAGAATGGCAATGTTTTGAAGAATACATGGACGAACACTGTTCAAGAACGAATAGGCGGATATGCTTAGGTTAAAGGAGTAAAGTAGAAAATATTAATTAGGAATGTCATGTTGTTGTTGATGATGATGGTGTTTAGTCGTTTACTTGTTTAGTCATGTCTGACTCTTCGTGACCCCATGGACCAGAGCATGCCAGGCACTCCTGTCTTCCACTGCCTCCCACAGTTTGATCAAACTCATGCTGGTAGCTTCGAGAACACTGTCCAACCATCTCGTCCTCTGTCGTCCCCTTCTCCTTGTGCCCTCCATCTTTCCCAACATCAGGGTCTTTTCCAGGGAATCTTCTCTTCTCATGAGGTGGCCAAAGTATTGGAGCCTCAGCTTCAGGATCTGTCCTTCCAGTGAGCACTCAGGGCTGATTTCCTTAAGAATGGATAGGTTTGATCTTCTTGCAGTTCATGGGACTCTCAAGAGTCTCCTCCAGCACCATAATTCATAAGCATCAATTCTTTGTGATCAGCCTTCTTTATGGTCCAGCTCTCAATTCCCTACATCACTACTGGGAAAACCATAGCTTTAACTATACGGACCTTTGTTGGCAAGGTGATGTCTCTGCTTTTTAAGATGCTGAGTAATGTCATAATGAGATCAAAATTTAAAATTTAAAAATTGCTATGATAGTATCGAATCTATAAGATAAGGAAGTCGAGATGTTGTGGGGGGGGTCAAAGGGTGTGGTGGTGGGAAGATATGGGGGTGGGAAGGATTTATGTGTATGTAAATAGTAGCCTTATTTTTGTATGTGCGTTTCTTTTTCTGTATTACTAAAATTTAATAAAAATTTAAAAATAAAATAAAATACATGGCTCCACCCAAAGAGTCCTGGGAATCATAGTGTAAGGATGCTGGGAATTGTAGCTTTGTTAGGAGGAAACAGCAGTTTCCGGGGATTTTGAGGGGACGTTGTGTGTACTGGATGTGCTTTAGAAGTCTGGTGTGAGTCTGCTTTCAAATTCTCCTCTGAAAATTCTCGACTTGGCTGGGGCTGATGAGAACTGCACATCTGAAAGGGGGCACAGGTTAACTAGCCATTTGCCACAGAACACCCAATGAATATTTTCTATCTAGCATTTGACATCTGATGATGAGCGAAATCACGGTTGCATATTTGATCACTGACATGCAGTGGCATTTTGTATCGTTTACTCGTTGGCATATAATAATATTGGACAGGGTCTGATAGTTGCCCATCTGTCTACAGCAAATATTTAAGAGGTTTCCATTTTCAGGTCAAAACTGTTGATTTCAGAGCAGTAGAAATTTCTCTTAAAAATAACTAGATGCTACAAATAACCCCCCTTTTCTTCAACGCTGTTCAGCACCATTGCCTTCCTGGCTATTGCTCCTTTATTTACATTTTTTTCCTGATTGAACTGTTATTTCACCGTGCTCTTTTGATATTGTATCTCTATCCCAGTAGTTGCACTGAGATCCCCTAATGGAAGAGAAGCACGGGAAACAACGTTAAAATAAATGCAACCAACGTTTCTCCTTTTCTTCCTCATTGTGAATTAGTCTCCTGGGCTCTTCCACCCAGACAGGGATCACACGGTGAACAGGATGATGTCACAATGCTACGCCTGACATCACTGTATCACAAGACCCCAGTAGGCAAAATGGTGAAGAATCAGATTTGGCGACTTGATGTCCCAAAGAGCAATGGTGAGCAAGGTGGAGTGATGGCAATTTAAAGGCATAAATGAGCATTTCCCCCAAAGAACTTAGAAAACCCCCAAAATATAAGGAATTCATGGAAGGGCAGTGTTGTATTTGACAACATGAGATTTCATGCTCATCACAATAACCAAAAGATGCCAACAGGTCTAAGGATTTCAATTTCTCATTTCCAAGTAAAATTTCAGCTCCCTCTATTTGAATTTCAGATTTGAGATTTTTACACATAAAACTTCAGCGGTGGTGGTGTTTGCAGCCCATTCTTGCCTAGGATTGCACTGGAAATTTATTCTACCATAGCATTCTGTTGCATGAATAGATCCCAGCCTGGCTTAAATGCCAAACATATGCATTTTATGATTGCATTTTTAAAAAATTGACTGTCATATTGTGCACAAGTTACTCTGCTTCTGCAAGGCGTTACACAAGGCACTGAAGCTCATTTCCACACCACTGGAAATTAATCTCACCAGGTGTCATCTATATACAAATATCCTCAGTTATAAGGTCTAGAACAGGCACCCCCAACCCTGGCCCTCCAGAAGTTTAGGGACTACAACTCCCATCATCCCTAGCTAACAGGACCAGTGGTCAGGGACAATGGGAAATGTAGTCTCAAAACATCTGGAGGACCGAGGTTGGGGGTGCCTGGTCTAGAAACTTGATTTTAATTTTGCCAATGAAATGTGAGATTCTCATCTGAACTGTGCACGTGATGTGCTGTACACCTTGCAACATAGATATGCCCCTGGTTTTCCTCCCTTCCTTACCTTTTTATGGAATGCGTCTACAAAATACGTCCAAGTCTTTTGAAACTCTAGATTCAAGGTGATTCTTTTCTTGCCTGTTGCCTTAGACATGATAGTTGGTTTGCTTTTTAAAATACGGATCCTGAACCAATCTATCTATCCCCAGTCAGCATGAAAATAACATTAGAACACTTCTTCATTTCACACTTCAAAACAAATCAGGAGTGAAAGGATACAATCTAGTGACCAAGTAACACAAATTAAGTGAGACATCCAAAATGACAGAATCCCAGACGTACGAGGTGGGAGCCGACACAGTGGATATTTATGTAATTCTTTTAGCCGGCAATGCAGAGAGGTTGGCAAGTTGCGGGTATCAATCTGTTTTATTTTATATTCTAGAGGTAGAAGTAAAAATGATATTTCAAGCGCCTGTATGCTCTCCGAAGAACAACAGGCGGGGAGGGGAGGATATTGCCAGGAAACACAGCATATTTTCTCACTCCTTTTGCTCCTGTTGTCTAAGGCGACTTCAACAGAGAGAAATCCTCAAAAGATCCAGTGGCAGGCTTGGGGGGAAATGGAGCTGAAGCAACGAGACCCCCTCCCCCCAGAAAAAAAACATTAGGGCATTTTGACAAGTGCCTTCAATATTTCATGCGCTGTGCAAAGCTAGTGGCTGGAAGTTCTTCAGGCTTTTGCGGGCACCGATGCCCTTTTGTTGACAAGAAAGAGGAGCTCTCTTGTGTATACACAGGACAGAAATTAAGCAAATGATATTTGAGCTGCACGCTGTCAGCAAACGGTCTCGGTGGGCGCCGAGAGCTGAAAGGGAATCCTCTTTCAGCAAAAACCCTGCAGCCGCAAAGACAGCTGAGCATTTCCCATGCCCTGCTGTTTCACTCAGCCTCAATGGCGCTGTTTTGAACTAGGAGGGCGTGAGGTGCTGCAGCCACATTTGAGATACCGTGCACCGTTCTGGCTGCCTCTCCTCGAAAAGGATAGCATAGGGTTGGAAGAGGTACAGAACAGAGGACAACAAGCGCCGGATTTACGTATAAGCTAAACAAGCTATAGCTTAGGGCCCCTCTCTTTTGGGGAGCCCCCCCCAAAAAAAATTAAAGGGGGGAAAACCTGGGTGTACTTCGATAAAATACATATTTTGTTATGTGAAAATGGCTTTAGATACCTATTAGCAGTGGCATAGCGTGGGTTGTCAGCACCCGGGGCAAGGCAAGTAATTTGCGCCCCCTAACCCGTGGGGGTAGGGGGCACAGGTAGGGGCAGAGAGCTGTGAGTGCGAGCACCCCCCCAGATGTTGCGCCTGGTGCGGCCGGCCCCCCCTGCACTCCCCACGCTACGCCACTGCCTATTAGGTCCATAAATTACCATATACCACATGGGTAGGCAAACTAAGGGACATGGGCGGCGCTGTGGTCTAAACCACAGAGCCTAGGGCTTGCCAATAAGAAGGTCGGTGATTTGAATCCCTGCAATGGGGTGAGCTCCCGTTGCTCGGTCCCTGCTCCTGCCAACCTAGCAGTTTGAAAGCACAACAAAGTGCAAGTAGATAAATAGGTACTGCTCCGGCAGGAAGGTAAACGGCGTTTCCGTGTGGTGCTCTGGTGCTTTGGTTCGCCAGAAGCAGCTTCGTCATGCTGGCCACACGACCCGGAAGTTGTACACTGGCTCCCTTGGCCATAAAGTGAGATGAGTGCCGCAACCCCAGAGTCATTCGCGACTGGACTTAACTGTCAGGGGTCCTTTGCCTTTTAGGCAAACTAAGGCCCAGGGGCTGGGGCCGGCCCAATCGCCTTTTAAATCCAGCCCGCGGACGGTCCAGGAATCAGCCTGTTTTTACATGAGTAGAATGTGTGCTTTGATTTAAAATGCATCACTGGTTATTTGTGGGGCATAGGAATTCGTTCCTTTTTATTTTTTTCCAAAATGTAGTCCGGCCCCCCACAAGGTCTGAGGGACAGTTGACTGGCCCCCTGCTGAAAAAGTTTGCTCACCCCTACATATATTCAACACAAAAAACAGTGACAATTTGTTGTTGACAAAGAACAGCTGGATATATAAAGGGCCCCCCTACCTTCGGTAGCTCAGGGCCTCATAAAACCTAAATTTGGCCCTGAGGGCAAGCAAAGAGGGCGGAGTGATTCCTGTGGAGGAAAGGTTGACCACATTTGGTGCTTTCTCCTTTAGAGAAAAGGCAAAGAAGAGGGAAACGTGATAGAGGTTTATGAAATTAAGGATGGCATAGAGAAAGCGGAGAGGGGAAAGTTTTTTCTCCCGCTCTCAAAACACTAGAACTGTTAGAACATCCAGCAAAGCTGAATGCGGGAAGTTCAGGACAGAGAAAGGGAAACATTTCTTTCTTTTTTAAAAGTTTTTTATTAGCAATTTCAACATAACAAAATATCAAAAACATATCATATTCATTATTTCCCCCTTACCCCCCCACCTCCCCATCAAATGAGATTTCCCTCAGCTCCTCTCTCTGATTTCTCAAGACATGTTATTCTCTGCATATTATAAAACTGTATAAATCCTTATATTATCTATCTACTGTGTTATCAATCAATACATTTGTGTATGTTTATTCAAAACCTGCCAAGGAATCCAATTCATTTTGTTGTCTTTTTATTTATTTATTTATTTATTTATTTACATTTTTATTGATTTTCATTGATTATACATTTATACAGTCTAGATTACATAAGTTACATATAACATAGCTGTTACAAGAGTCATATATATGGTACACAGTTATTTTAGGCTCCGCCGAGCCTCGGACTTCCCTTCACTTTATTGGTAAGTATCAGATAGTGTCTAAAGTTACGTGTTTTATCTCCTTTACATATTTGCCAAACACTGTTAGAGTTATTCTATCCCTGCCAGAGTCATCAAAGTTCTATACTTATCTCTTATAGACGTCAGATATTTATTCCAATCATTTTGTTGTCTTTTTAAGTAATTTGTGAAAAGTTCCCATTCTTCTTTAAAGTCACAGTTGTCCTTATCTCGCAGTTTGTATGTCAGTTTAGCCAATTCTGCATAGCTCATCCATTTCTCTTGCCACTGTTCTTTTGTTGGGGTTTCCTCCTTCTTCCATCCTTGTGCTATCAAGACTCTTGCCGCTGTTGTAGCATACATGAATAAATCCTTTGTTTTCCTTCTTCATACAGTGAAAAGTTAAACCGTGGAGTTTGCTTCTGGTGGCAGTGATGCTCTCCAACCTAGATAGCTTTAAAAGAGGACTGGACCAAATTGTGAAGCATAAGGCTGCCCATGGCTACTAGCCATGATGAAGCCTATGCTCTGCCTACATGATCCAATAATAATAATAGAATAATTTATTATTTGTACCCCGCCCATCTGGCTGGGTTTCCCCAGCCACTCTGGGCAGTTTCCAACAAAGATCAAAAATACACTAAAATGTCACACATCAAAAACTTCCTTGAACAGGGCTGCCTTCAGATGTCTTCTGAATGTGAGGTAGTTGTTTATCTCTTTGATATCTGATGGGATGGCATTCCACAGGGCGGGTGCCACCACCGAGAAGGCCCTCTGCCTGGTTTCCTGTAGCTTTGCTTCTCGCAATGAGGGAACCGCCAGAAGGCCCTTGGAGCTGGACCTCAGCGTCCAGGCAGAACGATGGGGGAGGAGACGCTCCTTCAGGTCTACTGGGCCGAGGCCGTTTAGGGCTTTAAAGGTCAACACCAACACTTTGAATTGTGCTCGGAAATGTAATGGGAGCCAATGTAGGTCTTCCAAGGCAGTGATTGCCTCTCAACGCCAATTGCTGGAAACCACAGGCGAGGAGAGGGCTCTTGTGGCCAGGTCCTGCTTGGGGACTTGCCATTATGGCAACTGGTCAGCCACTGTGAGAACAGGATGCTGCACTAGATGGTTATTGGCCTGATCCAGCATGTTTTTCTTATGTGCTTAAGTGCGCACGCTACGTGCAATGATCTTTGAGACTTGGAGAATGCCAATTTTTATCTTCTGACGTTGTGTTTCTAAACGGAAAGCAGATCTTATGCCACCAGAAGGTAGGGCTTTATTCTCTGAGGGAGCATTTCCTCCAACTGCTAGGTAAAGTTACCCCCCAATGGCTTCTGCTGGCTTTTTAAAAAACTTACCTAGTGCACCACCAAAAATAAGTTTTTTACCGTGGTACCTCTGGTTGTGAACGGGATCCGTTCCGGAGGCCCATTCGCAACATGAAAAGTGTGCAACCTGCAGCGGTGTGTCTGCGCACGCGTGGGTTGCGATTCGCCACTTCTGTGCATGCGCGTGATGTCATTTTGTGCCTCTGCGCATGCGCAAGCGGCGGAACCCGAAAGTAACCCTTTCCGGTACTTCCGGGTCACCGCGGGATGTAACCTGAAAGAATGTAACGTGAAGCGGACGTAACATGAGGTATGACTGTATCTCTGTTTATATTAGCTAGATAGAGCAATGGTCTGACTCTGCATAAGGCAGATTTCTATGTTCCTGCTGTCTAAGTGCAGAACAGCCTGGTCAAGTTATTCAATATCAAAGGCCAGTGTGAGGATTTATCGTAACAAGTCAACGTGTAACGAGTCTTCCCCACTAAAATTTATTAATGGGTGCTTAGATGGTGGGCAAAGGGACATGGGAGCTCTAGGTTGAATAGAAAAACAATTTATCATCAAAGAAAGGCCAATCTGTTTTGTACTGAGGGTAAGGCTAGACTAGATTGTTAAGCCATATAAGTGATGAATGAGAGATGTAAAACTCCATGGCTAAAGCAGAAAAGTTCAATGGGTAAATAGCACTGTGGAGTGGATCAGCAATAAATGTTGAGCTTTTACGAAGCAGTATGCAGGTCGGTGGCTGTTCAATATGAGCTCCTGGTTCAGCAAAATGCTCTTTGACCTGGTTTTGAGGTCTGCCATGGGTCACAGTTGGACCACACCATTCACGGAAGGAGGTCTTACTCGGGGGCCCCATATTTATAGATGGTCTCATCAGCACAACCTTCACTGTTGTGGTGCTTCCATTCTAGAGCTGGCTCTCTGGAGAAGATCACCAAACCGTTCCACTTTACATCTTGTAGGAGGTGACTTAAAGCTTTCCATTGTGTGTGTGTGTGGGGGGGAGATATCTCTGAATTCGTTTGGCAGGGGGGAAAGAGGAGACTTTGCCCTGCCTGACCTGCAATTATATTATGAGGCAGCCTGTTTGTGTTGGTTAAAGGAATGGATTGTATTGGAAAATGCACACATTTTTTATTTGGAAGGTCATGAAAAAAAATTTGGCTGAAATGCATATCTTTGGTATGGGAAAGCTAAAATCTACAAAAGTTTAAGAACCACATTATTAGGAGAAATTTGTATAGAGTCTGGGAGAAATACAAAAATTTGTTGGAAAGAAAAGCACCTCTGTTGTTATCCCCCATTGAAGCAATTACCATTAAGAGAATTAATATGGACAGACAATGGGTGATTTATAGAGACTTGCTGGATTTTACAGGGAGTGAACCCAGACTGAAACCAATGGAAGATTTAAGAAGCCAAGTCGCAGATTGGTTACGTTACCACCAGCTATGTTTCCTGCTTGGCAGGGGGTTGGACTCGATGGCCCTTGTGGTCTCTTCCAACTCTATGATTCTATGATTCTATGATTCTACATGATATGTTTGAATTAGATAAGAAACATAGTTTCTCAGACCAAAACTCACAATAATGGGGAATGGGGAAAAGGATGAGCTGGTCAAAGCTTCAATGACACACTGGGCAATGGACTTAGGGCACAATAAAGGCCTAAATCTTTGGGGAAACTTTGGGTGAATGATTTGAAAATTTCTGCATGTTATGCATTGAAACAAAATCATATGAAAATGATTCATAGATGGCATCTAACTCTGAGTAGATTGGCTAAGATGTATAAAGCAGAATTGGATTTGTGCTGGAAATGTAAAGAAATGAACTTTTTTTCATATGTGGTGGGCATGTAAAAAGGTTACAGAATACTGGGAAATGATTTATAATGAGATGGGGAAAAAATGTCTAAAACAACCTTCCCCAAAAGACCAGAGGCATTTTTGTTAGGAATAGTGCAGTCAGAAGTTTCCAGGTATCAGAGAACCTTATTTATGTACGCAACAATGACAGCTCACGTTCTTTTAGCCCCAAAATGGAAAGTGAGAGAGGTTCCGAGTAAGGAGGGCTGGCAACTTAAGCTGATAGAATATGCGGAACTATCAAGTTTAACGAATAGACTAAGAGAGTGAGAAGAATATCTATTGCTGATTATATGGAAAATAACTGTACACATTTGAAAATGTTGGCAGCATTAAGATAAATTCAGCAGTTTAATTAATCATTGAATGATGTAAAATTGGAGTACTGACAAAAATTGACATAGTAAAAATGCAGGAATGATAGATAAACAAAATGAACCGGGGAAGTGGAAGAAGGGAAGTCATGGAATATATGGTATAATGTAAATGTTTATTTTGAGATGTTAAACAAAAACTCATTTAAATAAAATCATAATGGTAAAGCTTTCCATTGTGCCTTCATGGAGACCCAGTCCTCTACTCCTTCTCAGGACGATGCCCCATTGATGTTGTTGGGAGTTACTTTGTACAAAACATACAATAAGACTAGGTTGTTAGCCGTGTGGTTGTTCGATTCACATAGAAATGTGATTATGTTTTGCTGGTTCTGAGCATTTTGAAAATTGCCTTTTACGGATGCCTTACAGAATTGTTCTGCAACCATATCATGTCATTCACTTCCTTGTGTGCCGTTTAAGGAAAGACCAAGGAAATGGATCCAAACTACAAGAAAGAAGATTCCACCTAAACATAAGGAAGAACTTCCTGACAGTAAGAGCTGTTTGACAGTGGAATTTGCTGCCAAGGAGTGTGGTGGAGTCTCCTTCTTTGGAGGTCTTTAAGCAGAGGCTTGACAACCATATGTCAGGAGTGCTCTGATGGTGTTTCCTGCTTGGCAGGGGGTTGGACTCGATGGCCCTTGTGGTCCATTCCAACTCTATGATTCTAGGATTCTATGAGACACAAGACTTGCTTCAGTTATGCAGCTAAGTTCTTCAGCTAAGTATAAGGGGATTCCAGCTTAGAGGAGACTTAGAAACATACCACATTTTCCCTTATATAAGATGCCCCCATGTATAAGACGCCCCCTTTTGGGGGGGACTCCAAATGAAGAAAACACCCCTCAGCACTGTCTGTGTATAAGACGAGCCCCAATTTTAAACCTAATTTTTTGGTAAAAAAAACCCTAGTCTTATACACGGAAAAATACGGTATATGTTCCCAGACCATCAGATGCTCCTATGTATAATTGCTGCAGCATTGAGGGATCATAGGAGCCATGGGAAATGGAGTTGCAGTGGTTCCCTGTATCCCTGGATGCTACTATGAGCAGGGACTCATAGGCACCACCACAGCACAGATGGGCCCAGAGCTCCATCATTGCTTAAGCATCTGGAGAGATGGTTTTCCTGAAGCCCTTGGATTTTGCTGTAAGCATGCATAGTCCCATAGAGAGATGCTGGAGAACTTGGACTATTATAAAGGTAAAGGGACCCCTGACCATTAGGTCCAGTCGTGACCAACTCTGGGGTTGCGGCGCTCATCTCACTTTATTGGCCCAGGGAGCCGGTGTACAGCTTCCGGGTCATGTGGCCAGCATGACTAAGCCGCTTCTGGCGAACCAGAGCAGCGCACGGAAACGCCGTTTAGCTTCCCACCGGAGCGGTACCTATTTATCTACTTGCACTTTGAGGTGCTTTCAAACTGCTAGGTTGGCAGCAGCAGGGACTGAGCAACGGGAGCTCACCCTGTTGCGGGGATTCGAACTGCTGACCTTCTGATCAGCAAGTCCTAGGCTCTGTGGTTTAACCCACAGCGCCACCCGCATCCCTTTGGACTAGTATATTCTGTCAAAGCTTACTACAATGTCACCCGGTATTTGGTTTATGCCAATGCAGCTGGGTTTTTGCGGTGGCCAAGGTGCCCACCAGCCATTTCCAGTTCTGATCCTTGTGTTGCTCCTTGCCATGCCCCAGTTCTGCCCATCTTCCCAGCCGTGGGATGGTGTTTTCTTTTTGGCGGTATTGCCTCCGGCATCCAAGACTGAGATGCTGGCAACAGTCAGTTGCCACATCAGCACACATTGGCCAACTTAAGAGAGCAGCTGAAGGCTAAAGGTAGTTGTTTTTTTGCTGCTGCAGCTACTGTTGTGCCTCCTCCCGAGCATCATTTTACAAGGTCGGGACCTCACAAGGTCATTTCAAGGGTACAGGAACTCCTTTTGTCAAGTGCGCAGTTTGGATGTGTGCGGCTGGCTCCTCATTAGACTGCCTGTCTGAGACTACCCAGTGGAACTCCATCAGTAGGGATTCCTGGTGTGAGAGCAGCAACTTTCCCTTTCTCTCCTTGCATCACAGATCATTAACTCCATGGCGCCTGCAACATTCATTTCTGGTGAGCTGGGCATGTCTCTTCTTGCTGCCGCAGTCTTCTGCACAAGTCAAGATGACTGAGAACTCAGATATCATTTTCTCTGTTAGGTCAAAGCTGGATCTGGCACCTGAGAGCTGTGATAATAATAATAATAATAATAATAATAATAATAATAATAATAATAATAATAATAATAATAATTATTGTACCCCACCTATGTGACTGGGTTGGTCCAGCCACTCTAGGCACAGGAAGGATGTTGCCCAGAAAGGATGATACTGGGGAAAATGAAATGTCTGTATTTTTTTTAAGCATCTTCTCTGAAGGACCCTGGGAAATCCAATTTGTTGTCAGAAAGGCCACCTCCTTGGGAAGCAGCGGCAGCAGCACACTGAGCAAGACAGAACCATATGGAGTGGAGATTGGCTCTATATGGGCAACAGCCGCATCTGTCTCAGGGATCTGAAGCTATTGGTGCAATTCTAGGAAGGTGGGGTGGTGGAGTGAGGAAAGTTAATTCCTTGAGTTGTGAAATATACTCGGAGTCCTGCAGTGATTTCATGCTCTTTATTGCAGCTTGTAAAACAGTGACTGAATCCCCCCCCCACCCTCAGACTTTTATATACATTATTTACACAAGGAGTTCCATCTGATTGGCTGATTCTGCTTCCCTCCTGGAGCCTGATTGGTCTTCTCCTGCAGGCCAATCAGTTGTTGCATTCCAGGATCCTACCTGCCTATTGTTCTAGGATCCAAGCTTGGTACATAACAACTTGCACAAAGAATCCTCAAGCAGAATGGGTTCGTATCACGAAAGCTTGTTTATTTATTTTTGAAAGTGGAAAGGATAGAATTATAGCAAGCGGTGGTCACGTTTGCTGATGATACCGAGTTGTTCAGGGTCATTAAAACGAAAAGGGATTTGATGATATGATGAGGGGATACGATCACAATCTTCAGATAACTGAAGGGCTTCCAGGTGGAAGATGAAGCAAGCTTCTTCTCTGCTGCTCCAGAGGGTAGGACCCAAATCAATGGACTTTAATGAGAAGACAGGAGGTTACAGCCCAGCATGAGGAAGGACTTTCTGAGGGTGAGAGCTGTTCAATAGTGGAATAGTTTGTTTGTTTGTTGGTTTGCTTTTGTTTATTCCTATTACATTTATTGTAATTCATATTTAGTGTTAGCTGCCCTGAGCCCGGCCCTGGCTGGGGAGGGTGGGGTATAAATAATTTTTTATTTATTTAGTCCCATCCCTCTTCTTCCCTAATGAGACCCTACATTCCTTTCTCCATTCCTTCTTTGTACTTTCTCATCATCTACTGTCCTCAGCCCCCAGGCGCCTCACCCTGCCAGACCATGTGACTCTCATCTCTCTGGAGCTGAAGCTTCTGTCATCTCATCTTCTGTTTACACCTGCCATAAAGCAGAAGATGCAATGCCTTCTGTGGTTCTATGACTAAGGGGGCATTCAGACATGAGGAAGACTGCAGTTGTTTTCCTGATTACAATGCCAGCACTTCTGTCCTGTTTTCAGCTGTTACAGTCACACTGCACTGCCGGTAGTGTTATGGATCTGCGGCTTTTTGACCAATATACCAGCGGGTTGCATTAACTTTCATTTACACTAGGGAGTGTGGTGTGCAACAGATGCCATTGGACAACTTCGCTATCTCCCCACGCTTTCAGAGCATGGGTGCTTCTGTTCCCTTGCAGAAACGGCAGTGCACTGATATTCCGCCCCAGATCTCATCACTTTAGCCTTGCGTTTTTCCATAAGAACTTAAGAAGTGTGTGCTGAATCAGGCGGGTGCCCCATCTAGTCCAGCAACAGTGGTCAACCTAGATGCCTGTTGGAAACCCACAAACAGGATCTGAGCACAAGAGCAACTCTCTCCCCTCCTGAGGCTTCCAGATACTGGGTTTCAGAAGTATGGCTACCTCTCACCATGGAGGCAGGGCAGAGCCATTGAGGCTGGTAGCCCTCCATAACTTTCTCCTGCTCCTCGCATTTCTCTATATCTCTTTCGAACCCATCTAAGTTGGTTCCAAGGGATGTGGGTGGCACCATGGGTTAAACCACAGAGCCTAGGACTTGCCGATCAGAAGGTCGGCGGTTCGAATCCCCGTGACCGGGTGAGTTCCTGTTGCTCAGTCCCAGCTCCTGCCAACCTAGAAGTTCGAAAGCACGTCAGAGTGTAATTAGATAAATAGGTACCACTCTGGCCAGAAGGTAAACGGTGTTTCCGTGCACTGCTCTGGTTCGCCAGAAGCGGCTTAGTCATGCTGGCCACATGACCTGGAAGCTGTACACCGGCTCCCTCGGCCAGTAAAGCGAGATGAGCACCGCAACCCCAGAGTCGGTCACAACTGGACCTAATGGTCAGGGGTCCCTTTATCTTTAAGTTGGTTCCTATCCCTGCCTCCAGGTTAAAGGCGGCTGCAAACATATGTGTTTTCTGGAATCCGAGAACACGGAAATGGGCACTAAGGAGGTGCTAAATTCTGTTCGTTTTCCGGAAATGGCTTTTCCATTGCGTGAAAACTCAAATATAAGGTGGTAATGAACAGTTCGGAGAAACTTGTTGGGGAAGTGGAATAAACTGCAGGGGACGCAGCTGGTGAGGAACCAGAGGGGCTTCCACTTCCTGTGCAATCATGGGGACCAGACTTTATTTATGAACTTTAAAAATTGAAGCTGGAATCCTTGGGATCCGAAGAGGAGGTGGACTGTCTGCATAAACATGGCCAGCAGGCCAGCTTAGGAAAACCAGCAGCACAAAAAGGCGTGTGGAGAGATGAAGGGACTGTGGCGATTAAACCAGATCTGCTGAAATCCTTCCAAAGTCGGCTTAAGAAGTAAGACCCAACAATGTCACCCTGAGGGTCATTCTCTGCAGGACATCTCAGGCCCTGTGGCCAGATTTTCTCCTCCTGTGAAGGTTGAAGGGGTCTGTGACATCCCTGCTCTCTCTGGCTGTGTCAAAGCAAACTCTTGGCCCTCCTGGCTTTCATGTCAGGGAGCTGCCAGCTGCCAGGGGATCATGCCCCTCTGCTTGGCTTTGTGTTGAGATTATCCTTGCCGGCGATGAGGAAACCGTGAATTTTTATTTTTAAATCGAGCATCGTAACTGCTGGAGTCGAAATCTCACCCTATTGAGCTGGTGGGCGGATCTGCAGCGCTGCCAGTGACAACAGAATATTGTATGAAAAACAATGAAGATAAATGTTGGGGTGGGAGAAAGAAAGAAAGAAAGAAAGAAAGAAAGAAAGAAAGAAAGAAAGAAAGAACAGCTTAGGTGTAGCCCATAAGTCACATTCTTCTTATTTTTACAATTGATTTATGAATTGCCTTGAAAACCACCAGTTAAACAGTTAAAAACACAAAACCAGCAAATACATTTAAACAAGACTAAAATCCTAGCAAGTGGACACTCATGGTAGAGACCCAGGTGGGAAAACCTATTGGAACAAAAATGTCTCCAACTGTTTCCAAAAAGTGCAGATAGGGGGCGCCAGTTGCATCTTGACAGGGATGCTGTTCTTCAGAACAGGGGCCAACACACTGAGGTACTTTAGAGTGTGCTGAGATCTTTAAAACTTGTGGGAGAGACTCTCCTACAAACTGGGTGTTTAAGGTAACCTGGTCCTGAGCTGTGTAGGGACTTGAATGTTAGCACCAATGCCATGAACACCAACACCAGTAGCAAACCAGCAGCCAGTGCAAATCCTTCAAACAAGGTGTGCTAAGCAGGTGGCACATAACAATTTCCAGGGTTCCCTGTGATGAGGAATTGATCATCAAACCACTTATGGGACAGCAACCATTCTATCAGGCTGCATCAGAGACGAGAACAGATTCAGGGCCACTCTATGGCTGCAGCCAAGAAATAAGCAACCTTTGAACCTCCTCTCCTCCAACTTTTCCATTCCAACTGGTCACTAGAACATCTTGCAACTAAGAACTTGGGTTTTCTTATTTCCTCCTCCCTCCAAATCCATTTTCCTTTTATGTTGTGTCTTTTTCCATTGTAAGCCTGAAGGCAGAGGACTTTAAAAAGCATGATTTGTAAACTGCTATGGAAGACTTGTTTTTGCCTGAAAAGGAGGATAAAAATTATTTTTAAAAAATAAATGAGATGCCTATATGCCAGATGGTCCCCTTAGTGGCAGATTGTCTGACCTCACTAAGTCTCTCTGACCCTCCAACAAACCTTGCTAGTTGAGGAATGCCATGTAATTCCCTTCTCTCCGTGGGCAGCAGCCAAAATCATCTGGAAATTAACTCCTATTGCTCATTCCCATTAGTATTGAACATGTTTGTTTGTTCGCATTTATAGTCCAGCCTTCAATGAGCTCAAGGAGGCATGCACGGCTTTCCTTCTCCCCCCTTTATCCTTACAACAACCCTGTGAGGTAGGTAAGGCTGCGAGTGAGTGAGTGAGTGAGTGAGTGAGTGAGTGAGTGAGTGACTGGCTTCCAAGGTCCCCCAGTGATTTTCATGGCTTCTTGGGGATTCAAACCCTGTTCTTCCAGGTCCCAGTCCAACGCTTTAACCATTACCCCCCACAAGGTTGGCCAGGGCAGGGGTATCCCAGACCCTGAGATTTCAGAACCCCAAACCTCAGACCTCAGGGCATACCCTGATGATGTCACAGAGGGCAGCTCCATGGTAATGATGTAAAATGATAGAATTGTAGAGTTGGATGGGACCATGTGTGTCATCTGTAGCCCAACCCTTTGCAATGCAGGATTCTTTCATCAAACCTGGAGCTTGAACCCACAACCCCAAGATTAAGAGTCTCATGCTCTACTGACAAGCATGGCTGAGACCTGGAGGCAGAGATCAATTTGGAGAGGGAAGGAGGGAGTGGAGGAGAACAGACCTCTCTCCCCACTCCACCAGAGAGTCTATGCTGGGGCCAGCAAACTTTTTTGCTGATAGGTCCACTGTCCCTCAGACCTCATGGGGGGCTGGACTATATTTTTTTTGGGGGGGGGATATATGCCCCACAAATAACCCAGAGATGCATTTTAAATAAAAGGACGCATTCTACTCATGTAAAAACACACTGATTCCCGGACTGCCCACGGGCCGGATTGAGAAGGCGATTGGGCCGGATCCGGACCCTGGGCCTTAGTTAACCTATCTATGATTTATGCAATAGGTTACAGCTGTCTCCTGCGAGCCTGAACCTTGCAAACTTCATGCACAGTCTCTCTCTCTCACTCTCTCTCTCTCTCTCTCTCTCTCGTTTTAAAGTTGAAAAAATGTTCTTGCCTGGAGAGCCCAGCCTTCCCTCTGCTGCCTGGAGTGGGCCAGGCAAACCTTCCGGTGAGCCCTGGAGATCTGGCAATTCGAGCCTGCACTGGAGCTCTCTTGTTTGTTAAGGCTCATTTTGTGGGTGAAATGCGCAGCCGAACATGGCAGTGAAGTGTTCCTCCGTCTGATCTGGCCGCCTCTCCGCAGAGCTTCCCTGCTTCCCTCTGGGAGTGGCTGCAGCAGGAGAGATGCTGGCAGATCATTAGAGCCGAGAGTGTCTGACTTCACAGAGGCCCTATAAGCCCCAATCAAAGCAGGGAAACTTTCCTTTTAATCATTGGCAAGCACTTCGACTCATAGCGTCACCGCATCTGTGGAGTGTCACCAGCAAGCCAGTGGTCTGCACAGGAGCCTGTGGCCTCCCATTGAGGCAAGCTCATTTGCCGCAGGAAAAGACGCGGCAGCAGCACGTAAACAAGACGTCTCCATGACCTGACTTTTTAACTTCTCGATTTCCTAGCAGCCGTGATTGAGACGCGGTCTTCCATTTGGCAGGAGCTCAGGCCCAATGGCAGGCAGATTTGTCGGGCAGGAGGCTCTCAGCCAGAGAGTGGACATCCAAGGAATCTGAATGCTGGGAGAGTCAGGACAGATAAAAGGAAATATTTCCTCAGGAGACAAGAGGGGCTGGCAAGCTGGAGGCTTGGACACATTCATGGAGGAGAGGGCTGTCGAAGGCTACTTGCCACGTTGGCTGTGTGGGAATGTTCGGGGATGCAGGAGAGGATATGTTGTTTGATTATAGCCTTTCCAACTTGTGTTAACAAGTTCACAATTTAGCAGAGTAACACCCCCCTTTTTAAACTCACAGCGGATGTGTTTGCTAAGGCTCGCTAAAGCCTCTATAATAACTGTTCTGGTATTTCCCCCTTATTCCCTCATAAAAGATAAGACACGACACAATCTTCTATAAAAGTATTAAAAGTGTTTACTCACTTACATTCTGTTCACAATCGGATCCCAGAAGGCAGAATTAGCTTAGAAAAGTAACATACACCTGGAAACTATCTCACAAGGAGATTGGCTGGAGGCCAAGAGAGCATCTTTGGCTAAGCAGATGTTGCTTCTTCGATGCATGTAGTCAAAAAGAGAGAGAGATGGCTGCCCTGCCCTGTGCTTTTGTCGGTACCTGCACAGGT
Organism: Podarcis liolepis; assembly: GCF_965112155.1. Classification (NCBI taxonomy): domain Eukaryota; kingdom Metazoa; phylum Chordata; class Lepidosauria; order Squamata; family Lacertidae; genus Podarcis; species Podarcis liolepis. The sequence goes on along the minus strand of NC_139569.1, from coordinate 5,298,697 downwards.
GAGGCCACACCCACCTCTAGTCACATGCTCTGTTCCAGCCCAGAAGGAAACAGGAAGTTTACCTGCTGGCTGGACAAACATTCCTCCCCATGTGTAAACATGTTCACTCTAGGAATGTTGTACTTGACTGCTCTTGTGTTTCACATCCCACAGGCTGTGCTCTGCCTCCGTGGTCAGAGGCAGTAAATGCTTCTGAATACCAGTTGCTGGAAACCACAGGAGGGGAGAGGGCTCTTGGGCTCGGGGGTTTCTCACAGGGGCATCTGGTTGGCCACTGTGAGGGCAGCAGGGTGGACCAGATAGATTGAATGGAACCTGGCAGATTGTTCCTAGAATTAGGGTTCCTGGCAGATTTGAATGCTGGAAACTGCTCTGTGGCTCTTCATTGGTTGACCTTTGAGCCTCTTCTCTCCCACTCCCTCTCTTCAGCTGGCTGCACGCCTTCAACATTTAATCTCGTGGTCCCCAAACTCCTGCCCCCCTCGTCCACAAGGGTCTTGGCAAACCACTTAATGTTTTTCTCTGCCTGTTGTAGCTGTCATGATGTGCTGGGCTAGATGCCGTATCCTTTTTACTTGTCCTTTATTGCTTCTTTTGTGGATTTCATTTTAATGTATTACAATTTGAATCCCACAGAACACAATATAAAATGATACAATACAATACAAGAAGCAGAAGAAGTGATTAAGGCCGCATTCGCATTCTGAGCGGCATGATACCCCTTTAAAGAGTCATTTACAGGATTCTGGGAACTGCAGGTTGTAAAGGGTGCTGAGACCCCTCTTCCTCTCCCGTAGCTACAATTCTCAGAGTGGTTTGGCAATCAAATCTCTCTTCCCAGGAAACTCTGGGAATTGCAGCTATGGCAAGAGAACATAGCTGTCAACTTTTCCCTTTTCTTGCGAGGAATCCTATTCGGAATAAGGGAATTTCCCTTAAAAAAAGGGAAACGTTGACAGCTATGCAAGGGAATAGTGCTCTTCTAATGACTCTCTCTCCCAGAAGCCATGACTCTTTCATAGTGCTTTAAATGTATGGCATGAATACAATCAAATCAATATGAATATTTAATACGATTAATGTACTGCCATCTCCCTTCAACCACAAATCCACAGATACGCCATGAACCACCTGAATGAATTTAACAGACCACTGGTGGTCTGCAGACTGCAGTTTGGGAACTCTGATCGATTTCTTAAAAGAACCTCACCCTCCGATTTGTAACCCATTGGGCATGCAAAGGATGTGCCCAGTCACATGGCTTTCTTCTTTGATCTCACAGTCCAGAGGTGATGTGTGGTCCTCTCTCACACTTGTTGACCCAAAAACAAGTCCCATCCTGCCCAATGGCACTTGCTCCTTAATAAGTGTGTGCATGTGTCTAAGTTTTCAGCAACGCTCAGATCAGAGAAGAGGCATAACTAGGAGTCCCTTAAGAGAATCCACAACTCTCCCCAATTTTAGCCAACTCATGGCCCTTCAGTAGCCTTCTAAAAACAACAGAGTAGAGGGTCAGAACTAAAGGAAGGAGAGAAAATCATTCAATGACCCACAAAAAAACCAACCCACAAAATGAAACACAGCTATCCTTCAAAACGCGCGCTCCTCCAAAGTTTGCGATGCAAAATCTGAGACCAAAAAAATGCACATGTAGAAGTGTATTTCTGGAGAAAGTGTGTGCAAACATGGGTATATTAGCGAAAGTGAAATGCAAAGGAAAGAATGATATTATGGGAAACAGCTTGCAAAGCGATGTACATACATCAGACAAAATTGCACGCATGAGTGCGTGCATCGGGGGAACAGTGCATGAAAATGCATATGGATTTTTGTGAGGACTTCTTTAAAAAAGAATATTGAAGACTGATGTGGAAATGGGGTGAGTTGAACTTATGATTGGAAAATAAGACAGTGAGACAAACTGAAATGGAAAGATTCTCCTATTCAGCACATGGGTGGGGGGCTCCCTCTGACACCCACCCTTTAGAGTGAACCCTGGATTTCATCCAAACTCTTTTGCCAGTTAATGTCAATCCTGATTTCTTCTTGTGCAATATACAGTTCCTGGCCATCACTGGTCATATATCACCTTCTCTCTCTCTCTCTCTCTCTCTCTCTCTCTCTCTCTCTCTCTCTCTCCTCCCCAGTTCTAACAATGCCTGTTGTGGCAAAATATGAAGGGAGGGGGTTGGGGAGGGGTTGGACTAGATGACTCTCTGGGTCCCCTCCAACTCTATGATTCTATTGTTCTAAGAGGCTTGTTTGGCTGCTTCTTCACAAGCTGGAGAGTGAGTGTGGAGGACAAGTGGCTGAAGATGAGCGCGATGGAAAAGGGAGGGGGGGCCAGAGTTCATGCAACAGGCCAGGGTTGTCCGAATCAACCCCTTTCAATTTGGAGCTGCCATTTTGCTTGGTGATAGCATGACATTATATCCTTTGACTGGAACAGGTGTTGCTCCAGCAGGGAACTGGTATTTTATCACTGTTGCTTGATGTGGGTTATTTTTTTTTTATTAGTATTTTTTGAGTCTGGTAGTAATAGCTTCTATGACAGCGTTAAGGGCTTTAATGTCAGGATGTATCTAGGCATGAAACGATTCCATGTCATAAGCCTCTGGCGAGGTTTAGTGCTGCTAAATGGAAGATCTAAAGGGATGATCATCCTTTATGCTTGCTGCTCCATTACCATTGCTGGTCCAAGGCGATTGCAGGCAGACTTACAAATATTCTCCCACTGCACCCCTTTTTCTTTGTACTTTATTTCACCAAACCAGCCTCCACCAACCTGGGGTTCCCCAGATGTTCTGGGCCACAGTTTCTATAACCCCACAGTGTTTATCGTGCTTCTTGGGGCTGATGGGAACTATAGTTCAGCAACACCTGGAGGGCACCAGGTTGGAAATGGCTGGTGCCAAATATGATCTCAGTCAAATTTGGAGTGGGGCAGAGGGACTCCTCAGAGAGATTCTGTAATAATAGTGAAGTGGACCAGCTTCTTTAGAAAACCCATTAGGCTCTTGGGTTTCAGCCTGTTTCATTGGTATCACCCTTAAGAGGCAGTATGGTGTAGTGGCTAGCTTGTTGGCATTAGGCTACATCCACACCATCCATTGAAAGCACTATGATACCATTCTGAACAGTCCTGGCTTCCCCCCAAAGAATTCTGGGAGCTGGAGTTTATAAGGGTGCTGAGAGTTGTTAGGAGATACCTATTTCCCCTCTCAGAGCTACACTTCCAAGAGTTCCCTTGGGAGAGGGATTGAGAGTTAAACTACTCTGGGAATTGTTCTGGGGAAGCCACGATAGTTAAACAGGCACCCAACCATTAAAAGGGAAGCAGTGAAAATAAGCTTCCATTCCCTGGCAGCCCTGGGCGTTCTAGAGCTGCTCATTTATACTGGCATGGAGGGGCGACAGAAGGATTTCTTCTTGTGTTTAAAAGACTGCAGCATTGCTGAGGTACTTAAAACACCTGGGTTTATCACACAAATTTGCCTCTGGGCAAGTTAAGATGGTGGGTAGCTGGGCTCCACACAGGCCCGTCTTACCCATTGAGGCTAGTGGCGCAGGGCGCCAGGGCGCCAAGTTCTGGAGGGCACCAGGCGAGAGTCCGGGGAACACCGAACAAGCGCGCTGAGTGAGCGAGGGTGTGTGCGCCGCTTCTGCTGAGCATCGGCTTGTTTTTTTCCCTTTTAGCCTGCAGGTGCCGAATTCTGCAGGGCCCCAAAAGGCTAAAAGGGGAAAAAACGAGCTGACACTTGGTGGGAGCGGAACACGTGCTCTCGCTCATTCAGTGCAGGCCTGCTCGCTCAGTGGCCACTGTGGAGAGCCAGTGTGGTGTAGTGGTTAAGAGTGATAGACTCGTAATCTGGTGAGCTGGGTTCGATTCCCCGCTCCTCCTCATGCAGCTGCTGGGTGACCTTGGGCCAGTCACACTTCTCTGAAGTCTCTCAGCCTCACTCACCTCACAGAGTGATTATTGTGGGGGAGGAAGGGAAAGGAGATTGTTAGCCGCTTTGAGATTCCTTAGGGTAGTGATAAAGCGGAATATCAAATCCAAACTCTTCTCTTCTTCTTCTTCTTCTTCTTCTTCTTCTTCTTCTTCTTCTTCTTCTTCTTCTTCTTCTTCTTCTTCCGCCACTTCCCCACCGGAGGAGCCGCCCTCCAGCCGCTGCCCACCTCCTCCAGCCCTAAAAAAAACAGTCAACTCTGGGTAAAGGGGGGGCACCAGAGGGATCTTTGCACCACAGCGCCAGATATGCTTAGGACAGCCCTGGATCCACACCAGCCCTGCACTTACCAGAGCACCCAGCTACTCTGTATGCAAAGTTAAAAAAGGAAGAAAAAGAGGGAAGTGGCAGTGGATTCAGGGCCTCATGTAACTGGGATTGGGACCCCACGGGCCACCCTCTAACAACCCTCCCATTAAAAGCAAAGGCACATTTTCTGTGGGACGTCAAACGTTAACAAAGCAAATACTTTCCTTTTCCTTGCCAAGGCAGAAAATGTGCTCGACTCAAGCAGGCGCCCAGCTGCTTATGCTTTCCAGAAGGATATGTCTTGCTGGTGGGGCTGGATCCCCGCTTGGTGTAACCGCAGCCCTGCTGAGATTGGACGGAGCCTTGGCGTCCCGCTTGGAGAGGTGCCCTCTGCCAACCCCTCACCAATCCAATTCTCACTCTGTCTGATTGCAGTAATAACAACTTGCACAAATTTCCTGCCTCAACATGAAACCTCCTCCAGCTTCGCGATGCAAATAATATAATAGTGTGATGAGCAGGATGACGGAGGGAATAATAAGAATAATAATCGCCGTGATGTCTTTATTCAGGGAATGAATGAATGAATCAAGCAAAAATAAATGATATTCACAGACGGGGAAGGGGGGAGCCGCGCGGTCCTGCTATATGTGTGGGAGAAAAGCGAGCGGCGGAACCAGAGGAAGTGAATTGACAGCCTTGCCTGGGAAGAAGCATCCAGAGCCGAGTTGGTTGTTAGACAACTGGGATCATTTGCCAGTTTGTGGAGGGAGGATGCAAGGATTGAAATCTAATTTATGACATGCTTGGTCACTCTAGAACAGACTTTCTCAACCTATGGGTCCCCAGATGTTGTTGAGCAACAACTCCCATCACCTCTAGCTAGCAAGGCCAGAGCTCAGGGATGATGGGAGTTGTAGTCCAACAACATCTGGGGACCCACAGGTTGAGAACTGCTGCTCTAGAAGGTTCAAACACAAAACTGGGCAGGTGAGGGGATCTCCTGAAGTTCTGCATTGCCATCTTGGTTCCTGGATGGAATTAGGGACAGCTGGGCAGCTTTGTTGGACCTGTGCCAGATGAGAACATGCCCAAGAGCCCTTTGTTACCATCAACAAACCAAAGGCGAGGTGAGGGATGGAAAGGGGATGTTGAGGAAAAGCTGCCTGTATCTGCATTGGGTCCAACAGCCACTACTGTCACTGAGAGGCTTCTTTCCATGTGGTGCCTTATTAAGAGCTGGGTGTGAGGCATTGGGGCTTAAACTGCTTCCCATCTCCAGTTGCTGGCATCTCCCTCTCTGGTCTTTTGTTTTCCTTTCTGCTCTGCTCCTCTCTGTTTGCCCTGGGTGCCGTCCTCCTTACTATCGGGTAGCTGCAGCTTGTAGCTGTTGCTCTCTCCACCCTTTGCTGCCAAAAGGCTGCCCACATGCAGTCATTCTGCTGGAGACCCCTTTAAAAACCAAATGCCTTTTGCGGGCAGTCAGATCTGCCTTATAACTTGCTTACCTCGTTATGGTAGATTTGTTTCAGGCTGGGTGCGTTTTAGCCCGAAGAAGTTAAGATTAAGGAGAGACGGAGCTTCCACCTTCAGATCTCTAAGGGGGCTGGCAGGCAAAAGATGGGGCAGACGCAATCTCCGGAGGGCAGGACTTAGAACTAGCTGGGTGGAAATCACAGGGAAGCAAATTTCAGCTGAACATTTGGAGAAACTTCCTAATGGCAACAGCTGTCTGACAGTGGAGTTTGGGGCCTTGGGAGGTAGCCAGCTCTCATTTGCTGGAGGTGTTTATGCTAAGGTTGCCAGATTTTTTTCAATGAATCTGGGGACACTTTAAATAAATAAATACTACACTTTCGGGACATTGATGCTGCAGTGATGGTGGTGGCAGAGGCGCAGTCGCCGCCTTGACCTCAACCGCCATGTTTCCCCTTCCTCTGAGGCTTCTATCTCCTTTCTCCATGAGCCTGGGTAGCTCCTGAGTTGTTGGTTCTTCGGTGGTGGTGGGGAAGCGGTGCGTGGTGGGTCAGGCATGGAAGGCGGAGAAGGAGGGCTGAGAGCGGTCGTGGCATCGAGGCTTGAGCAGCGCAATGCCTCCCTTCCCATCGGAGCAGCCCCAATCCCATTCCTACTTGCGTGCAAGCAGGAGGGCGTGGGGATCCCTCAGCTGGGAAGGGAGGCTTCCTGTTGCCTAATTGAGAGATCCCTGCCCCCTCCTGCTTGCACACAAGCTCTGATAGGCAGCGTGAAGCCTCCCTTCACAGCTGAAAAATCCCTGCTCCTCCTTTCACGCAAGTAGGAGTTGGGAGGCTGCTCCGATAGGCAGCATGAAGCCTCCCTTCACAGCTTTGTTGCTCGGGTCAGGGAAGGTGGAGGCAGCCCGGAAGCTGCATCTTTGAGCCCCTGCACCACCATCATACGGGGACTTCCGAGCAGCTCCTGAAGCCAGCCAGAGCCAACCGCTCTGGGCTGCTGAAACTGCCGCTGCTGCATTTCCAGGGGACATTAGATGAAATCCGGGGACATTCCAGGGATGGAATTTGTCCGGGGACTTGTTCACAAATCTGGGGACTGTCCCCGGGAAACGGAGACATCTGGTAACCCTAGTTTATGCAAATACTGGGATTGGGTGGATGTGGTTCAAGGACAGGAATCTGGTCTTTTGCTGTTTATCCCTCTGGTCTTTCCTTTCCCCAGGCCACACCACACCATCACGCCACACCCCTCATTAGCCTTCCTTGAGAGCTTCTGCTGCCTGGACTGTGTCCTTGAACAGTGATGGTGCTTCTCCCTTAAAATCACAGAATTGCAGAGTTGAAAGGGAACCAAATGGTTATCTAGTCCAAACCCCTGCAATGCCTGTGTGGAGGTGGAGGTAGGTGGAATCCTCTGCCTTTTCCATGCCTGGAACGTAGCCTTCCGCACAACAGTAAGAGTCACATCCTTTGGCCGGGCCACTTCTGCTCCTGGCCCCACTCACTTCTGCAAGTGGCCCCTGGCAGGCTCCCCATGAGAGAATGTGGCCTCCTCCCCTGCTGTAGCTACAATCCCGCATTGGACCTCCAATGAAGGAGTTTGACTAGGGGACCTCCATATTCCCTTCCAGCGCTATGCATCTGCGAGGAGCTCCTTACACACAGCCTTGCCTCAGCCGCTCTTGGTTGCTAAAAGCGGCGTTTATTCCTCCGACAAGTGGCTGTATTTTTACAGCTCTTACAAGTACGCTAAATGCACCGCTTCCTTGCACATCCAGGAGGGAATTTAAGTCATCTGAGGTAGTGTGTCTTTTGTCAAAAAGGGGAAAAAAAAGAAAGAGAAAATGTGTGTTTTCAAGGCCTCTGCCTCTGCCAGCTTCAGAGTCTTGGCCTCTTTGTAACCAGCAGGGTATTCCCGTGAAACTTAAGTGAGAGAGAGAGAAACTGCCAGAGGTTTTGTTTTCTCAGTTGGGAGGAGATGCTGTTATCAAATGGGGTTTGGGCTGCACCATGGGGTGGGCCAAGCCCAGCAGCAGGATGACTCTGACTCCTGAGGAGACGGCAGATGCAAGTGGTCAGGGGAGATGGTACAACAGCAGGCCTCGTGGGCTCCCATGGGCACGAAGATTTATTAGTACAGTGGTACCTCGGGTTAAGAACTTAATTCGTTCTGTAGGTCCATTCTTAACCTGAAACTGTTTTTAACCTGAGGTACCACTGCAGCTAATAGGGCCTCCCGCTGCTGCCCGTGCAGCCAGAGCACGATTTCTGTTCTCATCCTGAAGCAAAGTTCTTAACCCCAGGTACTATTTCTGGGTTAGCGGAGTTTTTAGCCTGAAGCGCCTGTAACCCGAGGTATCACTGTAGTAGTAGTAGTAGTAGTAGTAGTAGTAGTAGTAGTAGTAATAGTAATAATAATAATAATAATAATAATAATAATAATAATAATAATAATAATAATATATTATTTATAGCCTGCCCATCTGGCTATAAAGCCACTCTGGGCGGCTTCCAACAGAACACTAATACAATAACCTATTAAACATTAAAAGCTTCACTAAACAGGGCTGCCTTCAGATGTCTTCTAAAAGTTTGGTAGTTGTTTTTCTTGTTGACATCTGGTGGGTGGGCGTTCCACAGGGCAGGTGCCACTACCGAGAAGGCCCTCTATCTGGTTCCCTGTAACTTGGCTTCTCACAGTGAGGGAACCGCCAGAAGGCCCTCAGCACTGGACCTCAGTAGTTGTAGTATACCTCATGCACAGCACTAAGGATGCTCAAAGAATTTGATCTTCACAAATCCAGATACAAACTGTTCTGAGCTTCTCCTCCCAGAAATATATGTGGGTTAGGAGGACCATGTTGTCCACCGATTGCAACCTTCCCCAAATGTTCAGACCCAGTTGCTAGCTCAAAACCCACAACCCAATGCATGTTAAAACGTGTATTCCAAGAGAAATGCATTTAGAAATATATATTTTGAGACAACAAAAATACCCTTTTCCCCCAAACGCCTGTATGAATGTGAATTTTCAAGGAACGTATACTGGAAATAGATGGTCTGTGCACTACACATGTGTCTTGCGCTTGCACAACCTGCCAAAGCAGGAAGGCACATATTGGATGAAGACCCTCCGGGGTTGTTATCCCAAGGTAGCAATCCCTTTCCACATGAATGAGGACATCTGGGGTATTTCTGTTGGCCGATCCGCAAGTCACCACGCATCTCTATGAAATGTTACATTCCACTTGTTTCTTATTTTACAAGAAGTCATGGAATCATAGAACTGCAGATGTCTAGGGATGTGAAAGAGAGGTAAGCCAAGAGTCTCTGATCTTGCCTGGGGCTGTCACCTCTCCATCGATTCACTTCCTCCTCTGATTCACCTCCTGGCTGTGCGAGCCAGATGTTGTCGGACTTCAGTGCCCCGGCCAGCTTGGACAATGTGAGCAAATTGCCTCGTTTTAACTCTCCGGAGTGTAAACAGGCTCAGAGAGGACCAAATTGCTCTTCCTCACCATTGCTTGCCCACTCTGGCGAGGACAGGAGCATATGGAGAGCTAAAGCCCCTGACCTCACTCCCAGATCAGGATGTCTGGGCAGTTTTCTGTGCTTGACAGTTTCACATCCTACTGCCAATGAGCTCCTCGTCTCCTTCATAGACCCCTGTTATTGGCTTCCAGTTTGTTTCCGGGTTTAATTTAAGGTGCTCATGCTAGTATTTGAAGCCCTAAGACCCCCTTCCCTTCCTGACAGACCCTCTTGGGTGTTAAAAGAGAGCATTCTTGGTACTTAGACTTCTTTCAGAAATTCAGGGGTAGTGGTGAACCAAGAGAGGGCCTTCTCTGCAGCAGCCCCTCAGTTGTGGAATTCCTTCCCCACAGAGGTGCGTCTGGCACCCTCGCTATACAGCTTTTTGGCAAATGCTGAAGATTGTCAGGGACTGGCTGGATGACAAGGAGTGGTGGGGGACGCCAATAGGGGAAACCCCAGGGGAGGATGGCTCAGAGCCCAGGGATTGGTGGTAGGACACTGAGGAGAGGCCAGAGGGAGAAGAGTGGGATGCTGAATGGGCAACAGGGTTGAGTGAGGAGGAAGAGCCTGTGACAGGCAGCAGCTCAGACTCAGAGGCTGAAGCAGAAGAGGCAAAAGGATACAGAAGAATCCAGGGAGTCTCCCTCTCCTACTGTGACAAGCTCCCCTTCCCCCTTGATTCCAAGGATGTGCAGGGAGATGCGTAGGGCAGAACAAAGATCAGAGATGCCCAGATGCAGACTGAGACTGCTTGGCAAACATCTGGCAGAGGAGGAGCCGTAGGGGTATAGAAGGCAGGGACCATCAGTCCAGACAGCTGCTCTATAGGAGCAAAACCTATGGGGAAGTGTTGCTGCATGTATGTTGTTGCCTTGAATAAAAGTTTACATCTTCTTCATGCTGACCTGCATCTGAACCCAGCCCTGACACAGATGTGCCTCTTTACCCTGACTTTTGATACCTGAGAGGTGTATTTTCAGGACTCACTTTTTCCCCGTGACTGTAATTTGTTCCAACTGCTTTTAAGTCTGAATTTTAAATTACTGTAATGCTCTTTGTCATCTGTGGGTAAAATATATTGTTTGGCGGCAGCAGCACCTGTGTGTGGGGAAGGCAGATTGAGAAACAGCTGTAATGAGAAGCTAGAAGGGTGAGCTACTGAGAGCCTCATCCATGAGAGAGCCACTGGGGTACAGTGGTTAGGGTGTCAGACTAGGACCTGGGAGAACAGGGTTCAAATCCGGACTCAGCCATGAATCTCACTGGTGACCTTGGAAACCAGTCAGTGCATCTCAGTCCAGCCTACCTCGCAGGCTTGTTGTATGCCCCCTTGAGCTCCTTGGAGGTAAATGTGGGGTATACTAAATACAATTATTATAACAACAACAACGACAACAACCACAACCCAGGAAATGGGGCAGTAAGAGCGCCCTACTGCCCAGGCCCTGTCCTGCTATCAGGCATTGCTCACACTTGGGGGGAAAGGCCTGACTTGGATCTGCATTGTATTTAAAGCTATGCCGATCTCCATGTGAATGAAATATGCAGAAGGGCAGCTCCAGGAAATTGGATCTGACTCGCAGCCATGCTGGAGAGTGGCACGCGGCAAATTGATTCTGAACCCCACTTTGCCATCACCTTGCAGCGAAGCCTGCAGTGAGGCCGCCGCGGGGAAAGTCTCCGTGATGGAAATGAGGTCCCTAATTAAAGGGCGACTCATATCGCAGGAGCAGGAGGGTGGCTCTTGGGCCGCTGCTGCCGAATGCCGCTAGGTGGCTGTTTGCAGCAGGAAGCTTTTTCTAAAGAGGGGCTTGTTTGGGCTGGTGGGCACGCAGCGCTTCAGGCAAATTGCAAAGCAACACCCCTCATTCCTGTAGCTTAGCTAGCCTTTAAAACAGGGGTAGGCAACCTAAGGCCCGTGGGCCGGATGCGGCCCAATCGCTTTCTCAATCTGGCCTGCAGACGGTCTGGGAATCAGCGTGTTTTTACATGAGTAGAATGTGTCCTTTTGTTTAAAATGCATCTCTGGGTTATTTGTGGGGCATAGGAATTCGTTCCTTCCCCCCCCCCAAAAAATATAGTCCGGCCCACCATATGGTCTGAGGGACGGTGGACCTGCCCACAGCTAAAAAAGGTTGCTGACCCCTGCTATATTGGCAGGTGTCCCTTATTATTATTTGCGTGTGTGTGTGTGTGTGTGTGTGTGTGTGTGTGTGTATTGGTAGAAAAACTGGACATTGAGTGTTTCCCTTCCAAAAAGGAGTTGCTCAAAGTGGCCCACAAGGTATTGAAGATGACAGCCAGACAGAGCTAACAATGAATTCATCACATCTAGCAGCAACACTATCAAAGCCTTGAGTAATAAGCAGACAGGGACAGGACACAAATAGAGGAGAACTAACCTCTTGGGCATGGCATTACACAGATGGGGTGCTGCCACAGGAAAACCCTCTGTCATGCTGCCACCACCATTCTGCAGGGATCAGTGGCCTAAGAACATAAAGAGAGATCTGGTGGATCAGGCCAAAGGCTCATCTAGTCTAGCATCATGTTTTCACAGTGGTCAACCAGATGCCCAAACGCTAAGATTTCAGTGCCTAGTGGAATCTAGGGCTGGCCCCAGTGTTGTCATTAAGCATGACTGAGCCCTGGAGATGGAGGTTAATTGGGAGAGGGGAGAAGGGAGCAGAGGAGGGCAGGATTCCCCTGCCCCGAGAGTCTGTATTAGAATTTGCAGCTGGCTCCTGCAGTTGTACCCAGGTTCTGCTTGCAAGGTTCCCATGGAATAGGGTTGCCAGACCTCCAAGGCTGATCTGAAGTGCCCAGGTCTGCCTTTCTCCCTCCAGGTGGCAGGTGGAGGGCTTAACTCTCCAGGTGGGTGAGAGTGCCTTTAATAAATATATATCTAATAAGAAGACTGTGCATGCAGCTTGCAAGCTTCTCCATTCCCCTCCCAATTAACCTCCATCTCCAAGGTCTGCCTGCATGATATCACATGGGGCCGCCTCCCAGGTCTCAGGTTTGGACCCTGAAATATCAGGGCCTGGTATGCTCCTGACCTAGCAAGCCTACTTGCTTGTCGTGAGGTGGCTTGTCTGTTACAGTTCTCATGTCCCAAATTCAAGCCTGCTGCTTTGTCTCTCCAAGCATTGTCAGAAATGCTCAGAAGCTGGAGAGTACCCAAGTTTCCAGGCTGTATGTCGATTCTTAAACCTTGGCTCTGGATTCTGTTGCCTTTGGATTGCCGGTGCATTCATGTGGGCTATTATGTCTGGGTACTTTCTCTGCAGCTCCAAAAGCCTTCGCTGACGGTTATTCCAGTGAGTAGCTTCAGAAGCAGGCCACGCAAGGCTTGAGCTGGCAGTTATTTCCACTCCCCAGGGCAGCAGGGGGGGAAGCAACTAGGCTTGTAAACTGTTTATTTTTGAGGTCTGCTGCAGGAGTGTTCATGCTCTGCTGTGGATCCGAGCAGGCAGCTCGTAACAGATTTTAGGGAATGGGGAGGACAGGCACAACATGTGTGTAGCTTTGAGGTCTCTGTCTTTGATAGCAGCCGGTTGAAGGAGAGCCTTAGAAGAGGCACTCCACTGGGACTTCTCTGTTGCTTTATATTCCCCCCCCCCTTTTCTTCCAGCTAGTCTCTGATTTAAGATTTTCTGTTTTCAGAAAGTCAGAGGGATACGCTTGCTAAACACCTGATGTTTTGCTAGGGGAGAGACCGTAGCTCAGTGGTGGAGCATAAGGTCTGCCTAAAGAACATACGAAGCTCAGTCACAGGCATCTCCATTTGCAAGACTAAAGGAGACCTTACTCGGCCTGATATCCCACAGAGTGGCTCTCAGTCCGTGTAAACAATACTGGGGTAGAGGAACATCTATTTTGTTGGCCTAGCATAGGGAAGATGTCTGTGTTCATATGCTGTTTTTGCTAGAGGAAAAAAGGCATGGTTTGGGTTACACATGCTGTTCTCTGGAAAGCCAGTGAACTTCAGACTCTGCCAGGCTGTGCCCACAAGCTCCCTGCACACAGAACACAAGCATGTCAGGTTTTCTCCTTGATATGCTGGTTTTCTAAAGACAAGGAGATTTTATTGCATGAAGGAGCATCCTTACCAAGTAGGGAGGGGAACCTGTGGCCCTCCTATTCTTATTGGACTACAACTCCCATCATCCCTGATCATTGGCCATGTGGGCTGGGGCTGAAGGAAGCTGGACTCTGTAGAGTCAACCCCAGTTTAAACCTATGATTTCCTCCAGTGTGCTACTGCCCAGGAAAGGTCATATCCCATCAGTTGCCTGCATGTGTAGATCAGCTCTGTCTGAGACAAAATTGAGGATTTTAATTTCAGACTTCCTCAGCTATCCCCCAAGCTGAAAAAGGCAATCTTTCTTCAAAAAACAAAAAACCCTATCTTTTTCTCACCCCCACATTTTCCCTACTTCAAATTCAATTATGCTCATTTTCAGATCATCACGGAGCCTCCATTGCCGATTCTTAGCTGAACACCAAAGAAATTAGCAACAATGAGAGCTTCACTCGCAAAAATAGTTCTAATAATCTGGGCAATTACTTAATTAGCTGCATTTATTTAGAAGCACAATTCGGCAGGGAGAGGCGTTTCCACAGATTGGTTTGGGAAGAGAATTAATATTCTGCATTCTGTGCCATTTCCTGCAACCTCACTCTGCGGGCCTTTTGGTCTGCAGCAGGAAAATGGACTCTTCCGATGCACAGACCCTTTTCTCACTGCCCCACTTCTTACATGGAGAAGGAAACGCAAGAGGCGGAGGAAGAGGAGATCTCAAAGAGAGTTACCCCCAAACTGAGCCTGGATAGCTCAGTTGGTTAGAGCATGGTGCTGATAACGCCAAGGTTGCAGGTTCCATCCCCATATGGGACAGCTGTATATTCCTGCATTGCAGGGGGTTGGACTAGATGATCCTCAAGGTCCCTTCCAACTACATGATTCTATGACCCCAAGGCATGTTTTGACAATTGCAGGATAGGGCGAAAGTGTTCTTGTTTCAGGAGCAGTAGAACAGAATAACACAAGAAGAGCATGCTGATCAGGCCAATGGCCCATCTAGTTTCCTGCTCTCACAGTGGCCAATCAGGTGCCTGCGAAAAACCCACAAGAAGGACCCAAGCACAAGAGGATTCTTCCCCTCTGGCAGTTTCCGGCAACTGGTACTCAGGAACATTACTACCTCCAACCCTGGACGCAAAGCCAAGCCATCGTGGCTAGTAGCTGTCAATAGTCCTCTCCTCCATGAAATGGTCCAATCTTCTTTTCAAGCCATCCAAGTTGATGTCCATCCATACCTTCTGTGAGAGGGAGTTCCATAGTTTAACTATGTGTTGTATGAAGAAGTGCTTTCATTTACACAACTAAGTCAGCAGTGGGGAACATGAGGCCCTGCACATGCTATTGACTCCAACTCTTATCAGCGCCAGCCACCATGGCCAACAGGGATGATGGTTGTTGTAGTTCCATAAGAACTGCAGGGCCTTCGTCTCTGTGTACATTTTCAGGTCTCCTCTCCCTTCGCTCTTTGGTCTCCCTTCCCTCAACTCCTTTCTCAGTGGCCTCGGTCCAGGAGGTTTTAAGGTGAGCTCCATCTTGCATGTGCTCCTCTGAACGTTCAGCATTTCAGAAGAGTTTCTGCTCCCATGCAGCTGCTGATGGAGATCACAGTGGGGATCAGGGTCTTATGTGAATTCTCCCTGTGGAACTTTTCCCCTAGAGAGCGACTTGGCTAGCTCACTGGGAAGCAATGTTTAGGAAGGCTTCTAGTAAGTTAGATGGCTATGTTGTACGCAGAACCCATAAAGAACAGTTTGCTTGGCTTGCTCAGATTGAACTTCATTTACCACCTCCTTGTTTTCTTGTTCAAGTCTTGCACAAGGTTTGTGACATGCAGGAGAGTGTGGAGAAAGAAGGGCCCTGTTTAGCTCCAGAATTCATAGGAGCAAGCTGTCAGCTACCTAGGAGCTGTCCTTAGTCCTGATGTTTGTCCTTCCTGCTTGCAGATCTTACTTTGATCCTTGTTCTAAGAACATAGGATGCACCCTACTGGATTAGACCAGAAGACCATCTAGTGGTGTTCCTGCATCCGGCGGGCATCCTGTTCTTCCAACGGCCAGCCAGATGACAGAAACTCTACAAGCAGGACATGAAAACACCTCCCTGCTCACTGGATGGGCTATTCTTATGGACATCAATTGCCCTCTGTTTCCTGGTCACCTGTTTGGTGAATTCAGCCTGTCCCCCCATGACTTCTGATTCACCAGGATCAGACAAATATATATGAAATTATATAATTCTATAGCAGGCAGTAGTAATGCTGACAAGATTCCCTGCATTGTCCATTCAGTTACTGAAGGATTGGCTCTGATTCCACATTGACTCCTGGCTGATAGAAACTTGCGGATCCCTGTGGAGATAGCTACGTAATTTGCTAGCACTGAGTAAGGTATCCAACACTGCAGAATTGGCAGCGATGGTGGAGGAAGGGGAGAGAACCAAGCCAAAGGTCACCTCTACATCTCTTTCTGCATTCTTGGAGAAGTCACTCTCCGCCCTTGGTTTTATGCTTTGCCATTCACCCCCCGCGATGTCCTACAAAGCCCACTCCATCAAGCATGTCTCAGGCTGAACTTTGCCATTCTCCCTCTTGTCACGAGGCACGAGGCTGACAAGGAGCCAGCTTCAACATGGTGCTTCAGCAGACAAAGCAGGACAAAGAAAATCTTGGTCCTGATAGCATTTATGCCATCCATCCTCCCACAGCTGGTAGTGTTGATTTGCTACTATTCCGGTTTGGACTCTGCTGTTCTCCTTGTTGTGACCACAGTTGTTCACGTGTTGATAGTCTTATGGCTGGATTACTGCTCTGTGCTCTGTGTGGGGCCTCCCTTTGAGCTGTTCCAGAGGCTGCAGCTGGTGCATATCACAACAGCTTTGTTGCTTCTGGGGGCAAGCTACCACCAGCATACAATACCTTGCTTGTGGGATTCACACTGGTTTTTAATTTGCTAACAGCCCAGGTTCAAGGTGTTGGTACTAACATATAAGGCCCAATATAGCTCAGGAGCAGGTCACTTAAGAGATCTCCTCATCCCTTATACACGCAATGGATTGCTGCGGTCTATGGGAGAGTTTCTTCTCCAACTTTCAAAGATCTCAGAAGCCCACTCTGCAGGAACTCAGAGCAGGGCTTTTTGTGTGGATGCCCCTGTTCTGAGGAATAGCATCGCTCTCAAGATGCAACCAGCACCCTATATCTGTCCTTTCTGGCAACAAAAAAAAAGACATTTTTGCTCCTACAGGCTTTCCCAACTGCATGAGAGGGTCTTTACTGTGGGTGTCTACTTTGCTTGGATTTTAGTCTTGTTTAAAGTGTGTGTGTGTGTGTGTTCAGCTGCTTTTAATCACTTAATATGTAATTTGCCTTGAGGCAGTGGTTTAAAAGGTGATTAATAAATCAATTGTCATAATAATAAAATAATAGCAACAAATTCTGTCCTACTAGGCTTTCCCAACTCAGTACCCTCCAATTGTTTTGGACTACAGTTCCCATTCTCCCTGGCCATGGGCCACTCTGGCAGAGTCTGATGGGAGGAGCCACAGTCCAGCAATAGCCAAATGGCCTCATGCCCCCAATCCTGGTCTTTGCTGTTTTGTTTGGTTCGGGGAACTGCAGAACAGTGACACCAGGTTGGCAGAGACTGTCTGAGAGCCTCAGTTCAGCTACTGGTTTACATCCTCTCACCAGGCCAACTGGAGCTCTTTATTGTGTTGTCCAACCTAGTGGAGTCAGGGTGAGAAGGATCCTAGGTTCAGTGAAAGTTCTCCAGTGCTGACTAATTCTTTAATCATTTGAAATTGACATCTCATCCACTGAAGGTTCTGAAGCTTTGCTGGCAGCTTCCTGGGGTTGTTCCCATCCCCCGACCCCACACTCAAATGTTCAACAATGGTAATTACTGTTTTGGCACAAGACAGGAGCTACATGAGCTTTCCTTCGAATGTTCCAGACACACGTGGACAACTTCAGCCTTTCCTCTTATAAGTTTGGGGGTCACACCTGCAATCCTGTATCTGTGAAGGTGTAAGGTAAGAGAGGCAACCTAGTGAACCAGTCAAAACAGTTGGTTTGTTAAGGTGGTGGCCTGAGCTGGCCAGCGAAGTGCTCTCATCAGCATCTCAAAAGAATGAACTATGCTGTCATAGAGGCAACCTCACCTGGCTGAATGCCCATGTCATCCTAGGATGGGGAACCATAGACAAGGGGCGGTTGTGTGTGAAAGAGAGTTTGGGTGGATGCTGGAAGCTGGAGAGAAAGAGACATGTCTTGCTTTGTGTGGGACTTGGTGGTCCCCTGGAAATCTAATGAGACAAGATCTGTTTGGGGGTTAATGCTATGAGCTCCTCCATCCTATACTGAGGTTGTATACAGTGCTATTGTTCTGGGAAACGAACTCACCATGAACACCTCCATAGTTCTCTTATAATGGCAATGTTGCCCACCTGAGAGATGCTAGAGGACGTCACATTGGACATGGAGTAGCTCTCCTTCCAAACACACATTACTTTTAGGGGGGTGGTATCCTTTCCTGCCTCTCTCCACCTATGCCTCTGGTTGGCATTCGATCTCTCAGCCTGAAGCACTTAAATACCTGAGCAGGATCTGTGTGTGTGTACATGTGTGTGTGTGTGTCCCAACAAGTAGCCGCTGTGCTCGAGAAACATATTATCTGCCTGACCTGGTTCCAGCCAGGTGTGAAAAGATTCACTGGTGCTGGCGCCGTTCCACTTCTTTAAAAACCCAGGTGGAGAGGCAAACAGGCTTACTGGCCATTCACTTAATTCAAGCCCATCGAGGACCAAGAAGGGGAGAAAATCAGAGAAAGAAACAGGTATCACTGGAGAGGGAGAACTGAACAGAAATCCTGTTAAGGGGGTAAAAAGCTCTGTGGATTAAAAGGTATTTGCAGGGCATTCTGTGCCGCTGAGAAGGAAAGGTTGTATCCTGCATTGATCCACCTGCCTGAAGCTCTGAACATGTTCAGCATGGAGTGGAAAACTCAGGACCAAGGGCTGAATGTGGACACCAGACCTCTATCATTACTCTCCCAAGCCACACCCCCTCTCCAGACCACGCCCTCTTGCTTTTGGGCTGAAACCCCAGAGAGCCAATGTAGACAACACTGAGCTAGAGGGACCAGTGGAAGACTCTGTGTAAGAAAGCTTCCTGTGTTCCTAGGACTGGGATAGCTCAGTCAGTAGAGTATGAGACTCTTAATCTCAGGTCGTGGGTTCAACAGGGGCGGAGCAACAGGGGTGCGATGGGGGCGCACCGCCCCAGGCACCATTTTGGGAAAGGGTGACATTGTGGCCACACACACCCCGGCGCGCCCCGCACTCTCACAGGATGTGCGCCACCCCACCCCACCCCACATGCCGTGCACCATGCCCTGGTGTCATCTCTCAGGGTTGGTGTCAAAATATCCACCAGGCGGTTCTGTGCTGTGGTGCTCACCCGCCTGGCGGCTTGCGCACCCCCATCAGCCTGCATGTGTACTCCTGTTCCACGGAAATCCAGTTCCGTGCAGCAAGCCTCCCTAAAGATAGCTCAGCAGCTGGGTGGGACCCTGCCCCCCAAAAGCTTAATAACTCTGGGGGATCCTAAGGTCCACTTTTGCTGTGGGGTAAACTACAGAGCCTAGGACTTGCTGATCAGAAGGTTGGTGGTTCGAATCCCTGTGATGGGGTGAGCTCCTGTTGCTCAGTCCCAGCTCCTGCCCACCTAGCAGTTTGAAAGCACGTCAAAGTACAAGTAGATTAATAGGTACCGCTCTGGCGGGAAGGTAAACGGTGTTTCCGTGCACTGCTCTGTTTCGCCAGAAGCGGCTTAGTCATGCTGGCCACATGACCCGGAAGCTGTACGCTGGCTCCCTCGGCCAATAAAGCGAGATGAGCGCCGCAACCCCAGAGTCGGCCACGACTGGACCTAATGGTCAGGGGTCCCTTTGCCTTTTAAGGTCCACTATCTGACTTTTGGCTCAGGACTCTAAACTGTGTTTTTATAATCAACTTTTATTTTGTTCTGTTTATATTGTAATGTTCTCTTGTTGCTATGGCCAGTGGCTGAGGTGAATGAAGTTGCTTCTTAGGGTAACAACTTTGGGGGACCCTTCATAAAAAATTGAAATCTGGGGGGGGGGCAAAAAAATGTCTGCACCAGCTACCACCTGACCTTGCTACGTCTCTGGGGTTCAAGCCCCGCGTTGGGCAAAAGAGTCCTGCATTGCAGGGGATTGGGACCCTTGTGGTCCCTTCCAACTCGACAGTTCTATGATAGAGATAATAATAATAGTAATAGTGATAATAATAAGCTATTATTTGTACCCCGCCCATCTGGCTGGGTTTCCCCAGCCACTCTGGGCAGCTTCCAACAAAGATTAAAAATACATCAAAATGTCACACATTAAAAACTTCCCTAAGCAGGGCTGCCTTCAGATGTTTTCTAAATGTCAGGAAGTTGTTTATTTCCTTGACATCTGATGGGAGGGCGTTCCACAGGGTGGGCGCCACTACCGAGAAGGCCCTCTGCCTGGTTCCCTGTAGCTTTGCTTCTCGCAGTGAGGGAACCACCAGAAGGCCCTCGGCGCTGGACCTCAGCGTCCGGGCTGGATGATGGGGGTGGAGACGCTCCTTCAGGTATACTGAGCACCATATTCTTTTCCCAGGTCACATCAGCCTTCTTGGGTCTTAAGATATTCTATCAGGGGATCTTGGGCAAGAAACCTCTATGGTACAGGTACATTACGTGTCCACAAAAGAGAGGTCCTTTTCTGCAATAACCCCCTAATGCTGGAATTCCTTCCCCAAAGAGACACTTCCGACACCAACATTACAATCTCTTTGGTGCTTTTCGGATTTCCTTTTGCCTCACTCTGCTCTTAACTGTTTCAGGAGTTGTTTTAAAGGCTGCTTCTTAGTTTCGCTGTGTCATGTGACATTTGTTTATAGGGTTTCTATTATTAAAGTATGTGAGAATAGTTTTATTCACACCTTTGTAGATCACCTAGGAATTCTCCTCATGCAGGGCAGTTAAGAATTTTTTTATATCAATGAATATTTTGTTGTTGTTATTATTTTTTCTTCCACCATTGTTTTTTCATATGTCTTAATTGTCTCTGGACTTTGTTTTTAACCCGGGATATTGTTAAAAAGGACCTTAATTGGTAACCTAATGGCCATGGAATTTGAACACTTCCCAGTTGAGCTTGCATTTCATTAACAGTAAACAGTCTTTCATCTTTGTAAAAATCTTTCAGATGATAACTGTTGTTTTTCTTTCCACATATGTATATTGTAGACTCTACAGTGGTACCTCTGGTTAAGAACTTAATTCGTTTTGGAGGTCTGTTCTTAACCTGAAACTGTTCTTAACCTGAGGTACCACTTTAGCTAATGGGGCCTCCCACTGCCACCACGCAATTTCTGTTCCCATCCTGAAGTAAAGTTCTTAACCTGAGGTACTACTTCTGGGTTAGCGGAGTCTGTAACCTGAAGCGTTTGAAACCCGAAGCATTTGTAACCCGAGGTACCACTGTATATTTATTTTTGAAAACTGAGTAGAACTGTAATGGATAAATTGGTGAGAGCCCAGGGACGAGAAACTTTGCCCATTTTGTCCAAATCTTGAAAGTTGTGTGAATGGATTTGTAAGCCAGTATAAAGAACAAAATTTATTTTGGTACTTTTATAAGGATGCCTATTTCAAAGTTCTCTAATGTACTCCATTGAGTACATTATTGCCAAATCTTACGCCTGCCATGTTGCTATGTTGACACCTGTTGTAATAGCTGTTTATATTTGTGAGTCCCCATCCTCCAACTGTTGGGCGGAGGTATAGCAAAGATTTGTTAATGAATGGCCTATCTGATGGGAATTGTGAATATAGGCCGGCGGGATACAAACTGCTAACATTTGAAATAAAAATAATAATTTTATAGCAAGCATCATTTTACTTGCAGCCAGTTGGTCCATAAGAGAAAGTTTCCTTTTTTCCAGCATCGTATGTCCATATTTATTGTTTTCCATACTTTGCTATAATTTGTCTGATATAATTTGTTTAAATTATGGGTAACCTGCATGCCTAAATTATCTTAAGCTTTTTCTAGCTTTTGGGATTTGTAATATTTTGGAGGAAGTTTCCTGAAGTTGCAGGAAGAGCATGAAAATACATTACTTCTGATTTTTGAAAACCTACCTTAAGTCCAGAAACATTAAAGAGGGTATCCAGTTGTATACTATAGTCAATAACCTTCCAGCATTAATTGGGTCTCATGTACGTAAAACAATATCATCAGCATAAAGTCCCAGAATACACACCTTTCCATTGGTAGTTAACCCTTTCCTGTCAGAATTTGGCATAATCTCATTGCCAGGGATTCTATAATCAGAGCAAATAATGTGATAATGGGAAACCTTGTTTTGTCTCACTGTTAAGTTGACATTTTTGTGAATCTGTATTATTTATCCTAATTGTAGTAGGTGTGATATAATAAACAGCTTCCAATAGTCTGACAAATTTAGGGCCAATTCCTTTTTTAAAAAACCACTCTGATTAAACACTTTGGTTCCACACAGTAGAATGCTTTAAATATATCTAATGATAAAGACACCAGTGGTGAGCTAATGTTTAATAATTTCCTAATGGGGTCTGTTATTTTATACCCTGGGACAAACCCAGCTTAACCCAGCTGAATATATTTCCTGATAAAAGCTTTCATTCCATTAACCATCGCTGTTGTGAAAATTTTGTAATCGGTTGAGTAGAGAAATTGGGAGATATGATTCTGCTAATGAGGGGTCTTTATAGGGTTTGGGAATTAATACAATTCTCGATGGTTTTGAGGTTGGCAGCAATGAGTCTCCAGCTAAGATATCATTGTACAGTTTAATCACATATGGGACAATTAAGTCTTTAAACATTTTATAAAACAGGAAAACCACTTTTCACCTACAAATTATAATTGGACCAGAAATTTTAAAAAGGCTGTAACCTCATCAAAGAGCAGGAGCATTTGTGTGAAATGTGTGTTATTTCTCTTTTGGAAATTTGGTAAGTGGAATGAAGCTCCTTCACCACCACCAAAAATGCCCCCATCATATATATATATGCAGTTTCAACCATGCCTACTTTCCACCATCCTCAGTCTGGAGTCCTGGCTGCTCTGGTCCTGAAGAGGATCCTGCAGGGATCCATGTAGCACCATGGAGAGCTCCTAGTGAGACACTTTTAATGAGCTGATGTAAATTGGGGTCTTTTGAGCCTCTGCTTCCAGCTCATATCTCCTAAACTCCCTTTGATGGAATGCTAGAGGAACTCTTTAAGGACCAGTATTCTGGTCCGAAGACAGAGCTGCTTCTTTTTTGTTCAAGGAATTCCCACCGCTCTTTTTTGCAGCAAACACAAATAAAACCACCCTTTAAGCTGACAAACTTATCTAATATTAGAATAT
This sequence comes from Podarcis liolepis, assembly GCF_965112155.1. NCBI lineage: Eukaryota > Metazoa > Chordata > Lepidosauria > Squamata > Lacertidae > Podarcis > Podarcis liolepis. The sequence goes on along the minus strand of NC_139569.1, from coordinate 5,275,893 downwards.
TCAGCTGTCCTATCTCAGTTTTCTGAAATTATCTAAAGAATAGGGTTGCCCCCCCTTTTAAAACCTATTATCTTTTGTCAACTTTCAAATCATCTAAGCTTGGTTTTTAGGGGAGAAGGCACCAGGCTCCATAGTCTTCTGTACCAATGCCATATTTTCGACACATTACCTTTAAAAAAACAACAACACCCTGCTTGCAAAATCTTCCCATAATGCTTTATGCAATGGAGTTCTTATAAATTCCTTTTCAAAATTTGATATTTCAGAATTAGGTTCTAATATCCAGGGTTTCTGACAGGTGTGTCCGGTCCTACCTGGAAAACGAGATGCAGTTTGGTTCCCAAGCAATGGTTTCCTACCACTTTCCAGTACGCTCCATTCTATTTTCCCCTCCCTCTGGTTTTCCATTTGAGCCCTCTGTTTATATATATGAGTGATTGTTTATTCCGGTTTTGCAACAGAGCAGCATTTCTGACATTGCCAAGGCGACCTCCAGCCCACCACAAGCTAGCAAGAGGAACGTTCTGAGAGCAAGCTAGACACCCAAAGTGGAAGAGGCGGCAACATTTTAAAAATAACCAGGAGTGTCCCTGCCTTGAGAACCAGAAAGAGCAGGGAAACAGCAAGGCTGTTGCTTTCATTGGACCAAGCCTAGAATTAGCTTGAAAGCTTGCCCTTGCAACCTTGAGAGTATTGTTTGGTCCAGTGAAAGGCCTCGCTTCCCGCTTTAGAAGTCTTAAATAGCAGCTACCAAATAACCATATATGTAAGTCAGTTGTTAAGTTATGCCAATCACCACTGTGTGACCAAGAAATAGAATCTACGGCGGAGTTACAAAAGCTTGTGCCATAATCATACATCTGTTAGTCTCCAGGTTTTACAAACCTCTTTCTTGTTTTGGGAGATAAGAGTTGTAAAGGATGCAGGGCTGTTTTAAGCATATCCGGCGCCGTGGTGCAAAGATCCCTCCAGCGCCGGCGAGCCCCCCCCCCCCATTTCCCAGAGTTGTTGACCTTTTCCCAAGCCTATGTGGGGATCGCTCTCCTCTGCGGAGGCTTGGGTGGCAAGCTGCATGCCCGCCAACCATATGGTTGACGGGGCACAGCTGGCGAGCGTGCAGGGAAAGGGGAGGCCGCCGGCAAAGCCACACAGCTCCCCCACTCGCTGAGGCGCCCCTGAGAGGCCAGCGCCCTGGCGCAACGCACCAGTAAGCCCAATAGGAAAGGCGGCTCTGAAAGGATGTAAGGAGTTACTTACTCCAGACTAAGGGGAGGTACATATCTAGCTCTCCACTCTCAACAGTAGCAAACATCTCTTTTAATTTCTTGGATCTAAACAAGTGCCTGGCATACATTTCAGTTGCTGGTGTGGTGGAGGGGGGGTCTAAAGCAGGCTTCCTCAAACTCAGCCCTCCAGATGTTTTAGGCCTACAACTCCCATGATCCCTAGCTAGCAGGATCAGTGGTCAGGGATGATGGGAATTGTAGTCTCAAAACATCTGGAGGGCCAAGTTTGAGGAAGCCTGGTCTAAAGTGTTGCATCTGGAGTTCTGTCAGAAAATGTGTCCCATAATGCATCACCACACCTTCCCACCCTACAGTTTTCTAATTTGCGTCCCCCAGTTTCCATTGCCCCCAGTTTTCTGAGTAGCACGTGCAGGAGCTCTGGGGAAATGAGGAAACAGGTGTTTGGCCTTTCCAACACCAGTTCCTTTTCTTACAGTCACACACACACACACACACAGAGAGAGAGAGAGAGAGAGAGAGAGAGAGAGAGAGAGAGAGAGGTTCTTCTCACCTAACCTAAATGGATGTATTTAAAGGAAATATGCAAATAGTGTCATTCCCTGGTATTTGTTGAGATGGGAAAAGCTTTTGAAATGCAAATGTCAGCATGGGGCATTTTTATTGGCTTCCAACCCCCAACCCCTCCTGGTCTATCTACAAGGCCGTGCATTTTCTTAACTCCAGCTATTTGCAACTTAATGAGTTTCTTCTGCTTGTCCCAATAAAAAGGGTTCCTCCGTTCAATCTCCTGTTTTTTTGTTTTTTTTTCATGCATAATTTTTTATTAGTTTCCAAAAATCAAAACACAAAATAAGCTGTTTCAATATTCATATCAATTCACCAAAAGAAAGATAAAAGACTTCCTTCAGTCATTCCACGAATCGTCCAAAATAACAGTAAACAGTATATCCGCGTTTCCATGTTTGTAATGCCTTAAGTCATTCTCATTCTTCCATTTTTTTGGCATTACCCTTTACCTCTTACAGAGCACCTCTGAAACCTACTAGTGTTGTCTGTTCATCAATTAGGCTTTCCAGATATTTCGTAAAACTTTCCCAATTTTTAACAAATCTCTGATCTTTTGTATATCTGATTTTACCTGTCATCCTGTCCATCTCCACATAATCTAATAGTTTGGATCTCCATTCCTCCGTTGTCGGTACACTCTCTTGTTTCCAGTTTTTAGCTATTAAGACCCTTGCTGCAGTTGTTGCGTATTGGAACAATTTGTAATCTTTCTTCTTTATCTCCTTTCCTACCAAACCTAGTAGAAACGCCTCGGGTCTTTTAGCAAAGGTGTATCTTAACATTTTCTTCAGTTCATTATATATGCTCTCCCAAAACTCTGTGACCTTTCAGCATTCCCACCACATATGGTAGAAAGTCCCCTCCCTTTCCTTACATTTCCAGCATTTGTTACAGGATCCGTACATTTTGGCTAGTTTAACCGGAGTCAGGTACCAACGATAAAACATTTTCATTAAGTTCTCTTTAAGTGACACACAGGCTGTAAATTTAAGATGTTGTTTCCAGAGTTTTTCCCACTCTTCTAAGTAAATGTTACGACCAAAATCTCTGGCCCAATGCGTCATTACCGCCTTGACCTCCTCGTCAGCTAGGTTCCAGTCCAGTAAGTACTTGTACATTTTTGATAATATTTTTGTATTATTCCCCAAAATCTCAATTTGAAATCTGGAATTTTTGTCGGCGTAGCCTTTATCTTTGGCGTCTTTCCTAAACATATCATTTATCTGGTGGTAGTGCAGCCAATCGTGTACTAGAGGCTTAACCTGTTCATACGGCCTTATTTTCCACTTTCCTTCCTCTTTCATTAACAGTTGTTCATAGGTTGCCCAGTTGGCTCCCATATTGATCTTTTTGATAGCCATAACCTCTAACGGAGATAACCATTGGGGTGTTCTGGGTTCTAGCATGTCTTTATACCTTTCCCAAACCTCCAACAGAGGGCCTCTAAATATATGATTCCCAAATCCTTTGTGGCCCTTCTTCCGCCCATGCCACAGATAGGCGTGCCACCCATATCGGTTATCGTGGCCCTCTAGGTCTAACACTTCACTGTCTTCTAGTTTTATCCATGCCTTAACCCAGCATAAACAAGATGCCTCATAGTATATTTTCAGATCAGGTAGGGCGAAGCCTCCCCTTTCTTTAGTATCCGTCAAAATTTTAAACTTTACTCTCGGCTTCTTCCCCTGCCAAATAAATCTGGAAATAAAACTTTACTCTCGGCTTCTTCCCCTGCCAAATAAATCTGGAAATCTCTCTATGCCAGGCTTTAAATATCTTTGTACCTTTGATAATCGGGATGTTCAATCTCCTGTTAATGCACTTAGTATTTTGGAAGCAAGGGATGCTGGTGGCGCTGTGGGTTAAACCACAGAGCCTAGGGCTTGCCTATCAGAAGGTCGGCGGTTTGAATCCCCACGACGGGGTGAGCTCCCGTTGCTCGGTCCCTGCTCCTGCCAATCTACCAGTTCAAAAGCACGTCAAAGTGCAAGTAGATCAATAGGTACCACTCCGGTGGGAAGGTAAACGGTGTTTCCGTGTGCTGCTGTGGTTCGCCAGAAGTGGCTTAGTCATGCTGGACACATGACCTGGAAGCTGTACGCTGGCTCCCTCAGCCAATAAAGCGAGATGAGTGCCGCAACCCCAGAGTGGTCACGGCTGGACCCAATGGTCAGGGGTCCCTTTACCTTTACCTTTACTGCATGCACCCACACTTGAATAAGAAGTCCCAAACATTATAGTCTTTCCATATAGTAAGCATGCTGCAACCTCCCTCTTGCTGTTTTCAGACCTTTTCCAGCTCCACAGCTCCTTGCTTGAGATGTCGCAACCAGAGCAGAGTCACTATCCCATCTGGGATTGCTAGGAGAGCATCCCAGCTCAGAAAAGATGTCCCAAGCCTGAGTTTTGGGTCACGGCGACACCTGCTTGTTAGGATATTTCCGTTCCACCTTAAAAGGGAGCAGGATGTTTGTGTCACAGCCTGCGTATTTCCTGTTCACAGGATGTTTATGTTTGCTATTGCTTTCGTTTCGCTCTCTCTCTGTCCGAGACACTGTCGCAGGCAGTCATGTCTTTTTTTGTTCTGATCAACGCTGAATAAAAGCTTGTAAATAATGCTCTCCTGAGTGCAACTTCTGGCTGTGCATTATCTGCTGATAAGAGTGTGCATGAGCCCTGGAATGTGGCAAGGTATTTTCAGGAAACTCGTGTTGCTAATCGCTCATACTGCGTGACTACGGGAGATCGATGGACGTCCGGCAGACGGCTTGGGGCCATGATGGACTTTATCTCCCTGGCAGTATCCCAACACTGCTTTGATAACTTTTGAATGGGCCAGACCCATCCTCTGTTTCTCCAGCTCTGCCGCGACCTGGGCCAGCCTTTTCCCCAACCTGGCGCCTTTCAGGTGCTTTGAACTACAACTCCCAACAGCCCCAGCCAGTGAATCACGTGGTCCAAAATACCCAGAGGGCCCTCTCATTGAGAAAGGCTGGCCTGGGATGAAAGCCATATGGAATCTCTCTGGCTTTGGGGTTTTGTTTTCTTCCCTTGGCCTAGTTGTCGTTCGTTTGTTTTATTGGAACTTCGCATCTGTGATCCAAGACTTCCTGTCAAATGAAACCTGGTCAGAAAATGAGAAATTTCACCTCCACTACCAGCGCTAATCTGTTCCTGCAGTCAAACCCCCTTAGGAAAACAACGAGTGTTAAATCTCCAACTCACAGCTCCTCTTTGGCAAGCGCTGAAGCCGAATTTGCATTCCTCCTACTTATATGTAAATTCCCTTGGAAATGGCAGGTTCAGGGCTATTAACATATTTTCCATTCCGGCCATTCTTATTTTAATTAGCTTAAAGTAATTAGTTCTAATTCATCATCCGGTTTCCCCCTTTACATATTTTGGGTTATTTACATCCATTACTAAGTAACAATTTTATGTAATTATGTGCCACTCGTTGCCCTTTATTTACATAACTTCCCTCACTTAGGCATGGAAAGTGGGGGGTTCCCCCCTCTTCCCTTTTTCTGAATTTCAACATACCCTCCAAATTCTGGCTTCTGTGCTCTTTGGAATTCACCAATGCCATTGGATTTCTGTGTTAGATGTTCATCTAGGGCTGATGAAATCATCTTCTTCTTCTTTGGCGATCTTTCATAGCCAAGTGAGACTGTCTTCCATAAACATGGTTTTAACAATGAGTCCATAAGTGACTGTGGAGGCCAATTCTGGATCCCCACAGTGGGGACATTGGTTTCTGGGTGGGAGTTGATCACGGTGAGGGTTTGCCAAGTATGCCTTCCTCTTAGCACGTTTCTCCCTTGCATCCTGAGTTTGAGAGTCTTCAAAGTCCACAACACCTTTGGTAAAGGCTGTTCTCCAATTGGAGCGCTTGCAGGCCAGTGTTTCCCAATTGTTGGTGTTTATACTACATTTTTTAATATTTGCCTTGAGACAGTCTTTAAACCTCTTTTGTTGACCACCAGCATTATGCTTTCCATTTTTAAGTTCAGAATAGAGTAGTTGCTTTGGAAGGCGATCATCAGGCATCCGCACAACATGACCAGTCCAACAAAGTGGATGTTGAAGAACCATTGCTTCAATGATTCCATCACTGATGGAATCACAGCACAGTAGGCACACCATGGGAAGACTGTCGTGCCCTGACTACAGCTTTCACCTTCCCTCACCATTGGCTAAGCTGGCTGGGGCTGATGGGAGTTGGAGTCCAACCATGCACTGGCTACCCATTTGCTACCAGGCCAGGTTCAAGGTTTTGCATCAATTTACAAAGCCCTTAACAACTTGGATCCAAGATACATGCCTGATTCTTGACCAGGGCCGTCTTAAGCATATCTGGTGCCATGGTGCAAAGATCCCTCTGGTGCCCCACCCCGGCAACTCTAAAACAAGGGAGAGGGCGGTGGAAAATGTCTTCTGCCTCCCTCACTGCCCCGATCCCCGGTGTGGCGGCAGCGATCAAGTAGGAAAATGTGCTGGCGGACATGCTGTCCAGCATCAGGGCGCCCGAGAAGGTAGCCCAGGAAGGCTGTGCGCTGCCTTTTGCCAGGAAGCAGGAGGAGGACAATGACCGGGAGCAGGGCTTGGGAAGGAAGCTGCACTCCCACCCGCCATATAGTTGGTGGGGTGCAGCTGGCAGGCGTGCAGGGAAAGGGGAGGCTGCCGGCAAAGCCACACAGCTCCCCCACTCGCTAGGGCACCCCCGAGAGGCCAGCGCCCTGGTGCAATGAACCACTAACACCAATGGGAAAGACGGCTCTGTTCTTGACATCACTGCCCGACAATGGGAGGTCTTGGGTGGAGACACTCTTCCTGATAAGCCATGGCTCAGATGCCCAGCTCATATCCATGCTACTGTGAGCTCATTCTTGATCCAAGTTGATCAAGGGTCTGGAAACCAAGCCTTATGAGGAATGGTTGAGGGAGTTGGGTATATTTAGCCTGGAATTCTTGGAGATTTTTAAGCAGAGGTTGGATGGCTACCTGTTGCGGATGCTTTAGTTGTGGTTCCTGAATTGCAGGGTTTTGAACTAGATAGCTCTCAGGGACCCTTCCAACTCTACAATTCTGTGATTCTGTGAATTCCCTCCTGGCAGAGTTTAGACGTGCTCCTCTCTGTTGAACGTCTGATGCTTGGTCAATACCTTCTTCTTCTTCTTCTCTTATTTCACTGGGAATTTTAAGTAAGCTTTTCAGATTTCCATGGTTAATTTGGTTAGTTCTAACTGCTTTTTTCTTATCATACATCACTTGGAAACCATGGTGTTAAGGTTGCCATATTTTGAAGAGCAAAAAAGAGAGCGCTATGACGACCATTCAAAGCAAATAGTAAATGGAATTTTTCTCAAATTTTACCCTTGAAAAAGAGAACATGTCCTAAAAGACAACAAAATGAATTGGACTCCTTGGCAGGTTTAGAATAAACCTACACAAATTTATTGATTGTTAATATAGTAGACTGATAATATAAGGATTTATACAATTTTACAGTATGCAGAGAATAATATGTGTTGAGAAATCAGAGAGAGGAGCTGAGGGAAGTCTCGGGGGGGAGGGAGGTTTGATGGCGAGGTGGGGGGAAAAGGGGGAAAATAATGAATATGTTTTGATATTTTGTTATGTTGAAATTGTTAATAAGAAACTTCAAGAAAAGAAAAGAAAAAGAGGACATGTCCTGGAAAAAGAGGGCACATGGCAACCCTATAAGTAGTATATAAACTGTCGGAGTCTGTATTAATTCCAGGAGGGTACCGTGTCAGTAACCTGTCCTCTCCACCGCATTTCTTCTCCTGCTTCAGTCTTAACAGCCAGAGGGATGCTTTGAGCAGCCCCTAGTAGCAAAATCTGGGTCTGCTGTTGTGTGTATATGGAACTCCATCTCTCTAGTGTATATTTCTGTATGGTGTACATGTCTCCAAAGATGTGTTTGACCTCGTTCATGAGCAGCATTTTCACAAGTTTCACACCGAAGGAAACACAGCCACTTCTAGATACCTGACAGCAGTAGAGGAGATGAGCTGTAAGGGTTAAGAAGTCTGTAGCGTTTGCCTTTAAACTGGCATTCCCCCCATAGTCAAAGGCCACCGTGATAAATAAAATAATGAGACCTACACACCCATAAAGATGAATGTGTTCTATACAGGTTAAAATGGGGATGGGGTACTTAGGGAAGACTGTAGGAATTTAAATTGTGGATTTGAACAACCCCGAACAATGTGCCAAGCATGCAGATACATGTTCCACTTGCATGCTTCCAAATACCTCCAGCAATGCCACATAACACCCACTCCACATTGGTAGGAGATCCATCTGCTAGCATGGTAGCAGCTACACCTTCGAACTCCCTGCCTGTTGACATTAGGCAGGCACCTTCACAGCCCTTTCCCCCCAAGCCTGCTAAAAAAAATAAATAGTTTAGACAAGCCCACCCAGATATCTAACGGGACGCGGGTGGCGCTGTGGGTTAAACCACAGAGCCTAGGGCTTGCCGATCAGAAGGTTGGCAGTTCGAATCCCCGTGACGGGATGAGCTCCCATTGCTCGGTCCCTGCTCCTGCCAACCTAGCAGTTCGAAAGCACGTCAAAGTACAAGTAGATAAATAGGTACCACTCCGGTAGGAAGGTAAACGGCGTTTCCGTGTGCTGCTCTGGTTCGCCAGAAGCGGATTAGTCATGCTGGCCACGTGACCCGGAAGCTGTACACCGGCTCCCTCGGCCAATAAAGCGAGATGAGCGCTGCAACCCCAGAGTCGGCCACAAATGGACCTAATGGTCAGGGGTCCCTTTACCTTTACCTTTTACCCAGATATCTAGGATGCTGATGTGTGTGTTTTTAGTTGCCTGCTGGTTTTAATTTTAGGGATGTTTTAAATAGTTGTGCAATTTGCTTTTAGCACTAATTTTATTGTTCTGCTCTTTTAGTCAACCGCTTCAGGGTTGTTGTTTTTTTAAAAAAACCACAAGCAGCATATAAATTGTATGAAATTGATTGATAAATAAATAATATTCATTTTGGCAGCAGCCCACTAAGAGAGGTGCTGAGCGCCACACCTCTACAGCTCACGCATATCTGATAAATTCAAGGTCAATGGGAAATGGCTATAGAGCAGATGTTTCAATGAAAATTATTCCAGGTTCCGTCTCCACCAACAGCTAAGACTGCAGGACTGTTAGCGCTCACTCAACTGTCGGGTCTTAAGCTCCCACACTTGCTTTTCCATTAAAGAATCCTGGAAGAACTCAGTTTTCACTAATTTTGTTGTGAGCTGCCCTTCACAGACTAATGAGTGGATCAGAAGGCAGCTATCCATTGGATTTTGCACTTCTTCAATGCATTTCTCAGCTCAAAAAAGCATTTAGAAACACAGGTTGTGCGAGAAAAGCAAATTTTCAACCATGGATTTCTGTGCAGATTTAGTAAAGGAGGAAGGGAGAAGGACAAAGTGGGTTTATGGGTGACCACATGCAAAAGCGACTTGGACCAGAAAACAGGGTGACCCCATTTCCACCCCCTGCTTCCTCCGTGTGGCCTCCTTTTAAGCTTTCATGTCTCGTTGGGAGACCTCTGTGCTTTCGATTCCAATCATACTTTTGGTAACACACCAACTATTTTCTGCCAATTGGTCTGTGCTTCTAGCGCTGAACCAAATTACATGTTTGAGGCTCGATTGCAACGCGATGGCATCTTCACCGCTTATGAGTCAGTGGTATCGAGGTTCGTAATCTGGAAGGAATATAATAGGAGCTATATTAAGTTTTATAGACTGAGGATTTTTTTGTCAAATTATAGCCACAGTCCAAGAGAGATATTACTTGCATATCTTATGGTCCCCTTTGATCCTTCCTGTTCTATCCTGAAACCAATTTGTTTCTCTGGCCCATCCCACTTTTTTGCTTGATGACTTTTTCTGGGTCGAAACCCATCAGTTTCACCCGATGTTCTGCTGGATTGCTAGATCTCAAGGGCAGCCTCAACTCAAGAAGCCCAGAGATTCATCAGCACAAAGTTATATATTTCTTATTGTAGAGGAGAATTCTCATTAACACTACTGGAATTGGAGAGGGGTAATTTTCCTCCTCGCATTTGTACAATCCTCTTTTAAAACTGCTGGCCATAACACCTATCTGCTGCCAGCTCCTTCTTCTTCCCCTCTCACTCTCTCCTTTTGAATCTCAGCCCTGACTGCAACTAATTCCAGGAAGTCCTCCCCTAAAAATGAGCGTCTCTATGGAACTTGCAGACACAGTATGTGGTGGCAAGGGAGGGTACCACTAACCTAGAGGGATTTAACCAGGGGTTGGTCAATGCCATTAAATAGTAGAGGAGGAGGAGTATCAATGGCCGCTAGTCGTGATGGCTATACAAAGACTCCATGTTCAGTAGTAGTCTACCCTTAGGCGCATGTGGCAGCTGCTGTAAGGCTGGGAAATGGTGGCAAGCTCTTCGGGACAGAGCTGTGTTTGCAATGCCTGGCTTACCACCAGAAAGTTATTTCTAATGTTTAGCAGGAATCTCCGTTCCTGCCCTTTGAATCCATTGGTTAGGCTCTGTAGTGGTTGGGAGTTACTCATGCGTAATCCTGCCCCGTTTGAGCATCGGATTGCCTGGTTAAACCCTCCGGACTGCACAGCCCATCTCAGCGTGGCTGCCCTTAGTCACTCGTAGAATCTGTCTGTGGGTGTTTCTTAAAGCGTTGCCAACATAAGAGTTGTTTGACGCCCAATCGTTTCCGCCTCTCACTGCGCGGGAGTCTCCTGCGCAGGGTGGGCGTGGGCAGTGGGGTGCTTGGGCTCTCCTCGCTAACTTCCAATGAAGAGTCCTGAAGCCCCTGCACCTCCCTGTCCCGTTGCTCTCCTGGATCCCTGGTGTTACACTCATTCTCTTCCCCTCTTTCCCAGCTGAGTCTCCCCCTAGCGCTAGGACCTTCCCCTGCAGAATCAGAGACCCTCTCCTTCTCCCGTGCCTCTGATGGCAGTTCCTTGACAGGCTCCTACCCTCTGGAGCAGCAGAAGAGGAGTTTGCTCCATCTTCCATGGGACAGCCCTTCAGGTACTTGAAGTTGGTTCCCATATCACGTCTCAGTCTCCTCTTCTCCAAGCTAAATTTATCCAAATCTCTCAACCGTTCCTCATAAGGCTTGGTTTCCAGGCCCTTGATCATCTTGGTTGCCCTCCTCTTAAGAAGGATATGGACAAGCTGAACAGGACATAGGACTTCAGGTGGGGTCTGACCTAGGCAGACCAGAACTAAACTTCTGTTGATGCAGCCTAGAATTGCATCTGTCTTTTTTTGCTGCTGGGTCACACTGTTAACTCAAGTTAAGCTGGCGGTCTACTAAGACGCCTAGATCCTTTTGGTTTTCAAGCTAGGTTTTCCCCATCCTATATTTGTGCACCTGATTCTTCCTGCCTATGTGCAGAACTTGGCATTTGTCCCTGCTGTTAAACCATTGGTCCATTGACTTGAGTGCTGTCTATGCTGGTTGTGGCAATCGATGGTTTCAGACTGAGGTCTCTCTCTGGCCTACATGGCGATGCTTGAGATTGAACCCAGGATCTTCTGTATGCAACTTAATCATCTAACCACTGATCTATGTCCCTTCCCTAATTCAGCAGAGGTTCTGGACCTCTAGCTGGCTTGGGTCTTAATGAAGGAAAAGGACAAGGAAGAACTGGTTGTTCTTTGGAGAAACAGGCCTTTTGCATAAATTTGAGCCTCGTGGGGTGCCATAGGAATGTGGTCAATCAATCTCTTGCCTTCCAGCTCCCGTGTTAGATGAACAAATTCACTAAAGAGGCAGAGAGGTCTTTGTGAACAACGTGGCGTTATTATTATTTCTCCCTTTCCTTTTTCTTTGCATAGTTTTTACACAATAGTTAGTCAGCCCTCTGGGGGGAAGAAAAGAAAAAGAGAAACCTTCTCCTTATCTCAGGATTCTTCAAGTGATTTTACCAGCAGGAGGCTTTGGCAGCAGCTCTTTTGTGATCCAAACATGGGTGCCGGGAACTCTGCAAAGAGGATTTCTCTTTCAGAAACTATTTATAAATTACAACCTATCTCCCTCTTCTACCACCCTTCAAGCTGATCTGCTAATCACACATTGCAGCATTTAACCAGCTTCCATATGTCAAAAGGACTTCATATGGCAGCCTTCGCCAACCCGGCGCCCACCAGATGTTTGGGCCGGATGGGTGTTGTCACCCAAAAACATCTGGATGGGGGCCAAGGTGACAGAGGTTGTTCAAGAGCCTTATAATTTCTTCCTGTGCCTTGCGTCCTGCCCCAAAATGGCAGTAGGTGTACTTTCTGGTGAGGAAAGAAGTGAACATTTATTGTTGTTGATGTTTAGTTGTTCAGTCGTGTCCGACTCTTCGTGACCCCGTGGACCAGAGCACGCCAGGCACTCCTGTCTTCCACTGCCTCCCGCAGTTTGGTCAAACTCATGTTCGTAGCCTTGAGAACACTGTCCAACCATCTCGTCCTCTGTCGTCCCCTTCTCCTTGTGCCCTCCATCTTTCCCAACATCAGGGTCTTTTCCAGGAAGTCTTATCTTCTTGTGAGGTGGCCAAAGTATTGGAGCCTCAGCTTCAGGATCTGTCCTTCCAGTGAGCACTCAGACTATATTGGGGGGGGGGGCAAAATGAACGAATTCCTATGCCCCACAAATAACCCAGAGATGTATTTTAAATAAAAAGGCGCATTCTACTCATGTAAAAACACACTGATTCCCAGACTGTCCATGGCAATTGGGTCAGATCTGGCCCCCGGGCCTTAGTTTGCCTTCCCATGCCCTAAATGGCCTCAACCCAGTAGACCTAAACGTCTCCACCCCCATCATTCAGCCTAGACACTGAGGTCCAGCTCCAAGGGCCTTCTGGTGGTTTCCTCACTGTGAGAAGTGAAGTTTCAAGGAACCAGGCAGAGGGCCTTCTCAGTAATGGCGCCCACCCTGTGGAACGCCCTCCCGTCAGACGTCAAAGAAAGAAACAACTATCTCACGTTTAGAAGACATCTGAAGGCAGCTCTGTTTAGGGAAGTTTTTAATGACTGGTGTCTTAATGTATTTTTAATCTTTTGTTGGAAGCTGCCCAGAGTGGCTGGGGAAACCCAGCCAGATGGGCAGGGTATAAATAAGAAATTATTATTATTATTATTATTATTATTAGCCTCATTGGGTGTCCATGAGTGTCTAGTTTTATGAAAGAAGGAGAAAAACATTTCTCTACCCACTTTCTCCAAGCCACGCATAATTTTGTTCTAACTCCATGATCGGTTATCCCTTTGGCCTGCCGTATGAACCGAACTGATTGTTTCCATTTACAGGGAGGTAGCTGTGTTGGTCTGCATAGTCGAAACAAAATTAAAAAAATTCCTTCCAGTAGCACCTTAGAGACCAACTAAGTTAGTTATTGGTATGAGCTTTCGTGTGCATGCACACTTCTTCAGATGCGTGCACACGAAAGCTCATACCAATAACTAACTTAGTTGGTCTCTAAGGTGCTACTGGAATGAATTCTTTTATTTTGATTGTTTCCATGAAATATCTTACTCGCTAGATCTCCTGCCTCAGAATGGTTTTGTTTGCAGAGTTTGATTTGCTGCTTTCACGGTTGTCTTGTTGGATTGTAATTACATTTTTTAATCTATTTTTATTTGTACGTCACTCAGAGAGCTGTTGCAGTTGGGCAGCTGATAAATGGATGAATGGATGAGTGAATAAAACACCTTATGTGGTATAGGAGTCATCAATTTGAGCACCGCTTTCTCTTGTATGAATCAATCTCCCTGAGTGTTGAAATCAGCACCAGAGAACTTTCCCTGCACCCCACTGTGGGGGTTTTTTTGGGGGGGAGGTGTTTGGCCAGTGAGGCCTTCTCTGTGATGGCGCCTAGCATGTAGAACTCGCCTCCTGGAGAAATCCACCAGTAGCTCTTCTGCTTTATAGAAGGGCAGCTGAGAACATAGAAAGAGTCAGGTCTTTGGTCTATCTAGCTGACCAATGTCTACACTGACTGGCAGTGGCACTTTGGGTTTGAGGCAGAGGTCTCTTCCCTAGAGATGCCAGGAATTGAACCCAGAACCTCTGCCCAGGCCTCCTAACTTCTGGCGGTTGATGTTTTAAATGGGTCCTGTTCTCTGTGGGTGGATCTACACACAAGGGAAAAAATGCTATAAATAAGTCAGAAATTAAATTGTTATAACAAAAAACAAAAAAAACCCCACTATGGAAAATCTCTTAGAAATGTTTTTTTGCTCTCTGGTGCCAACTGGTGCTGCATGTTTATAACGCATTCAAAACGCTGTTTCTTGACTAATGTAGCTGAGTCCTGTGTTTTCTTACCCTGATTTTTTCGCTGTAGTGATATGAGTTTTAGGGAGAGGGGGATGAGTCTGGATAATATCCTGGGCCCCTTCCAGGCCTACTTAGAATCTAGCAGAAGAGGCTGCGGTACAAGCCATAACAGTTCCTTTGTTAAGGGAATGGCTTTGGCTGGCCAGTGAAGTGTCACCATTTGCCATGTCCAAAGAGGTTGCTCTGTTGCCATAGAGACAAATGCGTGAGCCTTTTCCCACCTCACCCATCAACCTAGGATGGAGAACAATAGGCCAAGGGGGTCTGTGCATGAGAGAATGGGGCATGTGAGTTTGGGTTGATATTGGGAGCTGGGGAGACACAGAGAAACATTTGCTTTGTGCTGGGCCCTAAACTTTGACCTGGAGCTTGCCTGGAAACCTTATGGGGGAACAAGATCTGCTGTTGTGAGCGCCTCCACCCTATGCTCAGGTTGTGCATGTGTGTAAATAAAAGCATAAATCCTAAAGACGCCGCAGTCTCCATTTCCGAACCTTGGAAAAGCACAAGCAACTCTGGAGTCTCTCGCCACTCGGAGATTAGGGTCCATGCAAAAGCGTATTTATTATTTACTTTAATGTTTTATAGCTTTTTGGTCCATTGTCTTAATTAGGACAGTGGGTGGAGGCTAAAAATGGAAGGATGCTGCTATTGTTTTTGCCCTGGCTCTGGGTTTCCCTGGAAGCATAATTCTGGCCAGACCAAAGCACACCGCTGAGCTACGCGGACTTTTGATCTGATCCCCTGTGGTTCTGACGATTGATGCTTTGCCCTGGTGATACAGATAATCGCCCCCCAAAATGTGGCCGGTGTACATTTGCCCTGTCCTTACTTTCTTTTGAAGAGCACCCTCGTCAAAGTATTGGACTCAGCAAACCTGAGATCGTCTTCCCCACCTCCCTCTTGCCCTTTTGCTCTTGACCCCCCCATACCCCCCACCCCCAAGTGTTCCTCTCCTCTACCGGAGATTCAGGCAGAGCTGTTTGCTTAATGCACACAGCAGCTCTTTGAGAAGGAAAAGAGAATGGACAGTGGAACGGCACAGATGTGTCACTGTGCAGTGATTTCCGCTTCGCCTTTGAGTCCGGTACCAGCAAACCTCGACTCTGAATGTGAGATCAGAAGGGAAGGAAGAAGGGCCCCGTTTGTTCCTTCTCGCATTGTGACAAAACGCTGGAATGTGATGGGAGATTAGCATTGGGAAGGAGCCAGTTTGAAGAAGGCTGGGCTTGGCTTCATGCCTTATCCTCCCTCCCTCTTCTCCTCCATAGCTAACAGTCAGGCTTTTTCTCTTTTGCCCACAAACCTTCCAGCGTGAGGGTAGGGATGGGCACATCAACCAAAGCCCACCCCGTTTTATTTTGGCTGGCACTCAGTCAAAAAACTCTGTCCCATTAAAAAAAAAAGATGCATGAAAATTTTGCATTTAAACTGTATGCATTATTGTATGCCATTCCCCCAAACTTGCATTTTTCAAAACATTAAAATGCACATTTTAGGTGCATTGCAAAATCTGGACAAGCATATCATTTGACTGGGAGTCATGTTCTTTTTTAAAACAAACAAACAACTTTTATTGGGTTTTGTGAAAGATGCTTTGAGTTCCCATGGGGAGGAAGTGGCAAATAAATGTAATAAATAATAAATATTAGAGGGCTTCCAGTAGTGATCTTTATTATAGAAAAAGGGATGCTGCCAGGACCTCCCTGGTTTTGCTCGTGCAATGGATGAAGGTCTGGGCGATAGGAAGCAGCCTTTGTCGAGAGTTTACTTTCTAAGCAAAGTCCCGTTTAATTGACTGCTTCGGTATGTCAGAAAGTCCATCAGCTATTTATCTCTCATCCACGCAGAATATTCTCTCGCTTTGGCTTTGACGGACAGGGAAGAGCAGGAACAGCTGTAGATTCGGCTCCTTTTCGCCTGACATAATGAAGGCCCAATTAAGAATGAACTAACTGTGCCTTCCCTTCTTCTTCTTTTTCACTTCTCCTCCTTCGGTTTTGCTAAGGCTTTTCCATGAGTTTCCTTTGGCACCTGCTCTCTGTGGCTTTGGCGCTTCCCGCTGGGCAGGCAAATGGGCAGGGCTGTGTTGATGCTGGCATAGTTGGGCATCTGCCAAGGGCCCACCCCCTAGCCCCACTCCTCCTCCTCTTTGACATGGGGACCTAGAAGATGTGGGGCTTCCCTTGCGCTTGACCCAGAAGCTGCACTTCATAGAAATGTCGAGTTGGAAGTCGTCCTGAGCTTCATCTAGCGCCAACCCCCTGCAATGCAGGAATCTCAGCTAAAGCAGATGCCAACTCTTTTTTATTATTAAGAATAATTTTTATTAAGAATTTCAGCATAACAATTTATCAAAGACATATCATTCTCATCACCCCCTCTAATTTTCCCTCCCCCCTCCCCAAGAAAAACCTACCCTCCCACCCCCACCTGGACTTCCCTCAGCTCCTCTCTCTGGTTTTTCAGCACATTTTATTCTCTGCATATTATAAAATTGTAAAGATCCTTAAATTATCTGTCTATATATTACCAATAATAAATTTGTGTTTCTTTATTCAAAACCTGCCAAGGAGTCCAGTTCATTTCGTTGTTTCTTTAAGTACTTTGTAAAAGGTTCTCATTCTTCTTTAAAGTCACAGTTGTCCTTATCACAGAGTTTGTGTGTCAATTTTGCCAGTTCCACATAGTCCATCAATTTCCCTTGCAACAGTTTTTTTGTCAGGATTTCTTCGTTCTTCCATCCTTGTGCTATTAAGACTCTTGCCGCCGTTGTCGCATACATGAATATGTTCTTCAATTTCCTTGACAGGTCTTTTCCTACAATCCCTAACAAAAATGTTTCAAAATAAAAAAAATCCTTCCAGTAGCACCTTAGAGACCAACTAAGTTAGTTCTTGGTATGAGCTTTTGTGTGCATGCACACTTCTTCAGATTCTTCGTGCATGCACACGAAAGCTCATACCAAGAACTAACTTAGTTGGTCTCAAGGTGCTACTGGAAGGATTTTTTTTTTATTTTGACTATGGCAGACCAACACGGCTACCTATCTGTAACTGGAAAAATGTTTCAGGCTTTTTTACAAATGTTAATTGAAACATTTTCTTCAATTCATTGTATATCATTTCCCAGATTTTTAAAATTTCACTACAATCCCACCACATATGATAAAAAGTCCCTTCTTCTTCCTTACATTTCCAACATATATTTGAACCAGTTTTGTACATTCTTGCTATCTGTACTGGTGTTATATACCATCTATACATCATTTTCATGTAGTTTTCTTCCAGCAAAGAGCAATCTGTAAATTTCCTAGCAGATGCTAACTCAACGCACCCCTCTTTCACAAAACATCACCTGCCTTTCTAGGGTGAGATAAGGCTGGAAGTGGCATGCAATGTTTGCACAGTGTAGGAGGATGGCATGAGAGTTACAAAACGCAGGCACACAAAAACCGAGCCTGATGCTTTCTATCTAAAAGGTTAAATGCAATTAATATTAGGACAGTTGGGACAAAATCTATATCTAATATCTAACATTCAATCAAATGTCACAGTTTTTAAATCATTCCCACAGCAAACTATGCTCAAGCTGGCTTAGAACATAATAAATACAGCAAAGTTTAGATCATCAATACATTAATGAGAAAGACTGTATCCTCCCATATAACCTGCCTGGGCTCTGAGATCTTCAAAGGCGGCTCTCCTCTCAGTCCTGCCAGGCTAGCTCCCTCCTTGCTGTTCCTCTACCATCAGCTGAAGACTGGCTTACGAACTGACTGGTTTTCTTTTTCTTTTGTAAAGGAAATGGCTTTTAAATAGTGCTGTGCTGTTTTCATTATCTGAATTTTACTAGATGCGTTCTAAGTCTATTAGAGTTTAATTGCTTTTAAAACAATTGTCTGCTATACTTTTTTTTTTAGCTTTTTGTATTTTATCTGCGTCGTTTCAATTGGTGTAAGCTGTCTTGAGTCCCAGTCTGGGGAAATGGTGGGGTGTCAATAAATAATACAACAACAATAACAACAATTTGTGAGAACAGAGACTGAAGTATGTACAAGCAGCCTGGGCTGGCTGTAGAGCACAAGCCTGGCGTTTGAAAACATGCATGCAATCCAGAAATCTCAACATTTAATTCCTCCCCCCACTCCCCAAAAAGGCTTAATCTGAAGCTGTCCAGCTGTGGTTTATAAGTACCAATCTATTGCTTTGCAAGTTTGTAATTCCAATGCCCTTAAAGCGTAATGATAGCTAATCTATCTGCAGGGGGCCGGAGAGCCGCTCAGCTTTGCTGAGACATTAAGGAAGATACTGTAAGCTGGCGACAGAAGAAACAGAAGGCTTTATTATAGAAATGTGCTCCCAGGAGTCCAGCGCATTCCTCTGTTCTCTGGGTGGTGCAGGGCTTGGCTATTATTCCAACTGTCGTTCACCAAGACGCTTATTTGCAGTGCTTATTTCCAGAGCATTGAATAAATGCCTCTCCTTTTCAAGAGGGAGAACGGCGACAAGGGGTTTTTAATTTTTAGCAGTTCTCAGCCCACATGGCCGTGCCTCTGTCAGCTGAAAGAAAAAAGCACCAGTCTTTCTGGACCAAGTAGATTGATGTTACAGGAAACATGGGGTGGGGAGGAGAAAGGGAGAGATTTCGCAGCCAGGGAGGTGGGAAAGGCTGACTTGGAAGCCTTTGACTTCTCCCGTGATAGATTAACAACCTATATCGCGGTGCAACTCAAAGATTTGCAGCTCAGTGTAGGGTTACCAGGTCAGGAGCACCCAAGACCTTGAGATTTCAGGGCGCAAACCTGAGACCTAGGGGCAGCCCTTGATGATGTCATAGAGTGGCCCCGAGCGATGACACAGGTCAGGCCCTGGAGATGGGGGTTAATTAGGAGAGGGCAGCCGTGGAGGGCAGCCCCCAGCACAAGTATCTATGCTGTGATTGGCAGCAGGCAACTGCTGAACTGAAGCTTGGAAGCTGCATTCACACTTTTCTTTTTTCTTTTTTAATTGCTTTATTGAACTTAAAAAAGTTTTCTTAATATATTGTAATGGGTATGACTTACTCGTGCGTAAACTGGTGCCTTTCTCGGTTAATTTGCCTTGTTAAAACTTTCTGACTGCACAGCCCCTTCTCATGGTGGCTGCCTCAGTCACTGGCAGAATCCGTCAGTGGGCGTTTCTTGAACATCTTCCAACATAAAAGTTGTTTGACACCCAGTCTCCTCCTCCTCTCACTGCGCGGGAGTCTTCTGCGCAGGGAAGGCGTGGGTAGCGGAGGACCTGGGCTCTCCTCACTGATGTCCAGTGAAGAGTCCTGGAGCCCTCTCTCCAATTCCCCCGTCTGCCCCCCTTTATCCCTGGTGTTGCGCTGATTGGCTTCCCCCTCTACTGAGCTGTTTCTCCCCCTGCTGCTGGGTCCTTCGCCAGCATCATCTGGGAGCCTCCCCTTCGCCTCTCCCTCCGATGTCAGTTCCCTGACATCCATATATTAAAGACACTCTCCCACCTGGAGTTTCAAGCCCTGCACCTGCCACCTGCAGGGGGACAGGCAAACCTGGAGACTTCAGGTCACACTTGGAGGTCTGGCAACCCTATCTCAATACTATTTTTATTTATTTACTGTTATTATTATTATTATTATTATTATTATTATTATTATTATTATTATTACAACATCTATGTTCCATCTCCAACCCAACCTCCAGGGAGGCATACAGACTTCCCTCCCACTCCATTTTACCCTAACAACCCTGTGAAGTAGTTAGGCTGAGAGATGTTGACCGGTCCAAATCCACTCAGTGGGAATTCAAATCCTGGCCTCCCAGATCCCGGTGTTTATTCCTGCTTTATAAGTAGGGTTGCCACCTTTGTTCTGGCAAAATACAGGACAGGGCAGGACAAAGGCAGTTGGGGAGCGATTTTTTTTTCATATTTGTTGTTGAAGTGACTTCAAACCAACGCATTACAGTGGATGCTCGGGTTGCAAACGTGATTCATGTGGGAGGCACATTCGCAGCCCGCAGCATTCACAATCCGCAGTGGCGTGTCTGCACATGAACAGGTTCTGATTCGGCGCTTCTGCGCATGCGCAAAGCACGATTTAGCGCTTCTGCATATGCGCAACTGCCAAAACCCGGAAGTACCCCATACGTCTGGGTTTTGGTGGTCCATTACCCCCAAAAAATGCAACCTGAAGCATCTGTAACCCGAGGTATGACTGTACAATTTATTGCAGCCTAACAGAATGGCCCCTCTGGGATTTGTCACACATGTGCGCACAAACACATACACACAAATTTGTAAATCTGTCCATGCCTGGCTTCCCAGAACTTAAATGCATGACCTTTCACACACCCTTTCCAACCCTTGCATTTGGAGAGGATCCCTAACTTGGCAGAGAGAGACAGAGAAAGAGAGAAAGCAGGATGACCTGAAATACAGGACATAGCATTTTACACTGAAATACGTGACAATCCTGTATTATACAGGACAGGTGGAAACCCTATTTGCAAGCTGGGAAAGGGGACCTGAATTACCTAAGGTGGTCATCTGAATTTATTGCTAAGCAGAGTGTAGTGACTGTAGCAATGTGGAGACTTTTCATGCCAGAGGATACTTGGGATCACCTACCTTGCTGCCTTTGAAAAACCAGCCTGTCTGTTACTGAGAGGTCATGCCTGCAGTTCCATAGCCTTGGATCACAGTCTTATGCAGAGATGGATAACTTGTGGCCCTCCAGATCCTTCTCATCACCCCTGATCGCTGGCCATGCAGGGACTGATGGGAACTGGAGACCAGTGACCTCTGGAGGTCCACAGGCTCCTCATCCTTGGTCTAGTTCCCACTGAGATGAACCACCTGTGGTGGGACTGCAGCATGTCAGGCTGCAGGCCAAAGCTTAGGTAGTGTGGATGCTGTAAGAATAAAATGGAGAGAGGGAGAACCATGAGCATCACCTTGAGTTCCTTGGGGGCAAGACATGATAGAACTGTTGTTGGCATCTGTCTGTCTGGAGAAGTCTCTTCTCCTCCAGAAGAACTTGGGCTTCTCAGACAACAAGGACTCCCTTCTCAGCCTCACTGATGTGGTCCAAAGGAAAGCAGAGCAATACATTTGGCACCAGCTGAGCTGCAGGAGTTGCAGGAAGGAGGCTACAAGGTGTCATCCAACCACCTTAGGGACTCCACTCTGGATCTGAATAGGGTTGACTCACTGAGAGCCAGGGTGGTGTAGTGGTTAAGAGCGGCAGTCTCGTAATCCGGGGAACCGGGTTCCTGTCTCTGCTCCTCCACATGCAGCTGCTGGGTGACCTTGGGCTAGTCACACTTCTCTGAAGTCTCTCAGCCCCACTCACCTCACAGAGTGTTTGCTGTGGGGGAGGAAGGGAAAGGAGAATGTTGGCCGCTTTGAGACTCCTTAGGGTAGTGATAAAGTGGGGTATCAAATCCAAACTCTTCTTCTTCTTCTTCTGAAATAAATTTTTATTTGATTTTCCAAAATATAAACATACAACAAAACCATTTCCAAAAACAATTATTGAGAGTACTCTGAATTGCCTGACCTTCCCCCCCCCCACACACACACTTCCATGGGTCCTGTCGATTCTATTTCAACTGCATATCCTAGATTATCTCTACATTAAAGGTACCCCTGCCCATACGGGCCAGTCTTGACAGACTCTAGGGTTGTGCGCTCATCTCACTCTAGAGGCCAGGAGCCGGCGCCGTCCACAGACACTTCCGGGTCACGTGGCCAGTGTGACATCGCTGCTCTGGCAAGCCTGCACCAGCGCAGCACACGGAACGCCGTTTACCTTCCCGCTATAAAGCGGTACCTATTTATCTACTTGCACTTTTAAGGGTGCTTTCGAACTGCTAGGTGGGCAGGAGCTGGGACCGAAAGACGGGAGCTCACCCCGCTGCGGAGATTCGAACCGCTGACCATACGATCGGCAAGTCCTAGGCACTGTGGTTTTACCCACAGCGCCACCCGCGTCCCTAGCATCTCTACATTACAAGTGTGTTTAAAATCCTGCTGATGTTTTGACCTGTTTACAATGAATTTGTATATGCATTATAAACATTTCCCATTCTTTTTAAAATTTCGTGTCGTCTTGGTTCCTGAGCTTCCCAGTTAGTTTTGCCATTTTGGTATAGTCCATCAACTTGTTTGAGGGACAAGGGTGGCGCTGTGGGTAAAAAACCTCAGTGCCTAGTACTTGCCGATCGTATGGTCGGTGGTTCGAATCCCCGCGGCGGGGTGCGCTCCCGCCGTTCGGTCCCAGCTCCTGCCCACCTAGCAGTTCGAAGGCACCCTTAAGTGCAAGTAGATAAATAGGTACCGCTTTATAGCGGGAAGGTAACGGCGTTTCTGTGCACTGCGCTGGTGCTGGCTCGCCAGAGCAGCTTCGTCACGCTGGCCACGTGACCCGGAAGTGTCTCCGGACAGCGCTGGCCCCCAGCCTCTTAAGCAAGATGAGCACGCAACCCCAGAGTCGGTCACGACTGGCCCGTACGGGCAGGGGTACCTTTACCTTTGTCAACTTGATTTGCCATTTTTCTCTGGCCGGGGTTACCTCTTCCTTCCATCTCTGGGCTAGTAGCATCCGAGTGGCCATTGTAGCAATGTAGGGTTGACTCTTTAGCCCATGGGTAGGCAAACTAAGGCCTGTGGGCTGGATCCGGCCCAATTGCCTTCTAAATCTGGCCTGCAGACAGTCCAGGAATCAACGTGTTTTTACATGAGTAGAATGTGTCCTTTTATTTAAAATGCATCTCTGGGTTATTTGTGGGACATAGGAATTCATTCATTATTATTTTTCAAAATATAGTCCGGCCCCCCACAAGGTCTGAGGGACGGTGAACCGGCCCCCTGCTGAAAAAGTTTGCTGACCCTTGCTTTAGCCTTTTCCCCTCCTGAAGATAGGAGCAGGCCTGAGTCAATCTAGACTTCCACAGAATGTTGAAGAGGGAACATGACAGTGTTAGGAACTGGAGATATAAGTCCTGACAGTCCGCTATCAGTATGTGTTTTTAAATGGTGTTTCATATAAGCTGTCAGGATGGAAGAGATAAAAATTGCAGATGCTTTGCTAGTAACAGCAGCAGCAGCAGCGACCCAAAAAGAAAAGAAGAAAGTCAGATCGGAATGTGTCAGGGAACTGGTTCAATCCAAAACGGCGCTTTGGTTTTCAAATTATTCATTCAGCGCTGATTGCCCGGTTCGGCGCTATTGTTCAGACGGCAGTGTGATACCTTTTAGCAAAGTGTGGTTAAGTTCAGGGAAAGTGAATGTAAAAATTACTTTGTGCTCATCAGATGTGCTCCCTTTGTGCTTCGGGGATTATACGTCTCTTTAGTTTAGTGACAGAAAGAAGTTTGGCAGCTTTTAACATCTGTTATTACCGCACGGGCTCCTGCGGTGATGGATGAATGTGCTGCGATCTATCCCGGCTGCCTCCTCTGCAGCGGAATTGCGTTCCAGAAGCAAAATCTTTATCGGGCGCATCTCTCAACCGCCGTTCGAGACTTATGAGGCTGAGGCTATTGTCAGGCGGGGCTGAGAGAGAAGCCATATGAATGCAGAAAGTCTCTGTCGTGCACCAGATGAATTTTAGCCGAGGGCTGGCAAGCCATCGATAAAGATCACCCCATTAAAGCACCCCTTCCCCAAAATGCTTCTGCTTCTATCCGCACCATTTTTGAACTACATTTTCAGATTAATCCGGACAGTGCTTTTTTCTAAAAATAATGTTTAGGGGTACTCTCATTTTGACTCAAGAAAATCACCATTTTATAGTTCAAATCGGGGAAAATAAATACAGTGGTACCTCGGGTTACAGGCGCTTCAGGTTACAGACTCCCCTAACCCAGAAATAATACCTCGGGTTAAGAACTTTGCTTCAGGATGAGAACAGAAATTGTGCTCCGGCTGCGCTGCAGCAGCAGGAGGCCCCATTAGCTAAAGTGGTGCTTCAGGTTAAGAACCGTTTCTGGTTAAGAACAGACCTCCGGAATGAATTAAGTTCTTAACCTGAGGTACCACTGTACAGTAAATGGACAAAAGTATAGAGATTCACAAAATGTTTAGGGGTACAGTGGTGCCCCGCAAGACGAATGCCTCGCAAGACGGAAAACTCGCTAGACGAAAGAGTTTTCCGTTTTGGAAAACGAATCTCCTATGGGCTTGCTTCGCAAGACGAAAATGTCTTGCGAGTTCCTGCAGGTTCCCCCCCTCCTTTTTCTAAGCCACTAAGCCACTTATCAGCTGATCCGCTAAGCCGCTCAAAGCCGCTAATAGCGCTAATAGCACTAATCCGCTAATCCGTCAATGGGCTTGCTTCGCAAGATGAAAAAACCGCTAGACGAAGAGAATCACAGAACGGATTCTTTTCGTCTTGCGAGGCACCACTGTATGAGTACCCCTGCATCCCATCAGGAAAAAAGCATTGAGTCTGGCTCACACGCAAAATCTCCACCTGGTGCTTGGATTATTGTGGGAGAAAGCATTGTAGAGACAGAGGGGAGCCAAAGGGTCATCTAGTCCAGTCCACTGCAATGGAGGCATCACAGAATGGGGGGAGACTTTAAGAAATCCACAATCCCCAACCCCTGACCAGACACTCAAATCACACTCCCTGTGTATCTTTCTAAAAACAGGTTCGATGCCAATGGACTGGCCCAAGAAATGACAAAAGAATCATATAATTGTATGAATCATAGACACATAGAATCATAGAATTGTAGAGTGGGAAGGGGTCAACAAGGCTCATCTAGTCCAACCCCTTGCCAAGGCAGGAATCTTTCCCCCCATGTGGGGCTTGAACCCATGACCCATATTCTGATATATGCAGTTAGGTGTACACTTGAGGATTGCTGCAATTGAAAGAGGGCTCTGTTTTGCAACACAGGGGGTTTTCTTTGCTGTACCATTGAGAGAGAGCAGATGCACAGCTCACCTGGTCACAGTCTTCCCCAATCTGGTGAGCTGGATGGTATTTCTGTCTGCTGAACAGCCCTTCAAACACAGGACTGCCCTCTGTCAAATAGGACACAGTGCCACATTTAGGGTCAGAAAAGTAAAGCGGGGCAAAGACTCCGCTGCTCCCTGGCAATGAAAGGTATACACACACACACACATTTTTGTTAATTTTTTAACATAACATTTCAAACAATGATTTAACATATCTCCTTATCTTATACAATATTTTAGACTTCCATCAACCTCTGAAGATTTTCCGTTCTTTATCACTTATTCTGCACTTCTTAATTTCTCTATTACTTTTAATTATCATTAACTAATAATTCTCATCATAGTCCTCCTTGCAATATTTCACATAATCCTCCTTACAGAACTTCTTGCAGTCCTACTCGCGTAATCTGTTTATTGCAATTGCTTTTCAAATAGTTCAAATATTTACTCCAGTCTTCTAAGAATCTCTGGTCCCGCAGGTTTCGAATCTTTCCTGTTATTTATCTAATTCTGCATAGTCCAGGCAATGAAAGGTTATTGATCCACCTCCAACATTTCAGAGTTTAAAACGGGGGAATGCTCCTCATCCCTCCCCCATCATCACCCCAAAGACCACTGCCTGGAGGTTCTCCTCCACCTTATGGATGATGCTATTTCAGGGGAGAGGAACCTAACCTGTCAGTCTTTTATAATAATAATAATAATAATAATAATAATAATAATAATAATAATAATAATAATTTATTATTTATACCCCGCCCATCTGGCTGGGTTTCCCCAGCCACTCTGGGCAGCTTCCAAAAGAATATTAAAATACTATGATACATCAAACATTAAAAGCTTCCCTAAACAGGGCTGCCTTCAGATGTCTTCTAAAAGTCTGGTAGTTGTTGTTCTCTTTGACATCTGGTGGGAGGGCGTTCCACAGGGAGGGCGCCACTACCGAGAAGGCCCTCTGCCTGGTTCCCTGTAACTTGGCTTCTCGCAGTGAGGGAACCGCCAGAAGGCCCTCGGTGCTGGACCTCAGTGTCCGGGTAGAACGATGGAGGTGGAGACGCTCCTTCAGGTATACTGGACCGAGGCCGTTTAGGGCTTTAAAGGTCAGCACCAACACTTTGAATTGTGCTCGGAAACGTACTGGGAGCCAATGTAGGTCTTTCAAGACCGGTGTTATATGGTCTCGGCGGCCGCTCCCAGTCACCAGTCTGGCTGCTGCATTCTGGATTAGTTGTAGTTTCCGGGTCACCTTCAAAGGTAGCCCCACGTAGAGCGCATTGCAGTAGTCCAAGCGGGAGATAACCAGAGCATGCACCACTCTGGCGAGGCAGTCCGCCTTTTATTGCATCCCTATAGTTTCTTCTGTCATTTTGTCTTCTCCCTGCTTTTCAAAAAATCCCAGGACCCCTCCATTTTTTCCCTCCCTGCCCATTAGCCCCATTAAGCTCTAATCTGTTGGTTACGTGCAATTAATTGCCAATTTAAGGGATTTTATATGTCTAATAGAGGTGCCAGTGAAGCTTTCCAAATTTGGGCTCGTTCTTACAGGCTCTGGGGGCTTGCAAAGCTTGCCTTGGGAATGCTTTCCCAGCTCAAGTTAAAATCTGAGCCGTAGAAGAACTCTGGACTTCCCACTCTTCCAGCCCTCCCCTGTACCTCAAACACCAGGGGCGTACTTTGGTAATCTTTCAAAACATGGCACCCTGTGAGAAGCCAAAAATTGGCACCCCCAAATGAAGCTTCTCAGTTATGAAGTTTCCCAATTTTGCAGCCCATCAGCTGCCTTAAAAAGTAAAGATAAAGGGACCCCTGACCATTAGGTCCAGTCGTGGCCAACTCTGGGGTTGTGGCGCTCATCTCGCTTTATTGGCCGAGGGAGCCGGCGTACAGCTTCCAGGTCATGTGGCCAGCATGACTAAGCCACTTCTGGCGAACCAGAGCAGCGCACGGAAACGCCATTTACCTTCCCACCGAAGTAGTACCTATTTATCTACTTGCACTGGTGTGCTTTCGAACTGCTAGGTTGGCAGGAGCAGGGACCGAGCAATGGGAGCTCACCCCATCGCAGGGATTTGAACCGCGACCTTCTGAATGGCAAGTCCTAAGCTCTGTGGTTTAACCCACAGCGCCACCCTAAATCTGGTGCTAAAAACACTCTCCCTCCAAGACCCCCAATCCCCCAGGTGTAGTTCTCTTGAGGGGACAAAAATATTTAGGAGTTGGCTTCAGTGCCATTTCCCCTCAGGGCTTCCCCATGGGTGGTCCAGCCCAATCAAGGATCACATGCAGCATAGCCAATCAGAAGTCACCGGAGGCAAGAGAGAGGAATGGACAGTGAGGACAAGCAAGGACAAGGCAAATAAAAAGCAAAGAAAGGTCTAGAAAAAGCCATCAGATAAGGGAGGCGTTTATTGGAACTGCTTGTTTTCCCTAAGGAATCGCTGCCATGTGTTCTTCTCTTTCTAGCACAGATGTCAGACCTCATCCTGAGCATCTCTCGCTTTCCCATGAAACCTTGGGGAACCCATCTATCTGATTGATTATGCTGTAGCCACTCTCCCTCCAGATACCTTGCCAACTGCCCAAGAGATGTTCTCAAGCCGACATTCTCTTTGTTAATATTTGCTCGCGGACTCATTAACGTCTCTCCAGCCCCCGACCTGCCTCCTTTGATGTGCTGACCCCCATCCTTTTGGTCTCTCCATCTTCTCTGGCATTCACCTTGGGGGCTGCATATTGCTCTCTTTGTGGAACCATCCAGCACTAGATCATAATGGCCTTTTCTAATCTTGTTGTCCTTAATAGGATTTTTGCCCAATACATCTGAAATGTGTAGATATGGATTTTGAAGATAATAAAATTGCCTAATGTGCAGGAGGGTTAAGGCCACACCAAGATGGAGGTATCTGAGTGCAAAATTCACGCAGAGTATGCCAGATGTGAAGGGCACCTGCATACCAAAATGGCTATATCTTCCTTTTGAAATGCATTTGAGGAGGGGGCTAGGTCCCCCCTCCCAGTTTGTCATTGCAGAACAAAGGAAATGCTAATGATATCGACATGTAGACTCCAGGGGTGGACACTTCTGCATAAGATCACACATTTTTCATAAGAGTCCTCACAAAATTTTGTCAGGGTTTCAGTGTGCACTCTAACTTATGTGCACTGTATACATGTATACCTAATATACACATGTATACCTAGTTGTTGTTGGTTTATGTCTGTCTAGAGAAGCGTTCCCCAAACTTGGTTCTCCAGCTGTTTTTGGACTACAGTTCCCATTACCCTTGGCCACTGGTCCTGCTAGCTAGGGATTATGGGAGTTGTAGTCCAAAAACAGCTGGAGACCCAAGTTTGGGGAACACTGGTCTAGAAAGACAATGGGGTGTGTCTACTAGGGTGAAGTCAAACCACTGTGTTAGCAGCAGCGAAGTAACCTTCCGGGGGTGCAAGCCTGGGCAGTGTGTCTGGAGATCCTGGGCTGCCCAGGTGACAAGACCCCCCTCTTGGCCTCACTGATGCGGTCCAAAGGAAAGCAGAGCAAGACGTTTGGCACCAGCTGGGCTATAGGAGTTGCCAGAAGGAGGCATACAAGGCGCCATCCAACCTCCTTAGGGACTTGGCTCCAGATTTGTGTAGGGTTTACTCCAGGGGTCAGCAACCTTTTTCAGCTGTCCACCGTCCCTCAGACCATGTGGTGCGCTGGACTTTTTTTTGGTGGGGGGGAATGAATGAATTCCTGTGCCCCACAAATAACCCAGAGATGCATTTTCAATAAAAGGACACATTCTACTCATGTAAAAACACGCTGATTCCCAGACTGTCGGCAGGCCGGATTGAGAAGGTGATTGGGCCGCATCCGGCCCCCGGACCTTAGGTTGCCTACCCTTAGCCTTTTGCTTCTCCCAAAGATACCCCACAAGGCTGCAGAGGTTTAGGATCAGAGTTTTCCTTCTCTTAGATGGGCTACCTTTCCAAGTTTATGAGCCCCATCTGCCCCTCACCTCCCTCTACACAACATGCGCAGAAACCGCCTTCTTTACCATTGGACCCACTGTTAGTCTCATCTGCTAGATTCTGTCTTCACATGTAGGGGGAAGTCTCTAACTCACCAAGGGTTTGAGACCCATCAGCTACCCCCACCTGGTTCAGCTGACCAGACAAAACCATTCATGTGGGCTTTGATGTTGCTGGCAATGGAGTACACTCTTGACCATTGTCCTTCGAATCGTCTGTCTGTTTGAAATGTCAGGTCTGCTCTTTCCACAGGTCTTTTTCCCCCCTCCCTCCCTTGACCAGATGTTAACCTTCTCTCTTTGGTCCCTGTTCCTTTTTTGCAGTTCAAAGGCCACCTTTGGTGACCCGGTCCTTCCAAGACCTTCAGAAACCCTGAGTCCATTGTGCCTGGCAGCAACACACAGATGATGAGAAGGCGAAATCCATGACTTCCGCTGGGGAACATCCATTTGGCGGCTGCTTTCAGATGTCAGAGTCTCCGGCACCAAGGTAAGAGGTGACCTTTTCAGTCAAGTCTATGGGGAGAGGCGTGAGATGCAAAGCTCAGAGGCTGGGGAGGGAGAGAAGCTTTTTCTGATAAAACACACGTTGAAAGGAACCCGCACACAGTGCTGGGAGGTCTGTTTGTTTTGTCTTCCCAAACGGGGAATACAAATGGCCTTTGACAATGGTTCAGAATGGAAACAGCAGTTTGCGTCTCAACATACGTCTGGAGATATAGACAGCCGTCGAGGCATGATCTGGGGTTTGTTGTTGTTGTTGTTGGTACTGGGAAATCTGTGTTTGGCTGGTGATCTGTTGCTCTGAATGGCAAAAATACGTACAACATGTTCCTTAAACGAACCCAAGGGCAAGGTGGCAGTTCTGTCACACAAGGCGAGTCATTCCTAGCTTTTGCCAGCGTCAGGTGGCCAACCTGTGTGGGTGAAATAGCCCTGAAATAAAATCCGAACCCACCGCCTCTAGGGCTTCTAGATTATTATTGGGCTCCAATTCCCATCAGCCACTGTCATCCTTGGCTTAGAGACTGTGGTCCTTTAAATGAGTCAATGTCCTTTAGACTTACCGTACTCTTCCATGTATAACACACCCCCATGTATAAGACGCCCCTTGTTTTGGGGGACTAAAAATTAAGAAAATGGGGGAAGGAGATTGCCCAGAGTTGTTCAGCTTTTCTGTGGATTGCACAGTTGTTGAGCTTTTTTTAAAGGGGGGGCGCCTCCTAATGTTTGTCCCCTCACCGGCAGAAGCAGTTGATTGCCCGCCCAGTTGCCGCAGCAACACCCAATCAACACCACCCCTTACCGCAGACACCAATAACACGCTGCCAAACATCACTGGCTTCCGGCATCAACCAATCCCACGTCACCCCTGGGCACTACCCATTGTATAAGATGACTCACAATTTTAAACATTATTTTTCAGTAAAAAAGCCCTAGTCTTATACAGTGGTATCTCGGGTTACGAACTTAATTTGTTACGGAGGTTCCGTTCTTAACCCCAAACCATTCTTAACCTGAGCCGTGCTTTTGCTAATGGGGCCTCCCACTTCTGCCACACCGCTGGCACACGATTTCTGTTTTCATCCTGGGGCAAAGTTCGCAACCCGAGGTATTACTTCCGGGTTAGAGGTGTTTGTAACCCGAAGCGTTTGTAACCCGAGGTACCACTATACACGGAGAAGTACTGGATAGGAAATGTGGTAGTTCATGGGCACCTTTGCTGTGAAATCTTCAGTCCCAGCTTGACTTGCAAGGCTCATGCACGACTCTTCCATTGGAAACAGCTTGCCACCCTTTTCTGGGCCATGCAATATTGCCCGTGATAATTCTGCGCCCTAAGACTGGCGTACACTCTAGCGCAGTTCCCTGCTAAAGCGACGTGTTGTGTCTTAAGGCCTAGGGACGACTCCTTTGCTTGTGACCATTGTGCGGGGTTTCATCCTTCCGCTGTCGGAAAGGAAAAGAAGAACTTGGCCGGGGGGAGGGGGGAGAGAGAAAGGGAGAGAACTTTTGAATGGATGTACAGAGTCAAGTGCGTCTCTTTCTGGCAGTCTGCAATTTTTTCGTACCGTTGTTATTCAAAATACGCTTTTCATAAGGACAAAGAGGACCATTTTAGTGGAAACAAAATCCTCTAGGCAGTGGCACCACTGGATAAAGCGATTATTTCCATTACTCCTCAGGAATGCAAGGATGGTACTTTTTTTTTTAAGGAGGGAGTAGTTTTCGCTTTGATAGAGCATTTTGGGTTTTAGAAGGATAACGGCTGAATTGCAATGAAGCTTTGTTCAGGGCTTTGTCTTTTGAGAGGGGAAATACTAGGTTCAAAGACCACAACCATGTCCCCGAAGCAATTGTTCGTCATCTCCATTGCCTCTGTCCTAGAAAAAAAGGACAGAAAGCAAGTTTGTATTAACTTTTTAATGAGAACATTTATAAACAGCCACCTCATACAAGCAATCAAGATGGTGTGCAGTAAAATCGTTAAAACGCCAGCATTCTAGCTGGGGTTCCATTTAGAGTTCGTATAACCCTTATTTCAAAACAGCTGCACTGGTTGTCTGAACATTTCCTGGCTCAATTCAAGATGCTCACATTAGTGTTTAAAGCCTTGATGACTCAGGCCCCAAATCTCTTAAGTACGGTCTTCTTCCCTACAGACCCTCTTGGGTGCTGAGATTGCCAGAGGGGCCCTCTCGGTGGTTCCTCTTCCGTCAGAGGCTCAGGGTGGGCAGCCTGAGAGAGGGCATTCTCTGTGGTGGCCCCTAAATGTGAAGTTCCCTCCTTACAGAGGTGTGTTGGGCACTTTCATTATGCAGCTTCTGGAGGAAGCTGAAGATGCACCTCTTTATCCTCGGCCCTGTATACCTGAAGGAGTGTCTCCACCCCCATTGTTCAGCCCTGACACTGAAGTCCAGTGCAGATGGTCTTCTGGAGGTTCCCTCATTGCGAGAAGTGAGGTTACAGGGAACCAGACAGAGGGCCTTCCTGGTAGTGGCACCCAACCTGTGGAACGCCCTCCCTTCAGATGTGAAGGAAATAAGCAGCTATCTTCTCTTTAAAAGACATCTGAAGGCAGCCCTGTTTAGGGAAGTTTTTAATATTTAATGCTGTATTGTTTTTAACACTCGATTGGAAGCCGTCCAGAGTGGCTGGGGAAACTCAGCCAGATGGGCAGGGTATAAATAATGCTGGCATCCATCTCTCTTGAGAGACAATGGAGTGTGCCTCCAGGGGTGAAGTCAAACTACTGGGTAAGCAGCTCTGTAGTGACCTCCCTGGGGCACAAGCCTGGGCAGTGTGCATGAAGGTCCTGGGCTGCCCAGACAACCCCCCCCCCATCCTCACTGATTTGGTCCAAAGGAAAACAGAGCAAAACACTTGGCACCAGCTGGGCTGCAGGAGTTGCCAGAAAGAGCCGCCCAATGTGCCATCCAATCATCTTAGGGATTCCACTCTGGATTCGTGTAGGGTTTACTCCTTGGCCCCTTTGTTCTCCAAAAGATACCCTGTAAGGCAGAGGATGGTTAGGATCAGAGTTTTCCTTCTCCCTGATGGGTGATCTTCCCAGCTGGACGAGCCCCATCTGCCCCTCCCTTCCCTTTACAGCACATGCAGAAATCACCTTCTTGACCATTCAACCCCCTCTTGGTCTTGTCCACTAACGGAACCTGTCTTCATATGTGGGGGAAGTGCCTAATAATGAGAGCTTGAGACTCATCGGCTGTTTATTACTATTAATAAACTATAAAACCAGAACATACAGAAGAACATAGTGAATCTTGGGAGATGTTTAGGGCATGAAATAGTGACTAACATGTAGAGGATTCGCCCAGCGCTACAAGCGAATAGTGCAAGAAGGAGCTACCTTGAGGCTGTTCCCAGGCAATGCCCTACATGGGACCTGAACTTCCTTGAGTGCATTTATCTGCAGTGGCGAAGGAAGCCTCTCGGGTACCTGGGGTGGTGCACCCATGGGGGCTAAGGATGGGGCGCACCAT
Organism: Podarcis liolepis; assembly: GCF_965112155.1. NCBI lineage: Eukaryota > Metazoa > Chordata > Lepidosauria > Squamata > Lacertidae > Podarcis > Podarcis liolepis. Next base: position 5,242,715 of record NC_139569.1, on the reverse strand, counting down.
GCGGCGCCCATAGGAATGGGCAGAGGAGGAGCTAGCGGCAGCGTATATCCTGGGGTGTGTGCCAGCGTGCATCCCAGGGGGGGTATGTCGGTGTCAGTGTGTATCCCAAGGGGGTGTGCCAGTGGCAGGGAGCGTCCCAGGGGGGCACCACCCATGGCGATGTCACCCCCCTCAAGGATGGCACCCGAGGTGAGCCGCCTCCACTGCCCCCACCTTGCTACGCCTCTGTGTGCTGTGGGTTAAACCACAGAGCCTAGGACTTGCTGACCAGAAGGTTGGTGGTTCGAATCCCCGCGACGGGGTGAGCTCCTGTTGCTCTGTCCCTGCACGTCAAAGCACGTCTAAGTGCAAGTAGATAAATAGGTACCACTCTGGCAGGAAAGTAAACAGCATTTCCGTGTGCTGCTCTGGTTTGCGAGAAGCGGCTTAGTCATGCTGGCCACATGTATCATAGTCAAAATTCCAGTAGCACCTTAAAGACCAACTAAGTTAGTTCTTGGTATGAGCTTTCGTGTGCATGCACACTTCTTCAGATACACTGAAACAGAAGTTGCCAGACCCTTCTATATAGTGAGAAGGTGGGGAGGGGTATTACTCAGAAGGGTGGTGGGAATGGGAGATAGGCAGATAGCTGAGATGAGCCTGTTGACGACTCTTAACGACTGTAATAGGTCTTACAGGAAAAGGCAAGGGGTACATGTATCATAGTATTTTAATATTTTAATATTCTTTTGGAAGCCGCCCAGAGTGGCTGGGGAAACCCAGCCAGATGGGCGGGGTATAAATAATAAATTATTATTATTATTATTATTATTATTATTATTATGACCCGGAAGCTGTACGCCGGCTCCCTTGGCCAATAAAGCAAGATGAGCACCGCAACCCCAGAGTCGTCTGTGACTGGATCTAATGGTCAGGAGTCCCTTTACCTTTTTACTGTGGCCTTGAGCTGTGATCCTCTCTTGCTTGCTTCAACAAAGGGGTGTGTGTGTGTTTAATGTGTAGAAACCACTGACTTCTGCGTGGCTGGAACATAGCCTTCCATACCAAGGCAAGAGTCACATCTGTTGCTATGCCTATTTTGCCTCTGGCCCCTTCCCCCACCAGCACGCTGCTCCCATAAGTTTGCTCTTGGAAGGATGTAATTCTTGGGCTGAGAATGGCTTCCCTGCCTCTGATCTTAAGCCTGTTTTTTCCCTTCAGGATGGCTGTTTTCACTCTCGTGCAAATATATGCAAATGTGATGGCTTAATCAATTGATTAAAATTCATGCAATCAATTGGCTTCCTCAACTGGGTTTTGAGGCAGAAACTTTGTGGCCTATTATCAAGGGAGGGCAGTCAGCCCACCTCACAGGGCCCCAGGAGTCGCTTCCTTCGTAGCACCTTCAGACTGACAAGAGGCGGCAGAGAAAGTCTGTCGTCTTCTCTAGATGAAGGCGGGACCTGACGGCGAATTGTAGGCTTCAGCGTCAAGACAAGCCAGTCCAGGATGGAAAGGACAAAAGACAGTTTTGTTATCTGCGTTTATGTTCCTGCATCTCACCGACATTGAGATGAAAGATTCCCACAGGGCTCCTTCAATCGAGTGCTGCAAGAGTCTATCATTGAGTTACCAGTGGATGTAAAATAGATCTTGTGACAACCAGGAGATCCGAGCTGTGTCTCGGCATGACGAATGGTGCCGGGGCTGGGGTGGGGGGGCGGCGTGTGTTTTGACAATTATTAAGCGGAGCAGTTTTGGGATCTGTCTTTTTGGACAGGCATGTGCAAAGAGAAGAAATGGATTCATTTCACTCATAGCACAATTGTTAATTATGATGAATGGCACCAGGCTCATCTGTTTCCTCCACCATCCACCTCCTCCTCCTCCTCCTCCTCCTCCTCCTCTTTTCTGCCAGGAAACAGTCAGTCCTGCTGGGCCAAGAAATCAAGAGTGGCTAGCTGCTCACAACGTCTCCCTTTGAGGAAAAGAACAGCACCACCCCACCCCCCGTTTATTTGTTCAAAATATTCATTGGTACCTCGGTTTTCAAACGCCTGCATAGTCGTAGTTGAACGTTTCGGAATTCGAACACTGAAAACCCGGAAGTAAGTGCCTTGGTTTTCAAACACACTTCAGAATTCAAACACGGCTTCTGTTTTGAGTTTTCCGTATTGAGGCTTCTGTTTTGAGGCTTCCGCTTTCAGTTTTCGGTTTTTCAAACGTTTCGGAACTCGATCGGACTTCTGGAACGGATCATGTTCAAAAACTGAGGTTCCACTGTATTTGCAGTGTGCCTTTGATGCTCAAACTCTCCCAGGGCGGCTTCCAACATATCCCAATCTCTGAGCAGCGAGAGACTCCAGAGTCCCTGCACTTTACACAGAGTTTGGTTTCCTTGGCATGAAGGTCAATGGAGACGGTGGTGTCTTTAGGATATATGGTTTTATTTACACATATATACAACCTGAGCACAGGCAGCGGCAGAGCAAGCCGATCGGGTGCCTAGGGACGGGGCCAGCCGCCTGTGGGGTGGGGCCAGTTGGGGCACGATGCTCCACGGGGCCTCTGAGGAGTCTGCCTGCCTCATCCCACTCAGCTGCCCTACAGCTGAGGGGAAGGCAGCGGGTGGACCAGCGGGCACCCACGCCACCACATCACTCCCAGGAGAGACGTGTGGCTTAGGCACGTTGCAGGCCCTGCGGTGAGTGCTGCCCGGCATTTTGTTACCCCCTCAGTGGTGACACCCGGGGCGGTCCACCACCCCTGAGCACAGGATGGAGGGGATCACGGCACGAACACCCCAAAAGATTTTGCTTCCCCATTAAGTTTCCAGGGAGGCACTGAATCACAGCTCTTGGGTCTAGCACAGAGCAAGATAAGCCTCTATCTCTCTAGCTTCTGGCATCAGCCATGACTCGCACCCAAAACTCTGGCTGTTGTTCTTCTCCCTTACAAGGTGATACTGCTTCTGATAAGGTGAGGATGGGGGTTACCACATTCGTCTCCTTGGGAACGGGGCAACCTCTTACTGATGTAAATGGCAGCACCCAATTGGTGAGCTAAGGCCATTGCCTTAAGAAACTGGTCTGGCAGGTTTCCTGTTATAGATTCTAACCTCACAGCATCACAGGTTTGGAAGGGGCCTAGGGTTTAGTAGTGATTCAGACTCACCCCTCTCAAACTTAATATGGTCCCTGGGGGTGGTCTGAAGGAACAGGAGGCTTCCATGTTGCAGAAGCTACGTAGGGCTGGCCTGAAGTCTCGGTGTTTGCCTGGTGCCCCCCAGGGAGTAGTAGGACTTCAATCTCTAGGTGGGTGAGAGAACACCTTTAAAATATAAGTTAAGAAGACCATGTGTGCAGCTTGAAAGCTTCAGCACAGCAGTACCCAGGTTCAAATTATCACATAGACTTTCTGGAGGGCAAAATAAAAAAATTCCTTCCAGTAGCAGTGTATCTGAAGAAGTGTGCATGCACACGAAAGCTCATACCAAGAACTAACTTAGTTGGTCTTTAAGGTGCTACTGGAAGGAATTTTTTTATTTTGACTATGGCAGACCAACACGGCTACCTATCTACTACTTTCTGGAGGGGTGTGCCTTCCTCTGCTCCCTCTCCCAATTAACCTCCGCCCCTGAAAATTATTACATAGATCATCCAGTGGGGGAGCAGTCTGCCCTCATCCTGTCCTTCTTTGCCTCTTCCAGTTAACATCCATCTTTGTATATTATTGCAAAGACTTTTTGGCAGGGGCCGCTCTCCTCCTCTCCTTCTCTCCCTCTCCCAATTAACCTCCATCTCTGCAAATTATTGCATAGAAATTCCAGGGCCCAACTCCTGTGATATTCCTGGGGTCCACCCCATGACATCACCAGGAGCTGTCCCTAGATCTGAGGTTTGGTCCCTGAAATCCCAAGATCTGGGGATTTCTTGACCCGGCCATCCTGTAACAGTCAGCCCAGCCAGTATATGGACTCCACTGATGCAGAGAGGTGGCTAACTATAGCTTGACTGTAAAGAGGCCTGCAAAGGATTTGGTGCCCAAGGTGTAGTTACTGTTATGTAGGCTCAGATAAGAATAATCAGAGCTGCCGGCCATAAGCTGATGATTCCTCGTGAGCATCAGGAAGGAATTAATCCATGCCAGGTGCAGCATTTGCATATTTGGCAACATGTAACGAGAGGCGTAAAGCTGCGTCCCACATGGACCAAGCATGCCTTGCCGTTGTGCAACTTCCCCTCCTAATTCCACAACCACAAAACCCAAAGTTCTGCTGATTGAGTAAACTGTGCCCATTGAGAAGATCCAAGCCCTTGTTGATGACATTAATTTTGCAGGCTGCAAAGCGTGCAATTTAATTTGGAATGACGGATGGTGGCAGAAGAAAAAGACTTGTAAGTTTTTGTTGGACAGACGAAACACACACTTGGTGAGTTGACATGTCACACCAGCAAATTGTTGTGAGCCGAAGATTAAATTGGTTGCATTTGATGAGAAATGGGAAGCTCTCTCGTTTCCTGTTACCCTGCACATTCAACCCAGCTGCGTCAAAGGGTTCATAAAAAAACATGAACGGAGCCAAATCTCTTCCTCCATTAGCCCTTTTTTGTGTCAGTTTGGTTGTATGTCAATTAAGGATGGATGAACATGCCTCAGTCTGTTCCAACATTCCTTTGCACTTTCATCTGGTGCTTTTCATTCTGCTGCAATTGGTTTATTTTGCACAAATCTTTCCTCGTTTCATTGTCTGCAAATGCAGAAATAGATGTATTTTTAACAAATACGTATCTCACAGTGCACAACTCATGTGCAGTCTCAGCCATCAACAGATATTCATAAATCAGTTGTCTTTTCCACATGTTCCCTTTCAAAGCTGTTGAATGCCCTGCTAGTCTGCAGCAGCAAAAACAGCACAGTTTTGTGGCACATTATGAGTTTGGATTTGATATCCCACCTTTCACTCCCTTTAAGGAGTCTCAAAGCGGCTAACATTCTCCTTTCCCTTCCTCCCTCACAACAAACACTCTGTGAGGTGAGTGGGGCTGAGAGACTTCAAAGAAGTGTGACTAGCCCAAGGTCACCCAGCAGCTGCATGTGGAGGAGCGGGGACACAAACCCGGTTCCCCAGATTACGAGACTACCGCTCTTAACCACTACACCACACTGGCACCCTTAAGGAGGTGCCTGATGGCCCATCACAAAGCTATGCACTGCTGCAATTCTAACCATGTCTGCTTAGAAGTAGGTCCCATTTAATTTAGTGGGACTTGCTCTCATGTGAATGTGGTTAGGACTTCAGCTTATAAAGGTAGTTTGATTTCACAGTTTGGTATAAACTTGTCATCCCGCCTCTTTGCCCTCACACAGGCACTAGGGAGGGGCAATTTAGCATCCTGACGATATCTTATTCTTTGTGTCCTGGACTGTATGAAATACTCCCACCATATGCCGTTTCAACACGTTATTTCATAAATGCACATTTCACCCCAGAAAATGATTGTATGCATGTTTCTGCTGAAACATAATGCTCTAATTTCCTTGTGAAACGAACAGTACAAATTTCATTGTTTTTTCTTTTTGTTTTATTTACTGTCAGAAGAGGCATGAGACTGCAGTCCCAACTCCATTTACTTGGGAGTAAGCCTTATTGAATCCAGGAGGATTTACTTCTGAGAAAACATGGTTAGAGTTGCAGCCCTAGTGCATAGAGCCTTCCTCTAGCAATGAATAACCAAGTCAACGAAAAGCCCTTCAGCAAAATGAGAACCAGTGAGGCACCGGTTAGGAGAGCAGCAATTATTATTACTATTATCATCATCATCATTATTAGAATTCACCCTAAGCTCCCAGAGCTGGTTACAGCAATTTAAAAACATCATTAATATTAAGACACAATTATTAAAAAAACAGCATAAAACAACTCAAGATTACAAACATAGAGTGCATCTTAAAAATATGCACCTCAAGTTTGCAGAGCTAGGGTGAAGAGGTTCATCCTCCGCATTCCACATCAATGAATATGCAAATATATGCATTGCAAAGCAATTTGTGTACCCATTTCTGTAGAGCGTGTGCATGTTAAGGAGGTGTGTTTTTGCAGTATTAGTGAGAGCCAGTGTGGTGTAGTGGTTAAGAGCGGTAGTCTCGTAATCTGGGGAACTGGGTTCGCTTCCCCGCTCCTCCACATGCAGCTGCTGGGTGACCTTGGGCCAGTCACAATTCTCTGAAGTCTCTCAGTCCCACTCACCTCACAGAGTGTTTGGGAAGGGAAGGGAGGAAGGGAAAGGAGAATGTTAGCCGCTTTGAGACTCCTTAGGGTAGTGATAAAGCGGGATATCAAATCCAAACTCTTCTTCAGTAGAGAAGGAAGGTGGAAATCATTCAGAGCAAGAGTCCCTGACGCCGTTTGAGGTCGAACGAGCAAACAGAAGGAAATCCACTCGATGGTCAATGAAGTAAACGCCAATGAAAGCTATGAGATATCAATTAGAGCTAGGTTCCTCCATCGGCTACAGTTCCTGCGCCCCTTTCTCCAGTTGTCGGGGGGGGGCTAGCGGGGTCCTTCTTCTCGAAGACAGGCATTGCGCAGGAGGTGGCTAGGTACCGCTTGCACCAGCACTAGGGTTTGCCTGAGCAGCTAGAGAGGCCTTTACATTTTTAAAGGTGTGGGTAGGTGGGTGGGTGGGTTTCAAAAGCATTGCTAGCCACCACGGCAAACTGTGTCCGCAGGGCAGGAATTCTCCTGGCCACCTTGAGAAGAAGGACACCCCACCCCCCATCGCTTGGCCCTTTCTCAGAGGCCAGGGCCAGAGGGAGATGGCAAAAAGGGGCTGTTAACAGGAATGGAGGGGGAATGGAATGCAATTTCCTGGAAGAAGGTATTAGCATATTAATGCAGTATGTTTTTATGTTAACTGTAGTTTTGTAATATTTGCTGTTCATTACACTGTTGTTGCTCAGGTTTTCTGTATACTGCTTAGATATACAGCCATACTTCTTGTTGCGTTTGCTTTAGGTTAAATCTTTTCAGGTTGCGTCCCACGGCAACCCGGAAGTACCGAAAAGGGTTACTTCTGGGTTTCGCTGCTCATGCATGCGCAGACACTCAAAATGATGTCACGTGCATGCGCAGAAGCACAGAATCATGGCACACACAGACACGCAGACGCGGGTTGCGTTCTGCTCATGTTGCGAATGGGGCTCCGGAACGGATCCCATTCGCAACCAGAGGTACCACTGTATTTTATATATGTTAAGCAGTATAGAAATGGGTTTTTTAAATAAAAAAAGTAAATAGCTCCCTGGAACTCTGAACGTGGGCACCCTACGCTGCAACATTTTGTTGCATGTTTCGCTTGTGGAACATAACCTGCAAGGCTGTCAAGGATGCCTGCTGGTGCTGGCAGATGGAGTCATTTAGAATTCCTTGAGCTGAGATAAACCCTTTGCACCGGAGTACAAGTGAAAGAGAAGGGACTGTAGCTCCCAAAATACCCCAAGAGTGGGAGGTGATGGAGAACGTGTGTTGGATATGTGTTGTGCCAGATTTATTATATTGGACATGTGTTACGTTGTATTGGACATTACAGGAGACAGTGATGGCCACCAATCTGGGTGGCTTTATAATAATATTGGACAAATTCATGGGCGATGAGGCTCTTAATGGCTGCTAGCCGTGATGGCTCTGTTCTGCCTCCACAACTGGAAGCTGTATTTCTTCTGGATGCCATTGCTAGAAACCACAGGAGAGGAAAGTTGCTCCTGTATTCGAATCCTGCTTGCATAATAATAATTAATAATAATAATTTATTATTTATACCTGCCCATCTGGCTGGGTTTCCCCAGCCACTCTGGGCGGCTTCCAACTGAATATTAAAAACAATACAGCATTAGACATTAAAAACTTCCCTGAACAGGGCTGCCTTCAGATGTCTTTTAAAGATAAGATAGCTGCTTATTTCCTTCACATCTGAAGGGAGGGCTTTCCACAGGGTGGGCGCCACCACCGAGAAGGCCCTCTGCCTGGTTCCCTTTAACGTTACTTCTTGCAATGAGGGAACCGCCAGAAGGCCCTTGAAGCTGGACCTCAGTGTCCGGGCTGAACGATGGGGGTGGAGACGCTCCTTCAGGTATACAGGACCGAGGCCGTCGGCATGTTTCCTACAAGCCTCTGGTTGATTACCAAGAGAGCAGGACGCTGGTCTAGATGGAACATTGGCCTGATTCACCAGGGTCATATTTTGTTCTGTGTGTTTATATAGAAATACTTCTTCACCAATGTTGGAGGTGGGGTGCGTGTGACCTGAGAGGTGGTGGTACCCCAGCTCTGAAAGACCCTCCAAGGGTAGGCTCCTCTGGTGAGGAAATATTTCTCTTTTTGATGCCAGGAGAAGATCTCTCTATTTTCCAAGACATTTGATGTGGTATTTTGATACCTTATTCCTTTCATTTTGCCGGTTCCGGTTATCATTTTAACACCTACTGCTGTTTGTGATCAGGTGTTATAAAAGTTTTAATGCAACGATCGGATTTCTTTTCTTCTTTTTTGTTTCAGCTGTTTTACTTGTTAGCCGCTTTAGGAACCCTTTGGTGTATAAAGAAATGTAAATGGCATAATGAATGAAATTTCAAAAGTTGCCTGCTTTAACTTGAGTCTGCAATCCTAAAAACACCTACTGTATTTTTCGCTCTATAAGACGCACAAGACGCACCTAGTTTTGGGAGAAGGAAAACAAGAAAAAAATATATTCTGAATCTCAGAAGCCAGAACAGCAAGAGGGATCACTGCGCAGTGAAAGCAGCAATCCCTCTTGCTGTTCTGGCTTCTGGGATAGCTGCGCAGCCTGCATTCGCTCCATAAGACGCATACACATTTCCCCTTACTTTTTAGGAGGGAAAAACTGAGTCTTATAGAGCAAAAAATACGGTACTTGAGTGTAAGTCCTGCTGAACTTGGCAGGGCTCACTTCCGAGTAGACATGCATCACGTTGAGGGATGTTTTATAAGAACCGGAGAACATTCAGAGTTATGACGCAGCCAGTGTGAGACCCTCCAGATGTTGCTGGACTACAACTCCCATCATCCCTGACCTTTCTGTCTGTGGCTGATGGAAACTGTAGTCCAACAACACCCGAAGCTTACCACAATAGCTACCCCTGACACCACTTAGATGGGATTTCTTCATTGCAGGCGCTCAGACTAGACAACCCTTTGGGTCCCTTCCAACTCTGCAATTCTTTGCTTCTGTGATATAATAATAATAATAATTTTTTATTTATGCCCTGCCCTTCCCGGTTCAGAAAACCGGGCTCAAGGCAGCTAACAACAAATTTAAAACACTTAATTGATGCAACAAAAAACAGCATAAAATGCAGTATAAAACATGAATAACAATAAATTCAGAATTAAAAAATCAATTTAGGGGGGAAATCCATCCAATAAACATTAGATTATCACCAGTGCTAGCTGGCTAAATTAGTCCTACCTGGGCCAGCGAGGAGACCAGGGGAGAATTAGCTGTGGGATCCCAGAGCGGGTAATCTTCATAAAAGGGGAGAGGGAGGGAGGGAAGGGGAATAAAAGATCAGGCTGAATTCAAATTGAAAGCCAGCCGGAATAGCTCTGGCCTGGCGGAAGGAGGTTAAATCCTGTAGGGCCCTAATCTAATGGGACAGAAAATTCCACCAGGTTGGAGCCATCACTGAGAAGGCCCTGTCCCTGGTGGAGGATAATCTGACTTCGTTAGGGCCCGGGACCTTTGCAATGCCTATAGAGGCATTGTAGCACATAGCTAAACTGTGGAACTCACTCGCACAGGAGGCAGTAATGGCCACTACCAATAGGGATTGCCATATTTCAAAAAGTGAAAATCCATGCGGGGAGAGGGCTATCAATGGCTACTAGCCATGATGACTATTCTCTGCATCCATAACTAGGGGCTATAATGCTACTGGGAATCAGTTCCTGGGAACCGCAGCAGGGGAGAGTTGCTCTCTTATATATATATATTTTTTATTAAATTTTCTGTTGTACAAATTAGAATATTCATTTAGACAACCTTAAAATATCCATGACTTCCCTTCTTCTCTTTCCATGGTTCATTTTGCATAGCATAAATCCCTGCATATTTTACATAAACTAAACCATTCAGTATTCCATTATTTCTTCTGTCAAAACTTATTTACACTGTTGAATTTATCTTAATGCTGCCGACGTTTTCAAGTGTACACAATTATCCCCCATATAGGCAATGAACATTTTCCAATCTTCTTTAAATGAATGCTCTTCTTGTTCTCTTATTCTATGAGTTAGGTCCACAAGCTGTGCATATTCCAACAGTTTAAGCTGCCATTCTCCTTTGGTTGGGACCTCGCTTGTTTTCCATTTTTGGGCTAACAAAACATGGGCCACCGTAGTGGCATACATAAACAACCTTTGTTGACACCTGGGAAGAGAGAGTTGCTCTAGTGCCTGGGTTCTACTTGTGGGTTTTCCCTTGGGATGTTTGGTTGGTCACTGTGAGGGCAGGATGATGGACAAGAGTGTGGGAATGTTGTGGGTAACAGGAGAGGATATATTGATTAATATTATCCTTCCTAACTTGTACTAGCAAGTATCTGCACTTAGCAGAGTGCATTCTCCCTTTACACAGCAGAAAGCTGGTTGCAGAGTTGTGTGAGTCTCTGAAGATAATAAGCAATTCAATCTAGTTTGCCCAGATTGAGATGTGTTCTATTATTCCTGGTAAGACCCCTTTGATCCCTCCTAAAAGAATAAAGACACAACAGTCTTATTCATAAGTAACAAAAAGTAGTTTTACAGTGGTACCTTGGGTTAAGTACTTAATTTGTTCCGGAGGTCCATACTTAACCTGAAACTGTTCTTAACCTGAAGCATCACTTTAGCTAATGGGGCTTCACGCTGCCGCTGCGCCGCTCGAACACGATTTCTGTTCTCATCCTGAAGCAGAGTTCTTAACCTGAAGCACTATTTCTGGGTTAGCGGAGTCTGTAACCTGAAGCGTATGTAACCTGAAGCGTATGTAACCCGAGGTACCACTGTACTCATGCTCAGGCAGAGCACAGTGTGATCTCTGAAGGCAGGCTTAAGGCTTTAAGTTACAAATATGTACAAACAGGTTTACCCCATATGGGAGATAACCTCGGGACTGCTGGCTGGTAGCCAGCAGTGCAGTCCAGGTGAAGCAGGAAGTAGGCAGTAAGAAAAAGAAGGGAGGTGGCTACGTGACTTGGCCTTTTACCAAGTCTGGAAAGTTCACGCCCACCTACTAGTCACATGCAAAGGAAGGATGCTCCAGCCAGGTGAAACAGGAAGTTCACTGGCTGGACCAACATTCCCCATGCATGTTCACTCTAGGCAAACAGGAAATGTTGTACTTGACTGCTCCAGAGGATTACATCCCACAAAGAGAGACCACTGGCCTGAGCCAGCAGAACTCTTTGGATGTGTTAAAGTGGTTATCAGGCCAGTAATCTCTCCACACAGTGGGAGAGCCTGTTGATCACTCGTGAAGATAGAAAGCAGGCCTGACCCAGCACGCTCTTCTGATCTTCTTACATCCACTGCCAACGAAGTTGTCAAAAAGCATTGGCCGTTGATTTGCCATATCAGAAGCTATCGATTTGGAACCATGTTGGGCCTTGCCTTGTTATGCTTTCTTGCCTCGAGGCAGCTAAAATCTAGGCTTGCTGGCAGCGCTTGTGGCCAGGAACAGTATTAGCTGGGAAGGCTGCAGTTGGCATGGGAGCGGCATCATCTCAGTGCCCTCCTGCCAGCTCAGTGACAATGTGGAGCTGGTCGGGGCCCATGCCAGGAACAGCAGCCATTTAACGGATGGATACAGCAACTTCGCTCCCAAAGCTTTGGACCTCTCTTGAATGTGCTCCTGGCAGATTTGGGAGAAGCCAGGGGGAAAGTTTGGCAGGCCAGGAAGGTGAAACACTGGCAAGGTGTTGGAAAAACCAAACATATTTTTCAGACGTTTTTCAGGGCCTCCGTTTTGACTGCTGAAGTAGTAAAATATTATCCATTCTTCTATTTATGCCCGCCTTCAGCATAAGAAGATAAGAAGAGCTTAATTGGATGTCAATGAGTTCTAGTCACCTATAACCAAGGTGACTAACAGGAAAGGCAGTCCCCTTTTAAAAGGTAAAGGGACCCCTGACCGTTAGGTCCAGTCGTGGCTGACTCTGGGGTTGTGGCGCTCATCTCGCTTTATTGGCCAGGGAGCCGGCGTACAGCTTCTGGGTCATATGGCCAGCATGACTAAGCCGCTTCTGGCGAACCAGAGCAGCGCACGGAAACACCATTAACCTTCCCGCCAGAGCGGTACCTATTTATCTACTTCACTTTGACGTGCTTTCAAACTGCTAGGTTGGCAGGAGCAAGGACCGAGCAACGGGAGCTCACCCCATCACGGGGATTCAAACTGCTGACCTTCTGATTGGCAAGTCCTAGGCTCTGTGGTTTAATCCACAGCGCCACCCACGTCCCAGTTCTGGGTGCCACCAACGAAAAAGCCCTGCCTGTTAGGCCCACCCACCGTACATCTCAGGATGGAGGGACTTGTTTAAGCCTTCAGAAGTGAACCTGTAACACATAGGCAGGCAGGTAAAGGTAAAGGACCCCTGGACAGTTAAGTCTAGTCCAAGGTGACTATGGGGTTGCAGTGCTCATCTTGCTTTCAGGCCAAGGGAGCTAGCGTTTGTCCACAGACAGCTTTGTGGGTCATGTGGCCAGCATGACTAAACTGCCTCTGGCACAATGGAATACCATGATGGAAACCAGAGCTCACAGAAACACTGTTTACCTTCCCGCCACAACAGTACCTATTTATCTACTTGCACTGGCATGCTTTTGAACTGCTAGGTTGGCAAGAGCAGGGACAGAGCAATGAGAGCTCACTCCATCGTGGGGATTCAAACCGCTGACCTTCTAATCAGCAAGCCCAAGAGGCTCAGTGGTTTAGACCACAGCGCCACCCATGTCCCTTACACAGGCAGGTACTGGGTGATTGGCAATGCCACCCTCTGAAAGAAGCTCCTGGATGGGCATCCCCTCTGCCCTAGTCTACAGGTATTGGTTGAGGAGATGCCATGTCAGCTCTGTAGAGCATGAGACTTGTAATCTCAAGGTTGTGGGTTTGAGCCCCACATTGGGCAAAAGATTCCTGCATCGCAGCAGGTTGGACTAAATGGCCCTAGTGGTCTCCCTTCCAACTCTACAATTCCATGATTCTATAAGGAGCCGGAAAAGGGCCACCTAGACCAAGAGGTGAGTCAGCTTTGCGTAATGCCAGCAGGGGCGGATTGGGGCCTGAGTCTTGAGCAGCAGCAGCAGCAGTGAGTTGATGGCGGTTCATCTTCTTCTTTTCCTCCTGACTGGGATGATTAACATCCAGCACAATGGCCTTGGGTTTAATCCAGTCCCTTGTATCAGATGCTAAAATGAGATATTGTGCAAGCCAGCTGGGAGTCGGGCGCATTGTGTAAAATATAGCAGGAAGATTAAAAGGCACCTCGAGATGAAGGCAGGCGACAATATTTATTTATTTACGGCTTCATGCGCCGCCTGATAATCAAGTAGCAACGGGGACCCAAAGTCTCCCCTCTGATGGGTCGTAAATTTGACAGCCACACCCCTTGGTTTCCCGCCTTGCTGAAAGAGACAGTAGAAGGAGGTGGGGAAAAATGGACTTTTTCTAAATAAATAAAAACCACTTTAAAGGAGACACACACACACACCCTCTCTGCATGTGGAAAATTAGCATACTGCAGAGAAAGGTTTCATATAGGCCACTCTGAAGAATTAGTTGGTGCCTTTAATGTGGAAGAGTATCCAAACATATGCAGATTTCTATTAGCTCTGTCTATCACAGCCAAATAAGGGACGCAGGTGGTGCTGTGGGTTAAACCACAGAGCCTAGGGCTTGCCGATCAGGTCGGCGGTTCGAATCCCCGTGACCGCATGAGCTCCTGTTGCTTGGTCCCTGCTTCTGCCAACCTAGCAGTTTGAAAGCACGCCCAAAAGTGCAAGTAGATAAATAGGTACCACTCCGGCGGGAAGGTAAACAGCGTTTCCGTGCGCTGCTCTGGTTTCACCAGAAGCGGCTTAGTCATGCTGACCACATGACCCAGAAAAATTGTCTGCAGACAAACACCAGCTCTCTTGGCCTGTAAAGCAACATGAGCACCGCAACCCCAGAGTTGTCTGCAACTGGACTTAACTGTCAGGGGTCCTTTACCTTTTTCTTTTTTCTTTCTGAAGAGCTGTCCAGTCCAAAGTCACATCCTCACCATACATTGAAAGCACCACAATACCACAAAGAATTCTGGGAGCTGAGTTTGTTAGTGGACTTCTAGTCCCCCTCCCACAGCTACAATTCCCAGAATTCCTTGTGAAGAAGGCTTGGTAGTTAAACCACTCTGGGAACTGAAGCTCAGAGAGGAGAACAGAGAGGTCTCATCTCAGCATCCTCAATGAACCACAGCTCCCAGAATTCTCTGGGGGAAGCCATGGCTGCTCAAAGTGGTATCCCAGTGCTTTAAAGGTATGGTGTGGATGTGGCCAAAGTTTGCTTTGAAGCCACAAAACCAGAGGAAGGGAGACCCAGAGGGCCTTGAAAGCTCTCATTGGTGGTTGATATTTGGAAAGCAGGTACAGGTCACCTCCTGATAAGTCTTCCTCGCAACGCTGAGGTAATTTGTATTTCTTATAACAAGAACGTTTCTAAATCTGCATTACATTATTTAAAGATGCTTGGCAGTGCTAAATGAACGCTAAACGTTTTGACACGGCAAATAAATAAATAACAAATCCCCCAAACACTTTCCATTAAGCACATTTGTTCCTAAAAAGCTAACCATTTTGAGATTGCAACGATGATTGCCTGTTTGCATTTAATGATACTATTCCCCCCCCCATAAATGTACGCTACTCAAGAACGAGGTCAATAAACCTTGCTAAAGGCATTAGTTTCTTCGCTGTAATTCCTCTGTGTGTTTACACATATGAGGAAATGAGGAGGAGAGGAGCATTCACTAGGGGCAGAGAGAAAGTGGGGGGAGCAAATGCGTTAGATGCAGGCGCTTCTGGTTCCATCCGAATGCCTCAGTAAGTGAGGAAGAGTAAGGGAGCTGCTTGAAGAGGCTGAGGACGGGACCTGGGACCTGTGGGATGTAACACAAGCAGTCAAGTACAACACTTCCTGTTTGCCCAGAGTGGACACGCAGAAGGGTGTTACTCCAGCCAGGAGGACTCACTGTCACTCCTGGTTTAGAGCTTCCTCCCCCTGCGTGTGACCCGGTAGGTGGGCGTGGGAGACCCCGTAAAAGGGCCAGTCATGCAGCCATCTCCCTCTTCTTCCTCTTGATGTATTTTGCTGTCTGCTGGCTCTTAGCCAGCAGCACACGGGCTCATTCCCATATGGGATGAACTCAAACCCTCTTCTGTAACTCTATTAAGCCTGCCTTCAGGGATCCAACTGTGAACTGAATGTGAGTAAACTTCTTGTTACTTTTTAAAGAAGCTTCTTGTGTCTTTATTCTTTTTAGGAGGGATAAAAGGGGATTTACCAGGGACAGAACCCAATCCGAACAAAGCCAGATTGGGTTGCTTAAGTAAAGAGATTCAAACGAATCTACCAACCAGCTTCCTGCTATATATTGGGGAATGTCACTCTGCTGCTGACTCACAAGTATGAGTCAGGAAGGATACTATTAAATCAATATATCCTCCCGTAGTATCTACAACATTCCCATACCACCACTGAGCAACTGCCCCTCTCCTAGGTCCAAGCTACACGTGACCTTATTTGTGTCTGCGTGCTTAACCTGGCTGTGGAGTACGAATGTGGAGTAAGGGCAAAGCCATCCACGGCCTTCTCCTCCATGAATTTGTCGTCTTTTCATTGAATCATAGAATTGGAAGGGACCCTGACAATCATCTAGTCCAACCCCCTGCAGTGCAGGAATATGCAGGATCAGACCTGCAACCTTGGCGTTATCAGCATCAAACTCTAACCAGCTATAGACTCAAAGCCATCCAAGTTGGTGGCCTTCACTGTCTCCTGTGGCAGAGAGTTCCGCCGTCTAACCATGCACTACGTGAAGATCGGCTTTAGCCTGTACCGAATCTTCCAGCATTCAACTTCACTGATGGTGTCATGAGAGAGGGAGGCAGGCTTCTCTGTATCCACTTCCTGAGTGCCATGCATAATTTTACCAAGAAAAAAGAGTTAGAGTTTGTAACCTCTGTTAGAGTTTGTAATCTCTGTTTGAGTTTGTAATCCTTGTCAGAATACATACTTTTGAATGGATTAGTTTTTGTTACAACTGACTATTGATTTGCGAGCAGGGACCACTCCCACTACTGAAACTTACGTTGGCCTGAGTTCTTGGCTGTGCTTTTTTCTTGGGATATGCATAACTTTACAACAGCCCAGCTTGCTCTGAATCGCTGCTGTTTGCAAAGAGGGAAGAAGGCCCATCAGATCAGGCCGGCAGGCAACACTTCCGTGCCTCCCTGGGCCCCGTTACTAAAGAGCAAGCCCCCGGCAGGGCATGCTCAGCGAGGAGAGCCAAACTCGGAGCGGCAGGTCGGGGGCGCATGCCTCATTAATCCTCCATTGTCAGTAATGGCTGCGGTACTGCTGCCGTCAGGATGGCTTCCCTATCACTCTTGTATGGGGGGAATGAACACGGTGCAGGTCTTGACTGGCTTGCCAAGACGAGGGGCTTGTAATGAGGGGGGAAGCAGAGAGCTGTGGAGCAGGGAGAGGGGAGACAGTGTCGGGGTGACAGAGGGATGGCATCCTGACACTTTTCCCCGCCAACTCTCCTGCGCTTCCTTCCTGAAAGCCGTGTCGCCGTGTCAGGTTCGATAGCGCCCGTCGCGGATGCAGCGGAGGTGGCACGCATCATTGGGACGGCGGCATCCTCTTGACGTCTCTCAGCCAGGCCTGCTCTCCTCCGCGCATCTCAGGAGCACCAGCCAAATGAGGAGTGAGCGATGCAAACCAGGCCCTGCCACACGAAGGCTTGTGGCAGGAAACGGCTCTGGCTGATGGCTGTGCTGTGTCTCTTTGCGGAGCCTTCGTTGCTTGTCTACAGCCGAGCAGAGGAAGGGAGCTGAGGGTTTCTGGGTCGGAAGGAGGGCAGTTTTTTTTTTTTTTTAAAGATATTTATTAAAAAAATTTGAAATACAGATAAAGACAAAAAACAAACATACAAAATAACAGACACTTATAAAAACACACATTAATTTTCATTGACATAACTTCCATACCCTTATTTCCTCAGACCTCCTCATATTTCCCTTCTTTGTATTCCAGTTCAATTTGTTAATTCAGCAAATCCTTACCATTAAACTTTTACCCCTTTATAATCCTTTTTTTCGTATCTCTTAAAATATTACCGCTGGAAACCACTTAATTTCTATCCAACATCCTTCTAACTTTCATTAATTTTGCAATATTTCTTTAAATAGTCTTTCAATTTCTTCCAGTCTTCTTTCACCGACTCTTCTCCCTGGTCTCGGATTCTGCCAGTCATTTCAGCCAGTTCCGGAACTGGCGGAAGGAGGGCAGCTTGCTCCATCCATCCTGGCTTTCAGGCTGATTGTTGTTGAGTTCTCTTGGGAAGCACAGGCAAGGGAGGTGCAGGAACTGCACTCACCATCGCTGGACCTTCCTAGGGGCCACCACTCATATAATCAGAATTAGCTAATTGTAGAGTTGGAAGGGACCACAAGGGCCATCTAGTCCAACCCCCTGCAATGCAAGAATATTTGCCCAATGTGGGGCTCGTGCTCTATTGACTGAGGTGGAGGAGCTTCCCAGTTCAATTCAAAGTGTTGTTGCTGTCCTTTAAAGCCCTAAACAGCCTCAGCCCAGTATACCTGAAGGAGCGTCTCCACCCTCATCGTTCTGCCCGGACACTGAGGTCCAACTTCGAGGGCCTTCAGGCGGCTCCCTCACTGCGAGAAGTGAGGTTACAGGGAACCAGGCAGAGGGCCTTCTCGGTGGTGGCGCCCGCCCTGTGGAACGCCCTCCCATCAGATGTCAAAGAAATAAACAACTATCTCACGTTGAGAAGACATCTGAAGGCAGCTCTGTTTAGGGAAGTTTTTAATGTTTGATTGCTTTATTATTACAGTGGATTCTTGGTTTGCAAACGTGATCCATGAGGTATGCATGTTCGCAACCCGCAGCGGCGCATCTACGCATGCACAGGTTGCAATTCGGCGCTTCTGCGCATGCGCAAAACATGATTTAGCACTTCCGCGCATGCGTGGCTGCCAAAACCCGGAAGTAACCCGTTCCGGTACTTCTGGGTTTCAGCGGTCCGTAACCCAAAAAAAGCAACCTGAAGTGTCTGTAACCTGAGATATGACTGTATTAATAATAATAATTTTGTTGGGAGCCGCCCAGAGTGGCTGGCGGAACCTAGCCGGATGGGTGGGATATAAATAAATGATGATGGTGATTATGGTGATGATGATGATGGAGGCCTCATGGTGGGCGGGCCAGAGGCGGAAGTGGGCAGGGCAATGAGTGGGACTCTTTCCTTCCAGGCTACTTTAGGAATATTGGAAGTTGCATACTGAGTCGGATCATTGGTCCTTCCTGCTGGTCTGACTGGCAGCAGCTCTCCAGGGTTTCAGACAGGGGTCTCTCCCAGCCTTGCCTGGAGAGGCCGGGGATTGAACTTGGCACGTTCCGCATGCAAGGCAGATGCTCCTCTGCTGAGTGCAGGCCCTTCTCCTATAGATAAAGTAAGAAGCTAGTCTTCATGATTCTGAATGAAGAGCTGTTTAATAGGAACCAAGGCAGCTGCCTTAGGCTGAGCTCACAGAATCATAGAATTGTAGGGTTGGAAGGGGCCGTGAGGGTCATCTAGTCCAACCCCTGCAATGCAGGAATTATTTTGCCCAAAGTGGGGCTCGAACCCCCAACCCTGAGATTAAGAGTCTCATGCTCTCCAGACTGAGCTATCAGAGGCAGCTCCTTCCCAGGGCAGTCTGAGCCCAGTTTCCGAGAGAGGCAATTCTGGGGTGGATGAGTGGGTATAGGCAGAGAGAGAGGGAGAGAGAGGGAAGTGGTGGGGGGGGGCTGGGTCAAACATTAAGCGAAATAAGCCCATGCTTCGGGCATCAAGCGAAGGGGAGGCACCGAAGAAATTTTCCATTGCTGGATTTTTAACATTAATGATCACAAATTTCTCAGCTGAGCATTCATTTTCTCATTCGAAGTATATTAAAAAAAATCCCCACAGAACCACTATGGAACGAGGCAGGCTGAATGCCTTATCTCTGCTAAGTATAGAGGCATAAGATTAGTTCTGAGAATCTAATCAAAGACATTGCAATTCAAAAAAGCAGGAGATTTAAAAAAAACAACAGGAAGTGTAAACAAATAAACATTTTTTTCCATCTTACCGTAGGGTTTGTTTCGTCTCGAAAAATATAATGTTCTTTTACGGTTTATTATTGTTTATATTTTGAATTAAAAATATACAGGAGCACCAACATCTTTTAAGTACTTTGGGCCTCTAAAAGTCTTAATCCAGCTCTGGAGGGAGAAAAGGGGTGACAGGAAGTAAGAGAGAAAGGGGAGATTGGGGGGGGGGGAGAGAGAGAGAGTCCTGAGCACATTGGACCAGCTAACTTTGGTGGCCCACCTGGAACAATCACACTTTTGCCCCTGCTATATGCCAGAAACAATTCCCGGGTGCCCAGGCCTTCTGCCAGCAGACAAGTAATCTGCATTCAGCTTGATGGGTCACCAGCAGATTCTCATCTCTCTCACATCTCTAAGAAACAGAGCCCATTAAAGCCTTCCGTGATACTGTCTCTTTTCCTCCAAAAGAGGAAGCCACTTTGCACATTTTTTATCTCCTAATAGCCACTCTGCTCTGGCAATTAAAACTGATTTGTGTATGCTCGCATGTGGCTGCAGCCCTGATGGCGGGGTGTTAATCCTGCTTTTCACAGGGTCTCTCCCCCACCCCACCCCCACTTTCCGTTTTGCGGCAATGACTCAGATATGGACAGCGATGGATTTGCTGTGCAGACACAAATTCCTTGTGTGCGTTGCAGCTCAAGGCTTAAATAGTCGGGCAGTGGAAGGTGGGCTGCTCCACAGCACTGGGGGTGGGCTGAGACAATGAGCAGGAGATTTAAGCCTGCCTGTTCCCTAAAGGCGGAATTATGTGGCCACACTGGCTTGGCTCGACCCTCCTCCTCGCTTGGCATCAAGGGGCTTGTGGTTTGCAAGCTTTGCGTCGCTTTGCCGTCTCTGCTGTGAGGTTGAGGCTGCCAGGCGGGCGGAATTTTACCGCTCAGCTGGAATTTCATCTTCCTGGCCCATTCCCAAACCTGGAGGTTGTAAAGCCAAGAAAAGGATTTATGGCAGCGTTTTCACTATTAGCGTGCAGCCGAGGCTCTTGCGAAGCGAAGGCGAGAACATCTTCAATCACAGAAGCTCGTGGCGCAATAAATTAATGTTTTGTTTGCTACAGGTCTTTTTGGAGAGGCGCAGGGCTCTGAAGCGAGATGCTGGGAATTGCACTCAGCAACACTCCTGAGATTTCCCACCAGGCATTGCACATAAGTTTTGAAGCATCGCTTCGTAATCCATAAGGGCTAGAAACTTGACCCTCTTCTTATGATGAAAGTGTCTATCTCAGGCAGCTGGCTTACATAGGAACATAGGGCACTGCAAGAAATCTAGAGGAATCTGGGATCTGCTTGCAGGACAGATGCTCTGCCACTGAGCTGCAGCCCTTCTGTGCCCTGTGCCACTCCCACCTGGCATTTAGCTGGGACTCCTACATTGCAGGGGGTTGGTCTAGATGACCCCTGGGGTCCTTTCCAACTCTACAATTCTATGATTCTATCCCTCCCTCCCCCCCCCCCGGCTTACATGGCTAATTCCCAAATTCTATATTCTGTTTGCCTTGGGAAATGTGAGTGAGGGTTGGGGCGAGTCAATCCATCTGCGTCTAGAGCCTCTGGGTATCAAATTGTGCGACCAATATTTGTCAATTTACAGAGAGGCCATCAGCTGCTCTGCCACTGCATTGTCTGGGTTTTGGCTCCCCAAGATGGGATTGGCCGGAGCATAGTGGGCACAAATAGCTGGTTAACTGTGCCAACTGGATTTTTTTGCTGAGAGCTCTCCAAGGCAGCTGGATGGCCTGCTATGTTTTCAAGCGGCACCAGTTATTCAACTGTGCAGACAGGGAACTGTCTAAAGCGAGTCTGCTTTGCAAGATCGGTTTCTGCCAGTGCAGCAAGACAAGTCAAGTGTGAACAGAAATCAGAGGTCCACCTACATTTTCACTCTAGCCCCAGCAAAGAGATTGTCCCTTTCAGTTTAAGATGGCAAAAGTGGAACCAGTCTCAAGAAACTGAGTTTTCTTCCAGGTTATTGCAAGAGAAGGCAAGTCAGGTGTGGAATCTGCTCAGCTAGCTTGGCAAAGATTTCCTCCATAGGGCAAATAGCTGCTTTGTACAGCACTTCTGGGGGGAAGGTTTCATCCCCTCCTCACCCAAAGCTGTGGCCCTGATCCGCACGGGGTGTGTGCCTGCTTTCAGTTTTCCGAAACTCATGAAAAAGCCAGCCATGGATTCTGCACCTACAGATGATATCCAAAGCAGATCTTAATGCAATATGGTTCATCCTTGGTGGGGGGAAAGGCTATGGTCCCTTTCTGACCAGTTCTTGCAGCAGGAACTTCTCTTTCAAGCAGGAGAGGACTAAGGCTCCGCCAGGGCCAAATGCACAGAACTATCCTTGCCCAAAAGCAGAGACCAGTAATTACAAGGTTGTTTTGCTCATGTTTATCTCTCAGAAGTGGGCATGCCTCTTTCTCTGTCATGCTCCTCTGTCCACCATAAGGACATAAGAAGAGTCTTCTGGATCAGGCCAATGGCTCTTCTAGTCCAGCTTCCTGATCTCACAGTGGCCAACGTGCAGGAGACCAGCGAGCAGGATCTGAGCGCAAGAGCCCTGTCCCCATCCAAAAGCATTGCTGCCTCTGACTGTGGAAGCAGAGCAGAGCCATCCTGGCTGGTAGCCATTGATAGCTCTCTCCTCCATGAAGTTTTCCAGTCCTTTTCTAAAGACATTGTAATAAATGGAAATCTGCCCTTATTCCCTTATGGGGGGCACAAGAGCCCTTGTAGAGTCCTTTGCAGGTTCTCCATTGCTCGGAGAAAAATAACAGAGGCCAACCAGAGAATATTGAGAAGCAAAGCAGCTCGTAAGCCTGATCTTTGTTGATCTGTTGCAACAGGGTGCCCCCTTCACACGCAGGAGAAGGAGGAGGATCCAGAACCCAGGTGTGCCCACCCTTATATAGACATTTAAATTGCCCACCCTGGAGTCCAAGACCACCCCCAGAAACATCATACCTACATCACAGAAAGGGTGGTCTACAACAGAAATCTGAGTGCATTGTTTACCTCCTGTCTGGCAGGTTACCTCATAATGCTTACTTGATTGGATTGCCTGGGGAGCTTGGCCAGTCTTTTGTAATGTTCCTGAGCCAGGTCACAGGCTCACACCCTATTCATATCTTAAATGTGCCCTTAAGACAGGATTTGTGAAGGAAAAGACAATGGGGAGGCTTTTCCATTTTCCTTTGACTTTGCAGAGAAAACATTTGGTCAGCTTGGGAGCCAAATGGCTTCATGGCTGTTTTCCTGTTCTGCTTCAGACATGTGGTTTATATATTTATGCACGTGTTTGCTTGGTACATTTATGAACATTTATTACATACCTAAGACCTTAAAATTCTTATAACACCATCCAAGTTGGTGGCCATGACAGCTTCCAGCGGCAGCCAGTTCCATAGTTCATGCATTGCATGAAGAATTCCTTCCTCTTGAATCCCCAAACGTCAGCTTCATTGGACGGCCACAATTTCTAGAGTGACGACAGACGAAGAAGGGCTTTTCGCTCACCACTTCTTCCATGCCAAGCATGATTTGGTAACTTTCTGTTGCGGCGCCTTTTCTCTGAACTAAAAAAGTTCCAGGCTCTGCAGCCTTTCTTCACAGAGGAATCGCTGCCCCCAGAACTGGACGCTGGTCAAGAGCATCTGTACTCTTGACGCTCTCAGTGGACCTTTGCTCCTCTATCATCTGGATGCAGCGGGGAAGTAATTGGATGAGAACAGCTTGTCATTATTTAGCATGAGACGGGGAGAAACAGAAGGTTGCATGCTGACCATTAGCCCAGTACACAGCCTATTTAACTTGGCAACGTGAAGCTTTCTGGCTGAGGGAGAAGAGAGGGCTTGCCAAACAGCCAGATTTGGCCTGGGCTTGACCGGGATTGAATCGTATTGCCTATTATGCGGTCCCAGATAGCCCACTGAGTAAGTCCAGGCCTCTCATCTCCATCGTCTTAATTTGAAGCCCCAGGATCCCTGATGTTGCTGTGGCTCACTGGCGAACATCCTTGGTTTGCGGGCAGAAGATCCTCAGGTTGGGTCCCAGGTGACACAGCCAGGTTTGGCAGGGAGTTCACTGCATGGCAGAGGGATGCTGATGAGCCGTGGGCCGAAAAATCCACACAGGTGGACCGGGAGGTGGGTGGGAACCATGCCTGTTTTAGCCAACCTCGATATGCAAATGGATGGATTAAATGTGACCTAATGTGCTAGTTAGCCAGCAGGCAAATAATTCATAATGAAAGAGATCGGAACATTTTTTTTTATCATAACATCAAGAAGACATGACTTTCTACTCAAAACTGGATTTAAAGCTACTCCAGCATAAGATGGAGAGCAGCGGTACCTCTTCAAAAGGGGATCTGTGCTTCCCGTTCGCAGTTTATGGCAAGGCAGCTTCTTCGCTGCCATTCTGAACCAGCATTCTGCAAAGGCACAGAGCAGGGAGTTGCACTGAGGATGCACTTATTTCCCCTGTTGCACCAGTGTGTCAAAACGCACCTTTGGGACGCACCTAATTTCTGCCTGCGTCTCAGCTTCATGCAAACGTAACAAGACAAAGCGATAATCGTGCTGCCATTCCCCTTTTTTCCCGTGCCAGAAACACGCAGAACCTCAGTGAGAAATTCCCAGAGTCTCATTGGAAACCCTTGAAATTTCCCACGCAGTTTCACCCAAGAAAGAACTTCTGAAGGTGCTCCAAGACAAATCCATTGACAGGCTTCCCCGACTTGTCAGTGTTTTGGACCACAACCTGCATCAATCCTGACCACTGGCCCTTGCTGGCTGGAACTGATAGCAGCTGATGTCCAACATTATCTGAAGGTCACTGAAGGGTCAGGGAAGATTGAGTCGGTCGGTGTGCATGGGGAAGGGGACAAGCGCTTTGGGTTTTCCAGCCTTGCTGACACCCAAAAATCTCTGGTTCACACCTGACGCCAAGCAAACCTGCATCTCCCTATAAAAAGTATTCACATATTTTGGGCCCAGAAGGCAAATTGTAAGCCAGAAGTTTCTCTCTTGCTGCTTTTCTGGAACAATGGAAGTGCCGCTGACCTGCCCAGAAATGCACTTGAGACTAAAAATAAACAGAACCGGGGGAGCGAAGTTGTCTAATTAGCAAACAATTCCTGCAGGGTTCTTAGACTGTTATCCCTTTCAAAGCATTCACAGAGACAGAGGAAGCCACGTCTCTAAACTACCCTCCCCAAGTCCAGCTGTGAATGCAGCCAGTGCAGGGTTGCAAAACAGTCACTCAGTAACGCAACAGCTGTGGTTATGCTGTTATGATGTACAGTATTTTCTTTGCTTGTTTAAATAACTAGGTATGTTTCCAAGAGAACTAATGGGAAGGCAGATATCAGCTTGCTTAGAGGCTTAGTAAGGGCAGCAGGCCAGGCAGAGGAGGATCATCATGGCCAAACTGCCAGGGGTTAGAGCAGGGAAACGTCTTTGTGCAGCTGCCCTGAGTGATGAGCTCCTTTAAACGCAGTTGGGCACCTTCCTGGCAGTGATGCGTTCCCATGCTCTGGTCTGGCCTTGCCCACCTTGGCTGACCACTGGGCCCTCCTGGACAGAAACAAATGTAAGATGAGCCCTGTTGGATCAGGCCAGTGGCCCATCCTGTTCTTGCCTGTGGGAAGCCCGTATGCAGGACCTGAGATCAACAGCAACTCTCCCCACCAGTTCCCATCCGGTGGCATCCATAGGCCGCTCCTCTAACAGCAGCAGAAGAACGTAGCCACCATGCCTGGGAGTCGCTGATTAGCCATCTCCTCCAGTAATCTTTAAATGGCAAGTTGGCGGCCATGACTGTGGCAAGGAGTTCCATAGTCCAACTATGCACTGTGTGAAGATGCACTTAGTGTGCCCTGAATCTGCTATCATTCAGCTTCTTTGGAGGTCCACAGCTGTGAAAGGCTGGGACTTTGTTGAGCAGCAACAACCTCCCAGTCTCTGGTGTGCTTGTCTCAGCTCGGACTCCTTGACTTGTCTCTTGCAGATCAGCCCTGGCAACAGCTCAGTACTGAATGAAGCCCAGGTAGTCTGTGAGTGAAATCCCGGGTTCAACTCCTGACCTTTCAGCACTCTTCCACATTTCCGCTTGTCTTGCTGTGGGAATGTTCAGGGAGGCAGGAGAGGATATATTGTTTATTAATATCCTTCCTAACTTGCACTAGCAAGTTCCTTTACTTAGCAGAGCTTCACATTCACCTTTTAAACACACAGCGGGTAGCTGGTTGCAGGCTTGTGTAAGCCTCTCACTATCAGGTTCCTGGTAAGTTCCCTTATATCCCTCTTAAAAGAATAAGCACACCACAATCTTGTGTAAAGTATATAAAAGCAGTTTACTCACATCAGTTCACAGATGGATCCCTGAAGGCAGACTTAGTTACAAATTATATACATGTGGAGCTATCCCATATGGGGGATAATCCCAGTGTCCTCTGTTGGATGAAAGCCAATAGAGCATCTCTAGCTAAAAGCTGCTCCAACGTCGGAGGAAGTCAAAAAGAGAGAGAATGCTGCATGCCTTGTCCCTTTTGTTACCTGGACAGGTAAGGTCACGCCCACCTCTAGTCACATGCAAAGGAAGGATGCTCCAGCCCAGGAGGAAAAAGGAAATTTTTGACTGGCTGGACCAAACATCCCCTTGCATGTCCATTCTAGGAAAACAGGGAATGTTGTACTTGAGTAACAGACATTTTAGAGAATGATAAAGGAATTTACTTTGATACAAAGCAGGATGCAATAAACAAAACCAAATAACTCAGTAGAGGGGGAGTTGAGGGAAGTCCGAAGGACGAGAGGCAGAACATTTGTATATATCTTGATGAATGAGATTTGCGTCTTTATTTGTTATAAAACCCAATTAATATTTAATAAAAAAAGGAATGTTGTACTTGAGTGCTACTTACATATCACACCCCACACTTGCCACTTCCCCCCAGGAAAACCCGCTCTTTACTGCTGAATCAGAACAAACATCCATCGATGTTCCTACGGATTGATGTTTGTTCCGATTCAGCAATAAACAAGTTTTCTTGGGGAAAGTGGCAGGACAAATGAAAAACCACTCGGACCCATGCCTAAAAAGCACTATACCCATACTTTCTATTATAATCATGATTAATTAAATTAAATTTCTAGGCACAGGCCAAGCAGAAGTATGGATGAACTCTCGGTTTCCTTTGATGGGCTTCCTTGTTCACACTAGGAATTTAAACTGCAACACTTCTTTGCAGCATTGTTTGCATTTCTGATTAAAAGCTCAAGGTTTCAGCCAGCCGAAGATCTTTGTTAAAGCTCAATGTGTTTTACCCAATGCAGTCAGAAGCAAGCACCTCTGGCATCAAATAGGGCTTTATTCCCAGATGTATTTGCATAGGATTGCTGTCATGCTGTTCCTAAAAAATCAGAGGACTCTCGCTGACTTCAAAATTAGGGGGCCCCAACATTTATTGAATCTGCCTATGGACTACGGGTGATCTATAAGTGGTTTTGCAAAGGGAAAAGCCGTAAAATCACAAGGCTGGGATGCAAATAAAATGAAAATGCAGAGTGTGAATAAAATCTGAAATCAAAACACTACTGATCAATACAATCTAGAAATTAACAGGAGATGCCTAAGAGAGAAGTCTGTGGAAGGCACCTAGAGCACATCGCAGCCGATTGCGTGGGAGAGGAGAGGGGGAATCGGAATTTACCGCTACGCCACTGATCATAAATTATGCAACTTGTAAAATAAAATGGAGAATAAATTATGCAAACTGGATAAATTATGCAAATGAACGTGATTTCGGCTGGGGTCAGAAATCCTCTTTTTGTTTTTGGTGGCTCTCAAATAGATTTGCCGGGGCGCAGGGCTTTAATTCGTTTAGCATTTTCCACGAGATAAGAGCCGCATTTCAACAAAGGGGTTTTTGTTGGCTTGTTTCCGCTCAGTCTTCCAGGTGGGAGAATCACAATCCGAGCGGAAGCCCTTCAAAACAAAGTGCATCTCACCCTCCAACGTATTTATGAAAATAACAGTTTTCTCTACCAAGAGTCTGTCAGTCAAACGTGAATCAGGAAAAAAAGCACAGAAGTATTAGGAGCATTGTACATTTCATATCGGTTTTCTGTGAGTCAGCTGCCCTGCTACTATTCATTAAGGAGGGCAGTATTGAAATTAATTAGAGAAAATGAACACACACACACACACACACACACACACACACACACACACACACACTCGCAAACATTTGCACATTTCCTGCAATTTAGCTGCTAACTCCTCTGCTCTCTGCCAGGAACAGCACTCCTTTGCTCCTGCCTCATAATATCTAGTGACCTGATTCTCCTCCCACGATCCTCAGCCGCCTGACCCTGGCTTGCCCGAGAGAGTCAGAGTGAGCTCTTTTAGATTACGGCTTACAAGGAATAACACTTTAATCCTGCCACCTACCAGCAAACGCTCCCTTACACCTCACTAGGGAGAGCAGCCCCCTGGCAGCCAATATCCCCAACGTGCTCAACGCTGGGAATCCCAACAGATGAATTTTGCCAAGGTTCGTAAAAGTGCGCGGCTTGACCACCGCCGTTGGCAGCGCCAGAGTAGGATCGGTGCAGGGCCCTCTGTGTCCATCTTCCCTTGTGGCTGGCCTGGAAGCTGCGGCTCGTGCAGCAGGCTAGGATTGGCAGACCTCCAGGGCTGACCTGAAGTCCCCGGGTTTGCCTGACCTCCTCCAGGGGGGCGGAGGGAGAGCTGGAATCTCCAGGTGGGCGAGAGTGCCTCTAATAAAAGAGATTTTACCAAAGAGACTGTGCACACAGCTTACAAGCTTCAGCCTGGCAGGAACTGCCTGCAAATTATAGCACAAACTCTCCAGGGATGTCCTCATTGAAAACCACCAGCCTAGGCTCTCCTCTTTGTACAATAGATTTTTCATGAGAGGGGCAGACTTTGGTCTTTCAGATTTCAGCAGCGCCCCTGTGCAGGCCAAAATCTAGCACCCTCCTGCTTTCCATGCTGCACATGTACTGTGTCATAGTTGCAGCGCCCCCCTCGGCTCAGCGCCTAGTGCGCGGGAACCGGTTGCCCAGCCCGTAATCTGCCTCTGCTCAGGAGGTGCTTGGCCAGAGAGCACTGAAACCCTTCTGAAGCCGGTAGGCCAGCCTTTCTCTGGCAAGGCCAGAGCTCAGGGATGATGGGAATTGTAGTCAAACAACATCTGGGGACCCACAGGTTGAGAACCGCTGCAGTAGGCTATCCTGAATATTAATAATACTAAAATTTTATTTATATCTCGCCCTCCCCAGCCAAAGCCGGGCTCAGAGCAGCTAACAACAGTAAAGTAAATACAACATTCTAAAATCATTTCATTATAAAATTAATTCAAATCAGATTAATGGCAACCATTGGGCTAGAGTTCTGTGAGGATTGCCAAAGGAGGGGGTTAGGCTGTGCCCTGGCCAAAGGCCTGGTGGAACAGCTGTCTTGCAGGCCCTGCAGAAAGATGTCAAGTCCTGCAGGGCCCTAGTCTCTTGTGACAGAGTGTTCCACCAGATCAGAGCCACAGCCGAAAAAGCCCTGGCTCTGGTTGAACCGAGCCTAACCTCCCTGTGGCCTGGGACCTCCAATATGTTTTTGTTTGAAGACCGTAAGGTCCTCCGTGGGATATTCCCTATCCAGGCTCCCTAAACATGTGAGAAGGAATAGTCCCCTCAAATCAACTGCACCTGGGAGCTCCCACTTTAGCGAAGGTTTCCATGTTGATTTCCAACCAGCAACATGCACAGACTTTGTGGGGTTTTTTTATTTGAATGACATGCTCTCAGCCACCGCAGATAAGGCTTAACGTGTCGTGCTTAATGACATCACCAGGGTCCACCCATTACATCATCAGGCTCCACCCCTAAGTCTTAGGTTTGAGCTCTGAAGTCTCAGGGTCTGGGATGCTGTCAACTTGGCAACCCTAAGCATGACTACAGTAGGTGATATTTCAGCTGCGCAAAGGCCAGAGGACTCTCCGCAGGCACCAGAGCACTCTCACATCCCTCCAGGAGGGAAAAGAGCCATGATTCCAGTTCAAGGAGGCATTCCAGCCTGGGGTAGAAATTTGAGGGTGGTGAGGGCCTGGGGGTGGGGTCCTGAGGGCCAGATAACATGGCATTTGGTGCTGTATTCAGCCAGGGCCAGATTTAGGTTCGATGAGGCCCATTGCTCGGTCCCTGCTCCTGCCAACCTAGCAGTTCAAAAGCACGTCAAAGTGCAAGTAGATAAATAGGTACTGCTCTGGCGGGAAGGTAAACGGCGTTTCCATTCTCTGGTTCGCCAGAAGCGGCTTAGTCATGCTGGCCACATGACCTGGAAGCTGTACGCCGGCTCCCTCGGCCATTAAAGCAAGATGAGCGCCGCAACCCCAGAGTCGGTCACGACTGGACCTAATGGTCAGGGGTCCCTTTACCTTTTAAGCTACTGAAGGTAATGTGACCCTATATATGTCCAGCTGTCCTTTGTCAACAACAAATTGTCACTTTTTTGTGTTGAATATATGCTATATGGTAATTTATAGACCTAATAGGTATCTAAAGCCATTTGCACATTACAAAATATGTATTTTATCAAAGTAATTGTTGAACTGAAATACAATTAAGAAGTATATTAATAGTGAAATACAATTAAGAAGTGTATTAACAGTGAAATAATTATTAAGCTCTAACTGTATGTAGGTTTTATTTTATTTGTTTTTTATCTTATATTTTTTTCCCTTTAAATTTTTTTGGGGCCCCCAAGAGAGTGGGGCCCTAAGCTATAGCTTGTATAGCTATGTAAAACTGGCACTGCATTCAGCCCTTGGGGCTGAGATTTCCCACCCCCTGATCTACAAGGTAGCAAACTATAAACAGGTATAAATCCAGACTACATTAGATGCACTTAGTTCAAAATGAAATCGGTGGGACTACAACCATGATTCCGGAAGCGTCGCTTACTTAGTCCGAATTCAACCCATCAAATAAAGTGATCTCCTACTATATTATTATAATTCAATCTGCACTTTATTTGATGGGCTGGCTGCAGACTAAGCAGTGGCAGACGGGCCCCCAAGCTGCCTGCCATTAAAATTGCTTTAACTTGATGTTGAAACAAACAGTAGCGGGTTCTGAGCGGATCTCTCCTGCCTGTTCTCTCCCCCCCCCCCCCATAAGATGTTTGTGGTGCAATTGCACCCCTTAGCTCAGGCGTTGACCCAGCAGATGAGACCTGCATCCTAGCCGCTTACAAACAAAACCCATTTAAATTCACATCCATTTAATTAAAGCGGGGTGGGGGTGGGGAAAAAAAAAACCACCCTCTGCTCATCTTTAAGATTTAAATATAGTGTCGCTCTACACTTGCTGTGCAAATTAGATCACTGGCAAAGTCTCCTCTGCTCTCTGTTCATAGATCCTAATGGGGTGTTTTCACTCTGCGAGCATTTGCATTCTCAAATCCTCTCATCTCATTCATCTCTTTCATATTTGGCACCTTTGAGAACCTCGGTTTGTTTTTGACTGTGGCTCATCCAGCGCGATTCCCCATTTGCATGCCGAAGCTGATGTGACCAGACTTGCAAAGCGGCTGGTGGATGAAGTGGGTTTATTGCACTCGTAGTTCCGCTCCTCTTCCAAAGAGCCTGGCCTCACAGCAACAGCCCTGCGAGGGAGGGCCAGGCATCCGTCATCGGGATGGATCCCCCCCCCCCAGTTCATCCCATACAACTCGTGTTGGAGAGCTGGGGTTGAACGCCTGGCATTTTCTGCCTCTGGGACGGCTCAGTCAGTAGAGCACGAGACTCTTAATCTTAGGGTCCTGGGTTCAAGCCCCACCTGGAGCAAAAAAGACCCCTGCATTGCTGGGGGTTGGACTAGATGAACCATGTGGTCCCTTCCAACTTTAAAAATCCTATGATTCTCTCCCCAGTGTGCGCCTTCCCTGGAACACCATTCAGGCACTAAGCATCTAAACCACTAAACCATCTAAACAGCATTTCATTCTCATGGAAGAAAAGCTATCAATGGGTCCATATTCGGGGTCAGCAATGCTTCGGAATATCAGTTGCTGGAAACCACAGGAAGGGAGAGTTGCTCTGGTGCTCAGATCCTGTTTAAGGGTTTCTCACAGTTATCTGGTCAGCCACTGTGAGAGCAGGATGGTGCACTAGATTTCCCACTGACCTAGGGCGGCAGAATCCCTTAAAACAGTGCTACTGGGTCCCCTTATGTTGTAGGACTACAAAACCCATCATCCCTGACATCTGGCTCATCTGGCTGTGGATGATGGGCATTGTAGTCCAAGAACAACTGGGGACCCAAGGTTGAAGAACACTGCCTTAAGTATTCCTGGCATAGGAGTACTCTGGACTTGTCTTACACTACTACGCAGGGATGAGGAAACTCCAGCTTGCAGGCTGAATACGGCCCTCCAGATCTCTCCAACTGGCCCTCTCCAGCCGTCTCCCCAGGCCACGCATCTCCCCTCCTTCTGAACATGCCTCAGGGCTTAAATATGTCTGTGTGAACTGTGATCATGCTTCTTTCTGGCCTGGATGGAGGTTGGAGACTGTGCTGTGTGCATGTAGAAATCTCTTGACTTTTGTGGGACTGGAATTTAGCCCTCTGCCTGGATAGCTCAGTTGGGTAGAGCGTGATGCTGATAACGGCAAGGTTGCAGGTTTGATCTCCCGTCTGGGACAGTTGCATCTTCCTGGATTGCAGGGGGTTGGACTAGATGATCCTGAGGGTCCCTTTCAACGCTACAGTTCTATGATATCCATGTACACAGACTTGGGGTGATATTCATTGCCCCACCCATTTTTGCCTCTGGCCCCACCCACCACAGGCAGGCAAGCAAACAGGCAGGAATCCTATTCAGAATAAGGGAATTTCCCTTTAAAAAAGGGAAACGTTGACAGCTATGGAGATTGCAGCCAGCCCTTGAGCTAATTAAAGTTCCCCAGGCACATCTTGCAGCTTCCATCCAGTGCAGAAGAGACTCCTTCTGGGGCCAGGAGACGTTGTTGTTGTTGTTGTTGTTGTTGTTGTTGTTGTTGTTGTTGTTGTCAGTTACAGGGACAGGAGCAAACTCTGGTGAAGTTGGTAGCAAAACACTGGGCAGGTGCTTTTTGCCAAGGGAAATGAAGAGGGCAGGGAGAGAGGCTTGGCTGGCTGGCCTCTTCCCAAGGCTTAGAGCAGGGGTCCCCAAACTATGGCCCGCGGACCCGATAAGGCCCAAGGGACTCGTTTATCCAGCTTGCGGCGACCCCTGCCGCCCGCTGCTGCTGCCCACTCTTACCGGCGCTGTGCTGCGCGGCTGCCCACTTCCATGTCGGAGGAGCATCGGAAATTGCTTGCGCACATGCGCAAGCATTGTGCACATGCACACGCATTATTTCCGGTGCACATCTGGGTTGGAGGAGGCCTGTGCACATGCGCATAAGCTATTTACGGTGCTCCTCCGACCCGGAAGTGCGCCTGAAATAGCGTGTGTGGAAACGTATGCGCAGGCGCTTCCACCCCCCCCTCCAGCCCGCCATGTTATTGGCACTGGAGACACCTGAGGCGCGGTCAGTTTGCTGACCCCTGGCTTAGAGACCTCAAGCCCCGTTGGCTTGACCTTGGATCCATGGATTGAGCAATGACCAATTGATATGTGAACATGAGATGAAAAGCCTTTTTTGTGCAGTCTACCAGCCACACCCACCCGCCCACTTTGGCTGAGCGATTAGGTACTCCACAATAAAAGGGAAAGTGAAACGTTTTGCCAGTACAACCCAAAATCTGGTCCAAGAGAATCTCACTCCTGCAGCCTGTGCGAATTACGCATGGTAGATCTGCTTGAATATTTCGTCTCATTTCAATTTATTTACAGTCTAACCTTGAAAGTCAAATGGAATCTGTTCTGGAAGTCTGTTCGACTTCCAAAATGTTCAAAAACCAAATCATGGCTTCTGGTCGGCTGCAGGAAGAAGGAAGTTCCTGCAGCCGATTAGAAGCCGAGGAAGCCCCGCCAGACATTCGGGTTCCAAAAGAACATTCGCAAACCGGAAAAAGCTCTTCCAGGTTTGCAGCGTTCGGGAGCCAAGGTACTACTGTATCTACCTTCCACCATTCCTCCAAGGAGCTCCCAGCGGCCTTTGATACCATCGACCATAACATCCTTCTGGACCGTCTAGAGGGGCTGGGAGCTGGGGGCACTGTCATACAGTGGTTCCGCTCCTTCCTCCTGGGCCGTGTTCAGAAAGTGGTATTGGGGGATGAGTGTTCAGACCCCTGGGCCCTCACTTGTGGGGTGCCTCAGGGTTCCGTCCTCTCCCCCATGCTTTTTAACATCTATATGAAGCCGCTGGGAGAGATCATCAGGGGTTTGGGTTGGGTGTCCATCAATATGCGGATGACACCCAGCTCTACTTCTCTTTCAAATCAGAACCAGTGAAGGCGGTGAAGGTCCTGTGTGAGTGCCTGGAGGCGGTTGGAGGATGGATGGACTCCCTGGTTGAATCCTGACAAGACAGAAGTACTGTTTTGGGGGGACAGGGGACGGGCTGGTGTGGAGGACTCCCTGGTCCTGAATGGGGTAACTGTGCCCCTGAAGGACCAGATGCGCAGCCTGGGAGTCATTTTGGACTCACAGCTGTCCATGGAGGCACAGGTCAAATCTGTGTCCAGGGCAGCTGTCTACCAACTCCACCCGGTACACAGGCTGAGACCCTACCTGCCCGCGGACTGCCTCGCCAGAGTGG
The DNA here is from genome assembly GCF_965112155.1 of Podarcis liolepis. Classification (NCBI taxonomy): domain Eukaryota; kingdom Metazoa; phylum Chordata; class Lepidosauria; order Squamata; family Lacertidae; genus Podarcis; species Podarcis liolepis. The sequence continues at coordinate 5,208,489 of NC_139569.1, read as the reverse complement.
TGCATGCTCTGGTTATCTCCCGCTTGGACTACTGCAATGCGCTCTATGTGGGGCTACCTTTGAAGGTGACCCGGAAACTACAAGAATGCGGCAGCTAGACTGGTGACTGGGGGTGGCCGCCGAGACCACATAACACCGGTCTTGAAAGACCTACATTGGCTCCCAGTACGTTTCCGAGCACAATTCAAAGTGCTGGTGTTGACCTTTAAAGCCCTAAACGGCCTCGGTCCTGTATACCTGAAGGAGCGTCTCCACCCCCATCGTTCTGCCCGGACGCTGAGATCCAGCGCCGAAGGCCTTCTGGCAGTTCCCTCATTGCGAGAAGCAAGGCTACAGGGAACCAGGCAGAGGGCCTTCTCGGTAGTGGCACCCGCCCTGTGGAACGCCCTTCCAGCAGATGTCAAAGCGATAAACAACTACCTGACATTCAGAAGACATCTTAAGGCAGCCCTGTTCAGGGAAGTTTTTAATGTGTGATATTTTAGTGTATTTTTGGTTTCTGTGGAAGCCGCCCAGAGTGGCTGGGGAAACCCAGCCAGATGGGCGGGGTACAAATAATAAATTATTATTGTTATTATTGTTGTTGTTGTTGTTTTCCTGCTCCTCATGTTATCCTCACAACAACTCTGTGAGGTAGGCCAGGTTGAGAGACAGTGAATTACCCAGTTGAGAGACAGTGAGTTACCCAGTGAGCTCCATGGCTGAGTGGGAATTTGAACTCTGATCTCCCAGGTCCTGGTCTCTGACCAATATACCATACTGCCTCTCAAACTTTCCAGGAGCTATATCCGTACTCAGAAGAGCTCAGAAAACCCACAAGGGGAGTGAGCAGCAGATAGGTATACTGGAGAATTCCAATAGAAATGGGAGTGGACATTGTACGTTTTCGCTTCTTCGCCCCATGTCTGGAACGGAAATCAATCCAGATGCTATGATCATTCTTCACTTTTGCTTTCTGTCTGCAAACAACATTTAATTGATTATGGTTTTATTTCCCCATTCTGTTTCCTTTGCATCAAAATGAGCGGCGTGGAATAATGTACCTGCAAGCGTGTCATTAATTGCATAAGCGATTGCATAATATTCTGCCACAGTGGGCGGCGGGACGAATAAGGTTTTGTCATAAGCCAAACTGCAGAAGAATGGAAGCAGCGCTCCATGCGATGAATGTGGTTTGCAATGGAAATGGATGCCTTCCGGTATCCCTTGTGGTGGAGGATTTGCTTTGCAGACAGAAGGGCCCTGGTCCAGTCCCCAGTGGCTTTTCTGTGTTAGGGCTGGGAGAGACCCCTGTCTGAAACCCTGGAGAGCTGCTGCCAGTCAGTGTTGGCACTGCTGAGCTAGATGGGCCAACTTTCTACAGTGGTACCTCGGGTTACATATGCTTCAGGTTACATACGCTTCAGGTTACAGACTCCGCTAACCCAGAAATAGTGCTTCAGGTTAAGAACTTTGCTTCAGGATGAGAACAGAAATCATTCTCCGGCGGCATGGCGGCAGTGGGAGGCCCTATTAGCTAAAGTGGAGCTTCAGGTTAAGAACAGTTTCAGGTTAAGTACGGACCTCCGGAACGAATTACCATATTTTTCGCCCCATAGGGCGCACCAGCCCATAGGGCGCACCTAGTTTTTTTGGGGGGGGGGATAAAGAAAAAAAATTATTCCCCCCCCCCAGGCACGGGGCTGGGGCGGGGGAAGCCCGAGCTTCCCCCGACCCCAGCCCCCAGAACAGGCTGCTATCCGCAAGCCTTGGGAGCCTGGCGGGAAATCGCACCGGGCTCCCAAGGCTTGCGGATATCTGCCCAAAGCCCAGGGTGCGCTGCTCAGCAGGGGCTCCCCAGGCTTGCGGATAGCTTCCTGAAGCCTGCATTCACCCCATAGGATGCACACACATTTCCCCTTCATTTTTGGAGGGGGAAAAGTGCATCCTATAGGGCGAAAAATACGGTAAGTACTTAACCTGAGGTACCACTGTATCTTCCTGTTTCTACCGAAAGAGAAAACCAATTCCTCCATCAATTGCATGTCTCCCCTGAAGCTGCAGGCATCGCTGTGCAGATAAGATTTCCCCCTGCCTTCCTTCTTTCTGGCCTCTTGAGTGATGCTCTCCAACTCCGCTTTCCTTCTCTCTTTTGCCCATTACCCGTGCATCTCGACAGCTGCATGTCCCCTTCGCCTCCCAGCCTCTATTGCTTCCTTGTTCTCTTCTGATGCCATCCTCCTTCTCTCTCTCTCTCTCTCTGTGTGCATATGTGCCTCTCTCTCTCAAACACAAGTGCGCACCGTTTCAGCTCATTCCTCTACGGCTGGCTCCCCTTGCTCTGTAAAATTTATTCTGCGAATCCATCTTCTCCCCGCCAGTGAACTGCTCGGCTGTAAATCTGACAGTTAAAGTGGGTCAGCGCGTACGGAGGGAGGCGGCCGAGGGAATAGAGGCAGCGGCAAGACGGAGAACCCGGGCGGTGATTGGCAGGAAGCGGCGCAAGGCAGGAGGACGGTGGAAAGGGAGCTGGAGAGGAGATGATCCTGAAGGGAAGAGGTCAGGGAGATTTCTGGCTTCTCCGTTACTCCCCCTCCTTATTTTATTAGAAATTAGCTAAATGCGATTAAGAAAATCCCAGGGTTCATTGCCCTTTTTGTACAAAGGAACTAGAAAGAGGCCACATTCGCAGCAGACAGTTAAAGTGCTATGATACCGCATTAAACAGCCACGGCTTGCCCCAAGGAATTCTGGGAAGTGTAGTTTGTTAAGGTTGTGCAGAGGCCTCTATTCCCCTCACACAGCCACATTTCCCAGAGTTCCCAGGGATAGAGGGTTGATTGTTGAAAGGAGGGGTGCTGAAAAGTTGTAAAACGACATGGGAATTCAAAAGATTTAATTTTGGTTAAATTAATATAATTTAGTTTTGTTTGGTGGAATGAAGTGTGTGTGAAATGGCACAGAAATCGTGGGAAATGATTGCCAAGTTACTTGGGATTATTATTATTATTATTATTATTATTACCTGACATTTTCAGAAGGTAAAATTAAAATTATTTGGTTTTCCAAAAGCAGTTTATGTACAAACATAGACTTACCAAGATAAATGTTGACCAATCACAAAGCAGTTTGCGAAAATTCAGTTTCACCTGCTAAAACGACACACCCTAAACGACTTTTAGAAGACATCTGAAGGCAGCCCTGTTTAAGGAAACTTTTAATGTTTAACAGACTATTGTGTTTTAATATTTTGTTGGAAGCCGCCCAGAGTGGCTGGGGAAACCCAGCCAGGTGGGCGGGGTATAAATAATACATTATTATTATTATTATCATCATCATCATCATCCTGTTGCACCAACACGCCTCTCTGCACCTGACCACAGGGTTGTTGTGGTGATAAATTGGGGGGGGGGCACAATGTATACCTTCTGAAGATCTTTGGTAGAATGGTCACCCCCATTTCCCTCCCTGCTTCCCCAAATCACTCCAATACTCCCCCCTCTTAGTTTTGCCTCCTGAGAATGGACCACCAAAAGACGGTGACCAGTCACTGCCTCTCAGCCCAACCTACCTCACAGGATTATTGTGAGGAACAGGGAGAATACTGCCTGCCACCTTGAGCTATGTGGGATGGAAAAGCAACAACTAAATAATATTTGCACCAGCCTTGAGCTTCTTTAGCATTTTACCGAATTATTATGATTTTTTAAGTTCCAAGGTTAGCTGCTGTCGCCAGGGGGTGGGGGTGAGTTTCAAAACTGCTATTTTGGACCGATGTTAATCAAGGCTTAATACTTCCCAGTTGATAATGTCTGAGAGCACCTAAGGAGAGCGGAGAAGAATGGATTGTTCCCTCAAAGCCTCCTTTCACTCTGTGGAGCCCAGGCCTCCATTCCCCATTTGACAACAACCTTCACATCTAGACCTTGAGCCACAGCTAGCCAACTTCCATCTCGCTGCACGAAGCAGAGGGATGGGGGAGTGAAAAAGCCCATTTCCTATTGCCTGTCAACTATCAGCATGGGGCGATAACACATGCTCCGAAGGAAAGGCAGAATAAATTGTGCTCTCCGTGTGACAGTTACATCGGATTCTGGTCTGTAACAAGCAGGGAAGATAAGATATTAACTATCTGAGTAGAGAATATTGTTGGATCCGTTTCCTTCCAGCTCTTGGTGCTGTGAATCTCTTGCTTCTTGGCCTGGCGCTGAGGTTAAGGCATATAATTTCATCATTTCAGACTTTCGCGCAGGAAGGGGCAGGGAGGTCATTTGTCCTCCTCTCTGTGCATTAAGTGCCAGGAATCCCTCTTTGCTTGATCTCCTTGCCTGCTCAAAATCCACCCAGTGAGGCACAACTCACAGCCCCAAAGGCACTGGAGCAGCCTGGTTACAAAACCGTGATGGCTATTATTATTATTTTTAAGTGTGTCTGTCGTTTCTATATTTCATAAAATTTGCACACTCCCTGATCGCCAAAACTACAAACCCTAAAAGTGGTTTACATAGGGTTGCCATATTTCAAAAAGTAAAATTCCTGACACCCGCAAAGTTGTTTCGCTTTTTTTAAGAAAACCACCAGAATTGAGCTTTTTCCCCTGCTGCTTTTTCCATCCGTGTTTTCCCTGACATTTTGCCAGTTCGGGGAAATTCCCCTCTGACACCATGTCAGGACATGTCAGGGATTTTCCTGGATGACCCTTGGGGTCCCTTCCAACTATAATTCTGTGGTTCTGTGAAATCACATCAACATTCTAGATACCTGGGTTGGCTTGTCGAAACAAAAATGTTTTTAGCAGGTGCCAGAAAGAGTACAGTGAAGGCGCCTGTTTGATCTCAATAGGCAGGGAGTTCTGAAGTTTATTTGCTGCCACACTAAAGTATTCAGTTTTTTGAAATGCAGCATGGGTATTTTGTGGCCCCTCTATCAATGCCAGTTCTACAGAACACAGAGGTCGAGTGGGTGGATCTGGGGCAAGGCAATCTCATTGGTAAACTGGTCTGTTTGCTCATTGCTCTATATACAGTAACGCCTTGAACTGGGCTCTGTAGCATATCAGCAATCAGTGCAGATCTGCTGAGAAGGCCTCACGGCCGTCAGCAATTATGCTGCAGCATTCTGCACTAACCACAGCTTCCAGATCAAGCGCAAGGGAAGCCCCACAAATAGCGCATTGCAGTAATCCAGTCTTAAAATGTCGAATGCATAATGTACTGTGGCCAAGCTTTAAATCATGCGTAGGCAAACTAAGGCCTGGGGGCTGGATCCGGCCCAATCGCTGCCTAAATCCGGCCCGCGGGCAGTCCGGGAATCAGCATGTTTTTACATGAGTAGAATGTGTCCTTTTATTTAAAATGCATCTCTGGGGTATTTGTGGGGCATAGGAATTCGTTCATTCCCCCCCCCCAAAAAAAATATAGTCCAGCCCCCCACAAGGCCTGAGAGACAGTGGACTGGCCCCCTGCTGAAAAAGTTTGCTGACCCCTGCTTTAAATGCTTTGTGCAGTTCAGTGCCTTCCTTGGAAGAAACCCATTGAATTATATTTCTCTGATATGAGGGTGAGGGGACTGTCATATCTGGACTCAGAGCTTGTCCTATGCATCATCTTCCAATCCATGCAAGGTCGGTCAGTCATCTTTTTATTCCCATTTCACAGATGGGGGAAGCTGAGGCCCTGAGAACTGCACCTTGCCTAAGGAGCGTGAGATTTGAACCCGGGACTTTCTTATTCATTGCACTCAGCCTGTTAGCCATCAAGCCACCTTCCATCTGTGTCCTCCTTTTGCCAGGCTTGGCTACTTTGATCTAAAACACAGAACTCGCTGAAATTCTCTTGTAAATCTACAGAGCTGCACAGAAATATCCTCTAGTTCAGATTTCAGCTTGAAATATTGGGGGGAACGAAAAGAACAGGGAAGTGGGAGGGAGCTTGTTGGAAGCCTTCCAGCTAATCCATGTTTACGGGATCCCAAAGGTCTAAGTTGTTTCTAAATGGCTGGTTCCAATAAGGGTTGTTTTCAAGCTGCTTTTATTTGGGGAGGAAGGGGGTCCAAAGCACGCCTGCACCCAGTCAGACAGCTGCAGAGAGGCCTGCTCTGCCTCCTTGAATATGCACGAGGATTTTAATGGATGAAGCCAGGTGATGTAAAATTACGTCCCTGTGCAGCTGGGAGGATTGGAAGGAGCATCTGAGGCCCTGGCAAACTTCAGAACATCCTCCAACCAGGGCTGACAACATTATTAAATCTCTGACATTTTCAAAAAGCAAAGCCAGAAACTTTAGAACGAAAACTCTACCCATTAAGCTACTCTCAAAGTGAAGTGGACTGAAAAGCCGTTTTGGCATAATTCGATCTTAAATATTTCATTTTTCTATAGCAGCCACAAAGAATTATAATAGCACTGTCAATTGGTGATTAATGGTCCTGCGGTTGATTAATCATCTGTTTAACTGATTAATTGATTAATCAATCAAATTGAAATAAATCAGCACGCGATCAAAATATCAGCATGGGGAAACGTGAGCAGGGGTGGACTTAGAGGAAGGCAACTCAGGGGAGACACGGGGTGGACCAGGCTTGGGAAAATGCCAGGCTCAGAGGGCACCTACCTCCCAGCATGGTGGAGCTGTTAGGCTAGAACCTGTGAGACCTGGGTTCAAATCCCTACCTCCCTGGGCAATCTTGGGACAGGCATTCTCTCTCAGTGTAACCTGCCACACAGGATTGTCGTGAGGGGGAAAAATGAGGGAAATTGTTTGGGCAAACCTCAGTGCATTTGAGCAAACCTCAAGGCTGGCAGAAGTAGAAAAATATTTAAAGTGTGGGGACTCAAACAGCCCAATGGGGGCTGAACATGCTCAGTGGCCACAGAATTCTGAACATGCGTTGGTGGGTGAGTGGGAGAATGGAAAATTAAAGGGGAGGTGGAAGGGAATGGAGTATCTTGAAAAGGGGGATAGCTGGCTGGCTGGCTGGCTGGCAGGAAAACTGACCAGAAGCACTCCCCACTGCAACTTTTTGTAGTGGGTGCTTACACTTTGGATGAATTTTTTTAAGAAGCTTTGAAGGGAGGGAGGGATGAAGGGAGGGAGAGAGATTGAGGTGGTGCTACTTAGATGTCCAGGGAGGGTGATCAAAGCATAAGAAGCAGCCGGGGAGTTGGTTATGAGGCCAAGAGGACTTTGGGTCTACAGAGAAGTAGGAGGATTCATACTCACAAGTTCAGAAGCCAGCCTCGGCTAGGATCTTTGTCTCTCAGTCCTGGGTTCCCTGGGATTAAATCCATCCTACCCTGTAAATTTCCTTGCAATCAAAGGGTATTTTAGCTTACAATGGAACATTCACAGAATCCCCTGGTGCCGGGAGCCAATTCATTTGGAGCCGTTCCGAGCTTGTTCTCCTTATTAATACTCCTTGAGCAATTTTCTAAGGACCGGCCTCCATATCCTACATTAAAAAGAGTTCCTTCCTCTTTGATTTATGGATATTAAGCCATGCCAGGAGGCAAAAGGCATGGCACTCCTGCATAATACATTCGCTACAAAATTGATTTCCCTTTTTATTCCTCCTTTCACCGCAGTTCTGCCTCCTCTCTCCCTCATTCACACTTGGGCCATGATCCAAGGCACTTCCAAACCCGTTGGTTTCAGCAAGATGACGCCCACCTAATTCTCAGCTGGAGTCTGACCTTTCTTGTGCAAAAAGTGGATGGAGTCATGTTTTTCCCCCTTCTCCCTCCCTCCCTCCCTCTTGTTTGTTTGTTTGTTTCCTTGATATCCCACCATTTCTCTGTACATGGTTCTCTATGGGTTGCGCTGTGGGCTAAACCACAGAGCCTAGGACTTGTCAATCAGAAGGTCGGCGGTTTGAATCCCCACGATGGAGTGAGCTCCCGTTGCTCGGTCCCAGCTCCTGCCAACCTAGCAGTTCGAAAGCACGTCAAAGGGCAAGTAGATAAATAGGTACTGCTCCGGCGGGAAGGTAAACGGCGTTTCCGTGCGCTGCTCTGGTTCGCCAGAAGCGGCTTAGTCATGCTGACCACATGACCCGGAAGCTGTACGCCGGCTCCCTCGGCCAGTAAAGCGAGATGAACGCCGCAACCCCATAGTTGGCCACGACCGGACCTAATGGTCAGGGGTCCCTTTACCTTTACCTGGTTCTCTTCTTCCTCATTTAATCCACATAACAACCCTGTGAGGTAGGTTAGGCTGAGAGGCAATGGCTGGCTTGCAAGTTCACACAGTGAACTTCATGGCCAAGTGAGGATTTGAACCCTGGTCACTCCCAGGTCCTTGTCCAACTCTCCAACCTATACACCACACTGGCTGTCAATGAATACTAGAACCAGGGGCCATTGACTGAAGCCAAATGTTGGGAAATTCAAGACAGATGAAAGGAAGGACTTCTTCATAGAGTTCTGCGTTATACTATGGAATCTGCTCCTAGAAGATGTAGTGATGGCCTTCAACTTGTATGGCTTAGAAGGGGGTTTACACACATTGATGATCAGGCTATCAGTCACTGCAAGCAATGATGGCTATGCACTTACTTCTGCTGTGTACGGCAGTCTGCCTCTGAATACTGATTGCTGATGGTACAAGTAGGAGAGCATTGTGTCATTCATGTGATGTTTGTGGGGCCATTGGCCTCCATCTTTCCCAACATCAGGGTCTTTGCCAGGGAGTCTTCTCTTCTCATGAGGGGGTCAGAGTATTGGAGCCTCAGCTCCAGGATCTGTCCTTCCAGTGAGCACTCAGGGCTGATTTCCTTCAGAATGGATCGGTTTGATCTTGCAGTCCATGGGACTCTCAAGAGTCTCCTCCAGCACCAGAATTCAAAAGCATCAATTCTTCGGCAATCAGCCTTCTTTATGGTCCAGCTCTCACTTCCATACATCACTACTGGGGAAACCATAGCTTTAACTATACGGACCTTTGTTGGCAAGATGATGTCTCTACTATTATTATTATTATTATTATTATTATTATATAAAAATGGCACTCTTAGTTGGTTCTTATTTCCACCTTCTTTCTATATCCAGATCTATTTCTAGGTTTCCTCTTTCCATTAGACAACCCACAGAGGATTAGACATATTAAGTGGAGATTCTTATCCCAGTCTGCATTGAATTTGAGCTTGTTTTTATATACATTTTTATAGTTGATGCTTTTATTGATGTGTTCAATGTGCTTCATTGTTAACGGCTTCAGGATGTTTCCTAGGAAGTGAGTCATAAATGAAAGAAATGAGACTACAGTCGTACCTTGGAAGTCATACGGAATCCGTTCCGGAAGTCCGTTTGACTTCCAAAACCAAGCACAGCTTCTGAATGGCTGCAGGAAGCTCCTGCAGGAAGCTCCTGCAGCCAGTCAGAAGCTGCAGAAGCCACACCGAATGTTCAGCTTCCGAAAATCGTTCAAAAACCAGAACACTCACTTCCGGGTTTCGATCGTTAAGGAGCTGATTTGTTCGGGAGCCAAGGCGTTCGGGCTCCAAGGTACGACTGTACCACATACTCTCCAACATTTCTCCAGTGAAAATAGGGGTGTTCTTCTGCCTACCTACATTGGTCACCTGTAGCCAATTACAACCTCTCCACCGAACCTACCTCGCAGGATGGTTGTAAAAAAAAAAGTGAGGGAAGGGATTAACTTAGTGGGACTTACCTCCAAGTAAAAATGCTTAGGATTGCAGTGTAAGACTGCACAGCATTCACCCAGTTACCTGGGAGTAAGCGTCATGGAATACAGTGGGATTTACTTCTGAGTAGGCAGTATAAGGCTCCATTTACAATAAAGGAATAAATGCTCCCCGCGTTTCCAAAAAAATTGGCTGACTGCTGAAACATTGCAATGAAAGACTTTGAAGTCAATTGGTTACATTTTCCTTCAAAATTATAACATGGGCTTTGTATGCCAGTGTATGCCATTTCCTTCATTTGATGCAGGTATTTTATTTTCAGTGTGAACAGGACTCTGTTTTTGCACCCACCCACAGAGAGAGCAAAGGCTCCCGTTTCCAAAAAAGGACAGGGGGAATTCCTGATCTCCTCAGCACTTTTAATTCTTCTCCAAGACATGGAGGGTAGGAAACAGAGAAACCTGGGACATTCCGGGATCAAATCAGAAAGTGGGATGGCTTTTGTAATTCCTGGATTGTCCCTGGAAAATCAGGACACTTGGAGAGTGTGCTCTTAGCCATGAAAGCTATATTTTACTTGCATTGTTGGAGATGGTATGGTTCCGAATACCAGTTGCCACAAATACCAAGTGGGGTGAGTGCTGTTGTGCTCATGTCCTGCTGGAGGGCTTCCCAGAAGGGACATCTCTAAGAGATGGGCTGGATGGGGCTTTGGCCTGATCCAGATCCTGTGACCAAGATGTAGGTGGACTACAAGTCCCATCATCCACAGCCAGCTTAGCCAAATGGTAAAGGATGATGGGAGTTGTAGTCCACCCACATCTGGGGACCCCAGACTGAAGAACAGTGATTTGGAGCTAAACAGATGCCTGTGGGAACCCTGCAAACAGATCACAAATGCCAAAGCCCTCACCTACTGTTGATCCCCAATGGGATCAACAATAGCCATCATGCCTAGTAGCCACTGACGGCCTCCTCTGCCACGGTCTGGTCCCTCTTCAAAGTCATCTAATGAGTGGCCATCAACACTTCAAGTAGCAGAAAGCTCCAGAGGTTAAGCAATGTTGTGAAGCAACATTGCTCCCTTTTCTCCATCTTGAATCCTCCGGCCATCAGCTTTGTTGAATGGCACCATTACCTGTGTTTGCACTGTGTGTTCTAAGTGTCAGCTGTGTCAATCAAATATACAAAAGCCAGTGGGTCGGTTCCATCTCTTTGTTCACAAACAAATCGAAGGCAGGGCTATTAAGAAAGAGGTGAAGTCAGTTCCAATCACACACTCTCCTTTGACTTCTACGGGAGGAAAGAGGCACGAGGGCAAATCTCTTCACGGTAGCCCCCTTTCTGTCAGAACCGAATGCCCTCCGAACAACTGCCCTCTGAGCCACATGCCATAAGTGTCACTCAAGAGGGTGCATTCCCTACAATAGCACCCGTCGAGATCCATCAGGATTGCGTGTGGGCACCAGGTTCCTCACAGTCACATCCTGTCAGGGTTGGTGTCAGTCAGATCTCCAGGAGGGTGAGGAGATTTTTCACAGCAGCGATCTGTCCCCGTCAGTCAGAATTCCAGGACTGCACACCTGCTCTCCCGTAATGGCCGTGTCAGTTTAAGTCACCAGTCACTAAAGTGCCAGAAATCATGCAGCTGCCTCAGTTTCTCTCGCTTCAGCTCTGTTTCGTTGAGGGCTGGGTTCCTCGGTGGCTGAGAAACTGATCCTCCTAGCCTGAGGGCAAAATAAAACCACATTAGCTCCACTGCTGCCCCTGGATCCCACCGGTTCAAGCGGTTTGGTTCAGCTTAAGCGATCAGCCTCGTATCGCAGCCTCTTTGGGTTCCAGGGTGTCTGTGCCATTCCGTGACAGATTAGATTTAGCCTGCCTCGGGTGGGGGAGTTTTTGGCTCTCGGGGAGACTACCACTCATTTTTGCTGGTAATAAAGGAAATTAAAAGAGATGCCTCGGAGCCTATAATTTATCAGGTTCGTTGAGGGGAAAAATAGAGCTTGCCCTTTCCAAATTTACTTTGGCCGCTGTTGTTTTGACACTTGCATGGTGTGCGGAAAAATCTGTCGAGCCCAACAAGCCACGCGGAAGGCTCCAGAAAAGAAAGAAGGATTAGAGGCCTGATTTATGCTCTCTGCATGAGTGCAAGTGTGTGTAGTGTTGCCAGACCTCCAGGTCTGACCTGACGTCTCCAGGTCTGCCTGGCCCTCTCCAGGCAGCGGGTGGCGGGTTTGAATCTCCAGGTGAGAGAGAGTGCCCTTAAAATATAGATATTAAGAAGATTGGGGGTGCAGCTTGCAAACTTCAGCCTGCAGGAGCTGGCAACAAAGTATAGCATGTGGGATCTGCCCTGCCTTGATCCCCTATCCCAATTGACTTCCATCTCCAGGGCTTGCCCTGTGATCCCCTTTCCCAATTGACCTCCATCTCCAGGGCTTGCCCTGTGATCCCCTTTCCCAATTGACTTCCATCTCCAGGGCTTGCCCTGTGATCCCCTTTCCCAATTGACTTCCATCTCCAGGGCTTGCCCCGCAATACAACCCGGGGTCGCCCTCAGGTCTCAGGTTTAGAATGCTCCTGACCTGGCAACCCTAATTCTATCTATCTATGCTTGCTGCAGTTACATGCCATGCTTTAACTGAGGCCCCCAACATGGCGCAGAGGCTCTGAGCATTGTCAATCTCTATTCTCTGAAATGGGTATTACAAAGAACTAGCAAAGAGTTTTTAAAGATTACAAAGTAGTTGTAAATAGTTTATAAAAAATGTATAAAAAAAGAATGCACACATAACAATCACAATACAACAGTTCAACAAACAGAGCTTTTCATTCCAAAGCAAAATACTTGATTTTAAAAAATCATATCACAGATGCTTCCAATGTAATAATCTTCTGCATTGTCTTATAACTTTTTCAGAGGTGCATACATTATATAATCAAGCTCTTTGTTTGATATAATTAACTACAGGTTCCCAGCCAATCAGTGCTTCCTAATCATCACTGTTAGTTTTATTATCTGAAGTGGATATTTCGTGATGCCCACAACAGTTTCTTAGATTCCAAATGTACCCCTGGAAATGCACCCCAGTCCTAGAGGGAGATGCTAGTGACCAGTCACTTCTCTCTGGCACACGTCTAAGGCATGTTCCAGCATGTTTGCAAACATGCATCCCTAGTCACAGTTGCTGTAGGCATGAGGTCAAGCCCTGTGGAAACTGCTGCCCCCTGGGACAGGTGGGCAGAAGGCAGTGAGACCCACAGTAGGAGCAGCCCGAATCAACGACAGGCAGAGCTAGAACCATTGATAGGCAGAGCTAATGAATGATGGATTTGCTCCATCCTCCTCCCTGCTGAACCCTACAAAGGCAACACTGAGAGTAAAGAGGAGGAGGAATAAAATGATTGGCAGGGACTGGATGTTAGTGTGAGAAAGCAGCATGGTGCGTGCTTAAGTGTCAGACTAGGAACTGGGAGACCAGAGTTCGAATTCTCACTCAGCTATAAAGCTCATGCCTTGGGCCAGTCACAGCCTCTTAGCCTAACCTGCCTCACAGGGTTGTTGTGAGGAGAAGCATGTATGCCACCTTCAACTATATGGAGAAGAATCAGTGGAAGGAAGGAAGGAAGGAAGGAAGGAAGGAAGGAAGGAAGGAAGGAAGGAAGGAAGGAAGGAAGGAAGGAAGGAAGGAGGCACTGGTTGAGGCCAGACTTGGCTTAGTGGGGCGGAACCCCATTCCACCCTAAGGGAGCAGCCTCTACTGGATAAACCAGATTAGGACAGCTGGTAGGTTGTCACTCAGTTAAGGAACTCTTAGTTATCAAGTTATTTGCCTTCTCTAGGAAAATTACATATCAGAACCAAAACAGCTTCAACATATACAAAAGTGTGTGTCTTAACACATAGCTATACGAAATAATATGTGTATTGCAGGGGGTTGGATGACTCTTCCAACTCTAAATTCTGTGATTTCATGTGTACTTTCAATTGGCCCTTGTTGATAAATCAACTAAAGTTTCAGCTGACTGATCTATTACTTAAATGAATTAAAGCTTTCTGTTCCAGGAACAAATATATTACCGTAGATGGTACAGTGGATAGAGACATGTTCAGTTTTCAGGCTGAGTCTACCAGAGTCAGAATGTGTGACTATCCACTTATTTTTGTCCTGTTGTTGCTTCTTCTTCCACCTTTCTGAATGAGTCACAGGCACATGAGCCCACTCAGTGAGGAATGGACAGGTGAATGAGATCACCAAAGAATCTTGTGATTTTCGCATACCACAGGGATATATTTTTACATGAGCTTACAGTATAGAAATGAATAAATGACTTAACGTTATTGTCAAGGGCTTGAAACAGCTAAACCTCATTTCTGCAGAGGGTTGCTAGACCTCTAGGGCTGACCTGAAGTCTCCAGGTTTGGCTGCCTGCAGGTGGGCAAGAGTGCCTAATAATAATAACAACAACAACTATGCTTCCAAGCTCCATCCCAGTGTGAACCACCTGCAAATTATTGCAGACTCTGGGGTGGGAGAAGCCTGATCTCCTCTGCTCCCTCCTCCCCTCTCCCAATTAACTTCCATCTCCAAGGATGAGTCATGCCTAATGACATCACCTGGGGTCTGCCCCTTGTGACATCACCAGGGGCACCCCGAGGTCTCAGCTTTGGGCCCTGAAATCTCAGGGTCTGTGGTGCTCCTCACCTTGCAACCCTAAGCTTTACAACTATGTGGGAGGCAGCTTTTTCCCCTGCCACAGGGAGGATAAAACAGTCAGAGGACCAGTAGAGATTTGGAAAGAAGAGGTTCTGAGAAAGTGAAGGATTGCTTCAGTGGAAAGCAACAGGGAACACTTTTATGGGCTACAACCCATTGCTGAGCCAGGAAAGTGCACATCTTCCAGGGAAAGGTATTGAGGGAAGAGGGAAGGGAGAAAGAGCTCCATGGAGGGAGCCACGACCTCTCTGAAGGGCAGGTGAGGTTTGGGGGCTCTGAGACCCCTCGTCAGTTGGCTGCTGTCATCAGGGGAGAATGCAGTACAAGAAAGACTCTACAAGTGAAGGCAATTGAAAGCAAGGGCAAGTGAGGGACATTTAAGTGAATGTTGTATGTGCTGAAAAATTGCCCCCAAGTTGGGTGCTTTTGATGCTTCGAGAAATGTCCTCAAAAGCAGTTTAACACAGCCCTGGAATATATAGGTAAAGGGACCCCTGACTGTTAGGTCCAGTCGCAGACAACTCTGGGGTTGCGGCGCTCATCTCGCTTTATTGGCCGAGAGAGCCGGCGCACAGCTTCCGGGTCATGTGGCCAGCATGACTAAGCCGCTTCTGGCAAACCAGAGCAGCGCATGGAAACACCATTTACCTTCCCGCCGGAGCAGTACCTATTTATCTGCTTGCACTTGACGTGCTTTCGAACTGCTAGGTCGACAGGAGCTGGGACCGAGCAACGGGAGCTTACCCCGTCGCAGGGATTTGAACCGCCGACCTTCTGATCGGCAAGTCCTAGGCTCTGGAATATATATTCTGCAACAAAATACTTTTTGAAAAAAATAAAGGGGAGGGCTAAATAGAGTAGTCATTCACCTTGATTATTTGTGGGGATGGAAAAAGCTCTCTCACATAGACATATGTGCCTACGTCTGCCACTTCAATCACCCTTAACAGCAGGGCCCAAGGCAGCTTGGATGTCCACCCACACTTCCTGGACTCATGCCACGCAATATCCCATCACTGACTTGCAGCCACGAGACTCCGGAAGCTGGAGGAGCCTGGGAATAATCAGGTGGGGGAGTATACGCACACATATCTGAGCTACTTTGGGTAAAAAAAAAAATGAATGAATCTCAGTGGTGGCGCAAGAGCTATTGTTCGCCCCTCTTTTAGTTGTGATTGCATTTGTTTTGCTGTAGAAAGTAAGGAAGCCTATTTATAGCATGAAAGCATTTGAAGTGCGGGTGGTGACTCCACCTCAACAGTGTTAACGTGGCTGAATCGCTCTGCTCATACCTGGAGGGAAGGAGAGTTGAAGGCTGCTAGGTGCTTTTCTCTGCAAAGAAATGGCACTTAGCTCTCTGTTCTGGCCAGTTCCAACCCGCAGACCAGTTTGGGAAGAGGCTGCCGGAGGTCAACAGGTTTGGTGGGTCTGCACCTACCCAGCCAGTCTTGCTGAGTCCTCCTGTCAACCTCCAGGGATGAGAAAACGCTGCCGATAATCCCATCTATTTCCAGTGTTCAAGTGCTGGCGTCGCGTTGCTCGTGCAGCCATAAAAGAGAAGCACTCACTGCTAGGGTTGCCAAAGCTC
The DNA here is from genome assembly GCF_965112155.1 of Podarcis liolepis. Classification (NCBI taxonomy): domain Eukaryota; kingdom Metazoa; phylum Chordata; class Lepidosauria; order Squamata; family Lacertidae; genus Podarcis; species Podarcis liolepis. The sequence goes on along the minus strand of NC_139569.1, from coordinate 5,192,559 downwards.
CACAGCTGAGCTGAGGTCTCAAGGTTTGCCTGACCCTCTCCAAGTGACAAAGGGAAGGCCTGCGTTTTCAGATGAGTGAGAGGGCCTTTAACTTAAAATATATGTATTAAAAAGACTGTGCATACAGCTGGCAGGAACCAGCAGCAAATTATTGCACGGACTATTGGCATACTTAAACTCTCTCCTGTAAGGAGCAATGCTGGCCACTAACCTGAGTGGCTTTAAGAAAGGATTGGACAAATTCATGTATGATAAGGCTACAAGCCAAGATGGCTTTGCTCTCAGGCCCTATTTTCCAGGGACAGCCCCAGATTTACAGAAGCTGCCCCAGTTTCAGATTTGATCCCAGAATTTCCTGCTTTTGCTTAGGGTGCCCCTATAAATGTTGGTGGGTATGGTAAAAAGGTAAAGGTAAAGGGACCCCTGACCATTAGGTCCAGTCGTGACTGATTCTGGGGTTGCGGCGCTCATCTCGCTTTATTGGCCGAGGGAGCCGGCATACAGCTTCTGGGTTGTGTGGCCAGCATGACTAAGCCTCTTTTGGCGAACCAGAGCAGCGCCGTTTACCTTCCTGCTGGAGCGGTAACTATTTATCTACTTTTGACGTGCTTTCAAACTGCTAGGTTGGCAGGAGCAGGGACCGAGCAGCAGGGGCGCGGACTTATAAAAAATATTGGGGGGGCCCGGGAAAGCTCATGAATAATAAATAAGCTCATGAATATGCAGATAAAGTGGCGCCGCCTCCTCGTGAGCGAATAGGGGAGAGCGTGCTGCGCCTATTAATCAGCTCCGAAGGAAATTGGGTGGAGCTTTTGCTCGGGAGGGAGGGCAGGAGGCATGCAGCCCGACCCTGTGCATTTTGGGCTGGGGGAGGGGCGGCGGTGGTGCTCTGCTGGAGGGGCGCCTGAGATTATTGGGGGGGTGGAGCCCCCCCAAATGAATTTTTGAGGGGGCTCGGGCACCCTCAGGCCCCATGGAGTCGGCGCCTATGCCGAGCAGCGGGAGCTCACCCTGTCGTGGGGATTCGAACCGCCGACCTTCTGATCGGCAAGCCCAAGAGACTCAGTGGTTTAGAGCACTTGTGGGTATGGTAAAACGTCTCTGTTTTCATTGGAGGGTATGGAGTTTTGCATCCCCTAAGCCACTGGGTGGGGTTATCTGGATGTTTGGAGTACGTTATCAGCAGTACACTGATGACACTCAACTCTATTTCTCCTTTACATCTGCAGGATAGAAATAATAATAATAATAATAATAATAATAATAATAATAATAATAATAATAATGATGATGATGATGATGATGATGGAATGGGATGCCCCTGTTTTCCTTGGAGAAACGCTGGAGGGTGTGCGCTCAGCCAACGCAGTTGCAAGCAGCAATGCTTCCAAGTACCATTTCCTGGTAACGGCTGGAGGGGAGAGGGATATTATGCTTGGATCCTGCTTGCCAGTTTCCCACCTGCTTGGCCACTGTGAGACCAGGATGGTGCTGGACTGGCTGGGCCACTGAGCTGATCTAACAGGCTTTTCTTCAGTTCTTAGGTTTCAGAAACCAGCGGGGATGTCCTGGTTCAGTCCTTGGCATCTGCAGGCAGGGCTGGCAATGTCCCTGCCTGAAGCCCTAGAATGCTGCTGCCAGTCCGTGTGGAAAACCCTGAGCGAGATGGGCTGACTCAGTCCAAGGCAGATCCCTGCCTTCCCTCCTACGTGCTCTTAAGTGAGTCACTGAGGCTTTTCTGCTGCAAGAGATCTGGAATCTCAGCAATAATGAGAACTGAGCGTGCCTTTTTGTAAAGTTAATTCTAGTCCCCCCCCCCACCCCTACCCACTTATACACAGCTTCTTCCTCTTGGTTTCTTTTTGTCTTTTTTAAAAACTTCATCTGTTTAGTCATTTTCTTAATTAAATATAGATTATAGCTCTGGGACTAAGAGATAGTTATTTATTCATGAACGACTTAGGTTTTAAAGTCGGCACCGTGAATGTATTGTTTTTATGTCTGCTTTGGGACTGTGTGGAAAGCGCTGGGCAAAATCTCTCTGAATCAGGCATGGATCCACTAAGGCCCTCATCCTGTATCAACATATACCTTGCAGGTGGTTAACCCCATTGAACCCATCAGAACTTTCTGCATAGAGAAGCTTAGAACTGCACTGTATGGTGTTTTAAGCAAGCCTAGGGACATTGCTGGATGCTGTTGAGGTTCATGGTCTAAAGCCCATAAGCATCACAGAATCAGAGAATTGTAGAGTTAGAAGGGACCCCAGGAGTAATCTAGTCCACCCTCTGCAAGGCAGGAATAAAATCTGCATGTCAATTTACATGTCTGGATGCATGCAGAATTGGAATTTAAATTTCACAGAATTAAATAGTGCTAGCAGACCCTCCAAGTGTCCCTATTTTCCAGGGACGTCCCTGATTTACAGAAGCCATCCCTGTTTCTGATTTGATTCCTGGAATCTCCCTCTTTTCCTTAGGATGTCCCTATTTTCATGGGAGAAATGTTGGAGGTTTGGAGTTATCCAACCCCCGAGCCGTCCGAAGGCAATCCTGTATAGGGAAGTTTTTTTAAAAAAATGTTTAATGTTGTCTTATTTTTCTATATATGTTAGAAGCCACCAGAGTGGGTGGGGCAACCCAGGAAGATGTGTGGAGTATAAATAGCATAATTTTCATTATGGAATGGGACGTCCCTATTTTCATCAGAGAAATGTTGGAGGGTAAGGGCTTGTTTCCCCAGCAAATCACTCCAGATAAATTCTTGGACCACAGAAGAGGCAAAGAGAGGCGTAATCCAGCAGTTGAGAGGCCTTCTGAGGGTCTCTGCTGCACCCAGGCCCCCACCCACCACCTGCTTGTTAATTGTCATAGACCCTTTACCTAATTGTAAAGCACAATTCAAAGTGTTGGTGCTGACCTTGAAAGCCCTAAACGGCCTCAGTTCAGTATACCTGAAGGAGCGTCTCCACCCCCATCGTTCTGCCTGGACACTGAGGTCCAGCTCCGAGGGCCTTCTGGCGGTTCCCTCATTGCAAGAAGTGAGGCTACAGGGAACCAGGCAGAGGGCCTTCTGTGTGGTGGCACCTGCCCTGTGGAACGCCCTCCCATCAGATGTCAAGGAAATAAGTAGCTAGCTTATTTTTAAAAGACATCTGAAGGCAGCGCTGTTTAGGAAAGTTTTTAATATTTAATGCTGTATTGTTTTTAACACTCGACTGGGACCCACCCAGAGCGGCTGGGGAAACTCAGCCAGATGGGCAGGGTATAAAAAATATTATTATTATTATTATTATTATTATTATTATTATTATTATTATTATTATTATTATTATTATATTGTACCATCATCCAAGCCATGGGTCATGACAGATAGTAAAAGAAGCAATTTATTTATTTTATTTCTTAAAATTTATATACTGTGCTACTCAATTGTAAGAAAAGAAACGTAAAAGCGGTTTACAAAAGGGAATACTGCAGTCAATAGAAATGGTTACGAACGGCTGCTTAAAACATTCCTAAAATAATCAAAAACCGACAATAAGCTAAAACACATGTTGACATTTGACGTGTCTGGGCAGGCTTGCCTAGCCAAAAAATGTTTGCACCAGGAGCCGAAAAGGGTGCAGTTGAAGGCGCCTGCCTGATGTCACTAGGCAGGGAGTTCCAAAGTTCTGGTGCCGCTGACACATTAAAATATTCATTTCTTGCAAATGTGGGATGGGTATTACGCGACACCGGTAGCAGCATCAGTTCCACTGTGGATAAGAACTGGAGGAGTGGGGAGAGAGGTCATTTTTCTGGACAGCTGTCATTAGGTAGAAAAAATTGTGTGTGCACACATGCGCATGCATTTCCTAGTTGCACAGAGCTGCAATGTGATGGTGCAGCAGGGGGGCTCTCCCTCACCCCCCCCCCGGACAACACCGATTGTGCAATGTTCCCCTCTCCACAACAAGGTGGATCCCAATATCCAGCTCTGCCCCAAACACCCCTGTTAGCAGCTGGAGAGTTTTGCGGCAGTGGCTTTGTGCTGGGAAGGGAGAATCCCAGAGCCTCGCCAAGCTAAGAAGAAAAACCCGGCTGGGGGTTTTAGAGTGCCTGCTTCAAAGCTTTCGTTTCCAAAAGAGCTGACCCTTGGTGGCTGAGACTGATGGTGCCTGTTGTCCAAAGGGCACCAGGTTGGGGAAGGTTGGCAACAGCTGCCCAGGGTTTCAGGCAGGGCGTCTCTCCCAGCCCTAACCGGAGACGCCAGGGATTGAACGTGGGGCATTCTGTATGCCAAGCATACATCACTCTTGCCTTTCTTGACCACCGTACTCCAGGAAAGCAGCTTACAAATGTTTAAATCAAGAATATTGCCCCTCAAAGACAAGCCATTCTGACGTTGATCCAGTTTGCTTACTGACTTCCATCATCTCCCTTCCTTAAGTGGGCTGGCTTCTTCCCACCTGCAATCTGGGAGTTACCAGATAGCTCAGCTGGTTAGAGCATGGTGTTGATAATGTCAAGGTTGCAGGTTCGATTCCCATAGAGGGCAGCTGCATATTCCTGCATTGCTGGGGGTTGTACTAGAATCCACAGGGTCCCTTCCAACTCTACAATTCTATGATTGTATGATGTGTGACTTGCGATCCTTGTGCCCCTTCCGTTAGCTAGCAGCATAACATGCCCTTCTTGATTACTGTGTCAAGAGCCGCCCGATTGCCAGTCGCCACTCCTGGTGACCACTTCTTCTCCTTGCCACTCCTGGGTGCTGTCTGATGCCTCGAATGACCACGGTTGCCCTTTATCACTGCAGCCAGAACGAAAGGGGAGGATTAAACACAACTTGCTTTGCACAGGGTGAAGCCGTCTACAGGCAGACTTGGACTTGTAGATCCATATCGCAGCTCTCGCCAGGGAGCGAAGTCTTTAATTTACTAAAAGCCTTGAGTTACACTGGCCCGACCGGAGTATCACAGCAAGCAATCATGCTCCAGTCCTACTGGGACCCATTATCATCTCGCTCACACTCTCAGCTTCCTTTCCCTCTGATGTTACAAGTTCCTGGTCTGGAGGCTACGCAGGCAAAATATTCTGCGGACACCCTTTTCTGCTCTTCCACAAGTAGCTAATGGACTCAGCAGATGGCTAGATATCTTTGCATCCTGTACACTGCCACCATTCCCGATTTACATGGGACAGTCACTGCTTGGAGTTGTTCCCTCCTCCCAGAGCTCCAGTTCCCAGAGTGGTTTAACAAACCACCACTCTTTCCAGAGAACTCCCACATTCAGGAGCAGCCTACCACGAAAGATTGCTTGCTGGGCAAAAGGGCTGCTGCTTTTACGGCCTGCTTGCGGGCTTCCCAGAAGCCTTTCATTGGTGTCTTTATGAAACAGGAAGGTGGAATAGACAGAGCTTTGCTCCAAAACAGGAGGGCTTCTTTTACGTTTCATATGCAAAGCCCAACACCCTCTCCAAACACTGTCTTTACTTTGTGGTCCACAGTCTAGGAAATCCTGGCAGTTCTTAGTCAGTTTTTCTTCATCCAATTATGAGGCAGCCAGAGACAACATCTACATCACCAAGAGGCATTGTCAGTTTATATTCCCCCATATCTTTTTATGTTCTCCATAAACAGCTTTATTATCACTATAAGGAAAGGAAGAAGAGAATGGTGGCGAGGCCTCTGTTATGCCCAAGAATACAAATGCAGGCGCCAGGAGCCCTGGGAAACAACATTTCCTATGGATCCTGGGGTATCACTGCGAGAACACCCTGCAGTGTCCCCAGTGCTGTTACACCACAGCACTGGTGTATATCGCTAGGATGCCGCCGCAGCAGCTGCAGCAGAGTTCTCATGTTGAATGGGGGGATCCCAACACCTGTTTTCTGAGCTAAGAGCCTGCCAAAAATGGTACGAAGAACAGAAAGCAGAAGGTAGAGGGAAATTTGAGGGCAGCCCTTGAGCCCTCCATAAAGGGACCCCTGACCATTTAGTCCAGTTGTGGCCGACTCTGGAGTTGCGGCACTCATCTCGCTTTATTGGCCGAGGAAGCCGGCGGACAGCTTCCAGGTCATGTGGCCAGCATGACTGAGCTGCTTCTGGCGAACCAGAGCAGCGCACGGAAACACTGATGTCATCCTGTCACACCCAATAGGACTACAGGGGTGTAGGTCACAGGTAGAGAATGCCACTCCCCTCCAAGACTCTCTCTCATATCTCATCTCTCTCACCCAGGCCATACCTCCCAGTGGTCCTGTTGACAGGCAGAATGTTGCCAAGCCACTCTTCTCTCAGGCTCAGGCATGCCATCTGCAAAATGGGCATAAAATCACTGACTTCCTTTAAAGGGTCTACTGAAGGGATTGCTGGGAGTAACTGCACAGTGGGCCAGTCCTGTAAGGTGGCAGAATGTAAGGTCTCATGCAAAGGAGATGTGGATGTCCACTCTTGAATGAAGCACGTTAGAAAATTGGAGGACGGGAACAAGACTATTTGGATGATAAGTGTGGTGTGGAAGTTAGAGTGTTGGGCTGGGAGACCAGAGTTTGAATCCCCACCCTGCCATGAAACTCACTGGGTGACCTTGGGGACCAGTCGCCGCCTCTCAGCTTAACCTACTCCCAGGGTTGTTCTGGGGAATAAATGAGGAGGGGGCAAGAGCCATTATGCCGCCTTGAGCTCCTTGGAGAAGGTGGGATATAAATCCCATAACTAAAATTCACTCTCGGCACAGTAATTAGGTATGCATCCATGGAATCTCCTGTGCCCTCAAAAAAAGGTCTTGCTTCTTGGAGCGCTCCTCAATTTCCCAGCCACAAGAAGCCAATCCCAGCTCTGGGCCTCCTCTCAAAAGACTGGAGAGTTTGATGAGCTCTGGAGAAGACAATTAGAAAAGCCCTCTGTGACTCTCGTATCCCTGTGAGCTTGGTGAGTTGAGAAGTCTGGGGAGAGGATGATTAGAGACGGGCGGTTGCCAATGCAAAGCAATCAATTCTTTGGAGATGAGATGCAAAGTATATTAGGCAGGCGAGCTCTCGCACAGAACAATCAACAGGCAGGTAAAGCTTCAATGGCCCTCATCCCCTCATCCACAGCAAACCAGACATTCTCCTAAAAACGTGCTTAAGTGCTGCCCGGCAACTGGTTATTAAAAGTGCTGCCCATTCATTCTGAATCCTGCAAGCTCTCTTCTTTTGCATGCTAGGGGAGGGGTAGGACCTCTGGTGGGGGACATGTCATGCTCCTTCTGGGGTAGTTTGTCCACCTTTGGTTCCCACCCAGCACTCAGCTCTCACCTGTGGCTCCTAGAAGCTGTCAGCATGAAACAGCAGCCACAACCTGGGAAAACCTTCGCCTGGCTGGCTAAACCAGGTTAGGGTTGCCGATAGGTCTCAAACCTTCCATGAGTTAAGGACTTCCCTTCATGTGAAGGCAGACTCTGGCAGATTGAGTAGATGAGACCAACAGTGGTTCCAATGGTCAAGAAGGTGGTCCCTCTGCTGGAGAGGGAAGTGAGGGGCAGATGGGGCTCGCCCACCTGGGAAGGGAGCCCATCTAGGAGAACCTAAACCTCCACTACCTTTGGGATATTTTCAGGAAAAGAAAAAGGCTTTAAAAAGGCCTATACAAATCCAGAGTGGAGTCCCTAAGACAGTTGGATAGTGTCCTGCATTGTTGCTTCCTGAGTGCAAGAGGATGGGGTCAAGCAGGTACAGGAGCTGATTGGCAGCAGGAGGGAGGAACAAGCCCAGCAGCCCAGCTGCTGAAGGATGGCAAAGGCATAGAGGCAGCCAACAGGATCCCCTCCAGATGTTTCTGGATTCCAGGTCCCATCTGCCCCGGCCGTTGTTTGTGGGATGCCTTCAGGAGAAGAAAAGGCTCAGGAGTAAACCCACACAAATCTGGAGTAAAGTCCCTAAGATGCTTGGATGGTGTCTTCCATGCTTCCAGAGCCAATGTGATGTAGTGGTTAAGAGCAGTGGACTCGTAATCTGGTGAATCAGGTTCGTGTCTCCACTCCTCCACCTGCAGCTGCTGGATGACCTTGGGCCAGTCACACTTCTCTGAAGTCTCTCAGCCCCACTCACCTCACAGAGTGTTTCTTGTGGGGGAGGAAGGGATAGGAGATTGTTAGCCGCTTTGAGACTCCTTCAGGCAGTGATAAAGCAGGATATCAAATCCAAACTCCCCCAATTAACCTCCATCTCCAGGGCTCAGCCATGCCTAATGACATCAATAGGGGCCGCCCTTAAATATGAGAGTCTGGGATGCTCCTGACCTGGCTGTGTTTCCCTGAACCCACCCAGCCATGCACCCACCCACACCTAACTTTTATCAGCAATGGGGTCAAAGGTGCGCCGGCCACATGTTTGCAAGCATCTTATCCCCCTCACCAGACCTGCGCCCTCCCTGTGCCTCCTCACGCTTGCAGCCCTGACTTCACTTTCTTGCCTCTCCTGTCGATTTTTTTCTTGCCACTAACTGGGGATTAGCGCTCTTCTCCAGATCAATTCCCTTCCAGTGCTCTTTCGGCTATAATTAATGTTTGCTGTATAATTACATTGATTTTTTTTTATGTACTCTGAAAGATGAGAGGAATTTATAGACTGGACCTGGGAAGGGGAGGTGGACAGCAACTGATATTGTGAAGTGCCAGAAGAGGAGCCCCTGGCAGCCGAGGTGCCCTTTGCCAACTGAGTGAGGAGCAAACCATTTTCCTGGAAGTGGCCACTCATTGAAAATCCTTTCCAGGAAGCCCCTTTTCGGTAAGCCTGTCCAAACCAGTCCTGCCTTCTGTCTGCTCTGGGGATGACACTCTACCCATTTCTCATTTTCCCAGTCTGAAAAACAACAACAGCATCAGCTTTGGTTCTCCACATTTCCGCCATCAGTTCGTTAATTAATTGTTATTATTTTAAGTCCAGCATTTTAGTGTGAATTTCTTGCATAAGGAATTTTTGTATTTTGCACTTTCCTCTTAACAAATCCCATTTCTGGGATTTCCCCTAAAGGCCATGCATTTGTGTGTGTTACTTTTCTCCAATGTGTGCACTTCTATGCACACTTTACCCAAGTATATCAGGTATATGCATGGATATCTTTTATGCACTCCTTGACTGGAGAACCGCATTGCAAAAGTGCAGACTTCAAAGAAAGATTGTGTTTCCTAAGAGCATAAGAAGAGCCTGCCACTGGATCCGGCCAATGGCCCATTTAGTCCAGCATCCTGTCCTCGCAGCAGCCAGCCAGATGCCCTAATGGGAATCCAGCAAGCAGGATCCATGCACAAGGGCCCTCTCCCTGCCTGCAGTTTCCAGCAACTGAGATTCAGAAGCATTAATGCCTCTGACTATACATCATGGCTAACAGCCATGGGCAGCCCTCTCCTCCGTGAATTTGTCTAATCCTCTTTTAAAGCCACCCAAGTTGGTGGCTATCATTGCATCCAGTGGGAGTGAGTTCCATAGTCCCCCACATTGTTTCAGAAAGCGCAAACTAAGCAGGATTGCTGTTAAGTGCGAACTGAATTGAACCCCATGCCCCTTTCCTAGTCTGCTTGTGCCTTCATGCCAGAGCCTTCCAGATTTTCCCCAGGCTTCGCCGCTGCTTTCCTAGTTTGCCATGGTTCTTCTGATCAGGTGGTCATCTTGGGAGGGGCAGAGACACTGAAATCCTGTCCCTTTCCCAACAGCTAAAAAAAATTATTCCCTCCATGTTCTGGCCTCTGAGCTTTAGGCACCAACTACCTTATGCCACAAGGGATGCGGGTGGTGCTGTGGGTTAAACCACAGAGCATAGGACTTGCTGATCAGAACGTCGGCGGTTCAAATCCCCGCGACGGGGTGAGTTCCCATTGCTCGGTCCCTGCTCCTGCCAACCTAGCAGTTCGAAAGCACCTCAAAGTGCAAGTAGATCAATAGGTACCGCTCTGGCGGGAAGGTAAACGGCGTTTCCGTGTGCTGCTCTGGTTCGCCAGAAGCGGCTCAGTCATGCTGGCCACATGACCCGGAAGCTGTACGCCGGCTCCCTCGGCCAATAAAGCGACATGAGCGCCGCAACCCCAGAGTCGGCCACGACTGGACCTAATGGTCAGGGGTCCCTTTACCTTTTTACCTTATGCCGCAGTCATGAGGACTAGTAACATTGGTTTTTTTATATTAAAAACCCCCCAAAATTAAAAGTTCTCACATTCTTTCCCCTCCACCCTACAGAATAAGGCCTGGCAGCCCAAGCTACTCATCTTCCAAATATGTGATCTTTCCTTACCTCCCATCTCTGTCAGCCCAACACAGATTATTTGCTGGCACCATTTGTAATTGTTTGTTGCTCTAATGCATTTAAGGGAGAAATGTCTTTGCATCATTTTCCAATTGCCTTTGGGCCCTTCTTCCTACAAGCCATTGCCACTAACACCGCCTTTTTTAAAAAAAAATCTTGCATCTCCTTTTGTGTTTTCTGTTAATTACATGCCCTCTGAGTATCGTGATTCATGCGCCGCTCGAGTGGCGCAGTCAAAGACCTCCAAAGCCCCCATCTTGCCATTCTCTAAGCAGAAAGACCAAGACAATCAGGTGCATGAAAAGCAAGCCTTGTCAAGCACAGGTGTTGCGAAGCAGCCACAGATGTTAAACATTTTTCAATTAAAAACTCCTAAACGAAGGGGGGAAATAATTAGACAAGCTTCCACGACGCGGAGCACACAAAAGGTTCCAGCGGCACGCTGGACAACCCTCGCCTCGCCGGGTTCCAAGATGCTTTTTGAACAAAACAAAATGCTTTTTGAACAAGCACTTGGTTAAATGCCTGCAGGGGGTGTTTTGCATCAAAAGGCGTTGCATTTAGTCGCTGATTTTGGGGAGTGAAAATGCTTTTTGCTCGCCATTTAGGCAGTCGCTGTGTTGTACACAATCTCTCTTCCCGCCCCCTCCTCCTACCTGCAAGTCGAGAGTACCTCTGATTTAAGCCAAAGGTGCTTATGGAAGTGAGTTGCGAAGTACTAACCTACCCGCCTACTGCAGGGTTGTTGCGATGATAAAATGGGGAGGAGGAATACCATGTATGTCACCTCAAGGTCCTTGGAGAAAGAAGCTGGGGTGTAAAAGGTGGGATATCTCAGTTGGTAGGTCATGAGGCTCTTAATCTCAGGGTTGTGGGTTCGATCCCTGCATTGAGCAAAAGAGTTTTGCATTGCAGGGGGTTAGACTAGATGACCCTCGGGGTCCCTTCCAACTATACAATTCTGTTATTCATCAGACCATCCATTGCTAGCCCCATGGCTGCTGTCCGCTTTCTTGGGTGCTCCCTTTCTGCACATCTTTTCATTGTCAAGAAAGGAATCTCAACTAAAGGAATCTCAACTAAAGCAGATGGCTAGCCAACCTGTGCTTAAAAACCTCTACCTGATGTTTAGTTGGAATCTCCTTTCTTGTAACTGGAAGCCATGGGTTCGAGTCCTACCCTCCAGAGGAGGAGAAAACAAGCTTGCTCCCTCTTCCATGTGGCAGCCCTTGAGATATTTGAAGATGGCCATCATATCTCCTCTTTCTCTCCTCTTTTCCAGGCTAAACATACCTAACTCCCTCAACTGTTCCTCATAAGGCTTGGCTTCCAGGTCCTTTATCACCTTGGTTACCCTCATCTGCATACATTCTAGCTGCTCAATATCCTTCTTAAAATGTGGCGCCCAGAACTGGACACAGGACACTGGTCTGAACAAGGCGGAATAAAGTGGTCCCATTACTTCCCTTGATTGGGACACTATACTTTGGTTTGTGCAGCCTAGAAGAGTATTAGAGAAAAACAGGGGCCAAGTCCTCCCCATATTTCAGAAGGGAGGTGAGGTTTGCCCCCAATTAATAATAATAATAAAGGACCTTTGGGTAATGGGCCATAGGAAGGTATCTCATGCCCCACTCCCATGCTAATAACATATGATGTGTTCCTGATTCCCCCTCCACCAACACTGGTTTCCAAATCTGGAAATATTTTTCCCTGAAAGCCCCATTCTAGTAGATGGTGAAAGGATCTGTTGTATTATCCTGTGTTGCTGAAGCTAAGCAGGTCACAGTTGCTCAGTGCTTGAGTGGAAGACTTCCCAGGACTCGGTGTCAGCCTTTCTGAGTCGCCCCAATGAAGAACAGAATTTGCAAGGGAGACATTATCACTTCCCACCCCTAAGTATTAAAAACTCTTGCTTTGAAGAACAAGGCTTCTCTCCGTATTAACAAAGAGCTTACCATAGGACATGAGTAGGCAGCCTAAGGCCCGTGGGTCGGATCCGGCCCAATCGCCTTCTCAATCTGGCCCGCGGATGGTCTGGGACTCTGCATGTTTTTACATAAGTAGAATGTGCCTTTTTATTTAAAATGCATCTCTGGGTTATTTGTGGGGCGTAGGAATTCATTCAGTATTTTTTTGCAAAATATAGTCCGGCCCCCCACAAGATCTGAGGGACAGTGGACCGGCCCCCTGCTGAAAAAGTTTGCTGACCCCTGCCATAGGATGTTGCCTCATGCCGGCTTTAGCCCAGTGACCCACTGAGCGCAGTGTTACCTACTTGGGTCTAGGTCAGAGAAGGGTCTACGCCATCACTTGCTACCTGATCCTTTTCACTGGATCTGCCTGGGAGTGAGCCTGGAGCCTTTTGCAAGCAACGCACGAGCTTTTCGGGAAGAGAAGTGGCATATTTTTAAAAAAATTCAGAGTCCAAACTCTCCCACCAGAACTCTGTGCTGATGATAAGCACATATAAATATTTAGCAATTTAGAGTATGCAGATCTTGACGCTCCTGCACAGTATGTTCATGTTATTCCTTATGTTGCAGATTGGAGTGGGCTGAAGCCAAGAGAGATGGTGGCTTCACGAATGCTCTTTTCAGTAGTAAAGTGAGCCTTGGGTTTGCACGGAGGTTGCCTGGGCTGCAAGATGGCAGGGGAGGGCTGACGGGACTGAACCTCCAAGGAAGAAAGGGAGGGAGGGAGGGAGGGAGGGAGGGCGAAGCAAAAATTCCCTGTGCATAGAAAATCAGGGTGTCGGGGAGATCCTTGATGTGAAGGGGTCAGGATATCAGGGAAATCAGGATGTCGGGGGGATGCTTGATGTGAAGGGGGCGTTGCATGGTTGGCACCCGTCTGTCTTGGCAGAAAATGGAGGAGTGAGTCTTTGGGCGTGAGGTCAAGCTGTTGGAAGGTTGTAGTGCCTGTTGTGGCTGCAAAGACCGATGCGAGAGAGACATGTTTTGTTGCAGCTGGGGCAGATGAAGCCATCCGGTTATGCTGCTGCAGGTGCACCTTTCTTCTCTCTGCAGTCCTCCCAGTGGTCCTTTCTCCTCTGGTTACTGCCATAGCTGTCAACGTTTCCCTTTTTTAAAGGGAAATTCCCTTATTCCGAATAGGATTCCTCACAAGAAAAGGGAAAAGTTGACAGCTATGGTCACTGCTCTGCATGCACGACTTGACTGTCTGTCTCCAGGCACTGCAATAGTCTGCAAGGGTGGCAGGGTTGATAATAATAATATAATAATTTATTATTTATACCACACCCACCTGGCTGGGTTTCCCCCAGCCACTCTGGGCGGCTTCCAACAGAATATTAAAATACAATAGTCTATTAAACGTTAAAAGCTTCCCTAAACAGCCTTCATGTCACATTTTCAGACATCTTTGTAATGTAGCGTTGGTCTGCCAAAGGGCCTGGTGCCTGAAGCCAGCTCCCTTCAATCCCAAGTGCCGTGTCCCAAGCACACATTGACCACCTCATCAAAGCCACATCCACACACTACTTTTAAAGTGATATAACACCACTTTGACCAACCATGGTTCCCCCCAACAATTCTGGGAGCTGTAATCTGTTAAGGGTTTTCCTCACTGAACATTCAGTCTCCAGAGTTTCCACGGAAGAGGGGTTGACTCTTAAATCGCTCTGGGAATTGTAGCTCTGTGAGGGGACCAGGCAGGTCTTCTAACAGCTTTCCAGCTTGCTACTCAGCCTCCCAGCACTAAGCCACGAGGGCCTCTAACTTCTTTGCAGGAATATAACTTCCTTATCGAATGTAAACGACCAGCATCTATCATCTTAATGCTCTATGACTAGCAAAGCAATTGTTGCTGAGATAGCGTGTGCCTGTTATCTCGCCCGCCAAGCTGAATGCCAAGGAATCATCTCTTCCTCTCCCACTCCTCCCTGCAATGGAGAAGATCTCATTTTGCACCACCGTCTTTGCAATTTGGAGGAAGAAAAAAGAATGGGAGAGTCTCATTATGACGCACACCCTTTCTTTATGGGCTCCACCCCACCATCACTCCTGCAAATGAACTGGACAGGGAGAACACTAGTCATATATATATATATATATATATATATATATATATATATATATGCACACAGCTGACAATTTTCAACCTGACAAGAGCTGGCTGCAAATTATAGTAGACCACCTGGGGCACCTGCCCTCCTCTACTCCCCTCTCCCAATTAACCTCCATCTCCAGGACCCAGCCTGTGACATGGCTGTGGAATCTCCCCATGAGATCACTAGGGGCTTCCCCCATGACATCACCAGGGGTCACCCCTAGATTTTGATTTCAGAGACTGCGATGCTGCTGACCTGACAACCCTACTGGCGATGGGGTTTCCTGTGAATAGGGACGGACTGACTGTTAAACCACTCTGGGAATTGCAGATCTTGGAGGGGAATAGAGGCCTCCTAACCACTCCTAACCACCAAGGGACGCGGCTGGCGCGGTGGGTAAAACCTCAGTGCCTAGGACTTGCCAATCGCATGGTCGGCGGTTCGAATCCCTGCGGCAGGGTGCGCTCCTGTCGTTCGGTCCCAGCGCCTGCCAACCTAGCAGTTCGAAAGCACCCCTGGGTGCAAGTAGATAAATAGGGACCGCTTACCAGCGGGAAGGTAAACGGTGTTTCGTGTGCTGCGCTGGCTCGCCAGATGCAGCTTGTCACGCTGGCCACGTGACCCGGAAGTGTCTGCGGACAGTGCTGGCTCCTGGCCTATAGAGTGAGATGAGCGCAGAACCCTAGAGTCTGGCAAGACTGGCCCGTACGGGCAGGGGTACCTGTACCTTTACCTAACCACTCCCAGCACCCTTAACAAACCACAGCTCCCAGAATTCTTTGGGGGAAGCCATGGCTGCTTAAAGTGCTTTCACTGCACTTTCAATGTACGGTGTGACTCTGGCGACATTGAACTAAGTGAGAAGCAGTTAGTCTGGTGGTGCTGTTGTTTTAAAAAAAATGACCGTATTAAAGTGCCTTTTTTAATATTACCAAACTGATTTAGTAACTTGAATAATAATCCGAGGCATATTAAGCTCCTTGTATTTAGAGGGAGTTTTGCTGTGTCACACTGATTTATGATGCCCGCCCACAAGCGCCGCTCCAGTGCCATGGCTTCCTTTCCCCCAAACCACAGAGCTTTTGCTAGAGGCCTCATCTAGGAATATCCTGGAGGACAGGCCGGATGGGCTTTTAACAAGCTCATTTTCTGCAGCCTCCTCTCCCCTCTCCAACCTCCGGAGCTGAGCAACGAAGCTGAAATTGCATTGCTTACGGGGATGGTTGTTGTTTCTTAATTATTCATCATAGTTCCCCTGAACTTTAAATCAAGGCAGTAGAGAGAGAACGCAGCAAGGCAGGACCAACTTCTCCCCTCCATCCGCCTCCCTCCCCTTCCCCTTGACCCTCCTCAAAGCCCCCCTCCCCCCTATTTCCACCTGAAGTCTATCGCAGGTGGTAGCACGGAGGTTTGCTTGCTGCCTGCTTATCAGAGGTCGGGGCCAGCATCCTCATTTGGGGTCTGGTGGCCATCCCTTGTTTTGCCTTGTCCGTTTCATCTCTGCCCAGGGCTGATGTGCAGCCTCTGCCCTGGCACAGGTTCAATCAGGCATGGCTGTGCTGAGTCAGCTGGCTTAGAAACTTGGCCTTCAGAAGGAACTGCGGTTCTCGTTCTCTCTCTCTCTCTCTCTCTCTCTCTCTTCAGGAGCCTCAGCCAAGAGCCTATAGATAAATGCAAAGTGAGCAAGACAGTTTTAAATAAAGGATGGCTTCTGGAATTCAGGCATGGTGATCATCTATAGATGCCAAGGCCAGATTAGCTATTATGCTAAGTACACCGTATTACGGCCTATAGTAGGAAGCCTTCCAAAATACCACATGCAGGTCTGTTGCTTTAAAAGAGGGTTAGACAAATTGATGGAGGAAAGGACAGTTGGAGGCAGCAATTGCATCTGAATATCAGTCAGTGAAAACTCTTGTGCTCCAATCCTGCTTGCTGGTTTCCCACAGGCATCTGGTTGGCCAGTGTGCGAACAGGATCAGGTCACTGGCCTGATCCAGCGGGCTCTTCTTATATGTTCTTATGTTCCCTGCATTTGGTTTTTTAATTTTCATTTTGGCAGGACTGGCCCTATCATTGGGCGGTGTGAGGCAGCGACCTTGGGCGGCCGATTTCGGTGATCATAAATGGGCAACAGATCGCTATTTAATGTATTGCTATAGAGTTTTTGCCCCAAGGGAGAGCTGCTTGCAGGATTTCCTGCCTCAGCTCTCAGAACAATTCACCCTGCGTGGAGGAGTGCCATTTGCTCATCAGCCTCAGGCAGCAAAATATTTTGAACTGTCCCTGGGGAATAAGCAAGTGTATGTGCCACGCCGTCTGGCCTGAACCTGCTAAGCGAGCCTTCTCTCCCTCAGATGCACTGGGGGATCTGTGTCCCTTTCCCAGGGTCAAAATAAGATTCAGTTGCCGGTCTGATTGGCTTTTGCCACCATCTTGTCCTTTGCCTCGGACAGCAAAATGTGTTGAGCCAGTTCATATGTAAGCTGCAGGGAGCAGGGCTGAGAAAAAGAGGGAGCTGACTTGTTCAAGACCCTGATAGCTTAAAAGAGAAGATGTTACGAAGATACGCCTTTTCCACTTCTGAAACTGTGCAACCTCATCCCCTCTAAGACTCAGGTTTGGGGCAGATAGTTCTCTGGTATTGTACAGCATAGTAGAGGGAGCGGGGAAGGTATCTTTGGCCTCCTTCCCCATTCATACGACT
Source organism: Podarcis liolepis (assembly GCF_965112155.1). Lineage (NCBI taxonomy): Eukaryota > Metazoa > Chordata > Lepidosauria > Squamata > Lacertidae > Podarcis > Podarcis liolepis. Next base: position 5,175,511 of record NC_139569.1, on the reverse strand, counting down.
GGGCAGCCTCCAGCAATGATAGTCATACCTCGTGTTGTGTTAGGTTCATGTTGCATCTTTTCAGCTTGCAAACGTGGCAAACCCAGAAGTGTATATTTCCGGGTTTTGCCGCGTGTGTGCAGAAGCGTCCTGCGCGCTTTGCACATGTGCAGAAGCACTCTATCACACCACGTGGGTGCGCAGAAGTGGCGCTCTAATTGCGGACTTTCTGGGGTGCAAACGGTACCCCAGAACGGATTGAGTCCGTAACTAGAGGTACCACTGTATCTAGCTTGTGGAGAATAAGGCTACGTACACACCAGATATTATAAACCCATCTATTCCCCCCACCAAAGAACCACAGAATTGTAGAGTTGGAAGGGACCTTTAGTTGAGGAATCTCAACTAAAGCATCCATGACAGATGGCCATCCAACCACTGCTTAAAAACCTCCAGGAAAGGAGAGCCCACCACTTCCTGAGGGAGCTTGTTCCACTGTTGAAGGGCTGTTACAGTCAGAAAGCTCTGAAATCGAGATGAGCACTGCAACCCCATAGTCGCGTTTGACTGGCCTTAGCTGTCCAGGGGTCTTTTACCTACATTCTTAGCAGGACTGCAAGGCTCCTTCCTATTGCAGTAAATCTGGAGCCCGGAAGAGGAGCGCTGCCCTGCGGCATTTTGTTGCAGATCACACTCGTACTCCTCGGAGCTTTCCTGAGTTGCCCATCATACTTCAGAGCCCTTGGCAGCCACACACACACACACACACGGTACCAGAACCGCAGATCTGTGTCGCACGGAAGTTCTGCTTGCTATCTGTAAGGAATCGCCGTCCAGGACAGTCCTCTTGGCCACAATTCAGCAAAACACTTAAGCTCATGAATCACCACTCCGCTGCCACACTATCCATTATTGGATTAATCCCTTTCCCCTTATAAAAGCGGGATTCAGCTTCTCCACCACCAGCAGGCAAAATTAATAGATACCTTTCCACCAGTGGATGCAGCTGCCTTTTTTCCTCAACACCAATGCACTTCCTATATCCTAGCTGCTGTTCTGGTGCTTCCAGAAATTACAGGCTACAGGGTGTGACAGTATTGCTAGGACCCACTTTTAACCCCACGCAAAATTGTTCCCCTTAGAAATTGCAAACAGCGTTGACAGGGTATCAGGATACTGCCAGGACCGCCTTCTAAATACCTTTTAGGGCAGTGGTTTTCAACCAGTGTGCCATGGGGTGCGTTGAAGGATGGTCAGGGTGCTGTGGGCAACACTGGCCTCTGCCCCACTTTCTTTCCCTCCCTCCTATGATACCCTCTTCTGTATCTGCCTCCCAAAGGCTTGCACAGCTGTTTGCTGCAGTAGTAGTAGTAGTAGTAGTAGTAGTAGTAGTAGCAGCAGCAGCAGCAATAATAATAATAATAATAATAAAGTTTTATTTATACCCCGCCCTTCCCAGTTCAAAAACCAGGCTCAGGGCAGCTAACAACAAATTTAAAACACTTAATTATAAAAGCAGCATAAAATATTGTATAAAAACATGAATAACAATAAAATTCAAAAATCAATTAGATAATCCCCAGGGCTAGCTGGCTGAATTGGTCCTACTTGGGCCAGGGTGGAGGCCAGGGGAGAATTAGCTGTGGGGTCTCAGAGCGGGTGATCTTCATAAAAGGGGAGGGGGAAGGAAGGGAAGAGAAATAAAATATCAGGTTGAATTCAAATTAAAGGCCAGGTGGGATAGCTCTGTCTTACAGGCCCGATGGAAGGAGGTTAAATCCTGCAGGGCCCTAGTCTCATGGGACAGAGCATTCCACCAGGTCGGAGCCATCACTGAAAAGGCCCTGGCCCTGGTGGAGGATAGTCTGACTTGCTTAGGGCCCTTCTAGCCCTGGCTATAAGCTCTGCAGGTGAATGATGCCCCAGGGGCTGGCCAGGGGGTCTTCCCAGGCCCCTGTGGGGCAGTGCGAGGAGGCACCTCTCCTTGGGTCAGAGGGGGGCAGCTCAGAGACCAGGGGCAGCAGCTGTGGCTGCCTGGAGGACTTCCAAAGAGAGGGGAGAGGAGGCTACTCCCCAAGGGAGAGTGTTCAAAAAATGGTGAGGGGCTGCTGGCTCTGCAGGCAAGGGGTGACACAGCTGGGCTCCTGAGCCCCACAGGGGGGCCGCAAAAAGAATGTAGTTGGTCTAGGGAGCCATAAACTCAAAAAGATTAAAAACCTCTGTTTTAGGGTATTGCCAGGCATAGAGAGTATTGCCTTCACTGGGAAAATAAAGAAAGCAATCATTTCTCCCCCCCCAAAAAAAAACCCCTGGTGGTGTGTAAATGGTATGCAGGCTCTGAATGTGAATGAGACCAATATTATCATCTATTTATTTATTTCTTGCATTTATATCCCACTTTTTTCTCCAAGGAGCTCAAGGTGGCGCATATGAGCCTCCCGCTTCTCATTTAATCCTTACAACAACCCTGTGAGGTAGGGTAGCCTAAGCGGCAGTGACTGGCCCAAGGTCACCCAGGGAGCTTTGCGACCAAGTGAGGATTTGAACACTAGTCCAACACTCTAACCACTGCACCACACTGCCTTGGAGGCCAGAGCTTCACTATTAATACAAAAGAATGATCAGAACTTGAGTTCAACAACACCTGGAGAGTCACAGGCTTGTCTCCCTGTGCTTTAAGCCAGGGATCTCCCAGTAGACCTGCCGCGCTGTGGACACCGAAACACTTCCTTAATCCTGTTTTTGTAATTTTCGGAGGCACACAATTTTGCTCCGTAAAAAAACAGCAAAGGTTGGTGCTTTCAATGTGAACAGTAAATGTGCTCTCTCGGTAAAATATACTCACATTAACCACTATTGATCCATAAACTTTCCTACAAATTTGTCCTGTCCCCCCCCCATCACACACTCCCCAACAAGACTGGATTGCATCTTAATTTAAATGTCTTTCTTTTTTAAAACCCCCACCCAAAACATTCAGCATTTGGTGAAATGCTGTCACGTCAGCAAAACCAAGAACAGCACCCAAACCAGGCTGCACCGTCCAATTGACGACGATTCCCACCCCAAGCCAGATGATCGAGGAGCGAAACCATTTTCCCAGACAGATCCGTTCCTTTTCCTGGGCAGCCGGGCCCATTATGCAAATCCAGTGGGGGGAGAAGTTTAAAAGTCTGGAACTGCCATATATTTCTTTATTTCATTAACATCAGCGCGAGTGGGAGAGTTAATGTGACAAAGTGAGCTCATTCCAGTGCTTATCCAAACAGTTCCTTTATAAATTAACAAGATTGGTGATTTCCTTCTAACAAGAGTTCCAGAATGGCTGTATTAGGAAGACAGAGAAGCTTTCAAAGTTAGGTAGCAAAACTAACATCAGTGAAGAGACTGGAGCAACCCGGGAAGCCTGGAGATTCGAGCCCCACTGGCAATGTTGCAGCGCTGAATGTTGCAGCACTGAATGTTGCAGTTCAGGGTCCTAGCCTCTTCACTCCATTCCTCCCACCCAGTTTTCTATATCTCCTCTGTCAACTTTATGAAGCTACTGAGCATACTTAGTCCACATTGGGCTGCTTGTGCATAGAGGCAGGTTTCCCCCAAAAATGTTTTGTGTTTCTGCAATATTGTATTTTGGCAGGTTCTCCTGCCTCCCTCCTTCCTGGTGCGGTTTATAAGACAGCAGCACTCAGAGCCCGAACATCAGCAATAGAGGAAATTCTGTCAGGCAGATCTAGCAGGAGACCCAGGCAAAGCTGAAGAGGAAGGCAAAACGAATGGGGAGCAGGCGTTAAAGTTGGGGTCTGCAGCATCTTGAGTGCCAAGCAGACAGTGCCTGAGTCAGCCAACAAGAAAGAAAACTGGGGAGGTTCAGATTTCTGGAGAGCAACTGGGAAGCCTTGCAGAGAAGAACTGAATCTGCCTGCTATCCGGCAAATGTTTGTTTATCTTTTTGTACTGGATTTCTTCCCCGCCTCTCAGGGCAAACCCTCCACAAGGAAGCTTAGCATAAGAATATTAAAAGCAACACAGCAATAGAAAACACGCGTGCCATAAAGCAGCATTGGGTAGGTGTATTTAGGAGCATATATAGTTGACTTATACCAGTGCAGACTATTGAGCCATACAGCTCAGTATTGTCAATACTGACGGGCAGCAGCTCCCCAGCGATTCAGCATTCCCGGTCCTATCTGGAGATGGTGGATACTGAACTGGGGACCTTTTGCAGGCCAAGTAAGTGCTCAGTAGAAGTTATGGCCCTTCCCTAATATATGGAAGGGCCAGCTGTGAAATCAGTACAAATCTTGGTAGAACCTAAGGGCTTTCTGCCCACTGAAAGGCCACAAGAGAAAGGCCCACGTGGACTAATTGTGGGAAGAAATCCCACAATCCTGGAGCCGCCACCAAAAAGGCCCTGATCCCTACCATCCTAATCTACCTTAGTGACAGACCAGAGAAGGGGGAATCTCAGCAGGGCCAACTTGAATTTAAAGCATATTTGGGGCATTTGTCATTGATTTAGACATCTCGGAAATTTCAAGGGATATGGAAATTTCCCCAAACATAAGCTAATGATTCTAATGTTGGCATCACTAGATTTTGGCTCAAGTGAAATGGGAGGTTGGATATTTTATTTTTATTTATTGCACTTATATCCCACCTTTTTCTCCACTGAGTTCTAGGTGGTGTACATGGTTCTCCCCTTCCTCATTTAATGCCCACAACAATCCTGCGAGGTAGGTTAGGCTGAGCGGCAGCGACTGCCCCAAAGTCACTCCAAGAGCTTCATGGCCAAGTGAGGATTCAGATCCCAGTCTCCAAGGTCCAAGTCGAGCATTCTAACCACTGCACCTCACTGGCTCTAATGTATTCGTCTTCTTACATTTCTATCCTGCCTTTCTTAGAATCATAGAATCATAGAATCATAGAGTTGGAATAGACCACAAGGGCCATCGAGTCCAACCCCCTGCCAAGCAGGAAACACCATCAGAGCACTCCTGACATATGGTTGTCAAGCCTCTGCTTAAAGACCTCCAAAGAAGGAGACTCCACCACACTCCTTGGCAGCAAATTCCACTGTCGAACAGCTCTTACTGTCAGGAAGTTCTTCCTAATGTTTAGGTGGAATCTTCTTTCTTGTAGTTTGGATCCATTGCTCCGTGTCCGCTTCTCTGGAGCAGCAGAAAACAACCTTTCTCCCTCCTCTATGTGACATCCTTTTATATATTTGAACATGGCTATCATATCACCCCTTAACCTCCTCTTCTCCAGGCTAAACATGCCCAGCTCCCTTAGCCGTTCCTCATAAGGCATCGTTTCCAGGGCTTTGACCATTTTGGTTGCCCTCCTCTGGACACGTTCCAGTTTGTCAGTGTCCTTCTTGAACTGTGGTGCCCAGAACTGGACACAGTACTCCAGGTGAGGTCTGACCAGAGCAGAATACAGTGGCACTATTACTTCCCTTGATCTAGATGCTATACCATTTCAGAGCCCATTCCATTAACAGAGCCCAAGGCAACATCCCGGTGATTGGTTCCCAGTCAGCCTTCCAGGTATTCAGCCAGCTTAGTCTCATTTGCCTTCAGACCATAAGGACCTAAGAGCCTGCTGGATCAGGCCAATGGCCCACCTAGCCTAGCATCCTGTTCCCACAGTGGTCAACCAGAGAGGACTGTGGGAAACATGAGCCCAAAAGCAACTCTCCCCTCCTTTGGCTTTCAGCAACTGATATTCAGAAGCATTGCTTCCTCCACCTATGGAAGCAGAGCTGGTAGCCATCAATCGCCTTCTCCTTCTCCACGAAGTTGTCCAATCCTATTTTAAAGCCATCCAACTTGGTGGCCATCACTGCCTCCTGGGGGAATGAGTTCCATAGTTTAACTATTCACTGTGTGAATAAGTACTTTCCCTCGAAAAGATCAAGGGCATTTCTCAGAAATGATCTGCACGTCTCCAGACAAATATTATTACATAATATCTGCTCAATGCTCTTTCCACTGGCTTCCCAAGTGGGCTTTTGTCTCGCTGAATTTTTAGAAGAGGATTACTTGAGCAGCTCCTCAGTGCCGACAATCCACTGGATTTATCCCAAAGCCAATCAACTCAAAGAATGATTGATCCTGACTTGGAGGTGTCAACCTATCAGCGAGCCGCCCGCCTCTGCTTTCAAAGAGTTTCAACATTTTAATTACCTCCGCCGTGATGCGGTTGCGCCTTATTTCAAGGCTGGCTGTGTCTAACTTTAGCTTCCAGCCATTAAATCATTGTTCTTTCCAAAGTTCAGAAGACTGATGAGCTGTCAGGACCCACCAGGCTCAAATTCGGGGGGGGGGGGGAGGGTTGAATTAAAAAAAAAAAAAAATACCCCGAGCCAGAGATGTTATGGTTTCAGAGAACAAAGAGCTGTCCGTGGAGCCAGAGTATCTCAAAACTAAACAGCACTTGCTCTTCCCATTAAATTCTGCTTTCTTCTTGCAGAAGATTGACATTCCCAGAAGACAGGGCAGAGTTCTCCTCCTTGGGTGACCTCTGAGAGCCCTTAGACCTTCTCTAGAAGTCTTATGTTACAGCTGTTCCTTCATCTTAGCTGTATGGCTCCTGCATTCTGAACAAGGCAGACTCGTTTTGCTTTTGTTCCCGCTTGGTGAGCAGATCCACTAAATTCTGGCCCAAGGTCACCCCATGGGCTTTATGGTGGCCACAATGACTGTTGCTCTACCTCCATGGCTGGAGGCAGCGATGCTTTTGAATACCAGTTGGTGGAAACCAAGGGAGAGCAAGGTTCTCTTATGTTCAAGTCCTGTTTGCTGGTTTCCCATCTGGTTGGCCACTGTGGGAACAGAATGCTGGACTAGATCCACCAGGCTCTTCTTATGTTTAGGGCTGAGTGGAGAGTAAAGCCCTGGTCTCCCAAGTTCTGGCCCAACACATTAACTCAGGATTGGCCTTCTTGGAGCTCTCCGTTGTTGGACTCCCGACCCGTTTCAGCCCCTGTCAGAACGCTCAGTGATCCAGGATGATGGGAGTTGTAGTTCATCAGTGTCTGGAGGGCATTACGTTGGCTATGCCTGCTCTAACTGCTGCCCACACTGGTCTTGAAATCACACGTGGCTCAACTTCGGAGCACCAGCTCTCGACTTGATCTCTCTCACACAGACATACAGCTGCAGAAACCTTATGACGCCTTTGCCTGCTGTTCCTTGATTAAGGAGAGGAACTTGACAGATGGGCAATTCTAAAGAGATCATTACAATGAAGGAGGTGCTTCTGCAGGCCCTGTTCAACAGTAAATCCTGCAAACAGAACAGATCTATAGGAGGGCTGGGGAATCTTTTTTCAGTGGGACACATTTCCTGGCCTTCCGGAGGAAGGGGCTCATATTCTTGCTCATCCACATGTCTTCATTCATAACCTTGTACATCCCAATACAGTGGTACCTTGGTTCTCAAACGCCTTGGTTCTCAAACGCCATAAACCCGGAAGGAAATGTTCTGGTTTTTGAATGTTTTTTGGAAGCCAAACGTCCAATGTGACTGTCAGCTATTGTTTCCGGGGCGCCTGCACCAATCAGAAGCTGCACCTTGGTTTTCAAACATTTTGGGAGTCAAACAGACTTCCAGAACCGATTAAGTTTGGCACTTTTGTTTTTGCTATTTATTTTGCGTTTTTGTTTTTGAGGCTTTTTCGGTTAATTTGTTTCTGTAACTATGTGGAACCCAGTTCAGTTACTGATTGTTTGACTGTGTGACTGTGGAAATGGATAAAAGCCCCCCATCCAAACAAGGACTATCATCAGTGCAGGTAAGAAATTTTTTTAATTTAAATTTTTATCATCTACAATACTGTTTTATTTATTTTATGGTACAGTACATTGATTACTCCTTTCATTTTATGGATCAATGGTCTCGTTAGATAGTAAAATTCATGTTAAATTGCTGTTTTAGGGTTGTTTTTTAAAGTCTAGAACGGATTTATCCGTTTTGCATTACTTTCTATGGGGAAGTGCGCCTTGCTTTTGGAACGCTTTGGTTTTAGAAAGGACTTCCAGAACGGATTAAGTTTGAGAACCAAGGTACCTCTGTACATCCATTTGCACACAGAACACACGCATTTCCCCTCTCTCAGACACACACATGCAGAAACTGCAGCAATTAAACAGCACTGGAGCCTTTCTTGAGTCTAATTGCTAGAGGGGGAGTGAAGATCACAGAGAGGCGAAGGTTAATACTGCCTCCTCCACCTGCTGTCTCCATGAAGATCAGAACCAACCCCCATCCGCAGCAATTAGAACCAATGAGAGGCTTCTTTCAAGCCTAATTGCTGTGCAGTGGGGCAGCACAGTGGAAACGAAGGGGTCACTCTCCAGCTGTGATGACCCCCCAAGCGCAGCAATGGAACTCCAGAAAAGGTATTCCACTGGAGGCAATGGGAGTCTTTCCCCAAGACTTCTTGCTTCAAGTGAGTTTTCTACGAAACTCCTACACAAAAAGCACTGCACACCAGTACGAATTGTCCACACGACATCGCAACCTTATCACAGAATTGTTGGAGGGGCTGCAGGTAACTATAACTTTGTAAATGCTACAAATATTTCAACAAAATCTACCAATATGTGTAAAATAATAACAATAATTTTGCAATAATAGGGATGTAAAGTCATTTTGCTTGCATGACCCTCATTATACAGAACGGGGAACACCTGGCTTGACAGCAATGCATGCAAAACGGATCTCTGGGTCTTAGTGGACCACAAGATTAACATGCGTCAGCAATGTGGTGCAGCAGCAAAAAAAGGAAAGGGGGGGGGGAGTTAATGCTGTTATAGGCAGCATCAACAGAAACAGAGTGTCTAGATCAGGGGTAGGCAACCTAAGGCCTGGGGGCCGGATGCGGCCCAATCGCCTTCTCAGTCCGGCCTGCGGACTGTCTGGGAATCAGTGTGTTTTTACATGACGGGAATATGTTCTTTTATTTAAAATGCATCTCTGGGTTATTTGTGGGGCATAGGAATTCGTTCATTATTATTATTTTGAAAATACAGTCCGGCCCACCACATGGTCTGAGGGACGGTGGAACGGCCCACAGCTGCAAAAGGTTGCTGACCCCTGGTCCAGATCATAGTATAGTCATACCTCGTGTTATAGATGCTTCAGGTTGTGTTTTTTTTGGGTTGCAGACCGCCGAAACCCAGAAGTACTGGAACGAGTTACTTCTGGGTTTCGGCTCCCAAGGGAAGGATCCGAATCAATGGATTCAAATTACAAGGCAGGCAATTTTGACAGAACAGTAGGAAGAACTTTCTGATGATGGTAAGAGCTCTTTGACAGTGGAACAGACAACCTCAGAAGGTGGAGGACTCTCCTTCATTGCAGGTTCCTAAACAGAGGCCAGATGGCCAGATGTCAGGGATTCTTTAGTTGCAATTCCTGCATTGCAGGGGGCTGGACTAGATGACCCCCAGGGTCCCTTCCAACTCTGCCACTCTATGAATCTATGATTCTAAGTAACGGTTACAAAACAAGCAATAAATCAATGGGTCACTGTATTGAGTACATTTGGACTTGTGGATCACTGTAGAGAAAAGTTTGGGAAGCCCTGTCATGCATGAAACATGCCGTTGCTTCCAGAGCTGTGAATACTCTGGGCTTTAAAAACATTAAAATTCAGCAACCTCCATAAATTATACAGATGGCAGTGATTTATTTTCTTTTGCATCATTATTCTTCTCTCCCTCCATCCCTCCCTCCCTCTCTCTCTGTTTGCATAATTTATTCCAGTTTTGATACTTACGGTGTTTATGGGGAGGGGCGGAGAGCTATGGCAGAAACTGAACCACCCTCCCAGAACCAGGAGAGGACTGTAGGTTAGTGGCAGAGCCCTCACTTGGACGCCGGAGGTCCAGGCTCAATCTCCAGCACTGATCCTCCAAGCAGGGCTGGCCAAGACCTCTGTACGAAATCCCGATGAGCTACTCACACACTGAGCAGCAGTCCTCAGCCTTTTCAGACGCTGGGCCCCCTTTTCACCCAAACATGCATGTGGCGATGCTTTTCTTAATCTCCTGCCTGATAGCGCTCTTGTTGTGACCCACCTTGGACCAGGCAATACCAAAGGTAGATAGCTAAAAGGTCTAACTTGGGATAATGGATCTGGCTGGGTCTCATAGGGAATGACAGGCTGAAAAACATCCCCCCCTCTCCCCTCTGATCTAATGGATTGGCCAAATTAAACGTTGCAGTTGACATTCAAGCTTTAGCTGGGAATTTAGGGAACGGGTGTTAATGGCTTCCGGTAAGGACTGTTTAACCTTCGAAGTGTTAAAAAAATAAGTGGTGTTCTGGTATAGCCTATTAGAAACAACTTCTCCCCCCCCCCCATTTTAAAAGTTAAAAAAACAAAAAACCCTTGAAGCCAGACAACCGGTCTAGAAGCCATCCATTACTGCTTTTACGCAGGAGCAACAGCTGACATGTATACCCACAGGAAACATTCCATTAAAAGCTATAAGCACTGCACATCCATACAGAATGGCAGTGGGCAGGTGCTGCGCTGCTGGGTGGGATGCCCTGCTATTTTGTGTCTCCCCCCCCCCAAAAAAAAACCATGTGTAAGAGCTGAGTAAGAAACAGTTCCTGAGCTCGAAATGAATTACTTTTCACAGAAAGCAAGAGTGCACAGGGCCTTCGCCCAGCTGGTGATTGAGAATCTGTGAACCAAGGTGAGGAGTTAAAGCTTCTAAAACAAAAGTCGTTCTTGCTAAAAAGAGTGAGTCAGCCTTCCCCCTGCAAGAGGAGGAGGAGAGCACTCTCTTTGGAAATGGACTTCCAGCGGATCTTGGACATTTCGCACCAGTGGTTTTGCATGGAGCAGAAACGCAGGTCTTAAAATAGGCTCCCCAAACACTCTGTGCTCAAATCTCAATGTGCGAGAGGAAAATGGAACACCCATCAGCAGAAGTAGCAGACCTCGGAGTGCCAGGGTCAAAGAGTGGGGCATCCTGCATATGGACTGCCCTCTGGCTGCCCTCTGTTGCAAGACAGTGTGCAGGGTCCACCTTGATGTGGTCTATCTAGCAGGACTGCTGCTTACATTCTGATTATTTCAGCATCCTACCAAGCTGTTTGCCTGTCCCCATGACTAGAGAGGCCTAGGCAAATATGTGCATATCTGCTGAACCGGTACAAGTTAAGAATAATCATAGCATTGCAGTTGGAAGGGAACCTGAGGGTCATCTAGTCCAACCCCCTGGCAATGGAAGAATCTCAACTAGAAGAGCCATGACAGATGGCTATCCAACCTCCGATTAAAAACCTCCAAGGATCGAAACTGTCCTGATGCAGGATGCAGTAGACATACATCTAATGTTTATTTTTACACACGTAAATCCCTGTGTTTCACCTTTCCCACTGGAATTTCATAGTACAGTTCTGCTCCTGCCCAAGCTTGTGTGGTTTTCACTATCAGCGAGCGGATTCCCCTGGACTTGATTCAAATGCCTGCTTAGAAAACCAGTAGGTTTTGCTTCAAAGTTGGAAGATAGCTGAGTTGTCTATTTCCTGAGGCCAGATCCAAGTTTAGGAACCACATCCTATTAGGAACGATGTCATCAGCAGTGCATCAAAATTACAACCACTTGCTCCAGCTCCCACTCTCCGTGAACCTCCCTGAGGCCACCTCTCCCTTCTCCCAGACTCACCTGAAGGCCAGCTGCAGAAGCAAAGCTTCACGTCCCTTCGGATTCTGTGACGCCATGGAATGCTATAACACCAGTGCCCCATGCGCAGGGGTCTTGGGAAGCATCGTTCTCCAGGGCTCCTGACTCACAGGAGCCCCGGAGAATTTCATTCACCAGTGCTTAGTGTGCATGGCCCAGTGTTAGCCTAGGAACTCAAGAAATGGTCTTGCTGTCATTATCCTGCCACCGTTTAAGTTTAGAATAAGGGGAGCAATTCTGGGGAGATGGGGGGGGGACTGGGAAGCAGCAGGAGGGTGGAACAAACACCAATACAGTGGATGCTTGGGTTGCGAACGTGATCCGTGAGGGATGCATGTTCGCAACCCGCAGCATTCGCAACCCAGATCTAGGTGTCTGCACATGCGCGGGTTGCAATTCGGCGCTTCTGCGCATGCACGACCGGCAAAACCCGGAAGTAACCCGTTCTGGTATTTCCAGGTTTCGGCGGTCCGTAACCCAAAAAAACACAACCTGAAGCGGTTGTAACCTGAGGTATGACTGTACCCCCTAAGTTGTGGAACTCCCTACCCACAAAGGTGCATCTGCAACCTTCATTGATCCACGAGACGTATATTTTCAAGACCCACCTTATTCTTGTGGTTGTAAGATGTGTTACACTGCTTTTAATATTCTGTTTTAATGTTGTAAACCATAATCATGTAGGATATATGAGCCCAGGCCCAAATCCAGAAGGATCGGAGCTGGTTTCATATTAAAGCGGGGGCATGCCACGTTCATATTCCAAACTCCCCCAGCTCCAAACTCACCGCATCACAAGTTTCCACGAAGCTTTGTCTTTTCTGACAGCGAGTGTCAGTGCTCTCTGCCTGGCATCAGCTGGGCTGCATCTGCTTATCTTTCGAAAGCAATGGGACCTGGGGAACGAGAAAGCATAACCGGGGGCGGGGGGGGGTTGAAATAAGTAGAGGACAAATTTTACTGGGAAGGTGACTGGAACAAGCCAGTGGCGTGCATCTGGGACACGGTTTGGCACAGGGGCAAAGGAGGACAAGGTGCAGGCGACCCCTCTCCTTTCCCCGCCAAAAAAAACTGGGAAGGTGACCATGTCTGCCAGTAGAAGGATTTGCACAGCTGAGTGTTCCTTTCCTTCCTAGGAAAGGTTGAGGCAACAGGCTTGATTTTTAGAGGTGCATCAATCACCAGCCTCCTCCTGCAGAGCCGAGAAATGTTCCCAGCTGGTGGCGTCTCAGTGGCCTGTGGGCAGCAAGTTAACATTTGCGCTCCATTTCCCAGTCTAATGCCAATCTCTCTCTCTCTCTCTCTCTCTCTCTCTCTCTCTCTCTCTCTCTCTCTCTCTCTCTTTCTCTCTCTCTCTTTAACACCACTCACACAGATAAGGAGTAGGAAGGATCTTACAGAGAGGGGGAAATCTCCCCCATTATTTTTTGGTATGAGCAAACTTCCTGGCCCTGTGGTGAAGAGGACATTTGCTTTGCCCCCTGTACAAAACAGTCCTGCCAATCACCTCCTTTTAAACCCCGCAAGGCACCCTTTGCCCAAGCTGGGGCCCCCTCAGATGTTTTGGACTACCCCCGCCCCCTTTGCTTACGCAGCCAGAATGGTGCCATCCATGAACAAAGAGTGATGGGTGTCAGCAGACTTGGCAAACCACCTCTAGGTTTGCAGAAGTACAAAAACCTTGAGAAAACTGCCAAAACAGGTCAACGAAGACTGAGCATGCTCAGGGGGCATAGAATGCTGGCTGACTGTCCAGTGGAGTGGGATGGGGATGGAATGGCGTGGCGTGGCTGGAATCCTAAACAGCAGCGACCCACGCTGCAACATTATGTAGAAAGTAAAAGGAAAGGAAATAAAACATTCACATGTTTGACTTACTCTGGGGACATTTATTCTACAAATTGTATTTTATTCCAGTTGTACTGTTAGGCTTCCTTTAAATCGGGGTGGGGTGACCTCTGGGCTTCCAGATGGGGATGAACTACAACTCCCACCTTCCCTGACCATTGGCCATGCTTGCTGGTGCTGCTGGGAGTTGTAGTTCTAGACCCGGAGAGCCGATGGTTCTGCTCTAAGAAGCATGGGAATTGAAGTTCTTAGCGATCTTCGACCTTTTTGTCAAACCTGCCTTTCCCAGGGTTCCCTAGGGAGAGGGAATAACAGTGAAACCCACTTAAAAGTGTAGTGTATCGATGCTGCCCCTTTCATCAGATTCGGTTTCCCTTAACTTTATCCGATAAGGCAGAAAAAGCTGGATCAGCAGCGCCCCTTGTGGTGGTGAGGGCTCACTACAGCAGATGCGTGTACCTGTGCATGCTTCCGTGTGGAATATGGATGAGGTTCGTTTTCTTGATCAAGGCTATATTTCCCAAACTTGGCTGGTCTCCAGCTCCCATCACCCCGACTCTGGCATTGCTGGGATCTGTCGTAGCCCACCAAATCTGCAGCCTGCCAGGAAAGCATGAGACCTCAGCCACTGTCAATCAAAATAGACAGGACTAGACAGATGACTACTGCTGCTAGGTCAGGAGCATCCCAGACCCTAAGATTTCAGGGCCCAAACCTGATAGCTGGGGGGAGGGAGGCTGGGGAGGGCCCCATTGATCTCACAGGATCTGGGTCCCAGTTATGTCCTTAAGCATGACTGAATCTTGGAGATGGAGGTTAATTGGGAAAGGAGGGCAGACCCGCCCCCTCCCCAAAAGATTCTATGCAATAATTTGCAGTCAGCTCCTCCTGGGTTGACACTTGCAAGCTGCACATTTGTGTGTGTGTGTGTGTGTGTGTGTGTGTGTGTGTGTGTGTGTGTGTAGACATTCTCTCCCACCGGGATATTCAAGCCCTCCCTCTGCTGCGTGGAGTAGGCCAGGCAAATCTGGAGACTTGGAGATGTGGCAAAATTATGTGTTGTTTTACCACCCTAGTTCCAGCAAGTGGGAGGGCAGCCTTCACCTCAGAGGCCAAGGGGCCTTCTTAAGAGCAAGTCTGCTGCAGCTTCTCTCCTCCTTTCAGGGGAAGACTAAGTCTGTTACACACTGACAATACCAGTGGCTTAAGCCCCGTAATCCCTCCTTTACTTGACTTTGGGCTATTTTGAGCAGGAGATTAAAAGTGATTATCTACATCACCTGAGATGTTGCCTTTTTTTCTTCCTTTCTCCCTCCCTCTCCCTCCTCTGGCCATCAGCTCGCCTGCGCTGGGTTTTCCTGCTCCCTGCAGATGGAGGAAACCTCTGTGCCTCTTTCCTCTCCTGGGTCTTCCCCCAAAGCCCCTGCCCACCCTTCCTGCTGCTGCGCATGGGGAAAGAGCCCCAGATCAGGCTGGATCAAAGCAACTGCCTGCCCACAGCACAACATGGCCTTTGAGTCCTCCGTTTATAAAAGGGGCTGCTAGCAAGGGCTGGGAACGCAGGGAGGTTTTTGCCCAGCGATCGCTGAGCCTGGATGATCTCTCTCTCTCTGAAAAGGCCCTTGAGAGTGCCCTGGTTTCAAAGCGAAGAGGGCAAGCCAGGGAGATTGCGGTCGCTTGCCCTCTTGAGGAATCTGGCAAGCCACTGTGAGAACAAAATGCCGGACAAGATGGACAGTGGCTCTCATCTCTCACAGGACTTCTCTACTTTTTGGTTATGCTGGGGAAAAGCGATCTTCCTGCAATATTAGCCTAGTCGTAATTCTGTCTCTTATGTTAAGGCTGTGAGTGCTGATGTTTACACAGCCAAAACAGCACCACCTATACATATGAGGGACATCTATGCAGGCCTGGGGGAAACCCCAAAGTTACCAGACTCTTGGGCTGGGGTGTTGTTGCTTGGGGGGTGGGGTGATTTTGTGTGCATGTGAGAAACAGCCTGAAGAGGATGGAACATGCTTAGTGGCTACTGAATGCTGACTAGCTAGTAGATTGGAATAGAGGCTCTGGAATGGTGAACATCACCACTCCGCGATGCAACATTTTGTTGCAGGTTTCATGTTTGTGGCATATCTCATCTGCCCCTCCCCCATTTACCAGGGACAGTCCCGATTTTTTTGCAGCCTGCCCCTCATGAACTGCTACCAATTTTTGTGTCCCTCTTGGGGATTCTTTGTTTAGATGCTGATATGAATGGCTCAAGGAGTTGTTCTGCGTTCCACTACAGGCCAAGGGCTTGAATGGGGAGCTGAATGGGGAGTTGTGCTGCAACTGCAGAGGCCTCCTTTTTGCTGTGGATGACATCCTGCAGCACAACACAGAGTGGTTCTTTTTGGCACCTGTCTTTCACCAAACACCAGCCACACCAAACATTTAAAGCCCTTATGGTGACACTTTAAACAGACATGGCTTCCCCTCTAACCCAAAATAATTATTCTGGGAGCTGTAGTTCATTAGGGGTGCTGAGAGTCATTAGGAGACTCCCCAGAGCTTCTGGATTAGGCGGCATTCCTATCCCAGCAAAACTTTTGTTGGTCTTCTGCAATATAGGGGCAACTACAGTCCCATTCAGAAGGGACGCGGGTGGCGCTGTGGGTTAAACCAGAGCCTAGGGCATGCTGATCAGAAGGTTGGTGGTTTGAATCCCTGTGACGGGATGAGCTCCCATTGCTCAGTCCCTGCTCCTGCCAACCTAGCAGTTCAAAAGCACGCCAAAGTGCAAGTAGATAAATAGGTACCACTTTGGTGGGAAGGTAAATGGCATTTCCATGCGCTGCTCTGGTTCGCCAGAAGCGGCTTAGTCATGCTGGCCACATGACCCAGAAGCTGTACGCCGGCTCCCTCGGCCAGTAAAGCGAGATTAGCGCCGCAACCCCAGAGTCGTCCGTGACTGGACCTAATGGTTAGGGGTCCCTTTACCTTTTTACAGTCCCATTCACACAATACAGTTAAAGTACCATGAGAACACTTTGAACAGTCACAGCTTCCCCCATGGAATTCTGGCAGCTGGAGTTTGTTAAGGGTCCTGAGAGTTCTTCAAAAGAGAAGAGGATTTTATTGGATTTTTACAATTTTATATTCAATCAAACAACAAAATATGACATTTGTCATATAAAAGAAAAAGAAAAAAACCCTCCCCTTGACTTCCCCTTCTGGTTCTTCAAATATTTACTACTTCTGCTTAATTATTATCTTATTTTTATAATCTTATACTTTAATACTCTTATTTTCTTATCAGTTTTATACCAAATTTTCCTTCATGATTACATCTTGCAGTCAATTTCATTCCATGTTGTCCTTACTTAACCATTAGTCTTATTTTCTTACTTGTGTTTATTCAAACCCTACTTGTGAGTCCATATCTTTACAGTATTTCTGTAAATACAACATAAAAGGTTCCTAGTCTTTTTTAAATTCTTCATTATCATTGTCTCTAATTCTTTCTGTCCGTTTCGCCATTTCTGCATATTCCATAAGCTTGACTTGCCATTCTTCATTCGTTGGAGTGGTTTAACAATCAATCCTGCTGGGAATATAGTGCCTTCTTGTATGATATGATTTTTTATGTACACTTTCCCCCAGTTTATGTGTTTTTCTACGCATTGCTTGGCAAGAAAACTGCATTACATATTTTAAAAGATAGCAGTGTTTCAGCCTGCAAACTGACTCAGAATTTGGGGGTCTCCCTTTTAAACATGAACTGGATTGAATTTCTCTCTCCCCCCCCCCAACCTTCTCACTCCTCACCTCTTCTCCCAAGGGACCTCCAGGCAACCTGGATGCCCTGCTTAAGGGCACAGCAATCTTAGCAGTGAGATTAGGCGTGCTCCAAGCATGTCCCCATTTTTATTGCTGGAGGGTTGACGCATTGCCACCCCTTGGAAATGGACTTTATCGGGTGCAGCAGGTTTAATGGCAGGTTACAAGCTAACTGACATTTCACATGCCTGTGTTTTCATGCACAAGAGGTTTCTATCGAAAGAAATCCCTCCCCCCAAAGAAACCTGGGAACGGTAGCTTCCCCCTCATGGAGCTACAATTCCCAGCACCCTAAGCAAACTATAGTTCCCAAAATTCTTGTGGGGAAGTCACATGCTTTAAATGGGGGTTAAATCTCTGGTGTGGATCTGCCAACATACTGAGGAAACAGCTGAATCCTAGAGAGTAACTCTGCTAGCAGCTCAACAACCACATGGGAATGGGCAAAAATGGGGACAGAGAGAGCCTGTAGGACCCCTCCATGAATATGGGGGGGGGGCAGAACTCTAGGACTGCGTCTCCTTTTGCAAGGGGGGGGGCGGTTTCAGCTCTTCTGTAACAAGCCTGCAAAAATTTCCTCTTTGTCTCAGCCATGAAATGTGCAGGATTCCTGCTGCCCCTCCCTCTCCACATGGTCATCTTGACCCAGTGGTGGTGTTGTTCCCCCTGCCCTAAATTGGAGGCACGATTTGTTCTTCTACTTGAGACGTTTTTCATTTAGAGTGGCTAGGAGTCAGAACGACCTCTCTTCAACCGAGGCCAGCCCCCTATGGTTTCAGAGGGAGAAAATATTCCAGCTAAGCTCCCTGCGTGGAAGGAGGGAAGTCCAGTCCAGTGGGTCGCACAGAGAAGCACCGGAAAGCCTCCTCTGAGGGCAATCATGCTCCTCTGCCTTTGCACTGCAAGTAACTGGGTGAGCCAATTACGCTCTACTGCAGAGCAGCATCCCAAACACCCACCTGCAAGTGTAGGTTCGTTGGGCAGAGATAAGAGCAGAGCAGAGCATCATCCAGACAGGGCGCACATTCAGCTTTGATCTCATGCCGGTTTTGAGCTCTTTCTGCATATTCCAGCAGTGAGACATAACAAAATCTTGTGCCTGGCATATGTGAATAACTGTCTTTGATGAGGACCGGACTAAACTTTTGGAAGTTCAGCCTCAACACGTTTGTGTTAAAATGTTCTCTTCTCTTTTGCATTTTAGCTGGGGGGCCTGTGAATTTCAAGTGCAAGTGGGTTGAAACTTGCTAGAGGTCTCTTTGGCTGGAAGCCACCATCTATCTCCCAAAATGCATCTTGACACCGGGCAGCTGCCACCAAAATAAAGGTGGTCTCGCCTGCAGCAAACCTTTTCACCCAACACACTTCTTGCTCAGTGGCATTTCTGGGGGAGATGGCAGCCTCCAATCTAACAGAGTGACAAGGGAGCTTGTTATTTACTGAGTTGAATAGGATCCAAACTGCAGCAGTCTGATTGGTCCTAGAACAATAGGATTCAGAATGCAGCAGTCTGATTGGTCCTAGAACAATGCAGCAGTATGATTGGTTGGCAGGAACCATCCAATCATGCTCCAGATATAAGTGAATCCACAACCTGATTGGCTTACAGTAGAATTCCAGAATTAGCCAATCATGTGCAGCCCATTGTGTAAATAATGTATATAAAGCAGATACTTTGAGGGGACTTTCATTCATTCCTCCTCACCACTATGAGCTGAAGAAAGAGCATGAAATCACTTTGCGACTCTGAGTATATTTCAGAGCTCTGGTAAACGTCTCTCAAAAAATATTCTGCACCCAGTAATGAAAATGGTCCCCAGCTTTCATGGCCTACAAGTGGGGCCAACCAATTGGGGGGCAGGAGTGCCAACTCGGCACCATGACCATGAGTGGCCAGGGCCGTGGGTGCCATGCAGCGTGCATGACCCTGGCACCAACATTTGTGGGTGTCTCTGGTCCCTTCTTAGGGAATTTTGTGGGTGCTGGGGCACCCAGGGAATTGGCACCTATGGGGGTCTTGTTGCTTAGCCTTAAGCTTCCCCACACCAGTGCATAACTCAAAGTCATTTTGGGTTGTAATTCCATATCACTAACCTGGGAGAAGTCCCCGTTGGACTCAATAGAGCTTGTAAGTGGGGACGGCTAGAAGTGTCTAGCTCCGTTCCTCATTTTCCCAATCTTAATTTGGTTCATCTTATTTCCACATGTTTGCAATTGTCTATAAGAAAATTGACCTGCATTTTCATGCACATAGCTCCCCAAATAGGTATTGTTCTACATAGCTTGGCTTAGTACACACATTTTGGCAAGCATTTTACCCCTAGGTAAAGGCAAAGGTAAAGGACCCCAGGATGGTTAAGTCCAGTCAAAGGCGAGTATGGGGTTGCAGCGCTCATCTCACTTTCGGGCCGAGGGAGCAGGCGTTTGTCCACAGTCAGCTTTCCGGGTCATGTGGCCAGCAGGACTAAACTGCTTCTGGTGCAACGGAACACGTTGACGGAAACCAGAGCGCACGGAAACACTGTTTACCTTCCCGCCAGAGTGGTACCTATTTATCTACTTGCACTGGTGTGCTTTTGAACTGCTAGGTTGGCAGGAGCTGGGACAGAGCAACAGGAGCTGACCCCATCGCGGGGATTCGAATGTGGGATGCAAGTGGCACTGTGGTCTAAATCACTGAGCCTCTTGGGCTTGCCGATCAGGAGGTCAGCAGTTCAAATTTACCCCTAACAGAATTGCATGTTATTTTCACTAATCTGCATACATAAGTGTGCATTTTTTGCTAACTGCCCATTTTTTGATGGGCCGACTGCGCCACAGATCTCAAAGGGGACCTGCATTTCTGCTCCATGCATTGCTTCGAGAAGTGTCGCAACCTGGAATGGATGTCTCCTCGATTCATATTTGTGAGCAGACACGTATGGAGCTTGCGTTGTTAGTGTTGCTTCCAAAGAGGAAGAGGCAAGCGCAAACCTCAAAGGGGAATCTCGCTCAGAAAGCTAAAAGGGTTTTGTCAGAGCAGACTTGCTCCGAGACAGCAGCGCACCCTCTTGCATACGTTCGACACACCACGGTTCTCATTTCAAATGCCACTAGGTTAGATTTAGACTCCATCTGCCACGCCGGAAATTAATGGCAATCATTAAGGAGCAGCAGCAACAACAACAAAAGGGGGCGCGAGGAGAAAGCTGGCGAAGTGGGCCTTGAGGTAAAAGCAACAACAACACACAGCCATCTCTGCCAGCAAAAAAATTAAAACTATTTAGACATACAGCGCCATTTATTACTGCAGAGTTCTCCTTCCACCTGGGGTTTAAATCTCATTACAGTTTGCCCAAAACAGATGTTACCCTTTTAGCGGCAGGTTATTAACGATAAAACTCAATTCCTCCAGAGAGAATCCGTGTCAGGAGTTTGGTTGGAGATGGCTTTTCTTTTTGCAAAGTGTGGACCGGCCTTTGCCAAAATGGTGCCCTCCAGATGTTTGCGGCTGCTCTGGCAATTGCAGGCTCTCGGTCAGTTCAAATAGGGAGAGGCGATCCTTGAGTTATTGGGGTCCTGAGCCAAATAAAAACATCCCTGACACAAAGAGTTGGGGGCTGCAAGACCCCCTCCCCAAATTTCAAAAGAACTCTACGGAGGCCTGCCATTGGTGGTGGCTCCTTCGTGCCAGGCATAAGCTAAATAAATGCCATCAATAAAGTCTGGCCCAAAAGAGATGGTAGAACCGGGGGTGTTTGCTGTGACTTGTTTGCAAAGCATTTTGAGGATAAAATTGCTTGCATCCACCAGGACCTTGACTCCACTGCTACAGAAGCTGAATCTCAAGAGGTGCCCAGAGAGCTGTCTAGTCCTGTTACGTGGGACAAGTTTCAGTTAAGTTAGGCTTAAGGATGTAGACAAGCTGTTGGACCCTTGCTCCTTTTGGTTGAAAAAAAACTAGCAGAACAGGTAGCAGGGCCAGGGAGGTGAGGAATGCCTCCTTGGGAGAAAGGATGGTCTCTGCCTGCTTGAAGGAGGCAGGTTGTTCAATGGGGCAAGGTGGTTTGAGTATATTACATCAATCTTGGCCCGGCCGCACTGACTGCTAACTAGTTTCCAGGCCCAATTCAAAGTGCTGCTTTTGACCTATAAAGAAGGTCAGGACCATAATACTTCAAGGACTGCCTCTCTACATATGAACCAACCTGGACCCCGCAATCATCAGAGGCCCTTTGTATATGCGTCTGCTGCAAGAGGTCCGGAGGGTAGTGACATTTTCTGGGGCGGTTCCCCATTTGTGGAACTCTCTCCCCAGAACTGCTCGCCTGGTGCCTTCACTGCATCTCTTTAGCTGCCAAGCAAAAATGTTCTTCTTCAACCAGGCCTTTGGCCGATTAACGTTCTGTGTCCTTCTAAATGTGTTTGTGGGTGGGGGGTGATTAGTTTGTTGTTGTTCTTGTTTTTATTGAGTATTTTGCATTCTCATTTTGCATTTTTATGTAGTGAACCGCCCTGCAGTCTTCGGATGAAGGGCGGCAGACAAATTTAATAAATAATAAAATACAGTGGTACCTCTGGTTCCAAACGGGATCCATTCCAGAGGCCCGTTCGCAACATGAAAGGAGTGCAACCCGCAGCGGCGTGTCTGCGCATGCGCGGGTTGCAATTCGGCGCTTCTGTGCATGCGCGTGACGTCATTTTGCGCTTCTGCGTATGCGTGAGCAGTGAAACCTGGAAGTAACCCTTTCCGGTACTTCCGGGTCACCACGGGACGTAACATGAAGCAGACATAACATGAGGTATGACTGTAATGGTATGCATATCAAGCATGTTTAATGTAAAAGCAGAAGATCGTAATGACTCGCATTGCCTACCTTGATCAGAATGGGGAAAGAGTCGCAGGGCATGAACGAGTCTCCTGTGGCATTCCATCTCGCTCGGATTCTGATATTTCAAAAGGCCGAAGTTGAGGCGGAGGGAGCCAGCAGGGGGGATCACCCAGGGAGCTAATGATCCTTCGCCTCTTAAGCAGATGCTACGTGTAATTATCCTCAGTGGCCTTCAGCTAGGCTACCTGTGGGTTGTGATCCTGTTAGATCTTTATGAGCTAAGTGGCACAAGATGGCATACATCAGTAGAGATCAGAGCAGCGGGAAGCTCGTTCAGATGAGAGCAACGACAAGGGCGCTCATGAGAGGCATAAATGTAGCACGGCTCCTTTGACAAGACTAGACCTGTCTTGGGTGAGAAGGCTGGACTGGGGCAGGCATAGCCCTGGGCTAGTGGCATCAGGCACCTGCTAAGGTGGTACCTCCAGCAGGTGAGACACTGCCACGCTTTGGAGCATCCTAGCTGCTCCTCTTGTTGCTGCCGCCAACACACACAAGGGCATAAAAAAGTAGGCAATATATAATCTGACTACAAAGGAGTCCTACGAGGTGTGATGACTGTATGACCAAAGGGGAAATGAGCGTCTCTTCTAGTGATAGCAAACGGTTTGTCAAAAGTAGAACTTCCATGTGCAGCAATTGTCTATCTGAGGTCAGGTTTTGAATTGGATTTATTTGGTCACAGGATCATTAAAAGACTGCATTTCCATAAGATCAGCCAAGACCTTGTGGTGTGTCCCCCACCTTGAGGCTTTTTGCCACTCATCCCTCTTCTTGGTTCTGTGCAAACCCCTTTCAATGAGTTTTGATGTGTAAATTTGCTCCTGAGTAGACTTCAATAAGATTCCTTTCAGGGGGGGAAATGTTTGATTACTCATTTTAGGAAATGATAATTTTGTAGTCCATTTTCGGTTCCATGTAGGGTGAAGAAATGCTTTTTGTGAGTCTGAAGTAGAAAATCCCCTTCAATCCAATGCAGCCGAGCTGAGCAGAGTTTGCCTCTGGCAGGAAGAATGCTCACACCTCCCTGACTTTCCTGTGCGTAGATCATGTATGGTCTGTAAAATGACTCAACCTTAGCTATTTAAACACATTCAAGGTTCTGAAGGGACCATAGAATCAAAAGAGTTGGAAGGGACCTCAAGGATCATCTAGTCCAACTGATTCTCTTCCTCAGCTACTCATCCCTCCCTCCGTCCCTCCAGAATTTCTTTCTCAAACAGTTGCAAACCCACAGGGGATCCCATCTTCTGCTTCACTGGGGGGAACCACACAGCCTCTCCAGATTTTCCAACTCTCCCTGCATCTCGTTCTAAATGAGCCTTCTTCCCCTTCCCCCACAAAGCTGAAGGACTGAGCTGGCAGATGCCATTCACTCTTTCCGTCATGCTGGGAGAGTGGGTAATGGCACCCCTCTGGAGGCTTTGCCCGGGGCAGAATCCCTGGCTAGATCCCACCCCCACCCCACAGCTATCGCTCTGGCTTGGACTGCATGCACACCGCACATCTAAATTATGTGAAAAGTACAGAACTTCCCCCCAAATGGCTGGGAACTGCAATTCCCAGAACCTTAACAAGCCAAAGCTCCGAGGATTCCTTTGGGGGAAGTCATGTGCTTTAAATATATGGTGTGGACACAGCCTTGGGCTCTGGCCTAGGTTTGCATCACCCTTTGATGCCTCCTGGCCACTTTGCACCTCACTTTTCCCACACCCCAGATCTAGAAACTTCTTTGGTATATCTGGAGAGCTTTTTATGCTTTTGTTGCCCGCCATTTCTCTCTCAATATCCTCCCTGCTTTTGCTGAGTTCCCCTCATTTAATGAACAACAGCTAGGAGAGAGAGAGAGAGGAATGCTAGAAGTTGGCTGCGGTTAATAATAATAATAATAATAATAATAATAATAATAATAATAATTTATTATTTATACCCCGCCCATCTGGCTGGGTTTCTCCAGCCACTCTGGGCGGCTTCCAAAAGAATATTAAAATACTATGATACATCAAACATTAAAAGCTTCCCTAAACAGGGCTGCCTTCAGATGTCTTCTAAAAGTCTGGTAGTTGTTGTTCTCTTTGACATCTGGTGGGAGGGCGTTCCACAGGGAGGGCGCCACTACCGAGAAGGCCCTCTGCCTGGTTCCCTGTAACTTGGCTTCTTGCAGTGAGGGAACCGCCAGAAGGCCCTCGGTGCTGGACCTCAGTGTCCGGGTAGAACGATGGAGGTGGAGACGCTCCTTCAGGTATACTGGACCGAGGCCGTTTAGGGCTTTAAAGGTCAGCACCAACACTTTGAATTGTGCTCGGAAACGTACTGGGAGCCAATGTAGATCTTTCAAGAACGGTGTTATATGGTCTCGGCGGCCGTTCCCAGTCACCAGTCTGGCTGCTGCATTCTGGATTAGTTGTAGTTTCCGGGTCACCTTCAAAGGTAGCCCCACGTAGAGCGCATTGCAGTAGTCCAAGCGGGAGATAACCAGAGCATGCACCACTCTGGCAAGGCAGTCTGCGGGCAGATAGGGTCTCAGCCTACGTACCAGATGGAGCTGGTACACAGCTGCCCTGGACACGGATTTAACCTGGGCCTCCATGGACAGCTGTGAGTCCAAAATGACTCCCAGGCTGCGCACCTGGTCCTTCAGGGGCACGGTTACCCCATTCAGGACCAGGGAATCCCCCACACCTGCCCGCCTCCTGTCCCCCCAAAACAGTACTTCTGTCTTGTCAGGATTCAATCTCAATCTGTTTGCCGCCATCCATCCTCCAACCGCCTCCAGACACTCACACAGGACTGTCACCGCCTTCACTGGTTCTGATTTGAAAGAAAGGTAGAGCTGGGTATCATCTGCATACTGATGAACACCCAGCCCAAACCCCCTGATGATCTCTCCCAGCGGCTGCATGTAGATGTTGAAAAGCATGGGGGAGAGGACAGAACCCTGAGGCACCCCACAAGTGAGAGCCCAGGGGTCTGAACACTCATCCCCCCCCACCACTTTCTGAACACGGCCCAGGAGGAAGGAGCGGAACCACTGTATGACAGTGCCCCCAGCTCCCAGCCCCTCAAGACGGTCCAGAAGGATGTTATGGTCGATGGTATCAAACGCCGCTGAGAGATCCAGCAGAACTAGGAAACAGTTCTGGCTTATATTACCTCACTCTACAAAACACTCCGAGTTTGTGGATCACAGTGCATCCCGATCCCAATCTACCTTCTGCGTGCCCCCCTCTCTGAGCACCCAACCCTGGTAAGAGGAACTAAGCGACTGGAAATTAATTCAGGTTTGGAATCAAAGGCCCCCTCATTATCCAACCCTGCTGCAATTCAAACCAAGTTCGCCATGCAAGTGTGTGGAGGCTGATCTGGGAATATTCACAAGGGCGAGAGAAGGGGGGAGAGAGGGAGGGAGAGAAAATGAACCCAGACAGCAGCCTGGGCCTGAGAGCCTCCTTCCCACACCTGACGTATACGAAATGGACATCCAGCCATTTAACGGAGGCTTCACCATTAATAAATGTTTGCTATACCATCTTAGAGATGTCTCCTCTGATTATTTTACACATAATGAATAGCTCTGGCTCATTCTAACATTTGGTGCCTGCAAGCCAAATAATAAAAATAAAAGTGCCCCCACCTCTCCCATCTCTTTGCATGATTAAACATTTATCATTTGTAATGGATCGCGGCCTGCTATGTCATTACTCTCTTTTGGTAACAAGCAGCTCCTTCATTTATTGATAAACTGACCTGGGCAACAGGGAAAGAGGATCCTGAAAAGGAGCTGACAAAGAGGGAGGCAGGAGATGGACTTGGGTGCAGGTAGAGGGGGAGGCACAAATGTCTAGGTAGGCAGATAAATGCAAGCAGATGAAAGCCAACTTTACATCTGTCTGTAATGCAGAGAGCCAGCTCATCCCCACAAACACAGCTCCTTCAGATCACTGAAATCCTAGTGGGTTACACTGAACTATGAAATGAAAGCTTTGCCCATGATTCTTAGCCTTAGAGGACAGGTGGTGTGGAGTGAATAACCAATTATGTGCAGATCAACAGAGAAAGGGGACTTTCTGCATTAACACTGGAGATGGAGGGCCAAACTAAGTGGTGTGATTGATGTAATTTTGGGCTTGGTGATTGTTGTTTCCAATAGGAGCTGGGTTGGGAGTGTTACGTGGGGCAAGGGAAGAGGGCTATAAAACTCCCATCGACATCAATGGGCCCTTTCTTCTCACTGAGAAGAGCTGACATGCGGGCCTCGGACTGGATCAAAACTGTGTTTGGGGACAAAGGGCTACCAGCCCCCACTCAGCCTCACACCAGCATCCCGATATATAAAGGACACTTGTGAAATAATTTCGAACAACTGAAATAAATCCAGAGAAGGGGATATAGTCTGGTGGTAAGGCGTCTGCTTTGCACACAAAAGGTCCCTGCGGTTCAGTGCTCAGAATCTCCAGGTGAGGCTAGGAAAACCCTGCACAGCTGCTGCCAGCCAGTGCCGACAACAGTAAGCTAGACGGCTTGACAAAGGCAGTTTCCAGTGTCCCTATATTATTCCTACCCGGCGGGGGAAGTGTGCTGTTTTACAGGGGTTGCATTTCACTTTGACAAATCCCACTAATTGCCTCCCCCCCCCTCTCTGCTTCTTTTGTCGGCAGGAGACCCAAGTAACCCAGCAGAAGCAGCATTACCAGAGGCAGTTGCGAGAAGGAAGGGTGATGGAGAAGGAGCCGAGCCTCAAAGCAGAAGCCGGCGGCAAGACGAGCACTGGGAAACGCCCTGCCGAGAGGGAGAGAGAAGTGTGCGCCTGAGCCGGACCGCCCCTCTTCCTCCCAGGTCCCTCCTTGCCCCCCCCCCCGGAAGCCCAATAGGATGGCAGGAGAGACAGCTTGCCAGAAAGCCCTTTGCTAGAGCTTTTTGCCCAAGGGGGCACCCTGGGAAAGATCAGCGCCGGACGAGGACGCCCCTTCCCACCTCCTCCGACTGGATGTTCCCTTCATGGTCCGAAACCATGGAGCGCAAGGAGAGAATGGCGAACACTAACGCAAGGCGGGGTCTTGTGCTGTGAGGCAGACTGTCGCCCCTTTCCCCTTGCAGGCCCCTCGTCCCCGCCCAGCCCTCCCAAATGGCAGGCCGCCGGTGGGCCGCGACGTCAGCCCTGTGCACCTGCGTGGCGGCCGTCTCCCTCCTGTACGTGGGGAAGGCGCAGGCGGACTGCTGGCTGATCGAGGGCGAGAAGGGCTTTGTGTGGCTCGCCATCTGCAGCCAGAACCAGCCGCCCTACGAGTCCATCCCGCAGCAGATCAACAGCACCATCCTGGACCTGAGGCTGAACGACAACAAGATCAAGAGCGTGCAGTTCTCCTCCCTCAGCCGCTTCAGTAATCTCACATACCTCAACCTGACCAAGAACGAGATCTCCTACGTCGAGGACGGTGCCTTCTCCGGGCAGTACAACTTGCAAGTGCTGCAGCTGGGCTACAACCGCCTGAGGAACCTGACGGAGGGGATCCTGCGGGGCCTGGGGAAGCTGGAGTACCTCTACCTCCAGGCCAACCTCATCGAGACCGTCACCCCCAACGCCTTCGGGGAGTGCCTCAACATCGTGAACATCGACCTGTCGATGAACAGAATCCAGAGGCTGGACAGCAGCACCTTCCGGGGCCTGGCCAAGCTGTCTGTCTGCGAACTCTACAGCAACCCCTTCTACTGCTCCTGCGAGCTCTTGGGCTTCCTCCAGTGGCTCGAGGGCTTCACCAACATGACCCGCACCTACGACCGCATGCAGTGTGACTCGCCGCCAGACTACTCTGGCTACTACCTTCTGGGCCAAGGCCGGAGCGGGTACCGCAATGCCCTGGGCATGCTGTCCTCCCTCTGCACCGGGGGCCCCTACACCATGCCGCCTTACTTGATCCCGCTGAAGAATCCGGTGACCACCGCTCCGCCCGAGAGCCCGTGCCCCGAGGAGGAGTGCTTCTCTGGGGACGGCACCACGCCCCAGGCCTCGCTGCACACCCCCGTGATCGACCCGGGCCTG
The DNA here is from genome assembly GCF_965112155.1 of Podarcis liolepis. Classification (NCBI taxonomy): domain Eukaryota; kingdom Metazoa; phylum Chordata; class Lepidosauria; order Squamata; family Lacertidae; genus Podarcis; species Podarcis liolepis. The sequence continues at coordinate 5,147,244 of NC_139569.1, read as the reverse complement.
TTCCCCACCATGAAAGTGAAGCAGCTGACCCACAACTCGGCCATCCTGAGCGTGCAGATCCCGGTGCCCTTCAGCAAGATGTACACCCTGGCGCAGTTCGAGAACGGCCGCTACAACGTCCTCACCAAGCTGCTGAAGAAGAAGGAGGACATCACGCTGACGGACCTGGGCCCCAACGAAGACTACACCTACTGCGTGATGTCCTCCAACCGCGTCTCCAGGTACAACTACACCTGCCTCACCATCAACCTCAACAAGCATAACCGGGAGGAGCCTGTGCCGAGCCCTTCGACGGCCACTCACTACATCATGACGATCCTGGGCTGCCTGTTTGGGATGGTGATTGTCCTTGGGGTGGTGTACTACTGCCTCCGGAAGAGGCGCCAGCAGGAGGAGAAGCACAAGAAGGCTGCCATCAACATGAAGAAGACCATCATCGAGCTGAAGTATGGGCCGGAGATGGAGGCGACCAGCATCTCCCAGCTGTCCCAAGGGCAGATGCTGGGCGGCGAGACGATGACCCGCATCCCCTACCTCCCTTCCGTGGGGGAAGTCGAGCAGTACAAGCTGATCGACAAGAGCGAGACCCCCAAGGCCACGAAGGGCAACTACATGGAGGTGCGGACGGGCGAGCAGCCCGAGAGGAGGGACTGCGAGCTGCCCCTGCAGCCTGACAGCCAGAGCTCGGTGGCGGAGATCTCCACCATCACGAAGGAGGTGGACAAGGTCAACCAGATCATCAACAACTGCATCGATGCCTTGAAATCGGAGTCCACCTCCTTCCAGGGGGTGAAGTCGGGGGCGGTGTCCACGGCCGAGCCTCAGCTGGTGCTCCTGTCCGAACAGATCCCCAGCAAACACAGCTTCCTGGCTCCGGTCTACAAGGAGAGCTACAACCACCCTTTGCAGAGGCACCACAGCATGGAGGGCCCCCCAAAGCGCTCCAGCACCTCTTCCAGCGGCTCCATCCGGAGCCCCCGATCCTTCCGCTCCGAGGGCTCCGCCCACAAATCCGAAGCCAAATATATCGAGAAGACGTCTCCAACCACAGACACCATCCTCACTGTGACGCCGGCGGCCGCCATCTTGCGGGCCGAGGCCGAGAAGATCCGCCAGTACAGCGAGCACCGGCACTCGTACCCAGGGTCCCACCAGGGGGAGCAGCAGCACGAGAGTATGGGCGTGCGCAAGCCTTCCATCTTGGAACCTTTGACCAGGCCCCGGCCCAGGGACTTGGCTTACTCTCAGCTCTCCCCCCAGTACCACAACCTGAGCTACACCTCCAGCCCAGAGTACACGTGCAAGCCTTCCCACAGCATCTGGGAGCGCTTCAAACTGAACCGCAAGCGCCACAAAGACGAGGAGGAGTACATGGCGGCTGGCCACGCCCTACGCAAAAAGGTCCAGTTTGCCAAAGACGAGGACCTGCACGACATCTTAGACTACTGGAAAGGGGTGTCTGCCCAGCACAAGTCCTGAGTCCTCAAAACCTGTAACTCGTGACTTAATACTGGACCAAAACAAAACAAACGAAATCAGCAGCAGCTATTTTTAATCCAGACTTGTCTTTAAAAACACACATACACACACAAAAATAAATAACTTATCTATAATTATTCTATATAATGTAACAGAGAGAGAGAGAGGTATTAAAATATTGTCTCGCATTCGTGAGATCCACACCAAATCTGAAAAGAGAAAGGGAGGGAAACACCTACAATGTTGAAAAACTAATAGGTAAATGGTGGAGTGGGGAGAAATGTTTTCTTTTTATAAAAAAAAAGCAGAAAAATTGAATTAAAAAAAAAAAACCTGAGTGAAAAACAACAGGGAAAGAGAGAGAGAGGCACAAAATGAAAGGAATACTGGAGTAACCACGACTGCATCGCATGACTCATGAATCTGTGGTTTCTTGTGGACTCTGTGTACAGTTTTGTCTTCTTCTTCCTTTCAGTAACCAAAAAGTAAAAAACGAAACACACACACACACACACACACACACACACAAAAGGTAAATCAGAAAAAGTTAGCAGAAGGTGTGTTTTTTTTTATTAAAAAAATAAACATGAAAAAGATCATTCTTTTTGGGCCTTTTGCAAATGGAGTCTTCCAGTTTAGACTACGAACCGCCTGAAGTCCCATTTGTGCATTTCTTTCGTGAAAAGGTACTGTGTGTCGCCTTGTAAAAACCGACACCGCTCTATTGTACAGAGAGAGAAAAAGAAATTCTATATTTGCAAATGTTTGCTGTATAATGAGAGAGAGAGAAAGAGAAAGGAAAAAAAATATTACATCTACTAAAAGAAATATATCTATATATTCACCTGTTTGTACCAGGTTTTAATCATGGATTTTAGAAAAAAGAAAAAAAAACCAAACACCCTACCTTGGCTTGACTTTTTTTCTGGTGCTCTGTTGGGAGGGTGGGGCGTGTCTTGCGTTCCATGGATGTTGGCTGACTTCATTTCTGGTCAATTCCAAGTGTGCTGAGAAAATGGCAGCGCTCCTCTCATTTCTGAGGGTCACCAAGACATGCATAAGCAAATCATCCTCCTCCACTTAGGCCGGGCTGCATGATTCTTCAAGCAGGAGGCTTCTAGGTCAGGCAGCTCTGCCCAATTTCCTTGTCTAATAAGGATTCGATGGATTTAAAAATGTGACTTCTGGCACCATGTCGCAGAAGACTGAGAGGTCGTACACTAGCAAAGGAGCTGGTCAAGGATTCTGCTCCAAAATATAACTCTTGGCTACACCCAGATACAACAGGTACAACTGAGTCCAGTGTTCCCTAGCGACTAGAATAATAATATCCTATTGCTAGATCAGGTCAACAGTTCCTGCATCTTGTCCTCACAGTGGAAAACCAGATGCATATGGGAATCCTGCAAGCAGCACCTGAGAGTACCTTCTCTCCCCTGCTTGGGTAGATAGTATCAGCTTCTGGGAATGACAAGAAATCCCTTGATTCCACTCAGTTGGGTCCAGCGCCCCCTAGTGTCTAAACCAGTTAACAGCACTATCCACATAGACACCAGCTTCTGAAAATTGGGGCGCACCAAATGTGGGAATGTTTTCTCACTGCTAAGACCCAAATTCCTCTCTGTGTGCCAAATGAACGCACCAGCCTTAGCAATGATTTGCTTCCCAGGGATGGAAAGCAGAACCCACTTGAGATTCTTATCTCAATACTATGTTCGCAGCCCCTATAATTTTTCTTACGGACTGTTTTTTGCTCAGTTTGCAACAGGGAAAATTGGCAATAAAATGGGATCCGTCTATACGGTGAGGCACGCCAGTTGCCAAATGATGGCCAAAGGCCACCCTGCGTGACAGAACCAATTCAGAGGAGCGCTGGCAGTAAATATCTATCTGTTTCACTGCAAGGGGGTGAGGTAGCCGCATCTATGCACAAACATCCCCAATGTCACAGCTACAATTTGCCTGAGGCACAAGAGTCCCTGATTCCAAAATAGCCACCAGCAACCTCAACGGCATGTTGTGGGACAGCCCAGGACTGGTGGTGTGCCTGAATTCCTGAATTTAGAGTGTGCCTGAATTCCTGACTACTCCACAGATATGCTTATAAATGGAGAAGAATACTGTATTCTAAAATGTGACCAACCCTATGTTGGATCCCAGAGACCAACTGATCAATCCATCGGGCAACAACACACAGTTCACGACTTCTAGGGAATGCACCAATTCAGAGTTTGGGTAAAGTATGCTTTAATGTTCCTCCACATTAAAAACAACCCAACACTTTGTTCATAGAAAAGAGAGGCGCCTTTTTGCTATCATGCCAGCTTTCCATGGGGCGAAAGGTTTTGCCACGAAGGAGAGCATTCAAACACAGAAGCCCTGCTGGTATTCTCAAACGGTGTGTTCCCAAACTGTGTTGTACCATGCATTTTCCTGAATGTGCCACTCAGGCCTTCCGGCACGTCCTCAAACTCAACACATGGAGTACACAGAACCTGGAAGACTCTTTTTCTGTTCCACCATCAGCATTTTCTCTTAAAAACAAATGGAAGGTCAGACTCCTCATGTAAATCCCACTCACCATTTATTGCTTTGGAATGTCATAAAGCTCAGCTCCTATAATCCAGGTGTACTTCCCACTCTTGCAAAATGGTGTCCTTGAGATGTTATTGGACTGCAGCTCCTATCAGCATGGCCAGTGTGGAAGGAGGGTGGTTTTTTATTTGTTTGTTTATTAATTACCCACCTTTCCTCCTAAGGTCCCAGGGCAGGTTACCCCCCCTACACACACACACACACACACAGACAGAGAGAGAGAGAGAGAGAGAGAGAGAGAGTGTGTTTAAAACAACTCACAATCACAAAAAAATAAGTTGGGTCCTGAAAATATACATCTCGTGTGTCAAAAGCCAGGGTAAAGAGCGGCCTCTTCAGCATCCTTCGGAAACTGCATAATGAAGGTGCCAGGCGCACTTCTGTGGGGAAGGAGCGCCACAGTTTAGGGGCCACCACAGAAGAGGACACCATTTATAATAAGTGGGAAGCGTATATAGCTTTTTTATTTTTTAAAAAATGTTTATTTACTGTATTTTCATCCCACTTTTCAGACAACTATCCAAAAGTGGCACACACCAATTAAAAAGAAAAGAAAAGAAAAGTTGGCGGGAGATTATGGGACTTGTAGTCCAACATCTGGCAGGCCCAAAGTGGGGTACTCTTTTTCAAGGCCATTGCTGCCTGCCAGAGGGCAACGCAAGAAATAGCTCTCCCTCTTATTCCTGGCGTCCTCTCAGGCATTAGAAAGCTGTCAAGACGTCCTTCTCCATCTAACCTCTGTCTTTCTCTTTCCTTTGTATTTATTATCTGCTCTTTCTCTGAGGAAATCGGTGGCAGCCTACGTGGCCTCACAACCACCTTGTGAAACAGCGGCTGCCTACACACCATTTAAGGCATATTTCCTCCATCTCCAAGAATCGTGGCAGCTGCAATCTCTTAAGAGCACTGAGAACTGCAGCTCTTGGGGGGGGGGAGCAAACTACAGTTCCCAGGATTCTTTGGCGAGGGGAGGGGGGAGAATGTGCCGTAAATGTCTGGTGTATAGCCAAGTGTGAGGCTCTGTGAGTCGCTGGCTGGTGGCCACACAGTGAGCTTCACGGCTAAGCCAGAAGCTGAACCCAGCCTCTCTTAGTCAAAGTCTCAATTCTACCTCACTATCTAGCTCAGGGACAGCCAACTCCCAAGAGACTGCAATCTACTCACAGAATAAAAAAATGGCAGTGAGCTACCCCTTTTGGGAAGGTTCAGGTGAAAGTTGTTGAGCTTTTTTTATAGGCAATTCCAGCTATAGAGAGGAAAATTCCGAAATACAGTGGTACCTCAGGTTAAGAACTTAATTTGTTCTGGAGGTCTGTTCTTAACCTGAAACTGTTCTTAACCTGAAGCACCACTTTAGCTAATGGGGCCTCCCACTGCCGCCACGCTGCTGGAGCACGATTTCTGTTCTCAACCTGAAGCAAAGTTCTTAACCCGAGGTACTATTTCTGGGTTAGTGGAGTCTGTAACCTGAAGCGTCTGTAACCTGAGGTACCACTGTACAGTAAAGGGGAAAGGCGCGCACCAAAAGATGCCCACCCCATGACATATAATTTTTATTATTCGTGAAGTGAACTCCTACTCACATGGAGGAAGCCTAAAAGGCCATTCATTAACTTGGTCTAAACAAACTTCCAAAGAACATGGCATCCATGAAAGAGAAAAGCAAAAGAACAAAAGGACAGTTGCAAAAAAATCACTGTTAATAACTCATTCTCGAATTGCCCCCCTTAAAAATCAAATTGCTCCCCTGTGGGGGGGTGCCCCACGTTGGAAACCACGGCTTTAACAGTTACCTCAGAACTGAGGCCTGGATCAAAGCATGAAAGACAGCTGGGCTTTGGCTCTTGTGCCAAGGTCACCAGCGGAGCGGGGCCAGCCCATCCATGAGGCAGACTGAGGCAGCTGCCTCGGGCGGTAGACTCCAAGGGGCATCACCACATGTGTGTCCCCAGGTGGAAGAGCAAAGAGAAGCAGCTGCAGCAGCTTCTGGGTTCTGGATAGACATAGGACAATCTCATGAGAGCTCTGCTGGACCTTCCCAAGACACCATTAAGCGAGGCTGTGGCAGGAGGGGGTGACACACCTGGCAACACCTTCCCCTTTTGCTTTAGGCGACGAAACAAGACGGGCCACCCCAGCGAGGGTGTAGGGGGACACACACACACTCCGGTTGGCCGCAATCTCTCCACTTCCACACAATAGTTGTTCTAGCCTACATTACAGGGTAGCTGAAATCTGAGAAAAGTATGTGAAACCCTTGGCTCACTCCAAAACAAAACATAAATGGTCAGGTGTCGTTATGAATTACCTTAGTTATCCCTTGCCATCTTTCTATGTTCGGCAACGGCAGTCATCACCACCGCCACAAAACCTAAAAACCAGCCTCATAAAGAATATTCTCAGTTAAATTACGAAGGCAGGAAAGTACAGAAGGCTGTGATTACTGGAAACAGCAAAGCAGATGGAAGTCAAACAGACAGCCATGCTTTCATATCCTGAGTTTTAGGAGCAAGACACCAGTCCCGGGCAATATTGAAAACACGACGCAGACACAGCCTGCTTCAGGAATTAAGTGCCGGTTGACAGAAGGGTCAATCTTCAGGTCTTCTAAGAAAAAAAGAGGCACGGGAGCTCAAAGCATGCTCATGTTTCCTGGGAACATATTCCTTCTGGTACATATTAGTGGGGAAGTTTTTGTGCACTTGAATTATTTGTGGCTCTAGGTGCCAGGGAGGAAACAGCAATCCAAGGAATCTCTCCACACCAGGGGTCAGCAACCTTTTTCAGCGGTGGGCCGGTCCACCGTCCCTGAGACCATGTGGTGGGTCAGACTATATTGGGGGGGGGATAATGAATTCCTATGCCCCAGAAATAACCCAGAGATGCAATTTAAATAAAAGCACAAATTCTACTCATGTAAAAACAGGCTGATTCCCAGACTGTCCGTGGGCCGGATTGAGAAGGCGATTGGGCCGCATCCGGCCCACGGGCCTTAGGTTGCTCTACACCACACTGTCAATAACAGGCCAACCTGTTTCCTGGATTAACACTTGAAGGTAAAGGGTGCATGGCAGAAACTCCCCACCACCACCAAAGGCTAAATAAAATTGCCTGAGGCTTCTTGGTTTAGAGGGTGGGGGAAATGTAAGTTAAGCGATGTAGGGCAAATTAAAATGGCGAAGGGCACGGACATAGCGAAATTCTTCTCCTCCTTTCATCATTCTGCAACTCAGTTATGCAATGATGCCTACTGGCCTCACCTGTGCCCCCCACCCCACCCCAAAGAGAAAAGGATACGCAAGAGAATCCTTCATCACAGAAGCAGCACTTATGGAACTCACTGCTACAAGGAGTGGTGGTGGCTGTTAAAAACAACAATTGGCACATTCAGAGCAGAAGGCAGGTCTAACAAGGGCTGTGTTCTAGGAAAGTGGAGAATGGTATTCATCTTCAGAGGCATTCATCTTCATGCCTCTGAGCCCCAGGTGTGTTATGTCTGAATCCACATGTATATCCAGTGCACATATGGCCCAAACGTGTACTTTCTATGAGAGAAACAAAATATAGGATGGAGACAGTCATGCTTTCTTTAAATGCATGTAAACTCTTGCCTTTCTACCCGATGAAGAACTCTTCACACCAAGAAACGCTCAGAAAAGTGGCTTATTACAAGGAAAAGACAGTACATTGCTTTAACATTAGGTTACAAAGTGTTTGCAGGTGGGCAGGACCTAGCCAACACCACAGTCACACTCCTAAAGTCCCTAAATGTATGCAAAAGGAGGCGAGGGCAATCAGTGCTGCCAGTCCATAGGAAACTAGAGTCGAGATATTCCTTTACAGAAGCCAGGATCAAGACTCTAGGCCTGTTTAAGGATTAAGGCCTTCCCGTCTAGCTGCATCCTGGCATTTTAATCAGGCTAAGAGAGAGGACTTCACACTGTTCCTGGTCTGAGGTCCTTGCAGGACTGCGATTGAGGAGCAAGATGTCACATTTCTAAATTGTCAGTGAAAACGATGCCGCTTAAATACATTTTCAGGGGCTCACTCATTCCCATGTGAAAAGGAAGCCAGGCTAGGAACCAGAACAAGGAACTGGCAAGGGCAAAAGAAGGAATATCCAGGAGGATGTGGAAGGACTCGCCCAGGGAAGGCATCTGGCCCAGGACCATGAGAAGATGGATCAATGAGAGTCCTTTAAAACCGGGCGCAGTGCGCTGGTCTATTTATAGCACAGCAGCAGTTTGGAATCCCAACTCAGAATCTATTAACATTTCTGAGAGCTCACCAGAGGGAGGACCGATAAGAGCAGGGGAAACAAGCCCATCATTTCCACACACACCTGGGTGGCATCCTGAGGCTCTGTTGTTATTCTGAACAACCCAGCACTTCACGCCACAGCTTCAAAGCACCGTGGCTCCACTTTAAACTGTCATGGCTTCCCCCAAAGAATTATGGGAGGTGGAGTTTGTTAAGGGTGCCAAGAGAGATGTTAGGAGGCCCCCAGAGCTCCCTGGGAAGTGGGGTTGTTAAACCACTCTGAAAATTGTACTTCTGGGGTGTGTGGGGACTAAGGGGCCGCCCAACAACTCTCAGGCAGCTTAAGAACAAAAGAAGAGGCTGCAGGATCAGGCCAAGGCCCCATCTAGTTCGGCCTCCTGCACAAGAGAGCGCTCCCCTCCTGCAATTCCCAACCGTGGAGGCAGAGCACAGCCATCAAAGCTGCTAGCCACGGGGAGACTTATCCTCCACGATTTTGTCTATTCCTCTTTTAAAGCCATCCAACTTGGTGGCTATCACTGTTTCCTGAGGGAGGGAGTTCCACAGTTCAGCTACGCACTGTGTGAAGGAGGACTTTGGATGAGAGCGGTCACGCAATGTGAAGCTTACTGTTCTTTCATGGCCTGCCTACTCATTCACTGGCATGGGATTCCTGGTTGCCTGTGGCAAGGAAAGGGGAAGCTTCAGCCTTACAGATATTGCTGCTCTCCAACTCCAGTCCTCCTTGAGAGAGAGATAAAACTTTAACATTAACATTTTAACAACTAAAACATTACAGAAAAGGAAATTTGATATAAAAGCACAATTTAAAGTCCTGAATCAGCAGTCAATTAGTGGCCCTTATTCTGATTGCCCCTGCTATGAACCTAGCAACCTTTGCTGTTTTCTGCTCATTTTGATCTGATAGAAGAAAGGGCATTGTGGCAGTGGTTGAGCGCCCTGGGATGGTTAGTATGAGTGGGGTGATGATCCCGTTCCTCAGGTCTTTGTAGAGAGTACAGGACAGGAGGACGTGTGCCGCTGTTTTGGTGCTACCATCTCCACAGGGGCAAAGACGTTTCTCAGGCGGGATCTTTTGGAATCGACCTTCAAGTACCACAGATGGCAAAACATCCAGTCTTGCATGTGTAAAAGCACTTCTGTATTTTGGGATAATAAGTTTGTGCAGATATGGGGCAAGAGAATCAAAATGGAGAGGTGGGAACTGAACATACCAAGGGCAGAATTTCCTTATAGTGGCCAGGTTGTTCTGATGCTCAATATCTTTTAGACGTTGACCAATTAGACTGTTTGCTTCAGTGGAGCCCATAGTGCTTCTTGACTGCTGGCCATGGTGGCTGGGCAGGGGTAAGCCCAACAACAACTGGGCCTCTGCATCCCTGGCGTGTGGCCAGCGGGCTGGTCCATTAAAAAGAGTTGGTAGTCCACAGGGGGGTACCACCTGAAGGCCAGAGTTGTGAATGGGCCTTGCTGACACCCACAGGTTGTGCTGCCCTCCCAGGAGATATTTTCTCACATTCCCAAGGTGCGAAAGGTTCTCTCAGGGGGAAGAGACATGACTGCAGAGCTGCCCTTTCGGCGCCTGACACTGTTGCCCTTTTCAGAAGAGAGGAGATCGGAACAAACACCCGGCCTTAAGGGCAGAATGGCAGGAAGCCGGGGAAGGGAGGCAGGGGAGGGGGAGGAAACTGCTGAAAGGAGGGAACCAATTTAGCTCAAAGGGAAGGAAAAAGAAAAAAGCAAAGCCCTGTTAAAGATTCCCTTGTTAAGCCACAAAAACAAGCATGCAGATGCCAGGGGAAAGATGGGACCCTTTAGGTCAAGGTACATCTTGTTCCTGCCAAGAGCAGGCCCAGATGGGCTTTTATTTTAAGGAGAAAGATGGTGGGGGAGAGAGAGAGCACTGCTTGGAGACGGCCAAGCAGAAGAGGGGCAGCGGTTCACCCCAAAAGGCCGGCAAAGGAATGATAATGTTTAGGGGCCCCGTTTGGTGAAATGTACTTGGTTAAAGGAAGCTGCATTTAATCGAAGGAGCATTTATGGAAGCCGTTAATGCAGTCGGTAGGCGAGGGGGAAATTAAAGGCTCAGAAGACTGGGCAGCGGTGGGGGCGGCGAAGACACACATTAAAACATGCAGAGGAAATAAAGCGTTGCACTTCTAGCAATGTCTCTGCTTAAAAAATGTCTCTGCTTAAAAAAGCAGAGACATCACCTTGCCAACAAAGGCCCGTATAGTTAAAGCTATGGTTTTCCCAGTAGTGATGTATGGAAGTGAGAGCTGGACCATGAAGAAGGCTGATCGCCGAAGAATAGATGCTTTTGGATTATGGTGCTGGAGGAGACTCTTGAGAGTCCCATGGATTGCAAGGAGATCAAACCTATCCATTCTGAAAGAAATCAGCCCTGAGTGCTCACTGGAAGGACAGATCCTGAAGCTGAGGCTCCAATACTTTGGCCACCTCATGAGAAGAGAAAGACCCTGACGTTGGGAAAGATGGAGGGCACAAGGAGAAGGGGGCGACAGAGGACAAGATGGTTAGACAGCATTCTCGAAGCTACAAACATGAGTTTGACCAAACTGTGGCAGGCAGTGAAAGACAGGAGTGCCTGGCGTGCTCTGGTCCATGGGGTCACGAAGAGTCGGACACGACTAAACCACTAAACAACAACTTCTAGCAGGTGGGTGATCCACCTCTCCCCTTTGGCCATTTATTTTCTCTGGATGAGGCCAAAGGGGACCAAAGCTCCCCCTCAGCTGAACTTAAGAGGGTTGTGCTAGTGAGCACAAGAGAGTTAACATTTGCAACATGGAAGGCAGGGAGAAAGCGGGGAGGCAGAGCTCATGGGCTGGATCACAGCTTTGAGGTGGGCAATGTCCTGCATTCTCCACATACTGAGTGATGCATAGGGTGGCCACACCTGCCATTGCACCCAGTATGTTTACATGCTATTCCTGGAACATAACCCCCACGTTGACCTGCACAATAAGAAGACGATGTGCGTAGTTTGCAACCTTCAGCCTGGCAGGAGCCAGTTGCAAATCACTGTGTCGACTCTGCAGACAGGAGGTCTGCCCTCTTCCCCTCTCCCAATTAAGCTCCATCTCCAGGGCTCACTCCTCAGCCTCAGATTTCGGCCCTGAAATCTCAACATCCAAGATGCTCCTGGCCTGGAAACCCTAATTGTGGGATTTGCCCAATCTGGTCTTTGGAGCAAAATAAACAGCCAACTTCAGGTGCATTGATAGCTTCGTGAAACAAAAGCCTGAGTCAAACCTGCTTCCCCTCTTGTAGCTTCTGCACCTTTCCTGCTCCCGGCTATCTTGCATCAGCCGTTCCCTTTCCTTCCCAAGCAGCAGCTGAGAGAAACTAGCCAGAAACATGCGAGATGAAACTCCGGTGGCCTGTTTGCTCTGCGGCATTTATGAAATTGCTTGCTCATCAAATGTGGGGAATTGTTTATTTTGTAAGTAAAACAAACACAAAATACCTCAATTTTTATTGCCGCTTGAATGGGTGCCCAGGACCTCCCGGCTTCAGCCGCTGCCAAGCTGGGGAAGGGAACAGGACTCCTTAATCAATCTGGAGCATTGGAGGCTGAGTCATTGGCTACGTCCGTCCCTGGCAATGGAAACAGAGTTCGGCCACAGGGCTGGGTGAGGGAGGCGCATATGCACAATGCCTCACTGTGGTTCAACATCCTTTCCCCTGGCCACACAACCCCATCAAGCAAAACTCCAAATGAATAGGGTTCCCACCTGAGACATCTCCATTTCATCCAATTAGCCATGCTTGTTAATGCAAGGATGGATGGTACCTAGGTAGGCAGAGGGCAGAAAATCAAACCTTTCCCCACGAGGCTAGTTTCTGGCTTCTGTTCCCAAATAACTGTAGAGCTCTCTCCTTCAACATGTGCCTTTCCAACAGATGAGATGCATCCATTCTCAGTTTGTCATACAAATCAAACTCCCACATATTGGAATGTTTAAAAACTCAAAGCCTGATATATATTGTTATAGATTGGGGGTGGGGGTCAGTTTGTAAGACCTGTGATCCTGTGTATGTGAAGGTAGAATGGATAAGTCACCACCTGGCGAACTGGTCCAACTTGTTCCTTTGTTAATTACTTTGGCTGGCTAGGAATGATGGGAGTTGTAGTCCAACAGCGTCTGTAGGTCTACAGGATCCCTACCTCTGCATTAAAATAACATCAGGATACTAATAAGCAATAAAAGCATGTGTAAAACACACACAGTGCAAATCAATTTCAGCTAGCAGAATACAGATACAGTGGTACCTCAGGTTAAGAATTTAATTCGTTCTGGAGGTCCGTCCTTAATCTGAAACCGTTCTTAATTTGAGGTACCACTTTAGCTAATAGGGCCTCCCGCTGCTGCCGTGCCGCCACCGCGCGATTTCCGTTCTCATCCTGAAGCAATAGTACCCGAGGTAGTATTTCTGGGTTAGCGGAGTCTGTAACCTGAAGCGTCTGTAACCTGAGGTACCACTGTAGTTAAAACAAAAAACAAAGTAAACACCAGCAATTTTAAGTCTGATAATGTGTCACAACAATCTACTCACTGCCATTCCAGACTCCTTCCTTGGTTGCCTCCCTGTGTCTCTTACTGGATTGGAAGCATCTTGGGGCAGGGATCTTCTCACACATTCTTTGCAAATCACTCTGTACAGGGATGCCATCACGATGGCATTTCATCGCCTTAAGTTGCAGGAAGGACCAGTGGTTTATAGAGCTTTTTAAAAAGTTCCAGGCCTCTTTGAGCAAGGGAACAAGTTGATGAGCAACGATCAGCCTGCAAAGCCAAATGGAATATCCCTGTTTAAGACGAACATCAGACGATCCCTGCAGCTCTCTGCCAGCAGAGATTCACAGAACTTTTGAACACCTGCTGAAAACCATTCTATTCCACCAGGCCTATGCAGGCAATTAAGAATGCATCCTTCTACAATGTAAAAAAAAAAAAAAATCCTTCCGGTAGCACCTTAGAGACCAACTAGGTTTGTTATTTGTTATTGGTATGACTACAATTGGTCTTACAGGGAAAAGCAAGGGGTGAGATGGCTAAAAATAGCTTTATCATGTATAATGAGATAAGAATCCAGTGTCTCTATTCAGTCCAGGTCTCTCCATGGAAAGCTTTTTCCTGTAAGACCAACTGCAGTCGTTAACAGTCATCAACAGGTTTACCACACCTATCAGCCAATCACCCATTCCCAGTAAGGTGCTACTGGAAGGATTTTTTTTTATTTTGTTTGACCATGGCAGACCAATATGGCTACCTACCTGTAACTCCTTCTACAATGGTTTGCTGATGCTAACTTTTTTTAATATGGCCTGTATTGTACAGTCTTAAGTTTTATTAACCTTATCTATCTATCTATCTATCTATCTATCTATCTATCTATCTATCTGTCTGTCTGTCTGTCTATCTATCTATCTATCTATCTATCTATCTATCTATCTACCGATCTATGACATAGTGGTAATTAAGTATTTTAAATAAATAAATGGGAAGCCCAGAAAGCAGGACATGAGCGCAGGAACACTCAGTTTGCAATGTAACAACAGACCGTACCTTGTGAGTTTCATGTTGAATTGCTGATTACACATTCTTGGACAACGGTGTTTCTTCAACAAATACAACAAATCACCCTCTTTGCTTTTAAATCGAAGCTGGAGAGGGCCATTTCAGACTAAATGGATGCAGCGAACAGCACATGATGAAGTGGGTTTGGTTTTTAAAAAATGAAAAGAAAGGGAAAGCATAATGTTGGAGATTGCTGGATAATCTGTGTGAACTGCCGAGATACATTTTCAACTACATAACATACTGTAGGGTGATTATGTTTTTCTAGTACATCTTCAACCAATAGAGCATGCACTATATTGGTTTTTAATCAGTGGTGGAAAATGGTGTGGTGGAATAACTCCATGATAGAGCACATACAGTGGTACCTCGGGTTACATACGCTTCAGGTTACATACGCTTCAGGTTACAGACTCTGCTAACCCATAAATAGTACCTTGGGTTAAGAACTTTGCTTCAGGATGAAAACAGAAATTGTGCGCCGGCGGCAGCAGGAGGCCCCATTAGCTAAAGCGGTGCTTCAGGTTAAGAACAGTTTCAGGTTAAGAATGGACCTCCGGGATGAATTAAGTATGTAGCCAGAGGTACCACTGTATTTTGTCCTTACAGGCAGGACATGTCTGCTATAGCTCTCTCCCCACCTGCCATTCACAGCAGGCAGTATTTAGAGGCACAGTTATCTCTAACAGTATCCCTCATGGCTAGCCTTACCTTCCATGAATTTATCTAGTCCTCTTTTAAAACCACCCAAGTTGGTGGCCATCACTACGTCTTGTGGGAACAATGTGCTATGTGAAGGAGCGTCTTTTGTCTGCCCTGAATCTTCCAACTTCATTGGCTGTTCCAGAGTTCTAGCTGGATCCAAAACAATGGACTCAAATTACAAGAAATGAGATTCCGACTAAACATCAAGGAGAACTTTCCTACGGTAAGAGCTATTCAATAGTGGAATAGGCTCCCTTGGAAGACGGTGGTCTCTCCTCCACTGGAGGTTTTAAAGCAGAGGTTATGTGTGGCCATCTGTCAGGGATTCTTCAAATGTGGTTCCTGCAATTGCAAGGGGTTGGTCTAGATGACCCATGGGGTCCCTTCCAACTCTACAAATATATAAATGAACTCACCTTCCACCCCACCCCCACCCCCTGCAACATTTAGGTCTAGCCTCTCCACAAAAAAGCTGTTTATATATGCCGGCTTTAATTCCAAGTGCCACATCAAAGCCACGTCGCTTTAATAAACCCGAGTCTTGCTTGCTGCAATTCCCAGTCCCCAAAATCACTAACAGCCCACCCTCTCCATTAACAATAAGCAGTGAGATGCAGACTCTTCAGCTGCCCTTAATTAGCAGCAATAGTCCCTATTTTCTGGGAGCAATCCCTGGTAAATTACTTTCTCCTAGTTTGGCTTTCTTAACTGTTCGTTACTCTGAGTTGTGTGATTTGTCATTCTTCGGAGTTCACCAGCTCTCCTAATCCAGGTCTGCAGAGGTTAAACTTCTCTCTCCCTTCTCTGTTTCTCTCTGTCTGTCTGTCCATGTGCCTCTTTATCTGATTCAGGGCCATGCAAGTAAATTCGCTCACACAGAACCGTTAGACTTGGTAGGCAACCTAAGGCCCGGGGGCCGGATCCAGCCCAATCGCCTTCTAAATCCGGCCCGCGGACAGTCCAGGAATCAGTGTGTTTTTACATGTGCCCTTTTATTTAAAATGCAACTCTGGGTTATTTGTGGGGCATAGGAATTTGTTCATTTTTTCCCCCCTTTTCAAAATATTGTCCGACCCCCCACAAGGTCTGAGGGACAGTGGACCGGCCCCCTGCTGAAAAAGTTTGCTGACCCCTGATCTACTTCAACCCCATGCAATATGCAGGTGTCCCATACAGGGATCAAACTTGCAGCCTCGGTGTTATCGGCACCACGCTATGTCAAGATGTTGCATGGCGTCCAAGTGGCTACACCAAAAGCCAAAACAGACACTGGATACAAAAGCAATGTCTGGACACAAACAGGAACAATGGAATGTCTGGTAGTCATGCTTGGGTTTTTAAAAGTTTGCTGTGGGGTAGGTATCACTAGGGCAACAACATGTTGGGTGGGGATATTTAACCTTCCTCTCTCCAGCTGCAACCCCAATGAAAATTGCCACTTGCACTGTGATAGGTACTAGGAAAAAAAATCTCCCATTAGCACCAACAGATTGGCTGCAAAGGGTAATCACAACATTAAGGAAGATGTCCATTTGAAGTGCTTTCAGCAAACCTAACAGGATTTGCCCCTCCCTACAAAAGCTGTCTACTTGAGGGCCACCTGTACAAGCTCTCTTCAACTCCACTGTTCCTGGCCAGGTAAGGATTTTATGTTACGTTTTGCATGGGTGGTGTTAATTGCGAGGGAGGCATTAGAATGACATTCACCTCTCAAAGCTGCCTGGACCCAAACTGGGGCTTCAGAGGAGGAAATTCCAGCTTTGGAGCACCTTTTACCAGCATCAGCTGCCATGATAGCTGTGGCTGCTTCTGGATCAATACAGCTTAACCACAGCAGCAGTCCAAGCACTATTAACTTCAAAGGCAGAGTTACTGCAATGCTCTGTGCAGGGCTTCCCTTGTAATTGATCCAGAAGCTGACAGGGGGCTTGTTCATCGTCAGCAATCGTGCTGCAGCATTCTGCACTAACTGCAGCCCCCGAGTTAACTGCAAGGGCAGACCCACACAGAGCATTGCAATGGCTGCTATGCTATCCTATCAGTGTGATGAATGAAGCTCGACCGATGAGCTTCAGCCCGAGGGAAACAGTGAGCTTTCATCCCTTGGGGGGTTCCCTAGCTGGTGCCTCCCACCATTCCTCTGTGTCCAGCCAGTCTGTGACATTTGCTTGGAGGGGGACAGAGAGAAGAAGAAGAAGAGGAGTTTGGATTTGATATCCTGCCTTTCACTCCCTTTAAGGAGTCTCAAAGCAGCTAACATTCTCCTTTCCCTTCCTCCCCCACAACAAACACTCTGGGAGGTGAGTGGGGCTGAGAGACTTCAGAGAAGTGTGACCGGCCCAAGGTCACCCAGCAGCTGCATGTGGAGGAGCGGAGACGCGAACCCGGTTTCCCAGATTATGAGACTACCGCTCTTAACCACTACATCACACTGGTGGAGAGATTTGTGTGCCTATGTAGAAACCACTGGTTTTTATGCGGCTGGAGGCGAATTTGGTCCCTGGGCTGCAAGCAGTTCCCCATCCCTGCTCTAGCTAGTTAGGCACATAACAAGATGAAGAAAACTGAGGCTGTAATTCACCCCTGGAACTTCACTTTGGGAAAGGGTAGAGTAGAATGCATAGCATGTTCGCAACCTCCATTTTTTCCTGAGCAGGAGAAAGATGGTTGCCTGCCAATCAGCCTTGCCTATCAATTTTGCCAGCACTGCTGGGATACGAACAGTTAAAAACAACTCTCCATATGCAAATGAGATTTAATTTATCCTTTTCATCAGTTGCAAATATACCTTCTGAACCCTATTAACATCATGAATATGCAAATCATACATTCTCAAGGACCCGGCGCCTAGCTTGATTGTTTGAGTCTAGTTAGCAGTCTGTAAACCTAGGTGCAAAATTTAATTTCCATTTTAAGTTCCATAAAAAAAGAGAATCTGTTGGTAATTAAGTTAATTACAGTGTTACAGTGGAAGAGGAGAGAAACAAGGAGGACAGATCATTCATTACGCTGAATGCCAGCAAGGGAGCCAAAGGCTAGGATTTGTGTCTGTCTGGAGTCAGGAAATTAGACAACGGCACACCCCCCTCGGGGGCTGGGATCCCCATTCTGGATTTGTGGTCCAAATAACTGAGCAGCGCAACCGCCTTCCAGTTCTCAGAACTGTTTTTTATCTGGGATTCAAGACAACATAATCTAGGCCTGTGCAAAGCTGGAGATCCTGCAGTATTTGGTCCCATCACTGTTGCGCCAGAACAGTCTCGGCATTTCAGAAAGGACTGTGGGTCAAATGCCAGGGATGAGCTGCTCTGGGAGCCCCCCCCCTTTTGAAGTGGGGGTGTCAACATTCCTTCCTCTGGTTGCTTAGCAACAGTGATTAAGCATCCCTAGCAATGGCGCTACTTGCTGAGTACCAAAGCTCCAGAGCTGCCTCTGGTTTCTTTGCTCTAACTTTCTTCAGAAATGTCTGAGCAACTTAACTTCCATTTAAACAAACAATCAAAAAAGGTCTCCCTGCTGCCCTCAGGCCTCCACTCCCTCAAATTCTACCCCACCTCCCATCAAATGGGACCAGGGAGAAAGATCACCCTCTAATGGAACATAAGAATCCTGGTGGAATAAGACTAAAGATTCCTTGAGTCCAGCCCCATGCTCCCCACAGATCTCTGCCCCCCCCCGGCAAGGGCATGAAGGCAATACAAAAATGTTCACAAGATTCTGCATATTTGTTGTGAATGCCAGAAAATTAAGGTGGGTGGAAACAGGAAAAGCCAAAAGACACGAATTGCTAACTTGGCAGACTGAATGGCTTGATTTCAGCTCAGTGTTTAAAACATGGTGGGGATTATAAATGGGGAAACTAGGGAGGGGGGACCTTCCATCTCTTAGAGAGTATGAAAGTGGATGCATAACAATGAATACTGGTGCAAAAGTCTTTAGGAAGAGTGCATGCCAAAAAAAGGAATCAGTGGAACAAGAAGGGAAATTAATGCCATATTGGAATCAGCGAGCTCCATATCAAAAGGTCAGAAGGAAGGCCCTGGAAGCTCTTTCGGAGTATACTGGTGATATGTCAAGGTGTTGAGCAAATACGCAATAAGCGTGGTTTAGATTTTTAAGATTTTAAAAAGGAAATGACCTTTCCCTGCAGTTTCACTCCTCAACAACTGGCATTCGGTGACATCAGCACTGATCCAGGGTGTTTTTTTTGGGGGGGGGGGCTTGGGCGTAGTGTTGAGAGTGTCTGACTACGACCTGGGAGACCAGGATTCAAATCCCCACTCAGCCATCGCTAAAGCTTGCTGGGATGACCCTGGGTCAGTCACTCACTCTCAGCCTAACCCACCTCACAGGGTTGTTGTGGGGATTAAATGGGGAGGAGATCTAGCTCCGTGGAAGAAAGGTGGGACCAAAAATGCAGTAGATACGTTATGCATATACAGTGGTGCCCCGCAAGACGAATGCCTCGCAAGACGGAAAACTCGCTAGACGAAAGAGTTTTCCGTTTTCGAGGTGCTTCGCAAAACGAATTTCCTATGGGCTTGCTTCGCAAGACGACAATGTCTTGTGAGTTCCTGCTGGGTTTTTTCCTCCCCCCCCCTTTTCTAAGCCGCTAAGCCGCTTATCAGCTGATCCGATCAGCAGATAAGCCGCTAAAAGCTGCTAAAAGCCGCTAATAGTGCTAATCCGCTAATCCGTCAATGGGCTTGCTTCGCAAGACGAAAAAACCGCTAGACGAAGAGAATCACAGAACGGATTCTTTTCGTCTTGTGAGGCACCACTGTAAATGATTGGTTTTAATAACTGTATTAATTGGGTAAAATTGGCATTGTTATAATGAGGCTGTTATTGGAATGATATTGGGAAAAGATACTTACAAAAAAAGGAAAGATGCAGTAGATAAGTAATAAATAAGACAACCTCAATGAGCTCCATACAAGTGATCTTACCCTGTTCAATGCGCCCACTGCCATTTGTGCCTCTTCCTCCTCATGCGTTGTCCTTGATGCCACCTGCTTGCTTGCCAGGTAGAGAGCCAACGCGCAAGAGGCCGTGGCTCCTCCTTTGCCCCCTGGCTGCCTCTCATGACCCACCAACCCAGCCAAGGCATTGCAGGCTGGCTCAATGTGCCCCCTTCTTATTCTCCGCTGCCTTGTCTGCAGGAGCAGGGGCAATGGCAGAACAAAACGTACAACCGGTGAGAAGTAGTTGGCTTGGTGGGCAACAGGCTGCGCAGACTTGTGCTAGGATAATCCAGCTCTGATCTTTGCTCTTTGCGCAAGGGGTCATCGCTCACTGGTGACCCTCATTGGTGACCCTCATTAATCAGCCTCTTCAGCTAAAGGAATGCAGGTGGCAATGAGGTTGGGAATATTCACGGACATGCAATTTCGGCCTGTTAACCAGGCCTAAAGAAAAGAGCTTATAGACCTGGTTAAGAAACAAAATGGGTCTATAATTTCCCACTTCTGCTGTGTTTCTGGGTGGCTTAGGAAAGCTTGTAATTTTTGAATGTCTCCAAGTACCGGGTATGGGGGAGGTCTGCCTAATATATCATTAAATAATCCACACACTATTGGAATCAGAATGCCTTTGTATTGTTTGTGAAAATTACTAGCAAACCTGTCTGGGCCTGGGGATTTATTGGTATTTAAAGATTTAATTGCTTCAGGAAGTTCTGCAGGTGAAATGGGGCTGGGCGAGATAGACAAAGGCCCCACAGAATTGGGGGTGGGAATGGGGTGAGCATCAAGCCCAACCCCCCCTGCTCAGTATCAGCCAGCAGCAGGGCAAGCTTCGGTCTTTCAGATTTCAGCAGCGCCCTGTGGGAGGCCAAAATCTGGCATCCCCCCCACCTCTCACCTTCCATTCTGCTCAATTCGCTACGTCATAGTCACAGTGCCTAGCGATGCCCTCTAGGCTTGGCAACCAGTGTGGCAGAACCAGCCATGCTGCCTTAAATCCACCTCTGGCAGCAGCTTCCCCTGTCATGGGAAAGGGTACCTTAGGTGGCAGAGTGCATGCATGGCTTGTAGGAAGTCTACAGTTTGGTTCCCAGCCTCTTCGGTCAGACTACAGGGAGCTAGTCTCCCGTCCCATTCTTAAATCACAAGTGAAAAATGCTGACAATCTGACAAGACTGCCCACAGGGGGAAGGAACAAGGGCTAGCTTAAATAAGGTTAAGATACAAAAAATATAACTCCATGTCAAGGAATGGCTGGATGATGGGGGGGGGGGCTCCAGCTGGAGAACCCCCTAGAGAAGCCTCGGAAAAGGAAGGCTCAGAGCCAGGGGACTGGTGGTGGGGCACAGAAGAAAGGTCAGAGGAGGAAGGAGGGACAGAGTGGTGGGATGCTGAAGAAGCAACAGGCTTGAGTGACAGAGAGGAAGAGGCAGAAAGCACTACAGATGAGGACAGGCAGCTGAGGAGGAGGTGGGGACTGAGGCTGCAATGGATTCGCAGCAGCCTGCTGGTCCTACGGTATTCAGCTCCCCTCCTCCCTTGTCTCTAAGTGCCTGGAGGGTCTTGCATGTAGCAGAACAAGGAGCACAGAGGGCACAAGGGCTCCCTCTCAGAGTTTAAGACCACTGAGAAAACAACTGGCTGGGGAGGAGACTTAGAGGGAAGTAGGAGGCACAGATTGTCAGTTCTGGCAACTGCTTTACTGGGGGGCCAGACTTGCCTGTAGGCTTCTCTGTTTGTAATCTGTTTCCTTGAATAATGAATCAACTTTACTGCTCGTTTCTGCAGCTGAACTAGCCCTGACACTCCACTATATATGGGTTCAAAAAGCAAATACTTTCTTAACTTTTCAAAACCAGTGAGCTGAAGCCTACTGTAGTTGTTTCACCTTCTAACCAGTAGCCCCCTGCAATGCACACAAATATACACATTTTTAAGCATGTAAGAGTACAGAGCTACATGACTTTTACATCCTACACTGAGAGCCAGTGTGGTGTAGTGGTTAAGAGCGGTAGTCTCGTAATCTGGGGAACCGGGTTCGTGTCTTTGCTCCTCCACATGCAGCTGCTGGGTGACCTTGGGCCAGACACACTTCTCTGAAGTCTCTTAGCCCCGCTCACCCCACAGAGTGTTTGTTGTGGGGGAGGAAGGGAAAGGAGATTGTTAGCCGCTTTGAGACTCCTTAAAGGGAGTGAAAGGCGGGATGTCAAATCCAAACTCTTCTTCTTCTTCTTCTTCTTCTTCTTCTTCTATTGTTATTTATAACAAATAATACCACCAAAATGGAAAACTGGCATGGATTGGCATTTCTTTTATGACAATCTGAAATTCGAACTTGAACCTACTTAGTATATCAGTAAGCCTTGTTTGTGAGCCCTCCGTTGCTTTTTTCGGCATTTTATTTTGATTTCCCTTTTCTTTTTATCTTTCCAAAGGCAAGCTGTATAGAGTGTGAGATTGTGCTGGGCTGAATCTATAGATCTGGGGGGTTTGGTATGCACTAGTTTGATTTTCAATAACTAGAATTAAACAACAACAGGTGAAAAATGCTGCATTTGACATTTCAGTTGGTCTATCCCCGTTGCTGGCAGAGCCATCCTCACCTGCGCAGATCCCTTGCCGCAGGCTGGCTGGCTGCCCACCCCAATGTAGGCACCTGGGCTGAGGGCGCTGAGCCTGCGCTAACCCCTGCCCAGCCTTCCCTGCAGCATGGCTTGAGTATAATTAAATAGGAAGCACCGTTATAAACTTTTAATTATGGTTTACCACGGCAATAATCCCTTAAAATCGGTCATTAGCACGCTTAAGAACTATTTTGTAAGTGGCATATTCTAATGAGTTAGCGTAGTTAACGAGTGATTTGTTAGAGCTATAATCCTCTCCAAACACCACCTCAGGGTTGTTAACTAACAAACAGTGGCAGCTCGATACTCTGCCCTCCAAGAGCCAAATGGCAAAGCCAGGAGGCTTAATGGGAGAAGGAATCTGTAAACCGGATGCCTGGGAGGGCACAGGCTGGGCAGTGGCTGCTCTGGTGCCTCTGGCATTTAGATCAGGTCACAGCTTATCCCACGATGGTGACACTTGGCTCCACAATGAATTATTTTATTTCAATCCCCACCTGGCAGCTGGAATGGAGTGGATATGACATAAATATAAGTGCGGGTTTATATTAAATCCACACAGGAGAGACAGAGAAAGATGTTATCTGGGGATCGTTTATCAACCCCGCTTGCTCCCAAGTATCTGACAATAAAATTTTATTTTATTTTCTTCCTGCCCCCCCTTCCCTTCCCATCTTTCTGAGACAAAGAAGTCCCAATCATTCCAGAAAGTGGAGCTGTCATTTAAAAGTACAACAGTCGAAGGCAACTGCGTTAAAGAACATAATCAGCCTGGGTAGCTCAGCTGGTTAGTGTGGTGCTGATAATGTGGCACCAAGGTTGCAGGTTTGATCCTCCTATGGGACAACTGCATAGTCCTGCTTTGTAGGGGGTTGGCTAGATGACCCCCAGGGTCCCATCCAATACTGCATGAAGTGTAAGGCTTCCCCTAAAGAATCCTGGGAAACATAGTTTACCAACCAGAGAGATATAATTCCCAGCACTACAGTTCCCAGGATTCTTTGTGGAAGTCGTGTGTTTTAAATGTGTGGTGCAAAATAGTAATGCAGAATGGTGGTGCAGTGGGTGGAGCCAATCAGCAATTGCATCCTGCTGCCTAGGCAAACATAAATCTACAACTAAGCTACAGTGGTACCTTGGGTTAAGAACTTAATTCATTCTGGAGGTCTGTTCTTAACCTGAAACTGTTCTTAACCTGAAGCACCACTTTAGCTAATGGGGCCTCCCGCTGCTGCCACGCCGCCGCCGCCGCACGATTTCTGTTCTTATCCTGAAGCAAAGTTCTTAACCCAAGGTACTATTTCTGGGTTAGCGGAGTCTGTAACCTGAAGCATCTGTAACCTGAAGCGTCTGTAACCTGAGGTACCACTGTACTAGTATAAATCAGGGATCTATACTATACTGGACAAAAGCTGTCCAGCAGAGCTGCAGAAAAACCGGGTCAAAGGTGACCAATTAATACTTGAATTTTACAGAAGTGGCATAACTGCTTAGCAAAACAAGTCATGGCAGCAAATGCAATTGCAGTTGTTTAATAATAATAATAATAATAATAATAATAATAATAATAATAATAATACACCTGCAATTGCATTTGGTGCGGGACATCAGAAACCTGTGGTGATCTAGTGCAAACCACAGGTCATGGGAGAAGAGTGTCAGAAGAGTCTGGCCACTGGATCAGTCGCAAGGACTATCTTGCTCAGCAGTCTGTTCATAGCGGCCAGCCAGATGCCTCTGGGAAGGCCAAAAGCTGAGCACGGCCACAACAGCCCCTCTCCCAATTGTGACCTCCAGCAATTGGTATTCAGAGACCTGGGTGTAACACATGGCCACCGTGACCAGCAGCCACCATGACAAGCGGGCCAACTTGCTCCATGCGGCGCAAGCTCTGGGTTCTCCTGCATGCAGCACCTCACTGGAACGAAAGAGGTCTCTGCACAGCTGGCGTGCTGATGCTTCAGGAGATGCTGGCAGCCAATCCAACTGAGCTAACTGATCAAAGTTGGGGAAGGGAGCGGGGAGTGGTGGCGTCGAGTCGCCTTCTCAGTCCCTGCAGGCAATCAGCTTGCTCCTTGAAGCATGAGAAGCAATTGCCCTTATTATTCCAAGCCTGCGTTGCAGCAAACGCCGCTAATGGTCATAAAATTACCCAGTCCTTATTTAAACCCAGCTCCCATCTGCATCAAGATGACCTCCGAGTGGGCTCTGGCAGCGCGCCAGCAGTGGAGAAGTACAGAGGAGGAGTTTGTGGGACCTCGGAGCACAGGAGAAGAAGAAGAAGAAGAAGAAGAAGAAGAAGAAGAAGAAGAAGAAGAAGAAGAGGAGTAGTAGTAGTAGTAGTAGTAGTAGTTTGGATTTGATATCCCGCTTTATCACTACCCGAAGGAGTCTCAAAGCGGCTAACATTCTCCTTTCCCTTCCTCCCCCACAACAACCACTCTGTGAGGTGAGTGGGGCTGAGAGACTTCAGAGAAGTGTGACTGGCCCAAGGTCACCCAGCAGCTGCAGGTGGAGGAGCGGGGAAGCGAACCCGATCCCCCAGATTACAAATCTACCGCTCTTAACCACTAGACCAGTGTTTCCCAAACGTTTTTGGGCAACGGCACACCTGTTTACCGGAAAAAAATCTCGCGGCACACCACCATTAAAGCCCCGCCCCGTGACGTCAGCGCGCAGCGTCACGCCGGGAGGGACGCACAAAAGTGAAAGTTTTTTCCCTCCCCCTTGCCGGGGTGGGAGGAGGCAGCAGAGCGAGGGACTGAGGGACGGCGGCAGCTGAGGCGGCCACCCCTCGACGCCGTCCCAAAAGCCGCCAAAAAGCCCTAAAAAAAGAGGAGCAGCACAAAAAACACACCACACACGGGGGGCGTGTTCTAATTTGCTTCTAACTCCGGGTTAGAGCGCAGCACGTGGAGGATGGGTGGGGAAAGAGAGAGGAGGCGCACTGATAGAACGCCAGGCACGGGGGCCGCCAGGGAGAGCCAGCGCGCACCCCACCCCGGACGCTCGCAGCCACCGCCATCCCTCCCTCCCAGGGAAGGCGGGATTAGAGCAAGCGCCCGGGCAGCAAGAAGCGCGCGCGCGCCGGCCCTGCCCTGGATCCCTCAGAACCGCCAGTCTCTGGGAAAGTGGGCGTGGCTTCAGAACTCTCAGGCAGCAGCACCCGCCGCCCGGCAAGGCTTCCCATTGGGAGGCGCGAATGCTTTAGTGGGCGGGGATTGGTGCAAATATAGGCAGGGCGGGCTGAGAGGAGGAGCCGCCGCCGAGGAGCAGCGACACCAGCAGCGTTTCCTCTCCCCCCTCCCCTCCCGTGTCAACAAGCGGGGCGCCTGCGCCGGGGGTTTGCTCGTCAGGCAGGCAGCCAGGCAGGCAGACGGCGAGAGCCCTGCGCTGGGCGGCCGCTGCTCGCCGCCGCCACCCCGCGTCTCGCCGCCCGACTCGCCCGCCTCCCTCCCACGGCACACCAGCCGGTGTCTCACGGCACACTAGTGTGCCGCGGAACACCGGTTGGGAAACACTGCACTAGACCACACTGGAAGTAGCGGGCGGAGGTGCCACGGGAAGGATCCCCAAACGCAAATGAGAGGCAGAGGGGGAGAAAAGGAAGAAAGAGCAAATCAAAACCAACATGAAGAGCGAAATTAATGAGGACTCAATCCATCCATCAGCCAGAAACTTCAAAAAGAAAGGTTGGAACAATAGCAAGAATAAATAGCGATGTTAATAAACTCCACCCGGGCAATGAAGAAGTGAGGCAGAAAACTAAGGTGGGACTTCAGTCCTTTGTGGGTCAGGAACAGAGGGACATTGACCCACATAAGGCAGCTTCCAGGCTCTTGG
This sequence comes from Podarcis liolepis, assembly GCF_965112155.1. Classification (NCBI taxonomy): domain Eukaryota; kingdom Metazoa; phylum Chordata; class Lepidosauria; order Squamata; family Lacertidae; genus Podarcis; species Podarcis liolepis. The sequence goes on along the minus strand of NC_139569.1, from coordinate 5,121,147 downwards.
TCCATCTAGCTGGGGCAGCAGCACTCAAGAGTTTGAGACAGGAGTCTTTCCCTGACCTACTCAGAAGTGCTGGGTGCTGAACCTGGGACCTCCTGCTTGTAAAGCCAGATCTGCTTGGCCACTGTGGAAAACAGAATGCTAGGCCTATGGCCAGATTCACACCATGCATTGAATCATAGAATCATAGAGTTGGAAGAGACCACAAGGGCCATCGAGTCCAACCCCCTGCCAAGCAGGAAACACCATCAGAGCACTCCTGACATATGGTTGTCAAGCCTCTGCTTAAAGACCTCCAAAAAAGGAGACTCCACCACACTCCTTGGCAGCAAATTCCACTGTCAAACAGCTCTTACTGTCAGGAAGTTCTTCCTAATGTTTAGGTGGAATCTTCTTTCTTGTAGTTTGGATCCATTGCTCTGTGTCCGCTTCTCTGGAGCAGCAGAAAACAACCTTTCTCCCTTCTCTATGTGACATCCTTTTATATATTTGAACATGGCTATCATATCACCCCTTAACCTCCTCTTCTCCAGGCTAAACATGCACAGCTCCCTTAACCGTTCCTCATAAGGCATCGTTTCCAGGCCTTTGACCATTTTGGTTGCCCTCCTCTGGACACGTTCCAGTTTGTCAGTGTCCTTCTTGAATTGTGGTGCCCAGAACTGGACACAGTACTCCAGGTGAGGTCTGACCAGAGCAGAATACAGTGGCACTATTACTTCCCTTGAGAGAACTATACCATTGAGAGAACTATGATACCACTTCAAACAGTCTTGGCTTTCCCAAAGGATTCTGGGAGCTATAATATATTTCCAGAGCTGTTTAACCATCAATCCCTCTTCCTGGGGAGCTCTGAGAATTGAAGCTCTATCAGGGAAAGAGGGACCACCTAACAACTCTCAGCTCCCTTATTTGGGGGAAGCTATGACTGTGGCCCGGATAGGCCTTTGGTCTGATCCAGTAGTCAGGCTCTTAAGTTTCCCCAAGCAAGCCCAATTAATGGCTCTTCCACACTTCTGTTTGTCCCGTGCCTAGACAGCATGGGTCCAATTGGGTTTCTGCTCATCCTGCACTTTCTAGGCATGGGTGCAAAGGTTTTTGCATTTGTCCTGTGGTTTCCCCCCAGAAACTTGCTCTTTGGTGACAGATCAGAACAAACAGCAATCTGCAGAAAAGCCAATTGCCCTTTGTTCCGATGCAGTGCTAAAGATTGGGTTTTCCTGGGGGAAAGTGGCCGGGCAAATGGAGGTGTGGATAAGCCCTGAAACCAATAGGAGATACAGAACAAACACGATGGCTTCCTTGGGGCTCACGACTTCCAGATGAATCCTGCCTCCCGTGTGCCAGTTCTTTCTCACAGCACACAAAATGGCACCACATCACTTTGCTTAATGGTGATTCTGGTTCAGTTCACAAGTCTGTTTCAGGCTTAAAACTCCCTCTAGATGCTGCCGTTGCGTCATTCCCCACCCTCTCCCTTTGGGCAAGTAGAGTTAACAGGAAGGAATCTCCGCAGACAAAGATGTAAAAATGGCATAAAAGCCACTGAGCTCAATTGCAGATTTCCATAAATTTTGCAACAAGCTTCTGCTGCCCCATTAAAAAAACAGAAGGAACTTCAAGCTGACTCTGTATTAGCCCAGAAGGCTGTTGCTCAAGAAGGGAGAAATAAGATATTCATAGTATATTTTTAGATACTTGTGCTATGACAAGCTCAACATAATCCACATAGTAACTTAAGATGGCTTTCTTTTGGGGAGGGGGGTTCCTAATAAAGGGGTTTTATATATATATATCAGAAAGAAAAAAGCCCCTCTCACAAATTTGTTCCAGGAGCCTTTAGCTGCATATAAATATTGGGCATTTTAAAGTACTGTTTCAATTAAATCCCACTCTGCCACCAAAGGCCAGTTTGCCTAGAACCAAAGCAAGCTCACCTGCTTGCCTTGGAACCAAGAAAGGTTTCCATTTTGCAGGAGCAAAACTACAGGGAAGTCTGGGAGTTGCTTTATTATTATTATTATTATTATTAGTAGTAGTAGTAGTAGTAGTAGTATTCTGCCTTTCTTCCAAGTTGAGATTCAAAGGGGTTTACAATACTTAAAAACAACATAAATCAATATAAGTTTCTTGTTCTAGCCCAAAGCCACGAGAGACCTGCAGCAACAGTAACACCTGAAAGCATACAGATCATACATCCATAATATGATCCCATATCCATGATGGGAGAGAGGTGTTACCAGAGTGTCAGGGCTTGATTCAGATGCAGGTCAGCAAGGAAAGAAGCAGATCTCTGTTGTCAGTGAAGTTAACACTTTAGTTAAGGAAACAAACATACAACTAGTGGTCTTGGCACACTTCCCAGTAGGTCTTGCCTGTGGGATGTAATCCACTGAGAGCAGTCAAGTACAGCATTCCTTGTTTTCCTAGAGTGGACATGCAAGGGAATGTTTGGTCCAGCCGGTTGAAACTTCCTGTTCCTCCTGGCCTGGAGCATCCTTCCTTGCATGTGACTAGTGGGTGGGCGTGACCTTTCCAGACATGGTAAAAGGACAAGGTATGCTGCCCCCCCCTCTCTCTCTTTTTTCCATCTTCCTTTTGTCCTGCGAACTTCCTGGAATGAACTGCTGGCTGCTAGCCAAGCAGTCCCTCAGGTCACCTCCCTTATGGGGTAAACCTGTTTTTATACATTTGTAACTTTAAGCCTAAAGCCTGCCTTCAGGAATCACACTGTGCTCTGCCTGATTGTGAGTAAACTTTCTTTTTATTGCTTATGAATAAGACTGTGGGCAAGCCAGATTGAATTGCGTATTGTCTTCAGAAACTCACACGAGTTTGCAACTAGTTTTCTGCTGTTTAAAAGCGGAATGCACTCTGCTAAGTAAAGGAACTTGCAAGCGCAAGTTAGGAAGGCTATTAATAAGCAATATATCCTCTCCTGCCACCCTGAACATTCCCACATTGCCTCTATGGAGCAGTTGCCAGGGCTGAAGGTTCCTGCCTTTCACCCTTTCTAAGGGTCCTCCAATCTAGCTATCTCAAACTGTGCCTTTGACCTCTGAACTTCTCATTATTCTGCACATTCTTGGAGACCAGGTAGGAGGGGAGCTTGTCACAGCAGGAGAGGGCAACTTCCTGGATTCTTCAGCAGTCTCTTGATCCGGCTCCTCTGCTTCTGTCTCCGAGTCTGCACTGCTCCCTGTCACAGGCTCTCCCTGCTCACTCAGTCCTGTTGCCCCTTCAGCATCCAGGACCTCCTTTCACTCTTCTCTCTCTGACCTTGCTTCAGTGTCCCACCACCAATCCCCTGCCTCTGAGCCTTCCACCTCTGGGGTTTCTCTTGGGGGTTTGCAGACTGGTTCCTCCCACCACTCCTCTTTGTCCAGCCACTCCCTGACACAAAGACACCAATGAACTCAAATCCAGCATGATTTCAAATCAAACCTCCAAATCATTGCAGCAATTTAGAGTGATTTTATCCTTTTTTATGATTATTATTTTTGGCAGTGCATAGAGGACCACTCTGTATGTTATGAAGCTATTACTGTCACTCAAAAGAAATGGGACCATTTCTGCTGGGGTGTGCCTGTTTGCTTGTGTGGACGAACGTTTCAGAAAGCAATGTCTTGGGTCTCCATATACCGGGCAGGCTAACAGATAATGAGCAATGTTTTCCACCTGAGGTTGCCACAGATACGAAGTCTGTCTGTGTACAGGACCTTGCTGTAGGAGTCATCCAAAACTGCAGTAGGCATCACTTGGAAATGCAACTCAATAGAAAGGACTCTGTGTATAATTTGGAGTGGCTTTAGAGGAAAAAGCTATCAAACCTCTGGCACCTTTCCTGGAAAAAGAATGGAAGAAGCGCAATGGGAGAGATGATTTTTTTCAAAATCAAGATGGAAAACTATGGCAAATACAACAGGAAATGGAAATGGAAGATATGGAACTGGATGCAAATTAATGAATACGTAGTAAGTAAGGAACTATGGAATATTATTTTGATATACGGTCACAGCAAAGATACTCTTAGGTGGACAAAGATGGAAAGACTTATTATTGTTTAGTATGGAAAAATGGTTGTTGAAGATATCGGACACAAAGTTGATACATTTGAAAAAAAACTATTGCTGTTATAATAATAATAATAGAAGAACCCCTTTTGGACTTTTTGTGTAAAAAGGAAAATGAATTAATCTATTTTGATCAAAAGATTGGGGAAATATTGCCTAACAGAAAGTAGGTCAGTTGAGTATCATTCTAGAGTGAATATTTTGAATAATTTCTTTTAAGTAACTGACAGACATAAAATTAGAAGTATTTTTATTTTTATCTCTTCTTCTTTATTTTTCCGTTGGTTTTTCTTTTCTTTTTCTCTCCTTTTAGTTTTTTATTTGGATTAGTTTCTTTTCTTTTATTGTATTATGAAAAAACTTTAATTAAACCTTATTTAAAAAGAAGTACAATTCAATAAAGGCATTTCTTAAGGAAGCTGGTGAAAGTTTGGTCAGATAACTAGCTCTAAAATGCTCTGTTCTCAAGAGTAGATACCAAGGGAGAAATCTGGTGTTTCTAATTCGTTGCAGGTCCCTTCTGGATTCTGCCAGAAGAGCCAATCCCTTAGCTGACACTTATTCAAGGTTAAAGCAGAACTCAGTTCTAGAAACTTACTGGTAGTAAGAGTCCAAAACATATTGACAAGCTGCTTTCCAGAGTTGACTATCATCCAATTCCATATAGCAGAGAGCAGGAAAACTTTCAATAGGCATAGTAGCAATTTTTTAAAATATACTTTAACTGAGCGCAGTCCACTCTTGCCTTAATTGTTGGCCATCCGGATTCTGTACGAAGAGGAGCTGCTGATATTTCTGATGTTAGAGCTTCCAGAAAAATAATAATCTGAACAGTTTCCAAAACTTTAATGGAGTTTGAATCTGAGTTCCAGATTTCAACGCCGCAGAGCATTTGAGTAAGCACTTTGCTACTAAATATCTTTAGGCCAGGTTCATTAGCTGCCCTTCCTTATCTTAATAGAACTTCATCAATGCCCCTATGGTTTTCTGTTTCACCACCTCCATTTGACACTTCCAAGAGAGGGTTTCATTAAAAAGTACAGCCAGGTATCTAAATGAGCAAGTTTGTTCAGCAGCCTGCTGATTCAAACACCATCCTAGGACTGTGTCTGCTGAAAATCACCATCTTGTTCTTAAGAGTAATTTATAGATAGGCTTTCCTGTTTACAGTAGGTAGTAATACCTCCAACAGATTTTTGCGGCCCAATTGAGAGAGAGGAGCACTGAATCGTTTGCTTACATCGAGATTGAGATATTTCTGCTCCTAATTGCTGCAGAGGGGGAGTTTGCATTGGCAAAATATGACACCAAATCGTTAATATAAAAGTTAAAGAGAGTGGGAGCCAGAATGCAACCTTGCTTCGCTCCTTGTGGCATTTTAAAGCATCAGTCATACCACCATTTAAACCTACTCTGACTTTCATTTCTGTGTTGCTGTATGGTTCTTGGATCAACAGCAGAGGTTTACGGTCAATGCTGGCAATTTGAAATGTCTCCCACAGTCTATTCCAATTAACAGTCGAAAGCAGCTGAACGATCAATAAAGGCCACATAAGAATTATCCTTAATGTTCTTAGTATATTTTTTTTCAGAGCAAAATACTGATCAATGGAACTGTGTCCTACTCTGAATCCTGCTTGTTCCTCGTGGATAATGTTGTTACTTTGCAACTAGTCTGATAGATTTTGAAGGAGATGCCATGCTTATAACTTTGAGGAGATGTCTAACAAGCTGAGCGGCTGATAGTTTTGTGGATCATTCCTATCCCCTTTTATTATAAGTCAGGAAAATGATACAAATTTTCCATCGAGGGCATTTGGCCCCTGTTGTAAAAACATTATAAAATGCAAACTAGTTAAAAACACTATATAAAACACATCAGAGTACATTTAGAACCAGCATTCAAAATGCAGTTTGCTCTGAGAGTAGCCCCGCAATCAGCACCACCTGCACCTTACTTTCCAAAGACCTGTCTGAAGAGGAAGGTCTTAGTTCGTCTCTAACCTCTCTTGGGAGGGAATTCCACAATTCTTCTTTGGCGATCACTCCTAGCCAAGTAAGATTGTCTTCCATAAACACGGTTGTAACACGGAAAAGGGTCCCTCTCATGTCACCAGCAACTGTGCTTTTGATGTTGAAGGGACTGAGAGGAGCTCACCTGAGGATCTTAGCACCCGGTCAGGTATTCTGGGCCCAAGCCATACGATTGTCGTGGCCGGTCAGGTCATTAGGCAAAGGAAGGCAGCTGCCTTAAGGCAGCTGGTTCAGAGTGTCACAGAAGGACAGCCAACTGTGAGTTCTTTGTTATATTTTTACTCCCTGGGAAAGCCAGACATGGGATTTTCTGTCTGGGGGGGCGGGGCTCATTTGCGATCCTGCCTCAGGCAGCAAAATGTCTTGTGCTGACTCTAGCAAGCTCTAACGGAGTCCAGCAATGGAAGCAAGATGTATTTTATGTTATATCTTTATTCAGAAGAAACTAGAAGCCACTTAGTCAAACAGGGTGTGTAGAACAATTTAAAACAATATTAGGAAAGACTGCCGACTTTGGGAAAGGGACTGAGCAGTTTGGAAGGGGCCAGACTGATCTATGAGTCAAGCCAAGATTCAAATGGACCAGCTCCTTAAAAACTCATTATTTCCAAACCTACTCACTCCAGCTTGAAGACTCAGAAAGATCCCTGGAATCTGCTACCTTCTGCTCTCTGTGCTGCAGCCCATGTCAGGGATTTAATTTGAGCTGGCAGCTTTTTCTGGAGCTCAGCTTTGCTACTGTGGACCCTTATCCTCCTCTTTCACCAAACGGATTCCAGGAAGCAACTGAGGCTTAAATTAATCTGTGGCCCCGGCTCCCAACTTGCAGATCAGCCAGCACTTTGGGTGGCTTCTCTGTCTACAAAACCATGTTGTGGCCTGACTCTGCAAATGGGCATTAAGCTCCATAAGCAGAGTGTACTTCTGTAGCCAAAAACCTGGCTCTTAAACTCGTCCAGGCACAGCAGAGAAGCTACAAAAGGAAGCTTCTTCCTAAACATGGGGGGGGGGGGAGAGGAGGTTGGCCGTTTTGCCGGATTAAATTTGCTCCCAGTGCTGACCCCAAGAAGAGATGAAAAGTACAAAACAAGCTGGAATTAAAGGCTTTCTGCAATCTGTCCCCCATCCTACTCCCTATCCCCTCTCCTCTCGGTATAGAAAAAATATGCAAGGGTGAATAAAAAGAAGGCTTTAGTTGTCTGGCGATGAAGCTACGGCTTTCTAGCCCTTGCCACCCCCTTCGTGGAGAGGATCATTCTAAGAAGGAACACAAAATGTGACACTGTCTTTCAAATACCCAGAGCAAGGGATCAAGAAGGAAGCAGAAATAAGGTTGCCTCTACCTGTAGGTACCACATCAGAGCAGAAACTGAATCGACTCTCTACAGCAATTGATGCCTCTGGAGATGGAAGCGACTAATAGACATGTGACAGTCCTAAATGATCAATTTGTGGTTACCTCCTCCCCACAGGTTCTTGCTGCTTGCTGACAGAGGATGCTGCAGGAAGTGAGGCTCAACTTGCCTTACCAAGCTGAGCTGATTTAAACCTGGCAATAACTGGTACCTTCCCACCTTCTTCTCTGCGACACGTAAGCCGCAACAGAGCGGGATGGGGTGGCGGCGGCACCTAGATAAAGATGGCTTTTTAAGAAAAGGGTGTGCAACAAAATGTTGCAGCATGGAGTGATCCTGGTCAAGATTCTAGGCAGTAATCTGAAGTGGAGAGTGTGCGGGGAGAGTCCCCCTTTTGAGCCCCCTCCATTCAAAGTCTCACCTTGTCTTTAGATAAAACGTTCGGACGTGATTCATATATATAGACTGATGTGCCCCCCCCCCCAAGCAGCTTTCCTCATAAAGCTGGAAAAGGTCTATTTCTATATTTATTGAATTCAGTTTATCATCAATGCACATTTTGGGAATCTGCTCTCTGATGGGCAGGCTCCCCCCACCCCCAGTCAATTTCCAAGGCAGCTTTTTGCCTGCCTGCCCCCCACCTCTGTTTAGCCAAGATAGTGGGTTTATTGTCAATTTATTAATTACTTCATTTCTCCAGTAAGAAGCCTGCGGAATGATTTTTCTAGAGGCAGCTGAGGCTCTGCCATTGTGTCGGCCGAGGAGCTGCGCGTGGCTGACGTCACGATTCATTTTCCCCATGACTGATGAAGGCGGCTCTTGATGCCACGTTGTGCATACGAATCAGGAAGTGTTCCCCTGGCACAGAATGCCAGGCAATCCATCTTCACACTGCCACTCAGAGCGGCCAAGAGGGAGAGAGAGGGGAGGAAACTTTTGCTGTTGGCGATTGTTCCAAACAAATTGCTACACTGGCTCCCCAGAGCCACGCTCCAGGCGATGCTGTGGTGTTTGCGATGGCAACTGCTCTTCATGCCAATCTCAGAAGAGGACGGTAGAGCAACAATGGTAGCTCCAACTTAAGTTTACCAGATTCCCTTATTGGAAACAAAGGATTGTAGCACCGGTTTGCAATACAAATGAATTTGCTCGGAGCTAACGCATCATCAAGTAGAATAGGCCACGGCAGGTGAACCAGGAACCTTGTGGTCTCAGGATGCTAAGCTAAGCTACCTGGGGCTGTGGATGATCAGGCTTCAGGGCCCAATCCACAGGAGGGAATGACACCATGCAACACCAGCTCTCTGGTTGGCAGGCAGTAGGAAGTGTCTGTGCTGGCAGGACTGTGAACTGCCCCTGATCAGCCAGGCTTGGGATGGATACTAGGATCCTGGCCTGCCTTTGCCTGAAAGCAGGATTTTTCTGTCTGCAACACACTCGGTTCAGCTTCCACAGCTTCCAGCTCAAGCCTTCCTTAGTTCCATAGCACAGGGGGCGTTGGGCTGAAGAATGAACCCTCCAACCTTACGTTAACAATTCCGATATCGCTTGATTGTAAGGAAACCTCTAAAAATACAAAACACAGAAATTATTGATAAAAAGTGTTAAAAAGCAGCTATTTAAAAATATTCCGGTTGACATCCACAGTAGCTAAAAAGAAATAAAACACATGTACCACTCTAGGCAACGGGGATGGCCACCCACAGCCTTGGCCTGGCTGTGACAGAATGCAATAGGAGCCACTAACTTGATGTATTACCTTTGCCGACTGCAGTTGTTTTCAGCGCTACTTTTCACTGTCATCAACTGTGTTTTATTACTGCTGCTTTATAGGCTACTGCAAACAACACCAGAATTATAATCTTTAGAAAAATATTGAAGAAATGTTTAAGTAAACAAACTATTGCCAACCTTCCAATTATTTTGCCGATGGCCATGTTTTGTTTTGCTCTGAATTTTCAAATAGGGCAGGCAGGAGAGACCTTGGCAGGTTAACAGGACGAGCTGGCTTCATAACTGACCCTAATAAGATGCCTCTAGAAAAATGATGGGCTTGCTGTGTGCTGGTGAGCAAGGCGCCCTTCTCTTTGTGTGGTAATATCAGCCTGAGCACCGCCATCCATCATCCTTTATCACAGCGAGAGCTGTGATGCCGCAGAAGAGAAGCAGCAGCTGCACCCTGGAAATGAAGGCGTGTAGAGCACCCGTGGGTTACAAAGCCCCCTAAAAAAATCCAGCTCTTGCTACACTGGCCTGCACAGCAGAAGGAAGTTTTGATTTTGGCCTGGTGAGGCCTCAAGAGAGACTCCATTAAAGTAGGCCAGGCTCACATGTCCGAGGAAGCTGAGTTGCAAGAGCATCTGGTAAATCCATTGCCTCCTTTGATGGTAAATCTCTGCCCTTCCTTCCTTCCTTCCTTCCTTCCTTCCTTCCTTCCTTCCTTCCTTCTCATTTGTAAATTTTAAAAATAAACAAAAGAGCATCAGACTACCTCCTAGAGGAGTTCAGCCAAGAAATGGCCTCCAAAATGTCACTCTTTCCTTTCACACAAATCACAATAACTGACCAAGTAATTTTCCGTGATTGGAGGTTCTTTCCGGAAGAGCCCCAAAGATGTGTTCATCACTTTCCCTCATCTTGCCTGGACAGCAGAATAAGATGCATTTCAAGAAGGCATTTCGCAAACATCTTTCACGACTCCCTCTTTCTTGGGGAGACCTGCTCTCTTTATTCATCTTGCCCCAAACTCTTTCAACTGCTTTCTTCTCATTATTGCCCTGAAATCTTTCCCAAAGCCCCTTAAAATCACTACCCAGACCTTACTTATTCACTTGACATCCTCATTCTCTTTCTACAAACATGCCGCTACAATCAGCCCTCATTTTCCCCTCTCCAGTACCACTTTTACCCCCTCAGTCAAATCTCCTCTCTACCCCATTCACCCAATTTCTCCTGATTTTTGTATGTGTTCCTAGGATTGCTTCTAACAATAACTCTTGTACTGGTTTTAATTCTTCCAAGCTCAGCCTAGCATTGGTGTGCTGTTTGCTGACTGCGTTTAATGTTTTTAGTAAATGTGCCAATTTGCTTTTGAGATAATAAGCCAATTTCCTTTTTTGACATAATAAAATTCTGCTTCTGATTCATCACTGTTACCTGTGTTCATTCTTGGGGAGCCAAACACTGGAGCGCATCCAGGTCTCATTGTCAAAACAGCCCTAGAATCGAGTGTCAGGTTGCAAGTGAGAACTGCAGGCTTCCATGTAAACTGCACAGTTGATATAAAAGTGACACTTTATTCATAGAACCCCTGTCTCGAAAGGGTACAGGAAGAGCAATTAACAGAAGGTGAGGAGGACTCATCCGGCACAAGGTAAAGGTCAAAATCTCAATCTTCTACTGCAGACTAAATCAGCACAAAGCATTCCCTCCCAGTCCTTGGATTTCAGATACTGTCAGAGAAGCCTTGGGGCCAAAGGGGGAGAAAAGACAGCCTCAGAGCAGGACGTGTGCTCAGGGGTCCGGATATTAAAGAAACCTGAAGGATCACAGGACACTTATTTGCATTTGTCCTTTACCAGCTAACAAGTTGGGCTGCAACCAGACAATCATTCTCTCTGGCTTGGGTGTCTTTACCAGCCAGCAGGGGCTCTCCATAACCCCTCTGAAACCTCATAAATGTACTCTTTTTGGGGGGGGGAGGTGAGTAGATGTTGTCCCCCATTCCCTAGCTATCATTGGCCACAAAGATCCAATATGAGTAAGAAGAGTGGGGTGGGGAGATCTCTTTGGCCCCTTCTTTGAGAAACCATTAAAGGCAGAAACTGGAAAATTTCAACTTAGGTGAGAAGAAACAGCACAGCCAAAGCAGGACTAGGCCACAGTCTGGCGACTGAAGAGGTCGAGGGTGACAGCACTGAGGAAGGCTGGGATGCTGTCCTGCTGCAGAAGGTGGAGGTCGATTAGCTCTTGGACTGTCCGTGAAAACTCGGTTTCCAGTAGCTGCATCTTCGCATGGGGGGCTCTGGATGCCTGCAGGGGGGAAACAAGAGGAGGGGGGGTGGGAGAAGGGAAGCGAAGCTGTTAATTCATGACTGCCAGTGTTGTTCTCCCAGGACGCCCGCACATTCCAGCACCCTCGCTGCAGAGACTCCTACAGCATATCTTATTCTAATCAAGGTAGCGTTATCTACTGCTGGGCAGGTGTTCAACACACAATTTAATTGGGCCATTATTAAGATTCTGCATTTCCAAAATCTCTGAACAATGCTCCCTTGCGCAAGCCTCAGATGAATAATGAATTGCCGAGCAGTGGGAAGAATGTTGAGAACGTTTTGAAAACAAACTTGAAAGCGGCTGTCGAGTTAACGTGTGCAGAAAAAGGAGCGCCACTGAAGGTAATCTATCAAAAAAACCAGTCTCAATGGGATTGGAATATACAAACAGCTCTATCCCCTGTCTCCATGAAAGATTGATGGTCTTAGCCCTTCAGCCCCCTCCCCTCGTTCTTCCCAAAGATCTGATAATTCAACCTTCACTACTTCCATTAGATTTCTAAACAGCTCAGCGGCATATACACCCAAGTCGGTTTTGATGAGTTGTTGTTTTTTATAATCAGGAAGGCATCTTGTTCAAAAGCAGCCACAGAGCTGCTTCATGCATTTAAGCCTCACATCAGAAACAGTATGTGAAAAATGCAGCCTGGTTTTGTGCTTTCTTGAGGCGGCAGTACCCAAACAGCCATTAGCAAGGGTCCCCAGGCCCAGTTCAAAGGGACAACCTTTCCTTTGCCGCCAACCCAGGAACCCACCACCACCCGTCCTGCTAGAGCAGAGCCAGGCTGAAGGGGGAATTTTGAGGGCAGAGAGGCAGAGCTGCTGATGGACCCTTGCTTTGTACACAGAAGACTTGCCAGGGGTAGCCCAGCAGGCAAACCACTGTGGAGAGAGGTGTTTGGAGGGTGAAATGACTCAAGTGGAAAGTGGGCCAGAGAAGCTGGACCCCACAAGGAAAGGAGCGCTGAGCAGTAAGGTCTCAGGCAAGAAATTCCAGCTCAAAACTCAGGGAAATTTGGTCCCTCTCAAAACTAAGGGTATTTCAGGAGCACAAGGTATTCCAAGGTTCACAGGGGATGTTTGAATCCTCTCCACCTTTAGCACTATTCTAGCTCCAAACCTACAGGCAGTTTAAAAAACCTAGAATGTCCCAGAATGAGACTTTAAGAGAGAGAGAGAGAGAGAGAGAGAGAGAGAGAGAGAGAGAGAGAGACTAGATGACTCTTGTGGTCCTTTCAAACTCTACAATTCTATAATTCCATGCCCAGATGGTGGCTACAGGTCCTTTATTAAAATCAAAGAAGAGTTGACCACTGCCTTGATAACCCTCCTCCAAAACCTTTGGAGAATGGCTTGTATCCATCTAAGTTCTACCCAGAGTACATCCACTGAAATTAATTGTCCCAAATTAGTCATGTCCAGTGGTTTTTTTTCCAGGGGGTACTCAAGGTATGCAGTACAAGCACCTCTTGTCTGGCTGTCTGTCTGTTTGTTTGTTTGTTTGTTAAAAAGTGTGACAATTACTGTATTAACTTCATGTTGAGTTATTTTTCTAGGAAAAAAACACTGGGACTCATGTCCATTAATTTAAATGGGTCTAATCAGAGTAGAAAATAGTTGGATACAACTCAATTTTGTGTGCTCTGAAATTGCCCAATTGCCTTCCAATATAATGTCTGTGGATGGGGTGGTGGCAGGATTGCCCCTAACTCCCCACCACCCCCAAGGATAGTATGAGGTGCCGAATCTCACCTTCCTTCCTTCCTTGGTTGGGGAGCCTGTGCCCCCACCCCATGCATGATGGACTGCAGCAGCTCCCTGACCATTGGTCATGCTGGTTGGAGCTGATCAGTGCCAGAGTCCCACAACGATGTTGGGAGGGCCGCAGGTTGATGGAAATAGGCTCAAAAGTGCATAGGCAGTGGAGGGGAGAGCAAACACCAGGAAGAACTTCCATCAGGAAACATCAGAAAGAACAGTAAGAGCTGACTGACAGTGGGACGGACTCCCTTGGGAGGTGCTGGGCTTCCTTGGAGGTTTTTGAGCAAAGGTTGGCTGGCCATCCACTATGGATGCTTTAGCTGAGATTCCTGCCTTGCAGGGGTTTGGAATCGATGACCCTCAGGGTCCCTTCCAACTCTACAATGCTACAACTCTATGATTCAATGGTGGCTGAATGGGCTTTTTATGGGCTGGGGACAAAGTTCCTTGAAGCTGCCAATGACAAGCGAAACCCAACTGAATGATGTAAAACGGTAAATTGTGCAAATGTGTTACACGCCTGATCATGCAAACAGCCTTTCCATTATTCAAGAAGCCATATGAACCCAACACATGAAAAATCTTGATAAGCATTTTTCACACACACACACACACACACACACACACACACACACTGCTGTCTACTGCCTGGCAAAACTATATTTTCAGTTTATCATTCTCTTAAAGTCAAATGATCCCCCCTCTAGCTTCAAGGGTCTCTCCTGGCCCTGCAGCCCAAGATCCTTTCTACTAGAGATGCCAGGAAAGGATCCTGGAACCTTTTGCACAGACAGCAGGCATTCCCCACTGAATTGCACTCCCTCCTTGGCACTTCCAGCCTGTACTTCTTCTGACACACTGGTTGTAAATCCAGAGCTGGCTTTCTGCCTGCGTGGCAGGGCAGTGTGTGTGTGTGTGTGTGTTTGTGTGTGTGTGTGTGTGTGTGTGTGTGTGTGAGAGAGAGAGAGAGAGAGAGAGAGAGAGAGAGAGAGAGAGAGAATTTGCAGCCCGTGATGGTGCCATGTCCTGGCATCCCCTTGGAGAGAAGAGGCTTTAGCTGCCTTTGCTTTTCTGCATGAGACAAGATTAGCTGTCTTCGGAGAGAAGGAAAACACCATCAATCTTCCTTTTAACACTGGATATTGGTAAATTATTCAGGGCTTTATATTTTTTAATATATATTCCTTTTGGAAGGCTTGTGCTACGGATACAGCAGAACACCAGCTCTCAGTCGTTGAGTGAACCAGTTGCTTCGGAAATAGTGCCTTTCGGCTTTTGTTCCACTCCATCTACCTGCCACTGAAGGAGAGGAAGGTTCCCGAGGGGCCAAAAGCTCAGTGGTGGGTAATGGTTGCCTGAGAGAAGGGAGCGGCCCATGATCCAACTGCCCTTTCTCTCTTAGCTGCACAATAAACTTTCCAGCCCATTCATTCTTTGTGTCCTCTCCTCTAATGACGGCTAGTTTCTCTGGCTGGTTTGGATGGTACCTGATCCTGGTCATGCTCATACACATACACAGAGAGAACAAAGGTGCACCCGTCTCCTCTGCACAACGTCCAATGTCACCAGACCAACATGGGGGGAAGTAATGTCTGCACGTGGCCTACGCACATAAACTCCAATACAAGCAGACATAGGTGACTTGGTCGAGATTACTCTTCAGTCACTACAGACCTGGAAGCCACCTATATTGGAAACAGATATTTGGGGACCTACCAAACAATTCTGTCGTGCTGGTGATGCTGTTGCAACCCACCTTAGATCAGGTCACAACTAGTGCTGGGCGATATCAGCTTTTCAACATTGCAATGTATCACCAGCAGAGGGGGGAACAAACTGCATTGGGCCCAGCCCCACAAAACACTGGGCTGAAACCACCTCAGCTCCTTTGGTAGGAGCAGAAGTGGCTTCATTCCAGCATCTCGTGGGGTCAGGGTTGATGCAGTTTGTTCCTTCAGACGCCAGCAGCAGAGGGAGTCCTTCCTCTGCCAATGTCAGGCATGCTGAAGGAAGAATGAGCTGCACTGGCTCTGGTGCCTCACGGCTCATTCGTCTCTCTGTTACAGATAGGTAGCCGTGTTGGTCTGCCATAGTCAAAACAAAAAAATTCCTTCCGGTAGCACCTTAAAGACCAACTAAGTTAGTTCTTGGTATGAGCTTTCGTGTGCAAGCACACTGAAGAAGTGTGGGTATCTGAAGAAGTGTGCTTGCACACGAAAGCTCATACCAAGAACTAACTTAGTTGGTCTTTAAGGTGCTACCGGAAGGAATTTTTTTGTTTCGTCTCTCTGTGTGAGGGCCAGAGCGCAATGGCGCCTTCACCTGGTGATATATCGTGGGTGAAACCACCACCGTTCCTGACTCAGGAGTGAAATACCGCTGGGTGAAGGAGCCATTGCGCTCTGGCCACCAAACCGATCCCAGGTGATATATCAACACAACACCCATGTCTAGCCACAAGCTTGTAGTGATCCACCAGTCTTAAGACCGATTTGTCAGTTTTGCCAAAGAGATCAACTCTATTTAGTTCTGGACCCCACAGCCCTGTAAGGATGTCTAGGGATGGCAGTGGCAGAGTACAGGAATAGAGCCAGTATCTACAATCAATAGAATCAAGGAATGAAGTTTTTCCTGGACTGTACCATTTCAGTCTGCAGGTGAGGATTTGTATTTTCTTGTAATTCTCACCATATATTTTTTTTGGGGGGGAGAGAACATTGTGCACAGAAAATTAGGATACCATAAAGAGGCACCCAGACTAGCCTTCTCCCTGCCACACCCATTTTCTATGTCATTTTGTTTCCTTGTTTGCACAAGAGATACTCAATGTGAGCCTCTGCCTTCCCACCTTAAGTGGTGCCCCACCGAGAAAAGCTTTACCACTCAACTGAGGTGGAATCAAACAGCCTAGAGAAAAGGTACCAACTCCAAGCATCCACTGACCACTGGCAATGCTGACAAAGGGGCTGATGGGACTTGTAGTCCAACTTCTGGAGGGCATTGGTGTGGCTACCGCTGCCCAAGAGTCTAACTCATCCCACCTTCCCATCTCTGCTTCTTCATCCCTCTGTGGTGCGGCAGAGCTCTTCCGACAAGCCTGAATAGCTTTCCTAGCTGTCAACGCACAGCAAGTCTCGCCCTCCTCCCTGACCCAAGCCAAGTGGGAAGTCAAGCGCACATTCAGTGCAGACGGGTGTCAGATGCTGCATCACATTTTTTTCCCTTTAAGGCCTCCGTGTTGAGAGGTTGCTGCATCCGACTGGCAGGGTCATGCCAACATCTCTAAAGACAACGCGGCGACATGCGAAACACAAAGGAGGATCAGTGTTGTCACTCGGCAATGAAACATACACGACTCCAGAGCATGTGAGTGTCGCGCGACTTACGACTGGAATGACAAGTATGCCACGTTGGTGGAGATTTAGAAAATGTAACCTTCTGAACCTCATTTGAGAGAACAGAAAGGGGCGCTTCATTCTTAACCATCAACAGAGAGAGGAATGCTGGGTGTGTGTCAAGGTGCATTTGAATATCATGCCTGGGATCCCCCCCATCCTTCTCTTTATAGAATGCAGCAGCAAGGGGTGGGGGGGCACTGAGCACAATTTTTTGAGGGTGGGGGCAGGTTTAACACTTTCCTCAGACTATGGTTATTTTTTAAACACTTTCCTCACACATACGCCACATTCCCATCCAAAATTGAAGCATTTCTCCCCAAAGCTGCTATTTATAGAAATCACAGAGGGAACTGGGGTGTGTAGTTTTGTGAAGGGTTAACCCGCTCCCCTTTCCCGCCGTGCCATGGTCCTGATTTGGATCACAGCACCCCTGGAGTTGCTTTTTTACAAATAGAGGTATGGAGATTGTGCAGTTTGCTTTAGGAAAGACACAATAAAAGGAATTTGCGCAATACGTGATCCCCTGATGGAGTTAACTTCCAAGGGTTATGATGAAGGACACTAGCTCGGATGGCATTAAACAGGGCCAGGCAGATTCAGTGGGGTTTGCCCAGGAGAATTACCTGGTGCACTGTATCACAAAGGCACTCTTTTCAAAGCAACCCCCTTGTTGCATTTTCTTAACCTTTTCCCTCACTTCACAACATCCTCCCGCTGATGGCCATTTTCATTGCCCTGCCATGGTCTGTATTTTCTAATCTCCACTTTAGCAGGCTTAGATCTTGTCACAGACCAACAAACCAATGTTAAAACATCCTTCCCTTCTTTTATTTGGAAAAAAGCACACAAACCCACAGTTTTGACCTTTTAGCAGGAAAATCCTTTGGTTTCTGCCTCTTGCTTTAGATTCTAAGATTTTTCTAAATGTCAGGAGCTAACTGTCTATGCGCAGCTGTCTCTGAAAACGGCAAAGCTGCCTCATAGAGAGACCACCAGCTTCTTCTGGAATGTCGACACACAGAAAGGGCAGCCTAGGAAACACAGCTGATGCATGAAACAAAATGCAAGGCACACAATCCTCTTTCAGGTTTCTCAGGTGTATGCACAAAATGTAGTCCTGAAAGTCACAACCATTTCAAAACGAAAACTCTGGGTGCAGAAGGACCTTGAGATAACGAAGGAGAGGAGAGCTGATTCCAAATGTTTGGGTCAAATGGTGTGATCGGGGTCAGCACATGGTCAGATATAACACTGTCGGTATCAAAGGACACATGTTTGCTTAGATGGGGAACCTGTGGCTCTCCAGATGTTGTTGGATTCCAATGCCCATGGCTGGTAGTCAGGGATGACAAGAGCTGTAGTCCAACATCTGGAAGGACAAAGGGAGTGGCTTAGATCCTGATGGCCCTTACTAGGGTTGGAGGAGAATTTTGTGGGGTCCACATTATAAGTGTGCTGATCTAATGAGAGAAAAGCCAGCCTTACTGTCCTTAGAACAGCAGCCAGCGTCTCTCACACACAGACATCTTTGAAGAGCAGACAATGGGACTCTCAGTAGATCTATCTCCTTTCAGCCCCAGGTGGTAACTATTGTGTGTTGCCTTTGCAGAGTGGAACAAGTGAAGGCGGAGCTGAGAGACAGGCACCAGGCAGGGAGGGCTCCAGCTGCAAAGAATAGGTTGATAGAAAATAGACCCATGACATGGCAGGGTCTTGTCTAGAGAGATGAACTGGTTCTAAGGAGAGATGAACCAGTGAGGGGCAGTAGTCAAGAGTGTAAGCCTCAACAGGTATTTCAGATAATGAAAAGTAGCCTTGCTTTGTGTTGAATACTGTGAAGCTCTCTCTCTCTCTCTTCCTGCATTGCAGGGGATCAGAGTAGATGACCCCCAGAGTCCCTTCCAACTCTATGATCCTATAACTTTTAGAAGTGGGAACATAAAGCTACCAAAATGTGAATTTGTCTTTCTAAAGGATTTTCCTAGTTATTGTCCCAAAACATAAGGATAATGGAAGGGCAGGAGAGGAAGTGATGGGAGAGACACAGGCACGTTAGTTCTGCAATGCAATCAGAGGAGACTTCTGAGAAGCGGAATAATTGCTCAAAACTTTGCTCTCCTGGGTGGTGATATCATTATCAAAATCCCCAAATTGAATCATGCCTCACTGATCAGCCTCTCCTAAGCATTAGGCCCTGCTCAAATATCATGTCCCTAGGTAGCTAGTAAATCACTATAATTAGGAGGTGTTCATTTAAAGTGATAGAAATATTAAAAACACCAAACAAGACAAATTGGCCCACGTGACGGGGTTCAGGCTGACAATACTTATGAGGTTGTCAGTAGCACTATTTTTCTTGATTCTTCTTCTTAGCAGCTGGTAGATTTTGAAGCCTCTGTGACATTACTTTGCACAGTCCTCTCTCCACCCCCCGCAGGACAGCTTAACAATGTGGCTCTAATAGGGCAGAGGTGGGATGGAACTGGATGCTTTAGTTGAGATTCCTGCCTTGCAGGGGGTTGGACTAGATGACACACAGGGTCCCTCCCAACACTACAATTGTATGATTCTGTGAACTGCAGTGTCCAGGTGACATGCAAGGGATTCTATCTATCCATCCATCCATCTGAGAAAAGAAGCTTTTCCCTGCAGTAATGCTTGTGTCTCTAGCTTCCTCCTGACTATAATATTCTCTTTGTAAGCTAAAAGTGGTCGGCCAGTTCTTTATAATAATTGCTTCTTGCCAAGACTTTTGACCCCGTGTCGCTGGCTTGATATATAAAGTGAATTTACGAAAGAAAGAGGGGGTAGGGAGTGGACAGCGATTAAAATGACTTCCAGGGAACGCAATGAAAAAGCTGCTCTTTCAGGGTGGGCAAGAAAGGAGAAGCTGGCTGACAGGGCCAGAAAGGAAATTGAATACCTGTGTGAGAGAGGCAAAGAGCAATCTGAAGTACAAAGCAAGATTTCTATCAACTGCACACTCGCTTTGCACTTCTTATTCAGCGTCTGAGAACCACCTGACCATCACCACCATATCTCCTTCTTTCTTTAGGATGGGAGACCCCTCCTTCCTGCCTTAAAACCAGGGGAACAATGAACCAGCTTTCACATACCAAAAATCAGAGAATGACACCCAACTGTGGCACACCCACGCAAAGAAAGCAACTGAGCTCACACCTGCACCTGTAGCTCCATTGCTCCCAAATCAAGAACAGGATGGATGCTGGGCAGCAGTTATTTCTGCTACAGGTAAGCACATGGCAGGGATTGTGCAGTGCTCCTTGGTCATGAGACAGGAATGACTCTGGGTTCAGAATTCTAATCTTCTGGGGATGAGGATGGGGGCCTAGAGCAGGGGTCAACAACCTTACCGTGCCTCGGGCCGGTGTCTCCTGTGCCGATCACGTGGCGGGACGGAGGGCAGGGCAGCGTGTGCCCAACCTGGATGTGCACCGGAAACAATGCTTGCGCATGAGCAAATAACGCTTGCGCATGTGCACAAGCTATTTCCGGTGCTCCTCCGACCCAGAAGTGGGCAGCCGCGCAGTGCCAGTAAGAGTGGGGGCAGCAGCGGGCATAGCCCTGGGCCGGATAAACGAGTCCCTTGGGCCTTATCCGGTCCGCAGGCCTTTGTTTGGGGACCCCTGGCCTAGAGCAAGAAAGGGGAAGTGCCTTCAGGAGCAGTCCCACAGGTTTCTACAAAAGCAGAATCACTGGCCCAAGAAGAAAGGCATTTCACTAGAATCACTTTGGAAAGGGATAGAGCCTGGGGTGTGTGTGGAAGAAGAGGGGCAGAGTTGGAAATGACCAAGAAAGCAGCACCAGATTGAGCAGACAAGAAAAAAAATATATGATTAAGGGATTTGAACTGGTGCTGGTTTGGCCCTCAAAAATACTGTAGGTACTTTTGAGACTCAAAAACAAACAAGGAGAATATTTGGCTCAGACCTAGTTAAAAATAAGCACTAAGGCAAAATCCTGATCCCAGAAACAGGAGTAGGTTCTGGCCTTTCAACTTTCTCCTGCCTACTTATAGGCGCAAGGCCATTTTGACAGAAACATTCCATTGCTGAAGGAAAGCATTTCATTGCTGACGACTCTGAGCACGCCTGTGTTGCATCTCCCGACCATCTGTGAGCCTGCCATATTGATCTGAGCTCACACTAGAAAAGAGAAACTACCACTAGCAGCATCTCCCTCCCCCCATCCAAGCCCTATAAAGGGGGCTGCCAGGCCATCTGTCTGCAACATCAGTAACACCAAAGAAGCCATTTGTAGGGCAGCAGAAGTACACTGTTAAAATCTCAAATTTTTTGCTTTGATAACCTTTGCCAACTTGCAATGATCCCACAAGCTTTTTCAGGGTATTTGATCTCACTAAGATCTCTTCTCCAACATAAAGATGAAGACACTGGGTATCTTTGCACATATTCTGGTCTTGTAATAAGGTCCTACCTGTGTTTCAAAATGAAGGAGAACTGAGAAGCCATAGATCGATCGATCTATCTATCTATCATCTATCTATCTATCTATCTATCTATCTATCTATCTATCTATCTATCTATCTATCTTAGATAGATATGGTCACAGCAGCCACTGCAGAAAGGAAATCAGTTTCTCAGGAGATGCTCCCAAGCTAGGCATCAATCCCCAAGCAAACATTAAGGAGCCGCCTTGCAGGATCAGACCAAGAGTCCATCTAGGTACCTAGGAAACTCCCCTGCTTCCTAGTACTTTTAATACAGATGCAGACGATTGAGTGTGAGACCTTTGGCGTGTGAACCATGCACCCCACTGCTGTGCTCTGGTCCTCCCTGCCCCAAGGATCTACTTCTGTAGATGCTCATAGGCAGAGCATAATGTGCCTGCTGTTCACCCTGAGCATCCTGTGATCAGAGACAAATGGCCTCTGATTACAGAAGCTCTATTTTGGCTTGTCAAGGCCAATGTTCATTGATGATAACATAAAACCATATTGAGAACATTTTATTTCTTATATATGGCTCCTTCATCAGGCCCCAGGGGCAGGACATAAAAAACAATGATTTATTTTTTTTAACGAGCAGATAGCACATTGTAGGTTGCTGTGCCTGGTTTGAGGAAAGAGGCCATGCGGCCCTACTTCTCTGGGATATTTTTGAATAGCTTTCTTAGTTTGTGATGCTATTTTAGGGGTGTTGCTATATTTCCTGCATCTCTCTCCCTTGCGCCCCACTGGCTTTCCTCCTCGACCTCCTTCCAGGTAGTTAAAGAATAAAATAAAAAAAGTGAGGGTGACAACCTGCAGCTTCCAGCTGGAGGGCCTTCTAGGTGATTCACGATGCAGGTGGGTTGTTGAAGACCTCAGGATTCATCGGCTGCCAAACAGAAATCATTTCCCTTGTTTCTTGTGACAAGCTCCTCTCTTTGAAAGAGACTGTGGGGGTGAATATTGGGGGGGGGGGAATAGGATGGGAATGGGGATAAAGTGGTGCTTTACTCATGATGGGTGAGTTGCTCTACAATCATGCTGAAGAAGAGCAGGTATGATTAATCCGTTTGGCAGCTGTTTTGCACAGTGTAACTATCCTTGCAAAGGTTGAATGGAGTGGGCGGGTGGCACCAGGCTCCGGGGACCGATGCTGGCGTAGGGAGTCCACTGGCACTTAAGCACGTGGATCCGACAGGCAATAATTGCATGAAAAGTTTGTCTCAACAGAAGAAGAACAGGCACTTTGGCTGCCCATCTCCAAGACACAAGGAATTGTTTTGTAAAAGCAACATACGGGGTTGATAGCAAATCTCATTGGTACTTCACACTAGGTTTAGTCATCTTTGCTCTTCTACGTTCTTATTTCGTCTCAGCCTAGTGCCCTTAGGCAGAACCTCAGTATAAATTAAGAAACAAGAACAGCAGCATGTGCTTCGTCACTTGCATGCAAAGTCAGAGACACCAAGAAGAGGATTTAGGTCTACAAGGGAGGGAAGGAGAGGGAGAGGGAGAGGAAGAATTATTGTTCTTCAGATGAGGAAAAGAAAAAAGGGAAACCCAAGATGATATTGGTTGCTACTTCTCTAAAGCAGTGGGAGGGTGGCCTTGATGGAAGGCTTCCACCAGCCAGGGTCTAGCACGTCACATCTTGGGTCACCAACACTGTGGTTCCTCAGAAGCTCAGGCTAGTTAGACTTTAGGGGCTTGTGTCCAGGAAAAAGAGGACACATGGCAACCCTTTTCCCTTTGGGGCTGCAGTGCTAGCTCCAAAGAAGTCAGTTGATCTCCCAGCTTGAATACTGTCAGCTGATTCTCCAAGCCAATCAAGGCACACCAGGCTCTAAAAGCCAAGCCAGCTCATACGTCCAAGGAACATATCTTATGCATGAGCTGCCTACCCTCCTGCTTTCTGCTCTTGACCTTTGTCTGCTTGGCCTGGTGCCTGACCTCTGACCTGTCTGCGACCAGATCCACTGCCCCTCTGAACCTTCCCTATCTGTGCCCAAGGGGCACCCCAGCTGCATCCTGCCAAGAGCTGGCACTGTCGGAGCTGAGCTGTATAGGCAGCTACTGAGTGGGAGTCCAGAGCCAGGAACTGAACTGAATCTGAGCCAAGGGAATCAGAAAAGAAGCTGAGAGCTGGTGCCAGGAACAGCCATAGTTACTCAAGCAAATTCCTGAACAGGAAGGCTTTAGATGGCCCAGGGTAGCTGTACAGAAAACGGGGGTTTCTTAGTTCTAGACCTAGTGGCTGCCCATAGAAGCACCGGAACCAGGTTACAGATGCAGTCAAGCCTGCGAGGAGATGAAGGTTGTGTCCCACAGAGTGGGGATCAAAGTTGGATGGAGCCCTGGAGAAGATCTGCAGGAGGGTAAGTCTAGAGGGAAAGTGGGAACTAAACTAGATGCAGTAAGCAACAGGGAGCTGGTACCCCCTCATGTCTCCTCTGCTCTCCCAACGCCACATGAGAATACTGCACAATGCGACATGCTGCCCTTGCCACCACAGAGAACTTGTATCAGCTCCTTGACCCATGTTACATCTAACCTGGCCCTCAATCAGGAGCCAGGGGCCTGTGCCAAGATGTCCATCTGCGTTGGGATGGGAGAGAAGAAGTGGTCAAAAAGGCCTGCCAATAAGCAGAGCAACTTCTAGGGAGAGAGGCAGAGCAGGAAGAAGCAGGTCAACAAGTGAAGGTACCTTGAGCATGACTGGGGAAGTAAGCCCAGAGGAAGGCTGGTTGTTGTCCAGTCAAAGACTCAGGCCTGACCAGGAAGGAGCAATAGAAAGGGCAAGTCAGGAGGAACCCACGTAATTGTTTGGGAGAAGGGCCATAGTTCAGTGGTAGAACACCTGCTTTGCATGTAGAAGGGCCCTGGTTCATTCTATGAAGTCTGAAACCTTGGAGAGCTGCTGCCAGTCTGTGTAGAGAAATACTGAGCTAAACTGACATATTGTCTGACTCCAGCCTTCCTAAGTCTGGATCATTGTGGTGCTGTGTTGGCCCCTTGGAGGACAAGACTGTTTCTTCTTCCCCCTCCCTGGAGTATTGGGCTTGCTCTCCAACGCGCAGACCACTTCGAATCCAGGCTGATCCAGACAGCATCTTACCCATCACAAAATGCCCATTCACATTGTTGATTTGTAGCGCTTTGCAAATCACATTTAACCTCCTGCTGCCCTCGCCAAGCTCCTACTTTGGCATCAGAATGGTTTCGGCTAACCTAACAGGTAAGGTGACACCTTTCGTCAAGCAAGCTTAAACGTTATCGCCTTAATTAATTTCAGCCTTATTTTATGAGTTTGGCGTGGCACTGAGCAGCTATAACCAGCCTCAGTGTCTTCCACAAGGTACCGAGTAGACTCGGGAAATGATTCAACAAGATCAGCAAGCCGTGCATGACAGAAAACAGAAAAGTGGGATGCTGGGAAGATCAATTAATTTGACAGCCCTCAATGATATTTTTCTCTCCCAAGCCAGGCCTGAAATTCATTATTGTGCTAATACTTGGAGGCTGGGAGTCAGACACAGCAGCACTTAAATCCCTTCCTGCTCCAGTGACTGCTGCCTTCTCCAGGATGGCTCTCCCGGCAGCTTTACAAAGAAACCCAGAGCCAATTTCAGTACTGGAAGGCAGCAAAGTTAACAGACAAGCAAAGGAAGCCCCTAGACGGAAGGTTGAGTGACAGACGCATATAAGTTGTCTTCAGATAACAGAACTCACCATTCCAGAAAAGGTTTCCTTTTATCTACCTCCTTGGTGTCCTAACGGAATGGCTTCGACTGCTTAACTAAGGGAAACTGTCCTGAATTTTTTATTTTGGCCTGGGATTTCTACCTTTTGGGTTCTCCTTCAGGAACTAGAAGTGAAACATTTTCCCCAAATCCAGGCTCTTTACTGGGGGAACTGGGGGCTTGAGTGGGAAGCTGTAGCCAGCAGAAGGGTGCAGTTACTGATCAGGCAAAAGGCAAAGGCGAAGCTCTTGATACCTATCCTGACATCTAGAACGGATGTTTTAAAATGTTGTAAGCCACCTTGAATCCAAACTTGGGGGAAAGTTGGGATATAAATATATTAAATAATAAATATGACTAATAATATACCAGGTCTGGCCAATTCAAAGGCTTCATACTGGTTGTACATTGCAGGAGTTGAGATTGCCCACTGCTGTTAAGGCTCTGAACAGCCACAGTCTTAGTTCAGAGGAAAAAATCCTAGCCCCAGTTTCCCCATGCTGATGCCTTCCTGATTTTTGGGATTCCAACTCCCATTACTACTGACCATGCTGGCTGGGAATTATAGCCCAAAATATGTGCTTGGGAAAGGCTGCCCTAGCCTGAACACACAAGGTCCCAGTTCATGCTTTCTTCGGTTTGATAGACCCTTAAGCCCAGCCAGCTTTTAACCTAGAAAACCACACACTCCATACTTATAGATAGCCCTTCCATTTGGGATTTGTTGCCTTCAATTGGGATGGTGTTGGAGGCACCATGATACAGATCCTATAAAAACAGGTAAATCCACACAAATGCCAACATTTGTATTCACACCACTGTTGGAGATATCTAGCGCTATGTTTGGTTGAAAGCCTACTGCAGCTTTCGGAGATGTGAATAATTCTCACTTCATGCTAGAGCTCCTCTCCTGACGGGGCTGCCACCCCCCCAGCTCAGCTCCTTTTTGCTAGAGGTGCACTGGGGAAAAGATTTATGCAGACACCATCTCTGCAATTATGGACAGCAGAAAAGGCGCCCAGATATCATACAAAGTGATGCATTTTCGCCAGCAGGCCTGTATGCATCACAGATCCAGTAACAGCTGTCACACTCCGGTCTCGTCTGAGCTCCAATACTGCCTTGGCTTTATTAAATGCTCTTTCAGATAGATGCTCTCCTTTCCCTTCCCTGCCACTTTCCCCATGTGACTGTATTCTCTTCACCAGATTTCTCAGGGCGACAGGAAACGTCCCAACTTCAAAGGGGAGATGGTGTGATTGGTGACTGTTTCCATCACATGGTGTTACATTTTTAATGCTTATTTCTTTCGGCAACACGTAGCTAATTAGCAATGACCTAGAGGCAGCCAAACCGCTCAAAAGGCAATCTCTGCAGCCCTTGGGCATTCTTTAAAATCTGGCTTCTCTCACTGCATCACATCTTTCAGTAATCATCCCTGATGCCCAAAGAAGACAATCTGTTACCTCTTGAAGAGGGCTAAGAAAGTGACAAGGTGATCTGGGGAGAGCCTGAGCAGTTATTTATTTCGAAGGGAGTGGGAACAGGCCTCTTCAATAATCTCTGCCGACCAACAGCCCACTCCTCCTTGATCTTCTGCTTTCCAGTCTTAGCTTCATTCTTGCCAATATATTTTATTGTTCTAAATTAACTACAGAACAGACCTCCTTTTGGCATCAAATGGGTTTTAGCCAGGAGGAGGAAAAATCAAATGTTTCCAAATATGTTTCATCTAGAGACATAAGTGCCTTAAACAGCTTTCTGCGATGGATGCTTTTGTGCTTCCGTCAGATGAAAGATTCTGAGCAACAACAGAAGTTCTTTACAGCATGGGTCACGGCTGTTCTTGATTGTATGTTGTCTTCCAGACGGGGTGCTGATATGCGTTCCAACCACAACAGCACCTCCATAGAATCAAGGTCAGATAGAATGATGCTGGAAAAGCTCAATCCAGGGAATTAATCTAGATGGCAATAGATTCCACTGAAGCCACCAGATCTATAACCAATGATCATGGTTACTTCTAGACAACTATCACTAGACCTGAAATCCTTTCAGCAATGATTTTCTACGATTGGGAATATCTGCTAAAGATTATTTTCCATCATTCAAATATCATCTTTGATATGCAAAGAACATTTGTGCCCAGGATCCAAAGAGCTCTGTGAGGACTTTTGCATGCCGATTGTGATTTCCTGCCCTGCTCTCAACAGCAGCCCCCTGAAATATCGCAAGCTGTTAATCCCCTTCAATTCTAACAGAACTTTGCCTGCAGGAGTGTTGTACAGGAATTATATCCCAAGCCCCCAAAGGTGTGTGCAACTCTCTGGGATGGACAAAAACTGCTGCACAATGTGGGTTGAGCTCTTTACCTATTGTTGCAATTTATCTGGTAAGTATTTAGGTTAGAGGCTGTTCCTTCATTCCAGTATGGTGGACTTTTGGATTCAAGTTAAGAAAAAACTTATAAATAAAACAGGCTGTTTAAAGTTTGGGATGGGGGAAAGACATAATTCCAACCCTTTTCCATCAGAACAATACAAAAAAACATTTACACTAAGAGGCCCTGAGACATTTTATGTCTCTCTAGCAGCCCCAGAACAGTATCACTGTTTGGTATTTATGTTTTGTTTTTTTAAATAATAATATTTATTGCATTTTACAACAATTTAAACACTTACAAAAGAAAAAACAAAAAGAAAAAAACCCAATACATTATAATACAAAAACGCTACATAAAAATTAACAAAACAAAACAAAAACAATTTAAAAACACATCAAAAGGAAGAAGAAAAAAGAAGAAGAAAAAAAAGAAAAAGAACAAAGAAAAAACTTCCAATATCTTATCTTTCTTTCCCATATTTCCACGGCCTCCTCACACCTCCCTTTTTGTATTCCACTTCTATTAATTATTTCAGCAATTCCTTACCATCTTCCCCTGTTTTCTATCCTATAATTATCTTAACACCTTTTAACTTTATTTTCCTTTAATACTCTATTAATCTATTTATACTTAATTCCTTATAACATTTCTACTGAAGCCATCTAATTTCATTCCAACATTCTTCTAACATTCATTAATTTTACAATATTTCTATAAATAGTCTTTAAACTTTCCCCAGTCTTCTTCCACCGACTCTTCTCCCTGGTCTCGGATCTTGCCAGTCTTTTCCGCCAATTCCGTCTAGTCCATCAACTTCATCTGCCATTATCCAACACTTCAGTGTTTTCAAGAAGCAGCCATTCTCTCAGCAAGCAAAAAGCAGATGATTCACAACAAAGTTTAGGTGTCTGGCAGGGCAGGTCCACCTCCTTCTTTGGCATCCGTCAATATCTTATGTTTTACTCGAGGCTTCCTGCCCTGCCAATCCAATCCAGGAACATCCCTCTGCCACCTCCTGAAACAATCCCTCCCATCCAAAACTTGCACTTTTTGACACAAAAGCAACATCCCCGGCAAACACAGCAACCCTCATCCCCACCACAACAGCTTGGCCCAACCATAACAACTTCAGATTTGTCCATATTTCCCAATCCCCCTTCTCTTCAATCCAACGTCCTTCACAGTTGCCCTTAAGTAAATTCATATTTTTGGCAGTCCTACTGTCCCCCAAAAGTCTCTCTTTCTCAGCCGATGTTGATCCTGTCTCCTCCTGAAGTTCTGTCGAACTTTCCTTTCCCAGTTCTGGTGGGGTTCTGATCTTCAAATTCATCTGTTTTTCTTTAAATTCCATCATAGCAAATGTCAGCTTATATTCGTCAAGTGGCTTTTGAATGTGTGGGGCTCTCTCACACTCCAATTGTGTTGTTTTACATTCAGCAGCAAAGGTTTTCTCCCTGACTTCATCCGCCGTTTGCCGTATTAAAGTAGATTCCTGTGTCAATTTCTGGGTGGTTTCTGTGTTGGTGTTCACCTTTTGTCCCGGGTTATTTAACCTTTCTACAATTAAATCAATTTTATTATTTGCGGCATCCGCTTTCACATTCATCACTTCTGTTGCATTGTACAGAACTTCTGTTTTCTTGTGAAGCTGTTCCAGCGAGTCATTTATTTTCAATAATGCGGCCACTAAGGCCTCTTCTGTTAACATTTCATCTGTTGTTTCCTTTCCATTTGCCATAACACTTAAGAGGTTCAAGGGCAGTCCCAGAGTCACACGGTTTTTATCTTGCAGCTGGAAACTCCCCTAGCCCAGCTCTTGTAAAGTAACCAATTTCAGAAACTTCCGCTAGGGGGAAACAGTTTCTATTTATAATGATCCAAAATGTCACCTTTAAGCACCACTCGTACAATCCAAAGTACAATCCAAAGTTAGTTTCAGTTTTCAGTTACTTTATTACTCCTTTTTAGAAGCAGCCGGAGACAGTAGAAACAATATATCTCTCTTATTTTGCTAGCTGTCAAGGAACATTCTAAGTGCTGTCAATGGACGTTCCAAAACGTCAGTCCTACTAGCAGCCCGTTTCCAGGGTCAGAGCGGCAGTATTTTAACTCTCTTTACTCTCTCCTGCAGGCATACTCAGTCCACAGCTTCCCCCCCTCTTCTCCTGCCTCCAAGGGACATTTTATACTCTTTGCCGATGGAAATTTAATCTTTCACAAAAGGCTTTCCAAGACTTCAGCTTACAGACTCCTTGCCTCAGTCTATTTACAAATAGGGAAGGCGGACTTCCTGTTTTGAACCTCCCCGTTTCGATGCCCAATTAAACGTTTAAAATCCGATTCTTCCGTATCAGCTCTACTCATGGGTAATTACTGGGAGTCAAATTGTCCACAGGAAAAAGTCAGTGCTCTCTCAGCAACATCTATGCGGCTTCGCTCCGTGGAAGAAGCAGACCATTCGAAGCACCATGCCACTCACCCCAAGTTGCTCCGGGTCCCCGAAATCGGGTTCCCCGCGAGTAGGGGAGGCGCAAAAGGTGCCCGCCGAATCCCACGTTCACAGGCTTCTCCCGCCTGTGATTTTTACGGGTCTCCGCCTTCGCCGCGGCGGTACAGACCCAAATTCCCACGGGGCAAGTTCCTCCCGATCAGAGGAACTCCGCCATTGCCAGAGGCACCAACCCGGAAGTCTCCACTGTTTGGTATTTATGGTTCAGTATCGATTCCAAGGGAATGCACTTTTATTGTGTTTCTGTAGAAAATCCAGCTGCATAAAATACAGGCATTAACACACTGAAAAGAAAGCAATGTGCTTTTGCACGTCGCACAAGGCAAAACTGGGTAGATCTTGACAAATTGTACAGAACAAAACATGGATCACATGCCTTGCCGCCTAGGGGCCATTTTGCACATTACAGGCAAACTCCAGTAGCCTTAGACTGCCAGCCAGTTCACTGGCCCATCTCTGTCTGCTGTGACCAGGCTCAAGCAAAGGTTTATTCCAGCACTGCAGCTGGAGATCCTTTACAGGAGATGCCAAGGACTGAACCTGCAAAGCATGAACAATACTCCACCACCAACTCCAGCCTGTGCTAAATTTGTACAGAGACGCATACTGAGATCAGAGCTGCAGCCAATCATGGCTCCCCTGTTTAATACATGTGTTTGCAATACACGTTATACATGCAACACTTTAAGGTGCCGACTTAAAACATGGGCTTACACCTGAAAAATGTAATGCCTAAAGGGGCCCTTAGAACAGCCCTTAACAATCTGACCATTTCATCTTTTTGCCACATTTTGTGATCACAATGTACCCTTCTTTTTGATGAACTATAAATACTGCCAAATGGTGGAGATAAAATTCAGTTTACTGCATCCTCCCGCCCGCCAATCCCTTCATCATTGCCCAGATAAGCTTCTGGCTATCAGGAGTCACGTGACTCTCACACATGCCTTGTGATTATTTTCCAGTTCAATTAGCAAGCACCAGAGTGGAGCAGTAATTT
Source organism: Podarcis liolepis (assembly GCF_965112155.1). Classification (NCBI taxonomy): domain Eukaryota; kingdom Metazoa; phylum Chordata; class Lepidosauria; order Squamata; family Lacertidae; genus Podarcis; species Podarcis liolepis. The sequence goes on along the minus strand of NC_139569.1, from coordinate 5,090,371 downwards.
TATACTACAAGTATGAGCTCCAGGAAAATATTTTTCATTATGCTATCGCCACCACCACCCCAAATATGGAAAAGAAAAGCTAATAAAATTACTGCCGTGTATTCTCCAGTGTTCCGGCTAGTGATTTTACTGCAAGAAGCAACAAGTCTTTTAATGCCCCCCTTACCAAGTTCCAGGTTCCTTAAAGAAACAAACACAAATTCTGAATGCTCCTTCTAGATACAACAGTTTATAATTGTGATGTTTGCAGCAAACAGATCATACAGCGTTCTCCAACCTGGTGCCCTCCAAATGTTTTGGACCAAAATCCCAGCAGCCCCAACCAGCATGGCTGTTGCAGACTGGGACTGATGTGGAGTTGTAGCCCAAAACATCTTGCAAGCCCCAGGGTGGGAAAGGCTGTCTTAATGGTTCGAAGTCCAGAAGCCGACAGGTGTCCAGTTTTACCTTTTTGTCCACTTTTCCTGCTTTCCTCCCTAGGCGCGCAAGAGAAACTCCTACATCATTTCATGTCTCAGAGGTTACCATGGTCCTAGCATTACTGGTGGAGTGTCCCAAGACAGACATCTCTTTTTGGGAACCCATAGCAAAATGTTCCAAGCGACCGTCAATCTAGAAATGCGGTCTGTTTCTGCTAATCCATGTTCACGCTTAACCCAGTCAAATCTGACAGCCGAAAGCAGCTGCTCTCAACCTGTTCCCAGATCTTGCCACCTCTCCAGATCGCTTCCCAAGCTCCGTAAACAAAGATGTTAAGAGGCAATAAATGAAGACAGAAAATGCATTACAACAAGAGGAAAGTTGTTCTAAACTCAACCGTTTCATGTGCTTGTTTTTAAGGTTATTGCTCAGACCTCAGAGGTAACAAAAAAACACTTTAGCTGCTGTCGCTTCCTCTTTGCAAGCTCCGTGGAGATCAGGAACTTCTTTCCCCTGCCTCCTCCTGTACCATTCACACATCCAAAAAGCAGAAGGTGAGCAATTGTGATAACAGCAGCTTGCGGTTTGACATATAATGCGGGGAAAGCAATACCTTGCTTCAACGTTACCTACTGGACACTAGCAAGAGACAAATTTGTCAATTTCAGTTTCTCTCGGTTGCTTTTTCAATTCCACCCCATTCAGCCAACCCCATTTATGAATCAATTTGCATTTAAAAAAACCCAGCCTGCACATTGTTGTATGTATTTCTGCTAATATATTTGTATGCAATTTTCCACAGCTGCCTCCTTCGCTCCATAGACATTGGGCAATGTTTTCAAACCTGCTGCCTGCTTGGGAAGCTTATCCGCAACAAAAATAAAAATAATAATGCAGCTTTCTCAATGTGAGCAAAAAGGCAGATATTTGTGGCATCCCTACAAAGAACTAAATTGAACTTGACTCCAGAAAATGGCTACTAGTCAAGATATAGGTACAGCTTTACTCACCATATGTGGCCAGTTACATTGCAATGTACAAAGGCTGGGGTAGCCAGCCATAGCAGCATCTCACTATCAGTGTAAAGGTAAAGGACCCCTGACAGTTAAGTCCAGTCGTGAACGACTATGGGGTTGTGGCGCTCATCTCGCTTTACTGGGGGAGGGAACCGGCATTTGTCCGCAGACAGTTTTTCCGGGTCATGTGTCCAGCATGACTAAGCTGCTTCTGGCGAAACCAGAGCAGAGCATGGAAACATCGTTTACCTTCCCGCTGGAGTGGTACCTATTTATCTACTTGCACTCTGACGTGCTTTCGAACTGCTAGATTGGCAGGAGCTGGGTTAAAAGGCAGGTAAGGTGCCATTCAAGTAAGCGAGTGACTAATTCCATCCTTCAGAGAGATGTGGAAGGAAGCTTCTTCATGGCTTCTCTCCCTCCCTCCTCTTTCTCCTTCTCCCTCTCTCCCTCCCCCCCCCCCAGTATTAGCTCAACATGCTCTTGCTAGTATTAACAAGAGACAGCAAATATGGCTTCTTCTCAAGTAGGATAGGATAGCAGGAAAATCCCAAGCAAAACACAATTTGTGCTCCACTCCAAAACTTTGAGAATTGTGTTATGTGCTGAGGGTCTAACCTGCCTGTCAGACTTGCTCCGTAATCTTGCAGCCAAAATCATCCAGGCTCAGGACCCAGACAGATCCCTTTCAAAATTGGCAACCACCCACTTTAAAGTTCCCCACCACGACACCTTTCCAGCCTGAAGCTCATTAGATGCTGCCTGTCTCTGAATAGGGTTTTAACCAGCTTTAGTTGTGGAAGCCGGGAGAATTCACATCCCAGCCTCTGCCTTGTTATCTTTGATACTGGCGCTGCCTTTGGATGGGAGGACAAGGCAAAAACATAAATAACAATTGCCTGTCAGTCAAAAATCACTTAGGCTTAGTATTTCGTCACAATGCCCCAAACAGCTTTTAGACAGTAAAACAGACTTGTTTATCACACTGAACGGAGAGCCCAGTTCCAACAGGAAAACTCCCAGCCGATCAAGTTTCTTTTTGAAACTTCTCAGTGATTTGGATGACAGAATGAGTATAAATCAGAGCGGCTTGGTGCAGACGCAGGGTTGGCATGGTCAGGCGTTTGCCAAGGGCCCCACCCCAGTAGAGCAGCCACTGAGAAAAGCCCTCTCAGCCCTGCTTCCTCTTCTTCACCGCAACTTCTTCACCTGCTTCTTACCCTGGTCCAGATAATGGTGGTGGAGGGAAGGAAGAGCAGGAGACGCCACCGCTTGCTTTCTCATACTGAGAGCCAGTGTGGTGTAGTGGTTAAGAGCAGTAGTCTCGTAATCTGGTGAACCGGGTTCGCGTCTCCGCTCCTCCACATGCAGCTGCTGGGTGACCTTGGGCGAGTCACACTTCTCTGAAGTCTCTCAGCCCCACTCACCTCACAGAGTGTTTGTTGTGGGGGAGGAAGGGAAAGGAGATTGTTAGCCGCTTTGAGACTCCTTCGGGTAGTGATAAAGCGGGATATCAAATCCAAACTCCTCCTCCTCCTCCTCCTCCTCCTCCTCCTCCTCCTCACTGGCTGGCAAGTGGCAGCAATGAAAAGGCAACAGTAGCAAAAGCTTGCCATGGCCAGCATTGTGCAGATGTGATGCTGCCTGATCCCCTAAACTGGGTTAGGACACGGGGTGTGCTGACTCAAAAAAACCACATGGCAGGCTCTCTCCTCCCTTTCAGTTTGCAAATTGATAAGAGTTAGCGTTACACCTGTGCTGGTGTTCTCACTAGCTGTAGTCAGCACCAAATCGCATTGTACAATCTTGGTTAGAAATAATTTTTCCTGTGCTCACAGGACACAAGCCATAGCTAGTTCTGAAATTGAACAAGAGGGACGGACGCTTGTCCAAGCTGGGAAGAAAAGGGACGAGTGCCTGTCAAGGGCACTTCAGGGACAAAGGAATGCACAGGGCAGATTGCTAACTCTATATTGGCAAAGATAACACTTACAGTCACTTCTACACCTCTGGAGACCTACGCACACCAATCTAGCATTGACAAAGCTATTTCCAGGTCTGCGCTCTAAGGAGCAGTTGCAGAAACGGGGTACCTTTCCCCCGACAGACGGTGCACACACAGTCGGAGACTACAGCTTTGTGGAAGCTTCCTCTGCTCATTCCTTTTCAACCCCCTTCTGGTTCAGGGAGACAGGGTGCAAGGGCATGTGGAGAAGCACCTGGCCCTTCATTTGCCTGACCTGCTTCTTCCTCTTCTTCTCCTGACCCATCCTGTGTGCCACCCTCCAGCTCTGAAGCTCCGACTCTTCCCTCCTGGCCAGTACAGTTCCTCACAAATTGCTGACCCTCTTTCCCAAGTCAGACTCCAGCATCCTACCCTGAAAGTGCACCAGTCCCATGGCACTCTGGACCCACTAACCATGGTTAGGCAGTTTTATATCTGGACCAAGTCGGTACATACTTTATGGAGAGTACGTTATGCATACATAACAGAAGAACCCCATTTTCAGGCCACAAACAACAGAAAGGAGCTTTTGCCATGACACCCTCTTTGGGAGCTTCCAAGGAAATCTGGCTGACTTCTGTTGAAAACAGGATGTTAGGCCACATGGACCATGGGTTTCACCCAGCAGAGAATCCTCCAAACCTACAATTCTATGATATGTTTATAGAGGAAAATAAGAAGAGCTGATATATATTTAAACTAGCTTTCCTCTACTTGGTGCCCTGCAGGTACTTTGGACTTCATTCCTAACAGCTCCGAGCAGCGCAGCTATCAGGGATGATAGGAGTTGCAGTTCAAAACATCAGCAGGGCAACAAGTTGGGGAGGTTGATTTAAAAGTATCATCACAAACAACTCAGTAAAACGAAAGGTTATCGTGCTCCAGCGAAGAATATAATGAGTCCAACAAGAGTATTAGCTCTCCCTTTAGAACTGTAGTCTTGAAAAAGAAGTGTTAAGAAAAAAAGTTGTGCTCTACACAGCATCTAGAAACCCAAATTAATTTAAGCAGTGGATGGAGAGGTGAAGAAAGCAGATAGCCATGCTATGTTGGAAGAAAAAAAAGAAAAAAACCAAACAAGGGGAGGCTTCCAAACAGTATAGGAAGATCAGGGGATTCATTGAGTCCAACTGAAATCATGGTGCCCAATATTTAAATTGACCAGGCTTCTTTTTCAAAGAACTTTATTGATTTGTTTTAAATACTTTGAGCTCCTATATTATAGGATTTATACATCCAAGTGTTGCATTAATGGTGTTCCCACCTTTTGATGTTTATTACCACAACATTCTCCAATTCTAATGTCTGGCTATCTGGTTATATTCCCTACAAACCTTTTTGCGGAGGGCATGGGGATTGTATTGTATGAACAACAAATTAGGCATCACATGTAGTGAACTCATATATTCCTACCCACTGCCAGTGTTAACAAATAGTTTTGTCTCTTACAGCAGGCTTTTAGAGGCCACATGGAAAATTTCCCCTGAGTGGGCTTGATCCTTGCGCCAAGACCTGACTTTCCATAGCACCTAACCGAGCAGTTTCACTACTCACAATCAAGTCTCTTTTGTTTCATATCCTTTAAAAGCTACATAAGTTTTTCCCCCTTTACACTCGCAAACGCATTATAGCAAATATCAATATTTACTCATTGGCCGCTTCAAAGTAACACTGATATTATTATATGGTAGATTACATATTTGTCAGTTCTTAGGGGTTCTCTTACGAACGTGCCATAGTCTGCCTCTACTCACTTTATCTACTTACTTTCCAGCTGTCTGTATCATCTTATTCTGGATAACCTCTTTTTGAAAAACATGATTTTCAGATTCTACCGTACAATCTTTCTGTTTGGAGCAATTCTGTGTGATTCTTATAAATTGGCCATAGGGAATATTCTCTCAGATATGCTCTGGATGTGAGCGATTGTGAATGAGAAACATTTTTCTTTTTATTTTATAATATGGTGTCCACCTCTATCCTAATATCTAGATATTTCCATCTCTGGCAGCCTTTGTTCATTCTGGATTTGGCCTTTTTGGATCTATTAACCCATGAATTCAATTCAATTAGATTTTTCACTTTCCTGCCAGATAAGAACTGTATCAATATATATCTTCATCCAGAATTTGATATAACCTATAGCAGGGATGGCTAATTTATGGTCCTCCATATGCTGTTGAACTACAATTCCTATCATCCCTGATCTTGTTGGCTGAGCCTGCTGGAGACCAGCAACATCTGGAAGGCTACAGGTTCCCCATCCCTGCCTCAAAGAACAGAGTTATTCATTCAGTGTGCATTGAATTTTTCTAATTGTCCCATCTACAAATAAGAAAGTTTTGGTGACATGGTTCCTACCCCCCCCCCTGCAGAAAAGAATACTGCCCCTCCCCACAGAGCTGTATCAGGCACTTTCTCTGGAAAATGCTGAAAAAGCACCTCTTCCCCCTTTTGTTTGACACTTAGTCCAGCATCCTGTTCTCATAGTGGCCTACCAGATGCTTCTCTTGGGAAACCCAAAAGCAGGATTCAAGCACAAGAGTGGCTTCCAGCAGCTGGTATTCGGAAGCCTTCTTTCAAGGCAGGAGCCAGGAGCAAGTCAGCAATAACTCACAAGGTAAATGAAGCTAACTCTTTATTCAAAGAAACAAAACAGCTCAGGCCTAGAGCTCACAGCAACTCTTCCCAGCTGGTCTTACCCCAATGAGGCACTTGTGAGGACTGAAATTCCCTGAGACTCCTTTGTCTTGTTTCTTTTTGCTCCAACCTCTTCATTCCTCTTTGTGTTTTGGGAGACCAGAGAGGAGGCGAGATGATCACAGCAGGAGGGGGAGATTCCCTGGCTTCACCACCAGTTTGCCTCTTCCTACCCTCTTGACCCCACTTCCCCCCAGCCTCTGCTTCTACCTTGGATTCTGAACTGCTCTCTGCCACCACCTCTTCCTGCTCACTAAATCCAGTTGCCTCTTCAGCTTCTGACACCTCCCCTCCCCCCAGTCTGCTCCCTTTTCTCCCTCTGACCACTCATTGTTGTCCCACCACCAATCCCCTGGCTTTGAACCTTCTTCCCTGGGGGTTTCCTAGTGTTTGCCTCCCACCATTTCTTTGCATCCAGCCAGTCCATGACACATTACTACTTCCAACTGTGGAAGTAGCCACTGATAGCCTTGTTATTCTTTTCTGATAAACCAGTTGGAAAGAAGGAAGGAAGGAAGGAAGGAAGGAAGGACAGCCACAGCCACAGCCATAATGAGGGACTTAAAAATGACATCTGGGCTGACAGCATGGGTGGAATGCATGATGCATGATGACCCATCCACTTTTTTGCATGCTCCCAAGCCAGCTATATGCACTGTGCTTCTGCGGGTTCATAAACCCTTTTTCCAAAGGCAGGAGGAAAAAAAGGGGGGCAGAACTGGAAGAGCTGACACTCTGCATTTCCTGACTTTTTAAATGCTTGATTACTCAGCCTTAATGCTTCATTAATGCTGATTCTTGCCTGGAACAGAGTACACATGCCCATCTATGAACTCACAGTTTATACAAGAGCTTGGGTCTGATGTGACCTTTAATCAGCAAGGAAATGTGCGGGGAGGGCTGGCCAGGAGGCTTCTCAAGTCATTAAGGTGTCTTCTCAATTGAAGCCTCTCATGAATTATTTGTAAGCTATTTTCTCACTTATTTTCAGCTGTGCGCCCACACAGACATCCCCCAATAACAACAGACTTCCAGAAACACAACCTGTCTGTTAAGCTATTTGTCTATTTCCCTTTCATGCACTGATTGTTGTTGCCAGGCTGACGTTGCTATGCTGCTATTCTAGAACAAGACCGGCCAGGTCAGTGCAGATGAAAAAGCAGAGGTGGGGGTAGGGATCTTTGGAGAGGGCAAATTAAGGCTCAGTAACTGGTAGTGAGCAGAAGCGTGTCACGATGGAAGAGTGTGGGGTTCGTTGCACTATATAGATAGATAGATAGATAGATAGAGCTTGCAGGTTGACAATGCATTTAAATAAAGATGTCACGTTAAAACGCAGGTAAAAATGGCTAATGAAAAAGCTATCCTAAAACCCCCATAATGTTCAAGGTTAATGCAGTGCGTCCCTATGGTATGCTGGATAAAAAGGATACCCATCCCATCATGAGGTCTGATGAATTTCTAGGATAGGGGGGTGAATGGCAGGGAACAAGGGCACCTCCTGAAATGCCAAAGCTATCCTGGCTTGGCACACACTGAACACATGAGTCTACTTTATACGGAGGCACACTGCTGGTCGGTTTCATGCAGTGTTGTCTACTTTGACTGGTATTATGTATTTATTAAATTTATATACCACCTTTCAGGGCTTTCCCCAGAAAAAACAAAGTTGTGGAGCTTTTTTTAGGCCGCTTGCCCCACTGCCAGGGGAAAAAAGATATAAATTGACACCTTATGTCACCACCTGCCTCCACTGCCATCTCACTGCCCCAACCCCTGTGCGCCCACCACCTGTTACGCAGCCCCAAGTGCCATGCTGGGGAACAGTACTACAATGCTACAGGGGTGCTGGGATGCACCAAAGAGGTGTCAGAACTCTGTTCTGGTGAGTTCTGGCTGAAAAGAAGCCCTGCCGCCTTTCACCCAAGGTGGACAGGGTGATTTGCAGTATGGAAACACAAAATATATAGCACAATAACAAACAAAACAACAGACAAAACACACACCCCAGTTTAAAAGGCCACAGTCTGTTTAACTAGCCAAAGGCCTATGAAAATAAAAATGTTTTCACCTGGTGCCTAAATATATGTGCTCGGTGAGCCTTCCTGGCAGCTGCTCTGTCTCCAGGATCTCAGGAAGAGAGATTTCCTGAGATGCTGGGTGCTGAACCTGGCATCTTCTGCATGCAAACCATGCTCTTTGTTCATGATAAAGATTGCTAGAGAACACAAAGTAGGACGTGATCTCTATGTTCAGCCCAAGCCATCTGGGATTCTGTTAGGCCAAGTCAACTCTTCCGCAGGGTCCACTTTCAGACATCCTGCAACGATGCCCCTTAGGAAGGACCCAGCCATAGCAGCAGCGAGACACTGACCTCTGCTTGAACACCTGGCATGTGATCTTGTTAGGTAGAGGATGTTTCATGAAATTCATTGGTGTGGGGAGAGAAAAGGAAGGAGGGAAAGCGAGAATAACGGTCCACACACTCTATTTTTATTGTCACATGGAGGTGCCTTCCCAATCATTGCACACATGCGGTACGCTCTGATATTTCATTCTGGTGATGCTTTGCAAATCTGCACTCCATCTCGCTGGTTTCCTTGCTTTGGCTGCTCGTTGAAGGGAAATTAAGCCTCTGGGAAAACAGGCAGCCTCGGCACGAGGTCAAGAGACCTCCTTGAAAGTGCAAGGGAGTGACGGGGGCACAGCAGTTGCTTATCAACCCTCCTCCTTCTCCTTCCCAAATGGAATATTTATTTCCTCAATTGCAAGTTGCCTGCTAACTGTGCCGGAGCTAACAAAACACCGCCAATATCTGCTCAGCTGTAGCTCAAGGACAATCAATACTGTACTGGGATCAAATACAATGATTGCCAAATCCAGAGCTCCGCTGTTTGCAATTAAAGCCTCTAATGTCCATCTCCCAGCAGCAAGAAAAGCAAAAGATAGAGCCCTCCTTAGGTGGGGGAGAAGGGGGGGGGGGAAGCGGTAGGTGGAGGAAACTGGCTGCAGAGCAAGAGTAAAACCGCGGCTGCTGCGGCTGCTCCTTTATGCATTTTTTACGAAACACGAAGTGAGGATCTGCTGATTACATTTTTGATTAGGGCAGGCAGAGCTTGCCCTGCCCTCTGCACTACCAGTGCCAAAGGAAGCCTTTCATGTTCACAGGCGTGAGACTTCAAAACAGCCATTCCAGGCTCTTAGGAGGATCAGACAAAACCTGCCACTCAAACTGAGCAGAAGGCTTGGGGGGGGGGGCTTTGGGCCCCCGGGAAAGCGCCAGCAGGAGACTTGCTTGCTGGGGGAAAAAACATAGGGAGATGTCCGACACCACCCCGTTATTGGAGATTTAGGATCTGTGTCAACAGACACCACAATAAGACTTATACATCCATTAGTATACAAAAATGAGATACAGGATTCAGTAACTCTTTTGTCAGGTAGAAAAACTTGGTTATAGTTTCTTTGGAGAGGAGTTTAGTTCATGTCTTCATTGCTTTCAACAGGAATTTAGCTACAAAATTCTGTAATAATTTTATGTGTATAAGAAGGAAGCGGAAAAATGCAATATGCAGATGAACTTAAAATACAGTTACTGGGTCTATTAATGTTACAAAACAAGACAAGGCTTATTTTTCTGAGCCACAGGATTGCAACCTATCAAAGAATGGTGTCCCACTAAATCTCTCATCCCAAACAGATGAAGGTCTTCCCATAGAGCTGGGCCTCCTTCTGTGGATGAAAAAGCATGGACAGGAACACAATAGGTGTGCCTATTCTGGCTTTCCATCAGGACTCTTGTCCTTTCAGCAGGCATTTTAAGGAAGTTTTCTTTTTTATGATTAATCTGAATTGGTTTTATCCATTGTAAGCATTTCACAATTCTAACGTACACCACTTGGAAACTTTGTTTATTAAGTGGTATATATACTATTAAATAGTGGAATCTGCAACAAAATGTTGTACTGCTGTTGTTTAGGATTGCAGCCATTCTCCCTCCTCAACTGTCAGTCAGCATTCTACGGCCAATGAGCATGTTCAGACCTCACTGGGCCGTTTTTCAGCCCCACCCCCGAGAAAGATGTTTTATACTTCTGCAAACCTTGGACCTCCTCCAAGCCTGTTGATATCGTGTGTGTGTGTGTGTGTGCGCGCGCGCACACACACACACCAGCCATTTGGATGACATACAAACAATCAAAACAGGAATTGTTATGCAACACCCCCCAATCTCTGAGCGACGTGAGATTCCATGGGTTCCAGGCGCTCACCCATAGTTCATATCTTTTTTTGGAAAGGAGGCACAGTGGAGTCTGCCTTTTCTAGCACATACTGACAGTACACAGCAAAACCATTTTCAAAGATACTTGCTCCGTTTTATAGAACCCAGGGTGACTGCATAACAAAACCAAGCTTGAAAATTCATGTTTTATGATGAATAAAAGGAATTTTCTACCCATGTGGCCCACAGTTTTGGGGAATTTGTTGTAATGGGGTGGGGTGATGGTCAACACTGTAATTGTGTGTAATACCTGTTCCTGTACGAAAGGATTTTAAGCACAAGCTTAAAACAAAGGAACAACACTACCACTAGATCCAGCTCTTTGTGACTAACCATTGATGCTCTCTTCTAAGAATTTGTCCAGCATTCCACTTTCAGTGCAAGTGCATCTGGAGAAGATAGGAGTATTGCTCACTCACATTTTGAAGTCATTCATAGCAGAGAAACAAGAGTGAGTCCCCATGTAAGCTGATCCTCGGTGCCACAGGAAGTGAGGCAGTAAGAGGTTGTGCTACCCGATCTGGTGATTACATCCCAGTACCTTCTGCAGTGTCTCATGAATGTACTCCCTTCTTAGAGTGCAGAGCCATCTTCCCAAAATGTCATTGCCCCAAGCAACCATCAAATTTGCTTGTCTGGTCAACCCACATCCATGCTGCATGCACATACTAGTTGCCCAACTAGGTTGTGCGTCCTTTTCTCTTTGCTGTGTTATCATTTCTTGCCTCTCCCAATGGTTTTACAGCTAGAGTTATGGGACCATTGGTGGTTAGATCATTTCATTTTTCCACAAGCTGATTTCCAGCTTGCAAGTAAACCCATGTGCCAGTGGGATGATGGACATCACATATAGCCCAAGGTTCTTCATGCAGGCGCTATTTTAGCCCTTTGTGAAAGGATCCTGGTGCCCTCCTGAACCATAAAGCCCAAACACCACTTAATTTGCTATGCAAGGGAAACAAACACCATCTTCAAGGTCGCACAGGGCTGACTTGTTAACTGGCAGGGGGGGAAATCCTGCCTCTCACCGACTTGCCACCCATACTAATGGCTCCTTTGCAAGGCCATGGCCAAGGTGAACACGGCAGCTCGTACCTTTGCATTCAGAGCATGGAGAGAATCTGCTGTGCTTTGGAAGAAAACTAAAAAAACACCCAAAACTACAAAGTACACATTTCTTCTCAGGTAATTGCTCTCTCCAGAAGCTCACCCCTCTGAAAGCAGCCTGCAGATCTGAGGAGGCTACAGCACAGCAGACAAGTGAACCAATAAAGATCCACAAACTGACCACTGTGCAAAACCATTCATTCCTTACCCCTTTATCTTGAGAGGGCTGCAGGCTATGAAGACTGTTTTCTTTGAAACAACTTCTCCCATACCACTACTGTGGAAATAAACCATAAATTGTACCCTGATGACCATGGGAATACCATGGAGAGCAGTGGTGGGCTGATATCAGAGATGGGGGCACTGCTTGTTCTGTTTTCTTAAATTGCAACTGATGGTAAAGATGCTTTACAAAGATATGAGAATGATGAAACTAAGTGGACCAAATTGAAAGTATGCGTGGACTGCCAGCAATGACAGCTTTACAATGAAGCCTTCGGGATTCTGAAAACCATAGTTTGCTCATAGTCCCTTTGAGATCACCCCTACGACTATTGATAGTATCATTGAGACATATATTTAGCACTAAGAGTATACCAGGAACCACTCAGAAGGAACACAAATGATCTCCAGCCTGAGGACTTATATAAAAAATGCTCACTCAAGAAGCTCAGAAACACTAAGTTAGGCTAGACCCACCCAGCTCACCCATCCAAATCTTGGTCAGTCCCTTCATCCATGATCAAGTTGTGGATGGGCAAGGTTTTGCCTGACATTCAATAACTGCACCACCAGACCAGAGGTCTCAACAAATAAGCTACCAGTAATTTCCAGAGGCGAGGGAAGGCTGAAGCAGGGGACTGAGGCTGAATATCTAGATTTCTGCCCCAGGTGGTGGTCAGCTCCTCCACTCCAACTCTACCTTCCCCTGCCCACCACCACTGAAATTGGAGTAGCATCTTTGTAACTTCCTGCCACTTTAGCTACCCAGGTACACCCTAGCACCATCATCCGGTATCACTATAAACAGCTGGGAAATTAAGGACACAGTTAATAAAATAAGGTCCTGTAGCAGGAACATCCCATACTGTCAAGTGGAAGATAGTAATGCCACTACAACACTCCTTCCCATCTCTCACTCAGCTGGACCACCAGCACAACTCTGCCAGGCTCTCACTCTGGGTACCTGTCACAGGCCTGTCACCCACAGTGCCTGGTCCATAGTTCCATAGCCTGACAGACAAGGGTGATAATCCTCAAAGAGACCAGCCCCATTAGTGTCACCCCTTCTGGGAAGACACTGCTGTGGTTTATCCTGCCACCTGCTGCACAGCCTGTATTTCTGTGAAGGCAGGCTCTGGACCACATCCCAGATGTATCCACTCCACCAGCAACCCAAGAATACCACACACTGCAGTTAGCCTGAAAAACCTATTACCTGCAGGTGGGCAGAAATCACAACAAGAAAGACAAGCTCTTAGACGGATGCAGGCAAAACACACACACACTTGCTGGCAGAGAGCAGATCCACCGGCTGATGCTCCTGTAGAGCTGCTCCCTTAGCTACAATTTTTAGAAGACTACTGGTGATAGTGGGGCCTAAAAGTGGAAGGAGATGAGATGGGGTTTGTGGATTTTATTAAAGCCTCCCCGGCCCCCAGTCAAGCACCATGTTCTGACCCTCCCACCACACCCTGCACACTTTCCAAAAAAAAACCTTTTGCAAAAAATAAAATAAAAAAGATTGCATCATTTTAATCTTTCTGCTATGCTGGAAATCTGATCATGAAAGAGAGGCTTTCCCCCTTTCTTCTTTTTAATTAGTACTTGGTAATATTACCAAGCTGTGAGTTTATGGCTTTGTAGATCTTATATTTTTGACACTAATTACTCACAAAGGCTTTTAAAGAAACATTTCAACATAGCAACTGTAATTAAGTCAGAAGCGGCAAATCTCCCCCTTCAGAAAAAAAGGGGGAGAAGAGTCTCCATTCATAGCCCCCATCGCAGCACAGCCCACAATATCACTTTCATGGTGAGCCCCAAGTACAGGGAATGTATTACACTCAACACATTCAGAGCACAAAGCACATCCCAGCCCACTCCTCAACTGATGTATTTATAGCTCTGTGCAGTGCAAAGAATCCACAGGGATTCACCGTTTGCATATTGGCAGTCTGAGGAATTTAGTTAATTTTAGACTAGCTACAGCTCCTAGAGAGAGAGAATATTCTTCCCTCATTCATATTCTTGAACCTCAAGGACTCAGCTCTGAAGACCCCACATGACCACATGATTTATTTTTCTCCCTTCAGACTATCTATCTATCTATCTATCTATCTATCTATCTATCTATCTATCGTCTCCACTCCAATCTGGGGTCATGGCATCAACACGGGGGAACACAATGCTATGCTTACTGGAGGTCAGAGGGGAGCTGGCAACTAACACATGATAGCATCATGGAAAGGAAAAATGGCTCTGAAGCCAGTTAATTAGGAACAGAACCACTAAGGTGAAAAGGAGTGGAAGGGGTGTGCTTTGTGTGTGTGAAGCGGGGGGGGGGGCAGGGGGGAGAGTTTACTTCTTCTAGGCCAGTTCGTTTTTTAAAATCTCAACTACTGTCAGCAGCCAGTGAGGCAGAGGAAGGAAAGGAAGCAGGGCTGTTTCACTGCCTCTGCTGAGAAACTGGCTACCTTTGGTGCTCTCTCAGCTGTCAACTAGTGGCAGCAATTCTATCAGGCTATCAAAACAGTTTCCATCCCCGCTGGTCGGTAAAAGAACTGTAACTTTCAGAACTAGCACTTGAGCTGGCTTTCCCCCCTCCTCTCACCCCAACCAATGTTCCTCGTGCGTCATATAAAAGGACTGCTTTACTGCTTGTCTTGGCCAGTTGCTCTGGAAGCCTGAATTTTCAGCAAAAGAGGGAGAGGGGAACACTCCAAGCAGATAATAGCATAAATGGCAAACTTCAGGTCCAAGTAATGCTGCCTCTGAGGGATGTACATTAGGGGTCGTGAACCTTCTTCAGAGGGCCACCTTGCTTTGTAGGCAAACTTTCCAGGGGCTGAATCCAGGTGGGCAGGGCAGAGACAAAAGTGGGTGGCGCAACAGATGTGCCTCTTTGCCTTGTAACAAGAGGCTGCATTCCAGCCATGCAAAAGAGCAGAAGTTTCTACCTTTCTCCAACCAGGCTGGCAAGAGGCACTGAATGTGTTCAAGGACACATTCCAGATGGGCAAAGTCACTACGAGAGAATTGAGGCATGGAGAGAAATTTGAGGGCTGGAAAGAGAGACCTAGAGAGCTGCATTCAGCCCACAGACCAGAGGTCTCCCACCCCTGCTGTAGATCAAAAGGTGCCATACTCTATGACAGGTTTCCTCAAACTTGGCCCTCCAGATGTTTTTGGCCTACAACTCCCATGATCCCTAGCTAGCAGGACCAGGGGTCAGGGATGATGGGAATTGTAGTCTCAAAGCATCTGGAGGACCGAGGTTGAGGAAGCCTGCTCTATGCCCTGAAATCTACAACCAGTCCAGTTTACTTCGTGCTAGCCAGCCTACCAGCAATTTATCTATTTACTGTGTTTTTAAATCATCCTACAACAGAAGTTCTCAAGGCAGGGTAAAATTCGTAACAAAAACACAGAATAGAACTGTATTTAAGGTTTCTATAAAACCATTAAAAATGCAATTGCAAGAAGCCTCGAATAAAATTTAAGATATTAACGGATGCTAAAGAAAGAGGTGGATTTGCCCTGCCAGACCTTAAACTTTATTATGAATCAGCTGCTTTTTGCTGGCTGAGAGAATGGCTGCTTCTTGAAAATACTGAAGTGTTGGATTTAGAAGGTTTTAACAATGTATTTGGTTGGCATGCATATTTGTGGTACGATAAGGTAAAAGTACATAAAGCATTTAAAAATCATATTGTTAGAAAAGCATTGTTTAATGTTTGGATAAGATATAAGGATTTGTTAGGGGGGGGAAACCCAAGATGGTTGTCACCAATGGAAGTGAAGGCACAGAAAAAACTCAATATGGAGGCCAAATGGCCGAAATATTGGGAAATTCTGGAACAAGATGGAGAGAGAATAAAATTTCAGAGCTTTGAAAAGTTGAAAAACAAAGTGCGAGATTGGCTCCATTATTATCAAATAATAGAGGCATACAAATTGGACAAAAAAGTTGGTTTCCAGGTGGAAAAATCAAAATTGGAAACAGAATTGTTAGATCCAAAAACCAAGAATTTGTCAAGAATGTATAACTTGCTGTTGAAATGGAACACTCAGGAAGAAACGGTGAAATCAGCTATGATTAAATGGGCACAAGATGTTGGACATAACATAATGATGGCTGACTGGGAATGGTTATGGACCACAGGTATGAAATTTACGGCATGTAATGCCCTAAGAGAAAATTTAATGAAAATGATTTACAGGTGGTACATGTCACCAGTTAAGCTTGAAAAAATCTATCATTTGCCCGATAATAAATGTTGGAAATGTAATGAGACGGAAGGTACATTCTTTCACCTTTGGTGGACGTGCCCAAGGATTAAGACATTCTGGGAGATGATATATAATGAAATGAAAAAGGTATTTAAATATACATTCCTTAAGAAACCAGAGGCCTTTCTCCTGGGCATGGTCGGCCAATTGGTGTTAAAGAAGGATAGAACTTTTTTTATGTATGCAACAACAGCAGCAAGAATACTCATCGCGAAATACTGGAAGACACAAGATTTACCCACCAGGGAAATCTGATGAAGTTGATGGACTACATGGAATTGGCGGAAATGACTGGCAGAATCTGAGACCAGGGGGAAGAGTCGGTGGAAGAAGACTGGAAAAAGTTTAAAGACTATTTACAGAAATACTGTAAAATTAATGAATGTTAGAAAAATGTTGGAATGAAATTATATGGCTTTAGTAGAAGTGTTACAAGGAATTAAGTATAAATAGATTAACAGAGCTTTAAAGAGAAAAATATGGTTAGAATGTGTTAAGACAATTATAGGATAGAAAACAGAGGAAGATGGAAAGGAATTGCTGAAACAATTAACAGAAGTGGAATACAAAAGGGGAGGTGTGAGGAGGTTGAGGAAATAAGGGAAAGAAAGATAAGATGTTGAAATTGGATTGTGTTTTAAATGGTTTTTGTTTTGTTTTGTTTTGTTTTGTTTGTTTCTTTTTTCTTTGTATTGTATTGTATTTTTTTGGTGTTTTGTAGTGTTGTGTTTAATTTGTTGAAAAACTAATAAATATTATATATATTTTTTTTAAAAAATGCAATTGCTATAAAGCCACCACAAGCAGAACATATAACCCAAGAATAGGGGAAACAGCTGAGCATCTTATGAAGCACCAAAGGCCAGGAGAAGCAAATATGTCTTCAGTAAATATGTCTTCAGACATTAACAAAGAGGGGAATGAATGTCATCTCCCATGGGAGGGAATTCCACATTCAGTAGCCAAGAAGTTGTGGGCCACTGTGGCTCAAGCTGTGGTTACAGGTGCAGCTAACAGCAAGTCTCCCCAGTGGATGTCAGAGCATGGGTTGGCTCATGTGGGGAGTGGTGGAGTACACAGGCCCCAAGCACCTTAATTTAGGCTGGGTAGCAGTCACCTCCGGCCATTTTCAAAATTCATCTACATCCCATGTCAATGGAGGAAAAGGGTTTGGATCCAACTCTCTTATCAGCTGAGCTACAGTACCAACCCCTGCCAGAAGGTGCATCAAAAAAATGTGACCCGCATTTGCAGTGTAAAGTGGTACAGGACATTCTACCTCTGCAGGACTCTACCACCTCACTCTGCAACTTATGTAGATTCTGCATTCAAAATGAGATGAACAGAACAGGGGTCCCAGTGTGGTTTGCCTTTCAGGTCCAACAGTGGGGTACAGTCCTTCCTTGGTCCTCTTCAGATTTCTTTGGAATTGGTTAATAGTCAGAATGTGGAACTTGTGGCCCGCTAGACGTTATTGGCTCTTAGCTCATATCAGCCCCAAGAAGCGTGAACAATTATTTGCAATAAATTGAAATTCTTACCATGATTTTTTATCCCTGAATGCCATTTCCTCTACCCACATCATGGTGGCTCTTGCCATGACTGAAGCCACAGCTGAAACTCTGAAAGCCGCTTCCTCCACTTCAGAGTCCCTGCATAAAGCTGTGTCTACTCTCCTGCAAATGCATCTTGGGGGCCACTTTCTCCTTCTGCTGGAATAACTTCAGAAGAGGCAAGAATGGCCACTGGTGAGTCCACCACTGGTGTGGTCAGCTGACTCATGATCTTAGTTGGAAAGAGGTAATATTTATGGACCAACTTATGTGTGACCTTGTGCCTAGCTGGAGTGGCCCATTCAGTATTCCACAGCTCAAAAAAAGAAGTCTAGGAACGGATGCACGGCCATTCATTGTTGCATAAATACTCTGTTGGGTAACTACCTGGTTAAGTACTCTTCGCTCCTTTGGATGAAGTTACCACTGTTGGTTCTGTAGGGTTAGGTTGATCAGGCAATTCTAAAATCCAACTGGCTTTGGTCACAATGGCTGTGAATAATTTTCCGACTAAAAAAGCCTGCCTTTAGGAGGAGGAGCCTCCAGTTCTTCTTCCAAGATGTGCTGGTCCCGGGGGTAAGGTACCTTGGGTGTAGCAGAGTCCACACGAAGAGGGGCGAGGTCCGAGGCAGAGAGCCGGACGGGGAACAGGAACGCTGGAACAAGAAGCTGTGCAGGGAGCAGGAACACCGGATGGTCGGGAACAGGAGGCCGAGCAGGGAACAGGAGTACCGGATAGTCAGGAACAGGAGGCCGAGCAGGGATCAGGAACACAGGAAGGTCCGAAGCCAACAACGACGTTGCTCCCGCAACCTGGGGCCGGGCTGACTGGGCTTTTATCCTCTTCTAAGGCCAGGGGCGGTCCCGGCCCCCAGGAGCCCCGCCTCCTCTGGCCTTAAGGCGAGCACTCCTCCTGGGGGCAACCAGTTCCCTTCGCCTCTCTGCCCTAAGCCTCTGCAGATCAGGAGAGGCCGAAGGGTTACTGGGCCCTGGAGGAGGCTCACCTGTGGCCACTGAGTCGTCAAGCCTCTCTGGGGCCAGAAGGGTTTCACCTGGGGCCAGCTCCTGATGCACCGCCACAGGTGCAGGTTCTTCAGCATCTAGGCCTTGCCCCAGTTCAGCCGGCCCTGGAGGCGGGGACCCTTGTGCAGGCTGGGATTCCTCTGTTTCATCCTCCGAATCGGAATCCCAGGCCATCACACAAGAGTTCTCCTTCCTCTTTTCCCTCTGAAGTACTTTGATCCCCCTGAGGTTGAAGAAAAACCTAGAGCCAATGCCACCTCTTGCTATATAATTTCCTGCCCCTCAGGTTGCCCTTGTGGCCATGTGAGCAAGATGGCCCCTCCTGCAGAGAGGATCACAAGAAGGTTAAAAATATAAGAGATTGTTTTGCTTGTGAAGTTGTTCTCTAAAAGGTCAAAAGTTTGAGAGGATGTTTTCCCCAAGGATGTTTTGCACAGGAGGGCCAAAAGATCATTCTAGGAACTGGGCAATTAAGGAGAAATAGAAACAACTAAGATTCTACTCTCCTTTCAGTTGGTTAAAGGTTGGGAAGGGAAGGGAACATATTGTATGTAAGCCAAAACAAAGTAGTTAGTAAGAAGGTTGTGGAGTCAGAAACTTGAAGAGCTGGAGTTGAACAGCTGCAGAAGGGAAAGTGGCTGGGAAACCTTAAGAGAAATGGGATTTTGGTAAATATCAAAGTGTATAGTTGGGCAAGAAGGCCTAGAGAAGACCACACAAAAACCTGAAAAGCTGAAGGATGCAAATCAATAAGAATTGGCTTGATTAGGGAAACAGTCTAAAACTGGCATGGCTGGGTACGTTTTGTTCTATTTAATTTTGTTTGCTTTTATGCATAACTATTCATATTCTAAAATTATTATTTTCTAAAGTCATTTGTGTGAAAACAATTTAACTTGCTACCTGATAAATCCTTAGGTAAAAGTATACTGTGGGGTTTTTTTGGGGGGGTGCTATGGGCCATACCACTCTATCCAGTATTGAGAATAGGTAGGGCCAGTTGAAATTCAGAAGGTTAAAGAGTTGCTTAATGGAGGCAATCAGAGAGTAGTAAAGATATCCACTTGGTGGCAAACAATGAAGTTAAGATGAATAAGTGCTTGGTTTGGCTAGTATGCTTGCTTCCTTCCTTTCCCACTCATGATATAGACTACAGCACACACCATCCCACCTACTCTGACTGGAAGCATCTTGAAAGTCTTAAGAAGGGTCTTTCTCCCAGCCCTTAACTGTCAATGCTGGAAGACTGAACTTGTGAATTCTGCATGGGACCCACCACTGAACAACAACTCTTCCCCAAGTTTGGAACCACAGCAGGTTTTTTGTCTTAGCAATTCTAGGGAAGCTTTAGATGCAATGCAAATCTCACATGGCATCCAGAAGAACCTAATCTAAATAAACCTATCTCCATCTTGAGACTATAAATGCAGATTCCATGATTGCAACATCAAGCCACTATTTTCCCTCCCCTCTTTCCTTCTCTTGTACTTTAATGCCCTGCCTGATGAAAAATTCTAGGGAACTCAAAAGCTTGCTTCCTATTTTGTGACATTTTGCTTGGCCTTGATAAAAGTATGGCTTGACTATGGATTTTGGATTGTTTTCGTTGGGATCAACAAGGCTTCCTTTGCTTTTTACGCACCTCCACCATGAAGTGCCTGGAATCCTTTCAAAGTGATGGTTGGGATGGGTTTTGTATTTTCCCATTTCCGACCATTTATAGGGATGCTCTGCTTATTGGACGGCTGAGGCGTGTGCACACGCATGAAGTGTTCTGTTTCAGAGCTGGCTTCAGCATTTACTTATTAGGTCAAGTCGTCTACGCTTTTGTTTTAAAATGTACTTTATTTTCCAATTTGCGAGGTGCCTGTAGGCGGATGGGGGAAGGCAAATGATAAATAAAAAGAGTGCTCACATTTCTTATCCTCTGGCAGGCAGAACGAACAACCGCAAAGTTTGATTCTCCAGAATGAGGTATATTAAACAACACTATGAATATGATATGTAGTGAATATCTGTGACAACAGCAAACCAATTCCGCTGCTGGAATATTCATGCAAATGGGAGCAATTTCGCTATGATTAAAAAGGCAATTAACTGAAAAAAATGCCAGCGATTGCAAAGGCAGCCTGTGTGTCAGGGAGGCCTCCACGCAATGCTGAACTGACATTTCGCTCACTTTCATATCCCATCAACAAGATATGCACAACGGCCTTGTGCGTACGAGACTGGCAATTACCCCGACCGGGGGCAGATGCCTGCTCCAAGATAAACGTAGCATAGCAAAAGCGACAGGCAGTGCTCAGAGAGTGGCGTGAATTTGCATGCCCACCCCAACCTTGCTGACCAAAATGCCCAATACAATAATCAGGCCTAAATTAGAGTGGTTGCTTACTCTCCAGGGTTGGCAAAGGGGAATAAAATCTCCCTGACACAATCTGCCTCACTTTGTTGCTCCAAATGTTATGCATAATAAGGAGAGGATTTTAAAGTCTGTGATGCCTCCCCAAGAGTTCTCTGCATTGGCCATGTTCAGGTGGAATCTGGGGGAAAGTCTGAAGCTCAGGGGATGTAGATGGTCTTTGCCTCCCTGTTGCCTCCAGGTGGGGATGGGAGAAACCTCTGTCTGAAACCTTGGAGAGTTGCTGCCAACTGCTGTAGACAACACTGAGCTAAATGGACCAATGTCAGGTTCAGTACAAAGCAGCTTCCAATGAAGAAATCCAAACCTATCCCTTTGGCACGCTAGTTATTATAACTGTCATTTTAATTACTATTTATTGGTTATATTTTCATTGGTTGTTATGCTGCTGCCACCCTGGGCACCTAGCAGGGAGAAAGGGCAGGATATAAATAAGCTGATAAACAAACCTGAATTCTGTACTTTAAAGCAAGGAGAATGTAGCTGGAGAGTGTGTGCATTTTAAAGAAAATTATTCCCTGCATAAAAGTAGCTGTATGTAAAACACTGACTGTCCCATCAGTGAGAAATGTTTAGCATAGGCCTCTCCCTGAAATCCTGCATTACTACAGGTAATGAATTCTTCTTTAAAAATTGCACATAGGGGAGCATTAAAATTTCTGACAACGTACCTGCAGTCTGACATTCAGGTATGCTACCGTTTATCACACTACTCTCCTTGTAGACATTTATTCTGTTTTCCTGATTTTGAACCCCTCAGCCTGGGAGCAGGCTTGCTCCTGCCCCAAGTCTTCATGGGCCTGCTCCTGCAAGCTCTCTCCTTGGAGGGGTTCATTCGGGCAAGGCCACCTACACTCCAGCCTCCAAAATGAAATAACCCACCGTTGGTATACAGATTCTTCTGTCTCGGCTATTTATCACCCTGGCCAGTAATTTGTCCTGGATCTCTAATTCCTTCCCTCTCCCTATTCTTTTGCACTCCTATCTAGGATCCGTTGCCTCCCAGCCGCCCCTCTGCAAAGGCCAGCGAGGAACAATGGGCAGAGCCTTCAGGTTGAGGAAGAGATCTGCGTTGAATATTAATGGATGAGGGATGAGCAGCACTCTGGACCTCTTCAATTAAGCTGCCATCTCCATCACCTTCAGCTGTCCTGGGAGCCTCGAAGAGCCATCAACATAAAAATAATTGTTCTGAGGTCATGCCAGGACATCTTTGGCCATTTGTTCCCTTGCCAGACCCTGTTCCCGATGCTTTTTTAATAGATAAAACCCACTGTGCCAAGGAAGAAAGCTGCCCACTGTCCAAGGTGCTGAGCATGTGAGTGAAGGCTAATTAGGTGTGGCTCATTAGCAGATATCAGGGGCTGGGCAACCTGCCCAATGCAACCCGGGCGATTCCCCCTCTGTGGCCTCGCAGCTCTGCTTTGGATGCCAAGACCAACACAATGCATTTTCCAGGGAGAATCATTACTGACATTAACAGCAAAGTGTGCAAGGCTTTTATTTCCATCCTTTACGCTGACTGCAGAGTATTTTGTGTGTAAAAGTAAACACAGCATTCTAAAGCCAGCTTTTTGCGGTATGCCTGGAACCTAATTCCAGGGCAAAAGGGGAAAAACAAATAAACATCTCAAGAAAGGTGGCAGATTTGACAAGAGGCTTCATTTAGTGAGGCCTTCGTTAGGGACACGTGCCTACTTGAAAACAAGCATTTTGTGACTCTCCTGAGCTCCATCTGTATCACTCTAATCAAGATGTAGCAAAGGTACACTGCTTGAAGTTTGTGTCAATGTAATATTTAATTTATTTATTTACACCATTTTTATCCCACTCTTCAGTCAAAAAGGACTCCCAGTGCAGCTTACAAATGTCAAAGATAAGGAAGTTCTTGCCCTCAGGCTTAGAATCGAAAAGACAGCACACAAAAGGAAAAAAAGATTGGGAGGGAGGAGGAAAAAGAACACTTAGGCACTATTTCTTATCTACAAAGTTCTTGTAATGGCTAGCTGAGATGAAAATACTTCAAGGACAAGACAACCCTTCATTCAGGGTTGAAGAGGCTGGTTCATAGTTCTCTTGTCTGGCAGGGGAGATGAGCTTTGCCAGGGCCCAGTAGGCAAATAGGTGGTCTAAGAAAGGCCAGCGGTCAGGTTCCAGGGCAGGCCAGATGACATGGTTAAAGAAGGGCTGGTGGTCAAGTTCTGGACCAGGGCAAACATGAGAGTCAGTGTGCCTTTTTAGTGAGATTAATTACTCAGACCTGGAACAACAGACCCCTACTTGTTCCTCAGCTAACCTAGTCCAGCTGGACAGATGAGTTGCAGTGCCTTCTCTTGCCATTAACAGGGGTGGCAGTGTAGTGCAGGAAAAAAATCAGCTCAGGGACTCTCTCAGTCTGAGAGCTGTCCTGGTGCAGCAGGGAGGCTGGTGTCTGGGCTATGCGACCAGAGTCCCTTGTTCAAAGGCCTTGGTACCCTACATTCTCCAAAGGTCCAGCGGCTCCATGCTTAGGGCCACATCTTGCCATTTCTCCTTATGTAGTGAAGTCCCAGACAATGGTCTGAAAGTAGCCAAGGCAGCCATAATACTAAAGCTAAGAACAGGACCGGCTCTGCCATGAGGTAGAGTGAGGAAGCAGATGTTGAGGGATGTGGGGAGTGGCAGTGAAGGGTTGGAAGACAAGGATGTGGATGCTCCATAGCCTGTCCTGTGTCCACTATGCTAGCTTGCGTTCTCAAGTCTGCTGGTGGATGCTAGCTTGTTGCTAGGGCTGAAATAAGATTTAAGTAACAGTCCAGTCGGCTTCTGTATAGGAAAAGTGTGTGTGCACAAGCCCTATCTTGTCCTTCACTTCAGGCATTAAAATGTCCTGGGTCTGCCCTGGCTGAGGAGGCCTCACACTGAAAGCTGCCTGGATGGAGGAGGGCAGAATATGATCTGCAGGTATCCACTGTTGTTCTGAGATGCACTGGCAGATGCTAGATTCAGGTTTCCATTTGAGATTCTGCATGCCGCGAGCCCGTGAGTCCGCAGTCACAAATGCTCTAAAGTCTAAAGCCTCAGATGAAACAGGCACGAAGGACAAGCAAACTAGATAGTGGAGGGTCAGGTTCAAAAGCGGTAGCAAGACTGATTAAAACACAGCATTATTAGTCTACTGCACAAAATAGGAACGCCAACAGAATTTCACGGGCGGGGTTAAAAGGTGAGCACTGTTAAAATAGTTGATATAGATTTTTCATCACAAGACCAATAATAAGAGACTCACCCATAATTCTGCAGGGCTTCATACATATACAGACAACAGCACACTCTTTCTACAACTGAGGGAAACACAGTCCTGCTTCTCCTCCATCTTGAATAGCCATCATACAAATACTTTGGCTGCACCTTTCTTTTCACCTCCATTTCCAAGAGCCCAACTACCAAAGCAGGGGTGCAAGAGCTTCCTTCCCTTCAACAACTTTGGTTCCTCTACAAATCTAACAAGTCTAGCCATTGGGGAAGTGCCCCACTCCCCTTTAAAGCAGAGACAAAAACAGCTCCTTCAGCCAAACCCCTAAACTAGGATGTCTCCACTCAGTCCTTTCTCTGGTAGAAAAATGAGGTGCTGGTAGTACTCGTGATAGAAGTGTTGTGGGTGCCAACACAAGATGTCTGCCATGAGCGGGGGAGGGGGAAGCAATGACAGTACTCCATACCAGTGACTACTCTCACAGAAAAAGCACTGCCTCCACCAAATACAAACTGGAAATCTGGACCCCCAAACACTGCCAATAAATCAAACTGGAGAGAATACGGTAGAATATTGGTAGATCTGCCCTTAGCATTGGAGATTAGACAGCTAAAGAGAACTAACTACAAACGTGCCTGCTACTTTCAGCATCACTGAGTAGACTGTGTAGAGCATCACAGTATCAGAATTGCATTCAGTGATGGGGAAAACTCTCATAGTCATGCTTGAAATACTGAACTGTTCCCTTCCCCTGAGGTCAGATAAATAGTTCTCTGTTTCAAGCACAATTCTGAACCAAAGCAGATCCTGTCACATAATGGTGTTAAGGACTGTGAATGGGTGCAACCCCTCCAGACCCAGCTCACCTAGCAACTTTCCTACTACTGGAAATAGAGCTGGGAATATTACATTTCTCAGTGCTCTGCCATAGCAGTATGCCAGGTGTCAGAAGAGACGAAAAGAGGAGAGACCTCTCCCTCTCATCTCACCACCACTGCTGGAATTGCATTTCCCAGTCCTCCTGGCATCTGGGTACATAGCCAGGTTCCAGGAAGATTTTGAGGATCTGTGTCAGAATGAGGCAAGGCAACAGAGACTTCTTGCATACCACCTCTAACTTTCCCAGGTGCTTCATACAAAGTGAAAAGTGGAGGTACATCTTTGGGGTGGGCAGCACTTTGCTGCTCCTTGCACTCTGGAAACTGCCTGATCTTTCCATCCCTTGGAGGTGGCCCTGCTCCCCAGAACCACCGGTGCCATCCTCACACTGAGTTATCTTGGATGCGAAGTCATTTTTAAGTAACTTTTTTTGGCTGTCATTGACGAGGCCACAGGAGACTTCCACATCTAAAGGACCGGTCATTTCCACAAACCAAAAAGTTTAAACCACCTGCAGAATGCTGATGCCTCCTTTCTATTCTTACTAATAAACAGGCTACATCAAGACTTCAAGTCCTTAGGTTTCAGGAGCTGCTGAATTCTGAGTGCTGCTGCTCCATGTGCTGAACCATTGAGCTGCTAGTGGTGGACTTCTTATTCATCCTGCCCACCTCCACCCATGCAGGCTGAACAAGGGACCTTTCTAGGCAGGAAGAATATAAAGGGTTTCCTTTTCCAGCTGGGCCTTGCTCAGGCACCAAGATCTACCTGAGCTCCGATGTGTCTTGTGCTTCTGGCCTTGCTCTTTGAGCCAGACTCCTGCCTTGTTCTCTAGTCCTGCCTTGTGGACTGCCGTCTTATCTGAATTGCTCATCAGTCTTCTGACTCCCGGTTTCTATAGCCTGACACATTCAAGTCTGTTGCCCAGAGCCCAGGCTTGATATCAGGTGGTCCCCTGACATGCTGAGCTTTGGAAGAGGTGAATATGTCTCCTGTTATCTCTTCTTGCCTAAGGCTGGTAGCCCTTTAGTGAGATGCCCCAAAGTAGACTGAGATTGGTCTACTCAGCTTCTTATTCCTTGTAGTCAATGAGTTCTCTCTGCCTGAGTTTCTTGGTCATCTTTTAGGAGGCTCCAACAGCTCTCCAAGCTCATCTTTTGCTGTTGCTCGAGGCTCAGATGTCCTCAGTGGCACTGAGTGCCTTCCACCACCTTTGGATGGTGGGCCCTTGCACCCCTATCTGGATAGGGATAGCCTAACTGCTATTGTCTATGCTCTGGTAACCTCTAGGTTAGATTACTTCAATGTGTTATACATAGGGCTATTCTGTTTTGTTTTTATTTTGTGGTTTTTATCTTGTATTTTTATGCTGTGAACCTCCCGAAGATCTACCTGGAAGTATAAAAACCAAACCAAACCAAACCCTTTAACAGGCCCTCTTAGTCTCCACAAGCTGAACTATTCTTGGCTGGCATCTTCAGGTGTTGTTTGGTGGTTTCCCAATAAGCAACTGAGATGCACCAAGGTGCTTGAGCTATCCTCTTAAGGGTCTCTCCCCAGTATAAGGTGCTCTTCTTTGGTGCATAAGCAGTATGCTTCCAAATACCAATATCTGGGGAGCATCGACAGGAGCTGCTTCTTGCATGTGTCTTTTGCTTCTGGCCTTCCTGACTGGCCACCGTGAGAAGGAATGATGATGGGCTAAATGGCCCTTTGGTTTGATCCAGTAAAGCCCCTTTTCTGTTCACTTTGTCAATATGGAGCTGCCAGTTCAAATACTGCAGTTGGTATCAGTTGGCACCAAGTGTTTTGTTAGGTGATTTGCACAGACATTTCCACATGCTTTTAATTTCTCTGTCCAACAAATGGCATGATCCCTTCACGGTGAATTTCTCAATGCAAAACTGAGCTTTGCTCTTGCAGCGACAGCAAACAGATGGGTGAGCTACTGCTACCCCAGAACACAAACTCAGTAAACCTTGCCTGAGAAGTGTTATCCAAACAATGACACCACCAATGGATGTGCGGGCGATCTGGCTGCGACATCTGTCACCCCATTGATTGCCAGGGTTGATTCGGGTGATCTGGCTGGCTAGGCGGGTGTCCCCTTCCTCCCTCACCACTCCATGTGCGTCCCTCCCGAAGCTGCGCGCTCGGTGGAAGAGGACGACCATCCCAGATAGAAGGAGTGTACTGTTCTTCGGTCAAACAATGACACCACTTGAAGGGGGTGAAGACCAAGCAGAAGGGATGACTCATTCAGCTGGTTTCTCCAAGGAAATGTAACTCCCTCCAGTGAGATTCTGGGTCTGAACTATTAGGAAGGTTTTGAGAAACTGCCCAACAATATCACTTAATCTGCAGAAGACACACCATAGTTTCTAGTTGCATGCATTTACACACACAGCACAATTACTATCTATTTATGAACAGGCAGTATCATCGCAGTTTTGATAGCCAACCACTGAGATGAGACTCACATTTTCTGGGTAGTGCTCAATGACCGCCTTCTAACTTGGCTACTGTTCCATCTGAAGAAAGGATGAAGGACTAGTGACCACATTTTTTTAAAAAGACTAATTCATAGAATCATAGAATTGTAGAGTTGGAAGGGATCCCAATGGTCGTCTAGTCCAACCCCTGGAATGGAGTAATCTCAGCAGGGGGAGGAGAGGCATGCAAGTCCCCTCCTGCCTACTTCCTTCCATGAGTGATTCTTAAAAGACTGAAGGCATAGTGAATCAGCCCACAAGCAGACTATCAAGTGCAGTTCACAAAGGGAGGGGGGACAACTTACATATCAAATGTAAGTTTACAATGACAAATTACTTGTCAAGGGACAAGTAAAACAGAATGCCTTTTTGTAGTATGGAGTAGTTTATATTTTTCCTGTTTATTAAGACTGATAGTATGACGGCACTTCTAGGCCAAAAATGCTACAATTATAATTAATGATTCAAGGGTCTGATCACTTATCATTGGTAAGAAATTTTTAAAAAGCCACCTGATATTTCAGAAGGTCTGGAATTCTATGCTACAGTCTTTCAAATTCACAACCACCCAACCCATATTATAACGCAATATACAAAAACGGGTATCTCAGTAAAATTCCTTCACTGAGCTTTACATAACTAACTTACTTTTTCAGAAAAGCAAGCCCAAGGTAAAAATGGATCTCCATTTGCAATAGGGTGGCCACTTCATAAACTCATGACCAACAGCCCTCAACAGCTTGGGCAGCTGGTAATCGGGATCAGTCAGCCCCATTTTCATAGCCACTATCCCACATGCCCAACATTGTGATGTTGCAATCAGATGCTAGGGACAGGCAAAGGCCTACACAATGACAGTATGTGGCAAGTGCAAAAGAGGCTGACTGAAGTGCAGTTTATAATTTATTTTTATTTTATTTTATAAAATTTATACACTGCTTGATGGGGGGGCGAGGAGAGAGAGAGAGAAAAATCAAAGTGATTTGTTGTTGTTGTTCCCCTTTCCCTTTACAAGAAACAGTAGGTCTATAAGCAATGTTACCAGCAGTGGTGAGAGTTACTGGTATTTGCAGGAGAGGAGTGGTTTGGGAGGGATGCGAACTTGTGGTCCTCCAGGTGCAGTTGGACTCCCAACTCTCATCAGCTCCAGTCAGTATGGCCAATGCTTAGGGATGATGGCAGATGAAGTCCAACATCACCTGCCGGGGCACCAGCTTCCCACCTCTGCCATGGTGGAAAGCAAGAGCTTGATACTAGTTTAGCTGTAGTTTGCCAGCTATTTAATCAGACAGAGGTAGGTGGAGAGTAGTCAACAGCCTCCAGGATGTGGCAGAGGCATTTATTCTTCTGCATCACTGTAGACAGGTGGCATGAGAGAAGGGACAAGTTTCACTACAAGATTCTGAACAAGTGCCCTGGTTCCACAATAGCACAACAAAGGCCTTATTGCATGCCTAAGTAGTTGCAGAACCATAGCAATGAGGAATCCCAGGCCAGCCGATCTGCTTGATTTGTGCCAAATTTCTTCCACTGGGGTGGGGAGATACAAACAGTTGCACACCAACACTTTACCAGCCTCTTCCCTGCCCTCTCTCCCTCCACCCACTCTATCTTGTCTTCTGGCTCCAGTATTCATAGGAGCATCTCTCTCCCTCCTGTGCAGCCACAGCTGCAGACGCAGCAATACCTGCCTGGAATGGAAAAGACGGACACTCTCAAGTCAGCCAGCCCCTGCCGCCGACATATCGCTTTTGCTTATCACAGCCTCATTATCGCAGGCGGTCTCACCCAAACACGGCCTCCCTCCTTCAGCTTGGCCAGTTTCCGCTCCTCCGGAAACGTGGGTTAGGACAAGATGCTATCGTCACGCCCGCCTTTGTGTTCCCCCTTGGAGCCCTGGGAAGGCTTTTTAAAAATAATTCTCCCAGCTGCGTCTCTGACCTTCCTCCAAAGAACAGCTAAAGACAAAGTCAGATGCATCCTTTGCCAAAGAGAGATGGGGAACGGCAGCTCCTGCTCCTTCCCATTTCACAGGCAGAGGAGGAACAGATGGAGACAAAACACAGGCCTGAAGTACAGTTAAAGAAAGGGATCAACATACCACGCTGGTGATGAATGGCTTCTAACAACAACAACAACTTATTTATATACAACAACAACAACAACAACAACAACAATTTATTTATTGGGTTTCCCCAGCCACTCTGGACAGCTCCCAACAAAATTAAAAGCACAGTAAAACATCAAACACTAAAAACTTCCCTAAACATGGCTGCCTTCAGATGTATTCTAAAAGTTAGACAGTTGTTTATTTCCTTGACATCTGATGGGAGGGCGTTCTACAGGGCGGGTGCCACTACCAAGAAGGCCCTCTGCCTGGTTGCATATCTAGTTATAATCAGCCCCATCCCTTCACCCCACCACCTTGAGGACTTCCTTTCAAATCACCCATCTCTTTCCAAACAGCCAAACTACCAGGACGTAAAAACCCCCACAGAAATTTAGGGAACTTCGTTACACCCAACAAATCTATCCTTATCTTCGCCTGAAGTTGGCTTAAGGGTGGTAATGCTCAGGCCCCACTGGGGGTAGGGCTGCCATAAGTCTAGTGGGAATCTCTGAAAGGTGGCGATCTTAGGCAAGTCACTCGAAAAATACATGTTTTTTGTAAAAAAAACAACAATAACTCAACAGCTTTTGATCATGCCTCCCGAGCTCTTGCCAGTGACCCTCCTTCACATCTTAGGTGTTTTTGCCTCTTTCAAATGCATCCTTGAACTCTGATAATGTTTCAAACTTGACTGGGCAGGTAATAGAGATGAGTGAGTGTGTTTGTTTGTATGAGTGTAGATACCAGACTACTGCACAAGAGCAACATTGGTTGCTCTGCCTGCTTTAGCTTTTGGTCCCACCCACCCATTAGCACACGGCCCTTGGAATGTTGCTCAGAAAGAAATATGGCCCTCAGGCTTAGAAAGGTTTCCTGCGCCTGGGCTGGCCAAAGCCCTGTGATAATTATAGCCCCATTTTGACTGTTGCCAAGAGATGGAGTCAGCTGGCAAGAGCTTTGGCATTTTAGATTAAATATCAGAGATCCTTGCTCGCAAACATTAAATTTCACAGAACACGTGAAAAGCCAGATATTGTAGCATTTGTGGCTTCCTGGCAAAATGTATTATCTGAAGGTTACATCTAGAGCCAGTTAATTTCTGCAGTTTCCTAAGAAACAAAATGGCACAGGACGGCTTGAGAATGGTAGGCAACTGAGAAGAGATTATACATTATACATTTTATTTTTGGTGTGTTTTTTTAAAAAAAATGTACTTAAGCAATAATAACTAGCACTCTTAGAAAATGAGTTAGGATAAAGATGGTGGGAACATAAGAAAACAAGAAGAGTCTTCTGTATCAGACCTATGGCCCATCTCAGGACCCAGTTACCTAAGGGACTGCCTTGCCCCAGATAACTTTGCCCAGAAACCGCACCCCTCAAATGGGACTCTGCTGGGATTATTGCACATCCTAAAGATATGCTTAGTACGTACAATAAACTGGGCTTTAAGTACTGTCGTTTCAGTCCTCTGGAATTACCACTTGAAATTAGACAGCCACCTAGTGTCGTGTTGTTTAGATGTCTACTGACACTTCTGCTTAAGAAGGCTTTCCTTGAGAAGTGACTCAGACTTTTTATAAAATATAAGTTCTACTTCTACAGAAACTGTATTTTTTATTTTATTTTTTTGGCATTTTATTTCATTTTTGTTCCACGGCTTCAGGCTGTGAAGCAGTTTACATTTGTAAATTTACATTTACATTTGTAGAATACATTGTAATTCCTGGTTTCAGGCAGGAAGTGTGGTGTGGTTTTTTTGGCCCTGCCTAGGGATGCTGGGGACTGAACCCAAGACTTTCTGCATGCAAAGATGATGTTCTCCCACTCAAGAGGAGCTGGTCTGTTTCTGCAGTGTTGTTACAACCTCTCTTGATTTAGCTTTCCTCATTTCTACGACCCCCATCTTCAGAGGTTGCTTTTTGCCTTTCTCATCCCCTGTGCGGACCTCACTCTCCACATGAGGGCCATGAAATCAGTGGGGATGGGTGGAGAACAGGGGGTATTGCTCCAGGCTTCACACACAAAAGGGGGCACACAGACACCGGCTAACAGAACAGACACCAAAGTACATTATATGCTGGGCAGAGTGAGAATCAAAAGAGAGGTGGTCAAATAAAGGTTTTGCTGTTTTAAAACAGTCAAATTCGCCCCTCTTTCCATTTATGAGTACTGTATATATGGTGGGAAAGACTCAACTATCATTGAATCTCCTCTTTTAGCACAAAGGGGGCACGAGCCCCCAAAGGCAGGTATTTCATCTCCTTTGTTTACAGCTACCTCTTGAGAAACTTAACGGATTGCATGCATTAAGCAGTCAGCAGCTAGAAAGTCGAGGAATCTCTCATCCCGGCCCCTGGCAGTGCCTTCGTCAGGGTTGGCATTCTGAGGAGATGCACAGTCTCTGCCACTTCTGTCTAGCTCTTTGAATGGGGATTTAAAGCCATCCGGTGACACCCTATGATTTAAAAGTTAATTAACAGAGTGATATAAAGTATAACAGCCTCAGGTGTTTATTTCCAACTAGCATATTTCTACATCGTTTGGAAGGGAAGAAGAAAGAAGGGCGGTCACAGGAGGGGAGGAAATCCAATATATATATTTTAAAAAAAGCGTTGTGAAGTGTCACATTAAGAAGTAATCATGCCTCTAAATCATTCTGGTTCTGAAACACTTCTAATAACTTCCCATTGTCTCTCTCCTCTCAGGCTCAGGCTCATTTCAACTGCTCTCCTCTCAGGGCTGGCAGGTTGTTGCTCTCAAGGAGCCCCAATAGAAATGGAGCCACATGGCAGCAGCAGGTGCAAGCAAAGGATGTGTGGATGCAGAACTTCAACAGGTGCTGCTACTTTTGAGACATTAATGACAATCTCCCCAGGAAAAAAAAAGAGCTATCGCGTCCCTCATTAGCACTCAGATGCCTCAGGATTTGCTGCAGGAGAAATGAACATGGGAAAAGCTCCCTGGGAGTTGCTGCTGGGATGTGAAATGAGGCAACAAACAAATTGGAGAAGGGAACACATAACACTAGTCGGGAGAGACTGAAGGTTAATAAGGGAGTGGCAGTAGAGCCTTGGCTGCTCTGAACTCAGCCAACCTCAGACACAAACACTTCTGGAGGTTGCTTTTGAGCCACTGGAGGTAGAAGGAATATGGAGAGAGAAGAACATGCCCAAACCCTAAACAGAGGACAAAGGTATTTAATCTTTTGATGAGTTGCTGCAACAATCCACTGTGGCAACTTGTTGAGGAAACATCTTCAAGGATGTGCACAACCTGGTGGTGACTCAGGGTTTGGTGTAGGAAGGCTGGGTTCAAATATCCTGGTAACAACACACATAACGTAACAAGCTAACTTCTATTTCAAACACAATTCAACATATAATATCTCACAAAGTATAATCCCATAGACCAATACAAACAGAACATATCAAGAGAAATTAAAAGTCCAATGGATGGGCAGGAGAGAAAGTCCATTCGGTTCCTAAATTGGCATATTGGCAATAACCACAATATGGTATGGGTTGAATATCTGTAACCTAAGGTTTAGTAGTGTTTTGCATGGGTTCAAATATCAGCTCAGCCATGAATTCACTTCATGGTTGACTTCAAAAACAGGAAGAATCTTCATCTTTAAAAATAGGAAGAATTGATTTCTAAAGAGTGCATGAGGCAAGAAAATGCTATTTAGATAGAAGTAGGCTAAACATTTAACAAATAATTTCTGAGGTGATCTAAAGGCCATACACAACTTTGCTTCTCTCTTATGACATGTGCACTCCAGTCCCTCAAAGGATGAGAGATCATACGACTCTGCCGCCTTCTTTATCCACACTGGTGACAGAGGATGGATCAGCTCTAGGGCCACAGCAGGAACTTGGAAGGCATCACATATAAGAAAGCCTTTCGGCATTCTAAGGAAAAGTCCATTTTTCTGTAATTCATCAGGTTAATAAATGACTCCATCTCTCCCCGCAGCCTCTCATATAACCAATTCTCATGCAGCGTGCTGAAGCTTCCTTTCACTATTAATATCACTCATTGAGAAATGTAATTACCAGCTCTATCACAAAGCGTCAGGCACATTTATCCACTCCATACCCTGGCAGACTCGAGACCACATCAGTCACCAGCAGGCTTGCGCTGACAATGTCATCCAGTGGAGAGATCCAGCTCAAAAGCTCCCCGGAAAACTTAAATCACTTTAAGAGAATGGCCAGCAGATCCCAGGCTTTCAGAGCCGATCAGCAAATCAATGAAGGGAGGAAGGGCACATCACTGAACCTAAACAATATGAAGTGGTGGTGAGCACCATCTCAGAAAAGAAGATTAAGGACCAGGGACCTGAGCTGTGAACAGCAGGATATGTTGCTTTCTTCAAGATCTTCAGAGCTGTTGTACTTTAGGGTGGAGGAAATCATCCACAACAGAGAACAGGTTTTGAGGGAGGCCATCACAGAAGATGCTCTTGGTGATGCTCTCCCATGGTGTGGCCATGCCTTCACTGGCACCAACTGACTGATGGGTGAGTAAATGGGACTGCTTCTCCTGATCATTTGTGACCACCCCCCACGGAAGGAGAGGGCTGGCAAGTGAGTGGGCAGCAGCAGTGAGACAAAGAATCAGCAATGGAGGACATCTTTGACTACACCCCCTGCTAGAGGTGCCCTACCACACCAAATGCTGACGCTAGCTCTAACAGAAAATCAAAGGCGACATGGTAGAGGTGTATAAAACTATGCATGGTATTGAGATAATGCATAAAAGTTCTCTCTCTCTCACGTATTTAATGCAGGTGAGACAAAGTTAATATTTTATGCTCACCATTATGCATAGAGAATAAAGCACCTGCCTTCCTAAATACACAAAGCCTCTCATTAAATTCTGTCAAGCTGTGAGATTAGAAAAGTCCAGTGGAAATTAACCCCATGACAGCGATCTTTCTCAGCCCTCCAGGAGGCCTATCTCCCCAGCTGTCAAAAGGTCTTACACTACATTCCTGGCAAACATGCTATGAGTTATGGCTGGACGAGGACACATGTCAGTCAAGACTCACCTGGGCTGGAGACACCCCCTCCCCCAGCAACTGATGCATCAAGTTGTCTGTGCCCCAGAGAGTAAGTTATTCAGTATTGGTTTGGAATGAGCACAGGATAAGTTAGGCCAATATTATTTATTATTATTAATTATTAAATTTGTATACTGCCCTTTACTGGATTTCTGGGCTGTACTGGTTTCTGAACACCCTCAAGAGCTGGCGAACCTCCCACAGTTACTACAATGGGTGGAAGAGCACATATATTGTCTACTTGGGGCACTGAATCAATATTCTACATCTGTACCTCAATCAAACCACAAAAGGTCACTTTGCACGTAACTTTTTCTTTTAAAAAACTGTGCATATATAATAGTGGCAACAAGCATATCTACCACACTGGGCACCCAAGACGAGGAACCAGGGTTAGCTGGGGTTCTTTGCTATGTGTACGACGAGTGGCACCCACACTTTTGCTGCTGAAAGTATGAACAGTCAAAACAATGGCCGACTTGCATCTCCCAGGCAAATCGCTCTAGCTTCTCTGTGGCCGCCCCCTCTCATGCTAGGTCTCACCTTTGCCATCTTCTGAACAAATCCTTTTGATGGGAATACATTTTATTGCCAGGATCTGTACAATGAGAAACATGGCTGGCAGCCCACTGACTATACTGGAATACAAACGAATGCATGTGGTAAACATAGCTCATGAAACCAGGCAGCTGGGTACACTTGCCCTGGGTCTCAGAGGGCTAAGCTGGCCGGGGGCCCCACCAGGGACTGGCTGCTTTTTTTGCTCGAGTTTATAACTTTATTCTAAGAAGACTCCTGCCGCGGGCCACAGACAAGCTCTGCATGAGTCTGTATGAAACTACTCATGCATTCAGATTGACATCTGCTCTACATCCTTCCCTCTCTCTATATCTATATGAGAGTTTAAAGTATAAGGAGAAACAAGCAGTTTTCAATTTACCTATAACTGCCACCCCCCAAAACTGGTTCATGTTAGCACTCTGTTGACTGAGATGCTAGTCTTCTTAACTGGGGGGGGGGGGGATTATCAGATTCTGAATTACACAAATAGTTCAGATAAAACTGAGGTCTATGTCCAAGAGGCAAAGAACACACATCCCCATAATCCTTAAAATCCACTCTTCTTCATAAAAGGTCTGCTCTTTCAATGTACCAAGGTTCATCTAAATCATTTTTTTAAAAGAAAAAACAACTCTCTCTCCCTCCTGCAGTTACATTGCACAAAGAACCAGGACCCTTTGAAAGCGGTATGCAGAAGGTTGAAGCACACAGAATAAAAAGGATCCAGTCTTGGGAACCAATTAGTGCTTTCCTAGGCCTAAATCAAACCAGCCGCCTGACTGCTCCAAGCTCAGTCAAAAGCACTATCCTGCTCAAAACCCATTTGCCCCAAATGTTCCTGTTCTATGTGCTTTGAGATAATGCAGGCTTGTAAACAAGCCCATAAAAATAAGCCTGCAAAAAATGTTATTAGCCTGCTGGGGGCTGACAGAGCTCTGTCCCTCCTGCAAGAAGCCCACTGCCATTTCTACACTGGGCATGGAGGAAGGGGCTTCCCTCTGCTGGGAGCAGAGGAGGGACAGGCAGAGCCTGCTAAACCTCTAGATGAACTAGGTGGTTGCCTTGGGCAGCAAAATTAGAAGGGTAGGAAAATTTGAAAGGTGGCAAAATTCATAGGCCCACAGACACTCCATGATGCTGCGAACAGTGCTATACAATTCTTATTGACCTGCTGGTGAGACAATGGTTTGTGGAAGACAATTGTTCGGAGCACATGCGCATCCAATTGGCTCAGCTGCTGCCCTGGCAAACCAGCATTTAAGCATTAGCTATCACAGAAGGTGGTTGTTCTGGATGCTTCTAAGCAGCTCATACATGTTTGGAGTCCTTGCTTTCTCTTCTTGTTGTGTCTGAGAATTTGTCATTATTGTTGTGTATTTTTTTGTATAGATGCTTTGGTAGATGTGGTTTTCTTTCGCAACTGTTGCCATCTCCTCCAGGAATTTGCGTGTTTTTGCATATACTCAAAGCTGGTTTGAGAGTTTACAGTTCTATAACCTTATATATAACCTTCTATAACAGTTCTACACTTCTATAACCTCTATAACCTTACGCCAGCTCTAGGGACAAAGTGCTCCTCTGCTAGTCTGCTCCCTTGTCTGCATGAAGCTCCATGTCACCTATAGCTACCATGGTGAAATACTGGCCTGATTGGCGCATCCTGCTGAGCTATGCCATAGCTAGGTGTGAACACATCAGCTTGCAGGCTCCTGGAGATTCTGTGGCTGCCTTGCTGCTTTATTACATTGCGCTAAATCATAGCTTGTGGCAGGGGTCTGCAACCTTTAAGACAAAAAAAGCCACTTGGACCCGTTTCCGAAGAAAAAAAAACTGGGAGCCGCAAAACTCGTCATTATAAAAATAACTTTTTTGTCACTTTTTTATTATTTCTTTGTTTGACCCCTCAGAATTACTCCTCCTCATAGAAATAAACGTTAAATTAACAAGTTACCTTTTTTTTTGTGTGTGTGTGTTCTTCACTCCCCTTCAAAACAGTGACCAGTGTACATGCCCCTTACAATGTAGCGGGCGGGCGGGAAGGTGACGTTGGGACGGTGCGTGACTAACGCACGCACCGCCCCCATGCAACGTCACAGCCAGTACAGCGCCCGTCACAGTGGGGAGTGTTGGTGCGCACAATGCGCCTCCTCCCCTCGCTAGTATCCGCCCCGGAGCCACGGCAAAGGTATAAAAGAGCCACATGCGGCTCCGGAGCCGCGGGTTGCAGACCCCTGGCTTAGCATATCATCTGAACCCAGTAGGCTTGTAGGTTAGCTTTCCCGGACAAACCACAAGCTGTAAACCACAGAACAAGCCTTGGCTACAGCTTGTGGTTTATCTGGAGAAAGCTAAATCAACAAGCCCAGAATCAGTCAAGACATAAAGCTATGGTTTTTTGTCAGTGTGGTGCAGGAGCAAAACAATAGGGGATGAATGATGGGCAACTATCTCCTCTTTGGGAGCCCAATCAATTTGCAAAGCAATGGTTTGGTTTGTGGTGCCCAAACTTTTTTCAAAGAGGGCCAGATTTGATGAAGTGAACATGTTTGAGGGCTTGCTTTTTTTTTTTTAGGATTTTTTACCCGAGGACATATACTGCCATGGGGGCCAGATTAAATCGACTGGTAGACCAGATTAGGCCCCCAAAACGGACTTCGGACATGCCTGGGTGTGACGTGTGGACTAGTTCTAGAAGGCTTCAATAATGCTCCCAACTTCCATTCAATAGTCTATCCCTACTTTAAAACGCCATCCTCTTGTCAGGATTCTCAGCCGCAGTCAGAGGTAACTGGCCTCACTCCAGGCATTCGGCTTGAGATCCTTGTTGACCTTCCCGTCTGCGTCTCCTGGCAGGATACAGGCAAGGTCACAAATTGGCGATCCTCCTCAAACGTGAGAAGAACACACCCTCCTCCCTGCTTCCCCCAGGGAGGGGAAAGAGTCAGACAGAAATCTATATACATCGCTTTATTTCTGTCATTCCAGCAGTACAGAGAAACGTGTCTGCACTCTCCAGACTCCAGCAGTAGAGTCAGAAAACTCCACCCCTGTACTTCCAGTACAGGTCAGATGACACTCTGAGCTAACATCCGGTGCTCAGTGCTGTGAATAGACTGCCCCTTTTTTCCAATAGTACAGTCCCACACATCAACATCCTGTTTTGCATTCCAGACACCTGCAGCTGGCTTTCGCATTGCTGCTTTTTCCTGACACCTCTCCCATATAATTTTTCTTCTCTATGTCTTGTAACACATTTTCAGTAAATGACACGGTCTCTCTTGAAAAAAGGGCAGCTCCCAGGTGAGAGTAGAGAGAGTTCACCTTTTTTCTGTGTGGGGCAAGTAGAGATTTAGCTGTGAAAGAGGACTTTGTATTCTCCTCATTCTTTTTTCTTGCCTTTTTTTTTTAAAAAAGTTTTCTTTTGTTTGTAATATCTTATGAAAAGGCTTAATAAAATCTTTTCTAAAAGCAGTTCATATCTTCCAACAGCTTACATTACTTTCTGTTTCACAATAACCCCAGCCTCCTATGCACCCCTCCCCCAAACCCTGGAAAATATTGTTCATTCAACCAAGTAACTCTTTCCCAATTTTCTAGGAAATGAGAGTTGCCCTTCAGGTGCTAAACTGCAGTATCCTCCACAGAAATAAGCATTTTTTTAAATAAAACAAATGACTTTTAATTATATCCTTTCCCTTTATCACTTCTACTAATATAAATTCTGTTTTATGCTTTGGGAGAACATTCAAGGAGAATTACATTATATTCCTACATCATTTTCATGCTTCCCCCCTCCCCAAAACGTCTTCCTGATACTGGCTAAATGTTGCTTCCATGCCGAATGAGATGCTCTCCATAAAACAGGATGAATTAGAAGAGAGAAACATGACAAACCTCTTTCTTAGCCATTCTACTATTACCCAGAAAAATGAAGAGTACAATAAAGTTGAAAGAAACAGCTGTATTTTCAAGCAAATGCCCACCAGTAACTATAGGTGACATTGTCAACAATGATTCGCTTGCATCTCCCTCTGATTTCAAATTCATTCAATAATGCCATTTACTGCTCCAAATTGAGGTCATTCTAAGCAGCACGGTGCAAGTCATTACTCAGTACAATCCTGAAGATGTGGCAGGACAAAAAGGTAGCACTCACAGGAAGGTAAAACAGTTCTGAAAATCACACAAAGCCAAGGGAGTCCCAAAACGATCCAGGATTTCATTTGACATCTCAAATAATCAGTTCCTTGAATGCATTATGAATGCTGTAAACATAGCCAAATGAGTTACTGAAGATACATTATTAATACCAACATATTATTGATGACCTTATGCATTCATGAATAACGGAGCCACAACAGTGGCTTGGGAAGGGCAATGGAAAATAAAGCATTGGTAAATAATGTAGAGCATGGGCTGCTGCAGTTCAGATGACAGCGGTGCAACCTCATACTTATTATATCATGTGCATGTTGACTTTTTTACTCTTTTCAGGATAACAGCAGAGGCATCAGAGAGAAAAGAATGTCTACTGCTCCTTTGTGATGGATCAAAATAGACAGGCAGCTCTTGCAAGGGTCTGTGTGGAGGCTTCCAGATCGGTTCAGTATTACAGTAATTTCCACCAATAGTCTATTACTGTTCATTGTTCTCACCCTTAAACCTTTCTGCTTCTTACCCTCTCAACCTGAAACACACTGAGCTTCCGAGATTGGTACAATAGCCTCAGGTGACTGCCATAAATGCTACTCACAGACAATGTGCTTTGGCAAAACTGCTCTAAAATGCCCTGGAATCTTGCATGGCTTGTGAAGAAGGAAGAACCAGTCTTGTGCTCTCTTTCTGTGGTGTGCATCTACACAAATCTGAGCTTTGGTTCCATCTGTTGGGGATAATTTGTTAATTATTCAATAGATAATTTATCATCTCCGCCTGCTTGATCTGTGCTTATTACCTGCTGTCTACAGCAGAGAGAGCACTGTGTGAATAAAGATAGGATTAATTAATAAAGAAATGTTCTGAAGAATGCTAACAGAGAGCAACTGCTTGCAGTCTAAGCTCTGTATTGAACAAACAACACGGAAAGAACCATTAGGGCAAATTCTCACTCAACCAATTCACAGTTATTTTCTGCTGGTTCGGAAAGAAGAGAGTGATAATTAGTGAAGTGCTATCTCATCCCATCAGAAAGTGTAATTAGCTCAAGTTACAAATTTCATGTCAAAAGTTCAGACAATACTTCAAGATCTTGTAAGTATATATGGGAATACATAACCACTATTTCCCCTCTCCTGATTGGCGGTCTGCACAAACCCTCTCTGTTTACAGTCCATTTGACATAGAGCATCTGGAACAAGATGAAGCAGCCTTGGATGCAAGCCCAAAGGGTCAAGTGGCCAGCAGCAAGGTGCAGGAGGATGCCTAGCAGGACTACCTGAGACCCTCAAGAGAAGTGGCCAAAGTCAACTGAAGACCAAACAATGAGTCAGAAATAAATGTTGAACTAGAACAAAAGACAAAAATCTGTTTCTATATGCCACAACGGCCGCTAGAACTATGCTAGCCCAAAGTTGGGAAATGGAGTCAATACCTACTATAAATGACTGGCAGATCAAGATGATAAATTATGCTGAACTAGCTAGAATAACAGGAAGATTAAGAGACCAGGATGATCAGAAGTTTCATGAAAATTGGAACAAATATCTGACATATATAAGAGACAAGTGTAGAACTTTGATGACTCTGGCAGGGTTAGAATAACTCTAACAGTGTTTGGCTAATATGTAAAGGAGATAAAACACGTGACTTTAGAACCTATCTGATACTTACCAACGAAGTGAAGGGAAGTCCGAGGCTCAGCGGAGCCCAAAATAATTGTGTAATATATATATGACTCTTGTAACGGCTATGTTATATGAAACTTATGTAATCTAGATTGTATATATGTATAATCAATGAAAAACCAATAAAAATTTATCTGCAAAATTTAAAAAATAAAAAAGTTGAACAAAGATGTGTATTAAATCAACATGACTTGTTTCTTCAAATGTGGTTGCTGAAAGATTTCAGATCCAAATATTAAAACTGATTATAGTTTGTCAAAGAATAACTAAAAGATTGTGGCAAAAATGGTTCCACGTGCATCTGCACTGAAAACAGGGCATTTACGCTTCCTTTGTGAGCAAACGAGTATGACAATAAGCATCGGAGCAACAGGGCACATCCCATTTCACTGCTCAAAGCAAAATTTGAAGTGCTGCCCTGAATTGCTGCCACCGCCACCAACCTGCTCCTGCTGCCGCTGCAGACCCTGCCACGTCTGCCAGTAGTGGAGAAGTGGCATTGACATTGGTGCCGATTTGGGGCACAATTTCACCGATTTTGGGTGAGATGGAAGTGATCTTGCCTGAAATTGGCACCAATGGTGGTAGTGCTTCTCTGTCACTGGTAGAAGCAATGGGGCATGTGGGACGTCGCCTTGGGAGCTTCTGTCACCTGAGACAGTGGCCTCATCCAGCCTAATGGCTGGGCTGGCTCTGTTGAGCAGGAGCAAAGATGGCAGCATTTGGGGGTGTTTTCATGCAAAGTGTGCATGTACAGAAACCAGAAAATAACTTGTAATTAAGCACAGTTTGAATTAGAATAATATTAAAGTTCATTGAGATAAAGCATGGGGCATAGTATATATTGGGGCATTTACAAACTTAACAAAGTTCAAGTTTGGGCAGCATCACTAGTCATAATCTTCCAGTCATAATCTTAGCGTTACGAGAGTAGGAATGGACAACTTTCCCAGGGGTGGGTGGAAGAAAAGTGGGGGTTAGAGAAAAGTACAAGGATCATAAACTTCTTTCATATATAAACCAAGTTCTTACTTGGATTATATGCCTTTTATTGCCCATCCTGGTGTGCCTTGGGTGAGAGGGAGGTGAGCAGGGAGAGTCCTGAAACTCGGGGTTCATAGTACATTTAACAGCAAAGCAAAATTTCACATTGTGTATGAATTGGGTTGATGACTGTCACGGCTAAAAATTGGCCGCTGTTTCTTTAATGCTAAAAGAACTAAGTCAGCATGAGTCAGCGGCCTACAATGGCTCATGCAACCTTTCACCAAATTGTATCTGTATATATAGAGTGGTCAATGTTAGTGTTGGGTGTGGGTTGGTTGGTTGGTTAGAGAAAACTGGTAGTGTTGATGTGTGTACAGTTGGTCATTCATTCTGCAAATAAAGACTTTTAAGAATAAAAGCAGAAAATACTCTGCAAGGACACTCTTCTCGTGGACTCTTTTATGCCGACAAGGGTCTGAGGACCAGGCTGAGGAGCCAAAGGAAGTCAGGACCTTTGCTTTTCCCAATCATTGACAATGACTGCCTACAACTATATAGGAAAGCCCAGGCATAAGAAAATAAGTAACTTGAACAGAACATAGCGTTTCTGAATCTAAATCAACAGGTCAAATGAAAGGGGTGGGGTTATATAATAGGGAGAGAAGAAAGGTTAGGTGCCCACAGTGGGATGGTTGAAAACCAAGACATGTGGGCTTGTTCTGACAAGACTGGTTTCAGATGTTATGCCTGACTGCTGAGGTCTGTTTATTTTTCTTTTTTAAAGCCTCCATATGCTTCTGTGGGTGAGAGCAACACTCTGTCACCTCAGCAAGCTCATGATCAATTTAACAACCATTTTGCACAAACAAAAGTTTTCTTGCTGAATTAATTATGCCAGAGTAAACAAAAACTTTTAAAAAAATGCATGTTTCTGTGTGATTGCTCTTTTTAATTGGTTGGTTTAACATCTGATATTTGATTTAATTTTCATCTTGATTTTCCTCACCAGAGATCTGGGTTGACAGACACACAAGTCATTACTGGAGCTCTGCTAATCATCAAACTGGCTTTGTCCCAGGGCAACAGTTAACCATTCCACTTCTGTCTCTTTTGGTTTGCACGCTGTCGCTTTTAGTGCTGCAAAGTTACTGCCACAGTTAACAGATTGTGCGGAAAAGCAGCATGATGGAGGATTCAAATTCTGCCTCCTGTAGCCGTGAACAACATAGAGTCTCTTCTCCTGCCTGCACTGCCTGAGATGAAGTGATGTCTGGGGAAAAGTGGAGTTGGGGTGAACAGAGAGAATTTTTTCTCTGTCTCTCTTAAAACAAGAATTATGGGGCATCAAATGATCTTGACAGGAAGTAGAACCAGGGCAGGAGAAAGGACATCTTCACATGGTGCAGAATTAACATATGGAATTTGTAGCCACAAAATGCATTGATGGACACTGGTTTGAACATCTTTAAAAGGGGATCACAGAAATGGGGGGGGGGGCTAGAGGGAATATTCGCATTTGC
Organism: Podarcis liolepis; assembly: GCF_965112155.1. Classification (NCBI taxonomy): domain Eukaryota; kingdom Metazoa; phylum Chordata; class Lepidosauria; order Squamata; family Lacertidae; genus Podarcis; species Podarcis liolepis. The sequence goes on along the minus strand of NC_139569.1, from coordinate 5,046,636 downwards.
CTCCGAATACCAGTTGCTGATCAGTAAACTGGGAATACCTGCTGCCTCTGTGCTTTCCTTGTGGGCTTTCTATGGGCGTCTCAGTGGCTTCTGTGGGAAAGAGACCCTTCTGATTATCTAAATGCAGAAAGAAAACAGGCACACCCTTTCACCATCTCATTCCTAGCCAAAGGTTGACTTCCTCTTGTTCAGTCACAGAAAAGACGCCTTGCTGGATTAGACATGCATTCTGCAGCCAAACAAATGCTGCCGCAAAACTCACGTGATGGTGGTAGCCATCCCCTGTCTCTCCTCATACCCCAGCCCTGCTGACCGAGAAACCTGCTGCCTCCACATATGGAAGTCAGTTGCATTTAGCTGTCAGGGCAACAGACCTCCCCTTCACGAATAAGCCCATGAAGCAAGAGACCCCAGACCACCTCTTAGGCTAATAAACCTCAGCGATGCTCTATTTCCCTGCCCCACACAGCCTACACCACAAATACTAGCTGCTGGGTTTCTCTGTTTGCAGCAATGAGATTGCTGGGAGGGGAGCAACTGCAATCACACCACCTGCCTTTAAGCCGTGCCTGAAAGGACTTTGATTCACACAAGGGAAAGGGGGGGGGGGAAGGAAAAGCTGGAACTGAGAGCATCTTTGATTCCCAGCTCACCTCTACATGGCTCCATCACAGCAGAAGCCTCTTCCTTCCTTCCAGCAACCAACATTAACTCCTCACTAGGCATTAGCAGGCCTCGTTTGCCATTAATCACCTCTCTTCATTCACTGGACCAGAGCGCAGTTGCAGGCATATCTTGATTTGTTCTAAATTGACTGGTAATGGTCACCCCAGACATCAGAAATTATTTTAATTAACTCTTCTGTCAGCATTGAACAGTTGTGCATTGGTTATGACAGCACAGGAGAAGGAAAGAGAGGGATCTCAGGGCCTGGGGTGCGGGGGGGGGGAGAAACCCAAACAGCCGTCCATAGCAGCCTCTCAGTTCAAACCAGAAAAGAACAGGGCAATTAAAAATAAACCCACTGTCAGAAGACAGGATTTCTGGAGTAAGCAGACCAGGAGCCAACTTTAGGGCAACAACACCAGGACAGAAACAAGGCAGCGAGACACAAACGGTTGGACAAGGCTCTTGGCAGATGATTCTTTCTCTCTCTGTAATGTTAATCTGTTTGTGAGAGGGACGCAGAACTGGGAGGGAAAGCAGAGGTCACCTTGGTGTAAATAAAGGGAAGAGAGATGCTGGCAGAGACAGCAGGCTGGGCTCCTTTGAACATTCTGCTCCCTCCTTCCCTGCTCTTTTCTTCCAGAAGCCCTCGCTTAGTACACTGTAAACAATAAACTGACACTTAGCTCAACAGGACATAATATTGCTGAGGAGGTGGGAACTTTAGACAGCAACTAGTTTGGACTCCTACAAAAAAAAGGGAGAGCTCTTCCTGTAGCTTCTGAAGCTCTCTCCTCAACTGGTGGTGGTGATGATTGATGGAAATGGACTGTAAATAAAGGGCGGGGGGGGGGGACAGCCATTATGGTTAAATCGTTGATCTCCACAAGGCAGTCAGGCCTACAGCCATGAGTGTTAGGGTCAATCTTTTCAACTTGAGAAGTCTGGTGTTGTTCCTGCACTGGATATGCACAGTAGCACAACTGCATTGCCTCAAAGGGGCTAGATGGAGCAGAAAAAAGCAGCCCACACCTTTGTAGGTGATTGACTCTGGACTATAGTCTCTGCTTACCTTCCAGTTTCTACTCTGGAGCAACATTAGGCAATGTGGAGAAAATAGCACTGTGTCCTTAAAGCCAGCAACAACAATATTAAGAATAACCAGATTTCCACTGAAGCAGGGTTTGCTAACCAGCTTCAAATCCTGGCTGAATGGGAAAGCACAGTCAATGCCAGTGCTGATGCAACGCTTAACCATGGTTAAAGGCAGGCAGGGGGAAGGGAGCTCAAAAGGAAATAATCTGAGCTCACAAGATACTTTCAATAGTGCCAAGATGCTGAGCAGAGATCCACACAGCCCCTACAGAAAGGAGCTGATCGCTAAAAGGATGCTGTGTCTCCCTAGTCTGAGTTCAGGCGAAAGCAGCATCGGGAATAGAAGCAAGTCAGTTTCTAAGAGCTAGCTCCCTGTTACCAGCTCAATACTCTGGACATAAATTTTCTTCTATTAATGGCCCACCCTGGTCCCATTGCCTGCCATTCCATCGCTGAGGACTTTCCAATGGCCCCCGGTTGGAGTTTTAATCTCCGTAAAAAGCAGGAGGCGGCTTTCCAAACGACCGTTGTTTACTGCTATCAGTCTGTCACTGGCATCACCTGCCAAAGGAGGTTAAGGAGAAGGAATAAGCTATTGCTTCCAATATCAAACTTGCAGACTAATGACTAGAACCAATGCTCATCCTGAGTACCAAACTGGCTGAAGGTTTTGACTCCACCCTAGCCAAAAAGACTCATATGCTTATGTGACGAAGTCCAGCCTTGTCATCAGCTACTGCCAATCTGTTTTTTTGATTCATTCCTGAAAGGAAAGAAACTCAGACCAAGTCTACCTTATTTCCTCAATGTCAGTCTCAAAATAAATAGCATGCCTTCAGAGATCAGCTGTAATTTGGGCTGACCAAAGCGGAATCAATTCATAGTAGGAGTGTATGATTAATGCACATCTATCCATACATTTCTTAAAGGCCAAAGCAGGAAACAGACATTGCTCCAGAAGCTAGGTAGTATCATAAGTAGCCTGGGCTCAGGAGGGAATATGTCTGGGATGTGCTCTGAAGATGCAGGCACTGAGAGGAAGGAAAAGGCTCAATTGCTAAACCAGTATTCAAATTAGAGAGGGAACACTGGTTTAGCAATTTATCTTTTGTGATGCTCCCCAACTACTGTTTTTAGGAGACTAAGTGGGCCCCATGATTTGCTAAAAGTAAAAGGAGTCAGGGCTAGGGATTGTGAATGTCACTAAGGGCCTCACTACTTCCCCACTTCTGTAATTTGAGTGTCATGCCAAGGCTTCCCAAGAATTCCCTACTTGAGAGCCCTCTTCAGGCATTAAAGGTAAAGGACCCCTGACAGTTAAGTCCAGTTGCAGACGACTCTGGGGTTGCGGCGCACATCTCGCTTTACAGGCCGAGGGAGCCGGCGTTTGTCCGCAAACAGCTTTTCCGGGTCATGTGGCCAGCAGGACTAAGCCGCTTCTGGCACAACGGAACACTGAAACCAGAGCAGCGCATGGAAATGCAGTTTACCTTCCTATGTATCTACTTGCATTATTCAGGCATTAAAAGGTAAAGGGACCCCTAGCACCACGTGGGGGACAGTCGGGATGGGGGCACTAAGCTCCTCCCCATCGCCTTCCACGGGTTGCATGGTGAACCTCTGCAGCTATGAGCCTCCTGTACTCATAAATGATCCCCATGAGATCAGCTGCTTTTTGGCAGCACTACCTGATGAGAGAAGATGGGAGCTGTGTGCCTCCACCTTTAGACTTGCTCCCCTGCTGGAACTGCACAGGCCTTTGGGCTCTTTGTGTGCTTTCTGCATCCATGCAGGCTTCCCATGGGAGTGTGAACTCGGGACGATACACAAGACTCCCTGTTGAGGAAGTTCAATGTGAACACGCAAAGCACCAGAGGGGTTGTACAGCTCTGGGCAGTGTGTGTGTGTGGATGGGGGGTAAGGTGGGGTTGGGGTACAGCCCCACTCTACCCTTGTTCTCTCTTTATGCGGCAATGCCTGAAGGGGCCGTGCAGGATGAAATTGTACCCAAATGGCCAAAAGGATAAAAAGCAGCTTCAGAAAAGGCTGAGTGAAAGTGGCTATGTCACGCAACTTGTGGATGGTGATGCAGCTTCAGAAAATAGAAATGTGGGCACTTTGCCACCACAGCCATAAGCCCCGCTCCCCCCATATGTCTCCTGGGGTCTCTGCTCTAGCTGTTCAACAATGCTGCTTCCATTTGATCTCTGTGAGAGAAACACTGGAGTAAATTTCCTGAGCTGCTTGAAGTGGTGCTGCCTCTGTATACGAATTCAGGCAACACAGCGGGTGTTTGATCAAGTGCCACTTAGAAAATCAGCACCTATGACTCTTACTCAAGCAACTTCTGAATAAGAAGTCCCTCTGTTTCAGGTGCTCACATCCCATAGCCTGCTTATTCTCTTGTCTTTGGGGATTGGAGAGGGACGCACACACACAGCCTGAACAAAACCCTGTGTCTGAGTTAGAGGAATTAAATTCTCCAGGATGGCCACAAGCACTGTCTGGAAAGTTGCTGTGGATTTGAACAACAGCTCCAGAGACGTGACGGCTCCATATGAGATGCAGAGCATTTCTATTTTGGCCTCTCAGTGCCAGCCACCTGCAGCTCCAATTGGTTTTTTAGCCTGGGGTTTTAGGTCTGCTTGTTAAAAACAATTTGGCAGCAGTAGTGGGGGAGAAAATTGTGCAGTTGTTGAAGGCCTAGCTGACAGCAAGCGTAGAGCTCACAGCCTAGTCAGAGCAGGTCCAACATGCCTCTGAAAATGAGATGGGGGGTGGGAGCTGTTAAAGGTACAGACTGGTGTACAAAACGGAGAGGACTGCGGGCTGGAGATGACCCAGGGACCTGTGGGTGCTGCACTTGCTATGGCAATCTGCTCTTTGCCATGTTAATCCATTCCTCCTTGCTTCTGTCCTGTCAGCCCTTCCCTTGAGGCCTGGCAGCTGGCACCACATCCACATCCCTGCGTGCTTTTCGGGAACAGAGCCAGGAGCCATCAAGTCGTTTTTGCGGCTGGTGAAAGGATGATCCGTGGCATTGCCATCTCTGGCCCTGCTGCTGTCTGGAGCACCGGGTGCCCTCAGGTACGCAACCTCAAGCTTGTCCTCTCTCCTTGTCTCTGTGAGGCATGGAATGAGCTCTCAGGAGGTGCAGAGAGCTTCACAGGCACGAGCAGGAGTGTGACTGCAGCTGGGAAAGGGGGTCCTTCAATCATGATAAATTAATTTGCAGGAGAAGCCACCTATTAGCAAACAGTGACACATTTGGGCCTTGCAGCGACTGTGCCCACCTGTATACCTGGGCTTTAGTGATTTTTCATAAGGCGCTCTCTCTTACTAGCTTTTGAAGTCTCATGTCCTATTAGGCAGTCTCCTACTACTTTCCCTAACGGCATCAGATATGAAAACCATCCAACTGCAGTTTCCACACATTAAATCTTCCCTGATGCTGAGTCTGTGAGCTGACTTTAAAATAACCAAGTCAAATCTTATTTTTCGCCTGTATCAGAAAACACAGCCCTCTCCTGCTGGGTCCTTGAATGCTGCTCCGAACTGACCAGTCTGTAGAGATGGGCTGGCCAAACTAAACACAGGGGCTCTTAGGGAATTCCAACAGCCGGGTGGAAAGGGGGAAACTGGTTACATCCAAACAGCTTTCTAGTTTCACCGGAGAAGCTACATTTGTTTTCACATTTAGGACTGGTTTACAGTCAGCTTTTGAATTATGGTGCTGGAGGAGACTCTTGAGAGTCCCATGGACTGCAAGAAGATCAAACCTATCCATTCTGAAGGAAATCAGCCCTGAGTGCTCACTGGAAGGACAGATCCTGAAGCTGAGGCTCCAATACTTTGGCCACCTCATGAGAAGAGAAGACTCCCTAGAAAAGACCCTGATGTTGGGAAAGATGGAGGGCACAAGGAGAAGGGGACAACAGAGGACGAGATGGTTGGACAGTGTTCTCGAAGCTACAAACATGAGTTTGACCAAACGGCGGGAGGCAGTGGAAGACAGGAGTGCCTGGCATGCTCTGGTCCATGGGGTCATGAAGAGTCAGACACGACTAAACTACTAAACAACAACGAAAGAAGGATGGTAGCTCTGTGGGATAGCAGATGCTTCTCATGCAGGTGGTCAGTCCCTGGCATCTCCAAGTAAGGTTGAGAATGCCCCCTGCCTGAAATCCTGCTGCCATTCAGTGACAACAACATGGAGACTGATGGAGCAAAGGTCAGACTCAATAGAAGGCAGTTCCCTATGTTCCTACTGTGAGGTTAGTTGTATTGATGACTGCTGCAAAGCCCCGTTTGCTGTCCCTGTAAGGAAATATATCCAAACTGAAGCAATACTATTCCAGACAGACTTCAGCCCAAACATGGAGACTTACAAAGGAATGACATTAATCCAAAGAAGGCGAAGAACAGCATACAGGCTGCAACTCCGTGCCTGCACTCTACCCTTTGAGAGAGTCACATGTCTGAAGAGGTATTTTGCATCTTTCAAGGCTTGGAGGCAAAGGTTTCCTAGAAGCAAACAAAATCCCTGCACCTTGCAAAACAAAAACGGGAAACATGGCAGGTTTGGAGAAAATGAGGAGTCTCAAGAGAAGGCATTTTATGCCTGGGTGCAGAGATGGTGTTTAACAGTCAGACAGTACACATTTCCCTCCTGGCATCTGACACTTACAAGCAAAGCCATATGGTTAACCTTGTGATGAAACCACACCCCATAGTTTTCACCCAGGTAATAGCAGGCAGCAATGCTACCTGCCTTTTGGAGAAGAGTGTGCTCGCCCAACCCAATATTTACCTAATCTAAGGTCAGCGCCATTAGACGGCATCTCATTTGCATCATTAAGAGTCTCTCCCTGGCAGCTAAATGCTTGCTTTGGAATCGGAATGACTGTAATTAAAGTTACATTGTATTTGGATCGGTGCCAATCACACTGGAGCTCCAGCACGACCCATCTCGTTCCCGGCACCAAGCACCCCGGTGTCCCACTCCATTAACTCTGGGGAATTAGCTGTCATTAACGAAGAGATGCACACTCCTTCGTGTTGTCAAACCGCAATCAAGCAGGTCGCAGGTGAAGAATAAATACTTCCAGAACAAGCCCAATTACACCATTTACATTTCATTACCAAACCTGTTTAAAATCCACTGATGGGCTCCCAAGTTCTTCTGCCTAACAAACAGCACTTCAGAGGAATTAATAGTCCTTGCGGAAGAAGCTAATGGCACCCTCCCACCCTGACTGCATTTGCAATATGGATCTTCAAAGTTGTTGCCCCTCCCCACCCCTTTTAAACTTTCGAGAAAGCATGTGTCTCAAGACTGCTTAATTACCAGAGTTGGAAAGTTAATGCATCTCGGCTGTCGGAGACCAGCTCAGGCGAAGGCGGTGGCCTGGGAGGGGATTATATGCGCTAGCTCACACAGGCGCCTCAAGATGGCCACCGAATAGCAATTAAAGGCAACGCAGAAGCTTCGGTGGAGGCTTTGCCATAGCAACACAGCCTAGCCGGACCAGTTCCCCAAAGAGACACTCCCCTCGTAGAGACCACAGCAGCGGAACGAGGACAATGACAGCTTTGGCCATGCCAATCTCCATTTCAGATAAGGGCGAAAAAAGAAAGCCGAGTGACAGTTTTACCAATGGGATGTTGTTGGTTTTTTTAAAAAAATTCTCACATTTGGGATCCAAACTATGCCGTCTATGCTGAGGAGAGTGAACAGTGTGGGAGAAAACCAAAGGTGGTTAATAACAACACAGAGCTGGCTGCTTTCTTACTACAATTCTCCCTCTGTAAGATTTATGCCCCACATCCTAAATTGCTCCGATACAGATCCCCCACCTCCATCTCTATTTATTCCCAGCTTTTCCATTTGACGGTCCTCCCCCCAAAACCTCCAGTTTCACTACCGTACTTCAATTGCCTCCTCTTGCCAGGTCTGATTTATCCACAGCCCAGTGACTATTAAAGCTACCCCGGAGGACGTGATGTGCTGATGATGGAAAGGTGAGCTTGCGAGATCTCCAGGCGAAAGGTTGGACAGGGGAGAAAGCTGCCTGCGTCTTGCTCATGTTATTTTCTGTTTGCAAATATTGTCCAGGGAAGAAGTGGAAGCAGGAGGGAAATCTTTGTTCAGTCAAGCCCTTGGTAAAGGCAGATTTGCCACTGGTAGGAGAAAAAAGGAAAAGACAGGCAGTCTACAGGAGGCAAAAGAATTTTGGGGATGGCTGAAAGAGTCACTTTACCTAAAGTTTAAAACCAGAACACATAGAATAAGGCAGCTTCCTATGTTCCAGAGTCAGATCATGAAACCCTCTAACTCAGTATTGTCTACAATGACTACCAGTAGCTTTTCATGACTTCAGGCAAGTGTCTTTTCACAGCCTGATCTGGAGATATGCAAGGAAATGAATCTGGGGGCCACATGTGTTCAAAACACGAGGCCTCCCCCATCTAATGGCCCAGAAGATAGGTTTGAATTTGATGCAAGGAGTCCTAGTTTCAGCCCTCTACTCATTGCATGGCCATATGTCCACCGGCTCAGTTCCATATTTGTAAAATGGGGGGACGGGACTGTGGCCTACCTTCAAAGGTTTATTACTGAGAACAAACAATGCTTTCAAAGCACTTTGCAAACCAAAACGTAGTTAACAGTAGCAGTTTGGAATAACAAAAACCGTTGAGAAACTGAAAGAAGCAACAAGCTGCTGTCCCGAGTGTTGCATGAACTGGGATGTTGCCTCCTCAGAGAACTCAAGCAGATGGCTCTGTACAGCACAAAAGCCCTTTGATGCCTAAGGAAGCTCAGGAAGGCAAAGGAATCCAACTGCTGCAGCCAAAGACCACCCCAAGGGCAATCAAAAGTACGATGGCAAAAGTTGATTTTGATTTTTTTTAAGTCTTCTTCTCGCTCAGCTCGAAAGCAGAAGGAAATAAAAGGGTGGGAAGAACAAGAGACTCCCCCCCCCAACACCCTCTTTATGCTCTCAAGAGCCACGCAGAGTGTTTCCTCTAAGCGTACTTGGGGTGAAGCATACTGGAAGTGGAAAGGTTCACAAGTGCCTAATCTCCGTAATTGTTTATCAAGGAGTAAGGAAATCGCATCGGTCCGGATCTTGTGCGTTGGATTTAGCCACTTGTACAAATCCTCAAACTTGAGATACAGGCCAGATGCTGGCAGGAACCTTTCTTCACTCAATCGTTCCACACCTGCTGTTCAAAAGTAGCGTCCGTGCTATGAATGGCCTGCCGACTTCCTGATCAGCTGCTTGAGAAATGGCAGCAAGGCTCCTTCTGTTCAACTTGCCTGCATGTTCACTGGTGTCTAACTAGGCCATCTGGGGAGTAAGATGTGACAAGGCGGACCAGGCTCACATATGGCAGCTGAGGAGGCTCAAACATGAACCAGGCACTTTGGACATCACAGCATGTGGAGGGAGAGAGACCCTGCTTTTTTATTTGTTTGTTTTTATTGGGTTTTATAAACAAGAATTATGTTATACAAATAAGCATACCAAGTTTTCTCATGTCATTTGTATATCACAAAAATAGCGTAATAAATGTGGGAAAATACCTACAACATATGTTTCATTATTAGTGGTCAACGTATAAATTCTTGGTTTTTGAGTTGGTTTAAACGATTACGAAGAAGAAAAAGAAAAGAAAAGAAAAGAAAAGAAAAGAAAAGAAAAGGGGGAAAGAGGAGGAGTGGTGTGAGGTGGTTATCCTTTTGTTCTACTTAGTGTATGTGAGGGGTTGTGTCAGCGTTACTTGTATGGGTTGAGAGAGACCCTACTTGGCAGCATAGGGACACGGGTGGCGCTGTGGGTTAAACCACTGATCCTAGGGCTTGCCGATCAGAAGGTCGGCGGTTCGAATCCCCGCGACGGGGTGAGCTCCCGTTGCTCGGTCCCTGCTCCTGCCAACCTAGCAGTTCGAAAGCACGTCAAAGTACAAGTAGATAAATAGGTCCTGCTCCGGTGGGAAGGTAAACGGCGTTTCCCTGCGCTGCTCTGGTTCGCCAGAAGCAGCTTAGTCATGCTGGCCACATGACCCGGAAGCTGTACGCCGGCTCCCTCGGCCAGTAAAGTGAGATGAGCGCCGCAACCCAAGAGTCATCCGCGACTGGACCTAACGGTCAGGGGTCACTTTACTTTTACTACTTGGCAGCTGGGGAGCATGGAGAATGAACTGCTGCAGTGGGCTAAAGTTAGGCACTGCTTGTGGGAAAGGCTAGCGATGGTGTCATTGAGAACTGGACCCTGTTCCTGAAAGATCACTAGACAGTGCAGAATTTGGCTGGAGGGGTATCAACAGACACAGCTAGTGTGGGTATTCAGAAGCTTTGGGAAATCAGACCAGGAACAATTTGCCACAGGCTCATGGTGAGTGCTTAGCTCTATGAGTAGAGAAGGAGCTGGCTGCCACATTAACTCCCTCCCCCACCATCTGAGACTGACACTGACTGGCAGCCCCACCTGCACTTCCAACACTGACAGAATACTCAACACAAGCCTGGGCTTTTTTTGTGTTTTTATAAACAAGATTCATAGGAATAATAAATGATACCAATAAATACACCAAGTCTTCTCATGTCATAACATGATAAATTTGCAGTAATGTCAGCAACATATGGTTCATTATTAGTGGTGATTGTAAAAGTTCTTGGTCCATGAATTGGTTTAAACAAAAACAAAGGGGAAACAGGGTTGGCCAGAGTTAACAGGTAACATTCAACATCACATAGCTAAACACTTAATCAGAAGCCCTTGTGGAGGTGCATAGATTATGTATGAATAATAGTCATTTTCCTCTTATGTTACCAATGAAACAGTATAAAGTGCTGGTATATTAATGAATGTGGGAGGGGGTTCAAAATGAAGATAATAATTCATGTTTAAATTTAAATTTAGATCAACCAGATTGAGCCAAATGTTGATGGAAGGAGATTGTCCATTCACTGGAATATTGGCATACGTTATGAAATTTATCCACACTGAGGTAAGGCTATCTTTCTTGATCTGTCCACGCGCCAACCATAGTTTATTTGTTAATCTCTCAAGGAGTGCTGTTTCCCAAACTGTAAAGTACCAATTGTCTAACGTTGTGCCACAAAGGTTTTTCTACTGTCTGGTTATATTATGCCTTGCCGCTTGTAAAAAAATGGATTATTAATTGGTTATTACATAAATCCAGATTGTGTTGGTGAAATATATTAAATAAAGCAAATTCTGGTTTGACTTCCAATTGTTTTGTTATTTTACTAATTTCTTGGAATATCAAATTCTAGAAAGGCTGAAATTCTGTACATTTCCACCACATGTGGAGATATGTACCGGGTGTGGGACAGCTCCCCCAACAATGTGGCAAGGCGCCGGGATGAATCATTGCCAGCTTCTTAGAGGTTAAGTACCACCTATATACGAGCTTTGGGGTTAATTCTCTATTGCTTGGTGAAATAGACTTACAAGGTTGTTGATTTTGTCCAAAATCTATTCCATTGACCTGGGTCAAGTTCATAGCTGAAATCACATTCTCATAGATGTTTAGTAGGGTGAAGTGAACCCACTGATGCATTAAGTAAAATTTTATAGATTGCAGATGTTATATCTGGACCTTGTCCTTGTGGATATTACAAGTCTTTCAAATGGGGCTAGTGGTCTTACTAGTAACTGGGTTAGCAAAAAAGAAAAAAGGTGCAGATTTGGTGGAGTCAATGGCTTTGTAAATTTCCCAGTTCAGTCTGTATTTCTTGGGCTGAAAGGTGTGTATTTCTGTTATAGAAATCACATAACTGGTAAAGACATTTTCATCTCCATCCGGTCACATCAAAATATTGTGAAACCGTGGGTGGGAGGTGAGGGGTGTCAGTGGGGAAAGTGCTGGAATAAGGATTCCTGCCTTTTCTTCCTAGGCATTAAGCATGGTTTGTGTGAATCTATTTTGAACTTTTAGGCTGGTTCTAATTTTTGCTTTAAGAAGGGATATTCTGAGGTTGGAATTCCCCCAATTAGTTCTGCTTCCAATTGAACTCATTGTTTTGAGGCCCCAAGACACAGGGCCTTCTCGGCAACAAACCCTTCCCTTGTGAAGCTCCTGGCCTGAGGTGGAATTTCAGATCCACTCCCTTGCCCTCTTTCAGAGGAAAGCCAATATCTTTCTCTCCAGAGACTCCTCTGGGTTTCTGATTCTATCCAGGGCATTTGCTGTAGTTTGTTTCAGCATTGTTTATTTTGGGTTTTACATTTTAATATTGCATTTTTAATTGTACTGGAAGTTGCCTCAAGAGCCCTGGGAGGACTAGTAGGCAAGATACAAATGTTTGAACAACCATCCTCAGAAAAATGCCATTCCTCCATCCAAGCCATTGTCTGCCTCAGCTGGAGTAACTTATCAGCCAACACGCCTCAGTACACCACATCACTCCTCTTCTCCCATGTTTGCTCAGTGTCTGCCTGGGACTTGACAGTTCATCAGACCACTTGCTTATCCATTTAGTCTCTATCTCTCTCCTGTTTGCTGCCCTCAATCCAGCAGGGATTCCCAGATGATGAAGTGCATAGGGCAAGCCGGAAATCTCTGGCCAGTAGCCACAGGGCCACAACAAATGTTTCCAAACAGACAGACATTAAATACAGAATGCAGAGGAAGACAGCGGTTTAGATTTTCAATCTGGGCACTGAGCCAGGGATTTCAGGCTGAAGAAGGCTGCTATTTAAAGAGTTATCCAGAGCTGCGGAGTTCAGCTCATTACAATCCCCTCTGCTGAAAGCAGGGACAGCCAAACAGCTCTACAGACGAGTGCTCTTCAGAACTTTCTGTCCTCAATCAGTCAGGAAGGAGCTAACCCAGAGATCTGCTTCTGTCTTCTCTCCCAGGTGAAAAATGAACAAAATCCCTGCACCTTATTTCTCAGAGAAGGACAAGTAACTAGTTGCTTGCAGTTTGCTGTTCCTGTCTGCTGCGGTCAGGGAAGGCACACCAATGCTGCCACACTGAGCAAATTATACTGAGGAAGGGCTGGACCTACAGTTCCTGTTGAGAAGCTTCTCTTTAAACAAAGCAGCAGTACTGATCCATGCAACAGCACTTTCTAAGACATGGTCCCGGGCCCGTGCACAAAACCCTCTCAGTCCCCCCAAAGCAGCCAATGCAGGGTGCAGGGTGGAGAACTGAAAAATAGCTCGATAGAGAACTGCTTTTGCTAGTGGGAATGAAGGTGACCAGTGATGGACACCATCACAAATTTGCCTGATGGGGAAGTTGTGGCAGTGCAGGACAACAGAAAAGAAGGTGAAGGGTAGCAATGTGGTGGCTGAGATTACACATTCATCCTTACCTTAATCCTAATAATTGAATACCAGCTGCTGGAAACTGCAGGGGGGGGGGAGCTCTTGTGTTCCTGTTCTGCTTACTGGTTTCCCACAGACATCTGGTTGACCACTGTGAGATCACGATGATGGACAAGACAGGCCATTGGCCTAATCCAGCATGCTGTTCTTCTGTTCTTCTGTTATCCTTAAATTTGCTGCAAGGGAGCCTGGAGAGTTCACCCCAAATATAAATTACAATTCCTCTCCACACCTATCACTGCTTTATTGCTCCATGTTCTGCTACTGACCTTGTGTAGCTTTTCCTCCATCTCTTCCTCCAGAGCAAAGTAGATGCAGCAAAACATGTCTTCCTAACCTCAAATTTCCTCTCACTCACAAGTCCTTGTCTCCTGTGATTATTTTGAGAGTTATTCCTTCAGATCCAAGAATACTGCTGAGCGAGATGGGGGTGCCACGACTTACCAAATAAATGCATCCTACAGCAGCCAAGGAAACCCTACAGTTGTATCCAGAATTTATTCTAGGTAACAATGACAAGCATAAATTAAAGAAAATGAGCTGCTGAAGTGGCTCTTTCTCTGGCAGCCAGGAAAAGGTCCAGACAGCTTTTCAGAAGGTATATTCGTTAACCTACTATTGGCTTTGAGAGTGGGAAGCAAAGACAGGGTCCGTTCACCATGGGAAGTCAGGTTTTGGGGGCAGGCAATGAGAGAAAGAGGCCTTTGAAGAGGAGAGAGTACAAGTTCACATGCAACACGAGGACCAGATGTCAAGTGTCAGTGCTGGCATTTAGCATTTGCTCAACAGTGACTTGGGAAGAGTTTCCATTGTTGTAATGAAAGAACAGGGGTTAATTGCAAGAAGAGAAAGCTGTTCATAGCGTCTCCCACAAGAGAGCAGCAGCAGGCACCACCGTATGGAATGGGACATCACAGCTCCTCTGGCTGAAATAGGAAACCGCCTGAACTCCATCCATCTGTTGGTTAGTGAGGTCCCATGCTGATTAGCCAGGAGCTGGAGGAGGCCAGACCCAACCATGGAATTAATTTGCAATTTTCAGCCAACCCTGGGGGTCTCAGCTGCTGATTTAAGCCAAATTACTTTGGCTCTGTCCTAGAGGGGACACCATTGGAAAGCAACATAAGAGATAAAGAGAATGTACTTTCAAATTTGTCTTCTGAAAACTCTTCATCCAAAGTCTTTTGAAGGCTCATGCATAAGCACTGAATGCAGGCATCTTTGGGAAGGGAACCAGAGAAAGAGACACAAGCACCCCAGAGTCTGCTTTGCTTTTCTGCCATTTTCTTGGTGTTCTGTCCTGCCCTGTGCTTGTACTGGAAGGCTTGGTGTTGGCAACAACAGCATATATACATGGAAAGTATTATTATTTTTATGACACAACAGACCAAATAGGCAGATGAGACTCTCAGTGACATCAGCTTAATGTGAGCCAGAATGGTCGATAGGCTTGCTAGAAATACAGAGACAAGAGTAAAGCACAACTTGAGTTTCTGGTAATAAACTGAATAACAACATTGACCATGATACTCTGTGGAGGGATAAGGCCCAGAGGAGTTATTCTTGTTGGGTTTTTTGCACCAAAATTTTTATAGATGATCTACAGACCATCCTGGGCAATCATGGTGCTCTCTTATAGGCCTTAGGTGATAGGCCTGTCATAAAACCATAAGCATAGCCCTGCTGGGTCAGCTCATCTAGTCCACCATTCTGTTCTCACATTTGCCAACCAGATGTCTATGGGATGTCCATGAGCAGGGCATGAAACTTGTATAAAGGAAAACCCAAGAAATATACTCTATGAAAAGGAGATCTCTAAAGTTGCCTAATGACCTAAATCCAGTTTGGGTGCAAAGCTTAGCATGGCAGGAATATTATTATTATGAAATTGGGATTGTTAGGAAATTAGTATTATTGGAATAAATAGATTCTATTTTTCTTATATTAGAGAAGCAAATAAGATTATGAAGCATTTTAGGTGTCATGAAACATGTCAGAGAAGCAAACATGTTTACAGAGTGTCAAGTATGATGTGATAAGTACATGTGTGGATCACAGCCTTTGACATAATATAGTAAGAAAAACCCCAGGGATCATGGGATAAAAATCCTATAAAAGGCCCATGTTAGTCTTTTGAAGAACTCCATTTCCTCATCATTATCAAGGGACACATCTGCCACCAGAGACCACCAAGCTATCAATCCATCTAGTAAGGTTTTACGGTGTGTTGGAATATTTCATTTAATACTTAAAAAGGTGTTAGATTATTAGAATGAGATATACAGGTTTGGAGTGTGATGGAAAAATATATGTGGTGTAAAGAATAAAGCATATGAAAAGGCATTCTGTGTATGTCCTCTTGGATTTGACTAGATTAATACCAGTTGTCACTGGGGTCTTAAAACATCCCTTTGGATCAATCACGACTGCTGTTCAGAACTAAAATTGAGGGATAATTTGATCAGTAGTCTGCCTAACAATGAGTGTAGCAACAGTCTCCCACTCATGTTTCCCAGCAACTGGCATTCTGGGGCACACTCCATTTGATCCTGGAGATAATGCAGCCATTGTGACAATATGATAGCCATCTATCAAGTATCTAATAACCTTTCCCTTTGTGATTCTGTCTAAACTCATTTTAAAGGCATTCAGAGTTGGTGGCTATCACTACATCCTGTGGTAGCACATCCCCTAGTTCAGCTATGCACTGCGTGAAGAGCACACAGCCAGTCTCATAATTTAAAACTCAGTAGCAACAGCAGGTCACCCACCAGAGGTATGAACACAAGAACTGGTCACTACAACAAACTCAGAAGCTAACACAGTTCCCATATTTACACAGGGTAACCATTACAGGACCTAATCAGCAGCAACATCACATATTTATTTACTGGCTCATTGTGATATTTGCTATCACTTACTAGCTATGCTGTTCCGGCTGCTATAGAGGACAACTGTACAGTATTCCATACAAAATAAGGGACACAAATCTGACATCAAAAGGGGCAACATCCAGAAACCAGGAGGAGAACATTTAAATCTCAGGACACTCCACTGCTGACCTAAAAGTATAACTTCTTCAACAAAAGAACATTAAGGAGTCATCAGTGCGAAAGTACTGAATTAGAATCTATCATGAAGTTTAATTCTGTCCACTTGGGAATGAACAGAGATAAGAGTTTCCTGCCCCACTCTAGGTGTCCATTATTTCAACAATGTCCAGGAAGGTTGTGTATACCCATTCCCACTGTTGTTTGGTCATTGTGCTTGGTTTGCATATATTTAAGCTTCAATTAAATTGTCAGAGACTATATTTTCAGCATTTCATTTTCCTCTTACCTCACTGCTTACATTTTAAAAAAATCTACACCCATGTGTACATATGTACACCTGTCAACTAACGATAACTTCTAAGTGGGCATTAGTCTGCGGAAGCCTGAGCTATAATAAATCTGTCAATGTTTACGGTGCCACAAGACTATGGAAGAATAGACAGCTACTGCTCTGTCCTCCCATCTCATGGTGAACGCCTTCTATCCCTTCCATGGGCAATTTGAAAACTGGAGACCAGTTTCATTCAATGAATGAAATTGGCAGTGCTGATAAAGACCACCGTGGGACTGTCCTCGCATGGTGAGTAGTGGCTTCCTCTTGCAAGGGCTGCTGGGAATATGGGAGTACTATATGGCTATGTAACTAAATTGGGGGGGGGGGATACAGTCACATTGCTCCATTTAAAAAAGTTAATTGTGTCCATTAATTTCAATGAGTCTACTCTGAGTAGGAATAATGGCAGATATCAGTAGCCATAGCACAGCATGCCTATTAGGACCAAGTGAAAATCACAGAAGAGAAAGAGAGAGCGCTTGCCAGCTTCACAGAACCCTCACATTCAATGTTAAACAAGCAACCAAAGGGGGAGGGACTGGAAAAGGAAGAGAAAAGGAAGTTACTAGTCAAGGGCAGGTATCTGACAGTCTTAAGATGATGAGTCAGAAATCTTTTTCCGGGCTAACTAATTTTGATTGCTGCCCAGTGCAAAAGATTTCAAGGTTACCTGTGCCATTCCTCTTTCCCTCAATTCCAACACTCCTGTTTTATGCTGAAGGGGAGGGGGAACATGGGAAGGGAGAGCAGAGGAGAAGCTGCAGAAAAAGGCCACAAACATAGGCTGACATACAAACACGCTGGAAAGGTGACTCAAAATGCTTTGTGTTGCAAGGCAATAACAAGGCAGGTCAACGTGCAACAACAAAACGCAGCAGCAGGGCAAGGCAAGGCATCTTTCTGAAGAGAAGTAAGTGGGCCAAGCACACGGCACGACAATGGCAGCTGACAGAACTCGCCTGCAGAAAACAAGAGGTTTTGTGGGCTAGGCTGCCTCTGATTGGGAAGCCAGCTGGTTGCTCTTCCTTGTAGAGCTACTTGCTGCACAGGCATTTGCATTTCCTTGCATTGTGGGGAAAGCGCAAGAGAGAGTTTCAAAGGGGAAGAGAAAAGAGGGAGAGATGACGTGACCAGGACAACGTGCGCTTGAGGCTACTTCTCTACCTTTACGGTGCACGGAGTCGACAGGCTGCACTGCCTCGGTGGAAAGGGAGCCTATTGATCTGACAACCGACAGCAGGCCACAGAGCTGGAGATGGTCTGTCCAATGATTTGCACTGAGTTGCCAAAGAATACCAGTCCCACCCTCTTCCCTCAGATCCAACAGCACTCACTGGTCTCCATCCTCCATTTGTTTTGAGGGGACTGTATCTCTGAAATTATTTACAGGCCATCCCATAACAAACAGCTCTCTGTGGGGCTCACAGACTACAACAACACAATAATCATGCAATGAGCTATAATGCAGCATTTACAGGAGGAGAAGGTGGCCATACTCAGTAGCAGAAGCAACCTGTCCTGTCCTGACCCCACAGATGAGCCCGTGACAAGACGGTTACAGCACCAAGGATAGCTCCTAGTGAGCAGCTTGGGTTGGGCTGTTGAGGGTTGGAGATGAACGGAGGAGGTGCTTAATCATGGGTTGACCTGTACTTTCCCTCCATCGCTTCTGTCCTCTTTCAATGGAGAACTTTGGGGTATGACAGGAACAACTTCACTGCCTGGAAAAGGCATTATTTTATGAACCTAAGATCATTAGGTAAAGACAGGATGAACCCAATATTAACTGCATCATACTAACTCTAAGGGGGACACAGGTGGCGCTGTGGGTTAAACCACAGAGCCTAGGACTTGCCGAACAAAAGGTTGGCGGTTCAAATCCCCGTGACGGGGTGAGCTCCCGTTGCTCGGTCCCTGGCTCCTGCCAACCTAGCAGTTTGAAAGCATGTCAAAGTGCAAGTAGATAAACAGGTACTAAAGTAGTGCAAGTAGATAAACAAGGTAAACGGCGTTTCCGTGCGCTGCTCTGGTTCACCAGAAGTGGCTTAGTCATGCTGGCCACATGACCCGGAAGCTGTACACCGGCTCCCTTGACCAATAAAGCGAGATGAGCGCTGCAACCCCAGAGTCGGTCATGACTGGACCTAATGGTCAGGGGTCCCTTTACCTTTTCCTTTACTAACTCTAAACTGCATTTAAGCCCAAGGGCTCAGTGTATCTTCTCCAGACAAGATATCCTGCCTGAAAACCTGATATCTACCTGTTAAGGGCATATATGGATATTAGGAGAGTCCTGCTGAAACAGACCAAGGGGGGCATCTAGCCTAGTATCCTGTTTCCCACAATGGCCCAGCCAGATGCCTAAGGGAAGCTCCAAACAGAATGCAAGTGTAGCAACCCTTCTCCCACCTGCAATGCCCAACAACTGGTATCCAGAGCCACTGTTTTACTTTTAAAAGACAACTGTAGGGAAGTTTTTAATGTCTGATGCTGTATTGTTTTTAATATTCGGTTGGAAGCTGCCCAGAGTGGCTGGGGTATAAATAATAAATTTATTATTATTATTATTATTATTATTATTATTATTATTATTATTATTATTATACTGGTAGCCTCATTCTGCTCCATGAATAGATCTAATTCTATTTCCATGTCATTTAAGATGGTGACCATCACATTTCAAGGCAGTGAATTCCATGAATGTTATGTTATGAAGAAATATTTTCTTCCACTTGTCTTGAATCTTCTGCCAATCAATCATTTTCACTGGGAGACCCCAACTCTGCTTCCTGCAAAGGAGGACCCCCATCCCCATCAGCTTTCTCTAAAATATGCTTAACTTTTTAAACATCAATCACCACCACCCGCTGTTGGGAAGCTTATTTATTTCTCACATTTATATCCGGAGTAGCTCCAGGCAGTGCACATTTATTTATTTTCAAATATTTGCATGCTGATCCTCAGCTAAAAAGCTCTCAGAGTGGCAAAGGATATTGCAATAAAATATTAAAATTAGGCATAAACCAATCAAACACAAAATAATAATAAAAAAGCAAGAGACAAAAAATGAGTAACGTTGCCATTAGAAAAATAATAACAAAAATAATCAGCAAATTAAATCCAGCTATTTATATTCCACTCTTAATACAAGTGGCTGAAAGTCACAAACTGAAAAGTCTGGGCAGTGAAGAGACCTAATTTGGTACCAGACGTGCTTCTGTAGCAAAGGCATTCCGGATATAGGAGGCCCCAATGAAAAAGGTCTCGTCTCTTGTTACCACCTCTGAAGGCAAAGGTGCTTCGAGGAAGGCTTCCAATGACAGGCATAACTATCAGGCAGGCTTGAGCAGGATTCAAACCCAGGACTTTCTGACCAAGTCTGATGCTACAGCCCAGAAGTGGGAAATCCATTTCAACCTAAGGGCCTCCTTCCCTTACCGGCAAGTTTCCAGGATCCAAATGCCAGTGTCTGATGGGGCCAGAGGCAAGACGTGGAGAGAGAAACCAACGCAACTGCTTGCTTTGTATAGTAGGCTATATGGAAGTCAGACATTTCTATATTCCCACCTCCACACACCTCTCCACCCTTCATTCAGGCAAACAAAAGGCCGTGACACAGTTCAAAGATACACTGCAGCCGGACAAAAGCAAGGGGTGAGGGTGGGGGGCGTCTGGGGAGCAGGTGTGACCTGGGCAGAGAGGTAAAGGGGGCTGTGTTTGGCCTCTGGGCCTGAGCTTTCTCACCCCTGCTCTAATCAATGCCCCATATTTCGCCTCCATGATTTAGTCAGGTCCCAAGATGGGAAGTATTTTAACATATAATTCTACACCTTTGGGGTATATCCACACCTTTCTTAAACACCTGGAAGCTCCACCTTGCCAAGCATCTCACAGAGAGCACTGTTCCAAGCTGGCAGAGCCTGACTTCTATCTGCGCCTGTTCTTACTGCTCTCCCCATAAAGGGGTTGAGTGTCTCTAGTCAATATACTGTGACACATTCCTCTTTCTTGCCCTCCATCAACCTTTTCATAATAGCCGAAAAATTTGACAACCCTAAATTTAATCATGCACTCACCTAGATTACGATCGTTAATCTCACAGCCACTGATGGGTAATTTAATTAGGGCACATTTGTAATGAATTACAATCATCAATTAGCACCATCAAGTCAGAGCCTGAAACGAACAGAGGGGAGTCAGTAAACTAGCACTGCCGGCCTTATTAATTGCAAACATGCTCCGTGTTAAGTCTCCTTTCTCCCTCCCCATCTCACTGATGCTTCCATCCAAGCATGTTATTATTGGGTTTATGGATACAGAACACAAACACTCCAAGACCTCCTGTACAGGCCGTCTGCAAATATTGATCTCTAAAGAATCTACCAGCAGCAGCCAAATGCCTTGAGCTTCGGATGCAGCAGCGCCATGGAAACTATCAGGGACAAGAAGGCCTCTTCTGATCCTCAAGTGCCAACAGTTATGGTGTAGAAAGTTTGTCTGGATCCCACCTCAGCCATAAAACTCTGGGGCAAAACACACACATACACACATTCAGTGTTCTTGGGAAGAGGATTGAAATAAAAAGTACTTGGCAGAAGATTAATTCCTTTGGAAACAGAGATGGGGAAGCTGTATCCCACGCTTCCTGCAGGGTTCTCGGCCTAACCATCAGAGTCAATAGTCAGGGATGATGGGAGTTGAGAGTCCAACATCTGGAGGGACACTGGCTCCCCATTCCTTGGCTAACGTGCTGGATTTCGAAATGGGGAGATCTGGGTTCAAGCCCCCACCCAGCCACAAGGTCATTGGGTTACCTTGGGTCAGTCCCTATTTCTCAGTCTAACTTAGGTTTGAAGACCAAGTGGGGAGGGAGACCACGTAGGATACCCCGAGAACACTGCAGGAAGGGTGGGATACAAAATGGGCATTCTCTGTGGTTGCACCTATTCTGAAGAACAGACCCTGTCCAAGAACTAGTGAGGATTCTTGATATTATGCCTTTGCCAGCAGTTAAAAATATTTGTGTTTGCTTGAGCATTTATTTCCCCCCTGCCCTGTTTGTTGTTTTAATGTATTTTTCATTGAATTTAATTTATTTGATCTTTTCTTATACTCCACTGTGATAGCTATATGAAAGGTGGCGTGTTTTTTAAAAATAAAAACATGTAATTTAAATAATGCTGAGCTAGGTCATTCACCCATCTAGGTCAGAATTGCCTACAATTCTGGAAAACGTGGATAAACGTTTTCAGCTCGAGGTCTGCATACCCTTCTGGGAATGGATGCTTTAGTTGAGATTCCTGCATCGCAGGGGGTTGGATTAGATGACCCGCAGGGTCCCTTCCATCTCTGCAATTCTATCAGTCAAGAACCAGAGCCTTACCCACACTCTCCACTCCATCCAGCCAAGAGGCTTTATCACAATCCAAACACATTCTCGCCAAGCAAAAGAAGTCAAGGAGGGCATGGAGCTGGACTTGTGAGGGGTGTCACCAGGGGAGAGGTGGGGCTGGCCTAGAGGGGCATGTTTACTTCTGGCACCTGAGGTTCCCCATTCCTAGTCAACATTGACTAGCAGCAGCTCTCCTGGGTTTCAGACCTGAGTCTTTGCTGACTATGCCGGATATGCCAGGGGTCCAACCTGGGACCTTCTGGACACAGAGCAGGTACTCAGACCCTTCCCATCTTCTGCTATGCTACTCCCTCTGGTGTTATGGATGCTATGTTGTGCCCCAACAACAACAACAACTTCAACATTCTTCCACATGTTATGAGGTTGAGCCAGGTTGAGCCCTAAAGCCCGAAGATAAGCTCTGGCTTCATGACGACAAGCTAACCATCAATCACCGTGCAGTTAAGGTAAAGGTAAAGGTACCCCTGACCATTAGGTCCAGTAGTGACTGACTCTGGGGTTGCGGTGCTCATCTCGCTTTATTGGCCGAGGGAGCCGGCGTACAGCTTCCGGGTCATGTGGCCAGCATGACTAAACCGCTTCTGGCGAACGAGAGCAGCACACGGAAACGCCATTTACCTTCCCGCTGGAGCGGTACCTATTGATCTACTTGCACTTTGACGTGCTTTCGAACTGCTAGGTTGGCAGGAGCAGGGACTGAGCAACAGGAGCTCACCCCGTCACGGGGATTCGAACCGCTGACCTTCTGATCGGCAAGCCCTAGGCTCTGTGGTTTAGACCACAGCACCACCCGTGTCCTCAAGATGATCCTAACTGAGCTGCAAGCCAGGAGGTGGGAACTGGCCCACATGCCTTGGATATTACATGGTGGAAAGATGGGTGCATAAATACAAACAGTCAAATAAATGAACAATGCTCAAGGAATGCAGGATGCGCAACGGAAATGTTACTTAAAAGGTTATGCTTATTTGTACAGTAAACGGCAAAGGCAATTCACCTTGAGTTCCCCTTGACTTCCAGTGCACACATAAGGTAGTGATGACATTTCTCCCCTTAGAAAAGATAGCAGCCAAATTATATTCTGGTCCCAACAATAAAAACAAAGTATTTGAAAATGATGAAGCCACTGCCATATTAGCATGATGAGGAAAATCTGAATGACTTTGTGGAAGGTTAATTATGCCTCTGTAATTGTTCCATCCACTTTCAGAGTTTTAACCAAATGGCAGCTGGAGAGAACCTGCGGGAGTCTCTTTCTTGAGAGTTTCAAATGGCTTTCTGATAAAGCTGATTTGAAGCTCTGTTTGCTGATTCAATGTTGATAATATTTTATCATGCTGCTTGATACTGCCTTGATTATTTGTCTCTCTGTGCTGTCTGTTGCTTGGAGTTCCCCATGTCAAATAAAAGTAGGATGGAAATGTATAAAATAAAGGAACAAAGTTCATCCAAAGGAGGTGTTGCTGAATCGTAAGGAACAGGGAACAGCCAGTGCTTCTTCCTCACAGAAACCCTACGTGCAGCCTGAGAGCTGCAACTACTTAGCAGAAGTTAATTCAGTCTGCAATCTTCATATTCAGGCTGAGTCCAAATGCAGACCTCAGGGCTTCAAGATCCATCCTATTTTTTGTACTTCTTTGTACAAAACCATTTTGGTTGGCCATAATAAAAGAATTGCCCAACTGTGGATTCTGGAGGCTCAGCAATAGATTTTAAGAACTGGGGAAGCAAGAAGAAGTATCAAATAGGAACAGAAGACTATAACCTCAGAAGGTTAGCCTAGGTGCTTACATCATTACTTAAAGGGTCTTGCGCTGAGTGTCTCAGACATTTTCACTTTGCAAAAAGCAGACATTGGAATTAATTGCTTGAAATAATCAGTGCTAGAAAAGAATGGTTACAAAGAGAAGCTTTACCTACTTAGGAAAATGGGACACCATGATTGTGGGTCAGTATTGACACAATAGTTAAAGTCACATAGTTAAAGCTATGGTTTTCCCAGTAGTGATGTATGGAAGTGGGAGCTGGACCATAAAGAAGGCTGATCGCCGAAGAATGGATGCTTTTGAATTATGGTGCTGGAGGAGACTCTTGATAGTCCCATAGACTGCAAGAAGATCAAACCTCTCCATTCTGAAGGAAATCAGCCCTGAGTGCTCACTGGAAGGACAGATCCTGAAGCTGAGGCTCCAATACTTTGGCCACCTCATGAGAAGAGAAAACTCCCTGGAAAAGACCCTGATGTTGGGAAAGATTGAGAGCACAAGGAGAAGGGGAAGACAGAGGATGAGATGGTTGGACAGTGTTCTCAAAGCTACCAACATGAGTTTGACCAAGCGGCAGGAGGCACTGGAAGACAGGAGTGCCTGGCGTGCTCTGGTCCAGGGGGTCACAAAGAGTCAGACACGACTAAACAACAACATTGTCACAACTATGTTCTAGCACAGCTCCCATTCAATTCAATGGTAAACTTTCCAGCAGCTTGTGTCCCATGGCCCAGGCTTAGCTGTCTCCTATTCCTATACATGGAAGATGAAGCAAGCTTGTTTTCTCCCAGATGGTAGGACAACAACAACAACAACAACAACAACAACAACAATTTATTTATTACCCCCCCCAAAAAAATCTGGCAGGGTTTCAAATTACAAGAAAGGAGAATCCGACTAAACGTCAGGAATATCTTTCTGTCAGCAAGAGCTATTTGACAGTGGAACAGTCTCCTACAGGAGGTTGTGTACTCTCCTTCCTTGGAGGTTTTTAAGCAGAGGTTGGATGGCCATCTGTCATGGATGAGATTCCTGCATTGCAGGGGGTTGGACCTGATGACCCTCAGGATCCCTTCCAACTCTACAGTTCTATGATTCTATTCATTTGCCTTGATGGTGTCACCAAATGCACTGCCAAAGAGTCAGGTGCTGCACAGTGTTTCTCCTGACGGAGCCACCTCTGCATATGCCTCTACTTGTTGTATATAGTTCCTCACACTGCAGGGTTGGCCTCTGAGTGGCTGCTTGTGAAGCAGTCCTCTATGTCTTATGTACTCAGGGTGCTTTATATAGACACACACAGGTCAGGGCCAGCCCAAGGCATTTTGCTTCCTCAAGTAAAGAACAAGATGGCTCCTTCTACATACAGAAGCTAACTGGATGGGCAGCTGAACCTTACTTCCGCACTGGTGATGGGGTAGCATTCTCCACCATGCCTGAGGCAGCAGGGCCACACTAGGTAAGACCATGCGGCAACACAGGGAAATGGTTGGGGAGCTCAGGTGGAAGAGCAGGAGGCGGCTGCCCGAAGCAGCCACCCCACTCTGCCTCATGGTGGGACCAGCCATGGACGAAGTATCCTTAAGAAACTGCAGGGGAGGATGAAGAGGAGAGAAAGGTGAGAGGAATGACCCTGGGAAGGAAAGAGACAGAAGCCACAGTGAGTGATTAGACAAACTAAAGGGGCTAGCTGTGGCCCAGGGGCCTCCCCATTTTGTGGTGCATTGGAATTAATCAAATTAATTATATCAAGTTTTATAAATAATCGGTCTGCAACAGCTTATGTGCTTGGTCTGTGGGGAAGTCATGTTTTTTGACTGCGTTTTGTGTGCCTTTAATATCTCTGTGCCTTGCATACTCTCTCATGCCTCGCTTCCATAACACCATGCAGGAGAAAATCAGAAAATTACAGCTCAGAACGACATAATTTGATTGCTCAGAGGTACGCGGGAGACCTGAATCTGACAAGATTACGTGTTGAAAATGTTACCTGAAGTAATGAATTCATTTGAACAAGTTCCCTACAACACTATGCTGATTTTGAGCACATTCTTACATTTTTTGGAGTAGGCATTTCCCACACTTGAACCCTGATAAAAAGAAGGAATGGGTTTTAGTTTTCATAGTGTATGTTGGGGTGGGGGGGAGAGAGCAGCATTCTTTGCAACCAGTGAAGTGGATGACATTAGAAGGCAAGTTTCATCCACACTAAGTTCGTTTTGGAGGAGGCAAAAAGGATCCTGGCCAGCTGCCTGGCTTTAAGAATAACTAGAAAACAGCTGACTCCTGAAACAGAGACTTGGCATGCAAGTAGTCCTTAATGAGCTAAATATATTTTGTTGGGAAAATTGGGTTCAAAACAGCCAAGTTTGGAAACGAGCAGAACCATATGCAACAGAAAATTCTATTAGGCTGTTAGCTGTGCAATTAAAAGAGGAAGTGGTGAGCGCAAACACTTAACAGCATAGCTAAAACCCACAGGTCCATTAGCTCTGGAGCAAGTGTATGCTGATTAGCTCAACAGAAGGAAGCTGACAAGTTTTGCCAATAAAGCTTGTTAAGCTGCACACAAAGTTGGTGTACCTTGGAAGCTCTGCAAAGTGATTAACTCTGGGATGGAGGAGGCAGAGGCTAACAATGCAAGCTATCCACTCTGGAAGCACTTGCTGCATAAATCAGCAACACTTCTGGTCTCTATCGTGGAGCCTCACAAGCCAGGGCTAATGTCTCTTCACCACAGAGGAAGGTTTCTAAGGCCCTTCTACTGGACTCTGCTACATCCCTTGCAAAGACCCCCAAAGGGACAGCGGGTCCATTTCAGCATCAACTGCAAAACTGACAATTGCTGAGCTTCAGGAGAATTGCCCCACGGCATCCAGTTGCAGCTGGCCTGCATTTTCTTCCAGAAGACAGCTGAACCACACAGTTCTAATAGGTATGTAGATAACAGTAGCAGAAGACACTTTGGTTCTCCAGCCATACATGTTAGTAGCTGTTATTCAGCCTAAACACAAAGTGTTGGTGCAGGCATCATGGGCAGGCCCTCTTAACAATGGTTGAGAGATTTATGAATTGAGAGTCCCTGCATTCCCTCCTTCTAGCCCTTTCTTCCTTCACAGCAGATTGAACTGTCTTGCCTTAACTATGGGTACACGGTACATCAAGGATGATATGAACTGCCGCTGAAGAGCTAACTAGGGTTCCCACTTGATTAGAATTGGAAACCAGCCCTTGTTGCCATCCCAACTCAAGTGGGAACCTTAGACAGCATTAGCCACAATTAATGTTAAGGTTGGAGGGGGAAATTTGTTTCAAGAAGCAGAGGAAGCATGACATTCTGTGGACAACTCTCCATCTCTTAACCATGATTAAGGAAGGCCTATTCTTTATGCGTGCAGCAGGTTGCTGACATTTCTAAAATTACATGAATACAGATTAGGCTCTTTCAATATTTTCATAATGCTGGGCACTGGACATTAATATGCTTCATTTTTATTTTTGCAAACCCAGCTGGTGCGGTTTTTTTAAAAATGTGAAAAGCAGGAGCCCGAACTGTTCCACATCATTCCTTTAATTCATATAAATTAAAACCTATGTGAAGCTAAATTAAAATCCTTGCTCTCAGGTGGGGACCCACTGTGTTAAACTTTTGCCTGGAGTTAACTCAACACAGCAGTTATAATGGGCCGGAAACAGAGGTTTCTAATAAGGGCTGCTGACAGCTCCCCGACTAGTGCAACGAGAATGTAACATCTCTCTCTGTTCCCACTAGGTCTTCTAATTTGATCCTTTCCTCGGAGAAGGGAAAATAGAAGCGAAGGAAGGCAAGAGCTTGAAATATTAAAGTTTCTTTGAGAAGCCTCTCCACTTCCCCAGCTGCTCTTCCGCTGTTTGGAGCCATAAATCTTGCAGTCGTGCAAGCTGACTACCAAGGAACTTATTACTTTTATTAGCCCAGCTGCTAGAAGTTGGGGATGTATTAACAATCCATCAGAAATAACTGTGACACCAATCGCACAGAGCCAGAGGGACACCACACAGATGCTCAAACACTGTGATCATGAACACAGCGCAGTAATTACTGGCTGGCTCTGTGTTTTTGTGGGCAAGAGATTTATAGTGGTCTCTCTTGAGGGAGCATGGCTACTTATTCACCCCAAAGTCCTCAACACACCCACTCTCCTGAGATTAGATAAGGGTCCTTCAGCAGATACAAGCGTCAAGAGTTTTGCCAGGCACAAGCCCTGACCATGGTGATAATAAGGCACAAATGCAAAGGAAAGCCAGATGGATCATTATCCAAAACATTAACCAAAATTCTTGTACCTTCAAGAATCTTTTCCTATATTGAGCTTCTCGTTCTTTGAACTTGGTAGTAAAGGTTTGCTGCAGGACGCATTTTATGAGGATGTGGTTATCTATAAAGACCATTAGAAGTTATTACATTTCAGCTGAAGAAGTTTGTCCACTCGTGGCCTGAACATCTCTCTAGAAGCAAAACTGATTGGTTTTGGAGTAAATCTAGATAGTAAAAACTATTGCTTACCTTTCCTCATAACTCATTGACTGCTGTGATCTTGTGTGTGATTATTATTATTTTTCGATGCACTGAGATTGTAATTAGTCTCCCATCTTGAGCTTTGGGAAATGTTGTGAAAATAGTGTAAGGTGGTGATAAAATTGGTATTCCTTCTTCACTCAGTTAACCAATTTGTTCCAGTGCAACAGAGGTCAGTCCTGCTGAAGATGTCCATGTTGTGCTTTCTTGACAGTACTAAGATTCTCACCTCTCCCAGTAACCAAGCAATGCTGCCTTAGGAAAATACACTTCGTTTTAAAGAAAAGACTTGCATCCTCATCCAATGCTGCCATGGACATAGGAAGCACCCTTACACTGAGTCAGATCATTGGTTCATCTATCATCAAGTATTATCTACACCAACAGCCTTCATCCCTTTCAGACCCAAGAGTCACCTCTAGCCCAAATTTGTACTTGGGGACTACTTCTTCATATGCTTTTTATCATACATATCTACACATAAGGCCTTTGTGGGGCTGTTCTTCCCTAGCCCTGCCTAGAGATGCAAGGGATCAAATTCAGGACTTTCTGTGCGCAAAGCATGTACAGTGGTATCTCGGTTTGCGAACTTAATCCATTCCTGAAGTCCATTCTTAAACCAAATCCGTTCTTAAACCAAGGCGCACTTTTCATAATGAGGCCTCCTGCCGCCGGTGCCCTTCCACCATTCAGCTTCCATTTGTAGACCAAGGTAAAGTTTGCTAACCGGAACACTGCTTCTGGTTTTGCGGATTTGTAAACTGAATAGTTCGTAAACAGGGCTGTTTGTAAACCAAGGGACCACTGTATTCTACAACTGAGCTACAGCATTCCCACTAAACAAATATATTTTGAGAGTTGTTGGTCTGTTGCATTTCAGACTGTTCCAACAACAGTAGGAGAATGACTTGGTAGAAGATATGTGTCTGTCAGTTGGTGCTGCAGGAGATGCTTGTGCAGAGCTGTTCTCCACTGCTGCCTACCGGGTTGGGGCAGGAGTAAGGGTTTGTGGTACATCAGTGGAACCCAAACAGTCCTGATCTCATTGCCACCCTGTCCCAGCTCTGCACCGTCCTGGTAGCCAGCAGTGAGATGGGGTCGACGACTCCACAGCACTGGCCCACTTTTCCAGTTACTCTTCTGTTGCAGCATTACTAGCTGTAACATTCAACCACCAAACATTATTACAGTGGTGCCTCGCAAGACGAAATTAATTCGTTCCGCAAGTTTTTTCTTCTTGCGGGTTTTTCGTCTTGCGAAGCACGGTTTCCCATAGGAATGCATTGAAAATCAATTAATGCGTTCCTAGGGAAACCGCTTGCCAGGCTGGCGGTGCGGAGAAGGGCTTTTCTCCGCACCGCAAGCCTTCAGGACAGGTACGGGAACAGAGGGGAAGGGGCGCAGCGCTTTCCCTCTGTTCCCGGGGCTTGCGTGGGAGGAGGGTTTTTCCTCCCCACCGCCAACATTCAGAACAGCATTCTGAATGTTGGCGGTGGGAAGGAAAACCCTCCTCCCACCCCAAGTCTTCAGGAAAGCCATCCGATGCCGGGCGGCAGGAGAAGGCTTTCCCCCTCCCCCTCCCGGCATCGGAGCTTCGTCCCGATGCCGCGCGGCGGGGGGAGACGTTCCCCCTCCGCCGCCCGGCATCGGGGCTTCGTCCCGATGCCGCGCGGCGTGGGGAGACGTTCCCCCTCCGCCGCCCGGCATCGGGGCTTCGTCCCGATGCCGCGCGGCGTGGGGAGACGTTCCCCCTCCGCCGCCCGGCATCGGGGCTTCGTCCCGATGCCGCGCGGCGTGGGGAGACGTTCCCCCTCCGCCGCCCGGCATCGGGAGACGTTCCCCCTCCGCCGCCCGGCATCGGGGCTTCGTCCCGATGCCGCGCGGCGTGGGGAGACGTTCCCCCTCCGCCGCCCGGCATCGGGGCTTCGTCCCGATGCCGCGCGGCGGGGGGAGGCTTTCCCCCTCCGCCGCCCGGCATCGGGGCTTCGTCCCGATGCCGCGCGGCGTGGGGAGACGTTCCCCCTCCGCCGCCCGGCATCGGGGCTTCGTCCCGATGCCGCGCGGCGTGGGGAGACGTTCCCCCTCCGCCGCCCGGCATCGGGAGACGTTCCCCCTCCGCCGCCCGGCATCGGGGCTTCGTCCCGATGCCGCGCGGCGGCGGGAGACGTTCCCCCTCCGCCGCCCGGCATCAGGGCTTCGTCCCGATGCCGCGCGGCGGGGGGAGGCTTTCCCCCTCCGCCGCCCGGCATCGGGGCTTCGTCCCGATGCCGCGCGGCGGCGGGAGGCTTTCCCCCTCCGCCGCCCGGCATCGGGGCTTCGTCCCGATGCCGCGCGGCGGCGGGAGACGTTCCCCCTCCGCCGCCCGGCATCGGGGCTTCGTCCCGATGCCGCGCGGCGTGGGGAGACGTTCCCCCTCCGCCGCCCGGCATCTGGGCTTCGTCCCGATGCCGCGCGGCGTGGGGAGACGTTCCCCCTCCGCCGCCCGGCATCGGGAGACGTTCCCCCTCCGCCGCCCGGCATCGGGGCTTCGTCCCGATGCCGCGCGGCGGCGGGAGACGTTCCCCCTCCGCCGCCCGGCATCGGGGCTTCGTCCCGATGCCGCGCGGCGGCGGGAGACGTTCCCCCTCCGCCGCCCGGCATCGGGGCTTCGTCCCGATGCCGCGCGGCGGCGGGAGGCTTTCCCCCTCCGCCGCCCGGCATCGGGGCTTCGTCCCGATGCCGCGCGGCGGCGGGAGGCTTTCCCCCTCCGCCGCCCGGCATCGGGGCTTCGTCCCGATGCCGCGCGGCGGGGGGAGACGTTCCCCCTCCGCCGCCCGGCATCGGGGCTTCGTCCCGATGCCGCGCGACGGGGGGAGGCTTTCCCCCTCCGCCGCCCGGCATCGGGGCTTCGTCCCGATGCCGCGCGGCGGGGGGAGACGTTCCCCCTCCGCCGCCGGGCATCGGGGCTTCGTCCCGATGCCGCGCGGCGGGGGGAGGCTTTCCCCCTCCGCCGCCCGGCATCGGGGCTTCGTTCCGATGCCGGGCGGGGGGAGGTCCGAGGACAGTGGGGAAGACGCACTGCGCTTCCCCGCTGTCCCTGAGATTTCCCTATGGGCTGTCGTCTTGCGAAGCAAGCCCATAGGGAAATTCGTTTTGCGAAGCGCCTCCAAAACGGAAAACCCTTTCGTCTAGCGGGTTTTCCGTCTTGCGAGGCGTTCGTCTTGCGGGGTACCACTGTATTCCAGATGGGGGGAAGGGTCATGGCCCAGCAATGAAGCATCTGTTTTGCATGCAGAAGGTCCCAGATTCAATCCTGGCATCCCCAGGTAGGGCTGGGAAAATTCTGAAATTCTGGAGAGCCACTGCCAGTCGTCATAGGCAATACTAGGCTAGATGCGCCAGCATAAGGCAGTTTTCAGTGCAACTCATCTTTCTTTATATGCAGATCTATTCCAAAACCACCAAATTGTATTGTCTTTTACATATCTCAGCTCATTTGAAACTCTGTGGTTTTATTTATTTTTTATGCCTAGACTCAATGCTTTGCAATTTTAAATCTGCATACATTTAAATTAATTAACATATGCAATTAAGCCATGGCATTTTCTTAGTCTGAGCTGGCAACAAATAATTACAAAATCTCCAGTTGTTTCCAGCTGTGTTTATACAGAGGCAGTTTCAAATGGGGGAGGGAACCCCCACCATTGAACCCCACAGGGTCAGGGATTAAGCTGGGACATTCCAGCCACTTTGCCAGTCTTTAATTCTTTTCTTTGCTCATTTTTTTAAAGGCCCTTCCTTTCCCCTGGATGATTCTCTGGCTGAATTTTCAGAGACGGTTATTTAATTGCTCTTCTCATTTCACATCAGAGGAACACTGAGCCGCTTTGCTGGGTGCTTGGCTTTGTATCATGACTGAATTGCACTCATGGCTACCTGCAGTGTTCATAATTACAGATGAGATTCCAAGCTTATTTGCAACATTTCTCAGAAAGCTATGAAATTTCCCTTGCTTCTGCCTCATGTGGGGTATCTTCCAAGACTTGTCAAAGAATATTAGTTGCCAACATTTTGAGCTGATCTAAAATAAAACAAAAACAAAAAGAATTGGGAAAACTCTAACCAATTCCTGGTCTTCCACTGCAAGGACTGTTTCCTATCAATAAATCCACTCTGTCTCTAAGGCCACAGAAAACTGAACTAGACACAATAGGAATGTCTGTAAAAGCCTCTGATCTATGTCATATCCAATGTGTATCCTGTTCTATGGGAGCTTGAGGCTCAATGGAGAAGAGGTAGTATCTGGTGAAGTCAAATCCGGGTCAAACCAAGCAAGTAAACACCAGTCAAGGGAAGCAATATGTCAAGGTATGGCTGCCAAGGGCAGATCATGGCAGTTCCCTCTCTTATGCGGAGGGCAACCAGAACAGGACCTTGGAATAGGTTCAATCTTGTTGACAGAAGCTCTCTTCTGCTAGGGAAAGGAAATGCTGTCCCAGCAGGGAGGTGAAACCTTATATTGGCTGAAAAGATCTGCCATGTACTGTATTTTTCGCCCTATAGGATGCACCGTCCCATAAGACGCACCTAGTTTTTTTGGGGGGGGAAATAAAGGGGGAAAATTATTTTCCGCCAAGCGTGGGGCTGGGGCAGGGGAAGCCTGAGCTTCCCCCGCTCCCAGCCCCCAGAACAGTCAACTCTCTGCAAGCTGTGGGAGCCCGGTGCCGGGCTCCCGCGCCTTGCGGAGAGCTGCGCTAAGCCTGGGTTCAGCGCGCCATACTTCAGCATGCAGGCAACTCTCCGCAAGCCGCGGGAGCCCAGCACAGGCTGCCACGGCTTGCGGAGATCTGCACGAAGCCTGGAGAGCGAGAGGGGTTGGTGCGCGTTGAACCCTCTCGCTCTCCAGGCTTCCGCGAAAGCCTGCATTCGCCCCATAGGACGCACACACATTTCCCTTTCATTTTTGGAGGGGGGAAAGTGCGTCCTATGGGGCGAAAAATACGGTAATTGTCTCTGTTTCCCTAAAGAAGTTGGATAAGTTGCTAAAGGCCCTTGCCTGATTTTGCAGCCTCTGAGAAGCTGGAGAGATGGAAATACAGTGGTATCTCGGGTTAAGTACTTAATTCGTTCCGGAGGTCCATTCTTAACCTGAAACTCTTCTTAACCTGAAGCACCACTTTAGCTAATGGGGCCTCCTGCTGCCACCACGCCGCTGGAGCATGATTTCTGTTCCCATCCTGAAGCAAAGTTCTTAACCTGAAGCACTATTTCTGGGTTAGTGGAGTCTGTAACCTGAAGCGTATGTAACCTGAAGCGTATGTAACCTGAGGTACCACTATACATCAGGGGTCTCATTGTCCGAGTCCAGAAATGGTGGAAGGGCTGTTTCCGCTGGCTGGAAGGAACACAAATATGGGTCTGCCAGTTCTTCCCTCCAAAGAAGAAGCCCGAGTCTCACCCTCATTCAAGCTGGTTGCTCTGGACTGGAAGGGTCCAGGATCAGGAATCATGACAATATGGACAAATCCAAGATCACTAAATTTCCTGGAGTTAAACAAACTTTTATGTGGAGGCGGCGGGGGGTGGGGGTGGGCGAGGAGAGATAAATCAGTTATAAGGAACTTTGTGTCTACAGGTACCACAGGGTGTTCCCTTTGTTTTTCTTTGTGTAGCCAGCTTTGGAATCATGAAAGCAATGAAAAGCAAGATCTAAAACAGTGCACCAGGTAAAATAGACAGTAAATACATGATGGGGTGGCAGGAAGTCACTGGGGAATTAAGAAGAATGTCTAGAGAACAAATGTTGTTAACTTTTTTGTATTTTTGTTTCGACTATATATATGCTTGTTTGTAATATTTTCCTTATTTTCAATAAAGCATAAAGAAAAGAAAAGAAAAGATCTAAGTGCAATATTAACAAGTTTCCACTGTGCTTTGTGGTAAAAAGTCTCTAAAGGAGAGTATGTGCTTGCCTGACTTAAGTTGGCCATGACTAATGTAGCCCATTGATTTCAGAACACTCACTTGGCCTGGACTAACATATAGTTTTTAATGATCCAGATCTCAACTCTTCAGCATTTTCTGCAGCCATAGTTTTCCACCTGTCTGGCGATGGGTGTTCCTTGCTTGGTGCTGCTGCACCAGGAGAGAAGGTTTGCTGATAATTGTGCAGCTTTACACAAGTGCAAGTTCTTAAGCTGCTCATGGAAGCTCACATTAATTCCATGAATAATCAGTCAGGGCTGGCAGGCTGATTAGCCCTTCTTCTTGTCTGCTTACAAACAATGATTACTGTCTAATCTCAGCACTCTTGGAAAAGCTACCGAGAGTGCCCTTCATCTGCTACAATTACGTTCCGTCTCCCTTGGAGCCAGGGCTTCCAGTGCTATCCATGGTCTCATCTAGTCAGCTAGTACAGAAACGGACATTACGAAAGAAAGAAAGAAAGAAAGAAAGAAAGAAAGAAAGAAAGAAAGAAAGAAGAGCCTAAAGTGCTGGCTCACAACCAGGTAAACTGAGCCAAAGCATTAAGTGATAGCCAGAAAACAAAACAGAATGAAGTGGAGACCATTTGTTGTTTAGTCATTTAGTCATGTCCGACTCTTTGTGACCCCATGGACCAGAGCACGCCAGGCACTCCTGTCTTCCACTGCCTCCTGCCGTTTGGTCAAACTCATGTTGGTAGCTTTGAGAACACTGTCCAACCATCTCATCCTCTGTCTTCCCCTTCTCCTTGTGCTCTCAATCCTTCCCAGCATTGTGCTCGCTTCGGCAGCACATATACAATCTTTCCCAGTATCAGGGTCTTTTCCAGGGAGTCTTCTCTTCTCATGAAGTGGCCAAAGTATTTGAGCCTCAGCTTCAGGATCTGTCCTTCCAGTGAGCACTCAGGGCTGATTTCCTTCAGAATGGATAGGTTTGATCTCATTGCAGTCCATGGGACTCTCAAGAGTCTCCTCCAGCACCATAATTCAGAAGCATAAATTCTTTGGTGACTAGCCTTCTTTATGTTTCAGCTGTCACTTCCATACACCACTACTTTAACTATACGGACCTTTGTCGGCAAGGTGATATCTCTGCTTTTTAAGATGCTGTCTAGGTTTCTCATTGCTTTTCTCCCAATAAAATTTACAACGTAAGCCACCCATTTTATGTTCTGATTGCTACAACAGAAATGGTTGTATTCTCCTGACCAGGGGTAGCAAATATGGTGTTCTCCAGGTGTTTTTGGACTCCAACTCCCTTCAGACCCAGCCAGAATGGCCAGTGGTCAGAGATTATAGTTGTGGTTCAACAACATTTGCAGGCCACACTATTGTCCACTCCTGCTTTTGATTATGCTATCCATGCACTATTTAAAAGATGATGGAATTGGAAGAGGTGTCCTGGAGACTCATAAAGTGGAAAAACTGTCAGACTCAACAAGCTGCTGCTTGTGATGATTTTTTGGTATCTGGAGTTGAGCCTGATGTTGGTGGGTTCTTTAACAGTTAAGGTCATCCATGAGAAAAATGATCCACAAGGTTCTGATTGCTCTTCGGCTGAAAGTCGGTGGGTAGAGTGTATTCTCTTGTAGAATTGAACAGCACTAATTGACAGCAGTGACCTGCACTACCCACAGCTACCCACAGCTCAGCCATGGTGATACCTGCCTTGGTTACTTCTAGCTTGAACTACTATAGCACATCCTATATGGGGTCGCTTTTGAAAAACATTCAGAAGCTCCAACTAGTACAAAATGCTGCAGAAAAAATTGTGCAAAGATATTGCTCACCCTCCCACTCCAAATTGGAAATAATGTGGCTTGTTTTCTAAGCTATTCTGATTCTACGCTGGAGGACATTTGCTGGTGGCATTCATGTGCTAAGAGTAATGGTTAGAACAGCTCTCAGAGGCAAAAAAAGGATATTTTAGGCAATCCCCATTCCATCAGTACAACTTCTGTTCCAAGCACAGACTGATGAATTAACACTCTTTCCAAGGCTCTTTGTTGTAGCCCCTGAGTTTAACTGGCAGGGATAGGAAGAGTGTGATGCAGGTTAAAATAAAAAAGAATAAAGAGGAATGAAAAGAACTACACACACAATGAGCTGACCACAGATACCTCATAAGGGTATAATGGAAACCAATGTTAAGGTCAGTCTCTATCACCATCAGTATTTGGAAGGAAGCATAAATGCAGGTGCTATGGAAGCTGGAAGAAATGTTACAAATAAAGCGGGGAAAATGAAATGGCTAATGAGAAAAGATTCGAAACACAGGCAGAAACGAATTCAATTTGGAAACTAAAAGGTAATGCAATTGATAAAACAACAAAGAACTGCTCCTTCCAACACCATACAGTTGTTGCAGAATATCAGCCAGTTGTTTGAAAAGTATAAACGCCAATGGGGAAGAAGGGGCAGAATTAACCCAATGGAACTAAATAAATATTAGGTAAACATTCTGAACCGAATATCAGTGCCAGCATAGTATTAGAATAAAGAATTATTTCTCAAGAATGTGTAAAGCAAACCTCATCACAATGGATTTTGGAGAGAACCAGTCTGAGAATAATATCCTGCTAAGTGGATAGCTCAGTCTGTAGAGCATGAAACACTTAATCTCACAGTTGTGGGTTCAAGTCCCACATTGGACAAAAAGACTCCTGCCTTACAGTTGGATTCAATGACCCTCATGGTCTCTGCCAACTCTACAATTCTATGAATATCAGAATAAAGGTTAGCAAATTCTTGGCAAATTTTAATTTATTATTCCAACAAACACCATGAATATTTCACTTTAAACATCTTCACAAAGAACAGTTTAAAAGTCTCATGGGTCATTTCTTCTTGCAGAAACTGAGGTTTTCCATACGGAGAAGGAAAGAAAGAATGTTAATGCCCTTTCTTCATTGCACAAATCAAGTCATTTGGATGCCTTTTTACAATATAAATTATGAAGTTAATCAAGACTAGGAAACTGCAGTGGGACCTGGCAATTTGAATGGCAGATGATATTCAGAGCTGACAAATAAAACATAGTGCACATTGAACCAAACTGACTATTTACTCAGGTAGCTTAGCTTTAAATTAAATGTAACTATCCAGGAAGAAAAACCCAGGGAATCCATTGTGGACAGCTCAATGGAAACATCTGTTCACTAATACAGTTCCTGGTTGTTGTTTTTTTAAGGAGTTGGAATAAATTTTAATGTAGCAGGAGTTTAAAATTAGATAGCCTTTCCTTTTTGTTCCAATAAACAGCACTTCTTTCTTTCAATGACTGAACTGAGAAACTGGTTTCTGTCTCAGGAAAGGAAGGAAATCATATTATTAAGCTCATACCCTCTTGTCAAGTGCCATCTGAGTGTGGAAATTGGCTGCATTTAAATAAGTGTTTACAACTATGCCATTTCCTGTTATGAAATTTATAACTGAACGGTGCCTACACCTAATTGCTATACATTATGAATTATGAGATGTCAGCACTATTAATCATAAATTTCAAACTACTCTCTCTATTTGCATAGCTATGCTTTCAATGATTGCTTACATGGCACCATTAATGGGCAAAATGGTTTACAACAATCCTCATTCATCTCAATAAAAAAAACCCCTGTGAGGCACGACACTTGTTCTGGTTTTAGAGGTGGATGTATTTAGGTGTGGGTGAACTTGCCCATAAACCACTTAAGAAAGCCGAGGTCCCCACATCTCAAGACATCTTTCAATATTTGTAGGAATAGTGAAAGCTTTTTTTTTTTTTTGTGGGAACCATCTTCAGTTGGGTTTTATCACAGGAAGGCAGGGCATAGACTGTGAAATACAAAAATAAGCAGTCGAGTCGTCTCCTTGCTCAAACCAGAAAGATAGCCTGTTTCTTTAGGATGCAGCAGCAGGAGGAAGGAAAAGGAAGCGGGGTCACTCTATTAGCTTAGCTGAAAGACCAGCTACTGTTGACTCTGCCTCTCCTTGAACGCCTCCATTCCTCCTGGTCATTACAAGAACTTTGTAGTTGAGAGCTAGTGGTTGCGTTTGTTTCCCTCCTCCCTCCCACTCCTCCTTTTCGTGACATGTCTTTTATATGGTAAGCCTGAGAATAGAGATTGCCTTATTATTTATCTTTGCAGAACTACTCTAGGAGCCTTTTTGGGGCTGAAGAATGGGGTAAAATACTTCAAGGACCATATTTTTCCGTGTATAACATGACCCCATGTATAAGATGACCTCTACTTTGGGGAGCCCAAAATTAAGAAATCAGTGTTTTAAAGTTGTTCAGCTTTTTGGGGAAATCACCCAAAAAGCTGTCGAGTTTCTTGGGGTGATCCACAGAGCTGAGCCTCAGCCGGTGAGAGCACAACTAAGTTCCCTCCTTGCCTTGGCACTGCATCTCTCTCCAGCCAGCTCTGCGGTCCTGAGTCCGGCATTCGGTGACTTAGGAGCAGCCAGCTCAGCCAAGACTTACTGTATAAATCTGTGTATAAGGGAAAATAACCATTGTCTTGTACACAGAAAAATACGGTATATAATAAACAAACACATGGTGGTTTACTCTTCCCACATGACCTTCCCTACTCTATTGCTGAGAGCAGGAGGCCAGAAGCACAGCTCAAGAGTCCAACACAGGCTTTCCACACAGAAGGTCCCAGGTTGGACCCCAGCATTTCCAATGAAACGGTTCTGTTAGCAGAGGATGGCAATGGAGACTTCTTGATGCAGGACATCACAAGAGATACTCTGTCCATTTCTTGTGCAAGAAGCTCCTTTGCTGGTCTGGTGAGTTCCCCTCCTTTAGCTGGAGTTTGTTGGTGGTCTGCAGGGATGTTTTATATGTTGTGCTGATCTGCAACCTAAGACTCCTCATGCTCTTGGATTCTGGATCCACCATGTACTCAAGTCTCTGTATTAAGTGCAATAGGCATATAGGGGTTGCCATAAAGAGCTGTGTTTTTCTCTATATTAACACAGAGCTTGACATAGGAAGCTGACTCATACCAGGTCACACTATTTGTCCATAAGGCCCAGTATTGTCTGTTCTGATTGGCAGCAACTGTCTAGGGCCTTGGGCATTCGAATCCATTAAAAAACCCCACACAATTCCTAAAAATGTGTGTCAATGTCGGCTTTCCTTAATTGCCTCCAGCACTCAGGCTTCCAGAAAATGGGGAATTTCATTACTCACTGGGTTTGGTGACCAGAAGAGCTTAAGAGGGGAGGAAACTGTATCCAAGGGAGAAAGGAACTGAAGCCCCCTCCCTCCCAGTGGATTCAAGCAACATACATGCATAGTGTGTGTAACATGCATAGTGTCATGAAGAGCAGCAGGCCACCTTTGCCTAGTAACTGCTGCTGGCACAAGACCTTTTAGCCAAGTGCAGGCCAATACATTTTTCTGCCAAAGGAAACAAAAACTTTTCTGCTGTACAACCTCTTCTGGTGTCTTATCATCATAGGCTGAGCAGCACCAGAATGGCACAATAAATGATCGAGATCTGACTGATCCAGTTTTTCCCATTTATATTTTTACTGTCCAGCATTCCTCTGAATTCCCTCCCCTTTGACAAAGATGTCTCTGCCGCAAGCAGTCAGAGGAGATTGGTGGGCTCTTGATCCCAATCACCAGCCATCTGCTAAGCTGCGTCTGTGGCCTCCTACCAAGAGGAA
Organism: Podarcis liolepis; assembly: GCF_965112155.1. NCBI lineage: Eukaryota > Metazoa > Chordata > Lepidosauria > Squamata > Lacertidae > Podarcis > Podarcis liolepis. Next base: position 5,006,761 of record NC_139569.1, on the reverse strand, counting down.
AGGGAGAAGCTTTTTCTCCAAGATATTCACACAGCAGAGGCTTCTGCCCCCATAATTTCACTGGGACAGCCCTGGTGATCCCCAAGTATATACAGAGCCCCACTCAAGGGATTTATATTAAGAGGGCCTTCTGTAAATCCAGAAGTGGCCAGATTTTTCAAAAAATATCACATTTAGAGTCCAGTTCCATGAGAAGCGTTAAACAAACCTAATTTTGTGTAGGGTTACAGACTATGTTCTAGAATGGTATATTCAGGCAATCAAAGAGAAAGGCGGGATTCCAGGAGTCCTTTTCTTGCCTTCACCATATTTCCTGTAGAAACATCATCAAGTGCAAACACTCACAAATGTTTAATTACAGTGGCTAAAAATTACATTCTTTGAGCAAGTGTTAGCAAAATCACAGAGAAAATGTGATTATAAAGGTGAGGTATCACTAATTAAGGCTGTCTCTAGATTTGCATATAAAACAAATATTAGAGCTCTTTGTTATCTGTGGGGGGAAATGCAGTTTAACCTGCTGGTAACAGCACTTAGTACTTTGAGAACAACTTTCATGTCTGAAACCCTTTACAATTACTGAGGCTCATAACCTACCTATGGGGAAGGTAAGAAGGATGAATTTTGCATAATATATGGGAGTTTAGCCCATGAAGTTCAACAAGCATTCTGATACAGCAGAGCTAACATTGGAGGCAGGACTGTTATCTGAATTCTCCTCTGTTCAGTGCCTTCTTCAACTTTCTCTTGGTAATAACAACTAGCATTTAGTTTGTTTGCTATCTTCAAAGTGCTTCACATACAGTATCCCTACCAAAGCCCTGTAAGATGGGTCAGTGTGGCAATCCTTCTATTGGAGTGATAAACAGCAACCTATATAAGGCCACAGTGACTTTGCGACTCAGGTAAGATTTGAACCAGGGCTCTTAACCAGGGGTGAGGGACCTTTTCCAAACTGAGGGCCACATTCCTCATAGAAACCTTCCATGGGCTACATGCCACAGGTGGGCAGGCGCAAGGGCAAAACTGGGCATGCCCAGAAAGTGTGACTCTTACCTGTGTTCCGTAGTCTAGATTCCAGCAACAGAGAAGTCATAAGTTTAAAGCTTGATTCAGTCCTAAAATCAGGCCTGAACCCAGACTGAAATGGGCTCCCGCTCCCATTCCCACTTGGATAACATTTCTGCTGGTTTGGGCTCCTCCTCAAGGCCATGTATTTGCAAAAATGTGGCTTGATTTATAGCATAACAGTCTTTAAATCTACTGCAAAACGATACTTCCTTGTGTAATGCAGAAGCTCACAATCTTTGACATCTGAAACTCGAGGAAGAAAACATTGGCTTTACATTGCCTTAAAAATCTATAGTTGCTTGATGCTTCCAGAATGAATGAGGATGGAGTAGGAAAAGGGTAGATTAATGATAGTTGATAATTAGAGTGGAAGGTTCAGCTCACTGTGTCATGAACTAGTGAGTAAAGTTAATCAAGTGTTCAGGGTTCCCTAGGAGAGCAATAAGCCTGAAACTTGTCAATGGAAAGTGAGAAGAGACAAAGGCATGATTGCTATATTGCAGCCATTGTTAATTTCGCTAAGCGGTATTGCCATTTTCAGGGAAATCCCTGGGGCAAGATTTAGACTGCTAACTCCATATTTAACACCCTGTGCTGTATTGCTGTTGATCTTATTACTTCCTAGCTGTCTTTTCTGTTACAAAGATCTTCACCACCTTTCCAAAATTCTACCTAACAGGACTTCCACATTCTAAACACATTGAATGGCGTTGTTCCTAAAAAGAGATGTCAACAGAAAGAGAATTTTTAAAAAATCTGAACTGAATTCCCAGCTCTGAATTTACAACCTAAGGAAAGAATACTTAAAGTCTTCCAACTTCCTGGAGCTGGCATAGTTAGGCCACCCAAGAGTCCATGCCCAACACTTCACTCTTTAAATTTCCACCTCAAGAAATCAGGAATCCACTGAAATCTGAGGGGATATGGTACCAGGATGCTTGAAATCCAGCATTGCATAAGGATGTTGTAACAAGAACATCATAAAAGCTCTGTTGGATTAGGCAAAAGGCCAGCCTAGTTCAGTATCCTGTTCTCAAACTGACCAACAAGAGCAGATGCCCACATACAGAACATGAACACAATAGTACTCTCCCCACTTGTGATTCCTAGCAACTGGTAATCAGAGACATACTGCCTTTGACACGAGAGCTAAAACATAGCCTTATCCTCCATGGATTTGTTGATTCCTCTTTTAAAGCCATCTGATGTGCAAAACACCTCAGTATAAGCGACAGAATGTAAACATAAAGAGAAATAATATTAACAGGAGAACTCCAGCTCAGGATTCTCCAAGTACTGTAAGCAGACCTGCTCAGGACCAAAGGGCAACAGAATTCACAGTGGAGAATACGTTCTCAAAAATGAATTAAAAGGAACAGCAAGGAGAGCAGATAATAATGCCTCTCTAAAACATGAAGGGGTTCCGAGATTGAACATTAATCTTGTTGTGATGCATCTAAAATACAGAAGGCAAATGATGGGCAATTTCTCCTCACCACCACCACTACGGAACTACAGAGAAATTTAATCATTTTTCCCTTCAATTTACTCTGTGCAAGCTAAGCCTAAATGGAGAATATTCTCCTTATCAGCTACAGGCTCGCCATCATTATAGCTTTGAACTGTCTGCAGATGGAAGAAAGGCTGCAGCTGCTGGAGGATCTCTGCCATTACCCAAGAGCTTTCCCAGTGGAGAAAACAAAAAGAGGTGATGGAGTGAATATTCATCATGCACAACTCTGCGCATAGAGATGCAAGTCTATTTCTAGGCTAGAGGTACTGAGCTATTTGAAGGAGCAAATGGCAGGGAGACAAATCCTAGCTCCGAATGCATGTTGGGGCAGTGTGCAGCAGTATCTAGGCTGGGAGGGAGTTTCATCCCTGTCCACAGTCCCAGAATTCAGTTGCTGGGCTTGAGCTGCATCTGGGTACAGGTTGGCAATGCCAGGAAGGAGCAGGAGGAAGGATGTTGCTTTCTACCTCTGCACTTTGGTATCACTAAGATAATAATCGTCCCAGCCAGACCAAGCAATCTGGGGAAATAACAGGCCTCATAACTGCTGCTTCAAACTTAGCTTCTGAATCTAAGCAACTTGAAGTCATTTAGATGACTGCCCTTTGTCTCCCATGGACTGTTGGCCATCTTTCAGAATTTCACCAACTGCATGATTCTGACTGAGCATCCGCCTCTAAATATTCCAATTTTTTGGCTTCAGCTTCACCTGGACTATACTCTCACCTCTGACCCTTCGAACTAGCAGCTTCTAGGCTTGAGCCTAAAGATCCTTGGTTATCATTATAGCTGGTCTAATTTACTCTTGAGTTATCACTTTAGCAAGGTCCAGTTCTCTGCCTCAACCACCTCATGTCTTCCTCGGGAAGCACAAACATTTTAAGCAGGGATGCCTTACTAAAGGATGTCTTCTTATCACAACTTATCACTTGCAGAAATACCAAGTCCTGTCAGCTGCGACCATTACATCTTAAAAAATATAATGTCATTGAAGAGCACACCTGGAAAAAAGTCAAGGCTTCAGCTGTTGCGTTTCCATTGCAATATGGCACCATCTCCCTAGATACTTGAGCCAGTGGTCAGGTAGGTGTCACAATTTCTGAGTTGTTTGTTTCTTCAGTTCCAATGAATGGCTCTTAGACAGGGCTAAGCAATGCAAGAGGAAGGAGAGGAAACAACAAAAGCAAGAGACTTTCACCTTTACAAGGCTCTCTGGGGACTGTCTGCCCACATATCCACTCCAAGCCCCCAAGAATGCCAAGACAAACATTGTCCATGAAAGGCATTTGATTAAAGCTGTAATTTCCAGAGTTTCTACCTGTCTGTGTCAACTTGTCTGCCAATGAACCTTTCCCCTTTTTCTGTTGCAGGGTGGCATCTTCTAAGGTGTACATATAATTTGCATTGGCCACTACTTCCCTGCGCAAACTGAGAATATGGCCTGGAACTCTCCAATGTTCCCCTCATTTCCCATGAGGGAAGATCAGTAGTGGTGGGTTAGGAACCTGTCTTTCATGGAAGTTTATCTGCTGTTACTGCTCTTCTTACTGAAAAATACCCAGTAAACCTCTGAGAAATCCCAGGTTTCCCTAGGATCCAGTTTGAAACCTGCATTAGGAAATAAAATTCAGGCTAAGTCCTTGGCATTCAGATGCTATCTGCACTTCTCACAATCTTGCAAAACTGCCAATAAGAGTCCTCATTTCCTTTACAGGAGCATCTCTTGCCTTCAGCGTATATAGTATCTTTTCTCCTGATACTGATGGAAGCAGCCTTTGCAAATGTCTAAGTATTATGTGCAGGTAAAGCAAGGTTTTTCTCCTCTGGCACATATTTCTAGGTCTTAACTGCAGTCCCTCAATTACCACAGCACAAGGCTGTGAAAACAGCTCAAGCTGAAACATACACCGAGTGATTTCTAAGCTTACCTTCACCTACCTTTCATTATTTGCCCTCATCACCATTAAAACAAGAGATGTCAGGATCTCCTATGACTTTTACATAGCTGAAAGCTAAATTAAATTACACATCAAAGCATTCACAAGCATCCAAAATGGCAAGACCACTGCTGGGGAAAGGTGGTAGCAGCAGTGATTGGGCCATGCCATACCAAGCAAGGTGTACAACATTTCTCAAGATCCCTCAATCCAAATGGCCTCTTTCAATATCACTTTGAGGTGGGGAGGACTCCTCTTCTTTTCAGAATGCCTTGTGATTGATGTGAGTCACTGCAATGGATTTTACCTCTGAATAGAAAGACGCCAGCTAAACTAGCAGGAAGCAGCCCTGTTCCCAATGGCTTTGTACCGCTGAAACAGGAAGCCCTTTTTTATACTCCTTCCAATGGCCAGCATGGGTGGGGTCGGTCTGGAAGGTATTTCCCTAAGAAGCTGCAGTGCCACAGCTAAGCACATGGGGCAGTGGCCAGCAGTTCCTGACAGCGAAGAACCGGGCTAAATATCAGAGCCCAGGAACACAAAGACACACCGCTGCTGCTCATGCAAAGTCCCAGCCCAAGCGAGAAGCTTTTCATAGCCATTTTTGCCTAGGAGTGCACAGTGACCAATCCAAAACCTGTAAATACTTTGCTGCCAGTAAGAGGCTCCAAAGCACAGTTCTGCTCGCTCATCATAATTCAATTAAGTTTCCCTTTAAAGGTGAATAAACCAAATTCACTCTTTCCTAAACACTGTGAGAACCCAAATGCAGCTGTTCTTTGAAATTTGATGAATTTTCATAGGGGCTTGTCTTTGTTTTAAATACAAACTAATGTAGAAATGTGTGGAAATGAACTTAAGAACTGAAAATTGAGAAACTGGGAGAAATCAAAATAGATGGATTCACCCATTCATGCCACATTGAGCTATAGAGAGAGACGTTCTCAATTCTAGATAAGATGGCACAATGGAGAGCTCTTCCATCTATAGATCCCATGCAGAGATGTGTGAAGGAATGCCCTCACCAGTTTTTAATGTACACAAGGGTATCTTGGGTGGTTGTTTGCTATGGCCCAGTGTGACTTCTCACCTTGTTTTGTTATAAGAATTTTACAATCTCAAATATAGAATATTCATAAATGCACACATATCTAAATATATAAACCATGTGTCTGAAATAGTATGGGAGAGCAATCCTGAAGCCATTTTGACTCTCCCGATGACCTCAAATATTCCTCTGCAGTAAGGGAGGCAAATGGGAAAAGCCTTCCCACTGTCTTTTTGCTTACAAATCCTGTCTTAAGGGCGTATTTGTGTATGAATAGGCTGAGCCTGTGACATGGACTCAGGAACTAAAAGTATTAACCATCACAAAAGAATGGCTAGGTGCCCAGGTAATGCAATCAGTGACCATTATCAGGTATTCCGTCAGACAGGATTTCTGCTGTAGACCGCATCCTATGATGTATGTATGATGATTTTGGGGAGGTATTTGGCTAAGGGTGTTGGGCAATGTCAAAAGTCTTTAAAGATTCCTGCACACTTTTGTTCAGGGACTCTCCCTCCTTGGAAGAAGGGGAGGGAACTCTGCTGCAACAGAAAAATAACTATCTGCCTTGCTTTCCACTGGATCCTGCCTCCATCCATTCTTCTGTGACCGATTATGGACTTAAGGGACTCAGAATCCCATGGGGAGTTGGGCAGCAAAAGCAAAGCCCCAATTTTTACATCAGTGGTTTACCTCCTTATGGCTGTATGAGAGAGCAAGACCTTAGTGAAGCGAGAATTAACTGAGTAGCCAAATCCCCATTTTCAACATGAACACAACAGCACAAAGAAGCAGGTTACTTAGCTGAGTGGATTAAAGCAGTTCCAATCAATTTTTGTAGCTTTCTCCACCACTGTGTGCTCATCAGCACTGAATGACACACACCTGGTTCTGACCTACATTTTGGCCACTGGCAAATGTCTATTAGACAGAACCACATGTTCAGCCATCTGTGTAACAGCCAAGAGACCTCCGACTAGTACAAAACATGCCAATCCCATCTGTGGTGGCCCATTTACTCCATGCTAGTAGGATTATATGAAGATGGAAGGAAAGAAGAACCCAACACTTTTTTGGGAAGGGGTTTCGGGTTTACTGAGGACTTTAGTATGAAAAGATTCCATCAGCTTCAGACGGGGTTAATAATTTTCTGTCATGCTGATGGGACTGCTCCCTTTGTAATTCTGCAGTGAATGGGCAAACGTTACCTTTTTTGCTTACCAGGATATTTTTTTTAATAAATCTTGGAAAAATAAGACCACCTGCACAGACTATGCATTGCGGAAAAGTGTGACAGTATCCATAATTCATGAGAGAGCTGTCCACAGGCAAATTGCCTGCAAAAGCGTTGACAGGAGAAATCCCAGTTCTTTCCTGCCTACATTGATTTCACAAGATTTGGTAAAAGGGGAAATTTTAATTTCTAATTAATCTGCCAATATATAATCTTTTTAGCGCCCTTAAAAAAAAAAAGTAATTCACACCTTCAGTGTCAGAAAAGCAGCCAGCAGTTAAGATGAAAGAAGTGAAATCTTGGCTGCTGTTCAAGACTAGCCCTCTGCAAATCGGATGCAGTGGGTGAAAAAACAGCCTTCGTACAGCTGATGCTACCGCCACCGCAGAGGCCACTGTAGGGACCGGCTGAGACAGACTGGGAGTCTCCTGCACTGCATGCTGGTCCTGCTTGTGACAAGTCTCTTGAGACGACTGAGCAAAGGAAGAAGGAGCAGGACTGTCCTCCCATGTCCCGCCTGGCTTTACCCTCACTCTCTCCACCCACAGCAGCTCATTGGTTCCTCTTCACCTGGTCTGCTTATACTTGCCAGGCCTGGGAAGGTAGCCAAATTCTGGCCTCGCTTGCATGGCTCTCCAAGCATCCTCAAGGTGACTTCATCCATCATCTTGCCTGTTCCTCCTCTAACTGATCCCACCACAGTCCGCTCACTACACTATCTTTTTGCCTGCACTTCTGACTGCCAGAATCCTCTTTCGTTTATTGAAAAGCATTTCTAAACCGCCGAATAGTTATCTCTAAGCTGAATACAAAAAAACGCAACATAAAAACAATCTCGGAGTATCACAGAGACGTAAATTCGGTAATAACAGGGGCCATTTTACTGGGCCAGGGAAGAATGGGCAAAATATGTAAGGCTTTATAAAGGATCTAAATCAACTCTGCTTCACATATGGTGGTGGGAAGGACATTCCAGAATGCAGGGACAATGGCAGAAAATGCCCGTTTTGGGGCCATCTCCTTGTGATTTTCTGTAGGGTGCAGAGCAATGAGTAAAATTTCCCCCAGATGATCTAAGTGATCATACAAGTCTCTACAGCCGCTCCACAATTGGACTTAGTGACCTCCAACCCTACCCTGCTATGGGCTCTGCCTCCACGAGATCTGCCCCAGCAAGGCATCAACTTCCATCTTAATCCTTTGGGGACTGACACTTCTGGCCCTCAGTGCTGATGGGAACCACTGTGTAAGAACATAGGAGCAGTCTTATGTTTCTAGGAAGCTCACAAGAAGGACTTAGGGCAGTGATGGCCAAACTTGGCCCTCCAGCTGTTTTGGGATCACAATTCCCATCATCCCTGACCACTGGTCCTGTTAGCTAGGGATGATGGGAGTTGTAGTCCCAAAACAGCTGGAGACCCAAGTTTGGCCATCAGTGACTTAGGGGAAACAACCCTCTCTCACTGTTGCTCCCCTCACAGCTGGTATTCTGAACTATGCAGCCTTTGAAGATCATTTAACTATCGTGGCTGTATCTAGACCTTCCCTCGAGGAATTTATCTAATTCCCCCATTATTATCTAAGCAACTGACCATCACAGCATCTCCAGGCAATTAATTCTGTAAGTTAATCATGCATTTTGTGACAAAGCACTGACTTTTGTCTCTCTTAAGTTGGCGAACCATCAAACATGCCTGCAGCACATACGACCCAAGTTATCAGATGTGTATTTTGCAATTGCCCTGAAGCAACAGACAAGGTTTGGTTCCACCATGACACAAGCTGTGGCCATGCCGGGGCCACCCTTTCCCCATTTTTAACCTGAGGCACAGTTGGGAGGGCATATGTGACTGCTCATGCTTATCAAAGACACATGGTGTTCCTGGCAATGAGCCGTTGACACCATAAAGAAATGCAATGTCATAAACACTTCAGGGAAATCTAGATGTTGTAGGATGAACAGTAATACAAGATATTGTTGCTAAGGGATGGGAATTGCGGGGGACGGGACAATGACACAAGAATCAATGAGACATCACAGAATATGGCTGTGCTTACGCAAGAGAAACATTACAATATATGCCAAATGCGACCAAATAGAATAATAGAATTGTACAGTGGTGCCCCACAAGACGAATGCCTCGCAAGACAGAAAATTCGCTAGACAAAAGAGTTTTCCGTTTTGGAGGTGCTTCGCTAGACAAATTTCCTATGGGCTTGCTTCGCAAGACGACAATGCCTTGTGAGTTCCTGCGGGGTCCCCCCCCCTTTTCCTAAGCCGCTAAGCCGCTTATCAGCTGATCCAATCAGCCGATAAGCCGCTAAAAGCCGCTAATAGTGCTAATCCACTAATCTGTCAATGGGCTTGCTTCGCAAGGCGAAAAAACCACTAGACGAAGAGAATCACAGAACGGATTCTTTTCGTCTTGCGAGGCACCACTGTAGTTGAAAGGGACCATGAGGGTCAGCTAGTCCAACCCCCTGCAATGCAGGAATCTTTTGCCCAGTGTGGGGCTTGAACCCAGGACCCTGAGGTTAAGAATCTCATGCTCTACCAACCGAGCTATTCTAGACTCATGAGGTGGTGCAGGGCACCTGATTCAGTCTAGGAAAGCTTGGGTCAGTGGGAAGAGAAGGAACAACCAATACTACCCTGGAGAGAAACACTTACTTAAGGAATAAGGTGTGAGACGGATACACGGATTTCACTGAAGACTCTAAATGGAGGCATTTGTTGCAAGTTTGAAGTAAGAAAATCCTATGCCTGATCCCCAAACCTTATTTCCCTGCCCCTTCCCCTCCTCTCATTCCCCATATTCATTATTAATACTTCTACAAATTTGCACTCTGGTTCCTGAAAAATTAATTCGGTGATTAAAATTTCAATCCCTACAGTATATAAGGAGCTCAAGCAAGTTGTATTTGCCATTTTATAGTTGGAGAGAGGGGGTGTTGTACACAGGCACTGGAGTGTAACCCATTTTGGTGCTCACTTGTGCAGTCTTTTCTCACAAAGATTAAACTCAGAGCAAAAAAACTCTGCAGGGGTGGGCTGCTTTTCAGTGTTGACCTTACATTGCTGCAGTTACTGCTTCTCCCTTATTGCCACTTGGTTACAAGAGACAGAATCCTGATTGCCTCCAATACTGCACAAAGTTGAGCGCTTGGCCTAAAAGGAAATCCTGTCCCAGAGCTTCTTGTTCACAAATCCCATAAACCACAGATATTCAGGTCAACACGACCTTCGTTTAGGACTTCGTGAAATGTTGTGACAGTTTATATGGGAATGGAGCGCAACGCTGTTTTCTCATGTCTACTGAGGGTTGTTATCTTCGTTGATTTTATTCCTCTGCGGTGTAACAAGGATTATGATGTATCTTTATTTATTAAATTTCTATACCACCCTTCATCCAAAGAGCAAAGGGTGGTTTACAATCTAAAAACACAAAAATACATACCATAATTACAAACAAAAGCAATATTCCTGCCAAGTGTCAACAGCAGGTTCTATTCTCCCACTAGAAAATTAGCTACCACCACTCAATGCTGTTTTCTCAGTTATAACCATTGCTACTATTTGCTTTGCGGGACAAAACATACAGGTACCCTGAAACACTAGCATATTTGGCAAAAAGCAGCTTATTTTGGAGGGGGGAGAAACATATACAAGGAAAGGGTTAAATCCCCCCCCCTCACCCAGCACCATGGTTACAATCTGATTCAGGTTGTAGTATGAGTATTAACTTTTTAATTTGTGCACCTTTTACATCCAAGCTAAGTTGCTGCTTTAAAGCATCCTGCAGTCAGAGCTGGCCCCAAGAAATGGCTTCCCCCATTCTTCTCCCTGTCAGCCTCGCCTTCCATCGCTATAGGCACTCTGCTCTGCTTGTTTTATATTGCCTGACACTGCTCAGCACCTGATGGCAGTGGCAGCAGACAAGCAGCCCTCACGGCTTACAGGCCTCCTGCAACAGAATTCCTCAACCTGCGCTTTGCACCCAGGCACCTTCCCTCATCCCTGACTGTTGGCCATTCTGCATGAGGCGGATGGGAGCTGGAGTGCACAAATATCTGGAGAACACCACCAGGTTGGGAAGGCTGAAATGTGAGGACAATGCTTCGTTCTCATGATACACACATGGACTCACGCACACCCGGATAAGTAATTCCAAAGATATGTGCTCTCCCAAGACTTAACTCAGAGAAGGGCAGCATAACCTGGGGGAAGATGCAGGAGAAAATGTAAATGTTTGAATGAATGCCTTGGCACAGCCTCCTGGCTTTGCCCATGATTTTGTTCCTGGGCTGCTGCCTTCCTGCAGAGTAAGGCAAAATTAAATTTAGCATTTTACAAATAAATAGGTTAAGGCTGAAAGGACACTATTTAGGAATTTACTGCTTACCGCGACCTCAGAGATTATAGATCCACCACAGTCTATTACCCCGTTTCCATTCTGTTCATCTTTCCCTGTTACAAAGTGGCCCTTTCATCAGGTCTTTCTCTGTCCCAGCATCAAACTACCATCTCTCTAATGGATTTAAGCAAAGAGTAGCATCGTTGGACTTATGTGACTATCCTGCCAAAAAACCCAAGGACGTCTCCTCTTCCTTTCCCACTGCAACATGATTAAATACTTCTCCAACAGAAGAAATGACAAGGTCTGCTTGCCTTTTTCCAAGAGAGGGCAACAGGCAGATACATCATGCTCCCTTAGCCCAGTGTGGGCTTTGTGCTATTGTGCCATTAAAGAAATGTTGATTGCACGAATCTGCATCCACACCGTGATGCAAGGCTGGGGTCATGCTGTGAACAACAAACGTTTTATGGACCAAAAACTTTTTTGTTTTTAAAGGAGATGAAAAGTTGCCCAGTTCTCAATGTAGAAAAGAGGAAACATTTATCAGGTTGTTATCTTAGCTGAAATCAGATATAGTTTTTACATTTCCCAAACCAGTGCCTTCCAGATGTTTTGGACTGCAACTCTGCTCCTCCCTGACCAGCGCCAATGCTGGATTGGACCAATGGGAGTCATAGTCCAACAACATCTGAAGGGAACCACGTTGGGGAAAGCTACTTCTCAAGATCAGTTTCACAGCAGAGCACAGGACCAAAGAGCCAGAGAACCCCATTCCATAAGTGGTGAAGTTTATTAATTTATTATTATTATATATATTAAATTTGCATATCTTGGGGAGGTTCACACTGTATTTTTTAATTTATTAAATTCTTATATCACTCTTCATCCATAGATCCATAGAAGAGCAGGACGAGAGCGGGCAGCAACTTCCCCACCCTTCTCCTACCTTGAAATATGGTGCACGGGAGGGCGCCCTCCACCCCCCTTGGAGGCACACCTACCCTGAGCAGCATAGGCATACGCTCTGCCGCTGGTCTTAGAAACCTAAGAGCAGCCCAGCTGGATAGTCCAAATGCCCAACCAGCCTCATTCCTATGGGATAAGGTCCCATAAGCAGGACCTGACTGCAATATCACTTTCTCCACTTGTGTTTCCCAGCAAGCGACATTCAGAGCGAGTACATAAATGTTGTAGCTAGTATAAGGTTACCAGATGTCCCTGTTTCCCGGGGACAGTCCCCGGATTTACAAATCAGCCCCCATACAAAATCCATTGAAGTTGAAAAGTGTCCCCGGATTCATGGAAAAAAATCTGGTAACATGGTAGTAGCCACTGATAGCTTTATCCTCCATGAGTGTGTCCACTCCTTTTGTCTGTTTTCCCTATACAATTTCACAATGAAGACCATGAGGTCACTATCCAAAAAGATTTCCATTTACATGAGGTTGCATTCTTTGAATTGCATTCATTGCATTATTCCTAGAATTTGTGGTTGTGGTTGTTGTGGTTGTTGTTGTGTTTATCTTGCTTTTAACTGGGAGGTGCCACCTCTGTGATTTATTAACATTCTTTCAATAACAAAGCATTAGAAAGACTGGTGGGGGTGGAGATTCCTTTCCAATAAAACCTTCCAGTAAAACCTTTTTTAGAGCAAGCAACACCCATGTCCTCAAGTTCTGATGAAAGCTTTTCTCTTTGGCATCTGCCTTCTGAGCGCATGTAATATATATGCAGCTTCCCACCAAAGATATGAGGATTTGCAAATCCATACCCTGCAATGATATGGCACATTATACATGGATCAATGGTGCATTGTGACTAAGCCCTTCCCTCCCCACCCCACTTGGTCAAGGCATGGATCATGAAAATGCAGTACAAGCAAGCTCAGACTGATAAAACTCTGTGATGTGCTTCCAAACATCCTCACCATTCACTGGCTCCCAATAAAGAAGTGACAACTTGAAATCAAAGGAGAACATGCACTGCAGCAGCATTTAAAACTGTTGGAAACCATCAGCGTTAATAACCTGGATCCTTTAGTTCTACACTATGCTGTTTCTTGTGGTTTACATTACAGACTTAAAAGGCTCCTAGGGCTATGAGATCATCTCCCCACAACCAGGCACCAGGGTGACTCCACCAACCCAGATTTCTATGGCTTCCCAGGCTGCTTACATGCCGAGCCTGACATCTCAGGAGGCACCTGAATTGTAAGCAAAGAAAGAAGGTTTTGCCCTCTTTGGCATGCTTACAAAGCAGATGCATTAGTCTCCTGGTTCAGCTTGAATAGGGCTCTTGGAATTCCTTGGGCAAAGGAAGTGGGGCATCGAGTGGCCCTCATTTGCTCACCTCTGATCCAATTGCTTTGCCTGCCTGCACATACTGGCACAATGGTGCATTAACCATCTTCCCCTTCCCATCCCTGACAAGAGTGTAAGGGCCATCTGCCACAATCTTCAATAAGAATGGCTCCTTCTCTCTACAGCAGCCAATTCAAATTAAATAATGATGTTTTAATGAGAATGGAAAAAAAGAGATGAAGGGGAACAAAAGCCCTGACTTGGGAAGAGCACCAGCAGGCTTATAATTAGGTTAATTACTATGATGGCAGGGATGAGAGAGACAGATGCTGGACAAAGCAGCAGAAGGCCTTTAGTCAAGGTGGATCACGACTAGAGTTTCTACTTGCAAACAGGAAAATTGTAGCATTTGCAGGCAATTGCTGAAAGCATACAGGGATGGATCTGTGAAGAGGGAGGCTCATAGAAGATGCTTCTTGAGAAACTCTAAAACTATCTAGCATTCATTATAGGTACTTTATATGAGAGTGCCTGTGCCTCTGTCTGACTTGCTCTGTTTTGTCCCTTGCAGGTAAAGATTACCTTCTGATTTCAAACTTAAGAGAGAATTTGCAGCAGGTATGGGAAGCCACTAGCAATGTTGTTGGATTGAAGCTACCACCAGACCCACTGAAGACCCACAGATTTCCCACCTGTTTTACAGTGAGATGAAATGGACTACCTGCTCACAGAAAGATGCTGCTATATATTTATTTAAGCAACAGACTCATATTCTGCATTTCTGTCCTTAAAATAATGAATTGTTTTTCTTTTAAAATGCTATTTCAACTATCCACTCTATTTTATCAGCTGCCAGACCATCATAGGAAGAGTTTAAGGAGAGTTTATGGTGGTTAAGGGTTCTCCATTACTTCAAACTGCAACCCTTATACAACCTATCTGTGTGTGCATTTAAAAAACTGGTAAGTATTGGTTTGAAACACGAGCTAAGCCAAAAGCCCCAGAGAACTGAATCCTCCTCCACCAAATCAAACAAAAAAAACACCAGTTCCTTAGCAATCACAATGACATCCATGTCAATTTTCCTTGCACCCCAAAGTAATTTATGGCAACGTTTTGATAGTTTCAAAATAACTGGAGTTGCAAGCAGGTCTTATGCCTATTTTTTAAAGTTAACACTGAACAGATATCTTGTTCAGTTCTTATTCCTCTGGGGCTCTGTGATAAAAGGATTATCTTTCTGTTGGGTTTTCTTTTAGATTAAGCTATTCTTTAGGAGATCAGACTAATTTAAAAAGGGGAAAAAATCCACTTAAGATTCCACCAGGAGGTAAGGAAATTGTTTAGCAAAAGAAAAAGAAACAAACATAAGACATGCATCAGGACAGAAACTGCAGCGGGAGATCAAGCAGACAATGGCTTGGAGGAGATGAAGACCTGGGTAGCAACTGAACAAGGCAGGCAGCGAGGGGGCCAAAATGCAGGACTCTGACCTCCTCTCCACAGCAGGATGTTTGGCAGACAGGATCCTGCTTGGGAGCAACTGATTAAGGCACCCTCTCACTCCCCCCCCCACCCCCGTTTGACCTTTCCCGCAAAATCTGATGCAGCTCATTTGGCAGAAAGGCATTTCGCTCGCACACAAATGGCATGTGCCTCCTGGAGCTGAGCAGAAACTAAATCTTTGGAAACAGTACAAGAAAATTGAAAACGAAATATAAATATAAAATAATGTGTAATTAACAAGAATGAGGACTTAATAGAAGCCCGCAATCGCTAATCAATCTCTCCATGCCTGGCCAGTTCCACCGATGAGCTCCATTGTTATTTTTGATTGTGTGTGCAAGGGTGCGGGACGGCTGCTGAGAGAACAGCGCTCTATCAAAAATGCGACTTGAGACTCGCTGAGCAGCAGGGGGTGGGAAGAGGCAAAACATGAAGACATGAGCACAGTCAGAGAAAACCAGCTGGGGACATGCAGTTTGAAGGGTGCGCTCTCTCTCTCTCTCTCTCTCTCTCTCTCTCTCTCGCTCTCTCTCTCTCTCTCTCAGCTGTAAAGAAATAACTAGTTGTGCAAGCACCAGACCTCGAGCTTTGACACAGCCACTCCTAAACTCTGCCCCTACCACCTGGCCAAATACAGAGGCAGGGAAGGGAAGGGAAAAGGACAAAGGCTGCAAGATGCTCTGCACTATGGCCCTAGTCTTGCAAATAATAGCTCCAAAACTATGCACTTGAACGTTCAGGGGGCAAAATCATTTCTCACACTGATACCCCACTCTTCCTTCAATGGTCATAGTGCCTTCTTCTGATTTCAGCTGCATGCCTGATATTTTCAAGCGTTATCTAAAAATGTAAAACAACTAAGGTGTCTGCAAACAGGAATATGCTGGTATAGTCATCAAGGAGATAGGAATGAGTGTGACTGCTTCTTAGTGTTGAACTGGAATAGTCCTGGAACTACACCACCCTGCCTAGCAATGGGGGGACTGGTCACCCCACGCATCACTCACGTTCTCTGTTGCTAAGCTCCATTCCTTCCTACCTAGAGTTATGTTTAATACAACATACATGAATGGGAACATGTCTATCTCTGGCAGAGGGCCTTCTTGGTAGTGGTGCCCGCCCTGTTGAACACCCTCACACCAGATGTCAAGAAAATAAACAACCATCTGACTTTTAGAAGATATCTGAAGGCAGCCCTGTTTAGGGAAGTTTTTAATGTTTGATGTTTTATTATGTTTTTAATGGGACGCAGGTGGCACTGTGGGTTAAACCACAGAGCCTAGGGCTTGCCAATCAGAAGGTTGGCGGTTCGAATCCCTGTGATGGGGTGAGCTCCTGTTGCTTGGTCCCTGCTCCTGCCAACCTAGCAGTTCGAAAGCACGTCAAAGTACAAGTAGATAAATAGGTACCACTCTGGCGGGAAGGTAAACGGCGTTTCCGTGAGCTGCTCTGGTTCGCCAGAAGCGGCTTAGTCATGCTGGCCACATGACCCGGAAGCTGTACACCGGCTCCCCCGGCCAATAAAGCGAGATGAGCGCCGCAACCCCAGAGTCGGCCACGACTGGACCTAATGGTCAGGGGTCCCTTTACCTTTATCTTTATCTGCCCTCCTTGATTGTAGCTTACTGGGAAACACCTATTAGTCGTAATTTGCAAATTAGAATATCATGGCAAACTATGCTCAGCACTAAATAGGAAGAAAAGAAAGGGAAGCCAACTGTGGAAGGGAAACAGGAAAGGAGTGCAAGAACCTACATTTGGGGGGGGGGGATGGATCCTCCAAAACACTGACTGAACTAAACCAATGTCTTCTGAGTTCTCAAAACACTCTAGACTGCAAGAACTATTAGTCAAATATTTTACTCTTCAATCCAATGTGAGGTTTCCTACCAAATTTCTATGATTAGGAGAACCACTGTGAGCTGTCATAGGGAAATGGCTGGCCAGAGTCTTGGACTTGACAAAGGAATGTGACTAGCCTCTGATAGTCAGATGATGTGTTCCTACAGGAGCCAATGGTTAGGTGATTTCTCTAGGAAGCCAGGTCTCATGCTTAAACTTTCTGAATAGGCAAAAACAGACCTTTCCCGTCCCCTAGATATCAGTGATAGGGAACAAAAGGGCAGACCACTGTTTTGGAGTGAGACAAAGAGCTAGGTTTTGGGGTTCTGTAAGCTAGCAACATTTTGGGGTGCTGACTACTTCTGGAGATCTGATGTGGAGCAGTGGATTTGACTGCCTGTGAAAGTATTTAAGCTTTGCTTCCACCTGAACTCAAATATTACAACAGGCCACAAAGGCTCCAAAGGCCCCCTCCCAAGGAAACCAAAGGAAAACCAAAACAGGAGAAATGCTGCATGCCTGGAACTTCTCACCGCTTGGAGAAGTACGGAGAGCATAAAAATATGTAAAGTTTAGGTCAGACTGCTTAGACAGGCAAGCAGGTCCTTGCTGCAATCTATTTTCCCAGTCCTTTGAGACTTGCATTATGAAGGAATCCTACTGACTCCATTACTAAGTCTAGACCAAGTTTTGCACGTAAAGAAAATATTAAAACTTTATAGAACAAAAACACATATTCAGCACTTTACTTCTGGTCTCCCACTTTAACCTCCTAATTTTATTTTCCATTATATTTTCTAGTAAGGGAATAAATAACTTTGTCAAAAGGAACATCTGAAAAATGAGACCTTGGGTAAATTTATCCAGGGGGCATTTCATTCAGGTTCCTCCAGGTAACACAGGGCTTAAAGATGGACACATATATGCACATGCTCTCTCTCTCTCACACACACTTGATAGCTGCAACTACATATACCGGTATATATTGTCTGCCAATCACAGAGGCCAACATTTCATAAGTCTTTTCCTTCTATGCCTGCAGAGGGATCCAAGGCCTACATACATACTGCCCTATGCAGTTCATTACTTGAGGTCCCAGCCAAGTCCTCAAGCCAAATCCAAGTCCCCAACAAGTGGTTTTATTAGCTCCTTTTAAAGGCCTCTGAGAGTGCACTGCTGCATCTGCTACACATGCTGAAGCAGACTAAAATGAACACACCCATTTCTCTGGCCAGAAATCAATATATTTAGAAAGGCAGTGTGACCAGGGACATCACAAAACATTTGTCATCAGATACTGTATTGTCCAGCTGTGGTTCTCAGTGTTTAATACAAGCAATTTTGTTTTAACTACTCAGTGCCCATAATCCAAACCTCTGGCTCTCCAGAGCTTGACAGCTACTAAATCCAGTTTTATGCATACATTCAAGCTTTAATTGAATCGTCACAGGCTGTACCTTTTGCATTTAATTGCTATTCGATCCTTGTGTATATATATTTTCCTTTATATCCATGTTTGTATATTCCTGCCATTTGAGGATAACACATCTGATTAAGTAGACTCTAGTCCATGAAAACTTATTCCAAGACAAATTGTTGACCTTTACAATGCCACAAAGGTCTTTGTTGTTGTTGTTGTTGTTGTTGTTGTTGTTGTTGTTGTTGTTGTTGTTGTTGTTGTTGTTGTTTACATGCTATTAGGAATGTGAAGACAGACTCCATTGTTGTGAATTTCCACAGTGGTGGGAATGGGGTAATGAAGGCGTCATCTGTTTCCACTGCAAATGGCTGTTCCTTAATTTCAGCCTTTCCATACTGAGCAAAGGTAAACCAAAGTGGCAAATCGGGGAAAGAAGTGGGCATGACAGGGCCTATGATGATTTTAAGAATGCCCTCCTATGAGGCAGTGCCAGTTTTATGGAGAGTACTGTGAAGTAGCAGCTTCGAATGGTGTGAGGAATAACCTTGGGATGAGAGGAGGGGGTATTGGGGACAGTTCACATTTACATGCAAACATACCTAATTCAAAACAGTAGTAGAAGAACTGAAATGGAGACTCCACCCTAAATTCATATTTCTCCAGAATTTCAATGCAGTTCTTCAACTAAGCAATGCATACAAACATACAAACATCAGGGGAAAGTGTACATCAACAGGTGCACATAAGGAGAAATGAACAAGGCAATGCTAACCAATTTCAATGGGAGCTTTTTGCTTTGTTTTGTTCTAAATCGAAAACTTATGTGGAAGCCTGAATTTAAAACTGGGATAATGAGCAACTCAAACTGATGGATTTGTCCACCCCTACCTCAGCCTGTTTGGGTACCCCAACCAGCATGGGCTGATGGGAGTTGTAACTGAAAAAACAGCTGTAGGGCCCCAGGCTGCTACATAACCTAATTTTAGACACTGCAGTATTCTGCTTGGGGTTCCAGCTGGCTCTTGCACTCAAGGAATGAGGAATTCCACACTCCCTTAAAAGTACAAATGGGTTTAGGATCAGACAAAGTGATCAGGAAATATGGGCAAAAATGACAAGGAAGCTGAATTTATATGCACCATCAGGGATGCCATGTAAAGTACGTAAGAAAGAGAAAAATGAGCCTCGCTATCTATTGCTACCATCCGTGGCTGTGCCATCACAAGCTTTCCCTTCAGGCTCACACAATAAATATGCAAGTTAATGCATATTATTAATATCTGCCAATGCCTCAAAGAAGTTTCCGTGCTCTGTTAATTTTGCAGTTTTTAAATACTACTGGTTCACACTAAGAACTCCAACCCCCATAAGAAGTCAGGCCCAGTGCTCCAGATTAAAATTGTATTTCAATTTGACCTCTGTTTGGATCGTAAGACTTCATGCCCTTCAGTAGCTCCTTAAAACAAATGCAAATCAAATGTCCGGGTCTGCTCTCATTGTTAATTTAGCAGGCTCCGGGGACAAAGCTGTTGGTTTTATCACACCAGGAACTATTCAGGCTGGACACTAATAAAGATTTTATTTTACAGATGCAGCAGCAGACACACTGCAAGTAATGTGGCTTCCTCCCACACAACCACCCTTCCTATTCTAAAAATATCAGTCTTAGAGGCTTGTTTCTCAATGAATCACTATCAGATCAAAATCACTAACTGCATTAGCTCCAATACTTTTTAGTATGGAACAATGAGCATTCAAAGTACCTACAAGTTTGAAAAAAGTTACTTGCACATTTTGTGCCATAACTTTCTTTCTAGGAGGGATAGAGATTTAATTTTTTGATGAATGCCCAAAGTCCAGGGCACTTCCCAGAGGCAGCACCGTGGGTGCTGGACTGGCAACCCCTGTTATACAGCTCCGTAACTTCTTTGTCAGTCTGAGCATCCTGCCTCTTCTCCCTGAGTGTTGCCTTGGATCTTGACCTCTGCTCCCCTCCCTCCACCTATATGTTTGCTGCTCTGGAACATAACCCTGTTCTCTTTTGGACATGTGCTTCTGGCTGAAACCTGACAGAATGGCTTTTACTGAAGATCTTTTCTGTTGCTTGAAAAGAACAGGTTATTCCTGTTTGCTAGGTCTAGAAGCCAGTATGTATCCATGCAGTTAAGGGTACCAGTTATTGCATTTTGACATTCTGAGCAGCCAGCACCCAGAAACTTCAGAATTGCCCTCCTCCGATACATGCAGGGGGGGATATTTCCAATACTAAATGGGCAATAAGAAAATGAAAGCTGTTGTAAGCCACTTTTGAATAAAATAGAAGCACTATTTGTAAAATTGTGAAAGTTTCTCTTTGCGAGGTTGAGTCAGTAAATAAATTAGTCCTTGTTAAAAACACACATGGAAGTTTGTCAGATTTCTGCAGAGAAACAATCTCTACGATTCATGTTTAAATTTCACTGGTTCGTCCATTCAGGTCCACCAAATTGTGCAGGCCAGAGTCTGAAAGCTGGAAAGGAGCTGTCCAGCAGGAGCGTGGATCACACAGGAACCACAGGGGAGCTGTCCAGCCAGTCATTCAGAAAAAAAGCATAGACTTTCCTAAGCAGGCAATGCTAGAAGGGGGAGCCTTTGATCATGTTTCTTGTCATCTTTGTTCCTGCAGACGATACTGTGAAGTCCTAGACAGAGAGGACTCATGGTCTTAAAGGCTAGAAGGAGGTTGCAAGATGATGAAGATGATGACGGTGACTCTGGGAGTCTTTCTCATGGACCCAATATCCAGCAAAACCTATAGGCATTTTGGGTCCTCTTCCTTTTATTTATTTATTATTATTATTATTTATAAAATGCATATATTTCCTGTTGTCAAAAAGCATGCTCTTTCTGTTTTAGATGCTGCATGACTATGTTACGGCAGCTGCCATCTCAGAAAAAAGAGAGACATGCCTGGTGTGTGAATGTCTCTTATAGACTAGCATAATAATAAACTGCCACCTGTAGTTTACATATGCAGTTGCAATTTAAAAATGTGTTGCACAATTAACCAGAGATGAATTAAAAATGAATTTTAACTGATTAATCTGATTCCCTAACTGAAGGCTACATCTAGTAGCAAGATTGGGAGTTGGATTTGGGCCTCAGGGCTGTAAACTCTTCCTGCAAAACCCATCGGGATGGCAAAGGGAGCAGGGAGGGGATGCATGAGCTTGATATCGGCTTCTTGTTCTGTCACTTCATCCTACTGATTGCTTCAACTAGGCTGCAGAGGTGAGGGGCATTGGGGGCAGTAAAATTCTTAAGAGCCCTCCTCTTATTTAGCAAGTGGTTCTAAGAACTGGAAAGTCCTCAGTTGAATTGTAAGGAAATGAACAGCTTCAGCTACTGGGGGCAGAGGGAGAAAGGAAAACTAAATAAGCACAGTCTCTGTATACATCATTGAGCTGCTTGCACATTACAGTCAGTTACATAAATGCAAGAATATGTACAACCAACTAAGACCTTTAATGAAGCAGCAACGGTAATAGACTATAGCTGCCAAAAGACCGATAATTGTAATATATTGCTTTCCACAAAATCATCTGCATCTAAAATCCTGGTGGAGTGTTTAGATGAGAACTTCCACTGCATTTAATTTTTAAAAAAAGAAGACAGAGAGCCATAAAAAAGAGACGTTCCTACCCTGTATGTGCACTAGCAGGGGTTCTAAAAAGCCTTCTGAACCTTTCAGTATGCAGAGCACATCTGTTCAAAAGCACACCAGTATAAGTAGATAAATAGGTACCGCTCCGGTGGGAAGGTAAACGGCGTTTCCGTGCGCTCTGGTTTCCGTCACGGTGTTCCGTTACACCAGTAGTGGTTTAGTCCTGCTGGCCACATGACCCGGAAAGCTGTCTGTATAAGAAGGTATAAGAAGCATATCTGCCCTTGACTGCAGGGTGCAGTAAAGCAGAACCAGCCCTGTAAAGTACCAGACAAAGGAAGAGAAGCCTGCTAAAGAGTGGGTTGGGAGTTATTTGGACCCATTCCAGTCTGGATTCAGGCCTGGCCATGGGACTGCGTTGGCCTTGGTCACCCTGATGGGTGACTTGTACAGACAGCAGGAAAGGGGGAGTGCAACCTTGTTCCTGCTTCTTGCTCTCTCTGCGCCTTTTGCTCTCGTTGGCAATGGCACCCTTCCAAGTCAGCTCTGTGGAATGGGACTCTGTGGAATGGGCTCTCTGTGTTTCCTTCTGGTTCAAAAATCCAGCAAGGCTGGAATCTGTTACTTCTGGATAAGAAGAGAAGCAGGAAATCATGCTCTGAGTCCAGAACAAGCTAAAAAATCAGTGGCCATAGCTGTCAAGTGTCCCTTATTTGAAGGGACAGTCCCTTATTCCAGTGCCATGTCCTGCTGCTGTCCCTTATTGATGGATGTCCCTTAAATGATGTCCCTTAAATTTCAAAGGAAGCAGCTCCTCTCCCTCCCTGCCGGCTAGGGAGGAGGGAGGCTCCAACTGTGTTGCTTGGCTGTGTTGCTCACCCAGTAAGAAGTCTAAGAACGACTGGGGGGTGGAGCTTGGATGCCCTGTGTGTGGCTAGTTAATGCAAGCTGAGGGGTTTTTTGAATGCTGGACACCATTTTGTTGCACGTGCTGCTGCAAACTTTGCAGTGCAAAACCAGGCCGGGGAGCCATCTTAAGTTGAGGCTGCATAGGCCTTCAGATTCTATTCAGTTGAACCTCTGGTTACAAAGTTGGTTGGGCAGTGTTCTCAAAGCTACCAGCATGAGTTTGACCAGACTGCAGGAGGACAGGAAGACTGGAGTGCCTGGAACAGGTGAGGCTGCAGGTCCCTTATTTTCAAGGCTGCTGGTCCCTTATTTTCAAGGCTCCTGGTCCCTTATTTTCAAATCTGTAAGTTGACAGCTATGATCAGTGGCACTGGAAAAGGAAATCTTTTGAAGTGGGGAAATATGAGGGAGGAGGTATTTTATTCCAAATCCTGGGCAGCATCTCAAAACCGGAGCCTGTGTGTGTGAGCAAGTCTAAGGGCATGTGTGAGTGTGTGAGAGAGAGGAGACTGGATGTACTACACCAGCAGTGTTTGGGTGACATGTAGTCCAACTTCTTTATTGAGTGGAGAAAACAAAACAAGTTTCCAGCAACAGCAGATGTACAGAAAAGGATCTTCAGTATTCCGGTGTCACCTCAAAACAAAAACAGCCCTCACTCTCTCAGCTTCATTTACTCCAAGGCTAAGGGTTTCGTCTACCTGTAATACAATCCATGACTGAAATAACACTGCTCAAATCAAAAGTGGTACCAAGCGTGCCTGAGAACCCACACACTTGAAAATAAAGGTGAACGAGATGTGGCTGCCAGGCTGCAGACACACTGTGGAAAGAGGCAGCACTCATTCTGTTTAAGAGGAACAGACCTGGCATAAATTGAGCTTCCCCTCTTGAGCGTCTGTCCATCAGAAAAGCCATGAAAATTAAATGCCAGCAGCAGCATAAACTGAAACTCACCCTAAAGTTTATGGGCGAGCCATGGAAATTTGCAAGGTGCCAAAGGACTTGTTTGTTCTAATTGCACTGAACCTGCTCCATAAATTACACAAGTGAGATAAGCACAAACGTTTCTTGCTTTTCAGACTCTTCCAGTTAATGACATGCACAGAAACACCCACCGCCTGTCACAGCCCAGCGGAGCACAGATGCCAGCAGTGCTGGGCGTCAGAAGAAGGAGCAAACGTTCAAATCCCTGCTCAGTCACAAATTGCATTGGCTGCCTTTGGACAGGCTGCGCTTTCTCTCTCTCCCCACTGCAGCTTCCCCCTCTGCAGCATGTTAATGGTTCTAGGAATGATCTGCCTCAAACCTTGTAAAGCAAAATGTGGTCAGAACGTGACCACACAGAACTCCCTTGGGAACTGCAAACTAAAAACACGATATACAGTATTTTGAAAACTAGTAATTTTGTCTGTTTCAGTGTTCTGTATTTATATTGTAAACAGCCCTGTGATTCTTGGATGACAGGCAGTATAGAAATTTAATAAATAAATATATAAGATAAATAAAATACCTGCATGTTTGAATGAATGAATGAATGAATGAATAGAACTTGTAGCTGAGATAATAATGCTGCACAGCCTTTTAAATATCTTTTTGGAAGGGGGGTGTTATTGTTTTGTTGTTTCTGTTTTTACTATTTGTGCTTTTATCTCGTGTTTTTATCTTGTGAACCACCCTGATATCTTTTTAATGAAGAGTGGTGTATAAATCTAATCTTCTTCTTCTTCTTCTTCTTCTTCTTCTTGCCCCTCTGCATTCTGAATGGGTAACCAGGGGGGGGGGGGCTTTGGGGGTGAGGTACACTTCAAATCAAGGATTCCCAAATCATCATTCTGCAAAAATCCACACACCACATTTTCTATACCTCTCTTGCATGAATGTTGCTTCTTGAACTTCAGGGCAGGGAGCAAATGTTGCAGTGCAGAGAGCTGATGCATTGGGGTAATTGGAGGCCTGGCCTAGGATGTGCCCACCCCTGCTGTTCTGTTTCAACTTGGCATCAAATAGCTTAGTCACACCAGTCAACACCAAGATGGCTTGGTGCATTTTGCAATTCATTTTTAACATAATTGCTCCATGGCTTTAGACCAGAAGGCTAACAATGAAGAAGCCCACAAGCCCTCAGCACCCTGATAAGAAGAACATAAAGGCTCCAAAATCCCTTTAACAGTATAGGAAACATTACAAAAAGTGGCATCAACCCAGGGTGCAGATATGGCTAAGAAAACTGATGCCACTAATGCCCTGGATTAGATATCTGCTGTGGCAAAGCAGCTGTACTGCAGGCAAGAAAACAAGCTACTGGAGCAAAATGATGCCTTTAATATCAGTTTCCCAAGATGAAACCATATAACCAAACCGGCAACTCATTTTCCCCTTCGCAAAGAATGCGAGTATTACTATTGCTTATTATCCGCAACAGCGATGTCCACAAAACACCATTGTTCTCTTACTTATTGCTTTCAGAAAGCGAGAGAACAAATGAACACACAAAGGAGGTTTTCTGGAAGACAATAACAGTTACTCAGGAAACCAACACCCAAGTCTGCAGAAATATTTATAAATTTGTAAAGTAAAGGAGCCATAAAATGAGACTTTAAGAAGAAGAGGCTGTGAATCAACAGTGTAATGCCATAACAAATAATCTTGGGGGGAAGTGAAGAGAAAGATTTGAGAGCAGCCTATTCCCTGACCATAACAAATGCCTCAACAAGACTTTGCCTATATGTACCGGTATATTCTGATTTCCAGCTTGGCCAAAAACTCCTCCCAGCCAGCTAGCTCAGTAAATAACAGAAGTGACACTCCAAAGCATTAGAATTATGGCACTGTTTGCTAAAAGGAAATGGTCAGAAATGATCCCCTTACTAACACTAGCAATTTGTTTGAATTTTGCAGCAGCAGCAGCAGCAGCAGCAGCAGCAGCAGGAGGAGGAGGAGGAGGAGGAAGAAGAAGAAGAAGAAGAAGAAGAAGAAGAAGAACAACAACAACAACAACAACAACAACAACAACAGGAATAAGTTGACATTATGCAAAACTCAGTTTCTCCATCCTGACTGGCAGCTGTTCTCAGTCTTCAATAGCAAAATGCTCCCAGCTTCTGGGGAGGAGCAAAAGGCAGCACGCAACACCCCCCAACACAACCTTAACAACTGAAGCACAAGTTACAGTTGCCATGGGGATTCCACCAAAAACATCCTCACCCCCGCACATGGATCAGGGCACACCACCTCACAGCACCAGGTCCCCTGGGATTGCTGGCAGACGCTTAACTCATTCAGATCCTGACCTTTTCCAAGACGCAATAAAAAAGATGCACAGATATAAGATTTGTAATTTACGGGAGAAGCCTCCCCGCCCCCAACATGATGGCTCCAGCCAGCATGGCTAGATAGACCTACAGTCTGACTCCGTAAAAGGCAGCTTCCTATGCCCGAGAGAGACCCTTCTGAGCAGCCTACCAGGTCTACAGCAATGTCAGTTTGCTGTAGTAAGTTGCAAGCATTCCCCTGTGGACACGGAAGTGCGTGGTCACCCTGCTCCAGCACCCACTTCCTGACAACAGAGTGGAACTGCCAAAGAATAGCTTTTATTGTCCCCTCACTTTCTCAGGGTTAGCACCAGCCATCAGCTTTGGTAAACCACTAAAGAAAAAGAAAAAGCGGGAAAAGGCAAGCCCAAGCCTTCAACTGAGCACCCTATAAAACAAAAGATCTCTGGCCTGCAAATCCTCTCACATTCTGCATTGACACACATCTGTGAAATTCACCAAGAAAGTTGTCTTTGCTACTACCATCTCAGCAAACAGTGTAAATTACCAAATGGAGTAAGAGGGCCGTATAATGCTTATGTTTGCACACAGCATCCTCACAAGCATTGGGGTATAAATTAAACTTGCCTTAAAGATCAAGCAGTCTTCACCGCGCTCAGCATAAACCGAGGTGAGCCGGTACTGGTTCTCTGTAGTCATGTCAATCTGGTAGCCGGTCAGCTTGTAGCACACTTTGCGGAACTCCTGGATCTTTGCCCGGAAAACTTCTTTTAAGCGCTGGTTTTTCAGTTCGGCACTCTCCATTTGTTTCTTTAGTTCTGGAAAAGAGGAGACAGTTATGCTTGTAAGTTCTGTATCTTTCTTCCATGGGGGGGGGGGGTAGGTTTAAAGAAAGACAAGGTAGAAGAGGGGTAACCAAAGCAGTAAAGGAACAGAAAGCCCAACCTGAAAAGAGAGCTAGCTTCCATGCAGAGTTTCTGAAGACCCCGGAGTCTTAGGCAGCAAATCCCAGCTGCTTTCTATCCTTACACCACTAGGACAGCTCTCACTTGGAGGGCACTACTGGCCTGATCTGTGCTATGCTGCTTTGCCACTCACATGCGGCCAGAACTGACCCTGAAGCAGTTTGTCCAGCCAGACCCATGTGACTTGGGACCAACGGGGCCTGGCAAACTATAGAAAACTCCAGCTCCAAGCTATGTTTTTCAGCCTCAGCAACCCGTTTAATGGAACAAAAGCCCAGATGATTTCACCCGTATCTGGTATCTGACCTCCGTCCCTGCCTCTGTCCCTTTGGTTCTCATCAGCCAAAGCCAGTGGCCAACACTCAACCTGTCTTCAGGCTGTGCCTCTGATCTGGGGTCCTTAGTTCTCATTTTCCTAATACAGTGTTTCCCAACCTTTTTTGGGCAAAGGCACACTTGTTTCATGAAAAAAATCTCGAGGCACACCACCATTACAGCCCCGTGACGTCAGCGCGCAGCGTCACGCCGGGAGGGACATGAATTGCTAGCAAATTACATAATCACCTCCTTGAGGGCTGGCTCATCTTCTCCGAAGGCAGAACCCCATTAATTAACAGCACAGACTCAAACCATAGCCAAGACGAGGGGGGAAAACCTCAGTCATGCACAGTCATGCACATGTGGGGGCTAAATGAGGACGAAGACCGGGCAGAGAGCAGGGTTCAAATCACCCCACCTGGCCAGGACAATCCCTGGGTGCTCCCTTGGGCCACTCGCCTGACCCACCTCGCAGGGCTGTTGTTGCGAGGATAACACGGGGAGAACCACGCGCGCCCCGGGAGCTCCTTGGAGGAGAAAGCGGGCGATGAATGCAATGCACGAAATATATGAGAGGCGACCAGGTTTTGCAGGTGAGGGGCCCCCGCCAGCCTCCGCTTCCAACACCCGGCGCAACGACGCCGAAGTTTCCCCCCGGGCTCGGCTCGGGGAGCAGCGCTGCTCCCCCCCGGCTCCCCTTCGCCCTCCCGGCTCTCTCTGCCGCCCACTGGGGACCCCCCTCACCTGCCAAGTCCGGAGCGCCGGTGGAAGTTGCATGCATGCATGCAGGGCGCCGCATTGCCATTGCATTGCACTGCACTCCATGCAACACCTGCACGCATGCATTGCCTTGCACGCCCGCCAAGGGGTCTCCCCGCGGTCCGATGCGTCCCCTCTGGCGCGGATGCAGCATTGCAAAAATAAAAAAACCCCGACGCAGCCCTACCTGGGGGGCAGCCTCCGCCTCCGCCACTCCGCCTCCGCGGGGATCCCCGGGCTCCATCCTGCCGCCCGATCTCCACGGGGGCGCAGGCAGGCTGCGCGGGGTCTGCGCGGAAGAGCCCCTGCCCGCCCGGCCGCCGCCGAGCTCATTCCATGGCCGGGAGAAGAGCGCTTCAAACAAAACGCCCGGCCCGCCAGGCCACGCTGGGAAACGTAGTTCGCGCACCCCGCGCAGGCGCGGAGCCCAAGGGCGAGGGGACTACGGATCCCGGCAGCCCCCGTGCCGGGGACAGAGGGGGAGAGGCCGGGTGCAGGGATGGAGGGACGGGTGGGCGAGCGAGTGAGTGAGTGGCAGCTGCCAAGCCTTGGCCGAGAGCCAGGAAGGGCCTCCTCCTCGGAGGAGGAGGAGGGAGGCGCAGAGCGGGATGGAGGGAGGGAACCCCAGGGGTCATCTAGTGACGGCGCCCCAATCGAAAATTTGACTTTAAAAAAAAAAAAATCTTTCGAATTTTTTAATTTTTCCAGTGGCACACCAGGCAACATCTCGCGGCACACTAGTGTGCCGCGGAACAGTGGTTGGGAAACACTGTCCTAATACAACGCCAGGCCACTGGGGATCATGCCTTCTGCTTTTAGCCCGTGTGACCCTCGTCTGTTTTTCCAGAACAAGACCTCAGCTGCTGCATGACAGTTCTCAATCTAGGTCTGGCAGATCAAAACAGATGCATATGCTGAAATGTAGCTGGCAGGGAAATCCAGTAGAGAAGAAGGGGGAAACCAAACCCTCTGCCCTCACTGGCATGGAAAGCCATGCAAGCTAAACATTTATTTATTCATAGAAGCATAATCATCACCATCATCATCTCTAGGCTGCCAAGGGTCACAGGGTGGTTTACAATATAAAAACAAAAATACATAACATAGTGATGAACAAAAACAACCCCCCCCCAAGCTTAAAAGACAATAAATTGTTTAATTAGCTGAAGGCCTGAGAGAAGAGGAATGGTTTTGCCTGGTGTCTAAAGATATGTAAGAAACGCTCCTGGGGAGAGCGTTGCACAAGAGGGACCTCTCAGGGAGGAGACACATGAAGAAGGGCCTCGGATGATGCTCACTGCGTATGGGTCGGTTCATATATGGAGAGGAAGTCACTGAGATACTGTGGTCCTGGGCCATTTAGGTCTTTGTAAGTCAAAACCAGAAACTACCGGTAATTGGCAGCCTCAAGCCTGGTTATAAATGCTATGAACCTGAATGGTCATGCTATCTCATGTTTCTTTAAGTTGCTCATGAAACTGGCCACGGATAAAACCAGAGTGAGGATTTCAGGGTTGGCAACGTATCATGCAGAACAAGCCAATATGGGTCCAAATGTTAATTGGGCGGCAAGTGGTAATGACTTCCATCTGATATTTTCCAGCATGGATTGAACAACTTGCTGCCACCTTAATCCAGTGTGTATTGATCTGCATTGTTTTATTAGCCTGGGAAATCACAAAGTTAGCGAGTGCTGCAAGATGTGGAAGTAGTGCAGGAGATGGGGGAGAGGGAATTTGTGTGCGTTCCAAAGACAAATGAAATCCAGCCCTAGAGGACAGCAGCTCACGCTCCCTCTCCAGTGGCAGAATCCTGGTAAGGAAAACTCCACAGAACTGGCTGCCACTCAACCAGTATTTTATTGCTACCATGTTTGCTGCCCGTGTTGTGAATCCTTCAAGAGGATACACAACAATTACCATGAATCTTTCACCCAAGGTGCTTTCTGAGTAATTAAACCACAATTTATCCCCCCATTAATTACAGAGACGGTCTTAGTTAAATACATGTCAGAGATGCCGCCTACGTCAGCTTGTTTTATCAACAGAACAGTCCAGGGTGAGCAAAGAGATACACATTTCCAGAGAAAACAAACAGAGACACTTATTCTTTGAAACCGCCTGCCTCTCCTCCTGCTTTCTCTCTTTGGCCACATGGTGATTTAAGCCAGACTGATGTATGAAAAGGCCACTCAAGTTAAACCTGAACATCTGTAGGCATCCAAGGGGTGATTTGGGCTTCCAAATTCTGTTTCACTATTGTATCACTACTAGGACTGCTCTTTATCATTAATTATACAGCAGCACAGTCTTATGGTCACCTAGTAAACACACATTAAACCCAACTGTGCTGCAGAAGCAATTACAGGCTAATTGCCTCACCCATCCTTTGACGTAAATTGTCAAAACTTTCTTCTCTTCTTCATCTTGTGTTCCTTTGGGAAATGTTTTATGGATGTCCCCTGGGATTTCTCCCACTTGCAGACCAATGTAAATTCACACATATCTCAGCCAAACACAACAAGCCAGTCGCTTCCTGGGATTGCATCTGTGCATCTGATGCCTTTTCCTGGCTAACTCTAGCCCCTTGATTAATTGAGTAATCAGCAACTGAAATCAAGAGGTTAATTGGCAGCTCTGACCTCAATATTCTCTCAATTCTGCATTCATCTGCCATCCCTAAACCAGAACAATTGAGAATAAAATTCTCACATGAGAAAGAAAAAACAAACCCAAATCTGTTGTCCATGTTTCAGTAGCAAGCAATATTTCACCACTGTCAGAGACTGTGTGGGCTTTAATATATCTCAGACGTCCAAATGGGATTTAAAAAAATAAATTTTAAAAATGTTTGGAATAAACACAATCCAGTCTTAGAGGAGCAAATGTCCTTCTTTCCAGCTGACTGCAGAAGTTGCCTTGCCCAAATTTTGTAAGATCAAGTACTGAGCATTGCCCTTATTCAAGAGGAGACCTAACAACTCGTAGAAAAGCTGAAGAAGAGGTTAAGTGCTACTTCCTAAATAGGAGGCTCACAATCTCCAGCATTCATGTTAGATTCTGTCTACTCAAGGGGGAACAAATAAGTAGCATGTTCTTGCTTCCTTTTCCATGATAGGCAGCATACAGCAAAACTATTTAAAGCCGCTTTTTGCAGAACTGCACTTGAAAAGGCTCCAGAAATGGAACCTCCTTCCAAGGAAACAGATTTCACCCCAGAGTCACTTTTCATTGCAGACAATACACAGAAGTCCACTTACAAGATAGTTCTCTCCATTTGTTGCCACCTGTATGCAACAATCTCAGTGAATTTAAACCACTTACAATTTATTATTTTAGTTTGGCAAAATGGAAAACACCCAGGACAAAAATAATAGCACAAGAAAATGAACTTACAAATGGGGTGCTTTTTTACTCTGGACTTCAAAAGACTGCCAATCGGCTTTTGACAAATATGGGCCAAAAGGGAGCATGATGCACTTTATTTAATTTTATTTATTTATAATATTTATAACCTGCCCTTCACCAAGTGGACCCAGGGATGGGTACAGGCATAAATAAAACAGTATAACATAATGTCTAAGATAAACACAATCAAACTTTAAAAACAACAATGAAAACAACATTCAGAGGAAAAAGGTGACTACTTTCTTCTACTACACTTAACAATTTATTACATATATACCTCGCCAGCATATCTGGGACGCAGAATTACAATGCCACATGAGCAAAATGATCAAACATCCAGCAATAAGGGACCATGGGAGAGGTTTCTCTCCAGCTAACTATCTGTCAGGTCTTCAGGTACCCAAATACAGATGGTCCTTTACCCTCACCAGATTCAACGTTCTCCCTTCTGCCTTACTTCAGGGCAGATTTGAGGGTAAACCATACACAGCACGGGTCTGCCCTTGTTGCTCGTTGGAAGTTGAAACTGCTTCACATGTACTATTACGTTGTCGTCTTTATGAGGATATACATTTGACTTTTATTACACCTGTTTTGCAAAAGTCCAGGAAAGAATCAGAACACCATAGTTTAAAACTACTGCTAGAGGACAAGAATCCCAAGACTACATTAAATGTAGCCAAATTCTGTGCGTCTGCAATTAATCGCAGGAAGCAAGTGGTATCCCATAATGACCAAACCCCTAAATGTTAATTACAGGGGGCATGCTAATAAATTTTTTTATATTTAAATCCTTGTTATATTCATATTGTCCTCTGTATTTCTGATATATATATTTTTAATGATCTGTGATATTGTGTGTGTTGACGCTGGTCTGTGACTGTATTAATAAAATTCAATTCATATATACCTCTTCTTTCCTCCAAGGAGATCAAAGAGGCTTTGGAGTATCTTGGATTATGCTTTAATATATAACAGGGGTTATATATTATATCTAAAGGGGTGTCACATGGAAGGCTGGGAATGCTCCTTTTCTCCTGCTCTGAAGGGTAGGACCTGCACCAATGGATTCAAGTCACAAGATTCTGACAAAAAACACAGAAAGAACTTTCTGACAGTAAGAACTGCTCAACAGTGGAACAAGCTCCCTCGGGAGGCTATGGACTCTCCTCCCGTGAAGGTTTTTAAGCAGAGGTTGGATGGCCATCCGTCATGGATGCTTTAGCTGAGATTCCTGCGTTGTAGCCAGTTGGACTAGATGACCCTCAGAGGACCTTCCAATTCTGCGATTTTATGAACATGCTCCTCCCAGTGCTTTAAGATCTGTTCACAAGGGCCTGCTCAAGGAGCTATCAACTTGTTGGATGCAAGGTGAGTGTCTACCAGGAGCAGGGTCTTCCTGGGAATTGTGCCAATGTTATAGATTATTATCTTCTTCCAGAAGGCTCATGTAGTCCTAACCATCCATCTCCATCTGGAGACAATTAAAAACATTATTGTTGTCACGGTGTGATTTTTTTATTGAGTTTGGGGCTGCAAGTTTTATCCTATTACTGCTTGGTCTGTTCTGGTAATCATTTTATTATATTAGCAAGTTGATGTTGAAAACTAGTTTGAAAATGAAAGTTGGGCAAAATAAAAAAAAATCTATGAATTAAGCAAACAGTGGCATAATAGGATTTTA
Organism: Podarcis liolepis; assembly: GCF_965112155.1. NCBI lineage: Eukaryota > Metazoa > Chordata > Lepidosauria > Squamata > Lacertidae > Podarcis > Podarcis liolepis. The sequence continues at coordinate 4,973,572 of NC_139569.1, read as the reverse complement.
CACAACAAGGGACCACATCTAATCATTTTATTATTATTTAAACATAATTTTATTAATCTAGATTTCCAAGGTAGCCTACAAAAGAGAAGCATAAAACAAATATAAAACAAATAAAGGAAAATCAGAAACAAAAGCAGTTATTGTAGCAACAGTAAAAATAAAAAAGCAGTAGATATAAATTAAGTTAAAATCCTGGGTAATCTTTTTGTTGTGGTTGATTTAAAATGCTTAAAACGTGGCTCTCTGGGCAACCTAGTCAGGTGGTGGCTTATAAATAATAGTAATTATTATTAAGAAAACCTACAGAGTGGCAGGGATATTTAGAGAATGACCTCTGGTGCCAGACTTAACAAACAGGCAGGTTGCACAATACATAGGACTCCTACATCTTGCTTTCTGAAATAGCAAAGGCAGCCATGCCAATGTTTTGCAGGGTGTGTGTGTGTGTGTGTGTGTGTGTCTGCATCAGCACCAAGGTATATTTGAAAAATGAAGGGATGTTGGCAACAGAGCTGCCGTTGCCCACTCACAACAGCCAAGAACCCTGGTTGCTTTCACTCCAAATATTTTCATGAAATTTCCTTTAAACTGAAGCTTTCAAAAGCACTGTTTGAAAACTGGAGTACAGTTATGGGAGCTGTGGCGGCTTTGCATTCTGTCTGCTATACACAGGAAGCACTGTAAACAGAACTTCAATGAGGCCTTCACCTGGGTGAATAAAAAGCAATTAACCAAAAGGCAAAACTATCTGGCTCAAACTGGATTTTGTTTTGTTTTACATTTCAGTTATACTTTGTCTTCTTTTTGCAATAAATAAATAAATGGTCCACTTTCAAATGAAATCTGAATGTAGTATTAAAGCCAAATCTATGCATTGATAATACCTTAAAACTGATTTTACCAGCCATCTTTCAGGCCCAAATGAAACAAAATACGTGAGATAGATGAACATCCTCCAGAAGGCTGCTAGTCTGAGCAGAAGAATGGAAAGGAGAAATATATTTACTTCTACAAGTGGGAATACAGCTTGGGAGGAAGGATTCTGAATGAAGAAATGGTAGGGAGTAACAGGGTTAAGTAGACCCTCATCCATTCTGTAAAAGGCTGGTTTTCTATGACAAGATTCAGGGAGACAATATCTACCATTTGAGGTGAAGCATTATAAATGCAGCAACAAGAGGTCATACACAATGTTTATTAATATGGGCTTGTTCCTGAACGTAGTGGCCTGGAAAACTCAGAGTCCATCCAAATTGCAGCAATTTAAACCCCCAGTTTGTAAATCAATCCTCCTTGCCCTTAGGAGGAGAAAACAATTTCTATGGGTCAGGGAGAGGAGAACAGACTCCCTGGCATAAACTCTCTACTGCCTTTTTTTGACAGAGAGAGCTGAGAGCTCGAGATGGGATCTTTCACAACACCAAAAGCTTAGTGGGCTTCTCATTTTCCATATGCCTCTGGAAGAAGACATGAGCTAGAGGGCAGGAGATTGTCATAGAAATGTACCATCTGGGTAGAATTTAAGATTTAAGGATTTAAGATGCTGTTTGACTTTTCCACTGTTGAACAGTTGACATACCATTGATCACAAATTGCTTTTGAAAATTTGCTCTGTTTCGAAAGTGGTTTGTCATACAGCTTTGGGCTCCCTGACTTAGTTTCCAAGATGTTTGGACTCTGGCCAATGTCTTTAGGTAAGCAAACCTGTACTGAAAAGAGCCTGAGGCAAGGAGAGATAGGGGAGAGGCAGAGAGATGTGGGTGAACAAGATGACATTGATAAAGTTAACCTTATGGATTTATTGAGAAATCAAGATCTCTCAACCATAAACTTTCTTTTTATAATAACTACTCTTCAAACTTTAGTTTCTCTCCTATCCAAACACTCTCTCTACTCATTCAACACTTACATGAACATTAATGAATAATTCACTGTAATTTGAATAAAGTATGGGGTGGGTCTTTTCCACCTTCTAATGAAAATGTCACTGCTTTTGGAACAGAACTTCAGCTGGGGAACCTTTCAGCGATGCTTCACCCAATTAGAGTCTGGTCAATAAGCATATTACTGGCCTTTAGAAAAACATAAGGAACACTGACTTTGACCCAATAAGCTAACTATTGACCAACCTCTCCACAGCAATTCTAATTTGAACGCAACTTCTTAGCTGTGTTGCTTTGTGCCTCAAGAGCAAAGAGGCAACCTAGGAAATGTATAGCAAATCTAGCTCAAGGGAGATCCTTCTTATTTAAAAGCAAATGACCCATAGTTTAACATGCTAGTTAAAATGAGGCATTGTTCCAAGAGAGTTTGTCTCCATGGCCTTGTCTAAAAAGAAAAGTGCATCATGCATTATTAGAGAACCTGTCTTTATTCCCTCCAAACGATGCTGTTGGGAAATATTTAGCAAACCAAGTGTTGTGGTGAGCCGTACTCCTGTTCACTGTTCCCATCAACCAGCCATGCCTTCCTCCGCAATGCTCCATTTCATCACTGCCCCTGTCCTGCCATCAGTCACCATTCTGTGGCCACTGAAAATGTTGTAGAGTCGTCGTCCCCCCGCCAACTTGGGGTTTCGTTTTCAAACACTTTTTTGCACTTTGCAAACCCTGGTGCTCCTTTAGTCTGCCGATACCTCTCTCATTTGTGTGAATGGTGCCATTTTGGTTAACTGAACAATAGCAGTCACACCTGGAGACTGGAAATAGGGTGGGGGGAGAGAATTCCATTTCACAACATGTAGGAGCCTTCCTAATTACTATTATCAGGCAAAAGGTTCTTCTGGTCCAGTACCTATAAAGTTCATGAGCAGATGTAATTTTTGCATACCGGGGCAAACGCTGGGAGGCAGACCAGCATGATGATACTGTCTCTACATACGGATTTTTTAAAAAAGCTATTATAACTATTGCTACTTCATATGTCATGGCTTCTGCCCGTTTCTCCACAAATCTCTGCACAGACTTGTTTACAGCCATTGTTCTCTGCACCTATAAACTCTCACCCACCTATTCTATTTATTCCAGTACTCCAGAAATTTGAATTATTTTCTTATGCTGCCCTTTGAGCTACTGAGTCACTCCCCCTGCTTAAGACTTGAGCTGAAAGCTTATCTCTAGGCTTAGTTAATGGCACAAAGAGTTTTGCAATACTGTGCAAAGGACACTGTATAAAAACAAACTGCATTATATTAAGCAAAAGCTAATAGGAGAGGAGGCAGAATCTCTTCTGATCTACACATATTGACGATCTTATCTCAAAAGAGATAAAATTTACTTGTTTTTTTTATAGGGCTCTTTTAGATCTAAGGTGGAGTACTGGGGGAATAAGAGGGGGATGCTGTCACACAGTATACATGGCACATTTCTATAGTTCCTACATGGTTGAACAAACTTGAATAAGTCTTGCATTGCAGCAATGAATTTGTTTATTTACTAAACTAACAGAAAACTGCTTCAAATTAACCTGTCTTGGCCTCTGCTGTCTTTGACAAAAAGTTCTCAATATATTGCTCTATGTTTCTTCTTGGTGTGGTTTAGTTTCTACTTTGTTATTTTCATTATTCCTCCAACCTGTAGGCACCGTCAGATAACCTGAGGCCCAAACAGCCAGGTAGGTGTCTCTGGCCCAAGCCAAAACTCAAAAGATCAAATTGGACATAGATAAAGCAGTAATTCACTCCCTCAAGTCTTGAGCAGAGGTATTACCAAGCTCTGATAACTTTGCTGTGTCTCAGTGGAAGCACCAGGAACTAGACTAGGGTGTGCATGTCTTTGAAGTCAAGCCACATGGTTTACAAACAAGCCAGAAGCCCTTCTCTTTGTCAGCCGACTAGTTCCTATCCTTAGCCACAGACATAATGGTCTGATCCCACCATCAGCTATGTAAGTCAACTTTACTCAAAGGTCAGACTGGGATTTTATATTCACATGCATGGCTCAAACTAATGGAATTGCTTCCACTGCGAACATTGAGGCATCAAGGCCGCTCTACCCTGTCAGCAGGACCAAAGGGCACCGCATTCTGGCAAAAGCATCACTCTATAATTTTGAGGTAGGCTCTCTTGGCTAATCCTCTGGGAAGCCATCAGAAATTCTCTCGCCCCAATTCAACTCCTCCAAATTCCTGCCATTACGTTGAAGTGAAACATGTCTTGAGCTGAGAAAGCTCAAAGACTCTTGTCAACCATTCACGCTTGCCCCAAACCCTCTTTTGTTCCTTTTGTTGCAGCTAACTGGCTTGCTTTCTACACAGAACAGCTCCTCTGGGCCCACTTTTAGATGACGGCCCCCTGACCTCTTTGCTCAAGCCCAGATCAGGAGGTTCTGCTCCCTGTTTATTGGAATATTTGTCATGTTCTCCTTCGCTTCCTGGAGTCCACTTTATGAAAACAATCATTTAAGGACAATACTGCTGAGGCAGAGCAAATCTGATGGTTCACAGAGGAGAGAAACAGAAAGAAAAGAGCAACGCGGGGCGGGGGGGGGGAGTTCTGCCGAAGAACAAAAGTGCTGGAAAGGAACACAGGGTAAAGCAATCACATCTTCCACTCCAAGATGCTTGGAAGGCTTTCAGTCATGCCTCTGTGTCTTTGGAGCTCATGCACCTCTGCAGGTAACCTGTTCCCTCAAGCATTACTCTGCAAGAGAGAGATTATTCTCAGACACATGCACAAAGATTGGCAAAGTCCACCAACTCCGCTGCAACCACCCCCAAAGCAGCCTCACTTGGACTTGGCCAACCCCACTGGTAGGCTGAAAATCTGGAACGTAGCATCCGCAGTGCCATGCCACGCTGAGACTCATTTGCAGCCGATGCATTATTCATCACATGCTCACTTCAAAAACTATTTCAGTTTTAAATTTTTAAATATTTAATAATTGTGTATTAAATATTCATGTGATTTTATTAGAAAATTTGGGGGAAGTTTGGCAGCAAGGATCTAATTGTTAAGTTTATCATTGGGAACTGATTGGGTGCCCATAGAAGCCTCAGAGTTTATTAAGGGAAGGAGAGAGGCAAGTAAATTACCAAATGCTCAGGGAACTGAGGAAGGCTGCAGTGCACAAACAACCTCTGCTAAGTGGACTGTCTGAGATTGTGTGCCTATCAATCTCTCTGTAGATAGATGGAATATAGTAAGGGACAGCCCTCCTAATAGTTAACAGTTTGCCCATCCATCTGGCTAGGGAATGTTGGCCAAGGGCAGCAAGGCTAGGAAGGTCCCTCAAGCACACTGAAGAACTGGGGCTCTTTGGTCCAAGAGTGGGGAATAAGAGCAGTTCTAAGTCCTGTCCCCTAAGAGGGACTGAGTATGCTCTGAGGAAATGAATGAATGAATGTCCTTCTTTGGTCTGGCTCTGCTGCCCACTCTCTCATGTATGTAGCTACTGGCTTAAACCTAAGTTGTAGAATGTTGGGAAGAAGTGAAGGGCTTGCTTAGACTAGAGATGGAGATTTTTTTTTAGCCTTACAGCTGCATCTTCTTCTGGGCATCCAGCCATAGGCCAGTAGTTGGTGAGGTCACAGATAAAAGGGAGCAGAGCAACAAATTAAATTCTACCTTTATGCAGTAAGCTAGTTTACACACACACACACACACACACACACACACACACACCTCTCTATCTTCCATTCAAACAAGCAAGAGGTATTAACAAGGACACACACTGACAAGGCAAAAAATAATAATAATTGGAGTGCAAAACTGGGGTGAGGGGCTAGATAAAGACTGGGGAGCCACATATGACACACACCCCCACCGGGTCTGAGGTCCTGCTACTGGCTTCAAAGTTTGTTCTATTAGGCAAATGAAGGGAAAAGTCTCAAACTTTATTACAAATGCTTTGAATCAAATTTGCCACACTGTCTTATGTAAGTCTGAGTTGCTTTAAGTCATGAAACAGAGAAAAGATGGAACCAAAGTGAGGATTTTAGAGTTGATTGTGTATTATTATTATTATTATTACATATTTATTTATACCCTGCCTGAAATAATTACAATTAAAACAGCATGGCACTAGCCCTTTCATTAAAAGCAGACAATTCTCAAAGGCCTATTGGAACAAAAAAGTCTTCACCGACTGGCAGAAGGACAACAAGGAGGGAGCTAGTCTGGCTTCTCTAGGGAGGGAGTTCCAATGTCTTGGAGCAGCCACCAAGAAAACCCTCTCTGGCATTGTCACTGATGAGGGTGACGGGAATGAAGGTGGTGGGACTGAGATAATAATAATAATAATAATAATAATAATAATAATAATAATAATAATAATAATAGATTTTTATTTATACCCCGCTCTCCCCAGCCAAGACCGGGCTCAGGGCGGCTAACAACCAATAATAAAAACAAGTTGATTAAAATACAATTTAAAAAGATTAAAATACAACATTAAAACATTAGGATGCAGCCTCTTCACAGAAGGAGAAAGGAAAAAGAAAGAGGGGGAGGGAATCAAACTGATTCTAAGCCAAAGGCCAGGCGTAACAACTCTGTCTTACAGGCCCTGCGGAAAGAGATCAGATCCCGCAGGGCCCTGGTCTCATGAGACAGAGCGTTCCACCAGGCCGGAGCCAGTGTTGAGAAGGCCCTGGTTCTGGTTGAGTCTAATCTAACTTCCTTAGGGCCCGGGACCTCTAGGGTGTTGCTATATATGGACTTTAAGGTCCTCCGTGGGGCATACCAGGAGAGGCGGTCCCATAGGTACGAGGGTCCTAGGCCGTGAAGGGCTTTAAAGGTCAAAACCAGCACCTTAAATCTGACCCTGTACTCCACCAGGAGCCAGTGCAGCTGGAAAAGCACTGGGTGAATATGCTCCTATGGCAGAGACCCTGTGAGGAGCCTCGCTGCAGCATTCTGCACCCGCTGGAGTTTCTGGGACAGCTTCAAGGGCAGCCCCGCGAAGATCTCAAAACCTGGGCAGGTTCGTAGGAGGGAATATGGTCTTTCAGATGGCTTGGACCTAGGCCATGTAGAGCTTTATAGGTCATAACCAGTCCCTTGAATTCTGACTATAAGCAGACCAGTAGCCAGTTGAGCTGCTGTAGCAAGCAGTCATATGGCCCCTACAACCAGCTATGGTCAGCAACGTGGCTGCAGTTCTTTAAGCCAGTTGAGGTTTCTGAGCACTTTTCAAAGGCAGTCTTGCATAAAGTGCAGTAGAGTAAACCAAGCAGGATATAACTAAGGTGTGTATCACTGTGATCAAATCAGACATCTCGAGAAATGAGCACAGCTGGTGCACTAGTTTTAACTGCGCAAATGCACTCCTGACCACCACATAGACCTGGGCATTCATGCTCAGGGCTGAGTCCAGCAGCACAACTGAACTGCGAACCTGTGTCTTCAGGGTTCCTGTGGATAATGTATCATGCACAGTATGAGCCCAAATAGAAACTGGAAGGCAGGGGGAACAGCATTTATTTCCCCTCCTCTTTCTAACTAAAGCCTCAGGCACTATGGGGTTTTTTGGGGGGGCGGGGAAATCAAGTAAAATTGTTTTTAAGTTTACTTAGTTTGCTTCTCCTTTTTATTGCAGTTCCAAAATGCGTGGAAACTTCACAGGTAAGTTGTGTATCATAATTATAGACAGGTGAGGTGAAAGACAAGACTAGCACAAAATATAGGATGCTGGTATGGAGCTGTTTGGTCAGGACGCGGGTGGTGCTGTGGGTAAAACCTCAGTGCCAAGGACTTGCCGATCGTATGATTGGCGGTTCGAATCCCCGCGGTGGGGTGAGCTCCCGTTGTTCGGTCCCAGCTCCTGCCCACCTAGCAGTTCGAAAGCACCCCCAGGTATAAGTAGATAAATAGGGACCGCTTACTAGCGGGAAGGTAAACACCGTTTCCGTGTGCGGCTCTGGCTCGCCAGAGCAGCTTCGTCACGCTGGCCACGTGACCCAGAAGTGTCTCCAGACAGCGCTGGCTCCCAGCCTCTTAAGCAAGATGAGCATGCAACCCCAGAGTCGGTCACGACTGGCCCGTACGGGCAGGGTACCTTTACCTTTAAGGAGCTGTTTAGAACGTAGGTTTTTGATCTCCAGGCTACAAGCAGCTCAACAAGAGCTCCCTAAGTTTCTTAGTCTTCATTACTGAAGCCAAGCACAAGCAGTGAGAACCAGAAACTTATTCCTCAAGAAAATCATCAAATTGTCAAGACTCTCAGGATGCTACCCACTGATATACCAAAGATGTTAACAAAACAAAACCTTGAAAACCTCTCATGGTATTTCTCACATTACTCATATTAGGAAATGCAGTTCTGTGGGGAAATGGCAAATCTGGATTATCTGCAGTGAGTCAGCATGTGATACACAGTGAGAATTCATCTTAAATTAGCTCTGCACTATGTGTGATGCATGCTTATGAGACATTTACAAGATGCAAACAGTAGATGTGGAACAACACCTTCATTCAAAAGGCCGGCGAGTGTTGGGCCCATTGAGATAAATGCTAGCAGACTGTGATGCATAAGACCAAATGCCAGGATGTTCATATATAACAAGGCATGTGGCTTTCCTCTATTCTCTATGCACAGTGGCTTTCAGTATCAGTTTGTCTGCTGAGGAACCCCAGAGAATTCCTGTTATAAATGATACTTTGGGGGGGGGTATTCTATGGTGTATTCTCAGTTCCCATGGGGCACTGGCCAAACCTAATGCATTTGGTACCCTGCATGAACTGAGAAGGCACACTCAAACACATTCCTAACACTCCTGTGCTATTCAAGGCAGGGAAAGACAAGTAGTGATGAAAAAGATGTATTTCAAATAACCTTGTATGCAATTAACAACTATCTCATTGAAGAATCCCAGGGTTCTCCCAAACAGATTAAAAACAACACCTGTAAAACAGTGGTTGAATATAGATGTGGGATGCTTCACATTCACACTACATTTGAGCTGGATTCACGGAAGCATCTCCCATGTCTTTCTACAGAACTTCTACCTCCATTTTCTTTTGAACAGAAGCCTTTGTTTCAACCCTGATCCACGAAGAGAGGGAGCCCACTTTCCCATATCTCTCTCTGTTATGAATGTGCCTTCCCTATTGCGCCATAAATTGCACGGTTTACACAAAAGATGTCATGTAAGCCCTAAAATTATATGCAAATGAACAGACTCATTCTTCACATCTTACAAAGACGCTGCTGGCTCTCCAACAGCCGTGTTAGATAAGTTCTGTGCCAGCTTTCAAACAAGGGGCATATCCATATTATTAACGTCTCACTAAAGCAAACAGTTTGTCACCTTTCATAAAAATTATCTGAAAAAGCACCAGCAATTATCCCCCAAAGAGATTACTGGTTGGCTACGTCCTAGGGTTGTGGTTTGGTAGCGAAGTGACATAATATTCACTGGGAAGCTCCCCAAGTCAAAAGGAACATCAAGCAAAAGCTAGTCTAGACACCCACAGAAAAAGGAAAACTGAACAAGCTTTCTTGATCATCTGTGCGAGGAGGCTGGGAGACGGGAAGACAATTACATTTCAAGCAGGCAACTTCAAAGGGCACTGCCTATTAGCTACCATGTGGAGAATGGGGTTGCAAGTTTTGGTTGCTTTTAATTGACAGATAAATCAAGGGGGAAAAACTGGTTAACTCCCTTGTTTAGCACCATTGCTTTGAAGGCTATTTTCGTTCTGATGTATCCCTTAACAGGAAATAATAAAAAGAGCATTTATGATTTATTTGGATACATTAATACCTGACATTTCTCCCATCTTGGAACCCAAGGCAGCACACACGTGGTTCCCGGGGGGAATGAGTTCCAAAAGCATCAAATAAGAAGATGCTCTGGATCCTGAACCATCAGGGTATTGAGGACATCACACCCAGACAACTTCATCCAGTGGTTTCATGTAAATGTTGACCAAGATTCTGGCCTGTAGAAAGTAGTAGTCCCTCAGCAACATCTTACTGACTTGACCATACAGGTACAAATGGAGCCTCTGCAGCACAGCGACTCCGATAGCCAGTCCAGAAAGGAACCGTGGAATAAGTTGCTGTTATCTTTATTTTATTATCACTTGATTTTATTTATTGACTTAGTAAGTCACCCTGGTAATATTTATGTTCAGGGGTGGGTTACAAATTACAAAAAAAGCAAAGGCAGACCTGCACTCCATCAATCTGTATGCAACCCAACTTCTATACAGTGGTACCTCGGGTTACAGACGCTTCAGGTTATAGATGCTTCAGGTTACAGACTCCGCTAACCCAGAAGTAGTACCTCGGGTTAAGAACTTTGCTTCAGGATGAGAACAGAAATTGTGCTCCGGAGGCACGGTGGCAGCGGGAGGCCCCATTAGCTAAAGTGGTGCTTCAGGTTAAGAACAGCTTCAGGTTAAGAACGAATTAAGTTTTTAACCCAAGGTACCACTGTATTATTGTCTACCAGATATTTGACACGCACACAGGTTTTACAGATCCAAAGAGGAAACAAAACAATGGAGGGTTACTGAGCCTTTAAAGGGTTACTAAACATGAGCGTGCTTTTCTTTGTTGATCTGGACTGCTATAAGGTGATTAACCTCAACACTGAAGGAGCTGAGCACCAGTCCTTAGTGATGTTTCCTTTTTTAACTCCTGTAAGTGAAACCGGCTGCCATACAAGGCCTTGCCCAATGTTTCTGGAAATCTGCAAGAAGCAAAATTTACAGTACAGTTTCACAGCAAAAGCATATGATGGGAAGAGCTTTAAAAAATATATTTAAAAAGCAACCCTTTTCTACAGGTAACAGAAATCCAGTCAATTTCAAGGAAGCTGCTTAAGGAACATGATTTTCACAGGAGTACAATCCACCACCAACAAGGAATGCAGAAAAACAGTATAGCTTTCTGGGTAGGAGAAAAGCGGCAGTGCTCAGAAAAGGGATTGTGCCATGTTCTGAAAGTAAAACATAGTTTGTTTTGTTTTACTTATTAGAATAATTGCAATAAAGGATCATGAAACTAATCCTACAAGGGAAACTGTGCTGGTGGAAGTGATTTTGGCTGGAGCTGAACCAATGTTGTTGTCTACCAGCTAGAAGATATATTCTATTGAATCATAAGCTTCGACTCCAACATTCCTTTTCTTGTGCAATTTTAGAGTAAAATTCAGCATCAGAATACTTTTTCTAAGATGTCCACGGTTGTTGGCTCACTTTCCTTGCTCTTAGGGCAAAAAGCAAGAGCTGATCATATTAATTCCTTTACTGTTATTCAGATATCTTAGTCTAAGGCTACATATCAAGGAATGATATACAACACAGAATTTGGAGGTCCTGATGACTTGAGGAAAGTTCTCATGATTGTGGAAGTAAACTAAAGCCCATAGCTGTTAAAGGCTCAGGAAGCAATATGGGTAAGTTTAGGTGGTGATGGTTGTGGTGAAGGGGATGGATTCCAGTAGAGCTTCTCCACCCATCACAGTCCATGATTCTTCTCTCAAGCAGCTGTTAAGGGTGTACAAAGAGGTTGGGCAATGCAAACACTGATGTTAAACTTAGGCCATATTTATAGAGCCCTCTGAAGCAGACAAGTTGTTTAAAGAATTGCAAAAACAAACAAACAATCATGATGAAGACTACCAGGCATCTGGCAGAAGACGGTCACAAATGTTACGAGCACATCTTCTCCTAGCTAGTTGTAAAACCATTAAAGTACACAATTAGCTAACAAGGGGAGAGTACACACTGGGAGTTAAACTAGATCCAAATAAGATGTTTCTAGGTGGACGGGACTGAACAGTGACACACGTTCAAATGAAAATGTTATCTAGAGGTTTATTTGATGTGTTCAATATTTTATTTTTAAAAAATATTACTGAGGTTACCGCATTCTGGAGACATGACAAGCTCCTGGGATAAAGGAAAATCCTGGTAGTCATGTCACATTTAGCAAGTCAAAGATATGTTTGTATAAGGCTGTAGAAGGCTAAATCCATTTTACATGCTGTATGTATTATTAATTTCTGACAGTGGGCTTAGAAAAACCTAATTCCCTGGAATACGGGTTTCCTTTGAGCAGAGGGAAGTCTTTTCAAAACTCATCTTTTATTGACTGAGTCATTTTAGAGTCAATCTGTCTGCTTTCGGCAAGACAAGAGTTTTAAATCTTCTCTCTTTTCTTCCTCCTTTTTGAATCGTGGCAAGTCTATTAAAACCTGCTAATGTATGCAGCAAGGCCTCTGATTTGAAATGTAATGAATTCTTCAGATAGTGACAGATTAGGGGGAGGAGGTAAGAGATGATGAAAACAGCCAGCCCCCCTCCCCCTAAAAAAGGCAACTGTCCTAGAAAGGGGTGTGTGGAGAGTTAGGGTGAACGTGGAAGATTAACACTTATCACTCCAGAAGAACATTCCAGCTCCAAACAGCATAGCACATTACTATACGGTTGCACAGAATATCCAGGCTTGCCTGAGGCCAAATGAGACAAGTCATATGAATCAATTTGCAATCTCTTTCCCTATCCATATATCTATCTATCTGCGCGTATAATTTTTAAAGGATCAAACAGCACTTCAGACAAGTTTGCTCTGGATCCTGGAAGCAGGCAGTTAATCAGTAAAAACCACTTACACTACAGTGACAAATGTAACAGAAATATTCAAGACTTCGGGCAAAACATTTTGACTTCTGCCTTCACCTGATCTGACTTGGATATCATACAATCAAGAATTTACCAAGAGTACAAAAGCAGCATAACATCTTATTAGTCATTTTTAATAATGCTAGACTCTGGGAAGAGGCAGCACCAAATACAGTCATAGTAGAAAGAATCACAAAAGTATTACATAGTTACCTGTCTGATTTTAGCCACCCATCAGAGTTTGAAGCCCTGCCCTATCAATATGGTGGTGGAGAGTCACTGGTGGTGAACACAAAACAGGCAACTCCCAATTTACGCGGGGGTTACATTCCAAGGCACCACACGTCTAAGTGAAATCACATGTATTTGAAACACCACTGAAAAAGCCTGCACACACTTTGTTCTGCCCCCGCCCTGCTCCGTTCCGCCTTTTTGTGTCATTTTCAGGTCACGTCCGGGTTTGGGGCAATGCACATGTGCCCAGTTGCTCACATATGGGATGCACCTAAAACATTCGCTTCCTGTTCTCATTTCAAAAGCAGCTTGCAACTGTTCCACTCCGGAGAGGGGAAGAGTATTAAAGTGGAACTGCAGGGATTTTGTACTTGAAAACAACTACAGAGAATTCCACTTAATCATAACACTGTAAACAAGGAAGTTAAGGCAGTATTTAAAAATATCTGAACATGTTTCAAAATCCCCACTGACTTAAATTAGGCAGCTGTGTAATCACGGGTCCTGCAATTTTAATGAAAATACCAAAAGGAAATGCACAGTTGATTAAACTTATTAGCAGGGAAAGATAAGATCAGGGAGCAGCAGCTAAGCACATGAGTGCAAGGTTCCCCCTACCCATTTGCAGCCAAACACCCAAAGGGCAAAGTTGGCACAGACTAGCTTGTCTCCCCATTTCTAGTGCTTTGAGTTTTCCCTAACTGCTGCTGTAACCTTCCTCCCTTGATGCATATCATTAGGCGCCGTTCTTCTGAGAATAACTAGTGATTCAAGTCAGGATTTACATTGGATCAAGCAATGATCTACTACTTGATATTCCACTACAGTATTCATTTAACATACTTTGGGAGCATGTTATATACACTTAATTAGTCAATGTTTATACACTACTAGTAGATACACATCACCATGTTGTCCCCATTTTCAAAAGGGGGGGGAGGGAGGAAGACCCAGGTGACTACCGACCAGTGAGCTTGACATCAATACCAGGGAAGGTCCTAGAAGAGATAATTCAACAGTCGACCTGTGAGCATTTAGAAAAGGATGATGTGATTACTAAGACCCAGCATGGGTTTCTCAGGACTCTTGCCAGACCAATCTGGTTTCTTTTTTTCTTTTTTATGCAATTACAAACCTGGTGTATCAGGGAAATGTTGAGGACATAGTGTATTTTGATTTTAGTAAGGTTTTTGACAAAGTCTCCCATCATATTCTTGCAAGGAAGCTGGTAAAATATGGGTTGAATGAGGTTACTGTTAGGTGGATTTGTAGCTGGTTGACTGACTGAACCCAAAGAGTACTCATTAATGGTTCCTCACCATCCTGGAAAAAAGTGACAAGTGGGGTGCCGCAGGGTTCTGTCCTGGGTCCACTGTTGTTCAAATGACTTGGATGAAATAATGGAGGGGGTGCTCATCAAATTTGCAGATGACACCAAACTGGGAGGGGTAGCTAATGCTGCAGAAGACAGAATCAGAATTCAGAAGACAGAATCAGAATTCAAAATGACCTTAAAAATTGGAGAACTGGGAACAAGCTAACAAAATGAATAAGTTCTGCACTTAGGCAGGAAGAACCAGATGCACAAATATAGGATGTGGGACACCTGGCTTACTAGCAGTACATGTGAAAAGTATCTAGGGGTCTTGGTGGATTTAAGAAGGATGTTGACAAGCTGGAACGTGTGCAGAAAAGGGCAACCAAGATGATCAAGGGTCTGGAAACCAAGCCTTATGAGGAACGGTTGAAGGAGATGGGTATGTTTAGCCTGGAAAAGAGGAGACTGAGATGAGATACGATAGCCATCTTCAAATATGTTAAGGGCTGTCATGTGGAAGAGGGAGCGTGCTTGTTTTCTCCTGCTCTGGAGGGTAGGACTCGAACCAGTGGCTTCAAGTTACCAGAATGTAGATTCCGACTAAACATTTGGAAAAACTTTCTAACAGTAAAAGCTGTTCGGCAGTGGACTAGACACCCAAGAGGGGTGTTGGACTCTCCTTCTTTGGAGGTTTTTAAGCAGAGGTTGGATGGCCATTTGTCATGGATGCTTTAGCTGAGATTCCTGCACTGCAGGGGGTTAGACTCTACAATTCTATGGAAGGACCAAGTAGCGTGATTGGCAATGGAGGAAGTCCACCATTTTATGGCAATATAAATAAGAGCTAAGTGGAGGGTGCTCCACATAAATACCTCTCCACACAGAGCCCACAGAGTGGGTGTTATGTCTACATTTGGTGGTAAACATTTCTCAATCTAAGTGAGAGTTGTTATGCAATTCTCTTGGCATGAAATGTTCAGATTTTTTGCTGAATGTAAATTATTAGAGGATTAACTGTATTTTTATAGGTTTGTTCCTTTTAGCCACCCTTCCCCAATCTGTTGCTCTTCAAATATTGTGGGACTCAACTCCCATCAGCCCCAGAAAGCAAAGATTATGGGAATTGTAGTCCAAAACATCAGGAAGGCACCAGGCTGGGGTTGGGATGACTTTTTAAAAAATACTGTTAATTTAGTTTTTATGTGTGTGTATATATGTGTGGTGTGGCCACGATAACTCAAGAATGAACCAATATTGGAACATAGGAGCATTGTAGCACAAGGATGAACTGGTTTCTTTTTGGACAGAAAACTACAATGGGAAGTGGACTAAACTGGGGTTAAGGAAGAGGAACATCAGTTCCTCCAAACTTCTGTGATAATGTGTCTCTCTTCCAGGAGGTACTTTTGCCTTCCAGCTTTGCAGCTACAACCACTGGGGAAGAAAATGCCTGGAAGTGCCTTAAAGGAAAACAGTACGAGGAATGAAGTAATGACCAGTCCAAACATTTAGGCAGCAGCAAAGTTCAGCTGAGAGGTAATAGAGTGGTATGTGCTGGGAAATTGCCACGGGTCACTGGATGTTGGAAATATTCAAGAGAGTACAGGAGATGTTTACACCAGTACATGTTCTGGTGCTTCTGACTTTACAAGATGGTGCAGGCGTCGAGATCAGCAGAAGAGGCACTTCCTGTCCATCAGTGGGATGGTTTGTTGTATGGTGACGTGAGAAAGAGCCTTCTCTGTAGTGACACTCTGGCTTTGGAATTCTCTACTGTTAGAAGCATAGTCAGCCTCTACTTTGCTTAGTTTTCGGCAGCCAACAAAAATAAATCTGTTCATCAAGGCTTTTGATTAGACTCTCCAACGTTTCGAGAGTGGAGAGCATCATTTCTATTGATGTATTTTCATTGCATTTGAAATACGTTTTATTGTTTCAAGTAGCTTTATTGATCACTTCTATTTTTAGCTGTATATTATCCATTATTTTCTAAACTGGCTTGTGATTTGTCTGAATGAAAGGAGATTTAGACATTCAACAAATAAATAAAAAAGAGTAACGAAAACACTGGCTTTTTAAAACACTGTTAAAGATATCAGCATTCTTAGATGGAGCCCAATGACTTTCAAAGTAGGAAATTTCATTCATTGCAGCTTTCCCTGCACAAATGCCAGTCAGCACCACATTCTGTTTTCCTTGCATCTTCCACCACTGAATCTGTGGCTTGGTTGCTAGACTACATCCTCCTTCATAACTACTATATATATATTTTTGAAGTAGCCAGTACTATCCAAGACCAGCACCACACCTTGCCAGTCTTGACTGCTCCTACCATCAAGTAAAATAAGGCTACATGTACCACATCATGGCTCAGCCATATTTGTAGAGACAAGCAGTTCCCATAAGAAACTCTTTGCGTGGTCAGCAGATGAGCACCACTGGTCTCAGTTCCATACCAGTCAGAGAATCATAGAAATGTAGAGTTGGAAGAGACCCTGAGGGTCATATAGTCCAACTCCTGCAAGGCAGGAATCTCAACTAAAGCATCCATGACAGATGGCCATTCAACCTCTGCCATAAAACCTCCAAGGAAGGAAAGTCCACCACCTCCCGAGGGAGTGTGTTCCACTGTCTAACACCTCTTACCATCAAAAAGTTCTTCCTGATGTTTAGTTGGAATCTTTTTTATTGTAGCTTGAATCCATTGCTTTGGGTCTTGTGCTCAGGAGCAGGAGAAAACAAGCTTGCTTCATCTTCCATGTAACAGTCCTTTAGATATTTGAAGATGTCTATTATAGTCATATTCATTATTTCCCCCCCCCCCAGATTTGGGAGCCACCTTTGATCCTAAACTACAACATGCAACGCACTTGTATTTTTTTCTGTCAATGTCCATATTTTCCCACCTCTTTCCTCTATCATCTCCTCTCTATGCCTCTTAAACCCACCTTCAATTAACCAACAGAAAAAAATGGTACCAGTGTCCCTGATCATGAAAACCTAGTACTGACCCACCAACTGAAGGCCAATGCTCCAGCTGCCATGCTTGCTGGGTTCCTGCTATAGACTGGTAAGAACAGAGTTCAATCTGAGCACCTGAAAGGCAAGCTTTAGTTC
The DNA here is from genome assembly GCF_965112155.1 of Podarcis liolepis. Taxonomy (NCBI): domain Eukaryota; kingdom Metazoa; phylum Chordata; class Lepidosauria; order Squamata; family Lacertidae; genus Podarcis; species Podarcis liolepis. The sequence continues at coordinate 4,956,332 of NC_139569.1, read as the reverse complement.
ACATTTAAATAAATACATTTAGCCAGTACCAGAGTAAAGCAGGTGGCAGCGAAGAAGTGCAGCAACGTACAGAGGAAGTCAGAAAACAGGACAATCTAGCAGAGAATGGATAGCTGTTCAAGAGACCCTCTGTTGTGCTATAAAGACTAATGCTAGACATGGGGAGCAATGAACGGAATGGCAGAAAACAGCCCCAGGGTTTTCTTTTTCTTGTGTGCCTATAAACTGGATGACTAAATTGTAAGAGTCCTTTACAAGTCCAATTAACTAATTAACAGATGCAGATGTCCTTTATTACCTGGCATTTTAAGATTAAATAAATGACAGAAGAGCATGTTCTGCTTATCAATAATTAAGCTCAGAAATTGCTCTGACCATTTAAGTCCATTATCTGTAGGTTTCTGATGGGAACTGTCTGATCAGCCAAATATGCTCAACACAACATTTGGAAAGCCAGTATGTCTCAGCGTTCCACATATGTGGGACAGTCATCTTAGGAAGGCTTGCTTGGTGCTTGATCTAGTATCTTTTCGGCACCAAGCAAAGACTGCTTTATTTACCCATGCCTTTCATTATGTCATCTGGCTTGTTTTCATCTGGCAAGCTTTTATTGTTTTCTGATGTACTCATAGTTTTATGGTGGTGTATTTTTCTGCTATTCTGTTGTCAGTCTAGACTATTGTATTTATCAGTTTTTTAAGGTGCCCTGAGAGGGTTTTGTTTGTTTTTTAGCTGAGGAGTAGTAATGCATTTTTTAATAACTACATAAATAAATAAATACCAACTGTTTCTCCCTCTTTGAACTTCTGGATGATAATAATAATGGAACAGGGGTATTCAAAAGCATAATCCCATTCATCTGGGATCCATATTGATCCCCCCATAAACTGAAATTCTGTCCGCATGATCAACACTCAAAATTTCAAGGATGCATATCTGAACGTGTGGGGTGAAGGGATCCATGATATTACATTGAAACTTGAGACAAGGCACGTGTCCTTCCAAAGCACATTAGAAAATAGTAGTAGTAGTAATTTATTATTTACATGCCAGCCATCTGACTGGGTTAGGGTTATTCCTACACTACCTGGCAGTGGCGTAGCATGGGTTGCAAGTGCCCGGTGCCACATGAAGAGGGGTAGGAGAGGGGAAGGAAACAGATGGCTTACGCATGCACATTCAACTGCCTAATGGCATCTACGTCACACAGGAGATCACAGACGCAGAGATTTTAAAAAGTCGTTCCATTGTCTGGAGAGGTCACTTCCTGGTTTGCATGGAGAAGACATTTTCAATGGAGACCAGTACCGGGTGTTGAATTTTTGTGCCTCCTAACAATTTTGTGGGACCCCCCCCCCATGCTATGTCATTACTTCCTGGTTACAGAGGAGTCATATTGGTGATAAAAGAGAACAACACTTTCCCTTGCTACTCATATGCTTTGCTATTTAAGATAAAATAGCTGTTTTTCTGTTTCCTTTTAGTAGACAATGGGGGGCTAGCTTCCTTTTCAAATCCCTATCAAGACCCAATAGTGTCATCAGATGTAATGAAATAAAATCACAACTAATTAAATTTGGCTCCATGATTACTTCAGAAAGGACCATGTAAAGAGAAAGCAAATGAAAGCACCTTCAACAAAGCAGCACATGGTATGCCAGGAAATTGTGGGGGAAAGGGAAGAAGATTTTTTGGCACAGAAAAAAGCGAGCTGTGCACAAATACAACAACAGAGAAATCAAGGACTCTTGTGAAAAGCAACAGATAAGCAACCAGCCCTGTCTCATTTCTTAGGCACTGGACTCTGTTTCAGGCTTTCGTAGTGCAACTGGCTGAATGCACCACTGTAGTTTAAGGAAAGCCATGAAACTTCAATGTTCAGTGTATCTTCGTTGCCATCCTAATGACTCATTCTACAAAGTGCTAGATTTAAAGCCACTGGAGTCAGTACTAAAATTGTTAACTTGTTTGGGGCCAACAACCAGCTTTCTACATCACAGACTCTCCTTTCCATGGCTCACCTTCAGTTTCCTAATGAGCAAAACAGAATCTACACTGACAGAACTGCAAGCATGATGGTCAACCCTGCTGACACATGAAAACCAGCTAGCATTCAAACTGTTGGGAAGTTACATCATCCAAGGAACTCTGTAATTAGCAAAAGTGCATTGCTACCTTTAGAACCGTTCCCCAAGCATCCAGGGAGTGAAGATTTAAGAAAACATATTTTGAACATACTCGCCATTTTAATGCAGTGGTGAAAATATGTCTTTTATAAGCACTTCCTATTAATATATTATTTCCAAACACTTTTTACCTGTCCTTAAGAGTGCATTGCTAACTAAAAGCAACCGTAGCTGGCAAACCAACTGGAGCTGGAAAACAGCACTCCCAGCCAGGTGGCCACCTGAGCCTCCAATGGCAATGTTGAACCCAAGCTGTAGAACTGATTCTTCAAAGGGTGTGCAACCTCGTCTAGAACACGTGATCTCCCCATCTCCTGGATGTGAGAACTTGAGTCATCTAACAAGTCTGCCTTCTCAGGATTCAGCTTCAATTTACTGGCCCGCATTCAGCCAAGCACCAACCTCACCCTGAAAGTCATTTGCCTGTAACTAAGCAATCTCTTTTGTTCGATTTCGACTGTCATGCTGGCTCCTCTCTTCCCATCCCCAAGGCAGAAGAATGACTGGAAGTGGAGAGGGGAGAGTCAGTGACAGAGCACCATGCAGTTAATGATTATTACCAAGACCTGCTACAGTTCTTTTAACCACTAGCTTAGGCAAATAAAAGGGAACAGAGAACAACTATTGTAATTCATGTTGCCCTAGGCCTCCCTATGCCTGCGTTGTTGTTTTTCCTGAAATGAAACAAAATTCATATTCTGAATGTAAAGGCATGGGGACTGGAGAACAGAAGGGAAACACAACCCCAGCTTCTGCTATCAGGCTAAGGACCCCAGGGCCACTAGGAGGCTACCCTCAACCCTATAAAATTAAGGCAATTGGGAGACCAGCCTGGCCTTCAGCCAGAGAAGAAGAAGCTGCAAGGAGCTTGCTTCTTTCTCTCTACCTGGGAGGACACTCCACTCTACCTGGCGATTGCCCCGGGGACTACAGGAGCAAGCAAGGGGAAAGGCCACTCTGGGGTCAGACTCCATACATTGGCTGAACGAACAGGAGTCACCCCTTGCCATTTAAGAAAGAACAGCAGAAAAGGAAGATCAGTCTGACCCCAGCAAGATATGAATGCCCTCCAATAGATCACTTTGAAGAGTTCCTCTCCCTTTTCCTGGTGTCTCTCGTCTTTTTAGTCTGGGAAATAGATGGCAGGGCCTCTCTCTACCCGCCCCCCTCTCTTTTATGGATGTGAGCCATTTTGGGAGACAATAATTGTCTGGAAAGCGGGATTAAAGGTAAAGCGAATGAATGAATTAATAATTAAATAAACAGAATAGAAAATGCTCCTCTTTATTTCCATCCCCTTGGTTACCTTTTGCCTCACAATAAAATGTGTTTGTGAGAGCCTATGGAAGGAAGGGTCTGAACATTCATCGCAATACAGGTTAGTGTGTCAAAAAAGCCTCTGGAAGAGGCATAAGCATTTTGGCAGACCAGAAGGAACCCAGCACAGTTCTACTGAGGAAGCTAAGTAGTTCTTTGTTTCTTTCTTAAAGGTATATCCTGCCTTTCCATCAAATGCTGCTCAATACAGATCCAGGCCCACCTGAATGGAAAACGTAGTCGCCCCAACTTCTTCAGCAGAATAGCAAAGTGCTAAGTGAAAATAATGACAAATGCAGCAAAGCAGTGCCTTTAACTCTGAACCTGTTTCCTCTACACAATGTCCAGCTTTCAGAAGCAGGCTCAAGAAACCAATAAGAGAGATTCCCAGAGGCAAGGTGAAAATTTATCCCACAGCAAAAATCCATGCCTAAGCACACAGAAGCAGCACTGCTTGCATTTAAAAGCAATGGCTGTTTTATTATTGGACAAACTATTCAATAGCCAAGCAGATCCATGATGTTTATGTGCCCACAGATCATGTGTTGGAAGTTGGGTACAACTCAGCTTGCAGAAGTGGGGTTTGCATGGGTTAAGACAGATAGAGTGAGGGACATCCACAATCCCAGACTAGCCCTGTACTTGTAACCTATCAACTTACCTCCCTGACTCATTGTTTAGACAGATAGGTCTTAAATTGTATCCTGTTTATCTCCTCCTCCTCCTACTTCTCTTTCAGATCATCTTTGACGATCCTTTGAGAGAATAAAGAGCAAGCAAGGTCGCCATGTTCTTCTCTAGACTAGCTAGTTAGGCTAGAACTAGAAACAAGTTATGTATTTCCCACAATAAAAAACTTTGTTATTTTATTACCTATGGGCATCTCTCTGTGTGTTTCATTGCAACAGGTAAAGTCTAATCCCAAACCAAGATTCACTTAAACACTGCTCAGTCACAGGTTTCAATAGGTAATTGAACCTGTTATCCCAATATCACGTTCTCCACTCCAACATTTCAAAACTTCCCTGTATAGTTTATTGACAGATCATCAGAATAGCACAATGCACCAACCTAAAGAGGGGTTGAACAAGGGTATCCAGTCTCCAGGACCTTACCTCCAGTGAAGGCGCTGCTTCCCCATTCTATATACCAAAGTGGTCAATTTTATTGAGTATAGCCAAAGGCCTTTACAATGGACAGCAGAGAATAAAAGGAAAACTTTCCTCTAAGATCATACAACGTAGCCTGTAGCAGTTTACAACATAAAAAGAAATTTATAACATTAAATTTTAAAATTGGAGTGCATTCACATAGCTGGAATGGAGCTTCTTGGCTGCAAATCTGGCTACCTGGTGTGTCATATATAGATGTATATCTGTTAAGAGTTCACCTGTCACTATATACAGAAGTGAAGTGGACTGGCAAAGGATTCTTACTTCAACACTGCTGATGGGCAAGCATCCCCCACTGCACAAGAGACAACAGACAAGTTTAGGAGGACCAGGACAGGCATATATTGATCACTCCTTCAACAGAGAGAAATAGATGAGATGCCTAGGAGGGACAAGACAGTTGCCACTGCTGCCTTTGTCATCAGCTGCCTTGAAGTAGTCACTTCATACTCACATGACACCAACACAATGGTTCAGCAGGAGGCCAGAAAGGATATGTCTTAGGGGAAAGGGCACCCTTAAGGCTGAAGTTCTAGCCTGAAGAGGGAGTCAGCTGATGTCCCAGCTTTAATACTCCCAACCTGACACTACAAGTCAGTCTTGACACACCAGGCCCTATAAAACACTGGTAGCCAAGACAGCTCATCCCTATGATTTCAGATGCCTTCCCTACACCTGTCCTATCTGGTGCCTGACTCCAACCTGTCCTTGTCTATGTCCATTGCTTCTGGTTCTTCTGATCACCATCTACCCACACCAAAACTGGATCCTAGCTGCAGACTGCCTTGGAAATGACCAAGGAGTGACATTTAAGTTTTAATTGACTTTCTCTTGCAACTGATTGTATCAGGGATGGCTAACCTGTGACCATCCAGAAGATGTCATCATCTCTACCCACTAGCCATGATAGATGGGGCTTATGGAAGTTGGAGTCCAAAACATCTGGAGGGCTGCAGGTTAGCCGACACTGAATTAAATAAAGTGTGAATGCTGCTAAGCTTTTCTTGATACTTTGAAGGAAGTGTGCAGCAGCTTACAAATAAATAAAAGCTAGCTCTCATTGCTAAAAGGAAGTCCCATCTTTATTTAGCACCCTATGGTAGAATTGCAAGAGATTAAAAATTGTATTTTAAAAAAGTAAATGATGTATCTTTAAATCTCAGGCCCAACAATTAATCAACTCAACCTTTAGCTGATTCCCTGACCAGTTAAAATGATTAAAGCTTGCAGTCCTCACAGAAAAAAACAGATAACTACTAAAGTTTTCAGCCAAATTCAAATTCAGAATGATTGAAATTGTTTCCCCAAAGCAGCTGCAAGTTGGCTGCATTCGTGTGTGTGTTTTGAGCACATAAAATGACAAAAAAAAGATTGAAAACAGTGCATATGCTTATAGAGGTCACGGCAGCAGTCACATGGGAACCATACAACTCTCTGTGTCTCGACTTTTCTCTGATTAAAATATCAATCTAATTGTTGGATTTATGTAGCTTCCCTCGTTTAATATGGAAATCAGTCTCCAGCATCCCACAGCTAAAAGGACGTGTTACTCCGTTTACTTGATTAGTTTGGGAATTGCTGGTCCTGCTGTCACCATGTTTACACTTTTAGTGACAACTTTGCATATCAGATTCACATAATGCACTGTCATTGCTTTGCTTGTCAAATACAAACTCTTTAAATACAGTCCTTGCTTCAGCCTGCTTGCCTGGCACCGGTTTCAAGGCAAACCCTTTGTAATATTCAGTCAAGTTCTTGTTTAATTAAATAGACAAATTAGCTGCAAAAGTAAGTGCTTCATAGGCCAGAAACCCAGAAAGATAAAAAGTTAAACTTTGCACTTGAGTGGTTTCTTGCAACAGGATTACTTGCCTAAACCCATAGCACTTTAGTTCCCACTGAAAACACCTGCGGCCATTTCTTTCTCCACCTTCAGACCCTTGTTCAAATTCTCTCTCACACACACACCCTGACCCACAACTGTAACCAAACCTAATAAACTGAACCAGCATTTGTCCTTTGCTACCTTTTCATTTCCCTAATAGCACAATACAAATCACAGACGTGTCACGGGGTCATATCAAATGCATCTCTGTACTGTTTGACCCATGATAACGTATTCCACTTGCAATTCACCACTGGATGGTGTCATCGTTGAGCAATGAAACCTGCACCTGGGAACCAAGCCATAGTGGTACTTTTGAATAAGGATACATTAAGGGCACAGTACTAGTAACCTAGGTTTTCAGTCTTTCAGCTGCTGACTTAATGCACATAAGATTTCCATTGAAATAAGTTGCTTGGGAATTGCAGCCTTAGGGTGTTACTGAAGATCATGGATGCATACAAATTTCAGCTCTTGCTAACTGTGTTTAACTGGAAATTGAAAATTCAAGGAGCTGAAGACCAAATGTGAGTTGAGTAAACTTTTTTGCTGATCAGCTGTGTTGCTACCCTGGATCTGGGTGGTGTATATTCAATAACCCTAGGACTTTACCTTCCCTGGTTAAAAATTTATACCCTCTCAGTTTTATTAAAATCTGAATGCCCCATCACCTCCTTGACATTAGCAGACCAAAACATGCCCCTCCATAACTCAACATACCCAACCTCCCCCCTCCCACACAGGGCCTCACTAATAGGTTTCTACCAGGCACCGCTGTTCACTGAGACATGAAGCTTTGATTTACAGAGGAAACAATACACTGACAACATGCTGAGCAAAGATCTGAGGCTCTTCCTCACCCCCCCACCCCCCATGCCACACGCACATCAGAGTGCTCTGCCATGCTGGCAGGCCGGTTTTTCTAATGTCAGGGAATTTGTGTCGGCTTGAATTTGAGACATCAGCACAAGTCTTTCTTCTCCTTCCTGCTGATGAATGAAAGAGCATTTTCAATTGTGTACAATCCAGCAGCCCTTATGGCACTTCGCACCTAATCAAAGGCTGCGCCTGTGATGCAAACAGCTTTAACCAGCAGCTCGTACTGCAATCCTACAGGGTATGAAGGACAGCTGGGGAGCGCACGGCATGTCTCACCCCTAAGGGGGCCTGGGCAGCACTGAAGAAAGCTCCATCAGGGAGGTCCAGAACTCTGCACAGTAACACAAAGGCAGAAGATGAACACCAGTGTTCGTGCACTGCCTTAAATTCATACAGGTCCATTCTGGACTCTGCTAAGAGTCTTACCATCTGCATAGTTTAGGGAAGTTTTTCATGTTTGATGTTTTATCATGTTTTTAATATTCTGTTGGGAGCGGCCAAGAGTGGCTGGGGAAACCCAGCCAGATGGGTGGGGTATCAATAATAAATTATTAATCATCATCATCATCATCTATGGGAGGGACAGGGAGCCTGCTCCAGATGCAGAAGACCCCAGGTTCAAAACTTTTTAAAATTTGTTTTTAGTAAAGATTTTCTTATGCTACAAAACAACGAAAACTACATCTAGCATCTCCATTGTCAATTCATAGCCTTTTTCATAGTTCGTTTACGTTCAGTATGAGACACTATTGCCATAGACATCATGCAGTTGGGGAGAAAGAGAGGGAGGGAGGGAGGGAGGGAGGGGTAATGGTCTTCTGTTCTATTGCACTGTGTTTGTGTAGGGGTTTATTCCAGCATCACATGGATAGGTTGGTTGCAGTGTGCTTTGCTTGTATGTGTGTTGGGTCAGATTAGCCATATTGATTCAATACTTTTTTGGGGGGGCGGGGGAGAGTAAGTCATTGTCTTGTTGTGCTATATATGTGAAAAAGGGGAGCCACACTAGGGTGAAGGCATCCTCCTTTGCTTGGCCCAGTGCTAGTTTAAGTATGTTGGTTAACTATTCTAGTAGAGTGATTTCCCATTCATTTAAGAACCAGTGGTCTATGTTCATTTCTGTTCACTTCCAGTGTCTAGTTGTGACGTTTCTGGCAGTTGAGTGTAAATGACTTATGAGTTCCTTGTCATGTGTGTTGTTGTCCTGGAATATATTTAATAGGGCTAGTCATGGAGTTGCTTCTATCACCCAGGTTCAAAACTTTGACCTCCACCTCAGAAAGGATCTTTGGTAGCAGGCCTAGGAAAGGCCTTTGTTAGAGACCCTTGGGGAGCTGCAACCCAATTTGAGAATAAGGCAAGAGGCTAGATGGATCAAAGGTTTGACTCTACATAAAGCAATTTTATATGAGCACATTGCCATCTCCTTGTTCAGGAGCGGGAAGAAGCAAGGCTGCAGTCTACCAGCAGGCAACTGGCCAATTCTGGGTAGGGATTCCTATTTTAAAAATCCTGGTCTAAGTGACTTGACCCAGCATGGCATTTAGCTCCTTAAGTGAGGAACCCTTAAAATAGATTATTCACATCCTTCCTGTTGAAAAATACTACATACTGTTGTTCTGTAACACCGTGCTGGACCACAGGGATCCTTGTTTGTTTGGTTAAACAAGGCAGACCATGCAAGACCATCAGCCTATCTCTGTCCGAATCTTACTGTGTGTTATGAGATAATGAAGCTGCCAGATCCCCAGCAACTGGGAAGTGCAAAATAAGGAACTCCTCTTCAGTAGAGTCTTTCAACATGAGCAGAAGGGGCTTTCAGGTCCCTTTACTGCTCATTATGCTTTCTCTCCTTGAAGGCAGAACTGCCTCTGGCTATGGAGAGATGGATGGCACAACTTCAGGAGTCCAAAGGGACTGGCATGACAGCTAAAGAGAACATTTCTCTCTTCCGTCCGTGTCTCTTCTAACCCACCCTGCTCCCCAAACACAGGCACACTTTCAACTACTGTCATAATTTGGGAGCCAGGAACAAAAGTCCTCCCTCAGTCCCTGGCCCCAGGGGAACTTAAACGTTCAAAAACATTTAATGGCCTTGTTCCTATTCTGCATATTTTTACAGGGCTGCCAAGCCTGTTTGTGTTCCCTCCGTCTCCCATCTCTTTCCTTGGCAACTCTTATTACCCATAAGTTTCCTTGCTTTTCCAGCTCTCAAGCCTTCCCCTTTCAAAGGTGTTGGCCAAAGCTGTGCCACCACTACAAAAGCCACAATCCCCTTTTCTTTACAGAAGAGCCTGCCAAATAAATTAGAAGCCATATCTCATGACTTGGGGACTTTGCAGATCCTAGTGGAGCACATGGGATGGAGACAAGCTACTTCCTTGGAGAGAGAACCACCAGCACCTTGTCTATGGTCTTTCCAGGTGGAAAACACAGCCAGCTCCCTGCAATGCCTCTGGCTCTCTAGCCTCATAGACGCCAAAGGCTTTTAAAGCAGCCAGCTAGCTCTTCCAGGAAGGCACAGCCTACCACACTTCAGGCCTTGTTGGCACACATACATAAAGCTTCAGTTGGCTCCCGCTCCCTACAGAGGCAACGTCTCTTGTAAATGCCTTCATAAGACCCCTCCAAACAATCCATGGTCTTGTATGATCCCTGCTCAACTGTTATCTCTGTGCCAAGTATCCTATGCCCTGTTCTGTGGATGCTTGAGAGTCAGAGTCTCCAATCTGAACTTAAGCTCTCTGCACCAGGGACTTGTGCACTACCACTCCCCTTGTATGACCGAGAGATGGACTTTGCTAGTCTTTACCTTCAGTTTCACATAGGCCCAGTTGAGTATTGCTTATAAATCAGAGATTGCTTAAACAAGCCAGCTTCATAAACCATGGTTTGACGTTGGCTTGTTTGGAAGCTGACCAAAGATTGTTTGAATCTGTACCAAAGTCCTGCTCCTGGCTGCCCAGAAGGAGCAGAGGGGGCAGGAGAGCATGCAAGTCTCTGGTTCCTTTCTCTTCCGAGTGCTAAACCATGGTTTACCATTTCGTGCAAACTGGAACAGTTTTGTTTCTTTTGTTTGCATAGTTCCCAAGTTTGGATGTAACAGGAAACAGTGGTTTATTCTAAACAAAACACAGAGACTTTTTATGTTCCCTCAGGTGTTAAGAGGAAGAGAGGGGAATGTGTGAGCCCAAGGTTCACCATGGCATAGTCTCATAACGGTAAGCCCTGACTTCCCATTATGTATGAATTAAGCTCCTATGTGGTCTTGAGCAAGCCATAACCCCCTCAGCCCCGTAATTACAATTTTGGGTAACATCACTGACCTGTCTTACATAACTGCTGTGATTAGGCACTTTGATGATGGGTAGTTGCCCCTCTACAGATCCATTGAGCTCCACCAGATCACTCTTTGTCAAGGCCTCAATTATTTGATTGCATTTAGGCACACAGATCACTCTCTGTTGCTTGTGCGCTCACCATCGCCACCTGTTTAAGTTCTTTTTGTTGCCCCTCCCCCAAACCTACCTTTTTCTGGCAAAGTGGCTGCTTTTTCCAGAGTCATAAAGTCCTGTTTATTTTTAATTATTACATTCATCTTTGCCATAGAGTGCCCAGAGAGATTGTGAGATGTGTTTTTTAAAGCAAATAAAGCATAAGAATTCACAAAGAATCCATGGTGCGCTGTACTGTGCTTCAGGGAATGGTAAAGCTGTACTGAAAAAGGACATCTGAAGAGTAACATCTACCCTTTTAATATAGGTAGAGTTTAACTTTTTCTTCCTTGTTTTGCTTCTCACACAGTCATGAATCATAGAGAGGAACAAAAATCTGTAGATCCTTTGCTCTTGATGGAAGGATAAGTGCACTAGGTAGCCTTTGATTATTGCCAACCATTATATAGTCTCTTTATACAAAATCACCTCTGGCTCTGTGGACAGTAGATGGAAGCAATACCCCCACCACTTTGACTTAATGGTGACACTATTTATGAAGGCACTAATCTCTTCAAAGACAAGGCACCTTTTGCAAGACACTGCCCTCCCCAAGTCCACACTTTTAAAGGAAAAAAATGCCAGATCCTGTTCTTCCATTGGGTAACTCAAATTAAATACTTACATAATAACAAATGTAATACTCATCAGACAGAAATATCTGTGGTTGTAAGCATAGGCGCCGACTCCATGGGGCCTGAGCCCCCTCAAAAATTCGTTTGGGGGGGCTCCGCCCCCCCCAATAATCTCGGGCGCCCCTCCAGCAGAGCACCACCGCCGCCCCTCCCCCAGCCCAAAATGCACAGGGTCGGGCTGCATGCCTCCTGCCCTCCCTCCCGAGCAAAAGCTCCACCCAATTTCCTTCGGAGCTGATTAATAGGCGCAGCACGCTCTCCCCTATTCGCTCACGAGGAGGCGGCGCCACTTTATCTGCATATTCATGAGCTTATTTATTATTCATGAGCTTTCCCGGGCCCCCCCAATATTTTTTATAAGTCCGCACCCCTGGTTGTAAGTGGCTTTAAAGCAGAACCTTCCATTAGATGCTTAAGAACATAGCAACATAAGAAAAGCCTGCTGGAAAGGCCAATGGCCCGTCTAGTGCAGCATCCTGCTGTTCTCACAGTGACCAATCAGACGCTTGTGGGGAACCAGGAGACAGGACCCGAGCACAAGAGCAGCACTCTCTTTTTTTTTTTATAAAATTTTTATTGGTTTTACAGATTTTTTAAACACAAACAAACACATAAAGAGACATACAAACACGTATAATTTCATAACATTTTTTCATAAACTTCTTTTCCGGGACTCCCCCATACCCCCCCTTTCTGCATCCCAATGTCCAAAGTATTTTTTAGCAACTTCTAAATATACCTTTCCAACCTCTGTCATCTTAGTCTTTTCTATAATCTTATCTCTTAACACTGTATCCCTTTCTTCCTGAAAACCTCAACATTCTAACATTCATCAAGTTTATAATAGTCCTTAAGATAACTTTTAAATTTTCTCCATTCTTCTTCCGCCGTCTCTTTTCCCTGATCACGGATTCTGCTTGTCATCTCAGCCAATGTCATATAGTCCATCACTTTCATCTGCCATTCTTCCAGAGTGGGTAGATCTTGTGTCTTCCAATACTTTGCGATAAGTATTCTTGCTGCTGTTGTAGCATACATAAAGAAAGTTCTGTCCTTCTTTGACACCAATTGGCCGACAATGCCCAAGAGAAAGGCCTCTGGTTTTTTAAGGAAAGTACATTTAAGTACCTTTTTCATTTCATTATATATCATTTCCCAGAAAGCCTTAATCTTCGGGCATGTCCACCAAAGGTGGTAAAAAGTACCTTCAGTCTCTTTACATTTCCAGCACTTGTTATCAGGCAAATGGTAAATCTTTGCTAGCTTGACTGGGGTCATGTACCACCTGTAAGTCATTTTCATAATGTTTTCCTTTAAGGCATTACATGCCGTGAATTTAATACCGGTGTTCCACAACCACTCCCAGTCAGCAGACATAATGTTATGACCAATGTCCTGTGCCCACTTAATCATAGCCGATTTAACTGTTTCATCTTGTGTATTCCATTTCAGCAGCAAGTTATACATTCTTGATAAATTCTTAGTATTGGGTTCTAACAATTCAGTCTCTAATTTTGATTTTTCCACCTGAAAGCCAATTTTCCTATCCTGTTTGAAAAACTCCATTATTTGATGATATTGAAACCAATTTTGTACTTTATGTTTCATTTTCTCATGACTTTGTAATTTCAGTTTATCTCCCTCTTGTTCCAAGATTTCACAATACTTCGGCCATCCGACCTCCATATTGAGTTTCTTCACTGCCTTAGCCTCCACAGGAGACACCCATCTAGGGGTTTTGTTTTCCAGCAGATCTTTATATCTTATCCAAACATTAAACAATGCTTTTCTAACAATATGGTTTTTAAAGGCCCTATGCAGCTTAATTTTGTCATACCATAAATATGCGTGCCAACCAAATGCATTATTAAAACCTTCCAAATCCAAAATGTCTGTATTCTCGAGAAGCATCCACTCTTTCAGCCAGCAAAACGCTGCTGCTTCATAATACAATTTTAAGTCCGGCAGGGCAAATCCCCCTCTTTCTTTAGCATCTGTCAATATTTTAAATTTAATTCTGGGCTTTTTGCCCTGCCAGACAAATTTCGAAATATCTTTCTGCCACCTCTTAAAACATTCCATCTTGTCAAGAATCTGCAAGGTTTGAAACAAGAATAACATTCTAGGCAATACATTCATCTTAATTACTGCAATTCGGCCTAACATTGACAATTTCAAATTTGACCATATTTCTAGGTCTTTTTTAATTTCTGACCAACATTTTTCATAGTTATCCTTATACAAATTCAAATTTTTAGATGTCAAATAAACCCCTAGATATTTCACCTTCTTAACCACCGTCAGCCCTGTCTCCTCTTGGAATTTCTCCTTCTCCATATCTGTTAAATTTTTTCCTAAGACTTTAGTTTTTTGTTTATTCAACTTAAATCCGGCTACCTGGCCAAACTGTTGGATTATTTCTAACACTTTTTTCGTGCTAGTGTTTGGCTCTTGCAATGTCAATACTAGGTCATCTGCAAATGCTCTTAACTTGTAGTGTTTAGCTCCGACCTGTACACCTTTGACCTGCTGGTCGTTTCTAATCATATTCAGCAACACCTCCAGAACCGAAATAAAAAGCAATGGAGAAATCGGGCACCCCTGTCGTGTTCCTTTTTCTATCTTGAGTTCCTCAGTTATTACATTATTTACAATCAACTTAGCTTTTTGTTCAGAATATATTGCACCCATACCATTCTCAAAACCTTGGCCTACCCCCATCCCATGAAGATTCTTTTTCATAAAACTCCAAGAAATATTGTCAAAGGCTTTCTCCGAGTCCACAAAAATCAACACTGCTTTAGAGTTTATATCCACCTCTAACTTTTCCAAAATGTCTATTATATTCCTTACATTGTCTGATAGGTGTCTTTTTGGGAGAAAGCCTGCTTGGTCCTTATGAATCTTCTCCATCAACACTCTTTTAAATCTTCTTGCCAGGATGTCTGCAAAAATTTTGTAATCCACATTAAGTAATGATATTGGGCGGTAGTTCTTCAATTGAGTCTTTTCAGTCTCTGTCTTTGGTATGAGTGAAATATACGCTTCTTTCCACGATTCAGGTGCCTTTTTCCCCTCTAAAATCTCATTACAGACTTCTTTTAACGGTTGAATTAACCACTCTTTCAGAGATTTATAGTATCTAGAAGTCAGTCCATCTGGTCCTGGAGATTTGCCCAGTTGCATTTTCTGAATGGCAGCCTCTATCTCTTGTTCTGTTATTCTCTGATTCAGATCCAGCTTACTCTGATGAGAGATTTTTTGTAATCCATATTTGTCAAGGAATTTGTCTATATCTTCTTCATTTTGCGGTCCTTGAGTATAGAGTTTTTTGAAATAACTTAAAAAGCAATTTCTAATTTCATTAGGTTTAGATATATTCTTTCCATCCACTTCTAGACTTGTAATTGTGTTTAATTTCTGCCTTTTCTTCAGTTGCCATGCCAGAAGTTTACCACATTTATCTGCCGATTCAAATGTCTTTTGTTTCATTTGTTTTATCTTCCATTCAATCTGTTGATTCATCAATTCCATATATTGTACTTGATATAACTTAATCTCTCTTAATATCTCCTGGGACTTTGGTTTTACTCTTAATTTTTTCTCTCCTTCCTTTATCTTTTCCAAAATCTTTTCCTTCTTCTCATTCTGTTTCTTCCTCTTTATTGAATTTTGTTGAATCAGGAAACCTCGCATCACAGCTTTGCTTGCGTCCCAGATCACTCTTTTTTCCACATCGGCCCTTAAGTTTATTTCAAAGTAGTCCTTTAGAGTTTTTTGGGCCTTCATGAGGATCTCGTTATCTCGAAAAAGGGTGTCATTCATTCTCCATCTAAATTGACCAGTTGTTGTAAGTTTCATTTCCATCTTCACAGCGTTATGGTCGGAGCAGGTTTTTGGGCAGATTTCTACCTTTTTAATCTTTGGAGCCATCCCACTAGTAATCCAAATTTGGTCGATTCTGGTCCAGGTCATCATTGCTTGGGAGAAAAAGGTTCCCTCTCTCTCAAGAGGGTTTCTTGTTCTCCATATGTCTATTAAGTCCATATTTTCCGTCATTTCAAAAAAAGTCTTAGGAAGTCTCCCTTCCTTGGTAACTGTCAGTCTTTGTGCCTTATCCATGTTAGTGGAGACCACACCGTTCATATCCCCCATAATTATCATATTGTAATCCAGATAGTCCGTCAAAGTCTCATGAAGTTTCTTAAAGAACTCAGCTTTGCCCTCATTTGGTGCGTAAATTCCAACTATCAAAAATTTTTCTCCTTGTACTTGAATCTCAACTGCCAAATATCTCCCTTGTTCGTCTTTGAACATCATTTTTGGAGCCCACTTCTCCTTTACATATATGACTACTCCTCTTTTTTTCACTTTGTCTGATGATATAAATTCTTGTCCTAATCTTTTGTTTATAAGTAGTCTCCTGTGAGCTCTGGTTATATGGGTCTCTTGTAAACATATCAAGTCCAGTTGTTCTCTGTTCAAAATATGAAAAACTTGTCGTCTCCTCAAAGGCATATTGAGCCCATTACAATTCCAACTAAGGAATTGCAGGGCCATCTTGTTATTTTTCTGACACTCCTCCAACAGCTCCAAGTTGTTGCTCTTCCTCTGATGGTGGTGGTTTGTGTCCAAACGAAAGATTCAGAATGTCTATTGCTCTCCTCTGTTCTGCAAGTACGTCCACAGTTCCCTTCTTTAAGTCCTCTCGATTTCTTTCCAAAAATTTCTCTTTATCTTGTATAGTCTTTATTTTCACCTTCTTCCCCTTGTAATCGAAGGACAATCCCTGTGGAAATTCCCACCTGAAAAGTATAGTGTTCTTCTTTAGCAGATAAACCAAATCCTTGTAAAAAGCTCTCAAATCCAGGATATGTTTGGGAATGTCTTTAAAAATCTGTACAGCTGAATTTCCAATTTGCAAGGCCTTTTCAAAGTGTAGTCTTAATATTTTATCTCTTTCTTCCTTGGATCTAAGTGTAATCAAACAATCTCTCGGGGTCTTTCTGTTCTGCTTTTTACCCAGTCTAAACGCTGTTGTAATTTTGAATTCGTCTTCCTCCAGATCTTCCCAACAGTCAGCGAACTCTTGTATTAAAAACTCCACGAGATTGTCATCTTCGTTTTCTGGAATCAATCTCAATTTCAGATTTCTCTCTTTTCTCTGTAACTCCCAGAGAGCCAGAGTTGCATCGTGCTCATGTACCTTTTTGGCAATCGGTTCTAAGTTCTCTTGTGTCTCTCCAGCTATAGCTCTGGCTTCTTCAGCAATTTTACGTGTAGCGGAATTTTCCTCCACCAATTTATTTATGGATTCTGTATTCTGATCTAATCTTGCTGATATTTCCGTTAATTTTTGTGTGTTTTCTGAAGTCTGTTTTGTTAGAGACTCCAGGGATTGGTTTATCTTAAGTAAGGCTTGTGTCACAGCATCCATGGAGACAGCTGTCGCTTTTTCTTGTCCTGCTGTTCCTGTAGGTCCTACAGGAGTTACGCCTGTGATCGAGCCTCTTTTCTTTTGTTGCTGTTGCTGCTGCTGGTGCTGTTGTTGTTGTTTAGTCTTGGCTCTTGTGACTATCTCTTCTTGTGAGCCACTCATGTCAAGGTCGTTTCCCACGGGAGCTGTTTCCCGATGGAAAGTTCCACTGTCTTAAGTTGTGTTGGCCTTTACTTTACCCTCTAGGGGGAGCAAATCAAAATGTCCAGATACAAAGACAAAGAGAATATCCAAATATGTAGGAAGAAACCAAAAGGAAAAATTTAAAACAAGTATAGCAGGAGGCTTGTAACTGTAAATTGCCACAGTTTCCCAATAGATACTGTCTCAGCCTGCTCTGGTATACTGTAGCCAAGGAATGCGAGAACTTTGTATCACACTGTTACTTTCACAGGAAGAAATCAGTTCAGTGTGCTATTGTCTTATTAGGCAGACCGTTTCAGGTTCTTGAGACAGCACTCTCCCCTCCTGTGGCTTCAAGCAACTGCTACTCGGAAGCATTACAGTGGTACCTTGGTTTACAACCATAATCCGTTCCGGAGGTCTGGTTGTAAACCAAACAGGTTGTAACCCAGGTCGCGCTTTCGCCAAGAGGCCCCCCCCCAAAAAAAGGGACACACACTTCCTGGTTTGATGTGGTTGTAATCCAAAGCGGTTGCAAACCAAGGTACCACTGTACTGCCTCTGACCACGGACGCAGAGCATAGCCATCATGGCTAGTAACCTTGGTAGCCTTATCCTCCCTGCTTATGTATCCATGTGCATATTGAGGAATCTACAGAATGAGCACACAACGGCTTTGACCTTGGAGAGTAAGCTTTGGATGATATTTTACCCCTTTCCAGCAATATCGCTGCTACTAATAATAATCATCTCCATTCCCTGTATGAGTCAGAGTCCATAACAAAAGACTTCATTATAAAATTAAAACATGAAAGCAAAACAATGATATAACTGCTTGTAATTATAGAAAAAGCCGTATCATAGAAAATTCTACAGCAGGCATCCCCAAACTCAGGACTCCAGATGTTTTGGGACTACAACTCCTATCATCCCTAGCTAACAGGACCAGTGGTCATGGATGATGGGAATTGTAATCCCAAAACATCTGGAGGGCCGGGTTTGGGGGTGCCTGTTCTACAGTGATGGGTTTTTTGTTTTAAAAGATACAACAAGCAAAATGAAATCCTATATGGCAGGGCTGGAGGATCATGGCTGCATTAGCATCCTGTAGGCACCTTTCCAGGAGCTGAATGCCGGTGATAGGAAGGTGTTCGGAGCTCCGAGGTGACCTCCCCTGGGCGCAAGACTGGGCGATATGTAGGGAGGTCCTGGGCTGCCCAGAAGACAAGGCCCCCCTGTTGACCTCACTAATGTAGTCCAAAGGAAAGCAGAGCAATACACATTTGGCATCATCTTAGTTGCAGGAGTTGCTGGAAGGAGGCATACAAGACACCATCCAACTCCACTCCAGATTTGTGTAGGGTTTGCTCCTTAGCCTTTTCTTCTCCCAAAAATATTCTGCAAGTCAGTGGGTATAGATAGTTCCTCAGAGTTTACTCCCAAAGCCTTTCTCATGAATGAGTATAGTCGCAAGGCTGTGCAGGTTGGGATTTAGAGGTTTCCTTCTCCTATGTGGGCTACCCTTCCAGGCTGATGAGCCTCATTTGCCCCTCACTTCCCTCCACAACTCATGCAGAAACTGCCTTCTTGACCACTGGATCCACTATTGGTCTGATTTGCTCAATCCTCCGAGGCCTGTCTTTGCATGCAGTGGAAGTCCCTAACTCAGCAAGGGATTGAGATCCATCATTTACTTTCACTCTCACCCTCACCTGGCCAGCTGAAACCATTCCTAAGGCAAAAAGAAAGAAACAGTAGGCTGCAAAACTCCAGGATTTCTGTACATACATGCACAGTATCTCCATCTTTTATCCTAACAAGCAAAACATACTATTACAGTTCAAGAAGCACTCAAGGAGTGCATACAGCAGGCCTTGCAAAAGAGGCTGAGGTCTAGTGGAAGGGGGCATGGCCAAGGGAGAGTCCCAAGGGTCAAGCAGAAAGAGCCAGAGGGCCTCATTTGGTGATAAATAGAGGACACACATAGGTCTCTTGTTCTCCCAAATATCCTGTCTCATTACCTGTGTGGTGCGCAAGGGAAAATGGGGTTCCACTGAGTGCAACTGAGGGTCTTCTGCAAGAACAACTCTAGCGTGAGTGGCTCATGCACCATATGTGAACATTTCTCCTCTTGCACTGATTGCAGAGAAAGTATGAGAAACCAGCCATGAACATTCTTAATGCCACCCAAAGCCCTTTCTAGCACACTCATTTAATAGCACTTGCGCACAGGCTCATGAGCAGAGCGGGCGGGCAGGCTGGACAGTGACTAATTTTACTGTCTCTGGCTTGTCACTTCAACAAGATTAGATTATTTTAATGTTAATTCATTACCCAATTTAATTCCAATTAATAATCTCTATTACAAGGGTTTACCATGGCAGCGATCACGAGTAAATTTTCTGCTTAAGTTCTGTTCAGACTAAACGTCTAAATTCATGACAAAGCTGTCAGTTCACTTTGCAATTGATAGTTTTAAAGAAAAAGATTTGAGGCTTTCAGACAATGCTCAAATCACACTGTCGCTATAGAACGGGCTGGTTGCTCTGTTCATTATTATGTGTTCTAAAAACACAATATCACATTTCAACAAGACTCATTTAGGTTTAAGAAGCCCATGTAAATAAAAGTATGTACTACCTCTTAAACTATTTGTCGCCTATCATAAAACATTGATGTGTGACTTACGTAATTAAAAAGCAAACATCAAGTTTAACAATAAAACAATACCCCCCCCCCAAAAAAAACCACAGGCACACAGAAACAGCAACAGGCATGATTATCATAATCTCTCAAAAGCCTGAGAGAAGAGGTATGTCTTAATCTGGGGCTGAAAGGATGTTAATATTGGCATTAGGGAGGCTCTTGCTGGGGAGTAAAGGTGCTGCCATTCAGCACTCCAGATTATCAACAGCAGTTGGACCTAAATGATAATGAAGTTTCAAGCACACATATTCAGCTAGAGGGAAGGAAAAATGCCTAGAGGTATGTGTGTGCGTTCAAGAATCAAGTGGTCTATACATTTTGTTAAATTAAAAAAAATAAAAATGAAGGAAACATCGGTATCAGAGTTCAGCATTTGCTGCCACCAGGTTCACATTCTGGGGGTGCCTATGGAATAACCCAGTCAGAACACACAGGAAAGCTCACAGAGTCCTGGGTATCAGGCAAAAAGGCACAGTTAGCTTTGAATTCATAAACAAGCAAATAGTCCAGTTAACGTCAGATGCCCAACAAAAAATGGGAAGCCTATGGGGAAAAGTTATCAAGAACTGGGCACAGTTTGACATTTCCAAGAAGCAGCACTGGCAATGGGAATACTGGAATTCTCTAACTTGTATGATGATGGTATCAAATTTGGCCAGCCAGCAGCTGAATTCTTTGCAAATCAAGGAAAGATGTGCAAGCTCATCTCTGCTTTTTCCTGTGTCCTTAGCCATTACCCAGTGCATATTATGAGTGGGCCTCATTCTCTTGAATGAGGGAAGCTAACCTTGCCAACAAAGGTCCGTATAGTTAAAGCTCTGGTTTTCCTAGAAGAGATGTGTGGAAGTGAGAGCTGGACCATAAAGAAGGCTGATCGCCGAAGAATTGATGCTTTTGAATTCTGGTGCCGGAGGAGACTCTTGAGAGTCCCATGGACTGCAAGAAGAACAAACCTATCCATTCTTAAGGAAATCAGCCCTGAGTGCTCACTGGAAGGACAGATCCTGAAGCTGAGGCTCCAATACTTTGGCCACCTCATGAGAAGAGAAGACTCCCTGGAAAAGACCCTGATGTTGGGAAAGATGGAGGGCGCAAGGAGAAGGGGATGACAGAGGACGAGATGGTAGGACAGTGTTCTCGAAGCTACCAGGATGAGTTTGACCAAACTGCGGGAGGCAGTGGAAGACAGGAGTGCCTGGTGTGCTTTGGTCCATGGGGTCACGAAGAGTTGGACACGACTAAACGACTAAACAACAACAACAAAAAAACCTTGCTCTCACAATGCTGTGACTTCCCAAGACAACGTGAGGCTTTGTCTAAGCCCCTCTTGGCTGTTGGGCAAGTGCAGAGGTTTAGTTCAGGCACACCTGCTCTGGGGTCTTTGTGTGGGAAAGACAAATCTGCAACATCCGAAGTACCTGGGAATGGGGGTGGGTGGGGAAAGAATATCAGATTACTCTTGAATGAAGCATCTTAAGGAGTTGAGTCAATCACCCCTAACCACCACAGAAACATATTCGCTCACTCCCACACATCGACACTAGACTGACACAGCCGAGAGACATGAGTAATATATACTTCCAAAGGGTTTGCCTTGCTTTCACTCCTTGTCATTTCCTGACAGGAATTAATTGTCAAGATTGATCTGCAGTGCAACAGACCTATTCACTAGTGACTATGATTAAACAGGAATTCTATAAGGGGTTGTACTAAGGCAGCCAAAAATAAAATAATCAGAATTATTTAAGTTGGCATGAGAAATAGTTTAAAAGCATGAGAGGTACAGAGTGAAATACAGGAAATTGAGACTAAGAGTAAAGAACACACACACCCCTTCTTGCATTTCAAACTGTTATCTGTCTGGAACCAATAACGTCAGCTACTTCTTCACTTCAGAGTCCAGACACACTTGATGGGTGCAGTGAATTATGATTTATTAGATATTTCTGTAAAGCAATGGATAGATAATGATCCTTTTTTAAAAATTAATATTCATAGTTATGATTAATGTATGTATTATGAACAGTAGCCCTGGAAAGAAAATCTTCTAATTGTTTTTAATTAGAATATATATAATTATTCAATAAAGTTTCTTTTGAAAATGGGAAAAAAACCTGTCACAAACTGCTTATCTGAACTTTTGTTTAAAGGACAAGAGAATTGCGAAGAGCTATTCATCACATAACAACCTGACTTTGGCCAATGCTGTTTCACAGGCCAGGTTTAATAATTGAGTCCAAATCTCTGGAGCATTGCAGCCCATTCTGAATAATGGAGCCACTGCAGCTCTGCCCCATTAATAAGCACAGGACCATCTTGTTTGCCATTTTCACACCACAAAACGGGGAAAGGGGGAGGGCCAGTGTTCATAAGGCACACCGTTCAAAATGCTTCTTCTCAATAACCATGTCACCCGTTTTAATAGAGACTATTACAAAGCAAATGAGAGAAAAGCACCACTGAACTCCATGGCAAGTTGCCAAGATCACGATACAGCCTCCACTGGCTGTGCTCAAAGAGATTTAGAGTCCAGCGTAACCTTGATTTTTAATGGAGTCGCATTTAATGAGCTTTAGCACCCATCATAAAAATTTCCTTATTACCTCGCCCACAAGTTAGAACCACCATCAGCGGGCACATGGTGCTTTCTTGTCTGCTCAGAAGGTTTAATGGCAGCCAACACATTATCATCAAAGCCATCAGCAGCAGCATCTTTAATGTTTGCCTGATTATTTTTCGTTCCTGTAATTATAATCCACTGAACCTTAAATTTAAACAGCTATGGATCACAACCAGCTTCCTGGCTGGCTATGGTACACCCATACTTCTAGCCCTGAGAAGATGGGGCAGCTCAGTACATAATGCCTAGGAAGGGCAAGCCACCTCCTTTTAACCCACCCAAATACTTTGAAGGTATCCCTAAATTCCAAGGCTCACATCACACACACACACACACACACACACACACACACACACACACACACACTTGTATCAAACCAAATGCTTCATCTAGCCCAATTTCCCACAATGGCTGGCTAGATGTCTCCCAGAAGTCCATAAGCAGGGCATAACGGCAATGACCTACCCAGGCTGAACTGCAGAAAGCAAAAATAATAACAAGAATTGGGGGGAACCTTTGACATGAGCTATTCAGACAACCACCTGTGCTCCCTCCAAATATTTGGGAATCTAGTGGAATTTGTCGGTCCAATGCATAACAGGCCTAGAGCCATCCCTTGTTTGAGACATGCTACAAAAAGTCGATCACATGGCACAAACTTTTAGAGAGGTCAGGACAAGCCAGATACATGGCTGAAGGAAAATTGGAGGAAATGACAACAATGAATGATGAATCAGAAGGCTCAGA
This sequence comes from Podarcis liolepis, assembly GCF_965112155.1. Taxonomy (NCBI): domain Eukaryota; kingdom Metazoa; phylum Chordata; class Lepidosauria; order Squamata; family Lacertidae; genus Podarcis; species Podarcis liolepis. The sequence continues at coordinate 4,933,071 of NC_139569.1, read as the reverse complement.
CATTCAGAGGGAATGGAATCGTAAGAGCAGATTACACCCCAGGGTGTCATTGGGACAGTCACAGGCGAAAGCTCACTGCAGTGTTCTTTCTATGACTGATACGAGGCAGTAACCAGTTCCTCAAGCACTAGGTGGAGGGGGCTCTGAACAGTTCAAGCCCTGCATATGTGCATTTTGAGGACTTGGAGTACATTTGCATCTGACTCATAATGTGCTTAAAGGTAAAGGTAAAGGTAAAGGTACCCCTGCCCGTGCGGGCCAGTCTTAATGCCTGCTGCTTAATTAAAAGTGAACTTGCATTGCCCTTGATTGTCCCATGACCATAAGCTGCATTAGTGTGGAATCCACTCTTGCCACACTCTTTAGATCACAGAGAAATCCACACTTGCATATGCCCATTACAGTGGGAGCTTCACAAAGACAGAAGCTCATGCTGCAGATCTGTGGCTATGTAGAAGGCCCCATTTCAACAATGAAAGACTCCAGTAAGAAGAAAAAATGTGGATGCTGGATCAGACCAAAGGCAAATTAGTCCAGCATTCTGTTCTCCCAGAGGCCAATAAGATACACAGATGGGGAGCCCACAAGTAGGACTTCAGCACAATGACACTCCCCCAAACTGGTATTTGGAGGTATGCTGTCTCTGACGCTGGAGGTAGTACATAGCCGTTATGACTAGAAACCATTGATAATGTTATTATCCAAGCAGGTAGAAGACAGGATTGCTTGGGTCAGCTTTTTTGCCAAGTGTTCTAGATAATGATGGAGGAAGCCTTAACAGTTCAGGAATACAATACCTCAAGGACCGCCTCTCTCCATATATAAACCAACCCACACCCTGCGATCATCATCTGAGGCCCTTCTTTGGGTGCATCCCCCATGAGAGGTCTGGAGGGTGGCAACCCAGGAACGGGCCTTTTCTGTGGTGGCTCCCTGTTTGCGGAATGCTTTCCCCGGGATGCTCGCCTGGCACCTTTATTACATAGCTTCAGATGTTAGGCAAAAAGGTTCCTCTTCAACCAGATGTTTGGCTGATTAACATTCTATAGCCTTTTAAATTTGTTTGTGGGAAAGGAGTTATCGCTTTGTTTTATTATGTGTTTAGCATTTTCATTTTGTACTTTTATGTTATGAACTGCCCTGTGATCTTCAGATGAAGGGCGGTACACAAATTTTAAATAAATAAATGCTGAGTCCACGCAGAATTTCTGCCTCATTATGTTACAAGTTTAACAAACTATCTAAATTGTTTGGTTTGTTTGTTTAGATCAGCAATCTAAATTGTGCAATATAGGTTTCCACTGTTGCCTAAGGTTGTGCAAAACAGGACAGTGCCTAAAATGATGCCCAGATATTGTCAATGCCAGTAGTAAAGGTCACTTGAGGGCTAAATCAAATTCCACTCGTCACCAGCCCACAGTAAATCCAAAGCACAAACAAGCCCTTTGGGTCATGAACACATTAAGACATGCTAGATAAAACACACGGCCACACTTAGAAATGAATTAAAGAGAGGAATTCAGCAATAAATTACAGTACAAGTGACCCAGCTGCTCAGTTTGCTAGGCAGGGACAGCCTTGGAGAGCAGGACCCCCCCACCCCCGCAAATGATTGAAAATGTTGACCTGGACCATTTGCTCTTTTTTGAGGAGGAGGAATCACTCTGAGGTTGGGGGAGGCCCTCCGTGAGTCACAGGAAAACAATAAATTTGCCTTTTAAGTAAAGCTAGATAAATTGGTCTATCATCTCTTCCTCCTAGCTACCACTCCACTACCTCCAACTGGCCAACTGAAGCAAATGCTGATGATGGGGACCTTTGGAACCGATTTACCCCCCCCAACCCCAAAAAAGCTATTAAAAGAAAAGGTTTCTTGTCTGCTCTTAGGATTGTTCATATAATTAAGACTCAGAGACTTTCATCACAGGGTTGTTATCCTGATATGCCTTGTCTGCACTGAGCAGGGACTGGGGCATTCCAGCTGCAGCCAACTATCTTGGTTCATTCACAAATCGCTTTGCTTATCTATCTAAGGAACTCCAAATTCCACCTGCCAGAGATTAACTAGCCTACAGTTGTTTACACAATCCCTCCCTCCTGGATGAGAAGCGGCCCGATATGTATCAAGGATGGTTGGGCCATTTTTCAACGACTAAAATGAACTCAGAGATTGCAGTTCTTGCAAAAACAAGGTCCTTGTTAGCACAGTACAGAAATATATGTTGTCTCTGTAAGCAACATCCATCCACCATGTTCCTTTTATTGCTGCTACATGCCTGAACCCTCTTAGCACTGCATAAACCTTGTCCCCAACTTCTTAGTCAGAGACATCACACACACACACCTGCTCTGACAAGGCCTATCAGCAACACGTCAGTCTTCCCCTACACTGACCCACCAACCCTGGCGGAAGAATTCTGCAAGGCTCAGAAGTCTGCTCACTACTTTATGTTGTTTTGTTTGGTACTGACAAAGGTGTTATCTTATTTGGATTTTGTGCTCCACAATGGAGCACAATGAGAAGTTCAGTTCAGCTACAACTCTGTGTGCATCTTAAAACTGTGTATATATTTTGGCTGTGCTCTGAGCAATGAATGGGGTGCCACTGCAGAGGAAGCAACGATTGAGCATCTGGATGAAGGCAACATAGGTGCAAGCTTAATGTGTCCTCAGAACCTTTGTCACATCTAATGCAAGCCTATGTTCTGATTTGGCCTTGAAGGTTTTCTGCAGCACGCGTCTTCCACTGGGAACTGGGTTGGGTCAAAGTTTACATTTCTTAGGAAATATCACCTCCTTTCCCCATAAGGGACTCCTCAGTTATATGGCCAGAGACTCCTGGTGAACTCACTCTACTGTGCAATAACCCCTGTGGTGAGCCATGCAACTGTCTCCAGATTAAAAGGTAAAAGTAAAGGTACCCCTGCCCGTACGGGCCAGTCTTGACAGACTCTGGGGTTGTGCGCTCATCTCACTCTATAGGCCGGGAGCCAGCGCTGTCCGCAGACACTTCCGGGTCACGTGGCCAGCGTGACGAAGCTGCTCTGGCGAGCCAGAGCCACACTCGGAAACGCCGTTTACCTTCCCGCTAGTAAGCGGTCCCTATTTATCTACTTGCACCCGGGGGTGCTTTCGAACTGCTAGGTTGGCAGGCGCTGGGACCGAGCAGCGGGAGCACACCCCGCCGCGGGGATTCGAACCGCCGACCATGCGATCGGCAAGTCCTAGGCGCTGAGGTTTAACCCACAGCGCCACCCGCGTCCCATCTGTAATCTCCAGATTACAGATCTCCAAAGTCACACTTCTTATGAACACACATGTAAAATACGGGTTCATGTGTATAGGTCAATAGACAACAAGCAGACCTTTGTTTATCAGGCAGAGTTATCATTAAAGGAGGGTGGATTCAGGGAATCTCCCTTTCCACCCAGGAGCATTTATATAAGCTAAACACTCTAAACCGCTAGGCTGACTGTGACTATAAACAATTAAATGGCTCTCAATGCACTCTGAAATGCTGCCCTTTGCTACACAGCAACACTATGATGAATGAGTAATTGACCAGGAAAGCGCATACCTGCAATTTCTTGAGCTGACTGGAGACTTGCCGCCCCCTCAAGTTTTTCTGGGATAGAGTCTCCTGCTTCCAGGACTCTGACCAGCTCTCTCAAGCGTTGGCATTCCTCCCGCAGATGCGTTTGCTCCTCAAGACGCTGCTGCTTAGCCAGGCTTGCTGGGTTCAAGCTGAAGTGGAGCACTTTAGTTTTACTGGGATCGTGATAGCCCTACAAAACATGGGAAAAGGAGCTCATTAGGACCGACAGGGTCAGCTTACTAGAGAGGATTACCCACAACCACAGCACAGCAGTGCAGGCAGAGGGGAAGCGGAGAATTGCACACTAGCATATCAAAATTAAGATTCAGCAAAGGCTGACCTATCTGTTGAAGTGAACCTTCCAATAAGCTGATCACCTGGAACTTACTTCCATGGTCTACATTCATGCAGTTAAAAAGCTTTCATGGCCAAGCCTCCTCCACTCTGCTTCTGCCTTGCAGCCACGCCTCACTCGCTGGCCCCCTTTGGGCACCGGGCACCCCCACTCCTGGTGGAGCCAGGCTGTAGCACTATGCGGGATGGCAGGTGGTGTCCCCCTCCCCTCCCCTTGCAACCATGTCACAATTGTGCCCAGGTTGCTTGCTGGTGGCACCATCCATTCTGCAGACCGCTTTCCCGGTGTGCGCTACTACAGCGTCCACTGCCATTAGGAAGCCACTTTAATGAGTTTGCCAGTCCTTTCTCCCCCATTACGACTTTGCTCACATGCACAACACTGCAACATCCGGCTGGCCCTTTCCTGCGCGCCTTCTTTGCCGTGGTGCATTACAGCCCTGAGCATGTCTACTCAGAAGTAAGCCCTGTTGAACATGAGTGCCACTTTCTCCCAGGCAAGCGTGCATGGGATTGCAACCTGGGCCTTGATTCTGCTATTTTAACATGTGAAATTAAAGGCTCTGCAGAAGAAGCAATCTGTCAGGGATTCTTTAGTTGTGACTCCTGCCTTGCAAGGGGTGGACTAGATGGCCTTTGGGGTTGCCCTCCAGCGCTACAATTCTATGATTGTATATGAACAGTGACTGGCAAGGGGCATTTTTGCGTAACGTATTAGATGATAACAACAGTTGAATTTATTATAGGATAATCCCAAACTCTATGTTAGCCCAAGAGTGGCTATTCATTCTAACAAAGCGTTATTACTGGATCGTTTGCATTTGTCTGTTGTATATGTTGTTGTTGCTGTTGCTGTTTTAAGTCAAAGCTTCCAAACTGCAGCAGGGCACAGCACCAGACTAATTTAGTAGTTCTCTTTCATCACAAAACTCAAACATGGCCGTTGTCACTGAATTGTGTCGGCATTTCCTGAGCAAGCTACTAAAAGGCATTTCATGTTGCACTTTCCCCAAGAGGTGAAACACACACACACACACACACACACACACACACACACACGAGCAGTTTAGCTGATGAGCCAGGTCCTAGAATAGCTGATTAATTTCCCTTCAAAGTGAGACAACAGTGAAGTTAAATTTACGTCTCCAGAAAAAGCAGGCAAAGAGCTTTGTTTAAAAAGAAAAAGGAAAACAGGAGCAATGATTCTGTTAGTCTAGATATAAAGTCTCAAAGGCATGTCACGTGATCACATTTTGCACATATGCACTAAGAGTTTGATTCACACTTGTTCCCCAAGTGTGGTGTTCAGCACGCACACACCGGTCCCATGTGAACACCTCTCTTTGCTTGTGAGAGAGTTGCCAACAGCAAGGAAAAGAAGTGAACAGCAGGAGACTCACGTGCAAGGAGGAAGACCCACACAGAGTGGTGGGATCATGCCTCCAGTGGTTCAAGGAAAGGAGGTGATCAGCTCAGCCCACCAGCTAGAGGCTTCACTAACTGTCCTGACTATTCAGCCTCCACAAACTAGCAGAACACCATTCCAAATGCCAGGCCTTGGAGGCTGGAATGAGACTATCTGCCTGCCACAAGTGGTGTTGTGGCTGGAGTGTTGAACTAGGAGCTGGCAGACCAGGGTTCAAATCCCCACTTGGCCATGAAGGTCACTGGGTGACCATGAGCTGGTCACTGCCTCTCAGCCCAATCTACCTCACAGGGTTGTTGTTGTGGGATTAAATGAGGAGCGAGAGCGCCATGTGCGCCACCTTGAGATCCTTGGAGGAAAAAGTGGGATAGAGATGCTATAAATACATAAAATAATAAACAAACTCTCCCGCTCAGTGGTGCTCACATAGGGTGTACTGTGCACAAGGGCCCACAGGTTATAAGGGGCCCAGCAAACCCACAAAACTCCCTTGATTTGGTCTTTGGAAAAGTTTAATGTTTATTGGTGTTAAAAATCAAAATATTAATATTCTAACAAAACTTTGCCATATCAATTAATATTACATATAAAGACACATGTATAATTTATATACATCCTGAAGTTATGTACTTCATATTTAATTAAACGCCTTTTCATAATGTTTCATCTCAGATCAGAAGGTATGCATTAGATACTGGTGTATGAATTATATATACAGTATAATCGAACTAGACTGGGAGAGGAGGGATATATTTCACACAGGGACCCACAACCAAGTTTGGCCGCCACTGGCCCTGACTCTATCCACCCAGTCGGTAAAACTCAAGAGACTGATGTCCAGTGGTTTTCTGCATCCATGAGCTGGTCCCTTGGGGAGTGTAAAGGGGACAAATTTAATCCATTTGCTGAAACTGTCTTGGAGCATTTGGTAATGGTGACTGAGTTTCTCATGGCCCCTGTGATTCTCAATAAAGCACGAGATGCTCAGGTGGAACTGGCAATTTGACTCTCTAGCGGCACTCAAAACGAAAGCAAAATGAAGCTGGCAGCAAAGTCAGAGCAAAAAAGAAAGCCCTTCACTGAGCTAACAAAGAGCACAAAAGACTATGAGGAGCTGCAAAGTATCCATTTGATGAAAATGGAAAAGCTTGATTTGCTTGATATATTGGAAGAGGGGGAGGGGAGGACCTGGGGAGGGGGCTGAACGGGCCTCTTCCTGCCTCTCAATCCACCCCTTGAGACTCTCCTGAGCCCATGCCCTTTCCCCAAGCCACACCCTCTCGTCACAGTCCCTGCTCATTGCAGTGGCGTAGCGTGGGGGGTGCAGGGGGGGCCGGCCGCACCGGGCGCAACATCTGGGGGTTAGGGTTAGGGGGCGCAAATCCACGGGTTAGGGGGCGCAAATCCACGGGTTAGGGGGCGCAAATTACTTGCATTGCCCCGGGTCCTGACAACCCACGCTACGCCACTGGCTCATTGACAGCCTTGCTCCACACCAGGGGTCAGCAACCTTTTTCAGCTGTGGGCCGGTCCACCGTCCTGCAGACCATGTGGTGGGCCAGACTATATTTTTTAAAAAATATATGAACAAAGTCCTATGCCCCACAAATAACCCAGAGATGCATTTTAAATACAAGGACACATTCTACTCATGTAAAAACACGCTGAATCCCGGACCGTCCGCGGGCCGGACTGAGAAGGTAATTGGGCTGGATACGGCCCACGGGCCTTAGGTTGCCTACCCCTGCTCCACACCCTTGGAGTGTTTGGGCTTGGCTGGAATGTGTCCATGAACTGGGATAATGCCTCTTACTTGCCTGGAAAGAGGGCAGAGGTGAGTGTGTGGCAGTGCTGTGGCTATGGGGGGGGGAGGCAGCTAGCCAGGTTTTTTGACCCACGTGATGCCTCCAGAGGGGTCCCAGCCTGTGTGTCTCTCTGTGTGTGTACATAAATGTGCTTGGGTCCCCCCTCAAAAAACTGGGTCTTTGACCCACATACTTTTGACCCTCGTATGTGGAAATCTGACTTTTTGAGTGGATCGTACCTACTGTCCCAAGTAGGAGTAATGCTCATTGCTGTACCCACTTTTGCCTCTGGGCCCACCAGCCCGCCCACCCACCCACCGGAAAGCTGCTAGTGAGAAAATGCAGCCCCCAGGGCAAAAAAGTCCCTTGCCACTTTGTGATCTGCTTTGCGCCTCTGTGAGAAAAGTCATGCAAACCTCCAAGTTTTTGTTTTAAAAGTAAGAAACCAAAAAGGGTGAAGTCTTACATCGCTAACTGGGCAGCTGTTTGTACACTCGGCTTGCTCAATAAGCTGAAAACAAAGTAGCTAGTTTTACTTTGTTTTCTTTTTCCAAAGAGCAAAATGCATGGTCAGAGCAGCAGCCCGACACTTCCCTGGCCAGCAATAAACCCTTATGTAGAATCTGTACTATGGCTTATGATTTCACAGTTGATCCATTTCAAAAGCAAAGCTGGAAATATAAAAGACCATTTTTCACTCCTTCCTTTCTCAGAGGTGGCAGCAAACACCATAGAAGCTTATAGGTTAAATATCTCACAGCTGTTTTAGTGCCCTCTAGTGACACGTATCGAGCCGCTCAGACACCTCATTTAAACAACAGAGCACAGCTATGTAAAATGCCATTGGGGGCTGGGTCCCCGGAAGGTATTAAAAATCACCAGCACAATGCAAGACTTAAAACCTCGCTCAAGCAGTCAGTGCCCTGGAACTGTCATAAGGCAGAGAGGGGGAGCATACAAAGGAGGATTAGGAGAGATAGGCTGAAAGGGTCCTGTGTTTGTGTGAGACCATTTTGTCGGCATGTATGCCATGACAGCATTCAGGGGCAGCCAATAACAATGCATGTGCCTGCCTGCCCCCATCCCCTCACTGAAGTGGTAAGATACTGCGGATCAGGACCAAGTCAGAAATGGCCATGACGTCTATTTGTTCTGCCACTTCTGCAAACTTTGGAAACTGTGTTAGATTGCAAGGTGTCTACCTCTAGGAATCTGAGAAGTGCAGGAAGCCAAAATGTTTCACCCTCTCAAACAAGTCGCTGATTTCAAGGACTACAGGTAATGCATTACATTTTATGGCAACAATCGTATCAGGTATATTAGGATTTACTTCTGCCCCTGACTCTACCTGGGTCTAGCACAGTGAAAGCTTCCCTGTTCACACTGATAACATGTCAAAAATGAAAATGAAACAGAAAATGTGAATGTTACTGAACGTTAAGCTTTTCAAAAGCTTGTAGAGTTTTGGGAGATGGCTGTGGAACATCCGCATCCTCCCTTCAGACAAGCAGCCCAAGAACACAGTCCAGTCAGCCCACACATTTGTGGTGCTAAGACCCACGATCTTGTGATTTGATGCCACCACTGCAACATAACACATACTTGAACTAAATGCTCTGCCCCACAATGGCCCAACTTGAGGTACCAACTTGATCCTGCTGGTGAAATAAGGGAGGCACAAACAAACAGAAATTATAGGTGCCAGCCTTTGCCAACCAGATGCCTTACAGATGTTTTGGAGTCCCATCAGTTCCACCATACTGATGAAGACTGGTTTATACCTTTCCTGTCACTGCCTGCTAGAGCAGGGGTGAGGGTACCTCTGACCCAAGGACTACATGCAGCCCTCAAAGTCCCTCTGTTTGGTCATCAGGACCTTCTCCCAGTCACACTCCTCGCTGGTCTTGCCTCCTTGAGTTTTTGCCTGGTGGGAATGTGCCCTTGAACTCTGACAATGCCTCTTCCTTCCGTGGGTGGAGGATAAAAAGGTATAGAAATTAGACAGCTGTACAAAGGTTAAATCTACATGCATTGCTCCACTTGCTTTTGCTTCTGGCATCACCTGCCACTGCCACATGGCCCTTAGAAAGGAATACGACCCTCAGGCTGAAAAAGGTTCCCATCCCTATGACAGAGCCTAGATAGTTTTCCAGTTTCCACCTTTCTCTCTCTCTCTTATCCCATTACATCCCCCTCTTATAGCACAGACCTTGCAAGAACATGCACTTGCAGGCATCCCAGGTTAGGCGGTGGTGGAGCTCATCCTCCTCTTACATGGTTCTCCACACTCAAGTCATTGTTTGGGATAGATTACACTCCATTTAAAGACAGACGCCTGCTGGAAAACACATTGCGATTCCGAGCCAATACTTTAGGGCTGTAACAGAACCCATCTCATTTTAAATTTCCGGGAAAGATCACTAATGTATTTCTATCATCTGAAAGCTCACAGCCTGAGGATGCCTTCCACTGTATACAACTGACTGTGGAGGAGCCAGAAACACTTTGACAAAGGGCCTGCAGAAAAAAGGACAACAGAAGCTTGGAGTCCTTTTGCACTAGCTGCTGAACCAAGAGGAACAGAACAGATCCAGTACCTTCCTCAGTGCAACTGCTTTATGGTGACACAAACACACAGAGAGACAGGATATGTCTTTTACAGCCTGAATTCTGCCTTCTCTTCAAGTAAGCAGATCTTCTGCAGACCTCTTCAAGTAAGCATAAAGCCAAGGAGTGCCTTTCATAAAGGAAAAGGACAAACTTAATACCAACTGGCAAGTTCTTACCTAATAAAGCAGCTCGACAATAAAGAGAAAGCACAGGTTGTATCTTAGGGACGAAGAAATATTTAAGCTGCCTTATTACTTTGCTGACAAAGATGTACAAGGTCAACAAGACAGGTCCAGACAGACCTTTTTCAAGCAATGGTTCAAAAAGTCCAAGATGGAGTCTGTCACATCAAATTGGGATTTTCCAAAGCTGTTCATCCTTGGTCCAGCAGTAAATAAGTTGTGCTGTTCCTACTCAGGCATCAGGTCAATTGTAAATGCAAAGGTCAAATACAAATCAAATCATGGCTGATTTTCTCACCTGGGCCCATAAGTGCCTGACTGCCAGATCCAGCATCTGGTTCTCACAGCAGCCAACCAGATGCCTATGGGAAACTGACAAGCAGGATAGCTGAGCAGCAGTCCAGCCCTAATTTGTGCCCCTAAAACCCATACGACCAAATCACACTTAAGGCCCCCTGTGCAACAATTCAATCAGCATCCTGGGAATCACATGGCACAAGAGCAGCTAACTTCTCCATGTTAGTGAAAAGCTTTGACATTTTTATTGAGAATTCCACTAGGGAAGAGACAAATTCCCTTGTTGCTGCTCAGTGGCGTAGCGTGGGGGGTGCCAGGGGTGCCGGCCGCACCGGGCGCAACATTTTTGGGGGCGCGTTTGGCCGGCCCCCCTCGAGGAAGCGGGAACCTCTCCAAGGCGCAGCGCGCCGTCGGTGGAGGAAAAGAGCCTCGCAGCAGCAGCAGCAAAGCCGGGAGGAGGAGGAGGTGGAGCGAGCCTGCTAATTGCTTGCTAGGAATTAAGCGGCTCAAAGGCAAAGGAAAAGAGGTGGAGCCGCTGGCCCGGCCGGGAGGAAGCTGGAGAGAGCAGCGCGCCAAGCGCACGAGACGCAAAGGGCCTGCCCACGTGCAGGCTGAGCTCCGTGTGGCGGGGGCGGAGGGAGGCGCTCGCTCTTTCCAAAGAAGGACCCGGCTACTGGATCAAGGCCACAAGCGCCCATGTAGAGTGAGTGGCCAAGCAGACGCGTCAATGAGAAGCACTCAAAGCAGGACCGGGGCACAAAAGCGCTCTCCCTTCCTGCTGTTTCCAGGGGGTGGAAGCGTCGCTGCCTCGAGGGCTTCCGAGATACCCTGGGGTGAAGTCCCGCTTCACCTTCTTGGGAGTCCCTCCAGTGGCGTAGCGTGGGGGGTGCAGGGGGGGCCGGGCGCAACATCTGGGGGTTAGGGTTAGGGGGCGCAAATCCATGGGTTAGGGGGCGCAAATTACTTGCCTTGCCCCGGGTGCTGACAACCCACGCTACGCCACTGTTGCTGCTCCCATACTCAATTCAACACCTGATGAGGCAACTGGATAAGGCAAAGGAAATGAGGCAATTTCTGTGATGGAATTTTATACTGTTTCAAATAGCAGCAGGTGGTCACGTGGGGAAATTGCTAATAATCCTAACCCAAAGCAGTACATGTCCAACATACTTACATCAAGTGAAAAGGAGGGCACAGGAGAAAGACTTGCAAAATGTTGTTAGTGCCATACATAAGCTCTAATAAAAAGTAGGTGTAAGTCCTAAATAACTGTTTCAGAACTATCTCTTGTTGACACTGCCTCCTTCTGGAAGTGAACCAGAGTAGGCCTATCTGAAGCAAAATAGCTTCTGACTCAATGAAAAATCTTTCTCATCATCTCCAGGCAGCTGTGAAATACAGAAATGACTGGAGCACTGTTTTGGAGAGAAAGAGAGAAATGCCGTAATAGAAGATCTACAACCATCTTGCAGGAAGAATGGCAAAAGATAAGGTTTTGACAATTCGGAAAGCATATCAAGGAGAGGTTTGTTTGTTCGTTTGTTTTGCAACACCACATTATGCAGACACTCTGGAGCTGCTTCTCCCCACTAGTTGAGAGTGGCGGGATGTGCATCAGGGACACAGAACTTGTTTCAGTCAGTGTTTTATTGAGCATTTTTGTAGTTTTGAATGCAATGATGGTGGGGAATAGATAATGCAGAGGCAGAAACCAATGGAATTCCTTGAAGCCACCTCTAAGGAATAAGGTTGACCTGGTACTTCAGACATGGCAGGCATGGGCAAGAAAGGGCACAAGTCAGCCTGATCTAACAAATTGCTTGAGTCACTCCTCTCAGGTGTGGCTGACACAAGCAAGTTTTGTGAATTAACTTTTCCTTGAAAGCTCTTGGGTTTGTTTTAAATCTACCACTAACCTGATTCGGTGCTCTAGCAGGAAAGGCATGTCAATACTTAAAGAAGGAAGAAAAATAAAACCCGCTGCCATTTCCCCTTCTTGACCCTCATGACTACCTCATTGGTCAAGGCTTTGCCTTTACCCTTTCTTGCAAATGAGACAAAGGTCATGCAACTGTAGAGTATTTCCTCATCTCTCTCTCCTTTTCTTTTGTGGCCAAAATGTATCTGTCAGCTCCTTGGAGTAAAGATGTGTGGGGTGTGGTTAAAACTATACTTAGTTATCTACATTTCAAGTTGGATTTGTCGTGTTTTAAATGTATTGTGATTCACTCAAAGTCACAGGGATTTAGAAGTTCAATCAAAACCAGAGGGTTTTCAAAAAAAAATGTGCTTATGCTTCAAGTTTTTTCTGTTGAAATCAATGGCTTATTCAACCTTGACTGGATTGTGGCCAATATCCAAATAATCTTTGAAGCCATTTTTCAAGGAAGGTTGGGAACAGTTACCTTTCCATTAATGTTTAGAGTCAAACTAGATGTTACTTTAATTGCACAGTTAGATCCATTGGAGGGGGGAGAGATTTAATTTGCTTTTTAGTAAGATGCGGGGTGCAACATTCATTTGCCACTGCAGTGCACACAAAGGAGGTTAACCCTTCCCACCTTAACTATGATCCCTACAAAAATTTCCACCACTATGGAGCAGGTACATGATTTCCATTCCCCAGCCACTGGTCCCTCAGCAGCTTTTTCCTTGCAGAGCATCAAATCCTTCCATGCTGTGCTGATTCAAGTGAGCCTGGCTGGGTGGGGAAAGCACTAAACAGCCGGTCTTGTGTTTGTATGGATTTGCTCTCCGTTTGTGATTGCTTTGGCTTAGTCCTCAAATGTTAAGGAGTTGGATGAACTCATCCCTTCAGTCACTGCATGGCAACTGCAAACTAAGAGTAATCCTCTCCCTAAAAACTCAGCTTTGCTGCAGCAGCAGCTCCTTCATTCTGCTGCTTTGCTCAGGCTTCTTCAACTGATTAGAGGAAAAGCCTAATCTGTTCTTATCGGAACAGCACCCCCATCTTGCCCTTGGTACAAAAGGCAAACATGCTCACCAACCACCCAACTCTCTCTGTTATGGCATATGACCACACCCAGGGGATCAAGCAAAGCCCTCCACCCAAATGACATGTGCACATAAATGACTGACAAGTAAACAGTACAGCCAGCACACAGGCAGAAGTAGGGGACAGAAGATGTCTGTCTCACGGGATTCTAGAACTCCTGGTCATCCAGTGAAACTGACTGGCCGGAGATTCAGTTAAAATACAGTATTTCACGCAACACCTTTTTTAAGGAAATTCACTGCCACAGGATATATAGCAACGGCCACTCATTTAAAAGGGGAGTAGACAAGTTCATGCAGGAGGGGAAGTCGACCAGTAGTTAGTAACCATAACAGACCGCCCAGGTTCAGAGACACTGAATACCAGTACTCAAAGGGCAACAGCCAGTTGGAGGCCATGGCTTGTTTGCGGGCTTCCTATGAGCACCTAGTTGACTGCAGTCTGAAGCCAAATGTCAAAGCAGATGGGCCTTCAGACTGAGCCAAAAGGGAATATTATTTTATTCTTACAGGAACACCAGCAAAACACAACGTCCAGGATCCAGAGAACTGACAGCTACTTCTGTGCACTGAAGGAAGCGTTGGATAAAGGTAAAAGAAATAAGCAGGCATTTGCATCATACAGGGAGCCTGCTGCCAGAACCAGTCCTATCATTAGGCAGAGTGTAATCACAGCAGATTGTTAGTTATTTGATTACTCCATTTTCATTTCCAGGGAGATTTTCTGCCTCACATGCCCCAATAACTTGGCCGTACTTGTGTGCTATGCACCTTCGCTGGGAAGCGGGGAAGAGAATTTACTGTTCTGCCTCAAGAAGCAAAATGCCTTGTGATGATCCTGCCTGCTGAACAAAAACAGAGGGCAAAAAAGTCCCAATGGTCCTGCTCTCAGTTCTTTGGATCCCAGTCAGTACCTTTCTAAATGATTCTCCCCCCCCCTTCCGCCCTGCCTGCCCATGTTGACTCCAAAAGAGAAACTTAACCACTCAAGCCAACTCCCAGCTGTGCAGCATAATTCCTTCTTTCATGTTGGACTTAATTCTGCGTTTTCCTATAAAGCTCATTTCTGGAATTAATTCAGAAGGGATTTTAAAGGGGATAGCCCAGGAGAGAAAAGTAGCACAAATCCTCCAAGCTAGCCTGGAATCCTTATTATTCAAACATGAAGGGAAGAATTATAGTGCAGTATGGGGTAGAGAGGCCTCCTCTTTCTAAATGATACATCTCTTAAAGGAAAGAGAAACTTCAGTGTAATGAGCTTTACTGCTTAGGACACCTAATAGTCATAGTGTTGTGTTTGGTTTGGTTTTTTTTTTTAAAAAAATTGCCTTTAGAAGGGGAAAGGGGAAATGTGTTATTATTACTAGTAATGTTAGAGGAATGATCAGTCAGATCAACATTTGTCTTAAAAGAACTCAGTCTAGTAATAAGAGACCCCATAGGAGGTAGGATCAAGTGTTTCTGTTGATCCAGATGCTATTATTTTCAGATTAAGCAGAACCATAGCATAATTCTTCACTGAGCTGACCTATGCAAAATCTAAGAAATCTCTTTCTCCTCTTTACACTCTCTCTCTCTCTCTCTCTCTCTCACACACACACACACACACACACACACACAAACACACACATACCAGGTCCTGTACTCAGATTCTCAATTCAGTTTTTGTGAAAGGCTTTAATGTACACAATACACAAGTCAGTTTTCAAAGCATTCAGGTTAAGAGGTATTGCAGCAATCTAAGTTCATGGCTACTCATAAGCTAAGATGTTGTTGTAACAATTTACACGCTCCCCAAGCTCACCTTTTGAAAAACAGTTTGTGTCCTGAGTCACAGGACTAGGCAAGAAAGCAGGCACTCCTCCAAGTAGGTTGGGTTTTCCAACTCTGATGCATTTGTCTCTGCATCCTTGGTGACAGGGCCAGCTCACTGTCTGATTTATCCCCAGATACCTCTTGGGGGTTTGGGGGAGGCAGTCTGATGGGATATGGTGCTCAATCACCCACCCACCCCGGCAGCGCATGAAATAATACAGAAAGTTATTTCTGTATTCTCATGCGGTGGTATTGGTAACTGTTCTGAGATTCACTGTGAAATTCTGTGTGGGTCCCTTGACTCTGTCTATGACTTGCTAAACCCAAGAAGTAAGAAGTAAGTCCTATTTAGTTCAGTGGAACTAACTCCCGGGTGTGTAAAGGACTGCAGCCTAACCACAGCAATTGCAACCTCATTAATCCAGAACTTAAGTGGCCCTGACAACCACTTCTGTCAGGCAGAACACAACTAAGATAAGAAGGTATCTGCTGGATGAGAGCAAAGACTGATCTAGTCCAGCATCCTATTCTCACAGTACCCAACCAGATGCTCAGGGGGAAGTCTGTAAGCAGAACTTGACGTGTGTTGTGACAAATGGTTGCATAGTTTATACAGGTCACAGAATTAATCTTTCCCTAGAACAGAATTTGGAATTCCTGAATTGGATGGATGGATGGATGGATGGTTTAGCACCAAGTACATACTGCCCTAGTTATGCAGAACACATCACATCTACATGGGCGACTATTAACTTTCATTTCAGTTTTGTACACATTCCTGCCTGTCCAATTTGGATCTTAGTCTTGTACACACGTACTCTGCTGCAAGACCCACTGAACCCAGTGGTTCTTAGTTTAGAGGGATTAATCTATGAGTGATGCATTTTAGCCTTTTTGTTACATCAGCACTAGCACCTCAGCTTTGGGGAAACAGTGACCAGGATTTTTGGACCTTCTTTTCAAGTTCCCGGTGAATTCACTAAATAAAAGTCAGTATCTGTGTTCCATCTACAGTATTGCACTTATTACTCAAAATCTTTCCCCCTCTCTTCACTTCTATAGGGAGCAGCACTCCAGGCACCAGTAAGTGCATTTTTTAATATATATATTTAATGCTTACAGCACCATTGTTGCAAGTGCAAAACAGTGAATAGCTTGGAGGCTCCATGGCTAGCAAATGTGGTCACTAAAGGGCATGTTTTTCCATTATACAGGGATTTAGGGTGGACTCGCATTCCATTGTAAACTTCTATTCCCCTGAGATAATCCCCTTGTAATGAAACAGTTATCAGCATCTGGACAGGTGTTAAATGATGAGCTGCCAGGGGATTATCACCTCCCACTCCTCTCCTGTCATGAGCAGAGGAGGTGGAAGGAGACAGCATAATAACCACACTTTGCCAATCGTCCTTCCATGTGAATGCCACCCTCCACCCCCATCACAGATATGAAACCAATAATTTCAGAAACTACGATCAGGTGAAGCTACATTACAGCCAAGTTTGGCAATGATTTTAATGTATGATGGGAGGAATTGTTTGGACAAGCGATTTCTGTCTTTTCGTGACTTCATTTACTAAGTGTATGGTTGGGTCTTGCTTTGGAAATCTCAGGGCATCTTTCATGGGCACCCCAGACAATCTCCCATTCTGGAATTGTGTATAGGCTGAGACTCATTATTGGGAAAATATCTTGTGCTCTCAGACCTTTCTGTGGCCTATAAAGTTCTACTTTTCCCACCACATTTTTTTCCAATTTCTATACTGGAGAGAGATTCTTCACCCTTTTATTTTTTACGTACTGAAGTTTTCTGCAGACTTGGGATTAACACACACTGGAAAGGTCCCAAACTGTGAGAATAGGGCTGTCACCCAGCAGCTCGCTATGCGTGCAAAGAGCCTTCAACTGAAAGAGTCAGCAATGCAAGGAGAATTAAAAAGCACAGTTAAACAGCCCCAAATCCTCATGCATATTTATAGGCGACATGGCAACGAGGCTAAATCAATACTCCTCCCTTGCTCATTACGTACAGCTCAGGAAAAGTAAGATCCAGTAATACAGCCTCGTTATATCCCCCCCCCCCCCCACTGAAGCCCTGGAAAATCTTATAGCATGGGAATGAACTGGTCCATTCTAAGAGGTGCTTATACAGCTTCATGTAGCAACAAATAATAGAAAGAGTGTAGAGAAAGAGAAAGGGGTTAGAGCCATATCAAAGACAGAGATGGCTAAATCTTGTTCTGCTAAGCTTCTGAGAAATTTATGCACCATAACAAAGGTCTAATGTTAATGTCATGATGAAGTGGGTACCAACGAAAATGCTTCAGTGTTGACTGCATACCACACAGCTGCCCTACACTTGTCAACTGGGCCCATACAATGGCCTGAACAATAAGGTTAGGGTCTCTCCGCTGCGGTAGCTCAATGACTTTTCTGTCTTTACTTTCATCTCTTCTAGGCTTCCTTTTTCATTTTCTTGGATGGTAGTTTTCAAATGCAGAACCTAGCCTTAACTCCTGGACTCGGCAATTGCCAAAGCCCTCTGCAAGGCCATGACCCACAACAAAGTCATGGGCCCCAGGAAGAAGCACCTCAACCATCTTATTCAGTGCACAACTGAGATGGATGTGAATATTCCACAGCTGGCAGAAACCATTTTTGAGAGGACAGCGAACAGGAACTGGGTAGTACTGTTCAAACCTCTAACTGCAACGCCCCACCTCACAATGTATGGAAATGAGCACTTTATGAAATACTTGGCATCTTGAAATACACTGTTTAATCTCAGCAACTCTCTGGATAAAAGTGTCATGCAGGCCAAAATTCTGATCCAGAGCTGCTTCTTCAGGACCTCAGCCTTTGCCTCCACCAGCCATTTTCCATAGAAAATGTGAAACTTGAGATGGAATGAGCCTAGCCTTGCACCCAGTTCAAGCACAAGAGCAGCAGGGTGAAAAGTTTAGAAACAATGAAGGATCTTAGTGCCTAGTACACTGAGCAAAGAGGAAGCCCCTTCCCAGACAGAAGATGCCATCTGTCCCATGGCGGGTGCTCAGCAGCTCTTTCTTATATTTTGAATTATTATGATTTTACTGAATTGTATTGTTTTGATGAACTTGTTATTTGCATTATTTATATGTTGCTGTGTTTGATATCATAGCATTTACAATGGTTCCCCCCTCCTGATGCTACTGTGATTATTGTGAGTCGCTTTGAGCTCAACATCTGTTGTTGGAAAAGTAGAATACAAATATTGTATTAAATAAAAAATCAGATCAGATGGGTTTGGAGTCTTTTTCTTTTTTTAACCATTTATTTTTGCAGTGGTAGTGCTGATATGGCAACCCATCTTAGATCAGGCCATAATACAGTGGTGGATCCTCACCCAGCAGTTGAAGACCTAGGACAACCTTCCCCAACCTGGAGCTCTTTGGACATTTCAGACTACCTATCTTCTACCATCCCCAGTCAGCATAGTCACAAGCATCCTCTCTAGGATGAAAACAGCTTTACCAGCTGCAGCCAGGCACAATCTCATCTTGCCCCTTGTCTCTTTAACACTACGGCAACTCAGTCAATCACTGACAGAGGCTTCATCACCACCACAAAAACCTTGTAGGATACAAAAGTACAAGTTTTACTTACCAATCTCAAATGCATTTGCTTCAGCTGCTAATTTCAGGACCACTTTTCTGCTACACTGCTGCACAGAACTAAGAGACAAACCCTTCTCTAAGCACATAGATCTCTGGATCTTAGAATTCTAAAAGCTACCGAAGCATCAAAGGCTGTGGTCTTCTATTCTCTATCAGAGCATTGATCCATGAGGAAAAAATTGAATCTGTCACAGTGTCTGAACAACAGGAACCTTTTAGATTTCCTAGGAATTCTTCCTAAGTTTTGTGTTTCTATGAAACTATTTCTGGTTGATCATCACTGCAAAGTTCCAATCAACCAAGTAATGCAATGATCTATGAAGTACAAAACCTGTTTGAAATTGTGTCTCTTTTGACATCTCTCATTCACTAAGGTTGGCACACATTTTATCTCTGAAATCCATGGTTCACACCACAAGTTCCAACTTACTTATGGTGAAAGGAATGTGAAAAGAAAGCATTACTCATCCCAAGTATCTCTCCCACTTAAGATGTGCCATCAATCCTAATTTGCAACCAATCAGCCATGAGATTTCAAGAAGCTTTGTAAGTCTGAACTGACACGTACTTTCAGTACTGTTAGATGCTTTATTTTTTTTTCTTACCAAGGTTTAAACAGTGCATAGGCAAACAAAGTTAGATGGCAGATGAAATGCCACTCCAGCAGGGTGTTATGAATTTATCATTGCAGTCAGTTTCTGTCAGGAATATTGGGGGAAGGGGGGGAGAGAGAGAGAGAGAAGGAAAGATCAGACAGATAAGATAGACAGACACAGCAAGCCCATTGGCCTTGTGGGAAGGGGCCTGATTGCAGCAGTTCCCACACTGCAAAGGTAGTGTTATGGAAGGATCATCAGAGGTCACAGTGGGAGATATGGGAAGAAATTTTAATGTATTTTTAATCTTTTGCTGGAAGCCGCCCAGAGTGGCTGGGGAAACCCAGCCAGATGGCCGGGGTATAAATAAATTTGTTGTTGTTGTTGTTGTTTTGTTGTTGTTTCTCCATTATTTTAGTAACATTGTGATAGATAAATTACCTTTTAAGCCAATTTCTTTATACACAGTGGGATGCAGCCAATGTCTGTCATACTCACAAGTAGACCTGTTAAAATTAATGGCCATGGCTAACTTGGGTCTATTAATTTCAATGGGTTTATTCTGAGTAAAACTTAGTTGGACGCAACCCATTATTTTTAATTGGTTGTATTTTATGTCACAACAGTATTTAACTGTAACATTTGCTACCTGCCTCCTGCCCTTGTGGCTTGGTCAGGTTGTAAGATGAACTAAGCAAGAGGTAAATGAAATCTGGAGCCTTACATCAAGTGGACTTCAGGCGTTTCCTTGGCTTTCCAACTTCCTCACTGTCTGATCAAACGGCACGGGACTCCAGAATATCTCTATAGTTTCACTTGCCATTTTGCAGTGCTGTAATAGTCACCATGATTTTCATCAAGCAAAATATCAGCAGCATTCAGAAGAAGTCATTTCCCTCCTAAACAGATGCCTGGAAGCATTACCGTGATGTGCCTTATGTTACTTAGCAATCTTGCCATAATGTCTATGTTGAATAACTTTGTTGTTTAATTTTTTACTCTATTTCTTTTTCAATTTACACTTCATGCAGCTGAGGGGTTGAATCAATCCCAAGGAGGAGAAGGGCAGCATGTCTGGGTCAAGCATCTCCTTAAATTGTCAGTTTGGGGCTGCACAGATGATGATATTGTTAGCATGAAGGAAGATTGCGGATGCCCCTATCAGGTTCAAGCATTTTCATTTCCTCTATTTGCAATGACATAATTAGCAATTGATCTTGGACTTCTGAATGGGACATGTCCGTAATAAAAAGAGACAGCTGCTGAATTAAGCTGAAGAGGAATAGAAGCAGTAGGTTGACCTCGAATGACAGCTTCACACCATCATCAAAATACATATACTGCTACATCATTGGCAGGAAAGTCTCCCACTTGCATAATCAAACTCATCTAATGCCTTCTCCTTCAACAAAGTTCCTTTGAAGTGGCTGTTTGATCTTGGAGAATCCAGACACAACTTCATGAAATGAGCACAAATCAGGTTGGGGGGGGGTGTTTTTAAAATGCAGCTGCTCCAGCTTTTCTCTGAAATTTATTGGTGATCATTATCTAGCTACACCCAATAGTACTGGTTGCTTTAAAATTGGGCCTGATGATTCGCAGTAAATTCACACATCCATGTTTTCTAACGGTTAATTACTCATTTGCAGAACTGATGTGTGCAGTTCTTGGTTACTGCACCCAAAATTTCAGAATGAAAAATATCCCCCATTGAATGCAACATTGTGAAGGCTGAAAAATTAGTTAATTCTCTACACAACAAGGTAATCGTCCACGCCAAAGTTCCATGAGCTAAAAGACAGGTGGTCAACCAGCTGAGAAGCAAAATAAGGGAGAAGGTCCTGTCAAAGCTTTTGCTGATGTTCAAACTAGCACTTCAAGAGGCCTTTGCCTACATCCCACCTGGCCAGGAATCAAGTATCCATGAAGTACATAATAGGAAGAAGTACATAAGAAGTTGAAGATTCTGACTGTGCTTAACCTCTTTTAGGAAGGTGTGAATGCAGTCAGTATTGGCTCATTGTTCCTTCTTTAATAGAGGCATGTTATGTAGTTACCAGGGAGAGAGCCTTTTCTGTGCTGGCCCCTTCCCAAGAAGACATGCCTTGTGCTGACACTACATTCTTTCCTATTTGCCCAGATGTTTTACATATAAAGTGTAGTCAGTACTTTTGTGGACCTTCATTTTAGGTCCATGGTTTGGCTTTTATTTTGCTGGTGTGTATGGAGGGGGAGGGGGAGATAATAATATAATTATAAAGTTGGAAGGGATCCCAAGGGCTCTGCAATGCAGGAATCTCAACACACAGCACCATTAAAATTCCGCTCTGGAGTTCTTCCTCGGAACACAGTTAAAAGCAAAATCTTTTCTCAAATTCAGTCTCTTAACACATCTGTTCAGCAGCAGTTCATTCTCCCTCCCCCCCACTGCATTTCTCCAACAGCAGTCCAGGAATAATATTAAATGAAGTCCATTCAATCTCGGTGGAGAGTGGAGGGCATAATAAAACCAGGTTAAATTCCTTCCCCACTCTTTTCCAAAGTAACAAACAGAATAACATAGCAGCAGCTGCACATGTCTCTTTCATTATGGAGGGGAGGACAGGAAAAAAGGAGACCATTTGAAAAGCATTAGAAGGCACAAAGCACCTTGTCCTCCCCCTTCCTTTCCCGGCTGTTGTAAGGATTCTCAAGTTTCAAAGAAAACATTCCAATACCTCCAAAGAGCCAGGCCCAGTCCTTTGGGCAACTGACTGTTTGCAGCCCATTAGCCTATGTCGGTCCAGGAGCGCCTCTTGATTAATGCCAATTGTCCAAATTATGGAGGAACCAACCACAAATCATGCTGGAGATGGAGGCTCATCCATGGCTGGGCAACACTCACAGGTCTCACCCACTCTGCCTTTCAAGTTGGCAGACATGGGCTTGCGCGGCACAGCAGGATGCAGTGAGCTCTCCAGACCCCATTGGGGAACATTGCCAGAATTTTTGCCTCATAAATCCTGGCTTTCCCCTGTTTGAACCCCTTGGTGGGCAGAGAGGAGTGACTACCACTGACTCGTGATGTGAGCGGAAACCAGCTTTTTCCTCCACAGCTTGGTTTGTTTTCCATCTTCTCTTGCTTTCTGACTTTGGTTGGCATGAGCATGGGGTGGCCAAACAAACCAAACTTTTGAGTTACAACAGAACACCCAACTGTAAGTGCTTTTTTAAAAGTAACAACAACCAACATCATAATTCATAAGCAAACAGCAAGCCATAGCTTTACATCACAGCCTGCTGCCAGAAAACAAACCATGATTAGTCTTCTGGGTGGGACACTCAAACAAGTAACTTTGGCTATGTATTATATCTTAAAATATGGCATTGTATTCATGTTACGTGAATTGTTTTCATACTTTTATACACATCTCTGGAATCTTTTGATGGAAAGAAAGAAAGAAAGAAAGAAAGAAAGGGAGTAAAAAGTTCTTTGGTTGTAGCAACTTAAATTTTGCTTAACCAGCAAAATTGGAGCAACCAGCAAAGAATTGGCATGAGGTCTTTCTTTTCCTTTCCTTTTTTTAGAGACGAAGTATAAGGAAATGAAACAAATTATTACCAATTGAAGTTAATAAAAAGTAAGACTTCACAAATTAATTGGATCTCATTCTTTGACAACATTTCAAGTTCAGCTTGAAACAGGCAGTCATTGACACAATGTACTTAATGCTCCAGCAAGGGACTTTTTTTTACTAAGAACATCATGACATTCTGATTAAAAAAATGAATGCTACAAAAATAATCAAAAGCATACAAAAAATTGATTTGAAATGACAAACTGACAGATGCAGAAGAAAACAGGGGGAAATCCATTGCTGATAGTGTCTGTTGATGATACAAGGATGGCAAACAAAGACACACTCGATAACTGGCTGTCAGTAATGTTTGACAGAAGAAAAAACAAACAACATATGTTAAAACATTACAGCAGAGCACGTATCTAAGCACTCTGGGAGAGTTTAGTCTGAAATTTCACACTCTCTCTCACACACACACACCAAAAATAAGTACACAGAATAAAGCTAGAGCACAAAACTATGTAAGATAATGCTGCAACATGGAACAATGATAAGGTTACAATCCAATTTTTTGTGAGCAGGCAGAGGTGCAGTATTGCAGCTGCCTGATTACTTGCAGGTCAGGTGGGGACCTTCTCCCGCATGGGCAGGCAGTGGCTGTTCTCTCTTGATGGAGGCAATGAAGGGGGTGCTTTAAGGTCCCTGCCCCCACTTAGCCATGGAGCTCTGTGGCTGACCCTGGGGCAATCACTGTCTCTCAGCCTAACATACCTTACAGGGCTGTTGTGAGGATAAAATGGGGAGAGGGAGATCCATGTACGCTACCTTGAGCTCCTTGCAGGAAAGGTAAGATCTAAATGTAATAAACAAATAAAGAGGCAGAGAATGTGACACAAAGCAGAAAAAAGTGAGCAAAATAAAAAGGAAGGTGGGAGTGAGGAATAAACAGGGCAACACCAACAGATGAAAGGAAGTAGGGGTGGGAGAAAGGACAAAAATATTTGAGAGTGTAAAAAGGAAAAGGTAAGGCCAAGTGTGCCTTGAGGAGTCCAGGTTCCCAGCTTGATCACACAGTAAGCGTAGGATAAGGAGGATTTATTGCAAAAAACAAGCAATTATCTTCAGATGGCTCTAGCAAGCCTCTGGCCCCCATCACTCAGTTGACACTTCTGAGGAGTTCTTCCTGTGTCGACAGAAGAGATTGAACCTTCAACCTTTACGTTTCTTATTTTGCTTGCTGTCTAGCAGCTTTCCTATACGCCTACGCCTCAGACTTATTTGGCCAGCTGCATCCTTTTCCTGCTCTGAAAAGCTATCTCTGTGGCTTTCCGCGCCTGTTTGGGCTTCCGGGGAGCTTTGGCTGTGTTCCAGCCTGCTCCCCGTTCCCCCCTTATCAGCCAACCATCCAAGGTCAGGGGGAGTCGACACTGGCAGCTGCAGGCTTTCCTGTGCTGGCATGAAAGTCCAGCCTCCCTGTTCCTGACTGCATTCTGCAGCCGGCTGCAAGATTACACTTGGAGCTGGTGTGTTCATGACAACAAGGGGCCCATTGGTGCCCTGTGCCCAAAGGCCCCCAGAAACCTGGATCAGACCCTGAGAACCATAAGCAGGCATTGGGAACAAGAAAGGTGCCCAAGCCAGTGGTATATGAAAAAACAAGCTACATGTTCCATCCATGCTCCAAGGTTGTTTAAGCAAGAAAGTGGTGGCACACCTGCAGCTCACTTGTGCTTCCAAACTTTTATCAGTGACAACCAGGGAGAAGGAGAAGCCGATTCTCACCCCCAAATCAAAGTTGCCAAAAGAAAAGCTGAAAGGCAATTTGATCATAGTCTACAATTATCAACATAGGAAACACATTTGATATGAGAAAGCAGTTTAATCTGTCAGACAGAGACATACCATGGAATTAAGTCAGCAAAGCTCATGCTGGAAATACAGCGATTCTTTTTAACAGGGAAGGAAATGGACTTAAGAAACTGATAACCAGCATATGGGGAAACTCTGTCACCTAAGTGTCTTGATCAAGATTTGATCTCTTTCTGTAAGACTGTTCTAAGTCAACTAGGAGTTAATGAACTCCTAGTTGACTTAAAACAGCCAACCTCAAGCCATATATAATTTCTGAAGCAATTCTAGATGTCTGCACTATTGTCCCATATGAAGAAAGAGTAGAAGGAAAATGCAGGTGACACAACCTCAGAGCATGAAGCCAACTTCTGCAGGTAAGAGTGGCTGAGTACCAAGGGGGAAACCATTTGACCTTAGCCAGCCTGACACATATCAGTATTCATGGTCCTTTTGTAATGAAGTGACAGACCCAGTCTAGGGGTCTGAAGAATGCAATGTATAGGAAGGAGTATTTTAGGCTAAATTCAGACTGTTCCACCCATCACAGTGACATCTCCCAAAATACGCCAAGGTCTCCATTCATCGCATCCTGTTTCCAAGATCAGTCAATCGATACAGCCCCAGGACAAAACACATCCGTGGAAGAACAAGACAATGTGGACTACACAACCCCTGGGCAGTTCAGCTGGTCCTTTACCAGCCTGACAGTATCCATCAGCAGGTCTGAATCATACACAGAGAATCCAGTCACACAACCCTAGACAATGCAGCCACGGCAGTTTTCTCCACTTCCAGCTGCTTGAAAAAGCTAAAGTGGAGAATAAAGAAAGACATCCCCCTCCCACTAGCTTCTCTACAGCTGTGAAAACTGTGTGTGCACTGAGCAAGCATTTTGTAGAAGGAAGTGTCACTCTTTTCTAAGGAAGCGAGATGGAGGAAGAGGATAAAAGAAACACCTGCCTCACCATTCAACTGCACTGCTTGCATTTCCATAAACAGCAAAGGAAGGGAGTCTTTTGAACATTGTTCTACTGAGTACACAGACCAAGCCTAACCATCCTTGTCCCCCATCTTACAGAAGAAATTAGGGACCACATAATAAGATTGGGTAGAGATGAGTCAAGCAAGATGGAGATTCAACACTGGTAGATTCACAGCAAGTCTTCCGGTCATGAATTTCAAGGGTGGAGTTTGAGAATTAGGCAGGAAAACCACTAGAAGTCTGTATCTATAGTAAGGTTGCCAGATTTTTTTCAATGAATCCAGGGACACTTTTCAACTTCAGTTGAATTCAGTGGATTTTGTCAGGGGACTGACTTGTAAATCCGGGGACTGTCCCCAGGAAACAGGGACGTCTGGTAACCTTAATCTATAGTCCTTAGATACTGGAATATGGGTATGCAATATTGTCCCCTAGATTAGTACTGCTTAGCCATTTACACTAGGAATCTGGCTTTTTCCCAGTCAGCAGAGCTGCATTTTCAGTCTTCTGCACTTCAACCTCCAGCTCAACTCACCAGCCACAGAGAACCCCATTCCAGCTGTACATGGGCCACAAGTGGGGAGGCCAGGATTTCAGCCCACTTAGACATGCTTACCACCTGGCATAGATGCAGCCTGGCAGATGCATCCAGCCTTAAGGGCTTTGAAAGAGGTGAGAAGGTAGGCTGAGAGACATAGGGTGAGGCCCTTCTCAACAAAATAAAATAAACAACACAATAAGAAAACAGCAGGAATAACATCTGAGGAAAAGGTTAATACAAGTTGCAGCCCTAGTTAAGCTAATGACAAGTGTCTCCTTGCTTTTTGGCGAGTGTGAGTGCAATGTCTGCCCAGTTAACATATGATTCTATCAAATCCTTAATTCTTTGTTTTCAAATCTTGCTGACCTCGTATTTTAATCAGTACTGAAGCACTGGTCTCCCTATTACCCAGGATCCAATAATTGCTGATCCGAAGCCTTTTAGAATGATCTATAGCCAGCATCAAGTTTGTAAATGAGGCAGAGGGAGTAAGATGGCTGTAGATTTCAAACGCCACCTTGATCTGCATTAGAAGAATTAAATGACTGTGTCATTAAAAATGCTTTGAGGTAAGCCTTTGATCGTAAACTTTACATCTTTTATGGTTATTTTAGATGACTGCCAATGCATTTCATTCCGCCATATTCTGCTGTCATTTCATTTTCCCTCTTGTTATGGGAGTTGTTCGCCATTAAGAGCTTTGCCTCCTTCTTTCTATAGCTGTTTTGTATGCCAGGCTGCAGCAACTCCGGGGACTGAGATTGCTATATTCTGATAGCCTGGAGGAATGGCTGAAGTGCAACCATTTCATCCAAGGAGGGGCTCAGAGGAGATACATAATAATCCAGGAAATATAAACCACACTGAATGAGCTTTGCCTAGGCACTGCACCAGAGCATGACTGCAATTCCTCCTTTTCTATTTTTATCACAAACTCATCTTTTCATTGCTACAAAAGGAGATGAGCCACTACTCATTTAACTCGAGGACAACTAATTCAACATCCTTAAAACATCTTGCAAACTCAAAAAGAGGAACATACGGAAGGAAAGAATTGGGGAGTTCAAGGAGCTTTCTGTCATGAAGCATTCTGTAGACCAGCCTACAGATGGCTTGGACTATAATTCCCGTAAGTCCCAGCCAGCACAGCTGTAAGATGCTAGGTCCAATGCGAGCTTTAGTCCAAAGCATCTGAAGAACGGCATCTCCAATTAACTCAATCCTCTCTCATGCCAGAGCCTGCCCAAGCTGTTAACCTGTATCCTTGGCAGCACTTGATGCACAGGGTACGATAGCCATGAAAATGTAAGCTGCTTGTAGTAGCATGATCTGCAGCTAGCTGCAGACTACAAACAATAGCCAGCAGCTTACAACCAACTTGGCACAGGGTCTAGCAGCCTGGCAAGATCTTGGAGGGAAGACAAAGTCATCATCCGCTCAAAGTACTCAAAGAGCAGACAGGTATTTCAGAAATAAGAGGTGCTGCAAACCAGAGACATTAATAAGGGTTGCTAATCTGCAAACATGTGTAACTGAGCCCCAACAGCATTCATTCATTCATTCATTCATTCATTCATTCATTCATAACAGTTTCAAGTGAGAGAAACTTAGAGCAAAGGAATAGGGAGACTGTTTAAACCCTTTCTCCCTCTGTTTCTCCACTCCAACCCCCCACCCACCCATATTTCCCCTGAAAGTTCTAAAGGTGTCTTTGCTAGCACCCATACCTGTCGTGAACTGGCAGGATAGAGGAGGAAGAGGATCCCAGTGAGAGGTGTGGCTGTGATTGGGACACACCAGGGCAAGCTGGGGGTGAAGAAGGAGAGGCTGGTGTATAAAGTACTCACAGCGATGGAGGGTGGCGAAGGGATGGGGGTCAGTGCACAAGAACCCATCAGCAGAGGGGGCCCTGTCTCCACGAACACAGCGGACTCTGAGGAGTAAGGAACAGAGGAAGGAGACAGAGGCAGGCAAGGGCCCACAGCCCAGCTCCCTAGCTGGCCAGGTGGGGCTTGTTAGCTCTGGGAGGAGGTGAGTGATTCCTCAGCTGGAGTAGGCTCAGCACAGGTGAGTGTCACATGCTTCATCCTGCCAGATGCTGCAATCAGGATGCAAGGTATGAAAGGGAATCTGAGTTGAGCTGCTGTGTCTGCTCAACTTCCCACGTTGGTTGGACCACAGCTGGGATGTTTCAGGTCTGCTACAGATTTCCCTCCCCGGAGCTTTTCTTTATTGTAAAGAATGGTCCTGCGGCTCAGTTACACACCTGTGCCAATACTGATTGAAGCTGCAGACACTATTGCAGCACTATGCATTGTGGGTGGCAGAGTCAATAGGCAATGGTGCTGGCCTGTGATGCAGATGAAGTAATGTACAGCACATTGTGCAAATCTGGGGATAACACAAAAGTGAAGCGACCACAGAGATTTTAGAGGGTGGTTAAATGGTAGAATGAACTGGCCAGGCTGCAGGCTTTCCCACAATATTTCAGAGATTATCCAAACGCATGCATGACTTTATATCTTTTGACACTTCCCCAAAATGTTTGCAGTTCATCTTCACATACATACAACAGTACCTTTTTCCTGACCCCCATCTTGTATTGTCTCAAGCATAGTTTTATTGTTGTTATTGTTGCTGCTGTGGCTTATTGTTATCGTTTCAACAAGTTCCCCTCCTCTCCTCATATGGGTCTACTTCTTTCATGGTTTTAAGACTGTTAACAGTAAGCTCAGCCGTTGTATTTTATGGATCTTGTGAGTTGCTTTGGGGCATTCCAGTCAAAATGTGAGGTGGAAATATATAAATAAATAATTGAGCAAATAGCAACCTTCTTGCAATTTCCTATTGCAGAGTTCAGGGCCTTTTCTTCAAAACAAGAAAGATAAATAAAAACTCTCCATGTGTTTCGTTTCTTCCCAGCAGCCAGAGGAATTGAATTTACTTGTCAGACAGCGCTAGAAACTCATTAGCAAAGACTACAACACTGCATTTGCAGAAGAAAATACAACGATCTTACTGGCTTCTCTATGCAAACTCAAAGCACTATTACTTCTTCCTAGCCTCACAAAGGCAGCCCCAAGGAACACAGCAGCTTTTCCAAATGGCAAAAGGAAAGTATCTTTGTTCAGAGAACAGCCTGGGAATAAACCAGAATGTTAAAGAGAATGACTGTAGGGCAAAACCAAGACAACTTTCAACTATAAAAACTTCTGGCAGAAAGGGTAGAAGCATAAACAGCAGCCTTAAGAAAGTCCTAAGATTCCTTGCTATACAGAATAAGTGCATCGAGTGGGCAGCACAAGTTGTTAAGAGAATGAGAGCAGCTGAGCTGAAGTTACTTTCTAAGGGCAGCTGCAGTATTTTGGATATTTTATGCATGGTTTTATATTATAACCAGATTCAGCAGTTAGAGAGTTAGTTGAGCATTTATATAAATGATGATGATATTAATAATACCAACCACAATGCAGTGTACAGCAGGAGTTTCTATATCACTCAATAAATTTCCTTATGCATCTAGGCTAGGCTATGCATTTGCGGGAAGAGGGTCACACAGCCTTCAACAACACTGAACTGCCTTTTTAACATGACAACTAGATCATTTCTGTACAACCAGCAAAAGTTTCTTATTGCTTTAATCCTGCCAGATTCACACACAGATGCAGATTACAAAAATGACAGCAACTTTATTTGCTCTAGCAGCTACAAAGCTCGGCCTAACATTTGAGGGCAAAAATGTGATTGCTATGGCAATGGCACATAAGTGAGACTGACATAACATCTGGCTTTAACAGCAAGTTTGGCACACAGAGATGCTACTTATTATGTAGAGGGGCTTCCTAGGCGATCCCAGGAAAGAGCACTGAAAACACCTTTGTTTCAGTATCTGCTCACTTTGAGTAGCCCCATGAGCAGGAGCCAAAACAAACAGAAAATATATAGTGCCCTTTTCATTTATGCCAAGAACCTTCTATATATCTATAAAGGACTCTCAGTACCATGTGGGAGAATCAGGAAATACCTGAGAGTGGAAAGAAACTCTCAGGAAAAATAAAAGGATTGGAAGTGCTAGGGATCAGATACTGCCCTGAGCCAAATCCTACACCCTAAATGAAGTTGCCAACAGAGAACAAGCCATGGAGGGAGAAGCATCTTTGGGAACAGGTCTTGAGGAATAGGCTACGTTTGGGGCTGAGGATTGAGGCCTTGGCCATCCAGCTGTCACCCCCTTCTCAAAGTGACCCTTCAAAAACCTTTATCACAGACCAGAGCCACACAACACTGTTCATAAGAGCGCAAAATCCACAACTATGCATGATTTCAAGAACAGAGAGAATATGGTTCCTTTAACAATTGCATACAGCTGATATTTCCTGCAGAGGGGAAAGGCAAACACAAAACCCGTTATTGTCAACCACAGCTTGATGTATTAAAGACATGTGATTCGTGTGATTGAAAAACCTGCCTGAAGTGATTGTGATATTTGCATTCTTATCTAATTTTCTAGATAGCTCAAACATCTCTCTGTGTGCCTGAAGTGCAGCTCTCTGAAACGGGAAAACTTGCCTTCTATTTCATCAACAGAAACTAATGCAATGAAATCATCATATTACCCACTTTGCCTCTCTACAGAAGGCAGTAGATTCTTATTTTTGAACAGCCTGCCTGTAGCTACTACTAAACTTTATTATTATTTAGTACCAAGAGTAAACTAGTTTTGCTTCCAAGATTCAGGCAATGGTGCTGTGTAATTTAGCCAAGATTAAATCAGGCAAGCATTAACATATTGTGTAACACCTCCCCTGCCCCTAGAATCATAAGCACCATAGCCACATGTCATCTAGATACCAGAAATGCAGCTCATCAGGAAGGAATTGAGTCTAGTCTCTCTACTTAGCTTGTTAGCTTTCCATGAGCAGAGAGGATTGCACGAGGAACAATTTAAACATGAAACGTCCCCTCCTGTAGTCTAAACAGAGACAGTGCTGGAAAGACTGTACAGTGGTACCTTGGTTTTCGAACACCTCCATTGTCGAACGTTACGGAACTTGAACACCAAAAACCCAGAAGTAAGTGCCTTGGTTTTCAAATGCACCTCGGAAGTCAAACAGGAAATGTGGCTTCTGTTTTGAAGGTTGCATTTTGAGGCTTCCACTTTCGGTTTTTGAACATTTTGGAACTCAAACGGACTTCCGGAATGGGTTATATTCGAAAACCAAGGTACCACTGTACTATTTCCCTCCTTGAATACTATTCCCTCCACTTGCCCCACAATACAGCCTTGAGAAAATCCTACCAGTAAGTTGCACTGTTTTCAGACACAGACACACCATACATGGAGCAATCATGTGCATATCTGTTCAGACATTTATTCTAAGAATCGCCCTGAGACCTCTATAAATTCAGAAAGAAAGAAAGAAAGAAAGAAAGAAAGAAAGAAAGAAAGAAAGAAAGAAAGAAAGAAAGAAAGATGTAAGTTCCACAGGGCTTGCTCTCGTGTAAATGGTATTATGATTGCAGCCACATTCTAGGTGTACTAAATCTGCATCCTTCTCTCACGATGTAAGACTGGGCACATTAGGAGGCTGTGGGTCAAAAATCATGCTTTGCCAGCAAACCTTCACCAAAATCCAATATTAAATGGGGAGAGATTGTTTTTATCAGAGAACTGAGGCAACTAAAGAGTGCTGCACTAAACCTCGATTTACAGAAAGTGGTGGCAACAAATCTGGGAGAGGAAAGTAATATATAATAGGAAAAAATAATAAAACAAAATGCCAGAAAAAGAGTATCTGCTTCTGAATCACACCACTGAAAACTCAGAAGCAATTGGGCAATGGAATGAAAGCTTTAGTAACATGAAAGAATCTCAAAAATAAAGGCCAAGGCTGTCCAGAGAGCCCTATCACCTCTCAGTCTCTCTCTCTCTCTGTGAATGGGGGAATAACTAATCATTGAACCTAAGAGAAAAATGGGGTAAACAGAACCATTCAGAATGTTTACCTCTCCAACCAAAGGTTTCAAATTACTTTTCTGTGTGTTCTGCAACATCACAACAGAATTCATATGGGTAAAATGAGAGCAAGCAATTAAATTGCAACAACAGTTACCATAGAATGAACACACTTCAGAACATCACATAATCCATTTTCCCCCACTGCCTGAAAAAAACCCCCTCTAAGGGCTAGACAACAACTTACTTTCTGAAATTTGTACACAGACATAATTAACATCAGGAGGAGGAGGAGGAGGTTGTCCCCATCTATTACTGTTCTGCTTTATTCTTTGCTCAAAAGTGGCATGGTGAGGGAAGGATTCAGGGGTCACAATCCTTTTGGGAAGAGAATTCTAGAGAAGAGAAGCGTGCAAAGAGCCAGCCATGATCCTTCCAAAGAATGAGGAGGGAAGACTTTTGTGCCCAACAACCTCAGAGCATATACCAGGGTTGATTCAGCTCAGCCTCTTCTTCAAACACACTCGCCCCAAAAAAATTCCACCAGGATTGCACCAGCACCCTTAAGAGGCCTTTGGACATCCATGTGGCTGATGCACCAAAATGGGCCAAAAGGTTTTTCACTTCAGCAAATCAACCCTCACTTGTCTGGGTGCAGATTCTTGCTTCACCTTAGATTACTCCACGCAGCTAAGGTTGGATTGTCTTCTGCCTGAGGCTCTGAGTGACTGAGAGTGGTAGCAGGAGAGGGGAAAGGGGACTGCAGACAAATATAAAAATAACTTTAACATGTAACTGAATCATGCAACACCACTGATTCTATTCTACCGATCTCCAAGTTCTAGAATCTGCAGGGACCCACCCGAGCACTGTGAAAGGGGGAACTTTCAATGGCAACATGCAAACAGCCTGAGAGGTAGCTAGGCAACCTTG
The DNA here is from genome assembly GCF_965112155.1 of Podarcis liolepis. Classification (NCBI taxonomy): domain Eukaryota; kingdom Metazoa; phylum Chordata; class Lepidosauria; order Squamata; family Lacertidae; genus Podarcis; species Podarcis liolepis. Next base: position 4,899,897 of record NC_139569.1, on the reverse strand, counting down.
CATCAGGTACTGATATCTGGACACATTACTGACAGCCCCAGCAACAGCATCTGAGATGCTGCACTGAAAGTGGGGTATCTTCTAAAGATCCAGGTAACCCAGAAGCACTTTTAGGCCAGAACCGAGGCTGCTGTTAGAAATGCAAAGAGGGACAAGAAGTAGCGAAGTCCAATCCATAAAGGTGATCCTCAGAGAATCATTGAGTTGGAAGCATTCTTGAAGGCCATGCAGCCCAACCACCTGCTTGGTGTAGTACAGGGGCCCTCAAACTACGGTCTGCGGGCCAGATCCAGCCCACCAGGGTCTTGAATCCAGCCCACCCGGCAGGGGCGAGCGGCAAAGCAGTGGTGAAGTGTTCTGACTGAATGCAACAAAAGCATTCGGCAACAACTCCGCGCCCGGCCTAACCATACTCTCTGCGGCCGCATTGCATGCTGGAATTCATCGTTTTCTGCTAAGGCAGAGGGGCGTCTCTGCGTCTCTCTCTCCCTCCTCCTGCGTTTCAAGTGTTCTGCTCAACTTTGCTCTTGACCCCTCCGCCTTCCCGTAGTTGTTGCCTGCTCTCCACTAAGGCAGAGGCACCAGCCAGCTATGGTACTCCAGACCCTTTGGCTCCGGACTCTCCATTCTGCCCGCCTTGTTGCAGCCGCAGCCACTCCGCTTAGTCCTCGGAGCCCCCTCGGCCCACAGGCGCCTCCTGCGGAGAGGCGGGGGCCACATGGTGCCTGGGTTGCATTGGCAGCTCAAGAGCGCCTGCCTCCACACATGGGCTGAAGGCGGAGGCCCCAAACGAAGCCCAGAGAACGGGAAGCCTCTCCCGACAAGCAGCCAGCTCTTGCAAGAAGCAGGAGGAGGAAGAGAAAGAGGCACAGGGACCTGCCTTGTACCAAGCCAAACCACTGCTCAGTATTGCCAACCCTGGCTGGCAGCAGCACTCCAGGGTTTCATGCAGGAGGCTCTCCCAACGCCACCTGGGGATGCCAGGGGTTGAATTTGGGACTGCCACTGAGTCATTATTATAATTAATTGAATTTACATACTGCCCTGTACTCAGAGGTCTCAAGGCAGTTCACAGAACAAAATCTAAATCTAAAACCACAATATATATATAATCAAAATAAAAACAACAACCCAATAACATCTCCCCCCACCCCCCAAAAAGAACCACATTTTCAAAGGGCATAGGATGTCAATCAAATCAACCAAAATCCTGGCTAAAATGAAACGTTTTTGCCTGGCGCCTAAAGGCACCCTTTTTTTCAAACTATAGTCCGGCCCCCAACAGTGTCTGACGGACAGTGAACAAGCACCCTGTTTAAAAAGCTTGAGGACCCCTGGTGTAGTAAATGCAGATATCAAGAACATCCCCAGCAAAGGAGAGTATATCTTCTCTCCCAGAAAACAGACATATACACACCCCGGTTAATCTACTCCTGTGATAAGGTTTCGTCATATTTCATTTGGTTGAAGTAGGAGGCTAAAATGTTTATGCATTTTGGCAACATCATGTGAAATGTATAAGGTGAATATTAACCAGCACTGAAGAGAGCTACAGAAAGATGCTAAAACAGCTTCCCTCATGAGCCGTGAATCTGGGAACTTTGTGGATTTAATATAAGACATATTCACTCCTTTTTAAGTCAGTGCGTGTTGTGAAGACTTTTGCTCTACAAATATAAAACTCCATGCACAAGAGAACCAGAGTGGTGTGGTATTTAGTGGCAGAAGAGAGCCAGGCAACACTTGGGCTCAAATCTCTGCTCAGTCATGGAGCTCACTGGCTGACCTTGTGACAGTCACTATTTTTCAGCACAGCCCACCTCACAGGGATGCTGTGAGTATAAACAGGGCAAGTGTTATTTAACATGGAAAAAATGAATTAACGTATAGGCACCAAGGTGTTCCATATTAGAGATGTTTACAGATAAACTTTCCTATGTGGTTAGGCTGAGGTATATTGACCGGCCGAAGCACATCTGGAGAGAAAGGAGGGATTCGAACCTGGGTCTCCCCATTCTGGTACAAACATCACACTAGCAAACAAATGCTACTAGTCCATAAGAAATTTTGCTAGTTTGTCTGCTCACAAATATTTAAGTTTGTCTTTCATGGCACACCAACAGTTTGCTTTTGTTTTGTTTTCAAGAAGTACAAGAAAACACATCTCCCTTCCAATTTGCAAAGACTTCCTTGCTTGGCTGCCTTAATTGGCACAGGAAAACAGGTGAGTGGCTATTTACAAGTCTGATTATTCTAGTGTACGTGCTTGGGGGGGGGGGGACACACAAGCAGTTTTCTTTGGTTTTAAAACATTTATATTCCAACTTTCAAAAGTAGTACTGAAATTATCACACACACACACACACACACACACACACACACACACACACACAGGCTTGTTCCCATGTGCATATTTCCTTCTTTAATGACAATCATACCGAGTCCCCTGCTGTGTATTTTCAGCTCCTGATAATTTGTAATTAATCCTAATCAACCTACGTGGTTCTTCAAGCAGAGGTGTTTCCGCCCCAACAGTCTGCTGACTCACACTGTACAAAATTCACATACGAATTCTTAAACTGCCAGGTTAGCATGCAGCTTGCCTTCATTCCTAAGTGACTGAAGTTCTGGTAACAGGCTGGTCAGTGCAGTGGAGTCCAAGCTGTGAAAAAGAAGTCTGTGAAAAGGGGCAAGGAGGGGGAGACTGAAGGGAGTCCTTAATGGCTTAACAGAAGGGCACCTTGACAGGATGGCTTCTCACCTTGTTTTCCTGGCAGTGTAAATGGATGCATGTGCTTGTCTATCCTGCTTACTGCCTAACAGTAAATCTGTCAAGTAACTTCACATTTGCACCAGGTCCTAACCTCTAAATAAGTTATCAAAGACTAGATTAAGGGAGAAGCTGTGTAGAGAGAGGGAAATTCTGGTTGTATGCAGAAGGATCTGTTGTGGATTCTCCTAAAGCAGGCATAGGCAAACTCAGACCGCCAGATGTTTTGGGACTATAACTCCCATCATCCCTGACCACTGGTCCTGTTAGTTAGGGATGATGGGAGCTGTAGTCCCAAAACATCTGGAGGGCCGAGTTTGCCTATGCCTGCCCTAAAAAGAACCTGCACCTACACCAGGCTTTACTATTCTGACGCCAGTAGGAGTTGCAGTCCAACACCTCTGGGGGGCAGCAGGTTGGCAAAGATGCCTAGACTCACTCCATCACCCCTCCAATACCAGGAAATGAGGTGGGTGCTTCGTTGTGGAGGACTACTCAGCACCAGTACAGATCAGAGGTCTTCAGGGCTATGTAAGTGGGTTTAAGGGTGGGGAATAGGAGGGAGCCTACCGGCTAGAAAAATGTCTTACCAACTTGTTGGAGGTCTATCCTCCAAATCTTGGAGCTTTGGTCCTCTTCTGGGAAAGGATAGCTTCACTTAACTATCCATGTTTACTAATACACCCTCCTGCTAATCCTTCTCAAGCAGAAATAAAACCATCACTGCAAGGCATCTGGAAATGCAGATAAACATCACACTCCAGAAGCAGCAGTGCTTTCCTTGCTTGAAGCCTTATGAGTCTTAAAGATTAAGAGATGTTGTTGTCCCCGCCCCCCTCTGAGCTACAACCAGAACTTTCCCTCCACCAACCAGCTGTGAACAAATTAGAAGTGGCCCTAACTAGTGGAAGCTCCCTCTCTAAGCATATGGATCCAATTAAGTCACAGCACAGCTGATTTTTAAATAAATCTTCCTTGAAGCAGCCACAGAACTTGAATATATATATATATATATATATTCCCCTACAACTCTGAAGAAGGAAAGGCAGGAGAATTGTATTTGCATAAGGAACACTTCACCAGCCACCCCACTGCCTGTAAACACAGGACTCCTTGCAGAAATAAATGCTAATTGAGAACTCTTCAGAAGTCTTTCCTCCCACTTCACCAAGCAGCACTGATTTGATCAATCCTCTATTTCCTGGCTTCAAGTTGCCAGCTCTTTCAAGGACCTGGAAGGGAGGGGGGTGTTGCAGAAGAGGCCTCTGCCTTGAAAGTGATTTAAAACTAAGCCACTTTTTGGAATATCTGGTGCCCGCCCAAAGAGCCAATTGCAAAGCAGTCACCACAGGCTACCCTCTGTCTGGCAGCAGCTACTGAAGCCGGGAGACAAAGGAACAATTTTAAATAATACTAGGACCTATTTCTGTCCATCATTCTAGCCACACATACCCCGTCTTATTCCCTCAAAGCTATCAAAGATTTAGGGTGCACAGGGGCACCATCACCTGGCAATTCTTGACTCTTCCCGTCTTCCTGTAACCTGAGGTTTTTATTAGCAGTAAAGATCTGAACAGTGAGTAATATCCATGCTACAGACTTTTATAGGAGTGAAGGAAAATCAATGCCGCCTGCAGCTAGGTGTCAAGAGCCAAGGGGGTAGCAGGAGAGAAAGGCTGTGGAGGTGGATGGCGCCTCCAGCCATAATTCAACCTGTCCCCACACAAGGCAAGAGTATGAACAAATGTCAGGTGTTATACAGCCTGCTGCACACAGTCATCAATATCTCAATTTCATCACTTGCTAATACCAAGTTTTGAGTAAAGTAGGAAGAAAATCAAACTGTTTGCAATGCAATGCTGGTTGTTGCAACGCCAGTATCAATATTCAACTCACTTCTGGATTTCCAAGTATCAATCAAGGGTCTTTAACCTAGAGATGTTGTTTGCAGATGATGCAGCCTTGACAACACACTCCAAGGAAGCTCTACAGCAGGGGTCAGCAACTGTTATGTGGTTTTGCCTGCAGGGAGTCTGGCTTCACCACCACCCTGACAAAGATCAATGTCCTGGATCAGAATGTCACTAGTACTCCAGGGATCAGCATTGGTGACTGAGGTAAGTGACTTTTTCTACCTGGGTTCCACCATAACCAGCAACCTCTCCATCAATGCTGAACTGAACAAGTGTATTTGCAAGGCAGCTACAGCAATGGCTTGCTTTTCCAAAAGGGTGTGGGAGAATATGGTGCGAATGTCCAATACCAAGATGGTGGTCTGCCAGGCTTGTGTATCGAGCATGCTGCTTTATGGAAGTGTGTCAGGGGCAACTTACAACCAACAGAAGCAATGTCTCAAGAATTTGGGCATCACATGGCAGGAGAGAATCTCAAAGAGGTGCTCTCCCAAGCCCATATTCCCAGCATGTGCACACTCCTGTCTGATGTCCACCAACTGGAAAATGGCAGTATCCCCAAGGACGTGTTCTACAGGGAGCTGGCTTCAGGTACCAGGCCTGATGGCAGACAAAGATGTCTGCAAACATGGCATGTGCCTGAATCACATGTACAACAGAAACAACCTGCTGCATATACGGTCTTCTTTTACTTTTCAGCAGGCAATTCCATAACTATGCTCCTTTTACTATGTATTGTGTTCATTACACAAAGAGACAGAAACACACACACACACACAAACATCCAACCTAACTTGTCCCAAATTGAGCTTCTATATAAATTACATGAACCCAATACATTTGTGTAATCCATGTGATTTATTTTCATAAGAGAATATATATATTGCAGAACCACAGATATGCCTAGACTTGTAGGACTTTCACACACAACAAATAAAAGTGAGTTGTTGGTTGTTGTTGTTGTTGTTTTTTTAAAAAGGAAAACAGCACAGCAACATTCAAATAACTCATGCTGAACCCTTGTGGGCTTGTAATTTCATGGCAAACACACACTACTTAACAAGCTGTAGGTCAAGTCAAAACATGTGGGAAGAGGCAGCCCACTATATTTTAGTGCCTGAGGGAGATAATCCAAACAGTAAAAATATAGCAAAATAATTGACAATTTGTTGCCTTTTAATATTTCAAAATCTGCTATCTGCAGCCAAGAATGTACATTTCTTTCTTTCTTTCTTTCTTTTTTGGTCACAAGTAGTGGCCAATGGGAATATGCAACACCCAACAAGCTCCATCCACTTGCCATAGCTGCAGCATCCAACTCCAGGGATTAATGCACTATTTTCCACCGCACATATTCCAAAGCAGTGCAGTTCCACACTCTGCTGCCTGGGATATTTTTAGAATTGCAAGTGCCTTCACTGATTCCCAGCTGTGTGTGGTGCTGATGTCACAGGTGAGACAGGAATTAAATAGATATTTAGTACGTGGAAAGGCTATGAGATATGCTTCTGTGATAAAGCCTGCTGGTGCCTATGGGGAATTCAGGCTTTATTTCATTTGGAAGTGAACTTGGATCTTCAATTAGGTTCCTCTGGAGCAAATGAGACAGCAAGCCCTCAAGGCACAAGCTGATTCTTCTTTCCATTCTGTATCTGTACAGCCCCTCCTGCGCAATTGACTCTAAAGCAATGTTACGAATCATCATCATTATCACCACCATCTCCTCTTACTCTCTGTATCACCTTTGCTGGACAAACCCCTCTCTACAGCATCAGTGTGTTTATGTGGTAGAAGACTGTAACCACGCAGTAAAAAGATACCTAGAAAATTTCTGATTTAATTATTTGTACAAAATAAATAAATAAAATACCATATTATGGAATGAATTTAAAGCAGTGCTAATTTACTGCTTCACCTAACACAGCCAAATGAATTTACCAGGCTTATTTATAGGTGGCCCCACAAATTCAGGCTTATGGGTGTATCCAGGGCATGGCAAACACTTTGTTGCATGATGTGATGGTCCCTGCTAGCCCAAGGAGGTAGTGGTGCAGGTATACCTGAAGAAAACTCACCTGGAACCACACATTTATGCCAATTACTGCCTGGTCACCAATGCACATTTTCTGGGCAAGGTGACTGAGAGGGTGTTGGTGGTTCTACTGCAGATGGTCTACTCTTGGGTGAAGCTAATTATCTTGACCCATTACAGTCATGGTCCAGACCCACTTGGAGGACAGAATTGGCCTCAGTCACTCTGATCACCTTCTTAGGGGGAGGGAGAATGACAGGGGGGATGGGACCTTATTGATTCTCCTAGAGCTCTCAATGGCTCTGGATACCATTACCCACAATAACCTTCTGATTAGACCCTGTAGGTTGGGGCACTATGTTACAGTGGTTTTAGTCAATTCCAGAGAGTCTGATGGGTGACAGTGCCTTAGCTTCCTTGCAGTTGATCTATGGGGTGCCACAGAACCTGATTTTGTCCCCAATGCCATTTATATCTCTATGAAGACATTGGAGTAGGGTCAATAGAAGATCTGGGGAACAGTTATCACCTGGATGCTGAGCATACCAGCTCTTATCATGGGCCCTTCAGCTCCATCAGGATCTGGCATGCTTTGGCAGCCCTGGACTGCCAAGAAGAGGAAGGAGAAGAGGAGGAAGAAGAAGAGGGGATGGAAGGTGGGCACCCAGGGATGGAGGAGAAAGTTCTTCCTCTTGAGACTCTCAATGTCAGAGCAGAAGCTGATCTGCTGGCTCTCTCTCCTGCAGAACAGAGAGCCTCCTCAGGGTGAGGGGGTTTTGACAAGTGAGGGGTGGGGTGAACTAGAGGAGGGGAGAGCAGAGTTGGAGGCTAAAGTGCAGGGCACAGTCTTGTCACCAAGAACCAAGTGCTACCTTCATACGTGGTTGGTATCAGTTGCACCTGCCCAGAAGGCATGCACATCTGCAGCAGAACCATAGTGGGATTACTAAGAGCAATCCCAAATGTTTAATAGTACCATTTGGGACCTGCCACTGCTACTGCCCTGGACTGACCTGCTGGGAGCCTCAAGGGCCTTGCCCTGTTTCTCTCCACCTGGCTGGGGCGCGGCCTGACAGGCTCCATAAAGGACTGCTGCTGCTGCTGCTGCTGGGCAGAGAGGGCTCCGTTTTTGTTTATTAAATTGTTTTTATTTTTTATCTATGGCATTTTAAATTGTGGTTGATATTAATGCTGTATTCTTAGTTTTAGATTTTTGATGTGGAAATTGTTTTCCATTTGGTTGTGTACTTTCTGATGTGTTTTACTTATTGCTTATGACTTTTGTTATGTTGGTAATCATGTAAATCTTGTAATGTTGTAAGCCGCCTTCAACATTGTTGTAACTGTGGAAAGGTGGCATACAAATAAAATGATGATGTTGATGATGATGACCATCCTAGGCAGCCTGCTTCAGTCACAATTGGACCTGCAATCTGCAAACAATAAATTTGATGTTCAAATCAGTGGGTTTTATGAGCTACCTAAGCACTTTCATAGGATAGTGTCAGCCCTTCTTAAGTTAAAGAACACTTGAAATCTTCTTTGGCAATCCTTTTTGATGCTTTAGTCCTGCTTCCAGTGTGGCTTGATCAGGGAAGAACATCATCATTTTATTGGAAGAGTGTAAAAGGATGGGATAATTAGCAAAATGGGAGCAGAAAGATTTCAATCATTCCTGCTGGAGAGAGACCTGGGAAGCTAATTGCTTGAAGGATGTTAAGGACTGGTCTAAAGGCACGGACTGTGAATAGAGAAGGCCTTAAAAAAGCTTCCCAAATGCAGAGAATGGCTGAGGACTAGACTATGCTGCCCCAGAGCTGTGAACTGACAGCTATCTGCAGACAAGGAAATCACATGAAATATGAGACAAATGAGCTTGTAACCTGCTGGAGAACCAAAGCTGCTATAAGCACTCCTTGGAGACTAGGGCATCCAAACAACAAACCCAACATTTTCATCAACTTTTTATGACAGCAACCCAATTAAAGGTGAGCTGGATGACAGGATTCACACCAAACATGGCTTGGCGAAGGCGTTCAGTACCTCTCATCTCCCTGTTTTATCAAAGCCATCACTCCCTGCTCTCCCCACTGCCACTGCCCCCCGCACATCCCAATCTTCAAGATTGATAATAAAAGAGAAATCAGATTCCCCTCTAATAGGTGTCAAGATAAAATCAATGGTCTGGTCTGCCTGAAATCTGAGTAATAGAATGTGTGTGTGTGTGTGTGTGTGTGTGTGTGGTTGTTTAAGAGAAGAAAAACAAAAACATCACCACCACAAAACAATGTACACGGCAATGGGGGGTAGTGGAAGGGGTGGAAATTAAATTGAACAGAACACCACAACAATTTTGTGGTTGCTGCACCTAAGAGAAGTAAGAAAGGCAGAGACAACAGCCCCACCTTCACTTTGAGAAGAAAAAACCTCAGTCTCATGAGTTGGCCTCAAACAATAAACAGTAAGGGCAGTAAGGAAGCAAAACACACATTATCTTTTACTTCTACAACAATTTCTGCTTTCTCTTCTTCACAGACAGCAAGTATTTTAAAAAACCAAATTTCAAAATGAACTGCTGGTTATTGTTTATCTATGTTCTGAGAAGAAGAATTATTCCATCACCACCACAACCACACAGGTTTCAGAAGGGAGAAAGTAAGTGGTGCCTTCATAAAATGAGATTAGTTGGGGTGGATGTAAGGATTCCAAAGGAAGAGTGTGCAAAAAGGCTCCCCCACACCCCATCCTACCGCTTGCAAAGTATTTGTGTCACAATACTACAAGGTCCTCTGCATCAAATTTGTGTCTACTTCTCTGCTAACTTTCAGTTAAGAATCCTTGTCAGTTTCAAGAAGGAAAGAAAAGATGAAAGATCAATGCATTTAGGATATGTGTTGGTGTCACTTCAAATACAAGCAAAACAATCATCTTTATTTTGCTACCAACCCACATGTGGCAGCATCTGAGTTCTTCCCAAATAAGCCTGGCCAGTGAACAGAATATAGTTATAGAAGGAAATCTTGGAAGCTGTCCTCAGTGGTCTGATTTCAAGAACATAGAAGAAGCCAAGAGACGCATCAGGCTTGCACAAAACACAGGTTTGCACATTAGGAACGGGATCAATATCAGCAGTAGAAGTCCATTCGCTCCAGTGGACAGAGAGTTGCACTTGGACCTGAGAGACCAGGGTTCAAGCTCCAGCTCAGCCATGGACTCAATAGGTGGCCGTGGGCGAGTCACTTGTCTTCTTAGACTCAGTTCCCCACCTGCAAAATGGGAACAACAGTGACCTACCTCATGGGCCTACTGAGGACATGAACGAGTTTGGGGTGGGGAACCACTTTACACAAGGAACTGCTCCCTCCTCCTTCTTTGGGGTGACAGCCACAGAACCATATGATGGACATAATCCTATGCAGTCTTAAATTACACCATAACACTTTCATGAATGGGATGGAGGGGACAATAACACATGGTCGAGTTTGGAAAGTTACAGTAAGCAAATTTTGCTGCTCAAAATCCATTATCTCTATAAGAGGTTATAGCTGGGTATTTCCATCATTGATGGTGCATCCATATTTAGGACACTTGTTCAACTCTTGTTGAGCCTCATAATAAACAAATTTATGTATGTACATTCATAAGTGCAAATGTATGTATGTATGTATGTATGTATGTATGTATGTATGTATGTATGTAGTACAGGAAAGCACAAAGGGGATTATCAACAGCAGGACCTCACTCCTTTTGAATAGATTTTTCCCCCAGCTGGAAAACAATGCAGGAACATGAAAGAGATTTATAAAACCATAACTGAGATGGGGAGAGTATGCAGAAAGAAATGTAGTCAATCAGAGCAGAAAAAAATTGGAAAATAGCCATGTAACTGCAGATCAGAGACAATGGAAAAAGTGGTACTTCTAACAAGCTATAGAACTCACTCCTCCGGGTGGCTACAATGGCCAACAATCCATGTCACTTTTTTTTTTAAGACTGGATACATCTATGGAGGACAGATCTGTCGGTAGAGACAAGAAATAATAGCCAGAAGAGATGCTCCATGTCTGAGGGCACCTCAGACTCTCAATGTGAAGCTGTGGATGTATGGAAAAATAGGACTTTGCTTATGCCTGCATTCAAGGAATTAATTGTAACATTAAACTCTACATTTGATTATTAGTCTGCACTCAGATTCTTATTTCTAAGCATTCTAGGCCTCTGAACAAAACATTATCCATTTATCCAATAACAGAAAATACTCCAGGGTCTTTATTGGAGTGTACAAAATATTATGAGGAATACCCCAGTATGAAATCATTATGAAAAGATGAGAGTGCAGGATGGGTTCAGCTTCTGAAACATTGTTCCCGGCTGAGGAAGGGCAGAAATACCAGATCCCCCCCACCCAGTCATCAGTCCAAGGGCTGTAAGCCAGACCCTGACAAGCTTCCTAATGCTGTTACCTGAAGAGTAATCTGTTCCATCTTCATCTCCAGGTTTCTGTTCTCCTCTTTCAACTGGCTTCGTTCAGTCTCCAGTTCTTCAATCTTTAATCTAAAGGGGGAAAGAGACAAACTGGAACCTTTGCTTTTGATACCTGTGCCACAAATAAGTCTCATAATAACTGAGAGAAATGCTGAGCAGTGAGCATCACATGTGGCCAAGGAAATATTTCAGCCTCAGGCCAACCAAGGTCTTCTACTGCCTCTGTCTCATATTTATTGAACAGGCAAGAAGGAAGAATGGTGGTTCCCCTCCTGTAGAACTCCTACCCAAGAGGATGCTCATTTCTCATGTGCAGGAATTGGAAATCTGTGACCCTCCATATTTTACTGGACTCCCAGCCTGCATCATTCCTGACCAATGGACATGTTGGCTAGAGCAATAAGCGTGAGTCCAACAGCATTTGGAGTCCCACATCTTCCCACTCCTGCTCAAGAGTAACCATGAATTGATCAAGTCATTGGTTCCTTACCTAGGATAGTTAACAACTATTAAAATCTTTGGGTTTTGATTTCTGTCAATAAATGCTTCTTATATGCTGGAGATGGACCGTTTGTCTGCAGACCCACAGTCTAAACAACCCTGTCAGTCTAGAGACCTCCAAAACTGAGAGCCTCCATAATAAAGCTCTGCTGTTTTTATTGTAATTATTTGTATGTTTTGAACATATTTTATATATGCAAATAGTTTAAGTCTATTAATGTTTAATTATTCTTTAATGATCATTTTCCCTATGTTTTTAGCAATATTTGTTTTCATCCGTAAGCTGCTTTGAGTACCGTCAGGGGAAAAGGTAGGGTATAAATAAACAAATAATGGTGGTGGTGGTGATGATTGTAATAATAACCTTTATACAGGATAATGAAGAAATAACCAAAAGCCTTTCATTTTGTGGTTTTAAGAGTTTGTTTGATTGTTGTGTCTAGAAAAGTTTTTTTAAAAAAAAAAAGTCTTTGAAAATGGTATTCATAATGTTTATTTAAATCAGCAAAGTCTGTTTGTCAGCAAGTAGGATTAAGTAAGCTTCCTGGGATACAAATAAGATTTTCTTGCTGACACCTTATGAGAAGCCAGTCATCGGAATTGCTACATTGTAGATTATTTATATTTTCAGCACTTAACAGCAGAAAATAATGTGTTTCTTTCGCCCCATTCACTACAAACTTGATCACAATCAGGAGTCAGTTTCTCAAGAACCTGCTTGCCTTATAATCTGTATCTTGGAAGAAACCCCCACCCACCCATCCTTCAGTGCTGGAGATTTTTGTGTTTTAGGGCTTCATTTCTAAACCTACGTAGAGCTCATAAGAACATAAAGAAAACCCAGCTGGATCAGGCCAAGGGCCCATATATTCCAGCATCCTTTTTACACAGTGGCCAACCAGATACCAATAAGCCCGCAAGCAGGGCATGAGGGCAACTGGTATTCAGGGCCACATGCCTCTGATCCTGGGGGTAGGTGCACACGGAGCCTTATCCTCTATGAATCTGCCTAATCCCCTTTTAAAGCCGTTCAAGTGGGTGGCCATCACGGCATCCTGTGGAATCAAACCCCATAGTTTGACTATGTGTTCTGTGAAGAAGCACTTCCTTTGGTCTTCCAACATTCAGCACCAGCAGATGCCCCTGTTTCTAGAATTACGAGAGAAGGCAAAAAGGGGACTTGGAATACTGTGCACAGTATTCCAAGTGTCAAACCACATATTTGAATAAAGTTATTGTGGTATTGGCAGTTTTATTTTTGACTCTATGCTTCAATGGACACCATGTCTCCTCTCTACTGACTGGTAGTCATGCCCCAGTTGAAGATGTAGACAGGCAGGCTGTGGTTATTATTCAGAGAGAACAGGCACTCTACACATGTTCAAGTGTGCTTTCTTCTTCACTAGTATTTTGTCTGCTTCAGGGCTGAGCTGAAGGCATATTGCTTGGCCAGTTACTGCAGATCTGTGGTTCAAATTGCGCCATGAATCAGACAACACCGCTAAAGAATACAAACTGCTTCCCCCACCCACCCCTTTCTAAGGAGAGACTGTGGAAAATAGGAAAAAAGAATTTCAGCTATGAATAGAGCTTCAAATCCCTTGAAGGGTTTTCCTGCAACAGATGTAATTGAAATTAAAATTATCCCAAAAAGCAGGCTCTGAAGGCATAAAAATGCAGCATTTGAAGGCACCTCCATGGCCCTCAGAGAGCATTTTAGCTCGAAGGCAAGAACTCAACCATACTGCCTCTGCTCTGAGCTGTGAATCTGTTTTTTCCAGGAGGTTGGCCCCCTGAGACACACACACACACACTTGAAATGTTCAGGAGTTAAGATAAAAGGCATATACTGTATCCAACAATTACAACAGTTTATTAAGAAGCAAGAAACCCACACCCGACATTCATCTAATTTACCTGGTGCTCCTAAGCTAGTCTTACTGCATGCCCATTACAGAAAATCAAAACTTCCCTGAATGTCAATGATCATCCTTTATTTCAGACAGCAAAGTACTGAGTGCTTGTCTTTTTTGAAACATTAATCTGGCAAACATGGTCATAAACATGGGAATGAACTATTTCTGATGTGGAGCCATCTCCATCTCTGCAAGAGACAGAATCTGCTAGCTTTTCCATTCTTGTCCACTTCAATAATTTAAGTTAGGATCAAGTTCCTTCTCCAGTATCCTGGTTATACCCCAAATACGGCAGCACCAATTGGCCATTGGCCTAAGTGCGGTGCTATTCTGGTAATATAAATCATTTTCCAGGGAAATTCCATGCAGTCTTTGATTCAGTAGGTTGATTGCTTGTCGTAACGTGCCAAAGGATTTGGGAGGGAACCACAGGTTGATGGTATAGCACATGCTCAGCGTGGAGAAACTAGAGGGGTTGACTGTCGAAACTAGAGTGGCTCACACATTATGGTAAGCCAAACTATGGTTTACTCTGAAAGAACAAGCTTGTGCACCCCACTCCTTCCTTGCTCAAGTCAGAAGGAAACAAACCAGAGCACTGGTTCAGTTTTATATATAAATCAGGATGTGTTGGAGAGAGAGAAAAACACAAGTACTAGTTCATCTATATGCCCAGTCAAACTGAGCCTTTTGGGGATAGAGACCAGTTCACATACAACTGCTCTTAAGCCCTATGGGTCTTTGGTATAGGAAGACCTATAAATCTGAATAAATTATGTGCTGGACTGTGGCTAGTCAATGAGCTTGCTTTGTGTCCCTAGCACTTTAATGCACTCTCTCTCTCTCTCTCTCTCTTCAGATGAATTTGTCTTCCAAGGATCCCCAAATCTATCTACTATGAAACCTACACCATTATAGATTATTCTAGAGTATGGATACTCTGTGAAACGAGGGCACTGCCAAGGGCACCTCCATAATCCTGTATGAACTGAGAAGACATCCTGGCTCAGGGGTAGGAAACATGGTGTGCCCCAGAAGTTGGACTACAACTCCTATCAGTGCTGGCCACTGGCTGCACTGACTGGGGCCGGTGGAAATCAATGTTCAGCAATATCTGGAGGGTATCACATGGGCTTCCCCTGCTCTAGAGCAAGGAGGAGACAGGACTGCAGTGATGGTGAGGCAGTCTCCTGGGAAAGCTTTCTGTCTTAACTGATCTTGTTGGGAAACCCCCAGAAAGCTAAATATACCTAGCCGGCTGAAAAATCACTGTCTTCATTGTTATATCACACAAACCTTTCAGTAGCCACAAAGGAAACACCAGCATTATGAGAAACACAGGTGGGGGGTAGAACACTCAAAAGACAACAGCAAGTGCTGTGGTCAGGCATAAAACAGAAGGGAAATGAACCCTGTGGCTGCAACAACCCTTCAGACTAAGCGTTCCAAAGAGCAGCGATGTTGGGAGCAGCACAACTTCCAGCAAGTGTGACTAATGGACACTGGCAAGAACATGACTTTCTTTAGAATTACTGAGGCTCTACCCAGCCACTAAATCCATAGACAACATTTAGGATTTACTGGAGTACTTGTTTGACAGCAGAAAGAAAACGTTAAGATTTGTTCCAGCTGAAGAGGTCTCTTCATCTGCTGCTACTTAAGTCTTTGGGGGTTTAAAAAACAAACAAAGCCAACCTAATAGTCATGTTCCTCTTCTTCATCCTTCTCCTCCTCCTCCTCGTTCAGGTAAAACCTGTTACTCTGCAAACCTGTTCATTACAGCATGGTCAACAGAATCAAATGCCAAAATCAGCCTTTAGTCATACAGCTAATGTGCTTTATGGGAGGCAGGGTGTAAGTGAGGGACTGACAGTGTTAATATTGTTTTTGTCATCTCCTCAGAAGTAATAATGTTGGAAAAGAATTTCACATTTAATGTTATAAAATGTTTGATAAAAAGAGTGCTTTGTTCTCATGAGTAGGAAGGGAGGAGGGGAAATAGATAAAGTCTTTCAAGCTTCCCAGGGAAAATTTACTTTCCATATTAAAGAAAAAGAAAACAAAGGGTTTCTATCTTTCTTTTTAGAGCCCTCACACATAGGCTATGAATACAGATTTGGGGGATTAACACAGGGTGTCTTTGTCCTCCCATTTCTGCATTTGTTTTTCAAAAGTGTGTGTTTAATCACAAGGTCTGTATGGAAGACACCTATAATAGTCTTCCTCAACCAGGTGACCTGACATTCAGATGTTTGAGACTGCAACTCCTATAAGCCCCAGTCAGCATGACCATTTTGCTGGGATCCAAAAAACATGCAGAGCACCAGATTGCTGAAGGCTGCTGAAAGCACAGAATCCTTCCTCCTCCTGAACCTCCCTCAGATACAATAAAGGATTAAAAAAACCTAATTACTAGTCATGTGATATGGATGGGGTGGGATAGATTGATGTGGTTTACCTACTTATGGTAGCGGTTTACCTACTTATGGAAAGTGGTTTACCTACTTATGGTAGATTTGAAGTCAGGACCACCTAGTTCATAGCTTCATCTCTCAACCATTATGCTACGGGTGTGGAACCAAGGAAGTCTCACATCCCTTGGCTCCAGCACTGTAGGTTGGTCACAAATTTTAACACTGCTATGGATAGGGTGAATACTGGCAGTATTATCATTGAATAATAATTCCCCCGCCCCTCTTTTCAAAGGCAGGGTGAAGTATTTGAATACTGAATTTCTAGAAGTTCCGGGAGTTAAACAGCAAACAGCAGATGGTAGCTGAGGGGGCAAATGTAAGATACAATAGAATACATTCCCTATGTGCTTAGGTTAGCCTGGAGGTAACATGGGACAGAAAAAAGAACTTAAGAACCCCAATGGATCAGACGAAATGTCTGCTTAGTCCAGCATCCTGTTCTCACAGGTGCCAGTACTTTTTTTCTCTGTCCTGACAAGGGCTTGTTGTAAGCTGCTTCAGGTAGCAGGCAAAAGAGGGAGGAGGAATGGACAGAGAGTGCAAATTATAAACTTGTTACTTCCAAAGGCATCAGAGTTGTCATCAAGCCTGGGAATACTTGAAAATCCAACTGTTTTCCTCTTCTGTCCTTGACATTGTTGGCAAATGGATGTGGCAAATGTTGATTTATGAAGATTAACACTCATTAATGGGCTTTGGAAGGGAAAATCAGAAGCCTATAGGTTGTCCTATTTGGGGAAGGTGCTGCGGTCCATGCCAGCAGATCTGGTTAGTCATTGATAAAATGTTTTGAAACCTTCCAGCTCCCAGAAGGCAAGGAACAGAAGGCTGGTTTTACCGATAGAGCTGCACCATATCAATCAGAAGACGAGCATGCATATTGTTTGCAGAATTTTTACATTTCCCTGTAACATCATGCATACCATATTTCAGAAAAGTAGGAGAACTTTAGACTCTCTTTGCTTTATTCAGTTCTCCAAAACTATATTTACTGCAACAGGTTTCCCCAGGTTTCCCCAGACCTGGTGAAACATAAACACTGGCATCAGCAGAATCACAGAACTGGATCATCTGTCTCAAAAATACACATAATAAACTCATAAGAGGAGAGGCAGAAGCTGCAGGGTAAAATAAAGAATGGCCCCTAAACAGATGGACTCATTTAAAAAAACAACCCAATTGGTAGATCATTAGCTGTAAAGCAAAAAGGGGGACATTCCTGTGGCCAATTCCGAAGCTGTGTTCTACTGGGACAGTTGAGCAGAACACGGGACGCTTTTTTGCTGCATTTTCCCTCTTTTATATCAAACTGATTGAAACCTTGCGTTACCAGCCTAGAGACCAAGCAAACTACACATTAAGAAGAACTTTTTAAAGTGCAGCTTTTGCACAGTCAGCTGCAAGGGAGAAATGCGTAGTTTAATCTTTCTTTTATACCACAGAGACATCCGTACTTTAAAAATGACAGCAGAGAAAGCACATTTGAATGTAAAGCAATGAAAACACAACTGCAAAGTCTCCCATCAGACCAGGACACTAATGCAAGTCATCACAGATCTAACAGGCTTCGTCTGAGCTTTTTATTTTAAATTAAAACAACCAAACTTTTGTTGTTGCTGCTGCTCAGTTATTGGTACAACTGCCTTGGAAAGGGAGCTGTAAAAGCTTTAATAACAGAACGAGGAGTTATCTATTTCTACCACAGCTTTTATAAGGGCCTCCGAACCCTCTGCTGGAATGCTGTTTTATAACTTCTCTCTTATTCAATCACAACATGTACACCTCTGCCATCTGCAACAGCACACTAGGGGGACTATTTTTTTTCCTGCTGGAAGCACATCAGTGTTACAAAAAGGCAAGACTCTGAGTCTTTCTTACATGGATGCCGACAGATCCTCTGTTTAAAAGGCAGGCAGCTAGTAAAAATCAAAAACAAACAGCAAGGCTGGTTCCATGGGGAGGAAAGCAAATGCAAGGGATAAGCGACGAGGGAGCCGCAGCAGCAATGCCAACAAAGACAGTGCAGGAGATTTAAGAGGTCCCGCCCTCATAAAAAAGGGGTGATGTAGATGCCAACACTAATAACATGCCAACACACAGCCGTAACACTTTAATAAAAATATGAAGGGGAGATAGTGTCAGCAAATAAAATGGACATAAATTAGTTTATTATGAAATCAGTTTCAATAACAATATGCGTCTGTGGGAAGGGATGGTTATTGTTTAGCTGTTTTGTTTTTAATTATTTACTTGTTTTTATCTTGTATTTTATTCTGTGAACTGTCCTGAGATCTTATGATTAAGGGCGGTATATAAATCTAATAATAAATTATAAAATAATGACAACAATATTAGGGAGATTAGAGGTCAAGACAATTTGTCTGTTACTATAAACATTTCAATTTACACAGACACACACACCATCCCAAAGAACGCAGTTTGGGTGTGTTTCAAAACTTTTTTGTTTACTCTATAGGGAGCTCACACCAGCAATTATTTATGTACTAGGGGCTTCCCTCTGTGCCTGTGTTGCTTCTACACACCATGCTGCCAACCTGCCTCCCTTTACACCTCACCCAACCTCCCCACCCCACAGAGCTCCTTCGACCCCTCCATCCTCACCTGCTGATGCCCCATTGCCAATTCCCTTTTTTTAATATAAATATTTATTAAAGTTTTCACAGTATTACATAATGAAAAAGAAAAAAGAAAAAATAAGAAATAAAAACAGTTAAAAATAATTCCATCTTTACATCACTTATCTTTCATTTACTTGTTCCCCGGACCTCTTCATACCTCCCTTTTTTGTATTCCAGTTCAATTTATTAGTTCAGCAATTCCTTTCCCTCCTTATTATCCTGATCTTTAATCTTAATATATTATAACATTAAATTTTTACCTATGAAAAATCCAATTTTTCCATATTCTAATAAACCATTACAGCTAGAAACCACTTAACTTCAATCCAACATCATTCTAACATTCCTTTATTTTGCAATATTTCTGTAAATAGTCTTTAAATTTCCTCCAATCTTCTCCCATTGCCAATTCCCCTCCCCCCCCCCAACTGGTCCAAAACTTCCCAACCCACCTGTCACAGCTCACTCCAATCCCAAGATCCCTTGGTCAGGGAAGACAGTAATGGAGAGGATGAAGTCTTTCTCCCCTTTGCCCGTCCCTAGCCGCAGACAGTAACACTGTCACTGGCAATGGGGAGCAGAGTGAATAGGAAACAGCCTTCCACAGCAACCATCGCACCCACATTGACCTGCTGCCCACCTGCCTGCAGCTACCTCCTCCTCATCCCAGAAACCATTTCTCTCTTGTGGGCAGCTCCCCAGCAACTGCCCTACTTCACTGCCATCTTCTTCCTCCCTGCTAAGACCAAAGCAGTGGTATCGGAGTCTGATATGAAGCCAGAGCAGAGGACGGTTGTGGGGAGCTGCCCCAGCCTGCTCCTCTGTGGCTCATCTTCAATGCCTGCTACCTGCACTGACAGCTCACTTGCCCACCTGCCTGCCATTCTGCCTTCACGCCACAGTTGGCACGGATGCCTTTTGGTGACAAGGCAAACTGCAGTGTGACAACATCTTTTCTTACAAAAATATGGCAAAGTAAGATTGAATAGTTTTATATTTATATCGGTGCGAAGTACAGCAAGGTTTAATCATCGATGTGATTTGAATTAACTAAGATTCCTTTGGGCTCATCATGCATATCCAAGTTAGTTTGCATTTTTGCTCTTGCTCTTGCAGTTCCAAAACGATTTAACTGCAATCTTAAATTATCAGTTACCTACTTCACAATAAATACAATCCCTGAAAACCATGGGTGAAGATGCCTGTATTAGGATTCTGAAGTGAGAGAACAGTTTATATTAATTGTGGGATAATTTGCAGTTCAGGAAGCAAAAGCTACCACTCAGTGTTAGAATGACCGACTATCATCTGCTTTAGGAAAATGGAACTACACAACAGTCAAAGTATCTTTGGAGAGTGGAGGAAGGTTAATGAAGTACTATGGAAGTTAAGAGATTATAGGAAGCAGCAATGGGAATTTCAGCTCAGCACTTTCTAATATTGTTCTATCTTTGGGCTCCCCCTCTGCAAGATGTCCAGAAGTGGGGTGGCTACAAAAAAGGGCCTTTTCTGAAGTGGCTCCCCGTTTATGGGATGCTCTCCCCAAGGAGGCTCACCTGGCACCATTTCATTTCATTTCATGTTTATACCATATATATATATATATATATATATATATATATATATATATATAGGGGGGGAATCTCAAAGCGGTTAACAACACATTAAAACATCAAAGTATACAATCAAGGCAACATAATTAACAGGAAACTAAAATATTATCTGAAAGATTTCAAAATAAAACATTGCAAAGGAGGTCAACTACAGAATGCACGTTTAACACAGCAAAGTTAACCCCCCCCCCAAAATCAGAAGAAAACATTACCAAAAGAAGTAAAGTATAAAATGCACATTTAAATTCATTATATATAGGCACCAGGCAAAAGCTTTCATCTATAACCAGGCCTTTGACCTTTAACAATCTGTGACTCTTTGGAAGCAGTTGGTATGTTTTTAATGTTATTTCTTCTTCTTTTTTCCTTTCGGTTTTAATGTATCTAATGTGGGGGTTTGGGTCTGTTTGTTTGGTCACTTTGCTTGCCCTGGATAAAGCAGCCAACAAATTCTATAGAGAGGGGGGTGCAGAGGAGCAAAGCTTCATTTTGACAGACATCTCAGCTCTTAGCTTTGGGTATTGCAAACTAGAAAGAAAAGCCACCTTAAAATGCCTGCTTTTCCACACAGGTTGGCAAACTGTTCAAGAGTTCTGCCCTCTTGTTTTCAGCCTGCCAATTAGCCAGGAGAGAAATTTTAACCTGAGATTATGGTTTAGTTAATTAATCATACCAATTAAACTTCACAGCCCTATCACTAAGGAATTGATTTCTTCTTCCTAATTAGATGGTCTTGGTCTCTTCTCTTCTCCCTGGGTGCCCTGAAAGCAGGAGAGGAGGCTCACCTCAGCGCATTCACCTCCTCTCTAGTGATGAAGACACTCTGATGATGGGCGCCTGTCTGGCTCTTCAGCACCTGTAGCTCTGCCTCCAACTGCAAAGCAAGCAAAGGGATGCAAGTGAATCTCTCCCTCTTTGTTTCCCACTCCCCAAAGACACATAGATTTACATAGGAACACGTAGATACAAAAAGCGATGGAGGAGACAAGTTGATGGGAAGAGTATAATCAAAAGGGAAATTGTGTCCATTCCTGAGTAAGCAGCAGGCCTGAAGGTTTGAGTAAGCACCTCCTCACCTGCCATGCCTCTCACCTTGGTAAATAGATGCCAAAACACTGCTTTATGGATCATACACTACTGGTTAACTAGAAGAGGGAGACTTATTCAGGGTATTCTGGCTTAATTTGTTTCCACTAGTGCCGCTTCCAAGGAGGACAGGATCTCTGCAGTAATGACATTTTAGCAGCATCTGTACAGTAAGCCCATAAATTACACAGGAGTTACATTCTGGAGGTCACGCCTGACGCCAAAATCTTGTATAGTCAAAACGCATTGGGGAAAATTGTAGGTGGGGTTGCCATCTATCTATCTATCTTTGCTAAGCGTATAAAGCTGAATGCACACAAATGAAATGTGCATAGGTTCTGAGTGTATAGTAATCAAATAAATGTCGAGAGAATGCTGAGGGTCCTCAAAACTGATCTTCCTCTAAAAGAAAATGGTCTGCCACCAAAGCAAATGCCAGACTACTCCATCCAGTTCCTCCCCTTGTCAATATAAAAGGGAGAGCCAAGCCAGAAGCTTCCTTGTTTCCTCAGTTCTTGGAGACAAATAGGAACAAGATAGTAGAGCTTCAAGGACTAACGCACGTGCTCTGGGCTCTCCAACATCTTGCACCACCAAAACAAACAGATAGACAAATAAAGAACATATCCTCATGATGCTGACACAAAACCATGACACATACAGTAAGCAAAGGAATGGAAAATCATTACCCTTGCTTTCCCCCCCCCCACCCCAATGTCTATGACAGCAGTGTCTCACATCAAATGTAACTAACCCATAGAAAGGACTCTGTGAACTGAGAACAGGGATGTTGTATGTACCCTTGCTGTCTATGAATATCCTGCAATAAAAATGATTTTTTTAAAAATGCACATACCCCCTCCTCTAAACTAAAGGCATGCTGAAACAGCATTTGCCTCCACATATCTGATTAAACTCTGACAAGAGAAAATGTTTTGGGTTGACTATAGATCACACTGGCTTGTAGGACATCTGTCTGGAAATGTTAGGACATCCTTCAATGCCATGCCATCCTCCCGGCCAGCCCTCCCATCCCACCCAAGCCAAAACAAAGACTGTTCTTTCCTATTCCGTTTTTCTCTTTGCCATCTGCCATTTCTTTAAAGCTCCACAGAAAAATGTAGTGTTTTCTGCACACGTAGGAAAACAACGAGCAAGCGCTGCCCTAATTAGAGATGCAAACCAGGGGAAAAACCACACACCAAGGGCTCAGTCTTCAGCACCAAGGGAGATAAGCTATTAGCATACAGTATCCTTCAGCAGTGCTGGCGAGACTCACACAGCATTCTAATTCCACACTGGAGGAGGAGTGGGTCCAAGTGAAGCCAGATGGTACTAAGGCTTTGGCTTCATTAGGCAGGGCAAGAAGGGTGGGTGGGGAAAGGGCAACTTGTTGACAACTGTAGAGCCACTCCTCGTCGTAGGAAGCAGTCAGAAATGAAGCTGCCAGAGCATATCAAAGGTTTGCAAGGCATAAAGGACGCAGAGGCATAGCTATTAGAACTAAGAGTGTGGAAAAGAAATGGCATCACTAAGGGCCTGTTTTGCCAACAAGGAAAGGAGATTCAGGATGTTCCATCCCCCCAAAAAACCTAACTTCTGATTGCTTCCCAAATCCAGTCACAACAATGGAGAGGGGTAGGGAGTACAGTTGCACCTGTATCCCCACAATATAAAAATAAAATAAAGTTAATGTATATTGGCTGGCCGATAAGATTATCACAGAAAGAAACATTTCTCTCAATTTTCTGATTACAGAGCTTCTCTCTTTCTTAGCACAACCCATTACAGATGGCCAGGATAAAGCAGGTGCCCTAGATAATTCCAGGGATGTGAATTCCAAGGCATCAGGCCTGGAAGGAAACTTTCAATTCCACCCCACCTTTCTAGCACAAAGCCATTTATTATGTGCTTTGTCTTCCCATTCCTGCCGAAGGTTGCAATGAGGTTTGTTATTATAGTTCTGTGCTGTTCTCTGGTCTGCGTGCGGACAGCATCCAAAGATGCAGCGCCAGTAAATAGGCTATTTATCATTGGCTAAGCGGCCTCAGCCTTGAGTCCAAGTGCCACCTGCTCTCTTGACATGAGCAGATAAATTGCTCCTGGCTCCCTTTAGAGGAAAAGGCAAGGGGTTAGTAATAGATTGCTGTGGCTTGTGACTGTGTGTTTATGGCCAAAGGAAGGAGGTTGAGCATATTATGAAAGTGTGCATATATATGTGGGAGGGAATAGCCTGTATACTTCTGAGTGATACAGCGAAGGGTGTTAACATTGGAAGGATGCTAACAAGGCAATGTCTACCCCCAAACAAATCCCATGTGTGGATTTGTGTTTTAATGGCTGGTTTTTTTATACACGATTTTTTGTCTTTTATGTGTTTTAATTATTGATATATTTTGTTATTTATCTTTTGCTGCGTATTGCCTTGGGCTCTGCCGAGGAAGGTGATTCACGGATCCTGTAAACAAGTAAACAAGGTGCTCCTGGTGGTGCTGATGGAAGCTGCAATTTCCACATCCTCCCTTCGTGGCAAAAAGACTTGTTAGTATAAAAACAAACTGCCCCAAAGGGATTATTACTTACCTGATAGTCTCTCAAACAGAAGATTCCATGAGGAATTGATATCACATTTGAAAAATGGAAGCGTTGTTTGATAATTTATTGAATTGCAGGATTTCATCTTTGGACAAATGAGAAGCCTAATACTGTGAGTGGGTCACCAATCCCACTGAGTTGATGAATCACTTAACAGCACTCCACAGCTCAGAATCAGGCCCCCCCCCCATTACACCTGCTATACTGAAAGCTATTATGGACAGCCTATTCTTTATATCAGCCAAGGCCTTTATGACATGACTAAGGGCACATCCATAAGTAAAATCCTAAGCTGTGATACATGTGTAAAATGAAAGCAAGATGAAGTGTTTTGACCATGCAGTGCAGTTTTGGACTGTGCTAGAGAGTCTTCTGTTGGCTTCACCAAGCCACTTCTACAATATATGACTACTCTCCATCAATGCAAGACACACTGAGGGTTGCATCTTCTTATAGTATGAGAATGTGAATTAGGTCCCGAAATTGGCCAGGCCTGTTATGTTAGAAACTTCCTGCCCTTGCCTGCTCAACAGAACAAGACTTTCTGCTTGGACAGAGGGTCAGAAACCAAGGAGGAAGTAGCAGCAGATCCTGAGGGAAATACAGTGGTACCTCAGGTTACATACACTTCAGGTTACAGACACTTCAGGTTACAGACTCCGCTAACCCAGAAATAGTACCTCGGGTTAAGAACTTTGCTTCAGGATGAGAACAGAAATTGCGCGGCGGCAGCAGAAGGCCCTATTAGCTAAAGTGGTGCTTCAGGTTAAGAACAGTTTCAGGTGAAGAACGGACCTCCAGAACGAATTAAGTACTTAACCCGAGGTGCCACTGTATAGTTTAATGTTATGTGCAAACCAGGCCGCCGTGTCAAACTTATGTAAGGGCCGCTCATTTAAACAGAGACATTAAAA
Source organism: Podarcis liolepis (assembly GCF_965112155.1). Classification (NCBI taxonomy): domain Eukaryota; kingdom Metazoa; phylum Chordata; class Lepidosauria; order Squamata; family Lacertidae; genus Podarcis; species Podarcis liolepis. The sequence continues at coordinate 4,874,959 of NC_139569.1, read as the reverse complement.
TGTCACTGGCATGATTTACTGTTTCTTTCGTAATCATGCTTAATGTTGTGTTTGCTTTTTTGCATCTGTAGTACGTTCAGCTGGCATTTCCAGGGTGCTATAGAGAATGTCTCAAATATATTTCAGGAGTGGTGAATGGAAAATGTTTATTATTATTTTTAAAATCCAATATGCAACATTTTGTACCTACCAACACTGAATTTCATCTAACAGTTTGCCGAACAATGGGTAAGTGGTAGGAAATTGCCTAACACTCTTTAATCTAATTCCAGTATAATTATCTCACATAGTTTCTATCCTTTCTATTAATGAAGATGTTAAAACAAATCTGAAAATGTATGGTCCTCTGTTTGTGAGAATGTCCCATTCAGGGCCAACCTCCAATGCTAATCCTCAGGGAAACAATAAAACCAGAATACTTTGGCTGGATGCACCAGAAATAATATATGCATTTCGGCAGAAACCAAGAACATTTCTAACATGACTGGAAGAATAAAATAATAGCATTATGGGTTAGCTGTTCTTGCCTCATTCATTTCCACTTTACCTGTCTTTTGAGATGGACATACAGTTAGTTTACATTCACCTAATGGGGACCATTAGTTTGAGACTATCCAACCTGATCTTGGGCAAAGATCCTCCATTTGAAGCCTGAAAAAGTTGTTTCCAGTTAGGAAACATCAAATTAATCCAGGACTTGATGTGCGCAAAATGTGCTATGTAGTACGATGTGGGCCATATGTGGGTGGCTGCATCTGAGTTGAAGCCTGGAGCTAATTCAACCCTGTTCCAGATGCAGGCCTATACATTTTGTCACTCCTTTCCCCTCAGATACATTTATTTTATTCCCTAACTGTATCCGTGCACACACAAATACTTGTGCCATCATTGCTTATAATGTTTTGCTTTTCATTTAGCATTTTTTTTAATCATTCCTCCAACTTCCAACCAGTGGAGGCTGCCCCTTTTGGGAAAGTGGGGCAGTGTCCACCAACCTCAGTCTGCTATCAGCTAGCCCCACCTGCCTGCCTTCTTAAACTCGTCCAGTCCAGGGGCTGGCCCTGGTTTTCACTTTCCTCTTCTCTAGGTCAGTGTTTTTCAACCACTGTTCTGCGGCACACTAGTGTGCCGCGAGATGTTGCCTGGTGTACCGGGGGAAAAATTGAAAAATTTGAAAGATTTTTTTTTTTAAAAAAAAAAGTCAAATTTTCGCCCACTAGGCGTGCGCCGGACTGTGTCCACCCTATTTCCCATCCATCCTGGGTGGGGATCAGATCGGATGGGATCGGATGAGAGCGGACGAGAGCGGACAGGTGGTCCGCTCTCATCCGATTCCCCATAGAGAGCAGCGGGGCGCTGACATCTCCCTCTCCGCACACAGTGGTGGTGTGCCTCGTGATTTTTTTCATGAAACAAGTGTGCCTTTGGCCAAAAAAGGTTGAAAAACACTGCTCTAGGTAGAGGATGAGGGCAAAACTAAATTAGTTGGCTCTGTCATCGCCTTTCACCCCACTTACTGTTCCATATCCCTGCATTCTGCCACACCACTGCTTCCATCCACAGTATGGTAAAGGGTGCAGGCCAAATGAACTTTAGGATCTTAACCCCACTATAGGCTTTTGAAACCACAGAAGCTAAGTGGGATGTGCTCGTCCAGCTCAGTTTGCTCCACGGTGCCTGCTGCATCTTGTCATCCATAAGGAATTAGAAATGGGAGCACAATACATTTGTATTTGTACTTGAACTGCTGCTCTTCTCTTCTCTCAGAGCTTAGTCTTAGAGCAAAGTCTCAGTAGACTTTAAGGTAAAGGTAAAGGTACCCCTGACAGTTAAGTCCAGTCGCGAATGACTCTGGGGTTGCGGTGTTCATCTTGCTCTATAGGCCAAGGGAGCCGGCGTTTGTCCACAGACAGCTTCCAGGTCATGTGGCCAGCATGACTAAGCCGCTTCTGGTGAACCAGAGCAGCTCACGGAAACGCCATTTACCTTCCCGCCGGAGCGGTACCTATTTATCTACTTGCACTTTGACGTGCTTTTGAACTGCTAGGTGGGCAGGAGCTGGGACTGAGCAACAGGAGCTCACCCCGTCGCAGGGAATCGAACTGCCGACCTTCCGATCAGCAAGCCCTAGGCTCTGTGGTTTAAACCACAGCGCCAACCGCTGTAGTAGACTTTACATGATTCTTATACAAAGTACTTAGATTTGGGCTGCCAAATGACAACATCTTCCTTTGCCTAAGCACAATGAAAGGTTGTCATAGTAGTCCTCTTTTGCTAAATATAGTAATATCTCACCTGCACTCCAGGTGTTTTCAGCACAATTCAATATGCATTTGCTCAACAATAAGTCACACCAGATTCAACAAGAGGCATGAACAAAACTGATGCTTTAGGTCGCGCAGAGAGATGCAACACTAGCAAGGTAGAATAACTCTGTGTTGCGTATCCATGTGCTCATGTACGCATGTGTGTTTAATTGCAATTAAAATGCAATTTCCTGACAATGCAGAACCTTGAATGGTGTGTTGATAGGTACTTATTTGCTTTGGCTCAGTTCATGAGGTAATTTTTTTTAATAGCTTCAGCTAAAAGTAGAGTAGCCACCCCCACTCCCCACAGAGACATCCCTTTCTAGTTACCTCAAACTGGATGTCTCATTATCAGATGCAACATCTCTATGCGGTTCCCTGTGGTATTTCTAATTTGGTTACATTGTTCTTTACCAGGGTTAATAGGCGATCCACTCCTAACATCGAATAGCTCAAACGTGTTTTTACCTTTTCTACGGGCACCAGCTTTCTTGCACTTCCTACTGAGAGGAATTTCTTGTAGCACTTAAAACAAAACAGCCTACTTGAAACTGGAGTTGAGAGGAATGAGTAGATCTTAAAGGCATCTTAAAGGTTACAGTCAATTAATGTGGGGTTTCGATGAGTTCTTTGACTAGTGCAGGGGAAAAACCTCAGTGAGTTGTTTCAGGCATCTCCCGCTATTGTGACTAAAATCAACAAATGCCATTTGGGTGACCATGGTAATACATTACAGGCCAGATGTGATGGGAGGGTAGTTAAGGGAATGAGAGAGAATTCATGTTTGCTCTTTTCTTATACAGCAGAAGGAGGCAGAGATGAACATGCCCCATTATGATTGGCAGGGAAGACGCCAGGGTAGGTCCATAGCTATGTGGCTGAGCACATTCTCTGCATGCAGAAGATCCCAGGTTCAATCCATGGTATCACTAAACAAAAGGATCAGGTGGCAGGTTGGGGGGGGGACTCCACTTGAGAGCAACTGGTAGATGGGGATAACTAGATGAGATGCCACTGGTGCAATTAGCAATTACCGTATTTCTCTGTCTATAAGATGCCCCCATGTATAAGACACCCCCTATTTTTTGGGCAACAACCAATCGCCAGTCCGCCCTCGGCACTATCCATGTATAAGACACCCACTGATTTTTGACAATTTTTTTATTAAAAAAAACTAGTCTTATACACTGAAAAATTTGGTATATGTTTTGTTTTTTGAAGTGTAGATAGCAAGTGTAAAGGCTCTGATCTCAGTCAGGATCCTGTGCTGGTGGTGTGTGTGTGTGTGTGTGTGTTTGTTTGTAAATAGGATTTAACCGTACCCCACTCTGGTCCTGATCCAGGCCACCCCTTCCCACATGGCTGCACAGGAAAGAAATTGTCATCTGCACCAATGGAAGTTTTCCCAAATGTAAAGAGAAGGTGCGATTCCCCCAATCTGCAGAGGAGGCAAAGGTTAAAATCCCCCTACCACCCACCCTGGTCACAACAGGGATCAGGGCCCCTACACTTACATACTTTTAAATTCACACAATAGCAAATTACATGAATGACATTTTGCCTAGACTGGTCCTTAAGAGCAGAAAACATGGGCTAGATGGACTAATAGTACAACTAGATATAAGGCAAAATATGGTCTTTTTAAAAACAATGCTGCTGCAGAAATTTTAGATTTACTACAGTATTCAATACTATGGAGAGCAGTCCTATATTAAGGGACAACTAGTGTAGTATAATGTAATGTGGGTGGTGGTGGGGGGTTAGCGCAGTGGTAATACCCCCATAGCATGGGGAACATGTCATGCTCCTTCTGGGGTAGTTTGTCTGCCTTTGGTCCCCACACTGCACTCAGCTCTCACTTGCAGCTCCTAGAAGCTGTCAGCATGTGACAGCGGCCACACCCTGGGAAATGGCTTTGACTGGCCAGCTCAACCAGGTGAGGGTCTCAAACCCTCGGTGAATTAGGGTCTTTCCCTACACTTCCCTACACAAAAAGGCAGGTTCTGGCAGATCTAGGAGAAGGAAAACTGAGCCTAAACCACTGCTGCCTTGAGGGATATCTTTGAAAGAAGAGAAGGCTCAGGAGTAAACCCTATACAAATCTAGAGTGGAGTCCCTAAAGTAGTTGGATGGCACCTTGTATGCCTCCTTCTCAACTCCGGCAGCTCAGCTGGTGCCAAACTTATTGCTCTGCTTTCCTTTGGATCATATCAGTGAGGCCGAGAAGGGGGTCTTGTCGTCTGGGCAGCCCAGAAGCTCCACACACATTGCCCAGTCTCGCACCCTGGGGAAGTCACTTCGGTGCTGCTAGCACAGCTGTTTAGCTTCATCCCCAGAGGCGCACTCCATTGTCTCTTGAGGCAGGCGGATGCCAATAGAGCAACAGAGTGTAGTGTAGTAGCTGAGAAGCTGATTTGTGAGCCAGGATTACTAAGAAATAATGTGTGGCAAGCACTGGAGCGTTTCCACCCCATCGTTCAGTCCGGACACTGAGGTCCAGCTCCGAGGGCCTTCTGGCGGTTCCATCACTGTGAGAAGTGATGCTACAGGGAACCAGGCAAAGGGCCTTCTTTGTAGTGGTGCCCGCCCTGTGAAACGCCTCCCATCAGATGTCAAGGGAATAAACAACTATCTGACTTTTAGAAGACACTTGAAGGCAGCACTGTATAGGGAAATTTTTAATATCTGATGTTTTAGAATTTTTTAATATGCTGTCAACCACCCAGAGTGGCTGAGGAAACCCAGCCAGATGGGCAGACTATAAATAATAAAATTCTTCTTCTTCTTCTTCTTCTTCTTCTTCAGTGTTGCACCTAGTGCTGTTGACACACATTAGTTTCTAGTGTGTGTCCTGAGTATTACACAGCATCTGGAAGCATGTGTGCCAAGTGTGAAAAATCTTAAGATTAGATGGAATACTAAATGACTGCACAGTACCTTGCCAAAGATTGTGCTATGCCAATGCTGAATCTTATTACTGGAAAAGTCTGTTCCTTTTGGCAGGTGGTGGTGCATGTTTGAGGTTGCTTGGATCGTTGTTGTGCCTGTGGTAACAAGTAGAATCATACAGCTGGACAGCGCCTCAAAAGTCACCTAGTCTAAACAGTGTGCCTATGAGGGAAGCTCACTGCTACAGCATCCCTGCGAGGTAGCCGGCCAGCTATCTCAGCAAATAGGTAAATTTATGTGGAAAGGAAAGATGCTCACAGAAAACAGTGGTTTATAAACTTGAAGAATTTTTATGATGGCCCTGATGTGGGGAAGGGTTGCTTCCTGCCTCTGGATATGAGAGAGAAACTGCCGTATAAGCAGAATCCTCGAGGGAGCGGGAAGGAGCCTGGTCGGAAGGGGGGCAGCTGCCCCAGGCAGCCAGTGGTGACAGCTCCTCCTCCCATGGCACTTTATTCGTTTGTAGCTAGCGCTCCTGGTAATTACGCCTCTTAATTTAAGAGAGCGAGTGGGAGAAAAGAATATAAATTCATGTATTAACTTTAGAGATTGAAAATGGGTAGAGCGAGCCTTCTTTCCCGGAGAATATATTTGAAAATGAAATAGAGTGACATTTGGTATAAACTTGAAAAATTGCCCTCTTTTAAAAGCAACAGGAGTGGGGGGGACACACAATCCATGCTATATTTGAGAGGAGCTGAAGTCAGCATGTATGGTATGTATATCCAAATATCTGTGTCTACACTATACATACACTATAAGCAGCAACCTGCTGGAGGAAGCATTTAGCCCTCTCTTCATGCTAGCATGGAAACTGGTGTGTTGCTCCATGACATTAATCCAGATTCTAAATCAGCCCAATTCAGTTTGGTCTTATGCTACTGTTGCATTGCTTTAACCATCACTAAGTACTTCTGGTGTGAGTGAAGGCTCTGAATATCTTGCCAGGCAGGGTTCCCGTTCTTTTGCACTTTCAAATATTGTTATCCCTTGGCAAGCGGAACAAACAGGGTGGGGGGCTTATGCAGCAATATATGTTTTGACCCAAGCAAAATGTCCCTTATCCCAGTCAGGTTGAAATTTCTATGACTGTTGCAATTATCACATAATGGGGTGAGCATGTGAATCCCCAAATGTGTAACAGACACAAAATAGATTATTTGAATGCAGCCTTGACTCTGCAGATGAGTGGAAGGGATGTTTCTATCGGCTTGCCAGCCCCTCCCATATGCCCCCACCCCTTTGGAGGCAGAAACCTGGAACCTGGATTATGACCCTAACTGCCAGAGATGAGGTGAGTATATCATAAACAAATCTACAGTACCCCTAGAATGTTGTCTCTTGTTGTAGGATTGTAAGCTACTTTAGGAGACAGTCTTACCTTAAAAGTGGGGCGTAAATGTAAGAAACATCTTGCTAATGACATACACACACAGGAAATAATTCAACCATTTCTATTAATGCAGATTTTCCCCCACCCTTTGCTAAGGTCTTAGGCTAAATCCTAAGTCTTTAACAAACTTAAAATCAAACAAATTTGCTCAAACTAAAGATGTTGTTCTACTGGTGGAACTATTGATGTAATTCCTGCCACCCTTGTAAAATGTAAATAAAGTGCAGAGCCCAACATATTTGTGCTAAATTATGAAGAACAATGCCACCCATAAATGCCTGGAAGCTACACACACACGCAAGCAGAGAGTCTATTGCAAACGTTATAAAAGGTTCAGCAAACAGCAGAAAAGGGCTGAGGAAAGATTTCCAAAAGCTTCCTTGAGAAAGAGCAGGGGGTTTTTTTAAGGTCAAAGATAAATAAGAAGTGAATTGTGTAGAGATGGCATGATACTTGGAAGTGAAAGGCCATGTTTAACTACAAGTCTCAACACAATTCAAGAAGGTATTTAAAGCCATAAATATTTAAGTGCACATAAACCAGGCAGTCTTGGGAAGAAGAACTCTATGCTCAAACACACAAATGGCAAGAGAAAGAGTCACATAGCCAGTGCTGCCCTTCCTCTAGCTGAAGGGAGTTGTATTCCAAAGCATCTGGAAAGCACCAGGTTGAGGAAGGCTGGCCCATGCACTCCATTCTCCATAATCTTAATGCAGCAATGCGCCAAGGGCATAGCCACACTGCTCTAAAGCAATACACTGCAACAATACCCCGATTCCCCGTAGCACTTGTGTGTGAAGATGCTGTCACTAACAGTAAAGCATGAACAGCAATGACTCCTCTTACCATTTCCAGGGTAGCAAAGAAAGTTGGGCTTACAAATATTTGTGGGGAACCATTTCTATTTTAAAAAAAACCAACCAAAAAACCCCCACCCACCATCCATACCAATACTAACCGAATTCTATGCCAAGAAAACCTAAATTCTATTAACTGTATATAATCATGCAAATTTGCATGGTTTATTCAACTGTTGCTTGTCATCAACACAGGGCAAGGAGATCTGCAGGGCCCTAAAGCACTATAATCATCAACAACAATCCACTGAGTTCTGGAAATCTTAATTAAGACACTCCTTTGGCTTCCCAGATTTCACCAAACCACTCACATATATTTCAAGCACTCTCTAGCCATAAAGGCTATAATTATCTTATTTTGCTTTTAATGCAAGCTGATTTTTGCAGAGAATACATTCTAAAATAATAGAAGCACTCTTTATATGCACACCTCTTCATATTTTGAAGGTTCATACCCTGCCTTCTGATCAAATTATTTGAAAAGGCAGCTCATAATAGATGACAACAGGGGTGATGAGAATTTGGGGTCAAAGGGTCCAACTGCCTCTTTACCAGGTCTCCCAAGGCTGCATGCCAGGGTAGGCATGGTCAAAATAGCATGGCCACTAGAATGCACACACAAAGGCAGGAAACTAAGATCCACGCCATTAAAACAGACACCCTTTAGCAGCAACATGGTCTCTGCCACTGATATAACTGGCAAATTTAGTAGGTGGCTGGCAGGCAAAGGAAAGAAATGCCTGGTGAACAATTCACTACCCAAGGGTTATAGCAACAGAAACACATATAGCCCAGGAACACTTTGGACTCAACAACTGGACAAAGGAACAATTGTCATCCGTCTTGCTTGTGCAGTCCCAGGGCAATCAGAGCAAAGCTCTTTTTGGCAGGGAGTAAGAACTGTGCAAGGCAAGAAACCCAGTTCAATCCCTGGCATCTCCAAGTAGGGCTTGAAAAGACCCTTGCCTGAAAACCTGAAGAGTTAAACAATGTAGACCAGAAAAGGGGAGCCTGTGGCCCTCCAGATGTTTTGGGACTCCAACTCCCATCACCCCCTGACCATTAGTCATGCTGACTGGGGCTGACGGGAGCTGGAATTCAACATCTGGAGGGTTCCCCTTCCCTGCTGTAGTCAGTACTAACTTAGAAGGAACCATGGTGGACTTGGTATATATAAGTCAGCTGCCTATGTTCCAAAAATTTTTAAAATGCAACTTTTTCTAATTAATGATTAGGACTGGGGTGGACTTTTTTATTGATTTTATTTTGAGGGTACATTTATATCCTGCCTTTTAGAACAAAAGTTTGCCCCTTGCCACAACATTCTCCCGGGGAGGGAGCAGACACAACTGGGAAACATCAGGAAGGACATTCTGACAGTAAGAGCTATTCGAGAGTGGAACAAACTCCCATCAAGCAGAAGTTGGGTGGTCATCTTGCCATGCATGATCTAACTGAGATCCCTGCATTGCAGGGGGCTGGACTAGGTGACCCTCAGGGTCCCTTCCAACTCTACAATACTATGTGGTGGAAATTGAAAAGCCACAAAGAGGAACACGAAAATAAACTATGCTTAGAAACGGTGCTAAAATGTACAAATCGTTTTTGGGACTCTTGCAGCCCCACTGCTGTCAGTCAAGGAATTGGACTGAACACCAAGTGGAAGAGAAGAGGGTGCAAGATCCTCTGCAAAGATGCCACAGCTGAAAGCAACTCCAACAGGACAGGGCCTGGCAAGAGCTCAGAAGGAAGCAGCCTGTCTTTAGAGGTTAATGAAATATTCATAGATGAGTAAAAAAATTCTCCTGACAAGCCAGAGCCTGTAATACAACAAAGAGTTGTCAACCTCAATTAAGTGATTCCAAATAGGGAGGGGGAGGCCGTTAATAATTTATCAAAAGGTCACAAGTAAAGTGCCTCCGCGAGATCTCTTTGCCTCGGAGAGGCGACACGGCAACTCCTGGAAAAAAATACCTGTCCCGATGGGACCACCTCTGCCCACCAGCTGCACAGATATTAAACTGAAAGCAACCAAGCAACAAAAGGGATGGGCTGGGGCCGTGAGCCTCTGCATACTTAGCAGGACTGCTTCCCCACTAGACATGCAAAGGATCAGGCAGTGGAGGGAGAAAGCTACCATATTTTTCGCCCTATAGGACGCACTTTTCCCCCTCCAAAAATGAAGGGGAAATGTGTGTGCGTCCTATGGGGCGAATACAGGCTTTCGCTGAAGCCTGGAGAGCAAGAGGGGTCGGTGCGCACCGACCCCTCTTGCTCTCCAGGCTTCAGGAAGCTCTGCGCAACCCTCCGGAGCCCGATGCGAAGCTCTGGCACCCGTTCTGGGGGCTGGGGTCGGGGGAAGCCCAAAAAATCTAGGTGCGTCCTATGGGCCGGAGCGTCCAATAGGGCAAAAAATATGGTACCTCCCTTCATCAGTGCAGGGGTGGGGAAGGGCTGAGTAACCTTTAACTCCCTTTTGTATTATCAGTTGCTCCCAATGCACACTGTGCCAACAGTTTTGTTTTGTTCTTATCTGAACCAAAATGAATTGAATGCTGCAACAAAGAAATGTACATTCTGCAAGTAATGCAAATAAAGCATCATGAACAAAATTATGCCCGTTTCACATGGTTTTAGTTACAGATAGGTAGCCGTGTTGGTCTGCCATAGTCAAAATAAAAAAGTTCCTTCCAGTAGCACCTTAAAGACCAACTAAGTGGTTTTCGCATGGTTTTATTATCCATTCTGGATTTGCTAGTCATGGAGAGCTATGAGCAAGAAAGAAGCCCCAACCACAGGGAATCTCTGCTCTGCTTAGTGAGATCTCAGGAGAGGATGCCACACACATCTTCAAGCCTAACTTTGTAGCCAGAAGAGCCAGATTTAAAAATACAACAAAACAATGATTCTTAGGAAGCTGAATCCTGTGCCCAATACCATGCTACAAATTTTGTGCTCCCATAGCAAATACCAATGTAAAGCCTCCTGCAAGCAAGCATGAAAAATGTCTAAGCTTCAATGCATGACAACTTCAGTTAGAGTAAGGCTAGGAAACCTGTGGTCCTCCAGGTGTTGCTGGAGTACATCTTCCACCATTCCTAACCATGGGCCATTCTAGCTGGTGCTGATGGGGAGTTGGAGTCCAATAACATTGGGAGGACCACAGGCTCCCCATCCTTGAGTTAGATAGAGCACCTATCAGAAGACAGAAAAAGAAGCCTTCTCTGCTTAAGACCCTGGAGAGCTGCTACCACAGTAGACAATACTAAGAATGATAGACAAACAGTGTGTTACCTGGCCTAAGGCAACTTCCTACATCTACGTAAGGCAAGTTAAAAGTATTACCATATTTTTCGCCCCATAGGGCGCACCGGCCCATAAGGCGCACCTAGTGGGTTTTTTTTGGGGGGGGGAAATAAAGAAAAAAAATTATTTCCCCCCTCAAGGCGCGAGGCTGGGGCGGGGGAAGCCCGAGCTTCCCCCGACCCCAGCCCCCAGAACAGGCTGCTCTCTGCAAGCCGTGGGAGCCCTCCCGCGGCTTGCGCAGAGCTACCCGAAGCTGAGCGCTCCAGGGCTTCGGGATAAGAAACAGCACTGCGCAAGTCGGGGGAGCCCTCCTCTGGCTTGCGCAGCGCTGCCTCTTATCCTAAAGCCCCGGCGCACTGAGCAGTCACTTCGGGTAGCTTCAGGATAAGAGGCAGTGCTGCGCAAGCCGGGGGAGCCCTCCCGCGGCTTGCGCAGAGCTACCCGAAGCCCCAGTGCGACTGCTCAGCGTGCCGGGGCTTCAGGATAAGAAGCAGTGCTGCGCAAGCCGGGGGAGCCCTAACGCGGCTTGCGCAGAGCTACCGGAAGCCCCGGTGCGACTGCTCAGCGCGCCGGGGCTTCGGGATAAGAGGCAGCGCTGCGCAAGCCGGGGGAGCCCTCACGCGGCTTGCGCAGAGCTACCCGAAGCCCAGGCGCGACTGCTCAGCGCGCCGGGGCTTCGGGGTGCAGGCAGCTCTGCGCAAGCCATGGGAGCCCGGGGGGAACTCCCGTGGGCTCCCACGGCTTGCGGATAGCTTCCTGAAGCCTAGAGAGCGAGCGGGGTCGGTGCGCACCGACCCCTCTCGTTCTCCAGGCTTCCGCGAAAGCCTGCATTCGCCCCATAGGACGCACACACTTTTCCCCTTCATTTTTGGAAGGGGAAAAGTGCGTCCTATAGGGCGAAAAATACAGTACACATTTTCAGCCCAGGAACAGAGACATCACAATGAGTTCACAACAGGCCTCCTAGGTCTAAGTCCAACTGAACCATACTGGCCCTTAAATTGAAATGAAGCATTTTCCAATCATTCTCCCACTATCCCCTTCATACCCTGTTAAACAGACCCACCATCTGGAAAACTGAAGGCTGTTTAAGAACAACTCCAAAAGCAAAGTAATAACCAAAGCCCCTACCAATCATCTCTCTAAGTAAATGAGGAGTTTCAGCTGCCTAGAACCATACAGAATGTTCAATAACACAGAAAGCACATCCATAATATAAAAATCTGTAATATAAAATACTACTTGCCATGCTCCTGAGCATTTAAACACAGTTTCCTCTCCACATCTCTGACAGATCCAATTCTAATATTATTTGGCCTTTTAAAAACTCAATTTGCCAACATCCATGATGCAAGAAAGAGAAGTTACCAGAGACACTAACAAACACAAATCCAACTTTCAGATTAAAGCTCTGAATCACTGCAATTGATAGTAATTTTATCTAACTCCTCACTTCTTTTTTTGCAGCAAGTGCACTTAAACACAGAGGACCATTCTATGCATAATCTGGTGTTGCCAAAATATGGAAATGCAGTATCATTGATTATTAACCTGGTGTCACTTTTGTTTCATTAACATTCACCTCATCAAGGTCCTGGTGTTTCTGCATCTATATTTGTTCCACCTCCAGGAATCTACAACAGATGGTTCCAATTTTGCCAGGGTCTTCTAAATGGAACATCAATTTCTGAAGAGGGAGCATGAGGCAGATGCACTGTAGCAACCAGAGGGAATTCTTCCAGGGACCATTCATTTCAACTGGCTTGAGCAGGAAACAAAGAAATGGTGCAATGCTTGCTCGCAGGAGGTTATTGCATACACAAAAGGCAACAGAGAAAGAAACAATGGCTAGATTTATATACACAATCTAACAAATGCAGGCAAAAAATGCTCTCATCTAGAAATATTAAACTGGATTAGGCAATGTTTGCTTTATGAAACTACCATTTTGCAAAGTGATGCACTGAGGTCAGCTGTGAGCAACAGACCCAAAGGAGATGTTCCATTCCACATCAGTTCAATTGATGCACAGTGCTTGGACCTCTCTAGAGGGAGGTTTGTATGCTTATGTTTTTAAATGATGACTGCTTTATTGCTTGATAGTTTTAAAACATGGAATTGCTATATAGATTTAACTTGCAGCAGGAGGGAGGCCAAGTGATAACAGGCTGGTTAGTTAGGGTGGATGCTCAAGGTCATTAAACTCTTAACATGGTTTAAGCACATGGACAATATGGTGATTAAACAGATGCGACAATTTAATCCTAAACTGAAGGCCATATTGTTAGATCCGCACTTCTGAAGCTCACCCCATACAGCTGTGTTAACCGATCTTTTAATTTTTCTTATAAATTTTTACTCACCCATTATCTATGCTTAATTAAGTATTCTATGTAAAAGTTTAAATCTACGTTTGGTTCTTGCTCCCCTTTATTTAATAATTATTTGCTTAGATTCATACTGTTATGCTATTTACTTAGATGTTTTGCTTATGCTGGTCTATGACCGTAATAAAGAACTTGAACAGAGAGAGAACTTTCCATGCCTCCAAAGCATACTTATGAATGGAGCAGCAGTTCTTATTAAGGTTGATTATTCCAAAGTAAAAATATTTTGTATGGATGTGTATTTTGACTCTGTGGAACTGGGATTTTCCTTTAAGAAGCTTGAAGGAAGAGGAATGAAGCCATTTAAAATATCATAAGCTGTTGTGGGAATGTGAAGTAGTGATTTTTATTTGAGGGGAGCGTTTCATGCTTTTCTCCATTTTTAGACATTAGTGATTCACAAATTTTGGGTTTAAAATGTTTATTTTTCCTTGTGTTTGACAGAATAACACTTTGCTTATAGTAATGTTACTGAATATAACTTCTCTTGTTTGCTATATTGTTCTTCTCTTCTTCCTCCACCCACACTGCAATTTACAATCCTGCATTCTTGTATTGATTTTCAGAGCACAAATTTGCCTAAATTATCTCTCCCATCGCTTCTGATAAACTTTTGTAGATCTTAACTGCTACTTCAGGATGTTGCACTAAATCTGGCACAATAAAAACCTTTGATACAGTCTTGTTATCTTCCAAACTTAATATCAGAGTCAGCAGGCAACACAGTTCTGATGATTCGCTGCCAAGTTATCCCTGAAATTCAGGAAATAGAAATCTACATTCTGGCAGCAGAAGTGAAGTGAGAGGATCCACTTACTGAAGCCTGAATCTGTTTCTTGAAGCCCTCTACAATATTGTACTACCTTTCACATTTTCTTTCAGTCAACTATATGCAATTAGCTTTAAATTGCTCCTAGGCACTGGCGGAGGAACGGGAGTGCGGACGGAGCAGACCACCCCCGGCACCACTATTCCAGTAGGGTGCCATCGCGGCGGGCCCCCTGGACATGTGCCGCACACACCCACTCTGCAACAGACGCCCCAGGGAGGCGCCAACCATGCCCCCGTCTGCTCTCCGCCCCAGTAGCGGAGCATGCAGCTTCACCACTGCTCCTATGTATTCAAGATCCTGGGATCGTGCAAACTGGTCCAAAATAATCTCTCTAGGGGCTTGACTCTTCAACTAGATCCCATTAAGGACGAGAACGGAAGCATTTGATAATCAAACTCTTTACCAGATCAAAACAGAAACACTAGCTGACACTAAATTCTTTAAAAATTTGGGCCAGTTCAGGAACTGATGGACAACCTAAAAGCCTATGTGGCAGGTAGCAGCTCTTGGGTGATCAGATTCTGTTCTTCTGCCACTACAGGAAGTAATAACTGTGTCCTCAAGAATATTTATTTGCAAAGCTATAGGGCAGCTTGTCAAGTTCCCAAGGTCCTTTCACTTTATCAAGGGATAAAATGAAAGCTGGAATCTGAGCATGTCTGCTTGAGGCACACACTACTTCCTATGCCCAGTGACAGAAGAGCACAATCTTGAGGCCCAGGCCCAAAGTCACTACGTGTAGACAATGAAAATGCTGATCAACATGTGAACTGATATTGACCCCATATACCTACTTTTCCCTTTCTACACTAGTTATTGCAATGGTAGTATAAACCACTGGTATTACTGACTGGTATCATCAGGAGTGTGTGCATAACTGAGTATCATAACAGTAGCTAGAACTAGTAATAACTACCACAGTGCAGAAACATGTTTGCCTGAACATATGAATTTGTCTCAAATGGATTAATGATCTAACTCTCTATAGCCCTCTTCTGATTGGTGGTAGTACTCTAGCCACCTCAGTCAGAGGTTATTCCCAACCCACACACCTGAGATCACCTGAAAAACTGAAGCACCAGAGACCTGGCACTGTAAAGCAATGCTTTACAACTATGCTATAGACTCACTATAGCAGAGGGGCTGCTGAGCCAGCAAGTCTCATTTATAAGCAGAGGTGCTCGCGGACTTTCTGCAGCAAGGAAGCAACATTAAACACAAAAGCAATTTTATTGGTGTGATACCATCTCTGGCATTAGCTCCAATAAGGGACAGCAGCCAAGATTACAGTTTTTGATTATCACTTATGAACAAAAGTATTGCTAGTGTGAAAGAAGTGAAGTTAAAAACTTCTTGATCCCCTCCTCTCTGGAAGTGCAGATACACAACTAAGGGAACAAATAGTGCATCTGTGCAAGTACAGTGGTACCTCTGGTTGCAGATGGGATCCGTTCCGGAGCTCCGGTCGGATCCCGGGGTTTCCGCAACCGGAGGGACCGCTTCTGAGCATGTGCGTGCCGCGAAACACTTCCAGGTTTGCCGCTTTCTCAACCCAAAGTTTACGTTACCCGAGGGTAACGTAAGCCAAGGTACTACTGTATAGGGGGTTTCACAAGGGGTGAAAAAGCATACAGTACAAAACAAGACAAATAAAAGTCCCTTTACTGCACCAGAATGAAGCTTAATTTATCGTAAACTAGAAAATACATTTCAGGCTCAAGTTCACTATAGATATGAAACATGAAGGGATTTTCTATATGGCTATAATCACAAACTCATTTCTGCAGCCTCTGCTGTCCATACTTAATTAGGGTGAAGTATGTTAATGATACAGCGGCACAGCCCAGAGACGTCTTCAGTTGCAATATTAATTGCATTTAGAGAAAGAAGCATGAATTGTGCTTATACAAGCTAATTAGTATGGGTTTGCTAATTAATACTGGAAAGTCAAACTGCCTTTGTCTTGTCAACTGCAATTAGCTAGAGCTGTTTAAATTTCTCTCTTTTCTTCAAGTAGTAAACTGACTTTCTGCAGAGAAGTAATTGAATCATGCGCCGGAATACACTGTGTCAGTTAGCTTTGCGGGTTTATTATCCTTTGATACAGTAGTTTTGAACTACACACATGACATGTCATTTGGTGGCAGATACCACCAAGCCTTCTAGCAGCTGCTCAGTCAATGTGACTTTGCTTGGCACTACAAACCAGCCAGGCATTAGTCCAGGGTAGCTTCCCTGTGCAACAGAAGAACATAAACCTTAATCATTAGCATTAGCAGGTTATCTCATAAGCATAATTAAACAATAAAACCAAAAGTAAGGTACTTTCAAAGTTGCAGCCCTTGCTGCAATAATTAATCAGTGTTGAGAGATTTCAATGCCAGAGGTAGGAACGACCATCTCACATGGGACAACTGCATAGGCCCTTTGGTATTGGCAGCATAAATGAGAATGGACAAAGGCTGCTTGAGCTGTGCTCTTATCACAGCCTTTCCATCACAAACGCATTCTTCTTTACCAAGGCAAAACCCCGAGTGTCCTGGAGACATCCAAGGTCAGGCCACTGGAACCAACTGGACTTGATTGTCACTAGATGAGCAGCACTAAACTGTGTTCATGTGACACAGAGTTACCACAGTACTTACTGTGACACAGATCACTCCCTGGAGGTCAGCAAGATTCATCTCCAGATAAAGAGGACCCACAGTACAAAGCAGAAAGTATGGCTTTGGATCAACTTTGCCAGAACAGTCATACCTGAAGTTTGTGAATACTTCTCTGATTCTGCCCAACAAGCTCTACTGAACTGCCCCAGAGATAGCATTGAAGCAAGGTGGAACCAATGAAATCTACAGCACAGCAAAAAAAGAGCAACAGTTCCCTGACTGGTTTGAGGTGGGCATAACAGACATGGAGCCTGTTATTACTGCAAAGTGTGAGGCTCTTGTGAAGTGAGCACCCTGCAAAAAGGCACTTGCTACAGTGAGAAAGGCAAGGAGTGAAGCCCAGTGGATTGCCAGATGATGTGTCAATGACTACTGGCCAGAGCCGTGTCAGAGCATTCAGTAGGTAAAAGAAAAAGTTCTGGTAATCCAAGGTTCCCAAGGTGAAAAAGGCCATGTATCACCCTGCCTAATACTAATATCATTCTCACCTTTGGTGGCTAGAACTCAGGGTAGGCTCTTTCCTGCTGTGAAAACCTACTTTTGGAATACTCTCCCAGAACCAAGGGAGTGTAGCTGATAAGAACATTAGCCTGGGGCCAAGTTCCAAACCTTAGTTCAGCCATGAAACTCACTGGATGACCTTGGGAGAGTTATCCTCTGTTAGCCTGATCTCCTGCACAGGATTACTGAGGGGATAAGATAGAGCATGCTGTCCTGAACTATTTAGGGAAAAAGTGAGCTGCACATGAGATATATAGATTTACTGCCGCTTCACTGCTGACAATCTTAAAATGCTTCTTGAGGTCAATATCAAAATTAAGTAAGTATTAGGTTAAGCAGGGTCTTTACTGCAGCATCTTTATTTTGAAAACATACCTGCAGAGTCTGTGGCTCCTTACAAAACAAGCATATACAAATACACTGCAGGCAGATTTTAATTCACTAGATACTCAAGAGACGAACACTGGCAATGCTCTTAGATTATGAGTGTAATTTGAAGTAATTGCTGCCTATTCAATATCAGGAGCATAATGGCTATGAGGGATTAGATACATTAGCTTTATACTATGGTTAGGGAACTTGTGATCCTTCAGATGTTGCTGGATTACAACTCACATCAGCACCAGCCGCAGCCTGTGATCAGGGATGATGGGATTTGCAGTGCAAGAACACCTGGAAGGCAACAGGTACCCCATTCCTCTTCTATAACGATGGCACCAGCCTCTCTTTCCAGATCATATTTACTTGCATATCAGGATAACATAATTTATTTATCTTTTTTGCTATTTATTTCTTTATTTAATTTATATGCCACCCTTCATCCATGGATCTTAAGTTATATCACAACATAAATACACAAAATAAAAAACAAAAACACTTTTAAAGGCTTTTTAATGTATGTATGCTTTCCTTCTCAAGTGATCATTCCAACATGGATCAGAGTTATGTATGTTTCTGAAATATACCTTAGTACAGGAATCATACATATGGTTCCCAACTCCTCACTCAAACTATGTGAAACAAAGCCAACCAGACTTTGGATCCTGGTAAACATCACTAGATCCACGACTCTGAAATGAGAGTTAAACTTTCTTCAGGGCAGATATGGGATGTCGCTTGTAGAGCTGTTTATTACATGGAGCAGCCCAAAAATCTACTGAGCCATGTGATAGCACCTGACAAGTGTTTTTGCCATTTTACTGACAGCCACGGTGGTAAGCCCACACACAGAGTGACTGGTGGAAAAGCAATATCAACATGTGTCAGAACACTGGTCAGGGAGCAGCATTTTTCATACCGTTTCAGCCACAGCAGCTTAGCATCAAACTAACAAGGACTTGATAACAGAGAAATAATGGAGAGGAGGTGTTGAAAAGGGATTGGAGAGAGGGAAGGGAGAGACTAAGAGTCATGCGGTATCCAACATCAGACGAATGAGTGCTACCACCTAAAGCAAATCTGAAAGAAAAAAACTAGCTGGGTTTCAGCACATTACAGAAAAAAGTAGGAAGAGGATGTCTGCTTCAACATCATCGTGTTAAGAACTATTTAATGTTTAAATGTTTAAATGGCGCTGTGATCTAAACCACTGAGACTAGGGCTTGCCGATCGGAAGGTCAGCGGTTCAAATCCCTGCAACGGGGTGAGCTCCCATTGCTCTGTCCCTGCTCCTGCCCACCTAGCAGTTCGAAAGCATGTCAAAGTAGATAAATAGGTACCACTCCGGCGGGAAGGTAAATGGAGTTTCTGTGCGCTGCTCTGGTTTGCTAGAAGAGGCTTAGTCATGCTGGCCACATGACCTGGAAGTTGTACTCCCTTGGCCAATAAAGTGAGATGAGCGCTGCAACCCCAGAGTCCTCTGCGACTGACCGTAACGGTCAGGGGTCCCTTTACCTTTACTGTCAAAAATTACTGGAGCCCCCAGGTGGTCATCCAAAGGAATGGCCGCATCCAAGCAAAAATGTTTCCCCCTGTTCCTGTTCATACAAGAAAGTTTGGTGCATCACGGAGAAGGAAGCATCTATGAAATGAACTCTCACTGCAGAAAACAGAGGAAGCTAAGTCACATCTGTCTCAGGAAAATAATAAGAAAGGGAGCCATCAAGGTTTAGAAGTAGCTCATCACAGGCCCTATGTGCTCTTGCACGCTTTCTATTCCATCCTGCATCATAGCACAGCTTTCTCATACTAGAATTTGAAGGGAACTGCTCCAGATGGAATAAAATTTGAAACAGACACTGCACACACTTTGCACTAGCAACAATGGCTCTCCACTCTCCAAATAGAGCCTGGCAACTCAAACCCAATTGCAGAACTGAGGGAGTTAATTACAGTGGTACCTCGGGTTAAGAACTTAATTCGTTCTGGAGGTCCGTTCTTAACCTGAAACTGTGCTTAACCTGAGGTACCACTTTAGCTAATGGGGCCTCCTGCTGCTGCTGTGCCACCGCTGCACGATTTCTGTTCTCATCCTGAAGCAAAGTTCTTAACCCGAGGTACTATTTCTGGGTTAGCGGAGTCTGTAACCTGAAGCGTCTGTAACCTGAAGTGTCTGTAACCTGAGGTACCACTGTATTTCTCTCTCTTTCTCTCCCTCCCTCCCTCGGAATGCTTACAAAAAT
Source organism: Podarcis liolepis (assembly GCF_965112155.1). Taxonomy (NCBI): domain Eukaryota; kingdom Metazoa; phylum Chordata; class Lepidosauria; order Squamata; family Lacertidae; genus Podarcis; species Podarcis liolepis. Next base: position 4,855,138 of record NC_139569.1, on the reverse strand, counting down.
ATTTTTTTGTGAATGAGTACATCTATTTCCTACTCAAATATTTTTCATACACACAGGCCCCATAATAGATGCTGGCTATTTTAAAGAAAGAAAAAAATATATAATATGTAGGCCTAGAGCAGCCAAACTAGTTGTCAAATGGAGTTATCACAGCCGTTTCAATATCTCAGTTAAAAGCCATTTTTGCATCAGATCTGAAAGAAGCTAATCCTCCAGGAAACACCATCCATTGCACAGTCTGACATAGCTGGCAGGCTGTCCTTACAGAAAGCCCAAAATTGGAACTGCAAGATGGTTACAAGCAGCTGAAAGACCTTGGCATGCATATGGCAGCTCATTACTGAAATCACAAGCATGCTGGCAGACAAACCAAAAGTGCATTAATAGAGCTGTCCAAGGTCTGAAAATGGGACCTGCAGGAGTTGTCCAAGTTTCATGTGAACTATTTGTTCAGAACTGACCAGCACTTCCCACAGATGTTTTATATGTGGGATATAATTTCTTGAGGATATCTCCTTGGATTCTGTAATTATCTTCAGGGTACTGTATTTTCACAGTACAATGGTCACACCTTTATATCTATATGGTCAATGGCATGGTTCATAGCTCTTATACCTCTGTGGCTGTCAGCATCATAATTCAGCATCATAATTCAGTGGCAGAGAACATCCTTCGCATACGGCAATTCCTAGGCTCAATCCCTACCATGTAGTTAAACAATCAGGTAGTGGATGCTGAGAAACCTCTCTCTGCAGCAGACCCTGAAGAACCTCTACCAGTCAAGAGAAGGACAGAAGGTCAAGCTTCTAATATTTGTACCAGGTCTGGCCAATCTAGATGCCACATAATGCCTACCAATTGGAAGAGTTGGTTTCTGTGCATGAACTGGGTTCTGAGATCCAGGTACATATTACTCTAGTTTACAAGGCTATGTGGCTCACCATTCCATCCCCAGAGTCCCTGAACATAGGCCGTTCTGTAAATGTGAAGAGAACCTGTCGAGACTTTAACATTTTGTGAACACTCCAGGCATGTAGCTTTTATAACAGGTAGTTCCATCAACTGGGATAGTATTTAACCACTAACAGCTGCATACATTTCTTTTAGTGACAGACTGTGCTACAAGTCCCTTTCACTTTCATGAATAAAAATGCAGATTCCCATAAACTTTTGGTGCTCATGCTATTTGTTTTGCATTATTTAGGTCTGCTTGAAATGAACTGTTTTGACCATGAAACCTTTTACTTTGCTTATTTGCAGGTTTTGAACAGTCAAACAATGAAGTAACAGATGAATATAACAAACAATACTGAAGAAACAAATTACAGTTTTCTTTCTTACAGCAAGCCACCCAGAGCCCAGTTCTTCCAGCCAACGAATGTGTGGAAGGGGATAAAACAAATGGAATCAAGAAACACGTGGGGGGTGTAAAACATTATAGAAATCAGTTTGCAGAAAATTCTGCATAATCACACCAATTGCCCCCATTTAATAGCTTTGATAAATGAACTGCTACCTCTGAAAAGTATCTGACATTAAACAAAGGGCTGCATTTCTGTTCAAAGTCATCAGGGCATTCACCATTTATTTTTGAATATGACAAGGCAATTTTCCTACGTTAATACGTCAATGCTTAATCACAGAGTATCGCGGGTTCAGACAATGTGCCATGAAATTTGCAAATCTTTATGCCATGAAATAAGTACTCCTTTACTGAAAATTAAATGCAGCCCTCCAGCTCTATTCTAAGAAGGCATGTAGAAAGCAAAAACAGAGGTTCTTCCACAGAGCAGCACAGCATAATCCATCTCACCAGAGTTTAGGGATTTGTCAACTGAAGGTGTCCTTGGACAAGCCAGAGAGTGGAAGTGTGGGGTGGCATATTTTCTCTCGCCACTTCTGCGCCTTACTTGAAACTTGCAGAAGCTGACATCTCTTTCCAAGCATCCCAAAGCATGAAGAGAAAGTTTAACTCTGGGATTCAGATGGGAACTGGAAATATGGCAGGTGGAAGATGGGCCAATAACGCATCCACCTTCTGCCATGAGAATGAGGAACCTAGCTATGTCTTTTTGCTTGTGTTTTTCTCTCTAGATCGTGGGTAGGCAAACTAAGGCCCGGGGGCTGGATCCGGCCCAATTGCCTTCTCAATCTGGCCCACAGTCAGTCTGGGAATCAGCCTGTTTTTACATGAGTAGAATGTGTGCTTTTATTTAAAATGCATCTCTGGATTATTTGTGGGGCATTGGAATTCGTTCATTTGTGGAGGGGGGGCGCATAGGAATTCATTCATATTTTTTTTCAAAATAGTCTGGCCCCGGGACAGTGGACCAGCTCCCTGCTGAAAAAGTTTGCTGACCCCTGCTCTAGATCAACCTTTGCCAAACTGGTACCCGCCAGATATTTTTGACCAGTGGTCTTTGACTGGCAAGTCATGATCCACTATGAGGTCACGGGTATATCTAAGATGGGCTACGGCAGCAGCACTACCAACCATATAGATACTGCATATGGTGATAAAAGAAAAGAAAATTGGGATAGGTTCTCAAATGCATGTTTGGGTTAATGGTGGTTCTAAGGCCTTAAAATGCAGAAGACTACTATTTTAGAGCAGAAGTCCCATCAGTCCCAACCAGCAAGGTCATGCTTCCATAAGACCTACCATCATATAGACATGCTGACTGGAACACTGCTTTGCTAACTAGACTTTTGCTGAGCAGATCTTGTATTTTAAGTGAATGGATGTGGCTCAAAGATTATTCTTGTCCCCAAAGTCCATTTTTACCATGTATTGCAAAGAATAATAATTTTAAAAATCAGCAAACTCTAACACTTACCAGTTCTGCTCTTTGTTTCTGATTCCCAGCTTCTTCTAAAGTCTGGGACAGCTGAACCTTCAATACAAAAAGAAAGAAAGAGAAAGTTCAAGAATTCAACAATAGCAAAAACAGAAGTGGAGAGGAAAAAAGAGTAAATATAACAAAGTGATAAAGGGGCTCAGCTGTGACTCAAGAACCCCAGTGAACATGTCACCTCTGCTCAGCTTAGGGCTACATATCAATTGTAAACAGGAAGGCATCCTCACAAGATGACCTTCCCCATCACACTCCTCAGCTCAAATTTCTCTCAAAATTTTGACCAATGTTAGGGTCTGAGTGTTTTCTCCTCAAAAGCCAATATTAAAATGAACAGAAGTCCAGCCAGAACTTCAAGAAGGGAGAAAGAATGCTAGGGAAAGCTGATGCAAATCAATGATAATTATGTCACCCTTTTAGAGCAGCATTTTTTGTTTTATTTTGAGGCTGACAGGCACTCATGGGAAAACAACTGCAGCATACATCTCAGAAGAAGGTGACTCAAAGGAAGAACCATAATGGGGGAAGTCTTCAGTGAGGGAAGGAGGGGAAAGAAATGCTGCAATAAAAGTTTGTCTGGAGTATTACGGTCTTTTGGTTAAGGAACACTACTGCTCAGTTCTGTTGAAGGGACTCATACATCATAGAAATAATCTCTGTATCAAGTCACTTGGATGGAAGGTCTTCAACTGGAATTTCAGAAGAAAAGCTGGCATTCTTATCTTCTTTTAGAAATAACATAGAAACATGTTCTCCCACCACCACCACACTTCTCTTTCATGAGATCATGTCAGAGACCAATCATCTTCCCTATAGCTACACAGAAAAGATTAAAAAATAATCTCAGCGGATGACACAGAAACCCATTTAAACCAGAATAAACAAGCTCAACGAGAACGGAAGCCTTTCATAGAAACTAATTCATGTCATTCCAGGCAGATACTCATTAAAACTCTCCAGGGTCTTTAGAACAGCATCCCTTCACTGCATGAAATGGTATTTACAAGCACAGCATCCAAAACACTGGTGAACAGCAAGTAGTTCACTACAAAGAAATGGTGCTGGTTTTGGATATAGTGGGGAGGGGGCATCAAGCCACGAAAGCTAATCACACTGAAATGCAACAAAACAGAAATCATAGCCTCAAGAGCTCAACATAAAACGTGTTGCTCAGCTTCTCAAGCAAACACCGCAATTATGAGCTTGCACCGGTCCCAGGGTTCAGCGGGAGCTACCGTGAAGTCAAAGAACCTGGCTGTGCACACCCTGCAATCATGTCAGATTATTAAAATGAAGAGGTGCTCAAACAAAATGAATGTGATTCTAATATAAAGCTGGAGCCCAGTGTGGGAAAACGGAAACACACTCATTAAACACTGCGGGATATGCCTGCCCTGTGCAGACAACAGCGAGTAGAGGGTGAGAAAGAGGGGAGTCCTAATTAAATTACAGATAAGTTTGGAGCTAAAATACTGGGAGATTGTGTGTAAATATATGGACACCTAGAAGCAAATTATCCCTCAATATTTAATTAAGTTGAATTACATGAGGAGGCTGGAATCAACAATGAGATACAATGAGAGGAGGTTCATAAGTTTTGTTGGCAACAGTGATTACGAAGTTATTCAAAGAAAGGAACTGACTTTACATAAACACAGTGAAAAGGAATAAGTAAACTCTGATATTGGTACAATATCCATCTGAACAACAGGTGCTGAATGTCAGCTAACAACTAAATTGCTAATATTCTAACAAAAAGATGTAAGTTGCCCCTCAGATCAGCCTCCACACCAGAGAACCATTAAGTAGCCAATGTAACACTAATTTTGAAAATGATGGTGATGGTGGTGGGGGTGATGGTGATGATGGTATCCCATTCATCTGGCTGGGTTTCCGCAGCCACTCTGGGTGGCTTACAGCACATAAAAAATTGTAAAACATTAAAAATTAAAAACTTCCCAAAACAATATTGCCTTCAGATGTCTTCTAGAAGTCAGATAATAGTTGGGATCAGGGAATGAGGTAGTTTTCCTGAAAATTAGAGGCCGGTGAGCTTAACTTCTATACCAGGAAAACTGGTGGAAAGTATTGTTAGGGATAATATAACCAAGCATACAGAAGAACAAGCCTTGCTGAAGCAGAGCCAGCACAGCTTCTGCAAAGGCAAGTCTTGTCTCACCAACCTATTAGAGTTCTACAAGGTCAACAAGCATATAGAGAATGGTGGTCCAGTTGACATAGCATACTTAGGCTTTTACCAACTTGGATTGGTCCATATCAAGGCTGAGGAACCATTTTCACTCCAAGTGCGACATTCCCTCCTGTGGAAACCTAGAGGGGGACATGTGCCAGTGGGTGGAGTCAGAGACCAAAGGGGACAGAGTAATAGATGTGATGTTTGCCTTTGTACAATAGGCTACATTCCAGTCACATAAAACTCAGGTTTGTATTTGTGCACAGGCGTGCACCCCTCTCTATCCTCCATCTAGGCAAGCAATATACATTTTCACAGTTCAAAGACACATTCCACCTAGGCAAAAGCATCTGAAGAGAGTACAGAGCAGTGCCAGAAAGGGATATGACATGGCTATGTGGCCTAGGGAGAGCCCCAAGAGGATTTGAGGGTCACATTTTGTCCCTGAGCCTGAGGTTCCCTATCTTTGGCTCTATATCTTGGTACATAAAATGCAAAAGTAATCAAAAACAGCCTGACAGCCACACACAAACACTGTTAATTATGAAGGAGAAATCTACCTTTGAACTTAACCAATGGATCATTTAATCAGTGTGCTTCAAGAAAGCTGCCAGCCGGTGTAACAGCTTAAAAGCAGCAGCTGGAAAGAGACTTGGGAAGGCACAAAGCAGCCTGTTGAACCCCTTGATCCTGGCACACTTGGATTGTTGTTGTACTGGGCAGCCTCAGAGAAAGCCAAGGGAAATTACACCATTGTTCCTTGGAACTTGTCTTTCAGAGAGGTGGAACAGATTGGCTTTCCATGTCATGAATATCTGCCAAACTGCACCTTAAGCCAACGTGCTGCATTATATAGATATGGTCTTCGATATCTTAATAGCACTTTCAGTTTTCAACACATACCCATGAAGCACTTGCCATTAATTTTATTGAGACAAAAAGGGGCAGCTCTTGGCTAATATACACTGGACTTCATGTCTGGTAAACACAACAACGTGAACAGTGCCACCAAAATGTTTGCTGCATTTTTTTTAAGGTCCTGCGGTTTTGTGTGCATGGCCAGACCACCCTTCAGACCATCCTTGTAAGTCCCAAAATAAGCAACACTTGGCGAGGACACTGCTGCCTCCTAGCTCAAGACCAGTCCAAAGCAGTGCATACACAGCTCCAGAAATTTAAAGAAATGACCCCATTATTCTGCAGCTCTCTAGAGCACCTAGCTAAGCCTCAAAATTATTTTAATACACATGGAAGCACTGTGAAATATCTGTATTCCCATTAGTGCAAACACAATCAAAATAAGTTAATGGGGACTCCTCATGGAAGTAAATAAGAATATTGCCATCAGTCCGACAAAGGTGTTATGGAGGGAGTGCCCAGATCCAAAGGAGAAGTGGGAAGAGCCCAAGGAATTGGAGTTGGACAATCCCATGGAGAGTTTCAAAGAGTTGTAAGTTGTCAATTCTGGGCCACAAGAGGTGTCTGATCCCAGGGAGGGACCCAGTAGCTTAGGGAATGGAGATCTAAAAGGTTGTCAGAATAGTTGTTCTTAAATATTTTTACTGATAACTTTATTCTTTTTGTAAAACATTTTGAGGTGTGGCATTTTTGTGGTTGTTTTTTTTTTTTTTACCATCAAGTGGAATATAAATTTTGTGAAATAAATGGCCTATAAAGGGAGCGTATTTAGAGGAAATATCTGAAAGTGACTGTACCAAGGGGAGGAGTACCTGGTACCGAGGGGCAGCAAGATGGAACAGGAAGACTCATTTATGAAAGCAGACAGAAATTCCAAAACAAAAGGAGGCTGAGTTAGTTCAAAGCCCAATGTTCTGCTTGGAAAATCAGATTTAACTAAGGCAGCCTTACAGAGCCTATTATACAATACTTGCAAACAAAAACAAAATAGTAAGCACAGCTGCATGCAGAATTTTCAGACTGAAGAATCAATTAAATGATCATTAAATTGTTATAGTAATCATTAATCAAACAACTATTTAATTGGTGGACAGCCCTATTAATTGTATATATGAAAATATGATCAGATCCCTGTTCCTAATTTACCACAGAGCTTCAGCCTAGACTTCTAGAGAAAGCCAGACAGCGGATGCAATTTGTCTCAGTGCTGCAGCTTAACTTGAAGCACAAGTATCTTTGCAGACACTGAGAGAACATTTCTCTGCTTATCTTACTCTCTGAAGATTTTCAGTTCAATGGCCCTCCTCAAGCATCTCCTAAGGAACAGTAATTGTAGCTACAGCAGTTTGTTCACTCTCGCTCTCCCATAAAACTTGCACACAAACCTAAGAGAAATATTACACAAAGGTAAGTAAACCACAGAGGACCAGGAGCACTGTTCTCCTTGTATCTGTGACGAGAATCTGTGAAGCGGCCATTAAGGCCACCCACTGAATTTGAAATAGTTGCAATGGAAAATCCCTGAGAAATAACAAATTGTTTCAGGCACAATCTATTCATTATCAAACAGGTGGTTAAATTGGACACATCAACACCCCCAACTGCTTCTCTGGAGCCTGACTGGGAGCCAATTGCCTTTTTTGATGGATTATGCTGCTCCAGAGCAGAGTGCGGTTGTCGCAGAAGCTCTGGGCTCCTCCATCTCTAGTAAATACTTAGCCTTTCTAACCAAATGTTCCAGGGCAGTCTCTGGCCACTGGGCAACACATCCTAATCGGCTTGGATCCCTTCGCTATTTGTTCTCCAACCCCTGTCCTACAAAATTCCTTACCGCCTTTCCAGCTCTGTTGCGTTCTTTGCTCAGACTAGCTAGAGCTCCAGAAGAGGCACCATCTCAGTTTATTACATTTGCAGCTCAATGAAACCTACCAGGCTTCAATCCCCCTCACTCGCCCATCTTAGCCTTTTCACTGGATGCTTATTGCCTCTGGCTGAAACATCTTGTTATCTATGTGCCAGGGTGCCTGGTCCTCAAAAATTCATAAGCAACCCCCAGAGTCTGAGTACCAAGGACAGCCTTGTGACTTACTACAGTTCCTCACAGAAGAGCTTCTCCTCACTCTGCATGGTCAATATTTGTGCTTCTCTCCATCTGTTTGCCCCCCTCTCTCCCTCAGGTACCCACACTGCTTCGTAGAAATGGGCATTTCCATTCTCACTTCCTTCAACAGGAGTTACACCTAGAGTAAGGTTACCAGATTTTTTCAATGAATCCGGGGACACTTTTCAACTTCAGTAGGAATGATGGGATTTTGTATGGGGACTGATTTGTAAATCCGGGGACTGTCCGTGGGAAACGGGGACGCCTGGTAACCTTAACCTAGAGTCTGCTACCTTCTCACAATATTTGGTATTAAATACCTCCTATCTTTACTGCCTTTTAGCTTTAACCCCAAACGGTGACAGTCCACTTTGAACTTTGCCTCAATAACCATAAGAACATAACAGTAGCCTGCTGGATCAGGCCAATGGCCCATTTAGTTCATCTTCCTGTTCTCACAGTGGCTAACCAGATGCCTGTGGGAAACCAGTGAGCAGAACATAAGTACAAGAAGACTCCCTCCTCCCTTGGTTCCCAGTAACTGGTATTCAGAAGCATTGGTGTCTCCAACTGTGGAGGCAGAGCATAGCCATCTCCATTCTTTTGTTCACTTCTGTTAGAATCTGCATCGTAATCATTCTGTCTTTTCTAATAAACTATAAATTATTTCATTCCAAGTTTTGATTCTCTGCCTATTTACTAATTCCCTGACGCACAAAGGTATATGAAATAAATTAAATATGTGTCATCTGCCCTGTGGGGCAATGACTCTGAGTTAAAGACCCAACTGGTCTGTTCCTTCTGGGCTCAATTCTCCAGCACATGTAGATGACAACAACAGTGACAACCTCTGGACACTTTTTCTCCTCCCTGAACTTAAACATGGCTTATCTTTGACTAAGCAAGGCCCGTACCTGAAATCAGTGAAACCTAGAGTCTTAGGGCCCAGAGCGCAATTCCAAGTTATTATCTAGGGGCCTTCTTGGGTTCCTCCTTTAAATATTTTAAAGCATGACATGAACCCATGATCACAGTGCCTGGACACAGGCAATCAAGTTTTATATCCACAGCAGTGACCACAGGAGGAATGACTGCTGGGAGGAGTGCAGAGAGAAGAAACACCATGTGCATCTGCAGCAGCACAACCGGATGGCCTTCATCTGCCCCACCTGCAATAAAACATGTCTCTCCAGTATCAGCAGGTGCTATAACTCTGCAACTTTACTCCAAAGGCACACTCCCAAAACAGACAGATGCCAACAGGGACCCACATCTCTTCCCCTTTCACACCACTTTGTCTCAGGTACATGACCAAGTCAAGTCAGTCAATCCATTTTTCAATCTATTTGCTTTCCAACTTGAAGTAGAAGAGGGAGGCACTCACTATGGTAACACAGCTGCTCTGGAGAGGACAGTCAACATACAAATCATAATTCTAGGCTTTTAACACAGCAAAAGCCCACAGCATTTTCCTCCTCTTAATAAGACAGCTGTATACAGACCTAGCAAGTCAATTTGGGTGATTATTGGCCTCTTTACCTACAAGGTCACAGACCCAATATGAATCCCTGGTTTTTGAAATGAAGCTCAGTCAGGTTTCATCAATATCTCGGAGTCACTTCTTAGTCTCTGCATTTTCAATAAAAAAGGCATCTCACAAAATTATACTGGATAAATCACAAGCCAATCCTATTTCAGCATCTTGTTTCAAAAACATGGAACCTCAATAAGGCTAAGCAAGTGGCTGTTTGCTATGAAATCCAAAAAACTTTTCTTTCCTTTTCTATTTATCTTGCAACCACTCTGAAACAATCACAATCTTTTGATTTGGGGGAGACAGCAACATTGTCTAGCTAGGTTCATACCTGTGTCGAGCATAATACAATCACAGCTGAACCACCTGCTCAAAGAATACATCTACATTTGCTGTCCTCTATGAAAAAAAACAGAACCCTGGACAAACCAGTGAAGGATATAACTGCGCCATCCTCTCTCATTTTCTTATAACAACAGCAAAAGTAGTTCTACTAATCTGGGGTTCCAGCTAAAATCAAGGAAGGAATGGCTTAATTTATTAAAGGAATTTCAGAGCATGTGAAGTCACCCAAAGATACATAATTTGGCATGATTATTTGGCTGTTTTGTTGTATTATAATTTGGAATGATTTAATGTGGTTTTTATTGGATTGTTAAATTGGAAAACTTAATAAATATCATTTAAAAAAATACAAGTCTTGTATTTGAAAAAGGTGCCAATATAACATTTTTAAAAGACACTCAAAAATGTATTCACCTTCTTGTATGTAATATTTTCATACGTTTTCTGGTTTTGCTGAAACCAGATTTGATTTCAAACAGCTGCGAAAAGCTCGATTGTGTGGGTGGAAAGTATTGTGACAAAAGTATGTTCCAACAGTTGCACTGCTAGACTTCAGTTTATTTGCATAGTACAATTCAGTGTATTAAAATATTGTGAAAGCTGGTATGAATAGTAATTTCCACCAGTAAAACATGCCAATTTATAGTACTATGCCAAATAAATTTCAATAGTTAGGGAAAGCTACCGAATTAGCCTTTTCGTACCACACGTCACACAAAAAATTACCCAGTACCTTTAATTAAACAGAAGAAAGATTCAGAAGTAAAACAGTATGAGTGAATATATCCTGTGGAACAGCACTAGCATGTTTAGCTGATGTTTATTTTAAAGCTACAGGTTGGAAATGATCAGAATGGATTCACATATGACATTACTCATGTAGAAATTGGAGTTATTACCTGGATGACACCTTGTATGCCTCCTTCCAGCAACTGCTGCAGCCAAGCTGATGCCAAATGTATTGGTCTACTTTCCTCTGGACCATATCAGCAAGACCAAGAAGGAAGTCTTGTCATCTGGGCAGCCCAGGACCTCCATACTTCTTGCCCAGGCCTGTGCTCCAGAGAGGTCGCTTTGGTGCTGCTAATGCAGCAAAAACAACGTGGAAGGCTGCAGTTATGAGTTACCAGTCTCTGCAGCCACAGCAGTTTGGCTTCACTCTCAGAGGCACACTCCATTGTCTCTTGAGACACATGGATGCCAACCTGGATGTGTGAATTCTGAGCATCAATAGTCTTGTGGCAGTCACACACAGAACATTGCCTTTCCCCATCATTGACAAATACCCGCAAAGGGTAGATGTTGATAAAGTCAACAATCCATGTCAACTCATCAATTGATGACTGCACTTTGAACCTATTAATTAACTCTCAGACTTCCTCAGAAAGTCAACTGGAAAAACAGAGAATATTAGACAAATGTTTTCCATATTACTTTAAGGAACCGAGAATGTTATGGATCCCTGATAGTGTATAAGTGAGAAATAGGAGAGATGTTTTCTCTTTACTCTAATTTGATTTAATTGCTTGCTTGCTTCAGATGCTAACTTTGAAACCGTGCCTGGTATGAAGCATGCTGGCCTCCTTGCAATATCCATACAGAGATGAGGGAAGATCCCACCCATAACTACATACATGGCTGCCACAAAAGCCAAGCTGAGTCATGGACATAAAATTGAAATTCACTTCATAGAGAGCTTCAATAAGCATGAAACTTCAAGGTTCTTGTGATGTCAAAAACATACATATTTAGGACTAGAGATGGTGGTACATACTGAACATCCTGCATTCGTGACCCTGAGATCTTCTAGGCACATCTGCCATTCAAGTGACTTTGAATGAGCTGTGGTTCAGTGGCAGAGTACATGTTTTGCATACAAAAAGCCATTCAAGTCCACGGGCATTTCCAGGTAGGTCTTTAAAAGACCTCATCTGAAGTCCTGAAGAGCCACTACCAGTCAGTGTAGACAAAGCCGACTTAAAACAGACTCAGTTTAAGGCAGTTTCCTGTGTACCTTAGAAACCAGGGGTATCACTAGACCCATAGTATCTCTCTTACCTGGCTAACCATACTGGGCTCTGGTTTCAGTTTTGTACATCTTTTTGCCTCCCCAATTCTGGATGAGTAACAGTAGTACTAAAAAATACACGTCCACACAGATTTCATACAGAACACAAGAATTCCAGAGTCTACTTGTCCTAGCCTATGTCACCATAAAAGCCAAATAAGGTCTTCCAGCACATCTGGAATATGCTCAAAAAGGAAAAGCCGTTTAGAGTTGCCCTGAAAGGGTTGAAAGGTAGGGAACTTGTGCTGCGGCTTGTCCCCCGCTGAGGCCTTTGCAAGCTCCCCAACGGCTTTTTCTTGGCCACATGACTTCAAAGTGTCTGTCTGCAAATGCAAGGAGCAATTGCACCAGCTTGTCTGCCAAGTGGTCACGATCGGTCCCCATCTCGCAACTCTTGCATGCTCCTGCGCAGGTTTTGGCTGGGAGCCTGTGCTTTTCCCAGGTGTCCAAGGGACTGAGCTTGCAGGAAGGAGGAGAAGGAGAAAGGGAGGAGGAAATAGATCCCCCACCCCTAAAAAGTAGAAGTGAAAGTGCTGCTCATGCAGAGCTCCAACAGAGCTCCAGCTCAGCTGACCTGGACCAAAGCTGTTCTGGGGAGACTACAATGGCCCTTGGCCCAGGAGGATCATTAAAGTGAACCCTGTCCTGCCAGAGGGAGCGGCAATCCCAGTCTCAGGTCTGTCCTCCAGGATCACTGAGGAAAGGGCCTTTTCAGTAGCGGTGTCCTGATTTTGAACACTGTTTCCAGATAGGCTCACCAGGTATTCACCCTTTCAGGTGAAGACTTTACAAATAATAATCCAGGCTTTAGATTTTTTGCTGATCTCTTGGATTCTGCTGCATAATATTTTTTTATCTTGCTTTTACAGTTTTGCTGTTTTAGCTTACTTTTATCACCATCTGTTTATTTTTATGTGCTTGTTATTTTATTGCAAGCCAACCTGATAAATATGAGGGGGTGTGACTGTTAACAAGCAAACGAACAAGCTTCCTACTCATGGGCTGCATCTGCCCATCTCCTGGGTTCAAGAAGGAAAGGTTGCTTCACCTTCCAGCAGGAAGGTACAGAGGTGCAACTCAGATGTTTCTGGGTTTCTACTTTCACACACAGTTTATTGCAGAAGAAAATACAGATTCTAAATCTCATTGGGGGAGGAAAGAGAGCAAGTCCCAGCACTACAACCTGCTCATTTCTTCCTTCTTGTTTTCCTTCAGAAGCCTTGGCTACACAGAAGACAAAATACAAAGATCAAAAGGATCAGCAAGAATCTCCTGGGAATACTATGCTTTCTGTAAACACACACTTATTTTGTATGGTGCCCCTATTCCAAGCCAATGGCACTGTTGCCTCTGGGGAGCTAGCATGCTGCCAAGCAAAACCGTCGGGTTGCAGCTCTCTCCTTGACAGAAAAAGGCAACATGACTGATGAAACTGTGCCAAGCCAGCTGCTGTTGGAGTTGCAAGGCAGCTAGGACAGCATCTTGCAGTCACGGCTGAGTGAACCTCTGATACTGATGGACTCCAAGGGAGTCATTTGACATCCTTGGGACTCAAGAAGCTTGATGCTAAAGCACTGCCCCCCTCCCAAATACTGGACACAAAATTGTTCTCATCATGCATACACACACAAATCACAGCTGGCAAATTTACATGCTTAGCATGCAAGAACAACAAGGGCATCCCACTCGGTTCACTGTATGTCCTTCACTATGTAACTTTTCTATTAACAGCCTATCATCTCTTTTCCTCTTCCCTTGGCATAAATGGATATAAAAAGGGCTAACCAGAGAACTGAACAGTAAAGAAAAGCAAAAGTAGGACTTAGTCATGTGCATTATAATTTTGATAGGTCAACTCTGAGTAGGACTAACACTGGCTACAACTCCACATGTCCATGCCCAGGACCAAACTTCTATCCTTCTAACCTCCTATGAATGGCATCATCAACACAGGTTACTCAGACATGCTCCATCCCTCTTTAAATTCCTACACTGGCTTCCTAGTCATTCATTGATACAGCACAAACTCCATGGCCTTGTCCCTCTATTTCTTTACTCCTGTATATGCTCTTCAATTCTATCCCCTTTAGCTGTCCACAAGTCTCAAGCTCCCTCAAACAGCTCAACCATTTCTTCCTCTCCGACTCTTAAGTCTGTATGAAGCTAGCTCTCTTTCAATTCCTTCTTTAAACCTACCTTTTATGTGAAACCTTTGCTTGATAAAACATCTTAGTTCCATGCCCTACTGAAGGGGTGGAGAACTTGTAACATTTCTTTTGGAACTCCAGTTCCCATCAGCTCTTGCCAGTACAGCCAGCGGTTATGGGAACTGGGGCCAAGCACTATGTTGAGGATTATAGGCACTCCACCCCATCCTACTGTAACCAAGCCTGAGGATGTTTAACTCAAATAAATTCCCATTTATTTCTGCCTATATATTCTGACGCTTATGCTGTTGTTTCCTCTTTGTCAAATTTTAGATCATAAACTCTCCAAAACATGCTACCCACTCGTATTTTATGGAGCAAGTTGTTATAATGTTTTGTCATTATTAACAATAAATGATGTATGAGCGGTTGTTAAAGGTAATGCTCGAAGTAGTGAATGGTTGTAGTGGCTGTGTGAAACAGATGGAGTTACATTGCATGAATGTTGTGTTGTTTGAAAAACTGCATTATACTGCCTTGTAACACTCTCTAATGTTATTTATTTATATTATGTTTTTGGATACTGTTTATGTACTTTGCTATGTGATTCATTTGACATAGTGTTATTGGGGGGGGGTGTTTATATATGTATATACACACACTTATATTATGAGTGTGTATATTGTAAACTGCTTTAAGATCTTTCAGACTGTAAGTGGTATATAAACGGAAACTTTAATATTATAGTGATAAAAATGAGAACTGTGATTCCTAGAAGGCGCCTGGAGCTCACGTGGCATAGTGGTTAGAGTACTGGACTAAGATCTGGGAGAAACAGGTTCAAATCCCGAAGCTCAAAGGGTGACCTAATTGTCTCTTAATGATGGATGAAATGGGAAGGAGCTCGTTGAAGGAAAGGAGGAAAATAATTCCAACACAACCACCACCAACAATAATAAACAGGACAGGTAGGAAGATGATATTTATTTATATAAATATTTATAGACTACACTTTCATAAAATTATAACAAGGAGATGCAACTCAATAGAAACTATATTAGTCATATACACCATCACCCCTTTGCTGTGCTTTATCTTTTATAATTCTGCTTTTCAACCAGCTCTCCACTTTCCCATCCATCTAATCTCCCATTTTCTTTTCTGATTTTAGCTTTGCATTTAAAGATTTTAAATGCAAAAGAACTGCATTAATGTTGGGAGTACTTTGTTAACTCGTCGAAAGTGAGATACTAATGTAAAAATAAATGAATGAATAGGAAACAAACCAATAAGTTTCCTCAACGATTTTTTATGTTAACGGCTCCAAGAAAAACAAGAACCCCACTACTTGCCTCCTTGATAATTTTGCATTCTGCACTGCATGGAAATGAAGTGTTCCCCCTCTTTTTGTTTCCTAATATATGAAAATGTATTTCAAAAATCAACAAAACCCAAGAGAATTTTTAATGTGCTGCAAGGGCTTCAACTAAACTATCAATCTGATTCCCCGGGAGCAAGCAAATCAACAAATATATTCCCTCCTGGCATCCTCCTTTTAAAGGATTCACTGCTGTTCTAATTGACTGCCGCTGAAGCAAGTTAGTCTATAAATAGGAAACAGGGAAACAGAATGGAGAGACGAAAGCAGATTAAGAAGGAGTGAGCTAGAAAAGAAGGTGAGGGTGCTACCGAGCTAAAACAACCTTTGGGTGGGGAGGGGGGAGAGTTTGGCTGGGAAAGAGAACATTGCTAGAAGGGTGCAAATCAAACGTGCACACCTGTGTTTGTAGCTGCAAAAGATATTGAAAATGGGGTAATATGGTTTTAAATGCTCTGAAAGAAAAAATGGAAGGGCTAGTTATAATGCAGGGCACCAGTAAATAGATACATTCTCAGTCTAAGCTAGTGGCATTATCAGGCATAACACAATACCAGGTGCCTTGGAAATTAGAATTCTGCCACGGTGAAGTGCTCCATGAGATAAGAGGTTAAATTAAGCTGTGATCCCATACTTTGATTTGTGAAAAGAGAGTAGCCTGACTCGAGACCAGCACTTTGATAGAGCTGAATAAAGTTGTGTCTAGAGGACTGGCACAAAGGAGAAGACAGACTCGGGACTAGCAGGGTCATGGGATGTTTCTCATGTTGCAATCAACTCTGTCAGAAACTGCATCTAAAAATTTTGCACTGGAAAGACTGACACAGATGCCGATTTTGGAGAAAGATACAAGTTCTACAAAAGTAGTTCTGGATTCTCAGCATTTTTTCCTAAGCAGGCAAGGTTGTGTACAAACACTTGGAGTGCTTCATGTATAGACAAGGCTTACCTGTGGGTACAAGTAACTCCTTTTCCAAGCAGAAGAAAAACACACAAACCAAAATAGGCATGTTGTAGTAGACAAGACTCTATTAGAGAGTTGGACTACAACCAGGGAAATCCAGATTCATTTCTCCTCTCTGTCATGAAATTCACGGGGCCAAGTCACCCTCTTTCAGCCTAGCCTACCACACTAGATTGGTGTGAGGATGTAAGGGATACCATACACATCACTCTCCATTCCTTGGAAGAAGATGCAACAAACAAATAGATTGGGGGGGGGGGAGGGAGGGAATGGAGCTGGTATATCTCCCAATATGTTGAAGCTATTTCTGATGTCCTCACAGTTTTCACACAATGTCCTGCAGCCTGCTATCTTATTGGATCTACATTGAAAGCACTGATAAGGCAACCCCAAAGAAATGCATCATCAAGTCAATGATATCCATGTGTCACTGAAGGAAGCTCAGCAAAACTCTATCACACCGTTTTCTGCATGCCAATTACCTGAAGCCAACAACCCAATCACACATGATGAGGATCTGTCAACGAGAAGCTGGGTCCTGTCAATCAAGTTGTGAGTTTTATATTCTCCACTGCATTCTCTATTACATTCTCTGAGCAGACAGACAATAAAATTTCTACTACAAAGTAAATGAGAGAATCAAATGCATTATGCTTTAAATATTTTCAAGTCTCCACTTTTCACATTTATTCTCTTCATTAAGGTGTCTAAACATAGAAGTCAAAGAAAAAGGACTTCAAACTTGAAGGCTGCCTGTTTCAGAGGCATAATTAGCAGCCAAAGGTAAACAGGCTAATGTATCTAAGAGGCTAATATATATTTCTGGATATATGCCATAAAGGAGCTCTTAAGAACATCACAGCCTGGTTGAGAACATGCAGAGACATCTTGGGAGGTGATCTCTTTTCCACCCTTGATCCTTCCCACACTCAGGCATGGAAATAAATTCCAAGAGCAAGTGAAGCTTAGCGCTCTGGTAAATGGAAACTACTGCTGACCTTAAGAACAATAATATACAGAGAATGTGAAATCAAGGAGCTGTTGTGAAGTGGTAATGAACTTTATGAAGGATGTTATGAACTTTGACTTCTTATAGATTCAGAAGTATCCCTTTTACTATCCAAGATGTGCATGTGAGAGAGGGGCAGACAGAAATGAATTCTAAAGCATTGTGCTTGCATTACAGAAAATAAATATCACTGCTATCTCTCATTGGGCACACTTCTGCCTTCACTCACAGAAATATGAATCAGAGAAATTCTAGATCTAGAAAGACTGAAGCCCCCACATACTATGCTACTTAAATAAAATAAAATTTGGGTTTTCTCATTTACACATATGTCACCACCTTTATAATTTTGTTAAGTATAAAATATAACTCTTATGTTAACTTTTTGATTAAATAACTCACTCCCATTGCACACATATAACACCAGTCCTAAAGGATCTTCACTGGCTCCCAGTACGCTTCCAAGCACAATTCAAAGTGTTGGAGCTGATCGGCCCAGTATACCTGAAGGAGCATCTCCACCCCCATCACTCAGCCCAAACACTGAGGTCCTCCTCCAAGAGTCTTCTGCTGGTTCCCTCACTGTAAGAAGCAAAGATACAGGGAACCAGGCAGAGGGCCTTCTCGGTAGTGGTGCCCACCTTGTGGACATCCTCCCTTTCAGATGTCAAGCAAATAAAGAATTGCACAACTTTTAGAAGAAATCTGAAGACAGCCCTGTACTTGAGAGGTTTCTAAAACTTGATGTTTTTATTATGCTTTTAGATATGCTGTAAGGCGCCCAGAGTGGCTGGCGAAACCCAGCCAGATGGGCAGGGTAAACAACAACTACTACTACTACTACTACTACTACTACTACACTACTACTATTACTACTACTTCCTTTATGTCTGTGCCATGCTTCTTACTTCATGTGTGTTTCGTTACAGCGGAACCTCACAGATATGCCTTACATAAACCAAGGTTACTGCAATGAATTTATTATAAATTCCTCATGGACAAATAATATTTTAATTTAACTCCCATTTATATTAAAATCAGACCTGCACTTCTCCTGGGATAACTCCCCTGGGTTAACTATGCATTCTACACACCACAGCTTCACATTTACTCATGACTGTATCAGTTACAGGGCTAAAGTTGGTTACTAACTCCCAGTTGCTTACTCCCTTGAAAGTCTGAAAACAAAAGCTGAAAGAGCAACCTAAACAACTGAAGTATATATGCCCCTGTATCCCAAAATGAGTTTGGGAAACCCCGTATCATATATTGCTGGCTGCTGCCTGGTTGGCATGGCAGGGTCTTCTTGGTGGTGGCTCTCTGCCCTCTTCAGTAAGGTACATTCATCTCCCTTGTTATTAACATCAAGAAGAACTTAAAATTATTGCAGTTTAACCTACAATCTTAAAAATGTTAGTTGTGATTGTTTTTAAATGTCATGTTCTCAGTGGTTTTTTAAATGGGTGTTGAAACAAAACTAAATAAAATAAAATAAATCTAGCTTGTTGGTGTTTGCCGCCTTCAATTTCTTTATGAGGAAGGCCAGGATATGAATAAATAAAATCTTCATGACAGGGGACAATATCCAGTGATGACCCAGATAAAGAGCTTGGGAGAAGGAGTGGACAGATGCAGTCCAAGCTTTGGGCCACCTGACATAATACACCTGTACTACCAGGCTAGTGTCCTCTATGGGATGCCTTAGCACATTTGGAAAATCCTCATTGTGATCAGCTCCCATCCAGAAACCTATGTTCCCACTGTGGAAGGATGTGCAGATCCAGAATTGGCCTCCATGGTCATTTACGGACACACAGCTAAGACTGCATTCACAGAAGACAATCTTACTCGGCCACGAGTGATCATAGAGAGACAGACAGACAGGCCTAGCATCACAATGCTCTATTTACGGTGGTGTGAACACTCATCTGAATAAATTAAAACATGTAAATCTGTACTATGTGCAAACCTGAAGTCTCACGCAACCCATCTCTTTCCTGCTGTTATCAAAAGTAATATTCACAGCACATGCACCATTCAATAGTACTACTTGTTTTATTTAGCATAAAATAAAATTTGAGAAACTGCATTGCCGAGTCTGCAGAATGACTGCCGATTTGCTCTAAACCACAAGCCTTTCTGTTTGCTAAAAAGCTTTTGCAGCAACCAAAGCTTGTTTGACTTTAACACTGATTAAGCCAAAAGGATAAGTGGCAAAACCCAAAGAACTGAATAGAGCCAGACAAATTCCCTGAAACCCTGTTATGTTTTTATGGAATGGCATAGATATTAATCTACAATTTAATGTTTGCTGGTGGTTTAGGCACAAGGCGCTAGAAAACAGATTTGCTTTTTAAAAAAGATTCTCCGCGTCTCAGAGCATGAGTAAGCCTTCTCTTCAATTTCCCACAATAAAGGGAAATACTCAAATTTAGACATGGGCATAGTGCTTTGACAAGTTCCTGTTTACACGCTACCCGGGAGGATTTATGACAGGTAGAGTAATCCAAACCCACAACCTACTGTGCCAGAGGGGGCGGGAATGAGGCAGGGGTAGACTTTAGGTCAGGCATGTCCAAAGTCCGTTTCGGGGCCTAATCTGGCCTGTTTAATCCAGGGCCTGTGGCAGTTTATCTTCTGAGGTAAAGCTCCTAAGGTCAGCAACTTTGGTTGACCCTTACGGCCGTTCACTTCACCAAATCTGGCCCTCTCTGAAAAAAGTTTGGACACCACTGCCTTAGGGCAAGGGTAGGTAAACAAAGGCCCGGGGGCGTATCCAGCCCAATCGCCTTCTAAATCTGGCCCGCGGATGGTCCAGGAATCAGAGCGTTTTTACATGAGTAGAATGTGTCCTTTTATTTAAAATGCATCTCTGGGTTCTTTGTGGGGCCTGCCTGGTCTTTTTACAGGAGTAGAATGTGTGCTTTTATTTAAAATGTATCTCTGGGTTATTTGTGGGGCATAGGAATTCAGTTCATTATTTTCCCCCAAATACAGTCTGGCCCCCCACAAGGTCTGAGGGATAGTGAACCGGTCCCCTGCTGAAAAAGTTTGCTGACCCCTGCCTTAGAGTCTTGAATTTCAGTGGCACCCTGTGTGACAAAATTCACACAAAGAGACACACACACACAAAGACACACATACACAGACACCTCTTGCCTTCCAGTCAACATCATAGTTGTGGCGCTCAGGCGGGTCTGTGCCCAGTGCAACTGAACTGGTTGTGCTCCCCTAAATCCGCCTCTGCAATGAGCACCCCAATGCACTTGGTTAATCAGCAAGCAGGCGGTCACTACAGCTAGAGTATCCCCAACAGTGGTAGGCAGTGTAACCCCAAAACAGAGTGTTCCGGGGGAAGGGAGAAGACTGAGAAAGGCCAACAAAATATCAGGCAACACTCACAAAACAGAGCCAACCCTTGCCCCCCCAAAAAGGCCAAAAAACCATCAACTTAAAAATATGGAAGGGGTGTGTGCCAATAGATGTGTCCGAGGATACCATGGTCTCACAAAGGCTACTTTGGGGGCCTCATTCATACACACACCATCTCTTCATCCTCTCTTGATTGATTTCCTAAATAAGCAAGCAAGAAAGAAAAAGCAATTGGTGAAGATACCCCTCTGACCCAGTTGAGATCTAGGCATGATCGACTTGATCTATCAGTTGAAGAACAACTAGCTAATCCTCTGTGATTCAGAGAAACTGGCTTATATAGACAGAGTTCGGGGGGGGGGGAATTCTGGGATGGAATTTTGAGTTAGCGTTTAGTCACAGCAAGCACACAAGAGTTCAGTTAATAATGAATTGTACTCACAGCTCTTGCTCTCTTTTTCTCTAATGGACAACTGGTAGCCAAGAGGCAGGAAGCCCCTCTCTCTATTATGCACAGAGAGAAACCTATGAGTGCAGACCCCTTTGCCAACATTTGCTACACACAGCTCATCAAACAGTAGCCCGCTGCAAGGCATTAATGTGATCTGTATGAGAATGCCACTCTCTTAATGAACTCTGGCTCTTGGAGACCATGCCCAATGTTGACAGGTTTCTTGTCTACTTGCTTTCATCTCTCCATATATATATATATATATATATATATATATATATATATATATCCTGATATCTCTGCCCCCTACACACACACACACACACACCTCTATTTCCATGAAGTTTATAGTGGCGCCCTCCCTGTGGATCCCACCAGATGTCAAACAGAACAACAACTACCAGACTTTCAGAAGACATCTGAAGGCAGCCCTGTTTAGGGAAGCTTTTAATGTTTGATGTATCACAGTATTTTAATATTCTTTTGGAAGCCGCCCAGAGTGGCTGGGGAAGCCCAGCCAGATGGGCGGGGTATAAATAATAAATTATTATTGTTATTATTATTATTATTAGCCAGAGCAAAGAAAAAGAGTGCTCTCCAGATGTTATGGGCTACAGCTCCCATCAGTCCCAACCAGCAGGTACAATAGCCAGGGAGCATCCGCAGGGCAACTTGCTGACAACCACTGTTATACACCAAACAACTTTGATCAGGCACCTCTATCCAAAAAGGTATGCACTCCCATTGGCCCTGTTTAACAAGGACAGCCTTGTCCTTCTGGTCACTCTCCCAATAAATTATTGTCCCTATTTTTGGGGAGGGTGTCCTCCCTGCAAAAGTGTTGTTAACTTGTGTTTTATTTTTTGTTTATTTTAACAAGATTTTTATGTAGCAAATTCTCTAAGTGGCTTAAAAGAAATATTAACATTATAAACAAAAATCAGTTAGAAACAAGTAATTAAAAACATTTAAAAGATAATTAATTTTAACAGCAAAAGATAAAAACATGTTAACATCTACATGTCTGGATAGGCTTGTCTAAACAAAAATGTTTTAAGCAGGCACCAAAAAAGACTGCAGCAGAGGTCCCCGCCTGATGTCAGCAGGAAGGGAGTTCCAAAGTGTAGGTGCTTCCACGTTAAAGACTGATTTTTTACACTAGTGATGCTACAGTTGTCATTATTCAGGGTTCAACTGCCTCCCTGGGGTTCCTGGAGGTTAATTATCTGAGAAAGGGATGAAATGTAATGCATTTTTGCTCTTATGTACTACTACTACTACTACTACTACTACTACTACTACTACTAATAATAATAATAATAATAATAATAATTTATTAGTTATACCCTGCCCATCTGGCTGAGTTTCCCCAGCCACTCTGGGCGGCTTCCAATCGAATGTTAAAAACAATACAGCATTAAATATTAAAACTTCCCTAAACTGGGCTGCCTTCAGATGTAGATAGCTACTTATTTCTTTCACATCTGAGGGGAGGGCATTCCACAGGGCGGGCACCACTACCGAGAAGGCCCTCTGTCTGGTTCCCTGTAACCTCACTTCTCGCAATGAGGGAACCGCCAGAAGGCCCTCGGTGCAGATACAGTTTAATACACTGTTAAGTGTACATTTTGCATTTTTTAACCAAAAGGATAATCATACCCTTTTAAATCAGTGGACAGGCTGTTGCAGAGTAAATGTAACACAGCACACAGCAGATGCAGTAGAACTTTCACCAATGTGTAGCAAGGAAGAGAGAAGACTTGGGAAGCAGTCCTTGGCATGACAACAAGGTGTTACAAGGCTGTCCCGTTTTCATGTATGATATAATTGTGGGATTGAGGGAGGCCAGCTAATTCCATTTTTTAAAAAACCAGAATCCTCCTTGGCCAAAGTGCTCAGGGCAGGTAGAGAAGAACCCTTGAAAAGTTTGGCTGGGTAACATTTAGCCCCACAAGCTGAAGTCATCTGACCAACCCTGCTCTAATGCGTAACATTGGAAAGAGTCTTCTGGTTACAAGACTATTTGCATCCCGTAGAATTCTCATACACCTACCTGTTTATAACTAAGCACAAACCATGCAAAATGAAAAGGCAGCTCTCTCAGTGAGAAGTCTTTCTTTGCTGCCATCTTGTGGGGACTGGCTGAAGGCTTGCAGTCATGACAAATAAGCCTCCTACCTCCCTTATGGAAAAGCATCTATATTGTCAGTAGTCTATCACCAGATACAGATGGCAACACTCTCCAACGCAGCCACATTCAAGCACTCAGCCTCCACACTGAAATTGCGTCTCCCCTTGTGACAAAATGTGAATGAATAGTAAATGAACATTAGTTATCTCCTCCTTCCAAGCCTTCCTTGGAAAAGAACCCAATTTTAAATCCTCTATAGAAGCCAGGCTCTGTTATCATCTGCTAGTCTCCCACAGTCAGGTAGACTTAAGGAGTTGAGCCGAACTCCCAGGTTGGGGGGGAAAGAGGGAAAAAAACTTCTACAAATGCTGACATGCACCACTGTTATTGCTGACAAGACCACTTTAAACAGGGGACACGTTTAACATTTCAAAAGAGGCACCAAAAGGGGTTTGAGAATGGATGGTAAGAAGTGCAACACAACTAAGTGCTGTTATTTAGTCTTAAAGTCAAATAACCCATAGGAAAGGCAATTAAGACAATCCTTTCTGAGAGACTTTTAACCCCAGCAAGAGGATCCACTGAGAACAAAACCACTAGGGAGGTTGAAAAGGGGGGTGGAGGGAAAATACACATTAAAACCCTCTTCTAGATAAGCATGTGTTTAAATTAGCCAGAGGCCCTGCTGAAGCATCACACAAATGTACTGTTGCCAAATCAGTAGCTGGGTGAGCAAAGAAGCCTGAAAATAGCAAAGAATGTCAGGGATACCTGCCTCAAGGGATGGGTTGAATTTAAGCAGTGCTGCCACTGAAGACAGCTCAAAAACTTATGCTGGCCTAAAATGTAGCTGCCTGGGTTTCAACCAGAACTACTAAACTCTGGTCATAGAATCTTAAGAGCTGGAAGGTATCCCAAGGGTCATCTAGTCCAACCCCCTGCAATGCAGGAATCTCAGCTAAAGCATCCATGACAGATGGCCATCCAACCTCTGCTTAAAAACCTGCAAGGAAGGAGAGTCAACAACCACCCAAGGGAGTCCATTCCACTGTTGAAGGGCTCTGACCACCAGGAAGCTCTTCCTGATGTTTAGTCGGAATCTACTTTCTTGTAACTTGAAGTTCGGGGCCTTGCTTCTGGGGCAGGAGAAAGCAAGCTTGTTCCCTCTTCCATGTGAAAACCCTTCAGATATTGGAAGATGGCTATCATATCTCCTCTCAATCACCTCTTTTCCAGGCTAAACATACCCAGCTCCTGCAACCATTCCTCGTAAGGCTTGGTTCCCAGACCCTTGATCACCTTGGTTGTCAACATCCTTCTTAAATTGTGGTGCCCAGAATTGGACACAGTATTCCAGGCGTGGTCTGACCAAGGCAGAAAAGAGTGGTACTAATACTTCCCTTGATTTTGACACTTTGCTTCTGTTGATGCAGCCTAGAATAGCATTACCTTTTTCTGGCTGCTACGTCACACTATTGACTCATGTTAAGCTTGTGGTTCACAAAGATCCCTAGATCCTTTTCACATGTACTGCTAGTAAGCCAGTTGTCCTCCATCTTATAATCGTGCATCTAGTTCTTTCTGCAAAACCTTAAAATACTCTCATTTTATAGTGCCAATTTGATTCTTCCGGGTGCTGATTTTGATCTTTACCACCCAAGCAACTTGGGACCAGAGCATCTCCAGTACAGCCTCCTCCCAGATTAACATGTTGTGATCTACTTTTAGGGCCTCACTAACTCACAACCTTGTGAATCTTAGCTGTGCAGAATATAGGCCAGGGCCAGGACACTTAAAATTTGGAATTGCTCTCAAAGAGAACTACGCTAAGCTGTACCACTGTTTAGGTTTTATTGTTTAAAAGGGGCAGGGGGAACCATGCAGCTTCCCACATTTACACAAACCACCACAGCTTTGTATAATACAATTAAATACGTTAAGAATAACTGAATAATCAAACCTTTCTAGTCAGAGGCTGCTCAAGCAAAAGGGTACTCTCATAAATCTGTTTCATATATGTCTGTATCTGCTTTTTATGTGTTTTATTTCAGGTGTGAACACCTGAACTTTGGTGATCTGTATCTGTATAGCTACTATTTGTCTGTGTCCACTCAGTGCTTCACACTCTACCACAGTATCTATGTTTTATTTCTCCTTATAGGTTGGTTTGTGAGGGCTTAGCCCTGAAAAGCAACTAATGAATACCTGCAATGAATGGATGAGTCTCCTGTTATGGTTCATACAATGCAAGGATAGGATGCATGGAATTTGATAGTTGATTTATATACCAAGATTTGCCTAAGAAGAAATCTGAGAAAAGAAAAATGGCTCCTTTGGGAGGAAGGGCAGAAAATAACAGGAGGAGGACAAGGAGAAACAAGGTGCTGCAAATGTGTTTGGCAATGACTGGCAGGCAGGCTCCTAATGTGAAAAAAAAGCTGTAAACTGCCCAGATAAATACTTTATCATCTCCATGTGTAAATTCTGAATACCAACAGGAGAAGAGGCTTAACACTTTGTGGAGATCTATTTCATTGTGATTACTGCAGGCACTGGCAGTGCCCAGATGCCAGGATCAGCAGATGTGCCACAGTTATTAGGGGCTGGAAAGGGGGGAGAATACTTGGCTGATCAGTTTTCAGGACACTCAAACCCCCCTCCCTCAAAAAATGGGAAAACAAAACTAGAACATATGGCATTTGATGTGTGAAAACTGCTGGGCCTGTATAACTGATTAGAGTACATATGGAGCTCCTAGATAGTATAAATCTCTCAATATAAAAGGATGTTGTGGGCTATTGAAGGTGTCAGCATGAGTCTCCCTGGCAAATCTCTCTTCATTAATGTTTCCTGCCGAGCCAAATGTGTTGTAATGAAAAGACTATTAATGGAGTTACATTTATGATGCTGCGTTACTGGTGCTAACCTTCCCAAGCCTAAATTTAACAGTGCTCTCTCAAAACAATTGTCAGGAACTTACATCAAGGAGTAAAGCTTGCTTGTGAAGAGCGTACTCAGTGTCAACGGAGTACAAATACAACCAATATCATCACAGGTGCCTTGGCTGACCAGGCTGGCATAACCCCTTGTTCATGAAATCATTAGTTCCAGGGCTCTATTTGCACAAAGGTGAAGCATCATGAAATCTCCATCAGGCGAATAACATCTATTGGGAAGCTGGTGTGTCTGTTAGCTTTTATATTTGAAAATATCTAAATTACTTAAATTTGGAATGGGGAGCCTGCACCCCTCCATATGTTATTGAACTCCAACTATCAGCCACAGCCAATGTGGCCATTAGTCAGGGACAATGGGAGTTGCAGTCCAACAACATATGGAGCGCCACATGTTCCCACACCAACTTAAATGAATATAGTTCCACCTACTTCCTCAAGGGAACTCATGGCATCACATTATGCAGAGAACAATATTTTTTATACAAAGGTAGAAAAATAAATCAGGGAGCAAATGAAATCGTCATTTATTTGAACATAAATTTGGGGAAAGTGACAGAAAGGAAGACAGAGAAGTTTAAAAGGCAGCAATTGTGTTCAATGAAACATTTGCTCAAAAAAGGCTTGAAGGGAAATCAATTGGCTTAGAATGAGTCTAAGTTAGGTAAGAGGGTAGCTGGACTACGGCAAAACAGTAAATATGACATTTGGGAAATCATCTGTTTGAGATTTCTGTTGTCTGTGTTACAGCACACCCTATAGGTAAATTTGAGTTTTCCGTTTGCTGGATATTGGATGTTGGGAACAAATGCCCAGACTCCCTACTGCTCCCACACAGTTCCCCCACCATCATCACCATATTGTATCAGCAACCAGCAGCTCATTATCATCTGGTATTGTTCTGTCTAACAGAGAGCAGCTGCTAGATTCAATTGAATTTTTTAAAGCATTTCTTATTTTAAAAAAATATTTTTCTCCACATGCTTCCTTCAGAAAAGACTGAACAGACCAGTGCCAAAACAAAGAAGACAGAAAAGGAGATTTTCCCTTAAGCAAAAAGGTGTGAAATGTGGAAGGCTAACAATGGAACCTGGAAGCCGAACATTCAATTCACCTTACCAAGATTGAATGAATAGCGGTATTAAAGCCACCCCAATAAGTAACAGTTGGATAACTATGAAAAACTAAATAAAGTATGCACTGCAGGCGAAATCTATGATAAGTTGCTTTAAAAGGCAATCTTCAAAGCAGAAACTGAAACTGCACTGATTCATCTCCCAGCCCCCAGAAGACTGAGTAAAACCTTTGCTAATTTGTGTCTATTCAAAGTAAATCATTGTATAGACTCATAACTACAGAACAAGTACAGCACACTGATAAATATATCTACCTTTCTCCAATCCCTCTCCAAAATATATTGATCTGTTTTGGGCAAATTTATACTATATAGCTTATGCATACCAGCTTTAAATGTTTTAACATTTTTTCCAATTATTATTTTAAATGTTCAGAACAAACGAACCCATCTGGATCAAACCAAAGACCTCTGCTTCCCATAGTGGTCAAGCAGATGCCTGTCAAGTGCCTCACCGCATTGTTGGGATCCAGCTTGAGTTGATAATCTCTGACATGGAGGAGGAGGAGGAGGAGGAGGAGGAGGAGGAGGAGGAGGAAAGCGGGCACGCTGAATGATGGGAACCTGAAATGGAGGAGGCCGGGATCCCCTCTCTCCTTACGAAGATGACATTTCTCCTCCCCAACTTTCCAGCAGAGCAGAGAGCCCCTGTGGAGAGTTTGGGGTGGGGGGCATTTTGAGCAGCTGAGTGGGGAAATAGAACTAGACTGGATAGGATCCAAAATATGAGGGTGCAATCTTGTCACCTAGAAACAGGCATCACCTTCATGCAAGGGAGCAGACCCACCCACCCTGAAAGACAGCACATCTGCAATCCTGATATTCCTTGCAGGGCGAGTAAATGTTGCAAGGGAGTGCACCACACATAGTCTTTAAAAGCTTGGTGGGCTGGGCATGGAAACTTGTTGGGATATCTTTGTCACTTCCATCCAGTTATTAACATCTTGCGCCATCTTGAGCCTTATGTGTGCTGCTGAGTCTATCCCATTAATTGAATAAGAAACAAAATAAAAAAATTCCTTCCGGTAGCACCTTAGAAACCAACAAAGTTTGTTATTGGTATGAGCTTTCGTGTGCATGCACACTTCTTCAACTGCTTGAATAAGGATCTCTTTCTACCTTATACAGTCATACCTCAGGTTGAAGTAGCTTTGGGATAAGTATTTTTGGGTTGCGCGCTGCAGCGATGCGGAAGTAACGGAGTGTGTTACTTCTGGGTTTCGGCGCTTGCGCATGCACAGACGGTCAAAATGACGTCACACGCACAGACGCAGGTTGCGTTCGCTTCTGGGTGCGAACTGGGCTCTGGAACGGATCCCATTCGCATCCAGAGGTACCACTGTATGTAAGAAACTCTGCTTGTGTGTTTTGAGGCAGCAGCCAGGACAGTGCCTCTAGCTGAAGAGCATGAAAGCAACAGCCCTCCTTTACATTTAGTTTCCGGCAACTGGTATTCCTTGGCATGCTCCCTATTCACATGCTGGAGCCTTATTGCTGTCAGCCATTGATGGACACAGCCACCCTGTGAGGTAGGTCACTATTCTTCCCCTTTACAAATGGAGAACTGATGCAGAAAGAGCAAGTGAATATGGTGACTCTACATTACCTCCATTTCACCACAGTGCGCTTGCATTTTTTGTACCATGTCCTCTGCCTCCCGCACACGGAAGTTCAGCTGAGGAGTGTGTTCTGATGGGTTCAACTCACTGTCATAGGAATCCAGAATTCCTCTCATTCCATCACGTGCCTGTTGAAATGGACAAAAAGGAAAGCAAACACAATTAGCTTTTTATGACTTCCATTCATTATTTTTATGGTGTAAACCACCCTGTGATCTTCGGATGAAGGACAATATACAAATTTAATTAATAAATTCAGGCTGCGTTGAAGCTGGTATAATTTATTCCCGTTCCTCCTTGGAGACTAGGCCATTTCCCCACTGTTCAGTTCTGTTGCATTCCATTCTCACCAGTATTAACAATTATAATTAAACAAATATATTGAAATAGGGGAACACATTTGCATTAAATAAACTGTTTAGCTAGAGAAGCAAGGAGATTGCAGAGGGATATGCGGACAACCTCTTCCCTGTTACAAATACATAGTGACAGTAGAAAAAGGCTCAGAGCTCAAACAGAAATAGCTTCTTGAAAACTATTTGGCCTATGTGACTATGACTGCCCAGAAAAGCAGCAACATGCTACTCTGAAAACAAAAGCTAAAATGAACTCCTGCACAGCATCCAGTGAGGCTGTATCTGAGGATACAGACTAACTGTGAGTACTAAGTCATCCCACTCACAATTTGATAGTACACACGCACAACAAGAGAGATTTTTGCAGACTCAGAGCTTATTTAATAATTTGTTTGGAGTGCTTTCACCTTACAGATTTAGCTGATTCACTGGTTGTGTCCACACTCAAATTAACACTCATTAACAGGGTATCCTCACAACTCCTTGTGCACATGGCAGGAAGTTGTGATGGACCTCCACAGCTCACTGGCTGCAGTAAAATAAATGGATACACTACTAAATTCCAGGAAAGATTTTTATTATCTAAACTCTCTCCTCTCACTAGAGTCCTATAGATTGTTGACATAAATATGTCAATGCTTGCTAACTGAGCAGCACTGGAAAACGTTGCCCATAAACCTTCTCTCGGGGGGTGAAGCTTCACAGGAGAACTTGTTGACGTATTTTGTCCATACAAGACAGGATCTCAAAAGGAACTGCTGTCCCCCACCCCCTAAAAAAGAGTTGCACTTCAGAAATAGTACTTATGAGGCCAGCATATAACCCTGCACACACACTTTAGCATATGGACTCTGGGGTGCCTCCAACTTGGCTGTCAAAATGTCAGGTGCTTAATAACCTGGTGTCTGAGAAAGGCTGAGGAAGAGCATATAAACTCGAGGCGGTGTGAAAAGCAAGGTGAAAATACCTGCTAGAAATGTTGCTGATGTGTTCAAAACACTCTTGGTACGGAAAGGTCAATCTGGAAATGCTGGGGATGGCTCATCAGTGGAACCAAAGGACAGCTTCGGGCTAGAGAAACTGAGTTAATGAAGGAGGACAGGAAAGGAGACGGCTTTCAGAGTGGACTAGATGAAATGGCATCACCAACTACTCCTTTTGCTTCAAAGTGTTGGCAAAAAGGAAGTTATGCATAGGGAAGGCAGTTCAACATGGCCTGCTTAGTGTGGGCACCTACCAACTCCTGATTATACCATAAGATCTCAAGCCTGTGGGCTTCAGGGATATATTCAGAATATATTGTTTTCTGAAATCAAATACTTGATAGCCCCTTTACAGACACTTGGAGGAATTGATAAGCCTTTATTATAAGCTATCAAACAAATAAAAGGGCTATCATTCATTAATGGTGTAATGTATCTTGGCTAACTTCAGATTTGATACAAATGTTCAAGTGTTATTGAGGTACAACTCCATGCTAGCTAGTGCTGCTCTCTCAAACTAGCAGTCCAAAACCTGCTAGGTGTCTCTTAGCAACCAGATGAAAATTGGAGTTCTGATTAAAAAAAAAGGTGGGGGGTTCCTATAAGGGTCATGGATTGCTGCAATTAACCAGAAGGTGACACTCTAAAATAAAAGCACAGCAAAAGACATCGGAAAGGGTGTTGGTGTGCTCATGCCCTGCTTGCGGGTTTCTGATTCGCTTGGTCACTGTGAGGAAAGATGCTGGACTAGACAAGCCTTTGGTCTTATGTAAGTCCAGGTGTTCATAACTTCAATATTGTATTACTGCAATACATTCCACATGGAGCTTCCCCTGCAGTTGACCCAAAAGCTACACAGAAAGCTGTGGTGCAACTCCTCAGTCCTACCACTGGCTACTTATTATTTGTATATAAAGCCCTTATCAATTTGGGACCAGGTAACCTTAAGAAAATTGCTTCAGTCTGTAGAACTTGAACTCTTGCAAGTACCATCTGTGAGAAGTCAATATTCCAGTGTGGCAACACCTGTGCCTTGCCTACTGATATTAGACAGGGACCTTCATTATGCTGTTCCAGATGCCTGTTAAAGCTTTTATGTTTCAGTAAGCTTACCAAGGCATCTACAAAAATTACCGTATTTTTTCGTGTATAAGACTAGGTTTTTTCCCTAAAAAATAATGTCCAATATTTGGAGGTGTCTTATGCATGGGGGCCATCTCCTCCCATTTCCTTAAATCAGAGTCCCAAAAATAGGAGGAGTCTTATACATGGGGGCATCTTATAGACAGATAAATACAGTATATAATCCTTTTTTATTTTTTAATGCTAATCTTATTTCTATATTTATAATTGTTTTAGTTTCATGTACACTGCTTATGGCTTATTTGATTAAGAAGTTTCTAAATTATTCTAAATAAACAAATAAAATATTTTAAACACACACACACACTTTGGGCGGGCAGGGCTCAAAGCACCAGGTTAGCCACCTTTCCAAGCATCCTTTTCATGACAGCACCTCTTTCAGCACAGCACCCCATTCATCAGGCCCTTGATGCAGCAGGTAGAACAGCACAGACCACACCATCCTCCATAACAATGTAGAGCCAACAGGATGTGGTGAATACGGGTGTCAAGTTTGAATTAAGATGGCACTTGGCTGGATGCTCTTCTCTCCTGCAAAAGTTTGCTGGCAGCATGCATGTGGAGCCCTTTGACCCTTCAGGTTTGGGTGAGGTTGGAAGAAGAAGGCTCTCCTTCTCTCGTCTCCTTGCACTCTTCGAAAAGCCAGCATCTAGCTTAGAATTGTCTACACTGACTAGAAGCAGCTCTGCAGGTTTTCAAGCACAGGTGCTA
The DNA here is from genome assembly GCF_965112155.1 of Podarcis liolepis. Classification (NCBI taxonomy): domain Eukaryota; kingdom Metazoa; phylum Chordata; class Lepidosauria; order Squamata; family Lacertidae; genus Podarcis; species Podarcis liolepis. The sequence continues at coordinate 4,822,770 of NC_139569.1, read as the reverse complement.
GGGATTGGCTTGGGACCACCTGCGTGAAATTCAGGTGCTCTACAACTTACCTACAACCCTTCCACAAGTCACCTACATGTGTTTTCTATCAAAAGGAAAAGCAGTAAGTTATAAAAATCAACTATTGCTCCCAAATCCTTTTTTAAAAAATATTTCTCAGAATGACATACCTGACATTCCCAACCCCAGCCCAGCCCGTAACAAAGTGCCATGCATTTTTGTTTGTTTGTTTCATAATTTTATACCTATCAAACACAGTCACCTAGTCTTTTAACTGAATCTTGCCCCTATTCTTGGATCTGCATTTAAATACTTCAAAGACATGTGCTATTTGACAGTGACTTTCTAATTAGTTGTAACACTAACACACACGCACACGGGCACACACACACAATCAATGGAAACAAAATTGAAGTTACAAATCTAACTAAAGTCAGATACTCGGGGAAAATTTGTTCCTGGGGCAGGTTTATCTAGTGTCATAATTTTATTGAAATCCTATATCTTCCAATTGACTTTTATCGGTTGAAGCTAGATGCCAGAGTTATCATTATTAAAGTCTCAGTGTTGTTTCCAGGGCCAAGGAGGGGCTTTTCCTTTTATAAACAAGCTGTAATTGTCTACATTATTGATCAATAAATCTCCAAAACTGACTCACTTCACCACAGTTCAATTATATTATGTCTTCTGCACCATTTTCCAAGTGAAAATATAGTGTTTTCCTCTTTTCCTTTTTTTTTTGTTAAGAGAGAGAGATTGTTTTGTCATTAACGGTAAAAGAGAAGGAACTATACTGGTCGGCTTCCATAATGACTTTTTAATGACAAATTCTAGTCACAGTTAAATCTGCTTTATTTCCACATGAGTGAACTTCAACTATTAATCCAAAAACAAACACACAGCTCACTTGCTCTCTGACTTCAGCAGACGCAGAAGCCTAAAGCACCACTTTGGAAAGAACAACTGTAAAACTATTTTCCACCCAGTGCCTGTTTCACAGTGTGAAGCAGTCCTGTTCCTAGCATTAAACTTGCATTTTGCTTAATTAACAATGATTTAAAGAGAATATTAATAGATGGTTTCATTAGTAGGAAATCAAGAAAATAATTTTCTCCCCCACCTCCCCGTTTCAGATTACCAAGTCCAATTAGCCCAAACGAGAGATTTTCAACAAGAGACTAGATGGTAAAACTGCTTTAAAAAATAATATCTGCAGCACATCCTGGTACTCCTGAGTGCCTGTCGTAAATAAAATGGGACATATTCATTATGATTAGCTAAGGTGGCCCTCTTGGTTGTGCCAGACTTCAGAGAGGTGTGCTTGGCAGTAGCAAGAGGAAGGCCTTCTCCGTGGTGGCACCCACCCTATAGAACAATTTCCCCCTTCAGTAAGGCAGATGCCAACTCTACTGCAATGTTGGTGCCTCATGAAGACATCCCTCTGCTTCCCAACTTTTGCTGATGTTTTATACCAGTATATGGTATCATGTTTTATTTTGCCCAAGATAACTGATATGTTTGATTGTTGTGTGGATTTTTAATGATTTTTACTGTATTATATTTGCTTAATATGTTTATACCTTGGGGTACCACCTGGGGGTGCCACATGAAAGGTGGAACAAAAATGCTTAAATAAATACATTCATATATTCCTCCCAACTAGCTCATAAAGTCCCTAAGTGGCCACCAGTCACAGGAGACAGCAGGAGAAGAGTTGTGGTCCAAAGATGAGAAGCCTGCTAAAAACAGAGAGGGGAATGTCAACAGAATTTTTCAACCATAGTTCCACAGATATCCCTTAGGGATTCTGTGGAGTTTTATAACAATAACCCCATTTCCCCCTATCCCACTGATAAACCTCCACTCCATGAGTAGTACATGGTCATGTCTAGTCCCATAATGACTCTTGTGGCCCTCAACCCTTCAATGCTGAATGTTCAAACCAGCCTTTGTGAGTGTTACAACAAAACAAGCAATGTATATTTTATTTAGGTTACTTACCACCAATTTACTTGATTTGTTTTACTTTGGGAGCAAGGAATAAGAGGAGTTCTGCAGGATATCATAACATGCTACAGGGGTTCTCCAAACAAAAAAATGATGGGAAACCACCAAACTCTTCAGTTAGGAGTCTTGTATCAAGTGGATGTTAAAGCTGTTACATCCCCAGGATGTCAGACAGCAAAAGGAAGCAGGGAGCTCTCCTTCTTAAGTCAGTCTGTGGAATGTCTTTCCCCAAAATGAAGGAAACATTGTTATATAATATAGGGCCTTGCAACGGAATGCAGCAACATGAAATGTGACACATCCTACACGCTATAAGATTCTATTGCTTCTTCAAAAAAATTCCTTCCTATAGTTCTCTGGCTTCAGCTGTATGTGTGCTTTTCAGGGAAGACTTTTTTTTCTTTTAATGTTACCCACACTGGTGTGAGAAATAAAGTTAATGTACTGTGTTTTGTTCCATTAACTCCTACCTTTATTAGTCATTCAGACCTGTCTACCCCCATTTGTTTCTTCTCCCGCACATATCAAGTTCCTCTTTGGCATAAGCTAATTCTGTTTACACTGGGACTTTAATTTAAAAATAGACTCTTCCTATCAAACTCCCCCCTTCCTTACCCCCCCCCCCCAGGGTCAGGTAGTCTATCTGGCACAGACATCTCAGAGTGATCACTCTTAGCCACTTGGGATGTGAGCCCACCTTTGCATCCTCTGAAGTAGGACCTGATCTCTGATACAAGAACCCTTAAAGCATAATAGCTTTTCAACAGGAAGTGGTGACAGATGAGTTATTTACATTCAATGTACCCAGTTTAAGATAAAGAGAGAGAACATAATGGTCAGGGAAAAAATCATATGCCTACGAACAAAATAGGCCAATTTATTTTAAAACACACACCCTCCCCATAATTTAACATATCCATCTTAAAAAAGCTTGCCTGGCTAAGGGGAATTTGTTTTATAAATGCTGCCATTAAGCTCCATTCTTCTTCCAGAGTCCACAATAAATCAAAGTTCTGTAGTCTCTCTCTCCCTACCCTTCTATAGTAGGAATGTGGGATAGATAGAACAGGAACTCTTGGTGACTTAAGAGTAGATCAGCAAAGATTTCCCACTCCTTATTTTTAACAGAGGCAACAACAAAATGGCTCATCGCCTCCACCACTGAAATGAAGAGGCAGAGGGTGGGGAGAAATCAGGACTGGATTTGTGCGTGGAAGGACTATGTGCTCAGTTCCATTTTGGTACTCAAAACAAACTCCTGAGCTCTGAATTCCTTAATTCAAAGTGCTCATCTTTTACACCTGACCCTAGTTGGTGGTTCTCATAGTTCTAATAAAAAACAAAGCAGATGACAAAAATCTGAAGTCTATGAAACATCTTCAGTTGGCCAGGTATTGCTATCTAACCTGCTGTGGAAGAAGATCAAGAAACAGGTGCTATTATCCACACAAGACCGAACAGGAACAGAAGCAGACTTTAAAAGAACTACTTCATATCGACAGAAAAAAGAGTGAGGCACCTTTAGACTGAGGGCCACATTCCCATCTGGGCAACTTTCCGGGGGCCATGACAGTGATGGGTGGAGCCAGAGGCAACACTGGATAAGACAACAAATGTAAATTGTAGCTTTGTGCAACAGGCTAGTTTATATCCATACATGCACACCCCTCTCCAATCAGGCAACAAAGAAGCACTACCCCATTCCAGCCAGATAAAACCACTCAGGAAAAGTAGTGATGGTGAGGGATGCGGCATGGGGAAAGGAAGTGTGGCAGAGGAGATTCCTAAGGGGCAGACAGAGAAGGCTGGGGAGGTACATTTGCCTCCAGGCTGAGTTCCCCTGCTCTTCACACAGAAGACTTGAGCCACTGGCTACTTTCCAAGCAGGGTCATGGTTGTACAATCTCTGGGTTTTTGCATGAGCAAAGGCTTCAGAATGTCAGTGAAGAGCAATATCCATCCCATCCAGCGCTGACTGTTGCCTAGCCATATGTAACTTCTATTTAGACAGGTGAATGGCCATCTGGTGAAAGTGCTCCAATGCTCCAGTGACACAAGTATCTTCACACCCCCACAGATGAGCTCATCTAATCAATGACTGCCTGCACAGCCAGTGAGAGGAGCCATCCCAAGCATAATGACCGCCTTCCAAGGGCATCACTAATTCTAACCAATTTGCATGTGTTTTGAGAAACGCATTATTCCTGCACCAAGGAAAGCCATAGGAAAGTCAGCCACACGACCCCTTTAGTACTATGGTCAAGCTCGCCCAACAACAATGCCAATGCACTTCCTGCCAGCCACCACTGTAACCAGCCTGAAAGTGAAGCTTTGTTAAAATAAGTGGAAAAATAATTTTAGGCGAAGAAGAAAGGAGAAAATATTTGCATGAACATGTACCATTTTAAAATCCTTCAGGGCATTACAATGAAAAAGTATAAAAACAAAGCAACCAGGCCTGGTTTTAATTAAAAACATAATGTAAAATTATAAGCACTCATACCCACTGTTTTCTTGTATTGTGCGTTCAACTAAATTTTAGCAGGCACCTTCAGTGCACTCATTTCAGTGCCTGCTAAAAACATTTCTGATTAGACAAGCTTACACAGATGATTAGAAAGTTGAGGTAATTTTAATCTATTCAAGTACTTTAACTTTTGTATGTTTAAAAGTAGGGTTGTATTTCCCCCCCCCCCTTGATTTTCCTGTTTTATCTTTTGTAAACTGCTTTGAGGTTTTTGGAGTTGTTCTTTTTTGTTTTTGTTTGTTTTTTACAATCAAGCAGTGTATACATTTTATGAAATAAATAAATTAATAGCAGAGCTATGGGACCTACATTAGCTGAGACAAATTCATACATAACAGATGCTGTTGAATGCCACTTTAATTACTACCACTCATTCTGGTAAAGTTTTGAATATGTGCCCAGCTAAAATAAAATAAAATAAATAAAATCGAATAAAAACCAGGAATAATTCATGTAAATTGTGTATGTATGCATTCGCCCATGGTCAATGTGGAGAATGATGATTCATACAACAATTTTGTAAATGGAGACCTCAACGTAAATTGACGCAATAGAAATGTATCTTGTTCAAGCACTAACATACTCCCAGGGCATAACTTTGTACTACTGGTTGCACCTAATATTCAATTATTTGATAAAGTCAACTTGTATAGTCTTTGCCAAGATAACACAGTTAGGTGAGTCAGCAATCTAAGAAGAAAAAGAGGATTTCTGTTCCCAGTTTTCTTGGGGGGCGGGGCGGGTAGCATTCCTCTCACTGGGGTAGTTTCTACTTCGAGCTGAAAAAGGCAGAATTCAGAGTATTCTGTCCTCTTCCAGGGGGAAGGGTTATCCCACCCTCCAGACTGGCTAGCTGAATAAGAACTCCTTGAACCACAATAATGGCCCCAGAGATCCACGCAAGAAATGAGCCTCATAGGCCATCTGCCTCATGAAATGTTAAACTATGTCACAAGAACAAGGGAGGTGAAAAACAGTGTAGAACAGCAACTTAACATTTGGGTGGGGGGTTGTCTATAGAAGAGAACAAACGGGGGGAAACCGCATCTCTCCCTGCCTACCATCCCATATGTGAGGTGCAAGCAGAAGCCAGACATGCTGAACTGAGGAAAAAGGCTGGCAGAATGCCCACCTCCATGTGATAACATTACTGAGTGCATTACAGAACACTGAATGTACACAAAATTAACAGACTGAACCTTCCCCACAGGAATGTCTGCAGCACTCAGAACAATCAGATGTTCTTTCCCTCTTCAGGTCATAAAAATGTGTAAAAAATGATGATGATGCTGGCCTAGAAATTATCTGAATACTGGGTGTGTTCAGAGATCTCTTTTGCTGATTCAGTATTCCAACACCCACCATGGACAACTCCAGATCCTAATTTGCTAGCTGAATATGTTTATCAATCAGATGTGTTAAGATCAGATGAAAATGAAACCCATCAGCTTAGTTCTTATCAGTGAGATTGCTATATTAGACCAATTTAGGCAGACAGTACAGGTAGAAAGGGAGAATTCTACAAGATGGCAGAAATACAGCATCTCATTTAATATGAACAAGAAATTAACCTTCTGACTACACACTCTCAGCTTTTGTCCTAAACTGAAAGTGGGAGAGAAAAAGTACAAGCAATGAAATGTGCTTCCCTGATCTATAATTTGGGTTAAATGGGGATCGGTTTGGAGATCATCAAAATCTGAGTGGGCTGCAGACTCTCAATCAGTGCACTGAATCCCTACTCTGAAAGCTTCCACTTAGAAGCAGAACAAGAAAAAAAATGAGTAAGTGTTACTCAGTTGTTTAGCACAATCATTTTCCAATACAACTTAATTTCCAAGAGGCACTGGCATTTCAAAATTAGCCAATTATTGATGCTTGGTCTCACAAAGACCTCCATAATAGGATTCCCTCAGCACTCACCCCAAATTGTTCATAAAGCCTGCAGAGTCAATATTAACTCATTTAATGCTAAAATAACAAAAAATATCGGCTCAGAGAAAATGGAGTAGAAAGAAAATTAGAACAAATGTAAGTCTACTCCAATAATCACACTTACATGATCTATATTCTCCTGCTCAACCTTTGTGTCTATTTCAAAATGGACTTCCCCCGCAGCTAAGGTTCTTGGCAGGTTAAAATATTGTGAAACATATTTTAAAACACACAGTCATTAATTTCAGGGAAGAATTTAACTCAGGAACATAATGCATGAAGGAGATCTTTATTTTACATTTATACCCCACCTTCTTCCAATGAGCTGGAGGTAATAAGCATGGTTCTCCCTCTCCTCACTTTATCCTCACAGCTACCCTGTGAGGTAGGTTGGGCTGAGAAACAGTGACTGGATTCAAGTTCACCTAGTGAACTTCATAGCTGAGGTCGTCACATTTTATCCACAATCAGATACACTCCTCAGGCATTTTAAACTATTTAAATAGGATTCAGCACTGCCTATGCATGCCAAAAGAACAAATCCCTTTACTTCCCCCCTCCCCTAAGGAGATTATTTGATGTGTTTACAACTTCGTTACTATCATTGTTTGAGGCATTAAAATTATAGTAGCTGCAAATTCTCTTACAGTCACAGGTTTTGTTTTTGCAAATTTCCAACATAACAAGTGTGGGCTCCTAAACCATCCAGATCATCATTTTTTTCTCCCACCTGCCACAGAAATGTATGTATGGCTTGAAATAGGGTTTGCTATCAAACAAACACAGAGATTACATGACAATAGTCCATAATGTGTCTGGAGTCCAAGCTCAACAGCTTGGTGTTCAACAGTTCCTACTCAATATACTACAGGAACACTTTGCAAAATGTAATAGAAAACAAAAGATATGAATAAATTAGCAATTGGTGAATATGGGTCATTACTAATGAAAAGGAGACTTCCTGCCCTACTGCAAAGAAAAGACTGAGGGCTGCTGGGAAGAAATGTATTTTTTAAAAGCAGTTCAGGGCTCTGCAGCTTTTTTCAGGGGGGGAGAGAGCTGTGATCTGTGGATGCGCATTTCAGGACCCAAGATGCAACCAGAACTCATGCAAAGCCATGAGGAAACAAAGAGCTTGCCTGTGGCAAAACATCTGCTTCAGAGCCACGTGTGGATAAGCAAACAGATTCTAAAATCCACTATCAAGACTTTCAAAGTTTATTTTCCAAACAAGTAATACAGAGAAATACTATGTATCAAGCGAACTAGACAGCTGTGATTATTCAACAGAAGCATCCAGCTGAGAGACCAGCACTCCACTCCTCATGAATACGCTATACAGAACAGACATTACTCCCATGCTATCAGACGAGAACATGCTGGCTCCATTCCCCCCCTTGCACTTCTCTAATACAGTACAATACGATGCATGAAGGGTCACATTTATCTGTTCAAGGCTGTTACTCCAGAGTAATCCTCTCATCTTTTCTGGCTACTGCCCTGCCATTTCAGAATTACACATAACCAGCTGCTCCAAGCAAACGGGCCCATCACTGGCCAGACATTCCTGGCTCTGACAGCTACATTTAGAGTGCTATTGATCCTACTTTTCTCATATTCAGCAGGATCGACAAGCAGGCTCGCAGGATCTGCCAGGTGCATTTATTAGTCATGTAGCACATGGACAGCACAAATGCAAGATGGCAGTGATTTGGGGGGAGGGGTGCTACTGGAGGTAAAATCTGCATATTTTAAAACCCAGGGGAACCAGGTGTATCCCACATAAGCCCCCATGAAATGATATAGAGTTGAGCAGCTTAACCCTTCATGGTACTTGGGTGCTATGGTCAAGATTTCAGACCAGATTTATAGAATAAAGGTAGGAATTATAAGGAAGCATTTTTGAAACAAGTGTCTGGATTCAGTTCAATTATCTTTACCAGTACTATTATAGGACAGGCAGAAATTGCACTAGTATGGGTGTATCTTCTTTTAAGGATTATGTTTTGTTATATGACGCAATTATTTTGTAGTACTGTGGTTTCTTATAATCATCTACACGTATTTTGCATTCCAAGTTTATATTATGTGTTCTCATTTTGTTTTTGTATTTTCAGTTTTATTTATATGCCCCCACAAAAATTATTAGAGTTTTAAAATAAAAAGAAAATTACAAGTACTACAACTAGCCATGTAACTTGTGGTTCTTGGGCTTAATACAATATTATTTAAATTAATTCTTTACTTCATTTTGATGTTTCATAGTACAGTACATCACTTTAATGGCTCTATGATGAGGTAGGAGCTTAAGGTAAAATGACAGAGTTCACTCGTACTTTTCCCTAACATCTAGAAGCACTTTCTCAAGTGTCTATAAACCACTGCCAAAGATGCTGAAACTCAATCACACACTTTCAAAATGTCACTGAAACAGAAGCAATGGCCAGACATAGGCACAACTCAGCTGCACAGCATAAACCAGAAGCAGTCGTACTGAGAAAATGAGAAAGGCCTATCAAACGGGTGGTGGTGCTCTTTTCCGCTTGAGTAACCGTTCTTACCGCAACAGCAATGAAACACACAACTTTTAGTTAAGAAATAAACCAGATGGCCCATGCAGATTAAAGAGTAAGGGTTGCCACAATGAAATAGTGCGCTGCTGCATACAAATCCCACAGTAATTACAGCAGCCACATTATTCCACTAATGATGCTGTTGCTGCGAACTGGGACAAATTAACACTGAAATGCACACGCCCTGGTGGCTTAAAGCCCTGAGAAAGAGAAAGATGGGAAGCAAGCCATGGTACCAGAGAGGATTGCTACTGCAAGACTCTGGCAGATTGACATGGGTTTGTGCATGAGCGGAGGGGGCGTGGAGATACAAGGATCCCCACATGGGGAACTTTCTTCCCAAAGCTATTCTGAACCTCACAATCACTTTAGAACTCAAGGCAAACTTCAAATGGAGAAGCAATTGTTTTTGCAATAAATGTTCCCATTCACCCTTATCTCAGTGCTCTTCCCAAACCACCAAACTGTTCATCTACCTGCTGAATACAGTGGTGCCTCGCAAGACGAAATTAATCCGTTCCGCGAGTATCTTCGTCTAGCGGTTTTGTCGTCTTGCGAAGCAACCCTATTAGCGGCTTAGCGGATTAGCGCTATTAGCGGTTTAGCGGCTATTAAAGGCTTAGCGGCTTAGAAAAAGGGGGGGGGGAATCTCAAGACTCGCAAGACATTTTCGTCTTGCGAAGCAAGCCCATAGGGAAATTCGTCCTGCAAAGCGCATTGAAAAACGGAAAACCTTTTCGTCTAGCGGGTTTTCCGTCTTGCGAGGCATTCGTCTTGCGGGGCACCACTGTACATCAGTCCTAGGAATCAATCACCCCATTCACTAGAGGACTGGTGAGAAGTTTCTTAAACTAGAAGTTCACCGTCTGCAGGAGGAAAACTATGGTATAGAAATCAGGACTCACTCTTCATGCAACATGAAATGGCATCATGAAGCATGCTGAGAGGACTGAGTCCCAGAAAGACCTAATGTTAGTGGTGGTCTACTCTTTCACTCGCCAGCACACCCTTCAACAACCTGGTATCCTTCAGATATTTTGGACAAAACTCCCGCCCTTATAAATTCTCACATTAACACACATTCCAGAGAATTTAAAAGATTTAGATTCAATCTTTAAACATAAGATAGTGGTATTTGTTCCATAGTGTGCAGTGTTTAGTACGGGCAAAAATTATCGGAGACTGAAAGTCATTAACAGGAAAAGTTAACTCAGTTTGCATCACAAACCTTCTTACAGGTTTCTCTGTTGACCAGAGGGATGTCAGTAACATTATCTAGGACAGAGCTTTCCAAACTTTTCAAGTTGGTGACACACTTTTCGGACATGCATCATTTCATGACACAGTAATTCAGTTTTACTAGCAAACTGGAGGTTAAACTAACTCTTTTCAGCCCCAGGAGGAGAACAGAGACTGTTTGTGCAACATACCTAACACACTGCAGCCGAAACACTAGTGTATCACGACACACAGTTTGGAAAGCTCTGATCTAGGAGAACAGAAGTTTGCTTATTTCCATTTTTTTTCTTGAGTCTTAGAAGCACCCATATGATAGGCAATGTAAAGGGTATCATAGATTAAAGACAGATGTGTCTAAATACATGATACTAAACAAAATCTCAATTACTTCATCTACTGGCATCATTAAGTTCCTAGGCCACACAAAAACGATCATCCTAGTTTGTTGGGTGGCAAGAGAGCCAGCCAGGAAATGCTACGGAGAACCAAGTGAAGAACCACATCTCAGTTCATCTCAATTTATCCTGTTTTTGTTTTTCTGCCTTTTCATGTAACTGTTCAGTTTTGTGGTTGATAGTCTATCAAAAAAGCAAATACAGTGGTACCTCGGGTTACAGACGCTTCGGATTACAGACGCTTCAGGTTACAGACTCCGCTAACCCAGAAATGGTAACTCGGGTTAAGAACTTTGCATCAGGATGAGAACAGAAATCATGCAGCAGCGGCGCGGCGGCAGCAGGAGGCCCCATTAGCTAAAGTGGTGCTTCAGGTTAAGAACAGTTTCAGGTTAAGAACGGACCTCCGGGACGATTTAAGTTCTTAACCCGAAGTACCACTGTATAATTTCTTTACAATGATGGTAACTAGCTATTGTGGACCTACTTTCAAGGCTATAAGAGGCTGTGTGGCCATTCCACCCTTCCCCCCCCCCAACACATAACTTCACTTTGCAGTAAGTTCCAATCTGCTTAAAAATCCCTTCTAAACATGCAGCCTTTCCTGTCTCAGGAGAATCACTTCTTACCAGAGAAGTGTATGTCACTTGCCTCTCCCTGGGATTGTGCAACTCCCAGTTATGTGGACTGTATCAGTCAGCCATATTATGACTAATCTTTTAATATATCTTTCCCCGCTTCTTAAACTATACCATACCATAGTCTCGAATTCAAGCTATTGCAATTTACTGGGGAAGGGAGAGATGGAATGGGGGGAAGCAGAAAACACTTTAAATCACTCTGCGAAGAACTACTACTGGATTTTCCTTTACAGTGTTCCCTGATGAATAAGAACAAAAGACAAATAGAAAAGGCAATAGTTATAGCTTCCAATAAAACATATAGTTTAAAGATACATTTTTTTAAAAAACCCCAATAAATTAAAATAACTTGGAAAGGAAGAGAACTGTATTTGAGGCAACATTGCTGCTTTCAATGGAGGGAAGGGGGAATTTTTAATTGCAGGGGGGTTGCCTGATTCACAGCAATGTTTTTATTTATTGATTTGATTTGATTTGATTTATAGACCACCAGATATCAGGGTGGTTCACGATATAAAAAGGTTAAAAGGCTCTTGGATACAATTCAAGAAGGAATTGCAGAAAGGTGTGTCTGTAAGAATGTTGATTGCAGCTAGTGTTCTAACCTCTTAATACAGATGCCCCTCAAGAACAGTCATGTGCCTGGAAGGTGTATGAGACTAGATGTTTCTCACATGCACCTCCCTAATCAGTACTCAAGGTAGATGCCTAGACAAACTAGTGTTCCAGGTAGACTATGAGGGGGGAAACATAGGAGAAGATATAAATGCACTTCACCCATTGTGTAATAAAACTTGGGAGTAGAGGTAGCCAACATGGTGCCCTCTTAATGTTCCTGGACTGCAAGTCCCATCATCTTTGACAACTGGCCATGCTTGCTGGGGCTCAAAGAAATTATAGCCAAACAACATGGTGGGACACACACACACACACCATGTTGATTGTCCCAGGCTTAGAACTTTAGACCACCTGTCCTAATAACAGGCTGTCTTCTCATCTCTTCCGCAGAACTAACCAAGAACTTCTGAGCACTCCCAAATGTGTTTGGGAGCTATACTGTCCATGATTAACTGCTGGCAGAACAAAACACAGAGTGAGCTGCTAGATAATAAATTTCCGGAATCATTTCAATAATATTTTAAACAGATACACTAAATTTTCCCTTTGCCATTCATGCACTTAAGGTTAATTATTTTGAATTCATTACAGGCTCTCTCATAGCTGCTGATAACCAGCAGATTTGTGGAATGTCCTGTTTATACCCTCAGCAGTTGTAACATTTTTAGACTCTCCTCAATCAGGCCAGGAACAGAACACAATAACTCACTCTTTCCCTCTTCACTCTTCCAGTTTGATGTATTGTACCTCGCACTGCATTAATAAATTGGTACCTCATTTAGGACAATGGTGGTCAACATTTTGGCAAAGATGTGACACAACTATTTGACAGCACTATTGCAATGTACAGTACAGTATGTGCATGCCACCTCATGCCTCAAGGCTGTTTTTGCCTCTGGACCAACCTTCTCTAACCTGGTACCCTCCAGGATTCCTGGTGCCCTCAAGTTGGATTCCAACTTCCATTATCCCTGACCAATGGTCATGTTGGCCGGGGCTGATGGGAGTCAGATGTCCAACATGCCACAAATTAGGAATGTGCTGATGTCCCCTATTTCACTTCATTGTTGTTCCATGGGTTGGCTGTACTCTGCATCGCATTCTGCCTGCCTTCTGTTTTAATTTGGAGAAGTACTAAAAATAAATTTTGGAATCAGAACATGAGCAGTATTCAGTTCATGTGTATTCCCTACTTACACATTAACAATGCACTCTTGATTAGAACTGCACACAAAAACAGGATCTTAATGCAATTGCGCTATCACATCAAGATTTCTTGTGCGTGTGAGGTAATTTAATAAATGTCCACGTGCCCTCATGTGCACTGGTAACCATTTACAAACCGCCAATGTACCGCCTGAACAAAGCCAGGAAATCGGAATAGAAGAAGAATGGTAGGTTGCTAATGCACTGAAGATCCAATAAGTTGAAATTCCAAAATCCAGAGTGAAATTTGGATAGGGAGAAGGCCCTTAGCATCCCATTCAGAGACATGACACATACACAATATCCAGCTGTCTGTGCCTATGTGGCAGCAGTGGTGTAGGGGCTGGTCAGTCATACTTTAACACATGGGTGTCCAGTCTCTATGTTCACAAAGACCACAGAACTAGAAATAGTTATAGTCTATAATCAAGGGGTACCACCTACCAGTTGGAGCATCATAGCTAAGGAGTGCATGCACTTGGTCAGAGATAGCATTACAGACAGATACATATGCTTACATACAAATCCAAAAGAGAGATGTTACCATTTAAGTGTGGGCTTTGTTCACTTGTGGATACCAAAGGTCACTGCAGACAATTGGGTTGGAGCTTCCTACAGGAGCACCAGGCAGGGCCCCTAGAACTTTCAAGTGGAGAAGCCACTTACTGTGAATCATGTCCGCACCTAACTCACATGCTGCCCTTCTGTAATGCCTGCTGTAGAAGCTTCATTTTTTCCACCAACATGGCCCTCCTCCTTTCAACCCATAGAACACCTGCCCTCACCATGCTTCCAGATTACCCTTTCCAACTCATCTCTGCTGTTTAACAGCATCTGTTCTCTCTTCCCTCCCCTTTCCCCCTCCCGCCATTGCCGCACATCAATGCAGTTTGGCTGCCTCACTGATTCATCCCCACAGAGCTCTCAGATGCAACAAAATCCGTCTCTGGCAGTCCAAGAGCCACAAGTCCCGATTATTAATTAATAATCATGGGCTTGCACAGCATCTGCCTTGACAAGTCATCCTGTTTTGAAAACTCTTGCCGGAGTTTGGAGCAGGCAAGCAGAAATAGCCTATTTTCAGCTGTACGTATTTCCCCCTCACACACACACACAAATCACTTTACCATGGCAGCACTCTAAATATGTCTTTTAAGATAAGCTTTAAATCCTACTTGGGCAAAGTTTATTAAAAATTAAAATTTGCAGGGAGAGTTTATGAGACAGAGAGAATTTTGTTACTTAAGACTACTCAACGGGGAAGGAGAAAAATGGAATTGCCTACAGTTGGCCCCGGCTCAATTATATATACCCCACCACACATTCCCTACAGTCATTCAGTAATTCACAATAGACTCAGTTAGAAAATTGGTCGTCTGTAATTCACAGACTCAAAGGTGTTCCTCCTCTCCTGTGGTGGCTTAAGGGGCAAAGTGGAAATCACAGGTTTTGTCAAAAACTAATAGTGAATTAAGAAAAAAACTCCCATTATGAAAATATTAATATTTGGTTGGAATAAATGAGAGAGAACACAAATAAGCCCAATAGCTCAATGGCAGAATACATGCAGAAGGTCTCAGATTCAAACCATGGCATCTACACATAGTGCTGTGTTGGTGGCAGGGAGCCATTGCCCATCATTGTAGACCAGGAGTGGGGAAGTTCTGCAGACCTCTCTCTTAGGCCATGTCCCTCCCTAGGCCCTGCTCTCTGCCCTCCTCCAATGCTTTTGAACCTGAAACTGTGACATGCCTCTTGCTTGGCCAGCTGGAAGGACGTATGGTTGGGGAAATTAGGAAACTGTCTTTTGCATAGGTGATCTGTAGTCTACTATACAAAGGTATACATCTGTTTCTTTGCCCACTTTTGCCTTTGGGTCCACTCACTGCTGGCATCCCCTCACAAGCGATGAAAAAGATTCCCCACCCCTGGTCTAGATAACACTGAGTGAGATGGGCCAACAGTCTGAGGGGGCTTGAGACAATTTCTGATCTGTTCTTATCTTAAAATGCTCAATGTCCTGTTCCTGTACACAAAACAGAGGTGTTGAAAAAGGCCTCATGTCACTCTGAAGCATGAGTAATTATGAAGAACAACTGCTGTGTAGAACAAGTGTGGAATGGCTTGGGGATGAGGGGCAAGAAGAAGAAAACCTACTAAAGCCCAATTCAAGTAGTTTGAAAAGAAGTAACTCCATTCAGGAGTTTAGTGGAATTAGATCCCTTTACACAATCCTTCTCCTAGCATTCCTGTAGATTACCAGTTCCTTTGTTTGGGGCATAGCCAGTGGATGTGTGTGTGTGTGTGTGTGTGTGTTTTCATGTCCATATATCTGTTGGGACTCTGTCCTATTGCGAAGCCTGAAATTTTTTGGGAGACTTATCCAAGTTGTGTATCTGACCCATTTTCAAATAACCCATCTGTCCGCACCAACCACTCCTCTCTACATCATACTGATCCATGAAGTATAACATGCAAAGTCTTTGTACAGTCTTTAAACATTCGCACCTTCATCTTAACCATCCCTGTGCATTTCCCTATCCTCTTCCATCAATACATTTTAAACTCTCTTCAGGCCACACAGATCTCTCTCCAAAATTAACTAGTACTGAGTCTGTAAAATCCTTAAAAAATGCTGCTTCCTCAGCAGACCCAGGTCACCTCCTTTAGCACATTTCAGACACTTGGGATTAAATGGATCCCTGATGCATCCACATCAGGGAAGAATTCAGCCTCAAACTGGTTATTCTGATTGTATTAAGTCTTTTTAGACTGCCTGAGCAAAGAATTTAGTAGCGACTACAGAAAAAAGCACACATACCAAAATCCCAGGGTTCTTCTCTCATCTCTTTCCCCAGATCTGTTTAAAAAGTCTTAATGCATTTTTTTTAACCTGCACAGATGGACCTGAGAATTTTCAGACAACAGTTGTTCCTATCTATACTTGGAAAGCAAGCTCCTTAGGTAGGAGTCTACATCTCTGCCTTGTTTACAAGCTGGCTTTCAAGTTTCAAAAGCACTCCAGAGGACATTTTCCTGTCACAGTAAACAAGAGATTGTTCTTTTAAAAGTAAGTATCTTCCAGAAAAGCCACACTAATAGGTGATGTAGACACAGCTCACTGCAATACTGGGACCTTTTCCCCTAGTGCAACAAAGATATAGGAAAGGCAATCCCAGTATCAGGGACACGGAGGAGTTGTCTCCTGGAGTTTATGATAAAATCTGCTCAAGTGCAAATCATCTGCAACAGGTATCTTCAACCTTTTCAAACTTAAAGCCCACTTTAACCCAAACATGCATTTTACCCCATTGATATAATAAATATATATATATCATTTTTTTAAAAAAAAATCTTCCTCCCTGTATCTCCCCTTTAAAACCATTTTAAAAAATATTCAAAACTCCCACTTCCTTTTGCTTTCTTTCCACTCAGTGCATTTACAATTAATGATGCTAATGCAAAGGTAGGATCAGCAGGTCCTGTTCCAACAGGAAGTCTGGCAATCATATTGACTTGACTTGTTATATTTACCCCACTTTTCTACCCGGGGACACACAAAGCAGCTTACATGATAAAAAGAAATGAAACATTAAAACTGATATTAAATTTTTTGGGGGGAAGGAGAATGCCCATCACTTGTGAAAGTTTTGCATTTCAAAAATGATTATTTTCCCTCCTTTATTTCATTCTCTTTATTTATGAAATTGCTGGTGTTAAGATACTACTGTGTATAATGTAAGAAATTATTATGCGGTGCAAGATGCAACCCTAAATGGTGTGAATCATATTCAGTCAGCTCACACACTCCAGAAAATATGGAAAAAGTACAGTGCTATGGATATATATATATATATATATATATATGTTTTCGTAGATTTTCACGGGTACAGGAATGCAGGTTTTGGTGTCCTCGGGTGTCTTCCCGTGTAAAAGTTTGGTGTCCTCGGGTGTCTTCCCGTGTAAAAGTTGGGGTGTCTAGGCGACCTCGTCGAAACGTCGCCTAGACACCCCAACTTTTACACGGGAAGACACCCGAGGACACCAAAACCTGCATATATATATATATATATATATATATATATATATATAAAATATCTCATTAGTTTCTACTGTTTCCTTGTATGATAATATGCCCAGCGCTGACACCTCTCCTATTCTCCCTGGCAGGCCCTACATTAGCATGTAAATAGCTCGCAGATAGGAGGAAATGGAAGTGAGGAAGAGTTCTTTAATTAACTTTAATCCTCTGCAAATCCATACAGCAGTCTGCTCTGACAGTTTTCCACACAAGATCTTCTTAGGAGGTCCCTCAGTATCGTCTGTGCCAGGACAAAATGAGGAAAAAGAATGAACAACCCAACCTTGGATACAATATTTAGACATCTCTCTTCTATTAAATGCTGTCCTTGACTGCCATCTGGCCTGATCAAGCGTATCATTATTCTGAGTCTGGCTGGGAAACAAGCAGGTGAAATGTGCAAGAACAGCTCTGTCCTTGCCAGCCACTTTTCCTTTGCTCCTGGACCCCACCATCACACAGACAGGTAATTTCCAGTGTGGAAAGCAAACATTCTTTTAAGACAATACCTTTTGTGCTTCAGTGCAATCATCAGTGAGCTCTTCCAGTTACCCATAGTCCCAGACTGTACTTGCATAGAAACATACAGTGCTGGCTTTGTCCCTTGAGGGTTGGTCAGAAATCACTGCCTTGCTTGTGCTTGCCCAGCAATCTATGAAGAACAGGAGTGAACAAGAGTTGTCCCGTTCCTCCAACTCTTTCAAAGCAATGTACTAAACAAGCATGTAAAGGATTACTTTTGGGCTCTTGGGTGACAAAAGAAATGCAGACAGCTCAGAGTTGGGCAGCAAGAGCAGATAGAAAATGGCAAACGCAAGGGTAGATGGAGAGATAAGAGTACTGTACAGGATGTTGAGCAAGCCAACAACATCTAAGCCCCTGACTACTAGAATTTTTAGAAGGCCAAGTATTGATTTCTGAATCTTCACCAACACCCCTAATATGAAGAGCTAGAAACATGCTTTGACAGCAAATAGAACTAAAATACTTAAGATCAGGTATAAATATCAGATTCTGTGTACTTATTAGTCATTCCATAGCACTTCCATAGCACTTCCCACCTAACAAATATCAAGGAGGACGATCCAAGTATATAAAATCTACCAGGTGGGAAAAATTGTAGATGACACCAAACTGAGAGGGGTAGCTAATGCCACAGAAGACAGAACTGGGATTCAAATTGTTAGATCCCAATACTAAGATACTTTCAAGAATGTATAACTTGCTGTTAAAATGGAATACTCAGGATGAAACGGTTAAATTTGCTATGATTAAATGGGCACAGGATGTTGGACATAACATTATGTTTGCTGACTGGGAACAGTTGTGGACCACAGGTATGAAATTTACGGCATGTAATGCCCTAAGAGAGAATATTATGAAAATGATATACAGGTGGTACATGACACCAGTCAAGCTTGCAAAAAATCTATCATTTGCCCGATAATAAATGTTGGAAATGTAAAGAAACTGAAGGTACATTCTTTCACCTTTGGTGGACGTGCCCAAAGATTAAGGCTTTCTGGGAGATGGTCTATAATGAAATGAAAAAGGTATTTAAATATACCTTCCTGAAGAAACCAGAGGCCTTTCTCCTGGGCATAGTCGGCCAATTGGTGCCAAAGAAGGATAGAACTTTCTTTATGTATGCAACAACAGCAGCAAGACTACTGATTGCAAAGTATTGAAAGACACAGGATCTACCCACACTGGAAGAATGGCAGATGAAAGTGATGGACTACATGGAATTGGCAGAAATGACTGGCAGAATTCGTGACCAGGGAGAAGAGTCGGTGGAAGAAGACTGGAAGAAATTTAAAGACTACTTGCAGAAGTACTGTAAAATTAAGGAATGTTAAAACGATGTCTGATGGAAAATAAGTGGTATTGGTAAAAAGATTTCTAAGAAAATGTAAATAGGGATATTTACTGGGATTCAAGATGAGTTTAGCAGATTGGAGAACTGGGCCAAAACTAAAAATAATGAATTTCAATAGGGACAAATGTGTGGTTCTGCACTTAGGCAGGAAGAACCAGGCACACAAATTTAAGATGGGGAACACCTGGCTTCCTACCAGTATATGTGAAAAGGATTGAGGGGGTCTTGGTGGACCACAAGCTTAAAGTGAATCAACAGTGTGATGCAGCACCAAAAAAAGCTAATACTCTTCTAGGTTGCACCAACCAAAGTACAGTGTCCCAATTAAGGGAAGTAATAGAGCAACCGTATTCTGCCTTCATCAGATAACACCTGGAGTACTGTGCCCAATTCTGGGTACCACAATTTAGGGAAGATGTCGACAAGCTGGAACATGAGCAGAGGAGGTTGACCTAGATGTTCAAGGGTCTGGAAACCAAGCCTTATAAGGAACGGTTAAGGGAGCTGGGTATGTTTAGCCTAAAAAGGAGACAGAGGAGATATGAAAGCCATCTTCCAATATCTGAAGGCTGTCAAATGGAAGATGGAGGAGACTTGCTTTCTTCTGCTCCAGAAGCAAGGACCAGAACCTATGACTTCAAGCTACAAGAAATGAGATTCTAACTAAACATTAGGAAGAACTTCTTGATAGTAAGTCCTATTTGACAGTGGAACAGGATCCCTCGGGAGGTTGTGGACTCTCTTTCCTTGGAGGGTTTTAAGCAGAGGCTGGATGGCTATCTGTCATGGCTGCTTTAGTTGAGATTCCTGCATTGCAGGGGGTTGGACTAGATTACCCTTGATGGCCCTTCCAACTCTACAATCTAAACCTTCTCTTAAGGTTAACAGAACTCTTCAGGTTTTGCTGTCTTTTAAAAATGGGAAGAAAGAAGCAGAAAATTAACAAGCTGTCATCTCCTTGGGATGCTCCATCACAGAGCACAGCCTGAACCGAAACCAATAAAAGCTTATTACAGGGATATCAAAAGAGAAAAGTAACAGACCTCTTTGAGAAATTAAGCTATGGCAACAGATAAACCTTTTAATTTGACAGCTCTAAAGGAACCCAAGATTTAGGTTAGCTGAGAGGCCAACAAAAGATGCAATTGAACGTTAAATACAGCAGCTATATCAAAATAATTGGAAAGCAACAATCACCCAATTACCACCATTTAAATAAAAGCTGAAGGCCATAAGCCATTTCCATCACAGACCACTATGTTTTACTGGATCATTAGGAAAATTGGTTTGAAAAGCTCACAGAATGAGAATGGATTTACACCATAATGAAGCATACAGTGTGGTGTAGTGGTTAAGAGCGGTAGTCACGTAATCTGGGTAACCGGGTTCGCGTCTCCGCTCCTCCACATGCAGCTGCTGGGTGACCTTGGGCCAGTCACACTTCTGTGAAGTCTCTCAGCCCCACTCACCTCACAGAGTGTTTGTTGTGGGGGAGGAAGGGAAAGGAGATTGTTAGCCGCTTTGAGACTCCTGAAGGGGAGTGAAAGGCGGGATATCAAATCCAAACTCTTCTTCTTCTTCTTCTACATGAGATTTTATATCTGTAAGCAATTTATACAAAGCCTGCATACCTCTTGGATTTAACTGCTATACAGCTTTAAGATAAACACACACCCTCTCTCTCTCCCCACACACCCTCCCATCTCTCAGCCCCGCCTACCCACATCTGCAGTTATGGGTATAATGACCAACTGTAAACGATCCTTACTGGCAGATATATTATGTAAGGATCACAAAAGGATGTTGATGATAGTGGGTTGTATACAAATAAGTTTTATTCAGAGTAGACCTATTGGAATTAATGGGCAGGACTAACCAAGCTTCAACTAATTCCAGTTTGGTCTATTCTGTGCATAACTTAGTTTGATACAATATTATTAACAGCAGCAGCATTCTTAGGCTATTGGCAAGGAAGCAATACAATGGTACAACCAGCAGTATTGCACCAAAAGCTGACTCTGACCCTATGCCCAACTGGTTGTTGCTGCCCCTGCAAAGTCAAACTGCACAAAGTACTGAACAAGGCCCACATTAACAGCACTAACAGGTTACCCCCTTCTCAGAACATCCACCAAGTCACCTGGCCCCCCAAGACCTTAAAAGCTCAAGGAGCGCAGGGTGAGTTTCACACAGGGGAACATACAGTCATGTGAGGGAGCAAAGCAACTCAACCAAATTTTCAAGGGGTAGGAATCTATGTGAGTTGCAGTAAATCAGGAAAGATTGAGGTTACTGACATCAGTGAGATTAAACTGCTTCATCTAGAATCTATTGAAGCCAGGCATCATTCTGGATCCTGTTTATCATTGGCAGCAATACTTCTCTCCACTTAGATACCAGTTCCTTAGAAGACAAAAACCAAAGCTTCAGTTAGGCTTCTGAACTTCTGGCTCTGCATCCACAATAGAAGGATTGCTTTAATCTATACAGGAGCTATTAAAATGCAGGCCGTTACAAGTCTTTAAATGCTAAAGGTAGCACTAGCTGACTGATCAATAAAATATTTTAATCAGGTATAAAGAACTATTTTACCAGCTCCCCTGTGTATTATTTTTATCATATCCTAGATACAGTTGTAAGGAACTCCAGAAGAGTTTGAAAAGCTAACTTGCTAAGCAAAAAGCAAAGGGAAAGAACAATGGCTCCTAGAACATATGATGAAGGAATGAAGTAGGCACTGGCATATAAGTGCTTATTGACAGAAATGTATACATGTTCCTTTGCCAAATGGTCTAAGTGTTGGATCCAATACCCTCCTGGTCTGGCTTCCATGTCTGTAACTAGTCTGTTGCCTTCAGGAGTGTGGAGGACACTATCCCATTGCCAGAAATGAAATAACAACTAGTCCGTTCAGCTTCTCTCCACGGAATGGTGGGGGTGCCATCTTGTCCTTTGCCTCAGGCAGCAAAATGCCTTGGGTTGGCCATGGGCATAAGGGAGGGCCTACAGCTGATTTATTTAAGATTTGTATATAGTGCTTTCCACCACAAATGCCCTGCTTATTTGGTAGAGCACTTGCTTTGAATGCAAAGGGTCCCAGGTTCAATCCCTGATATATCAAATCAAAAAGCTATCAGAAAGCTGGTCTGGAAAAGAACCCTGCCTACCCCTGAAGAGTCACGGTCAGTCAGAATGGCACATAATTAATATGGAGCAATTTTGTATGTTCTCAATTACTGACTTGGATCACACTTCTTCTCCTCATATCCGTCTTTGGATATACACCTCTTCACGTTCTCTCTATTGGTCTCTGCTTTTATCTTGCATCCACATAAGCCCTGACCTCGGGCCTGGTCAAGGATCATGAAAAGCATTCATGGCTACTCCAGCAAGGCAGGGGGGGGGGCAGAGCTGTGCAGAGTGGCTGAACCTTGTTATCTTCTATGTATCTTGCAGATAAATAGCCTTTTAGGATTGCTTTCCTGACCTCAAATGTATCAAAATATGTACAGAGGCAGGAACATCTCCTTACAGCAAAGACTCCCATTAAAGGTAACACTGCAATACACAACTACTGAAACAAGGCAAGTCACAATTGCTGACCATATATCTGTTGTTCTCCAAGAAGGTACAAATGATTTCTTGAAAGTTGTTTGTTTCTTAAAACAATGCTTCTGCTTCAAACCAGGGTAAGGAACCTCCGGCCTCCCAACTTCCACCCTCCTGACAACTGGCCAAGCTGCCTGAGGATGGTGGGAGTTGGAGCCCAGAAACATCTGGTCAGACAAGGGCAGCTGTAAGGAAGGGCCAGTGAGGGGATAGCCTGGGGTGCGAGCTGAGCTGAGGCTCTGTTTTTTTAATGCACTGTCTGCAGTGAGCTAGGGTGGCAGAGAGCAAGTGTCTGTAACCTTTTATTCAAGCTTCTTCCTTTGTCGGAGCCTGCCGTTACAAATGGTGCTTTTTAGGCATAAAATAAAGACACTGAGGCTAGCAATCTTTCCATGGATGGAGGCAGCTCAATATCAGACTTCACCTCTTCCTCCAGTCCGTTTATTCTTATTGCCCTTTGTTCCTCTCCAGCCGCATGGCTGCATTCCAATGTCTCACGTTACCTACATCCGGTCAAGGCTTTTACCCACCCACAAACCAGATATAGGGTTACACTGCCCAGAGGGGGGGGGAACATAACTCCATATGAGGTCATGCATTCCAATACATTGTAAAGCTCAGAGTGCTGGTCACCGAGGTCAGCAAGGCACCCTGCAATATTACAAGCCTTTACCATGGCTATGACTCCCACATTCCTTGAATTTGCTTTACAACATGTTTCATTTTCGATTTCCACTTTGATGCATTTGCACTAGGTAAAACCCAGTGGAACATAGCTTTACTATGAGACAAGGTTACTGAGTACTTAGCACTTCAAATGCTATAAATGCTGTAAGCACCATATAAATGAAAACAAAGCCATAAGCTGTAAAAGCTCAGCTGGATACTTTTTTATTCATAACTTCTCTTTATTGTTTTTAAAGATACAAATAATGGATATTCTAAAATAAAGAATGCTTACTGAAAGACAGGAACTGCTACAAAACATTAAAAATAAAAGCTATGATAGTTAATGTGACTTTTTCAGGTTTAGCTTGTGCAAGCTGTAGCACAGTGGCTGAGAGCCAATCTCCATGGACAGGACAGCAAGTGATGTGAGCCTCTCATCTGCTTTGGGAGACTGCAAGTGCATTGGGCTTCAATTTTGAGCAGCTATGCTCACAACTGGCAACTGCAAATGGAAGTGTCCGCAGAAGTCGTAGCTACCCAGACATGTGAGATGACATCAGACATTATGTTTATTATCAATGTACTGCAGGGCATCTCGTGGTGAATGTGATGGAGTTGGCCCAGCTCAACACAAAAATCTGCACTGTTGAGGTTGGAGTGGCTGCCATTGGTGAGGCCTCTGTCTAGTTCTATAGAGTGGACAGAAAGCATCTCTTCTGGCAAATTTTTAAGGCTGTAAAAGAATCTACTGTACATGTGTTTTTGTGAGATTCAAGCTGCTTGAATTGCTCTTCAATTCAAACATGAGCAGCATTAACAAGTATGTAGAACTCCTATTTGAATATTTCTTCTTGACTACTGCACTCAACATATGAATCTAGTCCTTATATTCCAGCTGACGCTTCTTGCGAAGCAAAAGACATGAGCAAAAGACATGAAAGGTTTGGGAATTTGAAGGAGGTGTTCAGAATAGGCATAACCCTTTTGCTATTCCCTTATCACTATGTAAGAAAAAAAAATGAAGCACATCCATAGTTCTGCTTGATTCCAGGGCAAGGGTGAGCTGCAAGCAAGAATTCTCACATGGAGCCTGTGGGAACAGTAAGTTTTGCATGTGGCCCTCAGCTTTGTACAAACATGTATGGGTCTTTGTAGGAGGTAGCAGCAGGGCCCCAACATCACACCTGGATCAGACCAGGCCCCATAAACCCTCTAAGTGGTCCTGCAATGTTGAGCAGGGGTGAGGGAGCACCAAAGGCACTCCTCACCAAGTGTGCTACTTATCCAAAGCCAGTCCTGTAGATGGCCATAGGTCACCCTTCCCCTGATTTAGAGGAAAGCAGAATATAACATTTCCAAACAGCAATGAAATGCTCCCATACATACTCAGCAGCTTGCAGGCAAGGGGAGGGGTGTGTTAGCAATGCCAATACTTGCTTTCATGTTCACTTAACACAAAAAGGTCACAATTTGCCCCTACCACCCATCCAAATTTGTTCTAAACTATGCCTTAGGCAGGTCACAGGCATCTGTTCATCATACCAAGCTTCCACAGACGCTATCTTAATAAGCATCTTTCTAGAGGAGCAGCATAAAAAAGGTATTTTGTTTTGATTTTGTTGTAATCCTGAAATTGCTTTCCCTTCCCTTGCCACTGAGTTACAAGTTGCTCTCACAGAAGAATAATGCAATAATATTTTCAACAAGGTCAGCCTAATAACTTTGCAAATGGCATTTCAGAATAACAAAAATGATGGGGCTTTTTCTGTTCCCTCTTTGCACGCATTCTCTCTCTCTCTCTCTCTCTCTCTCTCTCTCTCTCTCTCTCCGTATAATGGTATGGAAGGAAATATATGAACACCTACCTAGAGATACATTTTGAAGTTAAAAAAAAGAGCCAGAGGAGTTACCAGGTACAGTACACCCATTTGAAAACAAAAAACATTTATGTTCTGCCTTTCCACTAGCACGCTCGAGGGAGCTAAGAAACCACCAGTGCCTAAGTTAATTACAAAAAATCAATACAGAACTATAGTAAATATAAGGATCATCTTATAGAAAAAGATGCCTGCTGGAAAACCAAGTGTGCTGGATTTGGCCCACCTCTCTCTGCTCTAATAAGTGGTGATGTTCTGCTGCTGTAGAAACAAGCATAGGTTTGGTCTGGCCTCTCCTGCCAGCCTGATGATGATAGTGATGATAATTTTTTTATATGCTGTCTATCTGACAGTTGCCCCAGCCACTCTGGGTGCCTATAAGAAGCATACTGATGTTCTAAACCCATAGTCTATATCCAAGAATATGTAGAATGACCATAATACCACTTGACTCTGGGAAAGCAATATGGGGCTAGTTCAACTTTTCATTTTTCATATGCAGGAATTTTCTGGTTTCTATTCTATTCTATGTACAACTGGCAAAATTCCCATCATTATGACATTATCTATATTATAGGGGTCCCCAGAGGTGAAAAGTGCCTTCTGCTCCCATTTGCAATAGCATATCAAGTGCTGCATTTTTGCCATGAGGCCACCACTCATTATTTTGGGGAAATGTGAATGTGGTGACAATGCAAGCATATGGGTGCTTCCCTCACTTAAATCCATTATAATCCAAATTTAACATAAATGCCCCCAACTGCTAACATGGAAAGAAAATACACAAGAAATTGTTCACAGAACTGTGCCACTCCTGGGACTGTAGTGCTAGTACCTGGTGGCCAGCCAGATTTTACTGACAGGCTGGAAAGTGTTCTGCAGAATTTTGGCATCCAGCATTTGCCAAATAAATGAAGGGAAATGCTTCTCCCATGCCAAATCATAAAGCAGTACTTTATTTTAAAAAACATTTCATTTGCAAGCTACAACACCACTCGAAATTAAGACACAGAAACCCAAGAACAGGTAAATCATGTGAAGACCAATTTTAAGAGGGCAGGGAGAGAGACTTATTGAGTCACCAAATGTCCACTCCTGCACTATTTGTGCAAACCCTCCAAAAGCTTGTATGAAGGCTATGGATCTTGAATAAATAACTTATTTGATTGTCCTTTATGTGTTCCTCCTTTAAAGGAATGCACAGCTTCTGTGCAATTTAAAGTGCTGCACCTTTCAAATGCACAGAAATCAATACAGTGGTACCTCTGGTTACAAACTTAATTCATTGCAGAGGCCTGTTCTTAACCTGAAACCATTCTTAACCGGAGGTACCACTTTAGCTAATGCTGCCACTGTTCCGCTGGCATGCAATTTCTGTTCTCATCCTGGAGCAAAGTTCTTAACCCAAGGTACTACTTCTGGGTTAGCAGAGTCTGTAACCCGGTGTTTGTAACCTGAGGTGTTTGTAACCCGAGGTGCTTCTAACCTGAGGTACCATTGTAATAGCAAGTAGAGTCCAAAATGAGAGAAGTATATATGTCAGGGATGGGGAATCAGTAGCCATAGTGGCCATCCAGATGTTGCTAGCCCACAACTTCCATCAACCACAGCAACTGGAGCTGTTTGAGCTATGAGCCCAAAAACATCTGGAGGCACCCTCAGTTCTCCATTATTGGTACATATGATAAAGGTTTTGAATGAAGCCATTCTGCATAGTTGATCTCGCTCCATATATGGATTAAATATAGATAAATATACATATTTGCCTCCAAGTCCTCAGATGCAAAATTCAGGTCTAATTCCCTTTGCAGCCCCAAGCAAGGAACTCTATTCTCTCTCACAGCCAGAAACTGAACTATGTCATTCCAAACAGCCGAAGGAATTGCAACCTCTTCTTAAGGAGTAGGAGGAGGGAAGTAACTTATGACACACCCTCATCTTCACCCTTACACATGTCTGCAGAAACTACTTCTGAGCTAACTCAAAGCCAACTAGTGGAGGAATTTTAATTTAGGCCACAAAGCCACAAATTACCCAGTAACTCATATCAGGTCTGTCTGAATACCTTCCACCCACTAGTATGAATACCAGCAACCCCTGTCACTTTGTGTCTTATTCGCTTCCATTTTCCTCAGCTATGACTCTTCCTCCTCTACCACCAATAATTTCACTGGAGAAGTATCTTCTTTTACACACACCCACACACACGCCTGTGACAGTATGAAGTATGAGTGTTCTACTGTGACAAGCCATAGAGTAGAACAGATGCATAACGTGCTTTACTCTGAATTACCTGACTCTGGTATGTTGAAATTCTGAGCCATAACGTTGGAATAATCTGGTTTCTCTTTACTGGATATAAAATATTCTAGCTTCTGGAACCTCAGAAGATTGTGCTTCCCAGGAGAGATATAGATAATGAAGGTCAAATAAATCTCTCTCTTGTTCATGTATTTCTAATTTTCATAAACTAACCTTCTAGCAGTGAGCAAGATATTAATGTCCCTTTGCTCAGGAGAAAGCAGAATCCATTAGCCATTCTGGATGAAGAACTACTCTTAAGGCCCTGAAGAAGCCCTTCAGGGTGGACCACAGTATTTATTTTTATTTAATGCTACATAAATGGCTCCTATCACTCGGGTATTAAAACACCTTAGCCATAAATTGATGTTAACAGATAACATGAAAGCTGGAGGAAAAGGAAAAGGAGATACTTTGCCTTTAAAAAGCAAAGAACCCAAAAGGTCATTCACTGCCACTGTAACGCCTTTTGCAAGAGCCTCCTGGGTCCAGCATGCAGATTCAGGGCATGTGCACACAGAGATACATCTCTCCTTGGAGGCTCTGCTGCCCTGACTCAGAGTGTTTGATTTCTGCGAGCCACGTGGCTTCACTTGCTCAGATCCCTGCTCAACTTTAATTTTAAAAAGCCTTTTAAAACTTTCACAGTTTTGCTTTTCTCTTTCAGCTGAGACTTTAGAATGACTTTTCCAAGGATCTTTAGTACAGGTGCCCAAACTGGGAGTGGTAGGGGCCGTCCTTGCTTTCCTATTTTCCTCAACTCTGCTGCCTCATTTCTAAATTCATCTTTACAAGCAGGCTTTAAAACCAAACCAGAGGAAACAAAGCTAAACAGCAATTTGAACAATCTAGTCACTATTTTATCAGGCACCCAAACAAGAGTCTGCAAAGCACAAATTTATTTGTAGGAAATGTGATTTATAAACACATGGACTATGACCAATGCAGTGCAGGATCACTCCTGCTAAGCACCAACCAACAGCAGCTACTAGCAGCAGGGTTAGAGTATTATCCTAAGCACTCCTCACTAAAATTGGAAAATAGAATTCAATACCATTCATTTACCTGCAGTTCAGTAGCACAGCCATTTATGTGCAACCCTTAAGACTTTAGCATGGGCTTAACAGAGCCAAGAGTGGCATTGCCTCTGTTGCTCACAGAATGAGCCAGGACACTCATTTATGCAAGTAATAAAAAGCAGGAGAGGGGGACATGTTTCCATATCCACTATCCAGAAATACAGAGGTCTGGAACCATGCCTCTATTTATAATAGTTTGCTTCCCTTTGAAGAACAGTCCTAATTACATTTAGCTTTGTAAACTTCCCAAGTATTAAATTCAAATTGCAACAACTTCTTCCTGGAACACAGCCCTTTTAAATCTCATTGCTCATTTTCCTTAAAGACATGCTGCAAACTGCACTTGAGAATGATATTAGACTCTCTCTCAAAACAGCCAATATCAAACAAGAAAAATGGTTTTGTGTTCACCTAAGTCTGGAAAGCCAATCTCCATTTGCTTAATATAGTCATGATATTTCACCAAGGTAATTATACTCTTAGCTATCAGTAACAATTAAACTCTTAGACTTGAGTTGTTTAATAAAGGTCTCAAAATAAAACGGCACATTCCAAACATGAGGTTTCTAAATGTCAAGCAGGCAAGTAATGTCTCGTGATGAATATAATGATGAAACACACCATCAATCAGCATAAGTTATCCTGCCACAATATAAAATGACAGCAATATTACATTTGGAGTGCTGAGCAATTCTCATCACAGCTTTAATAGAAAAGGTACTGGCAAGAATGGAGATTGCAAAAAAGGCCATTAAGAATGAGCCTTGCAGCTGTTACATTTGGGTTGGGGAGTGCAACATATTATGCAGAAAGACTTAATTGTATGCAATGTCCATAATTCTCTTAGATGGAAAGACACAAGTGACACAAGATAGTGGTGTGCATAGCATTGGCCATGTTCGACACAAGCTCTGCACAAGGCACGGAAACCAGCAGAAAATGTTTCCACTTTGAGCTGTTCTGCCAATACAAGGCAAGGTGGTCAAAAATCTACAAGGCTGCTACCTAATCTAACCTCTAGGGAATTCCTTATCAGTCAATGGAAATGGTGCAGGTTCTAGGAGCGTCAGTTTGAGAAACACATTTCAGCTTTAAATGTAAAACTCTAATTCACTGAACTTATTCAAGGCCGCTCCCATGACAAGGTTCTCCCCACCCCACATTTCGAAACAAGAATCTGCTATGCAATCTACCTGGGGAGAAAAACACAACTCCAATATCCAGTATATTTTTGTATTTTTTCTTCTTCTCAGTGTTTAAGAAACCATGTTTAAGGAGCAGTTTCAATATTGCAACACCATTTTCTGATAATGTTTTCAGCTCTAGGCTCTGGAAGGGTTATTCATACAATTAGCATTGGCAGTTGAGAAGATGCCTTCCAGATACTCAGCATAAATAAGCTGCTACAGTTGGTTGACCAGTGTATTTGTTGTCCTGATTTTCAAGAAAGTGGAAAATATATTATGTCATGCTTATTGCTGGGCCAGATTACAAACAATGTTTTTGGTTCAGCACAGCTAAAAGGAATTTACTTTCTTGTCTGGTTATAAAAACTTATCATTGAAATAGAATACTTACAAGCAACAGACTAACATCTCAGTTTTTGAAAGAGTATCTACCAGAATTGGGTATCAGCTTTACAACAAACACTGGCCACGTTATTGGCTAAGGAGGAGGACTTTGGAAACTTCCACTTCTGCTTAACAGAGACTTGTGCCAGCTGACGTTGGCTTGTTTAAATGAACCATAATATTAACAATAGTTCTGGGTCCAGACAATACAGCAAGTTGTGGATAATGAAAATCAGAAGCAAAAAGGAGTGTGGGTGCTTAAAGCTCATTGCAGCTCAATTCAGTTCATGCATTTCTCACTAAACTATAGTTTAGCATGGCATACAGCCAGTAACTACAATATCAGGCAAAATGTCATGTTTATCAAAAACACAAGTCCAGAAGTGTTAACCAGCTTGGCTTAACAGAACTTGATGCACTGTTAATTGCTCCAGAATTCTTATTATTACCTGACCTAAATTCAGCAACAACTGAAAGCTTATTTGTTTGCCAAAATGCTGGTTGTATAAGAGCAAGATGACTGCCACTAATACAGACAGGTCTGGTGTCAGCACATGGTATCTTGGGGCAGCAGCCAGGGGTCCAATATGCCATCCACATCAGGTAACTAAGTCTGTGAGTCTCTCTTTAATTTCCCAAAATAGCCAGGATTGACACAATGTTTGGTACTTCAGAGCATTGTGGGAAATTAAAACAGAAGCTCCTATCCACCCTTGGAGAGCAGCTGTCACCATTACTGCCAAGTAGGCTTCAGGAGTCCATCAATATAAACTGGTGCCCACAGGATAGCACCCTGCCTGGGTTCTCAAACCAGGAGTTAGCCCTGCTCTGAGAGCATGATTCATAGTGAGCTAGAACTATTTAAATGGCAAATGGTAGGAAAGTGGCCAGCAGAAACCCTGAATGCTCTCCATTTGGTGTTGTTAGGTTATAAAACAAGCTCAGTAAACTTGGACAGAAAGAAAAAAGTGTGTATGCACTACTTCTTGAAGTTAAATGGATTTCCTGGTTTTTTATGTAAAAAAAGTATTGCTTTAGAACATGAACCACAGAGAGAGAAATATTCCTCCTTAACTGTAACTGTGTCTAGGTAGGACTTTGGCTAATAGACTAATTCTCTATTTGTTAGTTCCTTCTCTATCAGCCCTGGCACTTTGAAACAGCCAGGGATCAAATACCTCAAGGTGCTCAACCTCGTCTTAATTAAAACAATTTCCTCCCTACAGGCTGCCTCCTGATTTGCAGTGCACATATAAATGACTGATAACCTTAATGTTCATTAAATGTGCAACTGTGACAGCCAAGATTTGCATGTGAAAACACTCAAACTTGACTGAAGATTTCACACTAGTGTTGTAAAACCCTGCAACAAGAATAACCTCCCTGCCCCCAGAAATGACTGAGCCATTTCAGCATTTGTTTTCCAGATCAAGAATGTGCTGTCCTAGGAACACAGAATATAAGATGCTATCCTATACCAAATCAGACCATGGGTCCTTCTAACTCAGTATCACTCATGCTGGCAGGCAGAAGTCGTCTAGGGTTTAAGGCAGGAATCTTTCCCAACCCAACCAGGAGACATCAGGGATTGTACTTGGAACCTTTTCTATGCAAAGCAAGTGTTCCAACACTCTTCCTCTTTGGCAATCACTCGTAGCTGAGTAAAACTGTCAGAACACAGACTTTAACAGTGAGTCCGTAAGTGACTATGGAGGCCAATTCTGAATGCACACGTCCTTTCACAGTGGGGACATAGGTTTCTGGGCAGGAGTTGATCACGGTCAGGGTTTGCCAAACGTGGCTTCCTCTTATCACATTTCTTCCTTTCGTCTTGAGTTCGAGTGTCTTCAAAGTCCACAACACCTTTGGTAAAGGCTGTTTTTCAACTGGAGCGCTCACAGGCCAGTGTTTCCCAACTGTCTGTATTTATACTACATTTTTTCAGATTTGCCTTGAGAGAGTCTTTAAACTTCTTTTGTTGATCACCAGCATTATGCTTTCCATTTTTAAGTTTGGAATAGAGTAGTTGCTTTGGAAGATGATAATCAGGCATCCGCACAACATGACCAGTCCAATGAAGCTGATTGTGCTGGTCCCGGGGGTAAGGTACCGTGAGTGTAGCAGAGTCCACACGAAGAGGGGCGAGGTCCGATGCAGAGAGCCGGGCGGGGAACAGGAACGCTGGAACAGAAGGCGGAGCAGGTAACAGGAACGCCGGATGGTCGGGAACAGGAGGCCGAGCAGGGAACCGGAGTACTGGATAGTCAGGAATAGGAAGCCGAGCAGGGATCAAGAACACAGGAAGGTCCGTAGCCAACAACGACGTTGCTCCCGCAACCTGGGGCCGGCCTGACTGGGCTTTTATCCTCTTCTAAGGTCAGGGGCGGTCCCGACCCCCAGGAGCCCCACCTCCTCTGGCCTTAAGGCGAGCACTCCTCCTGGGGGCAACCAGTTCCCTTCGCCTCTCTGCCCTAAGCCTCTGCAGATCAGGAGAGGCCGAAGGGTTACTGGGCCCTGGAGGAGGCTCACCTGTGGCCACTGAGTCATCCAGCACCTCTGGGGCCAGAATGGTTTCACCTGGTGCCTGCTCTTGAGTTTCCTCAGCATCTAGGCCTTGCCCCAGTTCAGCCGGCTCTGGAGGCGGGGACTCCTGTGCCGGCTGGGATTCCTCCGGATCGCTCTCAGACTCGGAATCCCAGGCCATCACACCATCCCCCCTCCCAGGCCCCCCCCTCACTTGAGGGTCCGGACCCGGCTTGCTGGGGTACGCCGCATGAAACTCTCGGATGCAGGCAGGCGCGTGGACGTTGGCCGCTGGTTCCCAGGAACGGTCCTCTGGCCCATACCCCTTCCAGTCAATGAGATACTGCAGCCTTCCCCTGCGGTATCGGGAGTCCAGAATGCGTTCCACCTCGTACTCAGGCTCTCCCTGCACCAAAACTGGCTGCGGTCGGGGACGGTTCGGGTGGAACTCGTCGGGTGGGGCCACCGGACTCAGAAGGGACCTGTGGAATACCGGGTGAACCTTCAGGTGTGCTGGCAACCGGAGACGGAAAGCCACAGGCGAGACCTGGTTCACGATAGGGAACGGGCCGGTGAACCGGGCGTCCAGCTTCCGCGAAGGTCGAGAAGGGTGGAGGTGGCGAGTGGAAAGCCACACCAGGTCACCGACGTGAAGTTCCGGCCCCACCTGGCGGTGGCGGTCGGCCTGGACCTTGTACGCCTCCTTGGCCTGGCGCAGCTGCTCCATCAACAGCTGTTGCTGGGACTGGAGCTCCTGAAGCCACTCTGTCACTGCAGGGACCGCAGATGCCGGCAGCACATCCGGAAACAACCGTGGATGAAAACCATAACTGGCTTGGAACGGGGTCTGCTGGGTGGACGCATTCACCGCGTTGTTATAAGCGAACTCCGCCAATGCTAGGTGGTCGACCCAGTCGTCCTGCTGGTAGCTGCAGTAACACCGGAGGTACTGTTCCAGCACCGCGTTCGCCCGTTCCGTCTGGCCATCAGTCTGTGGGTGGTAAGCAGATGAGAGACAGACCTCTGTCCCGAGGGCCTGGTGCAAAGCACGCCAAAACCGGGACGTGAACTGAACGCCACGGTCGGACACTACACGCTCAGGTAGGCCATGCAGGCGGAAGACATGCTGAAGGTACAGCTGCGCGGTTTCCTTAGCTGAGGGTACGGATGGGCAGGGGGCACAGTGCACCATCTTCGTGAAGTGGTCGGAGAAAACTAGAAGGCAGGTGCAGCCACGAGACGGGGGTAACTCCACTACAAAGTCCAAAGAAACTGTGTGCCAAGGACGTGGTGGAACCGGCAACGGCTGAAGAAGGCCGGGAGGTCGCCCGGTAGGCCCCTTGGCCCGCCTGCAGACGTCACAACCAGCGACGTAGCGAGCCACGTCGGCCTTCAAACGGGGCCACCAAAACTCACGGCTTACCAGATGGGTGGTCCGATACCGCCCAAAGTGCCCCGCCGCTGGCGCATCATGGGTCATCCGGAGAATCTCAGCCCGCAGCGGCCCTGATGGGATGTACAGGCGCCCGTGGTGCAGCAGAAGACCCTGATGCGAGACCAGCCCTGGATACTGAGGGCATGATCCTTCGGCCAGTTCCCGGAGTCGTTCCTGGGCCCAAGCGTCGACCCGCTGCTGTTCCCGCACCCGAGCCTGCAGTGGCTCAACCTCCTGGGTGGCCAGGAATGCCGCTGGTGGTAGGATCGTGGTGGGTGCTGCTTGCTGAACCGTGTCTACGTTGTCTTCGGGTTTCCGGGACAGGGCATCCGCCTTCTGGTTTTGGGAGCTAGGGATGTAGCGAATCCGGAACTGGAACCGGGAAAAGAACAACGCCCACCGGATCTGCCTTTGGTTCAGCTTGCGGGTGGTCTGGAGGTATTCCAGGTTCCGGTGGTCGGTTCTCACCTCCACCGGGTGTCGTGCTCCTTCAAGATGATGGCGCCAAACCTCAAAGGCCACCTTGATGGCCAGTAGTTCCCGCTCCCACACGGTATAGTTACGCTCCGCTGGGAGGAGCTGGCGGGAATAGAAGGCGCAAGGTAAAAGTGGCGCTTCCGGTCCGTGCTG
Source organism: Podarcis liolepis (assembly GCF_965112155.1). NCBI lineage: Eukaryota > Metazoa > Chordata > Lepidosauria > Squamata > Lacertidae > Podarcis > Podarcis liolepis. The sequence goes on along the minus strand of NC_139569.1, from coordinate 4,787,975 downwards.
CTGAGACAAGACGGCACCGAGAGCCGTACTGGAGGCGTCAGTCTCTACCACAAAGGGTCGAGAAGGATCCGGATGTTGCAAGATTGGCGCTCTCTGGAAACAGGCCTTCAACCCTTGAAACGCCTCCTCCGCCTCCTTGTCCCAGGAAAACGGCGTCTTGGGGCGCAGTAGTCGGGTCAACGGGGTGGTGCGGTGAGCATAGTCCGCAATGAAAGTCCGGTAATAGTTGGCGAACCCCAGGAAACGCTGTAGGTCCTTGCGGTTCCGAGGTGCCGCCCATTCTCGAACTGCTGCCACCTTCCCAGGATCCATCTGCACCCCACCTGGTGAGAGTCGGTGACCCAGGAAGTCCACTGACCGCTGATGAAACTCGTACTTGCTGAGCTTTGCATACAGACGATGCTCGCGCAAGCGCTGCAGCACGGTCCGGACATGGCCTTCGTGGCACGCCGGGTCACGGGAGTAAACCAGAATGTCATCCAAGTACACCACCACGTACTTGTCTAGTAAGTCCTGGAACACGTGGTTGATGTACCGTTGGAACACAGCAGGCGCGTTGCACAAACCAAAGGGCATAACCAGGTATTCGAACTGTCCGTACCGGGTCCCAAATGCGGTCTTCCACTCATCCCCGGCGCGGATCCGAATCAAATTGTAGGCACCCCGGAGGTCTAGCTTGGTGAACACCTGCGCCCCTTGCACCCGCTCCAGTAACTCCGAAATAAGGGGCAAGGGGTACCGGTCCGGGATGGTAATTTTGTTCAGGGCCCGGTAATCATGGCAAAGGCGGAGCTCCCCACATTTCTTTTTAACAAAGAGCACTGGCGCAGCAGTGGGCGAGGTAGAAGGCCTAATGAACCCACGCTCCAGGTTCTTGCGCAAGAAATCCTGTAAAGCCTCGCGCTCTGGCTCTGTTAACGAGTATAAGCGACTCACCGGTAGAGGCACTCCGGGCTGGAGGTCTATGCCACAGTCAAAGGACCGATGCGGCGGCAGCTGGTCTGCCCCCCGTTCCTCAAACACGTCGTGATATTCCCGGTATTCAGCGGGGAGCGTTGCAGCAACCTCCTCAGTGGGCGCAGCTGCTAGCATCTCAGTCTCAGCAGGAGAACTGGGGTCTGGGAAGTGTACAGTCCGTTTGACCCAGTCGATCCGCACATTGTGAGCCTCCAGCCAGTCCATCCCAAGCACCAGGGGGAACCGGGGCATGGAGGCAATATCCAGAGTTCGCATCTCACGGTGCTGCTGGAGGCACAGGACCAGGGGCTGGGTCTCCTGAGTGACGGCACCCGAACGCAGGGGCCGTCCGTCGATTGCCTCCACCTGCACCGGTTCTGGCTTGTTCCGAAGTGGCACCCGATGCTGGGCAGCAAAAGCAGCGTCCATATAAGAGCGGGTTGCGCCCGAATCCACCAGCGCATGGGTAAGAATCCATGGCCCTCCTGGAGGGTATAGATGTACCGGAACCATAAGGTGTTGTAATTCAATTGGTGCGGCCCCATTCTGTGCTGTTTGGGACCCCAGGTAGCCAGGGTCATCAGCTACTGGGCTTTGGTGGTTTCCCTGCGGCTGGCATTTCTCAGGACAGGACCTTGCATAGTGTCCGCTTCCGCCACAATAGAGACATAGATTCCCCTCCCGACGCCGCGACTTCTCTGCGGGGGAGAGGCGTGGCCGCACTGCCCCAAGCTGCATAGGTTCCTCCAATGACTTAGCTGGGCCCGTGGGGCTGCTGGTAGACACTGGGGCCAAGAACTGGAGGTGCCGGCGGTCCCGAGCCTGACGCCGGTCCTCTAGCCGATCGTCAATCTGTAGACTCCATTGAATAAGAGTGTCTAGCGTGGTGGGGCGTTCCATTGTGGCCAGCTGGTCCAGTATCTCATCTGAAAGCCCCTCGAGATACTGGTCCCGGAGAGCCGAGTCGTTCCAGGTCAAGTCCTGTGCCAGCAGCCGGAATTCTGTGGTGTATGCGGCCACCGTGGTCTTGCCCTGCCTCAACCGCCGAATCGCCCGGTTGGCTTGACTCTCCTTCTGGGGGTTGCCGAACGCGGCCTCCAACAAATTGCAAAACCCCCCGTAGTCTGTCAGCAAGGGGGAGTCTTGCCTGAGCAGCGGCAACGCCCACTTGGCCGCCTGGTCCTTTAACAAACTAATCAAAAAATGCACCTTGGTGCGGTCGTCAGGGAAATTCCGGGCGCGCCCCTGAATATACAGCTTGGCCTGGGCAAGGAACATGGGAAAGCTGGCCGGGGCCCCATCAAATTTCTCAGGCAAAGCCACTGGGTACTTGCCAGAAGCCGGGGCGTCGGCCCCAGGAGCCGGTAGGGCGTCCAAACGCTGCTGCAGTGCCGTAACCGCGTTACTGAGCTGCTGCACGGTGTGCCTCAAAGCCTGGTTCTCCTGGGCTATTGCCAACAGTGTAGCCGCTTGGTCGGCCATGGCCTCTGACTCTTCCCGAACGCACCCCTACGAAGGGGGAGTGCGGGTGTGGCAGGAGCAAACTGTGCTGGTCCCGGGGGTAAGGTACCGTGAGTGTAGCAGAGTCCACACGAAGAGGGGCGAGGTCCGATGCAGAGAGCCGGGCGGGGAACAGGAACGCTGGAACAGAAGGCGGAGCAGGTAACAGGAACGCCGGATGGTCGGGAACAGGAGGCCGAGCAGGGAACCGGAGTACTGGATAGTCAGGAACAGGAAGCCGAGCAGGGATCAAGAACACAGGAAGGTCCGTAGCCAACAACGACGTTGCTCCCGCAACCTGGGGCCGGCCTGACTGGGCTTTTATCCTCTTCTAAGGTCAGGGGCGGTCCCGACCCCCAGGAGCCCCACCTCCTCTGGCCTTAAGGCAAGCACTCCTCCTGGGGGCAACCAGTTCCCTTCGCCTCTCTGCCCTAAGCCTCTGCAGATCAGGAGAGGCCGAAGGGTTACTGGGCCCTGGAGGAGGCTCACCTGTGGCCACTGAGTCATCCAGCACCTCTGGGGCCAGAATGGTTTCACCTGGTGCCTGCTCTTGAGTTTCCTCAGCATCTAGGCCTTGCCCCAGTTCAGCCGGCCCTGGAGGCGGGGACTCCTGTGCCGGCTGGGATTCCTCCGGATCGCTCTCAGACTCGGAATCCCAGGCCATCACACTGATGTTGAATAATCATTGCTTCAACACTGGTGATTTTTGCTTCTTCCAGTACACTGGTATTAGTTTGTCTGTCTTCCCAAGTGATGTGTAAAAATTTTCGGAGACACCGTTGATGGAATCTTTCAAGGAGTTGGAGATAGCATTTATAAGTAGTCTATGTTTCACAAGCATACAGTAAGGTTGGTAGTGCAAGAGCTTTGTAAACAAGCATTTTGGTTTCCCTACAAGTGTCCTGGTCCTCAAACACTATGCACTTCAATTGGGAGAAAGCTGCACTCACAGAGCTCAGGCGATGCTGGATTTCGGCATCAGTGTCGGCCCTTGTGGAAAGATAACTGCCCAGGTAGGAGAAGTGTTCGACACTTTCCAAAGTTACATCACCGAGTGGTGCTGCAGACAGGTTGTTTTGTGCTTGTTGATGTAGCACTCTGGTCTTTTGGATGTTGATCAATAGGCCAAGCTTTCTGTAAGCTTCTGCGAATATATTCAGGATGGTTTGGAGGTCATCCTCTGAGTGTGCACACACTACATTGTCATCAGCATACTGAAGCTCTATGATGGAAGTTGTGGTAACCTCACTCTTTGCTTTCAGCCTACTCATCACTAAGCTATGGTCTTTCCCCATATTAAATGTCATAGTCTTAGCAATGGCCACAACTATAAAGCTAATTTAAAACAATCTACAATGAAGAGTCTTTGAAATACGGGAAAGAAATCAAGTGAGAGTATCTTTGCAGCTACATTTTCTTCCACCCTCCAATGCCTAAGGATCAAATGTCCTGGCAGTGGCACCAAGGTTATGGATCTCCTTTCCTTGGGAAGCCCAGTTGGCTCCCTAGCTATTTGCCTTCAGGCATTCAACGAAGGCATTCCTGTTTCATCAGTTGTTCAGCTTATCTTACTTATTCTTCTGTTGCTGGTTCCAATTTCTTTTAGCTCTATTAGTTGCATTTTAATATGGTGATATTGCTGTACATTGTGTTTTTAAATTGCTTTAAGTCTCCTTGTTGTTAAAAGTGGAGGTAAAAGTTAAAATTAATTAAATTTCATTCTATTCATGAAGAAAAGTGATTGGCAGTAGGTTCAGACAGATAAAATGAAATGCTTCTGCACACAATGCATAATTATCAAATGGAATACTCTGCCACAGGGAGAAGTGAGAAGATAATTAGGCATGCTTTGGCTGACCACTTTGGGGAACTGGTTGCTTGACTAGTTGGTATATTCTAACATGCATCTAGACACCTTTTGTACAGTGTATCTAAAGCAATGCTGGTTCCAAAGGTAGTATATGGCTTCTCTGACTAGTAGCTATTAATAGCCTTATCCTCAACGAAAGCTTGATGGCTTAGAAATGCATCACTATCCATGAATAAGACAGTTTCTTCCAAGTATGCATTTCTGTGTTTACAGTGGTACCTCGCAAGACGAATGCCTCGCAAGACGGAAAACTCGCAAAACGAAAGGGTTTTTGGTTTTTTGAGTTGCTTTGCAAGACGATTTTCCCTATGGGCTTGCTTCGCAAGACGGAAACGTCTTGCAAGTTTGTTTCCTTTTTCTTAAAACCGTTAATACAGTTGCGACTTGACTTCGAGGAGCAACTCATAGCACGCGGTGTGGTAGCCTTTTTTGAGGTTTTTGAAAACTTTGGTGATTTTTGAAGCTTTTCCAAAACTTTTCCGACACCGTGCTTAGCAAGACGAAAAAAACCGCAAGACGAAAAAACTCGCGGAATGAATTAATTTCGTCTTGCGAGGCACCACTGTACAAGATTCACTATATTATTCTGAAAGAGCCAAGGACAGGCACAGGCAAACTCAGCCCTCCAGATGTTTTGAGACTACAATTCCCATCATCCCTGACCACTGGTCCTGTTAGCTAGGGATGATGGGAGTTGTAGTCCCAAAACATCTGGAGGGCCGAGTTTGCCTATGCCTGGCCAAGGACAATCAAGTTTCTTATTTTTCCCTCCCCTTTTCCATTTTCAGTGATACTCACAGCAACACAGTCTACCAGAGAAGCTACTAATTAGATCATTAAATATCAGTCTGGGTTATAAAGCTTTCAGTGTAAAGTTATTATTTTTAACAGGTGATATATTTGCTCAATTTAATATCAAACTATATGATCATTTTATTTTAATTAAAATGAAAACCTTTGTCCTAGGGTTATAGCAAGCTGTGCCAAGAAAACAGTGTTTATGTACTTATCCCATAATTCATTATATGTATCAGTTGAAAAGGTGGAATAAAATGACCACTGATGGAGTGGATACTTTAATGCGGGCTGCATAGAATTCAAGATATGTTTAGTAGTTCACAACACTGATATTACAGTCTGTCTACATCTATGTCACAGATGGATGGTTTGCAACTCTATGATAAAAACTGTTAACTTCTGTGTGGTGAGCCAGTACAGAAACAACTCTCCAGAGAGTCTTAATGCAATCAGATTTAAATCAACCCCCATGTCAGCTTGTCATTTGAATCCTCCTATATTGCAAAGAAGATAAAACCAATATCTGAACAAGATGCCAGGTGTGTGCTTTTAGAAAGACAGAGATGAAAAAATCACAGATATAGATTACAAAGACTGCTGGTATCTTGAGGTCACTGGCATATCAACATCTGTAGTCTCTGCATTGCTTGACTACTTTTCTCCCCTGTGTGTCATTTAGTATCTTCTGGAATCACAGCTACTAAAGTGTGTTTTCCTTTAACTAATTGGAAAATAAATGTCCATTTCATTTATATAGTATAATGCTAGAACCTCATATTTGGCTCTACACACTAATTCTAAGAAACAAACAAACAAAAAATCAGTGCAAATTTGAAGTCAGTTGTTAAAATCAGTGCAGTTTTAAAAGGTTCAGTCTGTCATAATGATTTAAAATGATATCCAATCACATCCAAACATAAACGAAAACCTGCTCCTCGCTATCAGGAACCATCATGTAAAATTTGGTGTTCAAATATCACTTACCAGTGAGTGAAGAATGGCAGTATCTACAGTTACAACACCTATTTGTGCCTTTAAATAGCCCATCTACTTTGAGTGTCTCGACACTTCCCTCAACTACTTAAGGAAATTATCAGATCCTTACAGAAAACTAAATCTATAACTGCTGTGTCTAAATGTTTAATATATTTTAGTAAGGTAGAAGTTCAGGAACTTAGAGAGGTGTAGACTAGGGAATTAGAAGATATTATACAGCCTAAACAATGGAAAATTGCTTTAGAATCCACATAAAATGTTTCCCTAGATTGAAATTTGACATTGATTAAGCAAAAATTAATAATTCGTGTATACTGGACTCCATGATGATTGAATAGGAATGGACTGTTTAATACAGAAAGATGTTGGAGGTGAGAATGTTTCTTTGAGGCTTATGATAAGGGCGTGTGGAGTGATATATTCCTTTTGATTTGTATCGGCAAAATTCTTGATATTCTCAGATGTTCATGTACTTTTAAACAATATTCCTGCTGATTGGGGTTTAATGGCTGGACAACAAAAGTGGATTTTGCAAGCACTTATGGTGGCTTAGAGACTTATACTTCAAGCCTGGAACGCTAAATACCCACCGTCTGTTGGGCAATGGTCTGACGACCTTACCAGGCTACATTAGGATAAATAGGCATCGCCCCCCACACTTATTGCGGGGGTTACATTTCGGGGGGCCACGAGCCTAAGTGAAATTGCATAAAGTGGGGAACACCCTCTAAAAAGCCTATAAATGCCTATTTTTGCCTGCTCTGCAGAACCCTCTCCCATGCTCTCTCCAATCCAGACTCAAATATCTAGAGTTGAGTTTAGAGGACGTGCGGGAAAGTGGCAGCTGCTGCAGCTGCGCTACCCCACATGTCAGCTGTGAGTTGGGGAGGCTGAGCAGCCTACACAAGGCCCCGCTGTATCTCAGGTCTCTTTGAGGCTTCTTCTACCCTCACAGACATCCTCTTCGGGCTCAGGGGAGAGTCTCCTCGTGAGCCACAATAACTCTTCAGCTCTCTCCTGCCATTTCTTGATACAAGTCTAATTATTAATTTAAGTCTAATTATTAATTTATTTTGCAGCATCATACAGCGGTTGCATGCAAGTAGAATGTGTGTGCGCGGTAAAGATGCCAGTATTTCATATAAAATAAAAAAAATCCTTCCAGTAGCACCAACTAAGTTTGTTATTGGTATGAGCTTTCGTGTGCATGCACACTTCTTCAACTGCTTGAATAAGGATCTCTTAACAAACTTAGCTGGTCTCTAAGGTGCTACTGGAAGGAATTTTTTTATTTTGTTTTGACTACAGCAGACCAACACGGCTACCTACCTATATTTCATATATGCATGAATCTCATGTGGATACTGTCAGGAACTGGGCAGAGGAGGAATGGTGGAGACTACCTCCCCATCCTGACCCTTCCAGGGAGGGGGAAGAGGAAGACAGTATAGATTTACAGCAAGGGTTTGTGAGAGGTCACAGCTCAGAGGCAGATGAGGGGAAAAGTTGGGAAATAATGGGAGAGGAGGAGGAGGCAGAAGCAGAGCAGCAGCTGACTGACGCAGTGTCATTAGAAAGCATCCCAGACCCTCCATCTCCCAGAACCTTGAAAGTAGGTGAGCAAAGAGCTCAAAGACAGAGGGCACGTAGCAGCACCCATAGAAGTGACGAATGAGAATGTGGAAGAGAAAGGGGGTGGAGATTCACTCGGGACAATGCCATTATCTAAGAGGCTGGTTTCTATAGCATCTCTCTGTAAATATTGAAATATAAAAAGGATGGTAAGAAACCTTTCCTTGTCTTTATACTTTCCTGGGCAATCAGCCGGGAGCCACTGACAGCATCCTGACAGATACCTATTTAGACACCTGCACAACTTTTATTAACTTATATGTTTATTTTAAGATCCCTGTACTGAAGGTTACTGTATTTGCGAAGTGAATTAATGGTGATTTACTGTAATTATTGGCATTTCCCCTTCTTTTTAATCACTTTGCTCCTCCCTTTGTGCATGAGTAAAACATGTGCATGAGAAAGCCACAGTTAACCATAGTTTCAGGTCACATCCAAACCCAAAACCAAGATTCAGAAGTTAACTTTGAACAATGAATTTGATCATCTCTACATCACCCGTGATAAATCACACACACACACACACACACACACACACACACCGCCCTGATGACATTAGTTTTAGCGTAAGTAACTAACCTGAGCCATTGGGATGGAACAGGCTACAAGTACCGTATTTTTCGCCCCATAAGACGCACTTTTTCCTCTCCAAAAATGAAGAGGAAATCGGGGTGCGTCTTATGGGGCGAATGCCTGCAAGCCTCGCGCGCCCGGCAGGAGGTCCCACCGGGCGCGCGAGGCTTGGGGCGGCAGCCTGTCGCCCGAAGCACGGGGAGCCCTCGGGAGGGCTCCCCCTGCTTCGGGCGAGTGTCTGCAAGCCTCGCGCACCCGGCAGGAGGTCCCACCGGGTGCGCGAGGCTTGGGGCGGCAGCCTGTCGCCCGAAGCACGGGGAGCCCTCGGGAGGGCTCCCCCTGCTTCGGGCGAGTGTCTGCAAGCCTCGCGCACCCAGCAGGAGGTCCCACCGGGTGCGCGAGGCTTGGGGCGGCAGCCTGTCGCCCGAAGCACGGGGAGCCCTCGGGAGGGCTCCCCCTGCTTCGGGCGAGTGTCTGCAAGCCTCGCGCACCCGGCAGGAGGTCCCACCGGGTGCGCGAGGCTTGGGGCGGCAGCGGACTGCTTGCGCGCACCTAGAAGACAAGCAGTCCGCTGCCGCCCCAAGCCTCGCGCACCCGGTGGGACCTCCTGCCGGGTGCGCGAGGCTTGGGGCGGCAGCGGACTGCTAGCTTCTAGGTGCGCGCAAGCAGTCCGCTGCCGCCCCAAGCCTCGCGCACCCGGTGGGACCTCCTGCCGGGTGCGCGAGGCTTGGGGCGGCAGCGGACTGCTTGCCGGCACGCAGAAGCTTGGGGCGCGCTGACCTCAGCTTGCCCCAAGCTTCTGGATTAGCGCATGGGTCCGCTAGCCCTGGGAGAGGCCCCCGGCTCTCCCACGCTAGCGGAGACCTTGCCGGCACGCAGAAGCTTGGGGCGCGCTGAGCTCCGCACGCCCCAAGCTCCTGGTGTAGCGCAGCGCACCTGGGGGGGAAATAAAAAATTTTTCCTTTATTTCCCCCCCAAAAATCTAGGTGCGTCTTATGGGCCGGTGCGTCTTATGGGGCGAAAAATACGGTAGGTAAGTACAGTAAATACATAAAAGCTTTAGATTGCAATCTTAGAAAAACTTACCTAGGAGTAGGTCCCACTGAACTCAGTGGGGCTTACTTATGGATACTGGTGCATAGGATGGCATTGCTAACCTTACAACACAACTATCTTAATAGAAGTCAATGTATTTAAATACACTTTGATTTTATAGCTTTATTGTTATTTTATACTTCTGCGATCTGCCTTGGAATAATGATTTATCATTAAACGTGGGAGATTTTATCACATTTTCATAAGCGCACAGCTAAATAAAACTCAATAAAAGAAAGGAGTAGCAACCTCATCCTTTTCTGGACTTCCCAACATGTAAATGGAGAGCAAAAACAAGATCCATACAGGTGACATACCTTTATAAGCAGCTGCACTCGTTTTTGCAAGCACCTGGCCATAGATTCGTGCTGCTCACGTTTTTTCTTCTCCTCCAGTAGCAGGCTCTGGGTCTTCAGCAACTCTTCTTGCAGTTGCTTCCGTGCCTTCTCTAATAGTCTAGCACTAGGAAAGACAAAATTACCAACATTGAACTTCTATCAACCTGACGCTTGGCGGTTTACTACAACTGGCAGGGGATAAAAGCACTTTAAAATGGGAATGACCACTTACAACTCCTTTCTAAGCTTCATTCCCTAACCACTCTCACGTGCCACCAGCAACCAGGCAAACAGTTGTTCATAAGCATATTGTTGCATTGCACATTCACATAATGTTATTATTAAACCTTTGCATCCTACTTTTATTTGGGTGTGTACAAAAGGGCTTTGGAGACCCATTAATAGAATATATTGTTATGTGGCTCCAGTATTTTCTCTTCTAACATAGCCATGCCCACAAGATACTCCAAATAGTTGTGTGATGAGTACCTTCTATACCTGAGATGAAAATTAAAACATCACACTTTCTATCAGTGCCCAAGCATGCTGGGGAAAATAATGTGTGTTACCTGAAAATTTTCTCATGATATTGTTTAAAATTCTGATATTTAAAACTTCTAATATTTAATTTATGTTTTAATTTTTATGTTGTATATTTTGATTTTTAGATGGTGAAAAGCAGAATATTTTTTAAATGAATAAATATAAATAACCATCTGTTTCTTTATAACAAGATATTTCTGTCTAAACTATATATGTATGTATGTATCTCTGACAAACCGAAGCACAACTCTAGTATGACTGAATAATTTTCCTCTTTCCAGACCTGTTTTTTTTTTTTTTTTTTTTTTTTTTGTTATCATAGGAAACTAAGCATGTACTGACCAGGAATGTCAATCAAATCCTCCTCCATCCACCATCTGATCCATATTTACATCTTAAATCTTTCAATGAATCAAAGAAGTATATGAAGGTTCCAGTTCAATTTGAAGCTATTCATATACCAATTTAATAGAGTGTAAAATAGATTATTTCCATTGTCATATCCAGGTGGGAAAGTTAATCACAAAGACTATAAATCTACTGCAGAAAATGGCTAATTTAATAACCGAAACATCACTATGCCCCTGCCCCCTTCTCTGTTTTAATTAATTAGTTACACAGAAAATGAAACCTTTGCCATAGAGTAGCATGTACATCTTCTTTTAAGAAACTATTATGAATACCAGAATTTAAAAAAGGGGAAAAAAGAAAAAAGACTCTCAAAAGGGGAAAGAGATGGCTTTTCTCCCCCTTCCAACTGCTAAGATATCAAAACACAGATTAAAAGATCCAATTTGATGCATGGTCATTCTTGGATAAACTAGCTGTTAGATGATACAACAGAGAACAAATGCATAGAGCTGAAAACAAAATTGGACTTCCAATTAATTTTCATTCTAGTTGGCAGAATGAGAGGACATAGAATTGGCAGGCCATGATCCACACTGGAGACACAGCAGTTGAGCTAGTGCCATATTATTTTACTTATGCTGTTTCAATTATGTGGGAGTTAAAATAATTGGCATAAATTGTTAAAGGAACAACACCCGTCTTAAACTTAACTGGTTTAAGAGCAAAGGTGGCTAACATGTGTTCTGCAGTAAAGACGCAGTCAATGAAAAGATGGAAAGTGGCCATTCAGCCTACAAAGTTTTGTCTTATGGCCCACTCATGAAACAAAAGTCACTGCTCTTTAGAGAAGAATCTCTGAAGAGCAGACAGAGTGCATTATCTCCCGCTCAGGAAGATCAGAACAGTCAAAGTGATCTTTTATCTATCATTTCAGCATTAACCACCACAATGCTAAGATCAGAGATAAGCCCTTAGGGAGATAAAAGATCCCTCTGGCTGCTCTTTAGAGGTCCTCTTTAAAAAGTAGCCAGAGAGATCTCTTACCTCCTATCTTAGCACTAAGCACCCCAGTGCTAAGACCAGAGATAAAAGTCTGCTGTCTGCTATTAAATAAGCAGCAGGATTTCCCCCCAGTGCTACAGAAGAGGTGAATGGAAACTCTGCACAAAAAGATATGTACAAAGTAAAAGGCAGCATGTTGATCCACCCCATCCCAGCACAGAAATATAGAGGGCTTCAAATGCTGAGGGTGTGTGTGTGCACCTCTGCATGTGTGTTTGTGTGTGATTATGTGCATGTTTCAGTGTGAGAGTTCTGTGACACTGCATGCCTGGTGACTATGTGTGCTGTATGTTTTCTGAGTGTGTGCTGCATGGGCATGCTTCTGTGTGCTATATGAGTAGCATATGTGCTTGGATTGTGAGTGAGTCTTTGCTTGGCTAGTGTCTATGCAGTTGCGTGTGCATAAATCAGTCACACCCACAGCTGGCATGCAGCCCTTGGAGGAGAAACTGATTGTCAATGTGGCCATCAATGTGGTTTTATATCATGATTTTACTCTGTGAACTGCCCTGAGACCTCCAGGTACAGGGCAGTATATAAATTCAATCAATGAAGAAGACGAAGACGAAGATGGAGGAGGAGGAGGAGGAGGAGGTGGTTAGACACTCCTGGTCAACAGCAGCATTCTCCAACCTTGGATGGTTTTGACTACAATTTCTATCAACCCCTGTCAGCATGACCAATAGTCAGGGATACTGGGAGCTATAGTCCTCCAGGAAGGGAAAGGTTAGCCTAGAGTGGCAAAACCACCATTCAGATCTCCATCTCTCCATAAAACAGTAGCCCCAAACCATTTGTGGTCGAGGGAACATTTGGAATTTTGTGACAGTGCCAAGGTACCAGAGACAAAATGACTGGTGCCTCCAAAAGAGCAGAAAAACACAAAATGGCTCAAATATGGAAAACTTTTTCATTTTTGGTTAACAAAAAATGATTGAAAAATAGTGGTTTTCCAGGTATTGTAAAGTCTTGGTTGTTATGTTGTCTGTTATTGGTGTGGTGGTGTAGATTACAGCTAAAAAACAGGAGTACCGTATTTTTCGCTCTATAACACGCACCTGACCATAACACGCACATCGTTTTTAGAGGAGGAAAACAAGGAAAAAAATTCTGAATGAAACAGTGGATATATCATTTTTGTGCTTCATGCTGTGGCCACAGACATGTGATCTGATGGTGAATTTGGGGTAGCTCAATGCAAAGATCCTGAGGATCCATGTGGATCCATGCTTTTTAACCACATTTTTGCACCATTGCAGCCCCAGGCAACAGTGGGTGTGTGATTTTTGGGGGGCAGGCTGCTATGTGATCTGATGGTGAATTTGGGGTGGCCCAATGCAAAGATCCTGAGGATCCATGTGGATCCATGCTTTTTAACCACATTTTTGCACCATTGCAGCCCCAGGCAACAGTGGGTGTGTGATTTGGGGGGGGGCAGGCTGCTATGTGATCTGATGGTGAATTTGGGGTGGCCCAATGCAAAGATCCTGAGGATCCATGTGGATCCATGCTTTTTAACCACGTTTTTGCACCATTGCAGCCCCAGGCAACAGTGGGTGTGTGATTTTGGGGGGGCAGGCTGCTATGTGATCTGATGGTGAATTTGGGGTGGCCCAATGCAAAGATCCTGAGGATCCATGTGGATCCATGCTTTTTAACCACGTTTTTGCACCATTGCAGCCCCAGGCAACAGTGGGTGTGTGATTTTGGGGGGGCAGGCTGCTATGTGATCTGATGGTGAATTTGGGGTGGCCCAATGCAAAGATCCTGAGGATCCATGTGGATCCATGCTTTTTAACCACGTTTTTGCACCATTGCAGCCCCAGGCAACAGTGGGTGTGTGATTTTGGGGGGGCAGGCTGCTATGTGATCTGATGGTGAATTTGGGGTGGCCCAATGCAAAGATCCTGAGGATCCATGTGGATCCATGCTTTTTAACCACGTTTTTGCACCATTGCAGCCCCAGGCAACAGTGGGTGTGTGATTTTGGGGGGGCAGGCTGCTATGTGATCTGATGGTGAATTTGGGGTGGCCCAATGCAAAGATCCTGAGGATCCATGTGGATCCATGCTTTGTAACTACATTTTAAGTGGGGAGTGAAGGAAAAACACAGAAGGGACAAGAGAGCGTTGTGCAGAGAAGCAGCTGGCTAAGAAAGCAGGAGAGGGATTTTACGGGAGGGAGGAAAGAAAGGCAAAAGTTTCCACAAACCGAAGCCAGCTTTCTCTCTCCTCCTGCATGCTTTCTGGCTGCCTGCGAGGAGCACAGAGAGGAATTACTAGAAGGAAAGACCTCTGCTTTCCCCTCTGCTTGCCTGGAGGGGAGGGGATTTGCCTGCTCTTTGTTCCGTTTGAGCAAACACAGCAACGAAACAGAGGAGGGTGGGCAGTAAGACCCTGAGGCAGAATGCAGGAAAACTGCCACTTCCTTTTTTCAGGTTTCCCTCTCGGACACAACGCACGATTGATTTTTGCTGATTTTTGTTCCTGCGCTCCCCTAATCGGCTCCAGGGACCCCCCCACATTCGCTCCATAACACGCACAGACATTTCCCCTTCCTTTTTAGAAGAAAAAATCTGCGTGTAATAGAGAGAAAAATACGGTAATTCTGAATAATCACAACCAGCCATACATATACATACAGTGGTACCTTGGGTTAAGAACTTAATTTGTTCTGGAGTTCTGTTCTTAACCTGAAGCACCACTTTAGCTAATGGGGCCTCCTGCTGCCGCTGTGCCGCCGCTGCACAATTTCTGTTCTCATCCTGAAGCAAAGTTCTTAACCTGAAGCACTATTTCTGGGTTAGAGGAATCTGTAACCTGAAGCGTATGTAACCCGAGGTGCCACTGTACTCATAAATACAAAGACCTAATGCTGGCTTGCATGTGTTGTTTTTACTATATTATTCCACATTTTCAAAAAGTTTCTATAGAAGCTACCTGCCAACTGCTCTATGTGGCTGAGAGAAAAACAAAACAAATATAGCAGCAAATGGGTGGATCAAAGGACAATAATATAAGACAGAAGCAGGAAAAGTGAACTAAAGGGGAAAACAGCAGTTCTTTAGGACCCCAGAGATTCCTATTGACCAGTGTTCAAACAACTCACTTATCAATCACTTGACTTCATTCATTTGCAAACTGACAGGTGACAGAAGCCAGGATATAGAAGGGTACCTGCACATTTTGCTTCATAACTTTCTTTATAAGTGGGCTGGAGACTTACTTTAAAAAAAGAAAGAAAGAAAGCTCAAAGTCTGGGATCCCTGGCAGTGTGCCAATGAAAGGTTTTGTGGGCATGAGGTTGGTGACCCTCATCATACATAATACATTCTGTTCCCCAGCTTAGTGTAGAAACAAGAGTTTCCAAAAATGATAATACAATGTTTTCATATGTATTTTCCTTTCTGCATTTCAGTTTAGAAAACTGCCAAAATTCATTAGATTCAATCAAATGCAATTACATTTGGGTGCTTTTTCAATCACTTTGACAACACTTGTCATTGCTCCATGAAATAATAATAATAATAATAATAATAATAATAATAATAATAATAATAATTTATTTATACCCCAAGAACAGTACTTCTGTCTTGTCAGGATTCAACCTCAATGCGTTAGCCACCATCCATCCTCCAACCGCCTCCAGACACTCACACAGGACCTTCACTGCCTTAACTGGTTCTGATTTAAAATGATAAAATATTTATCATTAAGTCCTTTCTGCCTGTTCCCATGGACTGTCATCCAATTACACTCCACATTATGACAACTGGGTGGTCTCAGTGGCGTAGCGTGGGGGGTGCCAGGGGTGCCGACCGCACCGGGCGCAACATCTGGGGGGGGCGCGAGTCCAGAGGGAAGGGACAAGTTCCTTCCTCCGCCGGGCTCCCCGCCGCCACCGCCAGCCTTGCGCCCTAGCGCGCGCGCCCCCCGCCGTCGCTGTGGCTGCGCTCCGCTCACTGCTCGCAGGAGGAGCAGCCGCTGCAGCAGCGCCGACGCCGCCACCGACGCCTGGCCGGGCACGGGCAGCCTCTGCACCCTGCCGCCACCGCCATCCCCTCGGCCCAGCCACAGGCGGCGGCTGCTTCTGCCTCCATCCTCCTCCGGGCAAGCAGCGTTGTTTGCGCGGCAACTCGCAGGTTAGGGGTTGGGGGGGCGCAAATTACTTGCCTTGCCCCGGGTTAGGGGGCGCAAATTACTTGCGTTGCCCCGGGTGCTGACAACTCACGCTACGCCGCTGGGTGGTCTGCTGCCTAGCTCAATACTCTTCACTCCCTTTCCACCCAGAACTATGGGTCTTTCTACTGCCTAAATTTCAGAAAGGAAGAACCAGGCGCAGCAGAAGCTCCCAGGTTAACTGCTAAGCAAAAGCAGTTAGATTAATTATTTTCATCATATTGACAAGCAGCAAGCTTACAGTAGTTATAGCAATTCAATCCAGTATGTCACTGCCCAAAGGAGACATAACCCTCCACACCCTTGCAGGATAAACGCCTGGCTCTTTTAAGTCCAATGAATCACATGATCCAAACCTTTCCTTTCTTTCTTTTTCAAAACTCATAAAAAATTAAACCTCACATCTGAGGAATGCATTGAACTATGAGAGCACTGGCATTTCCAGAAATCTTTGCAAGTTCAAAGTACATATTCCTGGCCTTAAAGAGGAAAAGCCATTTCTGTTTATCAGTCTATTAATGCTCCACACTGCCCCAAGTCTATTGAATGAAGATTCTTTGTGCTCCAAGCTGAGTATCTCTTTTACTGCTATGCTCTTCCCTTTCTCCAGACCACTTTAATATAATCTTAATGATAAAACTCCACTTTCAAGAAGTCCTCAGTCTTTCCAAGGACAATGAGTGACATAATGAATAGAGAGGCTATTACGTGCGTTTTAATAGTTTCCCTCACACCTCAAAAAAATTACAGAAGTCACTGCAGGCTATCGAATACATAACAATCTACTATAATTTTCTTTTAAGTAACCCACCACCCCACAGATATAGCAAGGGGTGTCACTGAAAGTAATGACTAAAAACAAAAACAAATCCTTGTTCTGCTTAACTACTTGTTATAACAGCAATTGAGGTGACTGTCTTATTGTACGGATGATAATGGAAAAAGTGCAAAAGGGCACAGTGAGAGTTGCACAGCAACAAAAAAAATCTGGCGTGGGGGTATTATGCCAGGGTTAGCAGATCAGAAGGGACTTCTATAAATGACAGTTTTAAAATAGTAGAACACACACCAAGAAGGTTGCACAAAATTGGAATTGTTTTAAATAAATTTTTACTGTTTTGTCACTTGTTTGCTGCCCTGGGATCTTCTGGGAGGAAGGGCAGAATATACAGTACTTTTCCGTCTATAAGACGCCCCCATATATAAAATGCCCCCTATTTTGGGGTTCAAATTTAAGAAAATGGGGGGAGATGGCACAGAGTTGTTGAGCTTTTTTTGGCGAAGGATTGCCCACAGTTGTTGAGCAATTTTGGGGGGGCCGGGGGGGGGGGAGGATGCCGAACCAAGTATCACTCACCCAACTGGCAAATTCTAACAATCGCAAGCGACACAAGCCAAATTGCCAAAGCGGCATCCAATCCAAAGCAGCCTTTGACACATCCACAAATAACCCACCCAATTGACAAAGCAGCACCCAATACAAAGCAGCCCTTGCAGCAGACACCGTTCACCCACCCAATCGCTAGAGCTTGCTCGCGGATGCAACCAATCGCCTGTCCCTCCTCTGCACTACCCATCTATAAGATCACCCACCCACCCCACTTTTTACTTTATTTTGGAGTAAAAAACCCTCGTCTAATACAAGGAAAAGTATGGTAAGTTGGGACTGTCAAGCACTTGGACAAAATTTTTGAATAATTAAGCATTTGGAGTGGTGATCTGTGATTAATGTAGGAAGCTGCTTTATAAATGGTGAGATTATTCATCCATCTAGGCCAATATCCTCTACTCTGACTGGCAGCAGCTTTCCAGGTTCTCAGGCAGAGGTGCTTTTTGTTTATCCATCACCAGCTACATATAAAGATGCCAATGACTGAACCAGAGACTTTCTACACACAAAGCATTGCTCATTCGTTGAGCTATGGTCCCTCTTCCAATATCAGCTGTAAAAATATGGCTCACATTCTCCTGCTTTCAATTGAGGGAAGGGACCCAAAAGTTCATCAGCTTACTATGGCAGACTTATAAGCCCGAACGCAGATGCTAATAAGTGAAAATCAACTTATAAAAGTGAAAGTTGAACAGTGCCTCCCTCAGATTCAAGTCTGAGCTGCCTGCCTGCAGCTAGCTATTGCAACCATCCAATTCCAAATCTAAATGCTTCAGAGTGTCATTACATTTTTTCCCCTTGAAAAACAGAAATCAAAACAACTGAAACAAAACTGAGAATGAAGTGGAGGGGGGGGCAAAGATTGAAATAATTACTAATCAAAGGAGAGGCCAGGACATGGAATGGTGAACCCACTAGCCATTTCAACCCAGTAATTTCTCTCCGTGTCGCCTCTGATGAGTTTTTTATTTCTAACATTTCATCAATTTGAATCACCAAATTCAATTTGCATCCACAGATAAACAGAGAGAATAGTAAATACTCTCATCTGACCTTGAAGTGAGAAAGAGAGAAAAATTGCCCTCCACTATTTCAACTCAATCCAAACCATAATAAATAATCCAATTTACCCCATCAGTTCCTTACCTGCAATCACACTGTTGTGCACTTCAGGAATGAGTTTTGATGCCTAGGCACAACATGGAAGCACACAATGCCTTCTCATACCATTACCTCCTAGCTGTTGCCTGTTCTTGTTGCAGAACACTTTGAAAATATAACTATTCGCTTAATAGTGTGCCCTCCACAAGGTACTAGGAACAACCATAGAATAAACAGTGGGGACAAACAGTGTACCCTAAAACCATGCATCAATTATAGCAGGGATGGAGAACATGTGGCCCTCCAGAGATGTTTAGACTACAACTCCCATCATCCCTCACCATTGGCAATGCTTGGCTGGGACTGATGAGAGTTGAGAATCCAACAGTATCTGAGTGCTACAAGTTCTCCACTTCTGCACTAGAGTTCAAACCCACATTGTAAGTCCTAATTTTCATAAGCTGTCTGTGGCCCTTCAACCTTCTGTCCAACCACCTTGCTTCTCCAGATCCAGGATCTGAGTCAGTATCCTGTCTTTCTCAGAAGCCTCTGTGCCCCTTTCCCTCCCTAGCAGACTTCAAGAAAACTGCCCATCTCTTCAACCCACTGTGCTCTCTCTGTAGTCTGAAACATCCAGAAACTGCAAGGTAAATTCTACAAGTTATTCTCACCCACAGAATGCCAGTACTGTATATTTTTCAACATGGCTATCAGGCTAGACAATAATTAATTTATTAATTAATAATTAATTTATAAAAATAAATGCTATATCACAAAAAATATCAGAGTGATTTACAACAGTATCTATATTGAACAAAATACATAAAAAATTAAGATCAACTAACTATGTATTTGTAATTGCCTACATAAAGTCTGGCATAGTTTACAGCAGGCATTTGAAGGTTGAAACAGAAGGCACCCCCTGAATCTCTCTTGGCAGAACATTCCACAGGACTGGGACGATGACATGAAAGCCTTCATTTTGTGTTGATGTATGCATAAAAGTATTTGCAGAAGTCAAGACTGGAGAACTCCCCTGTCATTGTTGCAGCTCCGGGGCTGGTAACCAGGTTACCTAGCTCATGTCACTAGGTCAGACAGCAGAAATCATGCTTCAGGACACAACACACAGCAACACAAGTGCCAAATCTGAAAGAAAAGCTGTTTTCAAGATTGAGCAGTCAGGTATGCAGTTCAGCTCCACAGTGTTTAAGCAAAGGAAAAGGAAAGTACAAGAAGCTTCTGGGAGACAAGGGACAAGAGCAGCTGTGACACCTCACTGGTACTGTAAAAGCCTTGAGACTGCATTTACATTGGCGTTCAGGAAAGTGGCTGCAAAAAAAGGAGAGATTTAACACTGCTGAATGGAAGAGTGTCAGTGAGACTTGTTGCAATGCTCCTGACAAGAGGACAATAACTTATTTTAAAAAAACAAGTAGGAATAGAAAAATGTTAAGAACTTACAACAAAAAAACAATTAACCCCAAAACCTTAAAACCAGCACGGTACTTTAGTGACAAAAAGCCCTCACAGAATCATGACTCATTACTGCTTTATGAATACTCCACAGGACTGTCTGAGCTGACCTTTTTCAATCAGACTTAATTTTGAATGCATATTACTGTCCTCCAGCAGGAAATGAGCATCACACATTGCTGGTCACCCAGTTTTATGATCTGTGTGTTTTTATTTCACAAATTGCTAGTCCTTTGCAATTGGGAGAGAGGGAGAGAGAAAGAGAGAGAAAGAGAGGAGAGAGAGAGAGAGAGAGGAGAGAGAGAGAGAGAAAAGAAGAAGAAGAAGAAGAAGAAGAAGAAGAAGAAGAAGAAGAAGAAGAAGAAGAAGAAGAAGAAGTAGAAGTCAATCAATCAATCTGTGAGATGCCTCTTCACTGACCCTGAATAAAACGATATTGTTTCAACTCAGTAACTACACTGCAGCCTTTAGTCTCAGGATACTAGACACAGTTGTTGTACCAACCTCAGAATTTCTAACAGATGGTTCCTCACAAATGATAGCAACGCTGAAAACAGGCAGTAGAAAATGAGCAAGCAGGATGAGAACGCAAACATATGATTGGGAGGGAAAGAGCCACCTAATTCAATAAGGGAAGGGGAAAAAATATGTCACAAAAATAAATCTCACCCAGCATTATTATTATATTTCCAATAGGAAACATTTCAACTTGCACACAGACACTCAAAATTAGAAGACAACCTTCTGAACAAGAATCGGTATAGTACAGAGGCTAGAGCAGAGTTTACCAAACTGTGTGTTGCAACACATTAGTGTGTCAGCTACAGTGTGTAGGTGTGTCGCACAAGCATTCCCTGTGCTCCTCCCAGGAATGAAAAAGGGTTAGTTTAACCTCCGGTTTCCTAGTAAAACTGAATTACTCTGTTGTGAAATGATGCATGTCTAAAAAGTATGTCACCAATATGAAAAGTTTGGAAAGCGCTGGGTTAGAGTGTCAGACTACAAACTTGAGGAACTTGAATTCAAGCTTCCATTTTAAACCATGAAGCCTCCAAAGTGACCTTTGGCAAATTGTCGTGCTTGCAACCTAGCTTTACCTGACAAGGTTATTCTAAGGGGAAAAGTGGATGCAGGCAACTCCTCATTTGTGTGTGACCTCTGGTGTGTGTGCCATTTTCAGCACCAGAAGTGGGCAGAATGGGGCGGGCTTACTCGTGTCCCGATGACACACGATGCCTCAAAACACAACCCCTGTGTAAATGGGGAGTTGCCTGTATATGGTACAAATATAATAAAAGCATATATTTATACAGCCTGACACTTAGCTGTTCAGGTCTGTCCAACATTCTTTGTTACAGGGA
This sequence comes from Podarcis liolepis, assembly GCF_965112155.1. Taxonomy (NCBI): domain Eukaryota; kingdom Metazoa; phylum Chordata; class Lepidosauria; order Squamata; family Lacertidae; genus Podarcis; species Podarcis liolepis. The sequence goes on along the minus strand of NC_139569.1, from coordinate 4,766,754 downwards.
CGTTAGTTCAATTTTGGGGCGCTAAAAATAATGCTTGCCCTCATTTTATGTAATGTTACACATAATATGTAATACATGCCAGATTGTGGCATTTTCCTCCTTTTTTTAATTTAACAACAACCAATATACAAAATGAATTTATGTCATTAGAGTATATATTTCCAAGTTTTCTTAATGTGCTAATATTAGTGCTTTTCCCCTCTTGCATATAGTCAAGAAGACTGTGGCATTTTAAACTCAGTGGTTAAAATAACAGGTAAGTGGTAACTTAGGGGAGGGGACAGGAGGAGTAAATTGCTACCCTTTCATAAGACTTTTGTCGAATATACTGGGATTAAAAAGCAACACAATCTCACTGAAGGAGGCCATTCTGAATCACAATAATCTGCAATTCATTTTGAGATGGCCCACATTTCTTCAGATCTACAAGCACACCAATGCATGTGTGCACATAGGAGCAAGCAAACAAGCAAGCAAGCAAGCACAAGCACACACACATACACTTCTCTATAGAACAAAAAGGGTTGTCTTACATAGATGGCAAAACTCTTTGCAAATTGATGCCACAAGCCTTTCTTTTTCTCTTTAAAATACCTTTAAACTTTTATATAACTAATAACTAGGTTTGTGCTGGCAGAGTGCAGTGAGTGGAGACAACCCACAATAAGATCCCTTCCTCCGTACAGGAGAAAATATTTCTAGATAAGCATATAGCATTTATAAATGCGAGATTTTTATATTTGACTTACGACTGACTTATGTGCATGTACCTGGACTGTAATCTTTTAGGCAGTTTATATTATAAGAGGCAGAAGGCTTTTCTAGTATCTTTAAACGAACCTTCTACAGCATATATTGCAAATGTGCCTGGGGAATGCACACCCCCTGCTTAAGCTTCACATACCACCAATGAGCTGAGAGGCTGCAGCGTGACCCAAGTTGTCAAATCCGGATATTCAAGAGCTGACGGCCTCTCAGTCCATGCCCATTGCTGAGCAACCCCAGAGTGGTGCATATGAAGCCAGGCAAAAGAAGAAAACTATGACAACAGAAACCCATGTTTCTTCCTGTCCCTGAGGCAACCCCAGATCCCAATTAGCAGGTCTGATACTGCTGTACCCTACATCTCCCACAATCAATACAAACACTTCAGCAGCCAACAGTAGATAGCTTAAGCTCAGTGCTCCTTTCGATCAGCACCTGTGTTCCATTATAATCTTCCCTGCTGCCTCCAAAACAGCCGATTAATAAAGCCCATTCTTTCTGTTTATTTCCTTATTGATCTTACTGTCCCCCCACATACAAAAGAGAAGTCAATGCAGTTGGTGTCCAAGTCCACCTTGGCAGTTTTCCTACTCCAGTGCCTCCCAAACTACTAGGTTGGGGTTTTTTTGCCCTACCTACTAATCACATGCCATGTGGCTAAAGGACTACACATAGTGACATTGTCATGAAACGTTCCTTATCTCCAGCTTTATCAGCAGTGACAAATCTTATGCTTGCGTCAGCAGACTAATGAGTAAGGAAACAGGTGATATAAAAGGCTTGCAAAGTGCATTGCAAAGTGAAAAGTGGAGCCTCCAAATCTCTCCCACACAGGAGAAAAACACAAAAGACCAAAGGTATGTTCCTACACACCAATCATTAGATCCATCAGTCATGCAGCTGGCTTATTAATCTCCTGTTCTCTCTCATCTGTGTTCCTTGGCTTGGGACTCAGAAAGTTGACACTTGACTTGAAAATGCCAACCCTAAGCAGTTTATTTCCTCTTGAACTTTAAGAACTGACTGAGATAGGAGTGACCTTTAAAAAGGCATAGCTAGTTCTATATAAAAATGATAGGCATATTTTCTGCTTACACAGTATGGAAACACACTAAACAAATCCAATATGCAAACACTTATTCTTTTCAGGAGCTAACAGAAATCCAGGCTCCCTCAGTTTAAGAAGCAGGGGTTCTATTGTGGCAAGTATGAGATCTGTTGACTTAATATGCAAAGCTCAAGCAAGGAAATACTGTATGTAAAAACAGCTCTATATGAATGCAAAGAGACCTGCTAGAACTGAGCAAAGACCTATCTAGTCCAGCATCTTGTTCCCACAGTGACCAACCAGATGTTGATGGAGAGATCACAAAAAGATCAGCAGTACAGCACTCTCCAGCAGTTGGCAGCCAATACAATAAGCCCACAATTTACACACATTTAACTTGTGCATATTCAGCTTTACATACATGGCAAATGAATGAATGAGGGGTGGAAAGGGGGTGGGTGTCTGGGGGAAGGACTTCGGCAATCTTACCCACAAATGTGTTTTGACTATATGCCATTTTGGTTGTGGGGCGGTCCCCAAAACACAATACCTGTGTAACTTGTGGGCTTACTGTACTGTTCTGTTAGAATCTCTTTAGTTAACCTGAGGGTGGAGCACAAAGCAAGGTAGAGCTGCAGGCAGCACAGAAGACAGCTCAAAGCATCAATTATTTAGTTTATATCCGAATGCCTTTTCTAAGACAGGGGTCTGATGTAATGTTTGTAATAACATCTATAAAACAAAGAGTGTATGCATTTCTCCTTTTAAAGTATTGTTTATTCATACGCAAAGCTCTAACTTTGAGAACTGTTTTCTTTTGGAGTTTTTTTACCACCACCCTTTACCAAGTTGTTTAAATGGCTGGGGTGGATTAAAATGTCTCTACAGTATACGGGGGGCAGGGGGACCCATAAAGACAGTACACAGCCTTGCTGTGGAGGATATTGCATAGCTGGGGTGCAACTATTATGAATGCCCTCCGTCTGGTGGTCACTAGCCTCACTTCACTTGGTGGAGGGACACAGCTTCTAAAAAGGACCTTAAGCTTTAGGCAGGCATATGTGAAAGAAAGAAATCTTTCAGATAACCTCAACCCAAGCCACTAAAGTCTTTAGAGGTTAAAATGAGCACTTCATATAGGACCCATTAATGGATTTAGAAGGAGTACAGCTGGCCGTTGTTGTTGTTGTTGTTGTTTTTATATTTATACACCACTCTTCATGTGAGGATCACAGGGCAGTTTACAGTATAAAAACACAAAGATAAATAACATACAGTAATAGCAAAAAAAGCAATACCCCACCACACACAGTTTAAAATCACATAGATTATTGAAATAGTTGATAAAGCTAATGATGACATATAGTGGATGCACCGTCCCAAGTTAATAATATTGTAGCTCTGTTTTGGACCAACTGCAAGATGTATTTCAGACAAACTTCCAAAGGCACTTTAGGGGAACCCTATGCTATGTGAAAACCAGAAGACAGAATGCTCTTCTAAGGAAGTGCCTGCAAGCTGTGGTTTTTGTTATGGTACTTCAGCGTCTTGGCTCCTGCTTCTCAGTTCATGTATGCAGGGCAGTACATGGACCAAAAGCAATTATTTCCTTCATGAGTAGAGCTGCAACTAATAAGTGAAATTCCACGTACTGAAAAATTTCACGCTTTCAAAATTCCTCAGCACACTCACACACACATTTGCGTCCCACAAAGTTCAACAACAACAAATAAAATAAAAATTCAAAAGCACTTGAAAATGCTAAAAGTAAGTGTTTAAATGGTATAAGCAGGGCTGGAAGAAAGAGGGCAGAGAGATACTACTGCCTTCTGCATTTCAACTTTATCTTTGCAAAAAATTACCTTTTATTGAAATAAAGTAAGATTGCCAATAGAAGTTACAGAGATCCAATCAAAATCTTTATTACGGTCATAGACCAGCATAAGATAAAAGCACCTCCATACATAAATAAAACATGTTAGATAGACAATAGGGCAACTGCAGAAGTAGAGGGTACACATACTCATACTCTCAGTTGCAGTAGACCAGCATAAGATAAAAGCACATAAATCATGTAAATCAAACCTTCAGTTTCAGACCTGCTGTGTGGCACATACTATCCTCTGACATATGTCAATCATAGCAGCATAATATCTGGCAACTGAATATGTTGTATCAGGATTTATATTTTGGAGCAGTAAGGAGATATAGAGTTACCCTGTGTGTCCTGGAAATTCAGGTATTATTGGCAGGATAAACCTAGCACATATGTTTGTGTAATACTGGCAGTGGAGAAAAACATGTTCAATTGTTTCTATGTGCCCAGAGCCACAGAGGCATTTTTCCCCCTCATAAGGTGTCTTCCTGAAGCGACCTTCCTGGATGGCTGAAGGGAGAGCCTGGCAACAAGCAAGAGGGAAAGCTCTTCGCTGTTTTGGTATTTCCAGATCAGTTAAATATGCCATTGGGGAGGGGAGGTTTCACTGGTAATGTAATTGGAGGACCTGGTTATATCTGACTTACATTCTATATCAACCATACACTGTTTAATGGTTTCTTTGGCCTGTTCACAGCATGACCCATGCTAAGTAAAAGCTGTGGGGTAAGACTTATAATTAACATTTTGTCTACCACTGCTCATTTCCATGTTGTTTGAAAGCCATCCTTTATAATTAGTGAGGCAAGGCCATGTGGTTAAAAGGATAGTCTAAGCCAGAAATTAAGTGTGGCCATCCACACCCTGGACTCTGCTCTTACAAAACCAGTCTCAAGACGTAAGGTAGCATTTGAAACATATTTTGGCACTTGAAGAACTGATCTTAGGAATTTAGATTATACTAGTACCAGTGATGTAAGATTAGTGAAGGGGCCTAGTTGGGATCCATATAAAAGCTGAGCAACTGACTTTGCTTGAGACAGTTTAAAGGCTGTGGGTCCTAAGATATTTACGTATGGCAGTTGCACTTCTCTGTGCATTCTCAGCAATATAGTCCCCATGGGCTTTTCTGTTTCTAGAAGCATGGAGGACTATCTGAAGTTACACAGAGTTATTCAAATCTCAATAAATCCAGCTATGTACTGGATACTTACAGGCTCACCACTGGAATGTTTAGACTTTCCAAATCCTTGCTACTGTAAGCATTATTTTTATTACTTAAGAGAGTTTAAATCATCAGACCTCACATCAGATTTAAATAATTTTGCATTTGTGTTTCACATAAGAATACACAAATTGTTTAGACTGTAAAGCATTTGTTTATAAAATACTTACTATTATGGGTCCTGTTTCCTAAATATAAACTTCCACAAGAATCAACACATATGAAAGTACAATTTTATCATTTAAGATAAATTAAGAAATCTATCCTTATTGCTAACAACACAGTAATTGAGGCAATTAAATATTGCAATACAGTTCTTTTCATTGGAGATGTTGGCTCTCCTCCTGACCAATTCCCTTAGGGACTTAATTAGAGCCATCGACTCTAGTGATTTTGTTGCCAGTCTCACAATAATTGCTGTCTGTTTGTTTTGTATGTCTGCTATTAGATGAATGCCTAAGTAAGCCAGCTTTTTTCTTTACTTTTTTTTGTAGCAGTTTCTAGCCCTCATGATAGAGGAAATAAAAGACCTATGACTTCTCAATGCCATACTATAAAAACAAATAAGGAAATTACCAACACAGGGTACAATAGGAACAATCCACACACAGCCTTGCAATTACCCACTCCAGGCTATTCTCTAAGTCAAATCATTCCCACTAACAAATCACTCCCACTAACTAGGCTCACATCAGAGGGGGAAGCTATCTTCGAATATACAGAAATATGCTGTCAAGCCAACCTGAAGATGTGTGGTCATGTAGAAGGAATGTGAGACTTCCACTTGCCTGCAGCCAGGTATCCATATTTCCCCTGGAACCAGATAAGCTAGGGGAAGGACTTTAACCTAAAGAAACAAGCAACCACTAGGAAGTTGCTAACTGGTCAGGGGAAAGGGGGCTGCAGAGAGCACCTTTTTCCAACCTTGTGCCCTCTGTATGTTGTTGGACTCAAACGTCCATCAGCTCTAGCCAGCATGGCCAATAGGAAGGATGAGAGAAGTTGGAGTCCAGCAACTTCCCCATCCCCAACTGAAAAGATTGAAACTAATTCCACTACATTTGAAAAGGAAAAGCATGTACCACTGTAAAAGGAAGAAAAAGTCTAAGAAGTGACAAGTGACCTTCATGCAGATCATATCTCTCTTGTTAGTATTATGGCGACAAGAAGGGGCCTTTGGCCTTTGGTGACTTCATCACTAGTATGATTCCCCTCAATGATGGCAGCAGAAGAAAAAATCAAATTCCCAGTTTGGTTTCTTCCAAAAAATTTAACACCACATAAATCATACTTGTACTTGGGCAAGGCACAGGTAACAAGGTGCGGCAGGTGCATAAGAGGTCAAGATACATGGCTAAATGCAAATTAAGACATTTTGGAGGACAGGGTAGTCACAGCACAGCAAGCACAGCAAGCAACCAAAGTTTTGGGATTGGGCAAGTAAACGGGCACTTGTTCAAGTGAGCTGAACTTGTGAGGTTTGTTCATACTTGCACTGACATCTCAGTGTCCTTGGAGTTGAAATCAGTGCCGGCTCAGCTTCTGATTTACTCTGTTGTCTTGTGTGGAAGAAGAGGTTCCTCCTTGGCAGGAGGTGCCAGGGCAGTTCGACAGCAGGAAGTTTCCGACCAGCTGTTTCCCATCCACTGGAGAACATGCTGCTGCCAACCCGCTTGGTCCCTCCCCCTCCACTCCCTCAACTACTACCTTCCTCCTCAAGCTCAGACACTTCTTGGGGTCCCAATTACACCTCCCCCATCCTTCTAGGACCCTTCCCAGGGTCATCCAAGTCCAACTCCCTGAGCTCTTCCCATTCCTTCTCAGGATCCAACCATCCCCTCTATGACATCTACAGAGGACTCATGACCCAATCTTAACAAGTACATTTAATACAGCAATTGCAAGAAGAGCAAGCCAAGGTTTGTTTAATTCTGGATTACAGATAGGAAAAGGTTTTTTGTATGAACCAGGCAAGCGAATCATGCTAATTATAATGGGGAAAGCATCTATCTACACAACTGCTTTGCTGAAAATGTCTTTAAAGTATGCCATCTGTCTGCAAGATTAACACTCAAACACTGCAGGTATCCCATATTCATATATGTTAGCAATACATTGGTAATAAGCAAAAATGCAGGTCAGAGTGCACCTCGTCTCAACTTTCAAAATATGTTTGGCCAGATGGATGTATATTCAGCAGGGATTTTGTTTTTGAAACATCTGCACAAATATAAATGTGGGGGCCTTGTATTTTCTGTGTTATGAATCTACAAAACAATTTACCATCTACAAAGACAGCAAAGGGAAGTTTGAGATTAAATGTGGTTCTTAATGCTAAATATGAAATAATGAGCTAACAAAAAAGAAAAAACAGCTAGTTACTTCCATCAAATAAATACCCCACAAACGCATCTGCAATGAAGTTACACCATAACAAAAATTAATTGCCCCAAACTTGGAGACAAACCAGGACTGTTTGGCCCATGGTCAGAGGAGATGAGAGTTGTGGCCCAGGAACATTTGGAGGTCCACAGGTTCCCCATCCACAAGACAAAGAGTTAACAGGCTCTTTGCAATAGTTTAATTACCTCAGCAAGAACTGTACTACCTAAACTAGGGATGGAGAATAGTGTGTGTTCAATTTTAAAACTTTTTAATTCCAAAAATGAGGGGTCCTAAAAAGCTGCAACATGACCCAAGAATTCAAAAGATATTGTCATTTTGCTTGGTAAATAACTACATAAGAATATTGACTTTTATGTGTTTTTCAGAATTTCCAATAATTTTAAACTTGTCTTATTTTTTCCATGGAAAAATGTGTGTAAAATTACATAAAAAATCATTAAAAATGATTGCCAAATATTTGCAGTTATATTATATATGCCTGAACATAAGTCAAGAAGTGGAAGCGGCAAGAAGACGAGAGAAGGCAGCTTGCTGAATATAAGCAGAGAAAGAAGCAGAATGCTTTAATACATCAAATGATATAAGTTTCTATGCTGATGAAAATGAAGAACAAATAGCTGGTGCCCAAGATGGAAATGATAGAAGTTATGAATTGACATTAGGAAAACCAAGTACGGCTTCCACTTCTAATAAAAAGACGGAGTAAAAACACATTAGGAATACATAATGTTGCTATGCAGAGCATCAGATAAGGTGTTGGCCTGTGTGCCACAGCTGCCCTCACAACTGCCGGCTTTATCACGATAAAGTCTAGAGGGCCCAAGAAAAAGTTTTGAAAGCCCAGGAGCAGGAATTTGAATATCTTTGTCAGAAGGGTGAAACTGATTTGCATCTTCTTGGACGGCTGTGAAGATGCAACTCAAGTTATACTGAAAGCAGCAAGAACGGTGTGACACAAGGCCAGTAGTTTGGGAAGGGGCTGCCTGAAGAAAGCCCCAAGGGTCAAACAGAGGCTTCATGAGTCATACCCTGCCCCTAAGCCTGGGGTCCAAACACCGATTACATTTCTTTTAGTCCCTGCACTGCGGGAGGGGGAAGAGTTGTTTCTGCTCTGCCAGTTTGATCCGGAGGGTGGGATGACTCCTCCCGCAGGAAGAAGAGGCAAGAGACTTTGAAGACCCTGCATATCAAGGCAGAGGGAGGAATCATCCTATTCACAGAATGTCATCCAACCTAATCTACAAATAGAAATTCACAGTAATAATCAATTTCCTTTTTTGTGTGTATTAGTCATGAGTTTCTCAAGTTAAATATCATGTGTGTTTATATAAACAATTTCTAAAAATAAAAAATTGTTCATTTTAGTGAAGGTGCTAGAGCCTCTCTCTCTCCAACCATATTCTGGGTTGTAGCCATTGCTAGCCCTACTCAAAGTAGAGCCATCAAAACTAATATGCATGGCTAACATAATTTCAGTGGGTCTAGTCCGGATAGCTCTTAGTTGGATCCAACCCTCAGGTTTTAACTAGAAACATCAGACAAATCCTGACCACCAGCATAGAAGGACGGAAGGAAGGGAAAAAAGAAAGAAAAGGGGAGGGGCTGGGAGAGAAAGAGAAGGAAACAAATCCAATACAGTAGCCTGAGTGATGTGTAGTCACTTTCATGAGACTCCCTGCTGAAATGTGCAAACAGAGAAATTGATTTTGCCTCATTTAATTGCTGTTATTCTCAACAGTTTTAGAACAGTAAAGTAATGGTACAGCAGGAAAGAGCCTCAGGAAACTCTTGAGTGGTCAGCTATGTTCGGGAAGTGTGGGGAGAGAGAAACACTCATGTTTTAAAAAGCAAACAAACCACAATCCCATTAGAACACCAGGTCCTTCATTATAAGACACATCTGAAACCATTTTTCCTGAAAGAGTTTCACTGCATCATTGAAAAACTAGCAGTATATTTGGGGATGTGTTTTAAGCGGCTTGCTTCTCCAAACAAGAAGTTTGAGTGACATGTTTGTGTGTTAAAATAATAGATAAGCCCTTAGTGAACCACAATAGCCCAGTGCTGTGTTATTCAGATAGAGAAAGATGCATCTTTCAGCTCAAGATCTGCAAATTAGCAATCTTTTGCAAGTAAAGAAAGGTTGCTTGACTGCCCACTTCCTTATGAGGAGGATCTTAATCCGATTTCTGAGACCAATAAATGGCCTGAAAATTATGGAGAGAAATTTGCCCCATGTTTTGGAGGAAGAGCAGGTTCTAGTACAGCCTTCCTCAACCCAGTGTCTCCCAGGTGTTTTAAACATTCCCATCAGCCCAGGCCTCATAGCAGAACCAGGTCAGAAAATGCTATCCTACTGTATTGCATTATTTTGGCATCACATGTAAACCCCCCACCCCAATACACCCCATAATCTTCCTGTGCATCAAAGGGAGAAAGGTTCCGTTTAAAAATGCAAGGGAAGAGTCTCTTATCTATAAGGAAAGTTTCAGACATCTTTTGTTTATTATTATTTAACAAGACAGCAACAAGTGAAAAGCCAATGAGAAGAATTCTAGCCAAGTCTCTCACTAATTTCTGTATTTTTAATATGTAGATTTATGGAGGAGGAGCATTCAAACATGAAACTTTCTCCCATATTCTGAAAGGGTACAATCCCAGTACTGTGCTGGGGACTGGAGCTGGTTTCTCTCTCTCTCTCTCTCTCTCTCTCTCTCTCTTTCAGCTCTTAATATTTGCAACACCAGCACAGACACACGCAAACAAATTAATGGGAAACAGCCTGCTATGCTGACAGTCAACTTGAGGAAGGGGGAAGAATGTCCTTATTTCAGATATGGGAAGACAAATGAGATTAGTCAAAGAAGGTTAGTAGTACTGTTCCTAAGTTATAGATGAGCAGCTGGGTATTCCTCATTATAACACTGGAATCTGTGAGACAAAGGGTACACAATGATGGTGATTTATTGGACAGGAGAGAAGGTGGCAGTGATGGGAGCAGCAGGTGGCAGGTATAACTATTTTTTCTTTATGTGACAAGAAACACTATTCTTCATCTATGTGGTCTAGCAATGCATGCAGCAATTGCTTTGGACAGACACTATTTTCCACATTTCTACTCTACTCTTCATTTTATTTATTGATTTGATTTGTACACCACTCTTCAATAGGTTCCCTGGGTGACTTGCAAATGTTTAGTACTGCAATGAAACAGATTAAAACAGTAAGGCCGTTTTGCTGCATGTTTGGGGTTATCCCATTTTATCTTCACAACCATCCTGTGGGGTAGGGGTAGGCTGAGAGACAAGTGACTGACCCAAAGCGATTTTCATGTATGTACAGGGGCTCAAGTAAAGATAAAGATCCAATCCTACCTTCTCCAATCTATTATCTCTGTGTACAACCTTTTGGGGAAAAGATCAGATGTTTAGTAAAGTGTAAGTGTATGTGTGGTGTTTATTTATCTGTCCCCACACAGGATGATTCTCCAGGCTGCTGTAGCTCAGTTATTGATTGAGATGTGCTTTGTATGCAGAAGACCCCAGGCTAAAAGCTTGTCATACCCAGCTAAGGCTAGAAAAGATACTGGTGTGACACAGTGTCTTTTCTAGGAGCTGCTACTAGTCAGACTAGATAATACTGAACTAGATGTGCCATCTGGAGCAAAGCAGCTTCCTAAATTCTTTGTAATGCCTCAGATGTGAAGTGTGGTACAAGTCCTTCCTTGCATTAAGAAAAGGCTCTGCTGTAGGTGGTGCATTTGTCCCTGAAGGGGGCAACACCAAAGGGATTCACTGCTTCGGGTTCCCTTCCCATTGTCAGTAAAGATATAGAACTGTAGGTCAGGTACTGTGGGGAACAGGTCTGGGAGAGCCTTTTAGAGGGGAAGTCTGGTTTGGTAGTGTTCCCTGAGTAAAAAGTAGCGGGAAGAGAATTGGAAGTGGGCTTACTATCTTCCTCCTGATTACTGGGCTTTGGTTTATTGTTTGTGGCCCTAATCACCCACCTGCATATGGTGATGGATGATGGGGCTGGGTGGACAGGAAGGTAGCAAGGAGTTGCAAAGTGCTGCTCCAATCTCAGTGATGGTAGGCAGGGAAGGCTAACTACCATCTGGGGCAGAGGCCTAGATGTTTGATCTCTATTCCTTATACAAACCTTCCCACTCCTCTGGAAGGTACTGGTAGCATATCTGCTGAGCTCTCTGGTTTGGTAGTGCTGTTATTGAATGTCAGATCAGTCTATAGTAACACCATGCTCATCCACAACTTGATCACAGATAAATGGACTGATCTGGCATGTATTACCAAGACTTGTGTGAGGGAGTTGGATGGACCTGAACTTATCCAGCTGTACTCACCTGGATACTTGGCACAGCACCAGGTTAGAATGGGGGGCATGTCTGATGTTATTGTCCATAAAAGCACCATCTCCTTCACCAGAAAACCTCTTGGATGTGAGATAGAGAAAACCAGAATGGTATATCATAAGGGGGGAATAAAACCATCGAATATACTTACAAAAGGTTGTATGGGCAATGATTTCAACACTTTCTATGGGAAACAATACAGGCAAAGAGGCATAAAAAATAGATTCAGCCTGACTTTTTCGGGGGAGGAAATGAAATTCATACTCACATTTCATTAGTTGAAACCTACAAGATACCCAAGGGTGATAACCATTAAACAGTGCAAAGATTTTACTGCATTTTTCAGCTTCCCTCCTGGGATTTTTTTTATGGTGATAAGTTTCTTTATATATAAACAGTGTGAGCTCTAAAAAGGTTTGTTTTAATTGAAAACTTCCATGGAAGTTTAACATGCAGAAGAGCTGTTAAGGTTCCTTTGAAGGATGACAGATTATTTGAACAGTTTGTGAATTAAAATCACAGTAAGGAGGCAAGCAGCTGGGTGACAGAAGGTTGGGCAGGATGAATTCAATCCTAAGGTGTTGCAGAAATAGAAATTTGCCTTTGCATTCATGCACTAGTTTAAATATCTAAAAGTGATACAGTATTATGCAGCAAAAATTAAATGCCAATACAGTAGCATGAACACCCAATTAGATCACTACACCAGCCAGGAGTGCCTTCTACATGTGCTGTATCAGGAAGATTTTGGGCATCACGTGGCAGGACAGAGACTCAAACAAAGATGTGCTCTCCCAAGCCCACATTCCCAACATGTTCACATTCCTGTTACAGTGATGTCTACACTGGCTTGGTTATGTCCACAGAATGGAAGATGACGGGATCCCCAAGAACATGGTCTACAGGGAGTTGGCTTCAGGATTTTTTCTGCAAGCAGTTTTGGGGTATATAATCATATTTGATCTTAGCTTGTTCCTTTTTTCAGTTTTTTTTAGTATTTTGTTTCATCGTTTATTTTATTGTCCTAGATACTAACAAAGTATCATTTAATTTCTATTCATGTTTTAGTATTCAAGTAGGACAGGGAAAACAACATCTACTGTCATTGTGACTATAATGCTGGCACTCTGCCTCTGATTATCAGTCGCTGGGAGAGTGCTACAGCACAAATGTCATGCTTGTGGGCTTCCCAGGGAGAACAGAATCCTGGACTGCATGGGCCTAGCCTGATAGGGCTCTTCTTATGGTCTTAGCACTAATGCCATAAACATTTTGTATCAAAATTGTGCATAATTCGGCTAGCCCTTTTTATTGCCCAGGTTTGGGAAGCATAATCTGGTGCTCTCTAGACGTTTTGAACTATAAACCCCATTATACTTCACCATTGACCACATTGGCAGATGAGAGCTGGAGTCCAAAATATCTGTAAAGCACCACATTGGGGCCCTCCAGCATGTTGCTTGAAAACCACAGGTAACATTAACCAAAATTTGTCAGTTTCAACAATACAACATGCTACATGTGTAAGTTAATGGAGTAAAAGCTTCAGAACTTCTCACATCTGCATTGGAAGAGGTGAGAAGCACACAAATTGTGGATCATTTCTCAGGAGTTGTATCTAACTAATAGACCAATGAAATAACTGGGCCTAAGATAGCCATGTCTATTGATTTTAATGGGTCTCCTCTGAGTAGGACTAACATTGGATATAACCTATAATTAAGCTCTTGTTATGCTAACTATGATTTAGCATGATGTCTGAATATGGCCAGTGTTTTGTTTATGAACATTATGATAGTGTCTTACGTTGTTTATTCACTACATTATCAAAGTCTGCGCAAACTGTCTAGATTAAAGTTTAGTTTTATATTCAACAACATCTTTTGAATCTTCAGAATCCGCAAGGCAAACAAATACTTCAGGAAAAATAATCCTGTTACTGCCATTACCAACAACCCAGCTAAATCTGGCTCTCCTTTGGAGTAAAAAAATCTTTCAAAGTATAAACACAAAATTGGAATTATGGCAACTGTAACCGATGGCACAAGGGTAAGCGGTAGAAATTGAAATGGTTCTGTAATCAACAGGGAACATCAAGACCACATTCCTATCATTACAAAACAACACCACATATTTCAACTCTACCTATCGATCCTCACGCTCCTGTGTCAAGTCAACAAATACTTGCAGATGTGTAAATCCACCTCTAACTGTAGCATTAGATGAAGCAAAAAATGAAATTTACACTTGACTGCCTTTGCAACAACACACAATCACCACTTAATAGGTAGATAGGGCAGAGTGTAAACAAGAAAAGAAAATACATTTTAAATACCCACATGTCACCAGTTGTTTTGCGGCCAAAACAAAAACAGCAAGTTCACAACAAAGAAAGCTCCATGGGTTGGAAGTTCTCCTTTGCAAGAGCTACTATCAATAAATGCATTTTGCCTCTCAATTAAATACAAGTGTTTTCAAAACCTCAGTGACAAATATGCCAGTGCTGAAACCAGTCATATCCAGCAAAGTTTTGTTCAGAGTAGACCCACTGAAATCAATTAACCTTTGTCAGCCACATCCATTAATTTCAACAGCTCCACCCTGAGTATCAGTAATGACTGATACAATGCAGCATCTCCCTGTTCTCCTCCTCCCATCTCAAAACCAATACAGTTGTACCTTGGAAGCCAAACGGAATCCGTTCCAGAAGTCTGTTCAACTTCCAAAATGTTCAGAAACCAAGGTGTGGCTTCCAATTGGCTGCAGGAAGCTCCTGCAGCAAATTGGAAGCCACAGAAGCCGCATCAGATGGTCAGGTTCCAAAGAACATTTGCAAACTGGAACACTCACTTCCAGATTTATGGCGTTCAGGAGTCAAAATGTTCAACTCGCAAGTCGTTCATCAACCAAGGTCCGACTGTACCTATTACTGATCTGCTATTCAATAAATCCTTGATCCAGAACTACTACCTCTGGGGCCTAGTCGCTTCATTATTTGACACAGTATGCTTTACAACGTTATCTGTACAAAATAGAATAGTAAATGATGAACTGTGGCCACCTTTACTCATTGCCTATAAAGGCTATGCTCTAAGTATGCCCTGAGTTCTCTCTTCCAAATATAAATCTACTAAGTCATGGACTTGGCATCACAAATTCCACAGAAACAACCACAGGCCATAGAGATTCAGAGAACAGGAGAATTGAATATAAAAACCTAAGCAAGCAACGGTCAACTAAAAAGGAAAACTGTGGGCGGCTTCTGATTTAAGGGGAAACCATCAAGTTAGAGGAGGGGCATACTGTCCTCTTCAGAAAAATGAAAGCAGAAGCTTCACATTCAATCCAAAAGAGGCTTCAGAAGATGAACAACTTCAATATTGCAGCCCCAACACAGGCAGTTATTACTGCTTGTCCCTTCTTCTTTATTGTGATTGTTGTTAAGTTACTGAAATTAGTGTGTTTACTTGCTTTCTTTGCCCATGTTCTTTGCCCATGAGCCATTAATAACGTATATCGAATATCAATTACAAACTGAAAAGATGCAGGCTCTTACTGGAGCCACTGAAAATGAAGCAATGCTGTAATGGAATCTTTTCCTAATTTAAAAGGAACAGAAAAACTCCAACAATTCAAAGTAGGCATGGTAGAAATCATGGTAATTAGAAAATGATTCTTACAGCTCATATCTGACAGGTGGTTGTAAATCACACATTTAAGTGGGGTAGGGGAAAGAGAAAGGAGTGGAGAATAAATTGGCAGCCCACATCCCTCCCCTTCTCCTTATGGGGAAAGCATTTAATTAGGTGATTTTTCTCCTCCTCTGACATGTGTAAATGAGAATCCGTTAATAACACAGCTGTAACATCAATGATAAAAATTAAAACAAAAAAGTCAACTTGTCAAGCAAGTTCACAGTGTGAAGGTGAGTCTCTGGGGACTGCAAGGACTACTTTGCTCAAATCGCTAGCTAAGCCTAGCACTATTTTTCTAGAAAATATTTCCCATAAATCACTTTGATTACTGCTGTAATGTGAAATCAGTCAGGGGTACAATTCTCACATAGTGCATCTGTTGAATACTTTACTATTGTTTATTTACAATAATCCTGTGAGGTAGGATGTAGCAATTGCTATTATACAGATGAGAAACTGAGGATGGGAGGTAGTATCTTGCCAAATTTACATAAATTGTGAAGGAGGAGGTCCTCCATTCTCACCCAGGCTTCTTTCAGTTGACAACAAGGAAACTAAACACTGGTGCTCTCCAAGTTGGTTCTGGAGCTCTATTGGCATCACTAACATAGGGCTCACGGGTCCACATGGAGTGTTTCTAGATTGGTGCAGGAGTTGTGGCCAGAATCCAGCATGCAGGGACATCACAGACATGCTGGAGTTAGTCTTAGTACCAGCACCATTAGAGGTCAAGAACTTTGGGGAACACGGGAAATTATGTCTTATGTACTCACCCTTGTAAGCATTTCCTTAAGCTAGTCATTCAGAGAAATTCAGCAATAGTCCATAGGTTTCCTATGTGGAATTTGAACCAAGTTCTAACAGTACTTATTGGCCACATTCTCCTTGAAGCTACTTACATTAAAAATGCAGTTTCTAATGTCAATCACTTCAGCCAGGGGGGACCTTGTCCTCAAACCTGCAGTTAGGGGTATTTAATAATAAAAAAGTAGCACTCTCTCCAGACCCAGCCTTCTATCCAAAGGTGAAATTTCTTTTACATAGAGCATAGTGCTGATGTCTCTCTGCCCAAAACTTTTTTCCTTCTGGAGATGCAGATTTAGGGCATAAGATACTGTGGTAAGTGGTTTCCACATGAAGCCTCCCAAGAACTGAACTGCTTTGCTGTATCCTGAGGTGAGGACTACCCTCCATGTGGCATTAGAGAAAAATTAGATTTTCCTTACCATGAATCTCTGTTCCCAGTGGCACATGGAGGACAGCCCTCTCGTCTCTTCAAGATCAACTGTCTGATGGGAATTTTGGCAAGAATTCTAGGGTTTCTGGCAGTGTATTAGATAATGGAGTTAGTGAGGTGTCCGATTGGCAGCTTCATACTTAGTGATGTTTATAGTTCATTGCACATTCTACAGCTACTACTTTCTGAATTACAGTTGGGTTCCCCAGATGAGTAATTCCTGTGTGTCACAATCCTGGCTGTGAGATGCAAGAGTCTTGGGCAGGAACACCAGGACCGGGGTACAGGCAGTGGCGCTGGTAGCAAAGACAGTCCAAGTAGCCAACATGAATCCACAGGGGAAGCGGGAGTAGAGGCAGTCCAATCATGCTTACACGGGTTGCACCTGATTCGTATAAGGTCAGCATAGCTAGGGCCTGGCGCCTGCAACCCCTCACAGTGCTCATTACACTGTGTTTTTGCACTGCCAGTCTGGGTGGAGGGCAGGATGGCCCCTCCTTCCCACTGGGGAAGATTGAAGATTGGATCCTGCCTGTCTCAGCATGAGGGAGGTCCTCAGGTGAGGAATGTCCTCCATGTGCCACCAGGAACAGACGTTCACAGTAAGGAAACATTGGTTTCTTTCCGTAATTCTTTATTTCATGTCAAATTGCTTGCAACACAATTTTAAAATAATGCCACACAATGTACAGGGCTGAGTTCACACATGGAAATCCCACTAACACAAACAGACACCACAGTAGTAATTAGAAAGTAGTGCTCATATCCTGCAGTACTGTCTACAGACAAAACTCAAAACACAGGGGGAAGGGGGTGCTCGGTGCTGAGAAACCACCCTGTAAAAATTATTTGCCATATAGTCAAGAAAAGTAGAAACAGAGATGGAAATATGCAGCTGGTGTCTAGATATTTAGAGATAAAGACTGGGATTTATCTAACCAGATGCCTGGAGTGAAGCATCCCCAGCCATGTAAGGAATGACCACAGTTTCCACAGACCAACTGTACAGGCAATGTCTGTTATTAAAGCTACTGTGCTTCGATTACCAAAAACCTGTTTTGAAGCTAATACTGTAAAGACAATCTGATTTTAAGTGAAAGGTGACAAAAAACACCACATGTAACAGTGCCTCACTAGCCAACAGCACAGTAATTTAACCCCAGCTGTTCAAAAGCAGGTCCTCTCTCTGAAAATTATATGCCTTGCATTCAAGACAGACAAAGCAACTCACAGTGAATCTGGGATTACAAAAGCATTCAATTTTTTCCTGCTCTCTTTAAAGAACAGATTTTGGTACTGATATCCTCTAGGGAAAGGTGAACAAGAGCTGGTAGCAGGAACCATTCCAAGGCAAATCAGCATGAGCATCTAAGACTAGAGGCACTGACTCCACTCTAAGGGTCACACAGTAAGTTTCACATGTGACTTCACAGAAATATAAGGGAGTAAGACAGAAACATGGAGTTCATAGCTGCAGCCTGCTTATAGAAACATGAAAGAGAAAAGTTACATTTTATAACTTGGCACTCCTTCCCTCTCCTTAACTCTGTTAATGGATGTCTCCTGATAAACTAATGTATTCCTTGCTCAATTCTAAACCAAATAACAAGTTTTACACTAACACACAACAAACCATCCTTGTATTCTTCTCTTGCAAGCCAAAATGTACAGAAGTGAGGCGGCCTGTATTAAAAACATACAGATGCTGAGATAGCAGTTTCCACCAATTAAGCATTAATGTAAAAGCATTAAACAAAATTAGATATCCAGAAACTGCACTCAGTTACCATTCTGCTCATGGTTGAAAATGAGGAAAAACCACAAATGCTATTAAAATTTGAACCTAACATGTAGACTACATCAACGTTTGGAGAAAAAGTTGATCCTCCTCCTCCTCCTGCTTCTAACAACAACAACAACAACAACAACAACAACAACAACAACATTTGCAAGAAATTGGTGCTGATCTGGCAACTGGAGACATTACCCAAGTTTCTACTATCATCATTTCTATATCACACATATGGTTCTGTTCAGCAAGTAGAGATATCTGAGGAGGGTCAAAGTCCACTTCCTGCACCACGCTGTGACTTCATATAAAGTCCTCTTTTGATTGATTGATTGATTGATTGATTGAACAATGAAAAAATACTCTACAAAGATAAATATCAAATATCAAGCTCTTTAAAAAAGTATAAAATTCTTACTTTCTAATAACATTAAACTCTTCTACTTCCAATAAACCAATCTCCCCCCTCCCAGTCTCCAAACTTTTATACCACAAGTTCATTTTCCTAGTTACACAGAAAGTCCAATAATTAATAAATCTCAACAGTGACCTTTCTCAAATTAAACACATCAACTTTGCCATCTCAGCCAAATCCATTAATTTCAATAACTATTATTCCATAGTAGGTAGCAATCCTTCCATCTCTGTGCATATAACAATCTCAACACTGTGGTCATATATTGCCATAGTCTTCTATATTTTATTTCTAGTTGCATATCCATAAGGCCCAGCAGGAAAGCTCTAACTTAAGTTGGACATTCATCTTTCAAAATCTTCTGTATCAATGTATTTGTATACAAACCTAGTAGTCACCTGGTCTTTAATATACAGACCCGTTGCCTGAATAATGCTTCGGCGTCTTTGAGTTGTTGTACAAGATCTGGCCATATTGATCATGCAATCAGCCACATTTGCATGCATTACATGCACACAATTTCTTGTTCAATTCCTGGCATCTCCAGTTAAGGACGGGAAAAACTCCAGTTTTAAACCCTGCAGAGCTGCTGCCAAGAGTAGGCAATGTCACCATTTGGATCTAATGCTAAGCCATGGTTTAGCGTTAAAAGAATGAACCTACCCACCCACCGCAACTCAAAGAAGGGTCGAATTGTGCATATTTTAGAATGAAAAACCAAATACATGGTTGTACTGGAGTATTTGGGGATGAAACAATCAAAAATTACAATTACACTGAGAAGTGCACACATTGATTATAGGCCATTTTTATTAAATGCATATTTCTGTTATCTTAACATTATAAGAATGGAATCTCAATTCTTAGAAAGCATTATCATGGAAAAGAAATTGAAGGCAATTCAGAAGCTTCCTTTTTCCAGTCTGAGTCCTAGGCAGCTATAGTGTGTATCTATCACAGGAGCATTGAAAGGGGTATTCTGAATGGACAGATGGGAAAAAGCTCTGCCACATACTGAATGCATTCTTTCAAATGAACATTGCAAAGAATTCAACTATGTCCATCCAATTTATACTAGAATTGTACTAGCATTATATGTAACAAAAAACAAATCAAAACAGGTCCATATTTATTTTTTCTAAACTCCACCACTGGAGACATTCAAATATGTGATAACATTTCTATTAAAACAGAACGAACTTCAGGGATTATATCAAATCAATTCCAGTTGGATTTGTGTCCACACTAATCCACTATTCAGTCTCAATCTCATTAACATACCAGTCTTAATTGGCATTTCATCCCTGCATTGTGTCTCCAAAACGAACAAGGTGTAATTATGTTAAAAAGAGCAGTTCAACGGTTTTAGTTTAATTCCTGTCATTCATCCGCATCAGAATGAGCACAGATGTTCTATTGGGGGATAATGTGAGAGATGAGCATCTTTGAAACCATACTTTTTTATTTGAAAAACTTTTTAAAAATGAAGTTATTTAAGTGAAACATACAACACTATTTCTTCTTTTGTTTCAGTCGCTATACAGCATTAACTTTCAAAAGCTGGTTCCGCTTAATTTGATTTTTCATTTTCAAATGAACAGCTGTGTTTAAATCTAAAAGCTCTTTGTTTAAGCATACAGAGCTGCAGGAAAGGGTCTGAACAAAGCATCTTTCTGTAAACACTTGATTACCAGGAAAGGCAGTGTTCAAAGTAATCCATCACTTTATTTTTTATTTTTTTTAGCATTAGGATTCTCTTTTTTTAAAAAAAAAACACGGACACACAAAACCACATACCCCTTTTCAGATGTTCCACAACAAAGACTAAATATATTTTGCTAAGTGAACACATTCAAGGTGTAAAGAAAGAAAGATACACGAAGGATTTCCCAACAAACCTTTTTCAAAAATAATCACCTCTGTTAATAAAAATGAGAATAAACAAGCAAAACTGTAGCTGTCAGGAAGTTTCTGTGCTGTGTTTGAAATTAACCAGAATTCTTAGAAGCATTTATTTTATTAAATAGTAAGGTACAAAACTGTGATTATTGGTATGTCTTAAACAGATTTTATATATGCATATAGTTTTAATTCTAGCATTGTTTAATTGTATTTTAGTGATTTATTTTTCTATAGTTTTACTGGTTCTTGGTTTTATCTATAAGCAATCTTGAGTCCCTTCAGGAGAAAATGTAGGGTATAAATAAATATATAATAATAAAACAAAATAAATACTTGGATACAGTATCAAGCCACAGAAGCCACGAAACTTAAAGTATTATTTATCAAAGTCCACCAAGAGCAAAAAATAGCACCTTCGTGCCAATTGAGAGCTTCTGTGTTAAAAAACAAAACAAAACAGGGACTCACCTAACAATTCTGCAAAAAAAATGCAATATTTCTTACAGCTTTCCTTGGTCAAATCGGAAGGAAAGTTTTGTGTAAAGTTCCTAAGTTCTATACTTCAATACATTTCAGAGGGAAGTATATAGTATTCAAATTTGCAATAATTTAATGCAAAGCACTTAAGTAAGATTTTTCACAGAACATATTACTTGATGATCATAAGGAATGATCAACAGGTGACTAAAGAACAAATTGTATTAAAATCAATGAGTCATCAGACCATGAAAGCTGCTTACTCATTGCAAGTAATATTGATTGACTCTTTCAAATCCAGATAAACTTAAACACTGAAAGCTTCAGGGACCTAAAAAAAACCATATAAACACAGAGGGAATATGAAAATAAGACCAAGTGATAGCAGATATTAATGTATCTTTACTAAGAAAAAAACGGGGCTGTTTTCAGCACCACTTCTGCATGCACACGAAAGCTTATACCCAGAACAAACTTAAGTTGGTCTCTAAGGTGCTACTAGGGGACGTGGGTGGCGCTGTGGGTTAAACCACAGAAAGGACGTCAAAGTGCAAGTAGATCAATAGGTACCGCTCTGGCGGGAAGGTAAACGGTGTTTCCGTGCGCTGCTCTGGTTCGCCAGAAGTGGCTTAGTCATGCTGGCCACATGACCCGGAAGCTGCACGCCGGCTCCCTCGGCCAATAAAGCGAGATGAGTGCCACAACCCCAGATTCGGTCACGACTGGACCTAATGGTCAGGGGTCCCTTTACCCCTTTACCTTTAAGGTGCTACTGGAAATTTATTTATTTAATTTATTTCGACTGGACCAGACCAACACGGCTAAATACCTGAATGCAAACAGACCGTGCTTAAAAATGGCTTAGGAGAAAAAGCCAACTTCACACCATGGGTCTATAAAACAGTGTTCTTAAGTGTGGTCACACCACAGAATTGTATAAAGGCATTGCTATACTGGCAGGTCTATCTTTGAACTCTTTCCTAACATGGAACCAATGACAGATGTACTTTAGGCCAGAATGAAAAGTTCCATCATGATTGAAAAACATTTTGGGGTAGACTCTTACTATCTGTGTTCTCATTTTAATTCCTTAGATAAACAAAACAAACTATGGATTAAAAAAAACCTTTTACAAATGGAAGTACTGGCAGAGAGTCCATATGATGAAAGTGAAGGTAGAGCAGAAGCCAACACATTAGACTGTAAATCCAAAATAAATGCATACACAGTATTAAAACTTTTAGTATAAACCTGGTTTTCAGAGCAGCAGTGCTGAAATCTACAGTAATGGATAGGACATAGCGCAAGAACTACGAAATGTCAAAAGATCAATGACGAAAAGCACTGCAAGCACCTACAGAAATAGGGTTATTTTCTAAACCCTAAAAGACAGTGAGTAAAGCTCAATAGTAATATGCATGAGAAACAAACAGTGAGAAGGTTAGAAGTGTTTAAAGAACCAGTTGAGGTTACAAATCAAACTTCTACGGTGTAAAATCGAAGCAGCTGAAAGGGCAACATAAATCAATATAGCCAAATAGAGAGGTAAATAACATAGTGTGAGAATATGGTAAGAAAGATACAAAGGTACTAGTAAGATAGAAACTGGTTAAATTAAACGTGGGCTTTAAATGTTTGTAAACATCCCAAATAAATCTGGATAGCCATTGCTGGACACTGGGTGCTGTATTAGATGGGTATGTGCCAATCCAGCTAGGTTCTATTTTCTTAATGAGAGAATAATAATCAATGTGTAAAAAGGACATCTCTGTTTACTATTTTAAAAAGCAAGTGATGGCACTGCTCTTAAGAAGGAATTCTCTCAAGTATATTCAGTTTCATTTCCCTGTTTTCCAGTAGAGGCAGGATAGCTACTCCTTTTCTAGCAACCGGGGGAGATCTGTGACCGTCCAAATGTTTCTGAACTACAACTCCCATCAACCCGGGCCATTGGTCATATTTGCTAGGGTTGATAATAATAATAATAATAATAATAATAATAATAATAATTTTTTATTTATACCCTGCCCTTCCCAGTTCAGAAAACTGGGCTCAGGGCAGCTAACAACAAATTTAAAACACTTAATTGTAATACAACATAGAAGCAGCATAAAATACAGTATAAAAACATGAATAACAATACAGTTCAAAGTTCAAAAAACAATGTGGGGGAAATCCATCCAATAAACATTAGATAGTCACCAGGGCTAGCTGGCTGAATTGGTCCTACTTGGGCCAACGTGGAGGCCAGGGGAGAATTAGCTGTGGGGTCCCAGAGCGGGTGATCTCCATAAAAGGGGAGAGGGAAGGAAGAGAAGGGAAATAAAAGAATAGGCTGAATTCAAATTAAAGGCCAGGTGGAATAGCTCTGTCTTACAGGCCCGGCGAAAGGAGGTTAAATCCTGTAGGGCCCTAGTCTCATGGGACAGAGCATTCCACCAGGTCAGAGCCATCACTGAAAAGGCCCTGGTGGAGGATAGTCTGATTTCCTTAGGGCCCGGGACCTCTAAACTATGGTTATTCATGGACCTCAAGGTCCTCTGCGGGGCATACCAGGAGAGGCAGTCCCGTAAATATGAGGGCCCTAAGCCACAAAGAGCTTTAAAGGTCAAAACCAGCACCTTGAACCTGACCCTATACTCCACTGGGAGCCAGTGCAACTGGTAAAGCACTGGGTGAATATGCTCCCATGGCAGGGACCCCATAAGGAGCCGTGGTGCAGCATTCTGCACCCTCTGGAGTTTCTGAGACAGTTTCAAGGGCAGCCCCGCGTAGAGCGAATTACAGCAGTCAAGCCTGGAGGTGACTGCTGCCATGGATCACTGTCGCCAGATTGGGGCGGGAAAGGTAAGGGACCAACTGCTTAATGTGGCGAAGGTGGAAAAATGTTGCCTTAGCTGTTGCTGTAACCTGTGCCTCCGTGGAAAGCGAGATGTCAAGGATTACACCCAAACTCTTAACAGAAGGCACTGGCACTAACTGGGCCCCCGCAAGAGAAGGGAGTTAGTCCCTCATCCCCATGCCATCCCGACCCAGCCAGAGGACCTCTATCTTTGAAGGATTTTGTTCCAATCGGCTCCCACGAAACCATCCAGCCACATGGTAGGAGTTGTAGTTCAGCAACATCCGGAGGGCCAAAGGTTCTACATATCTGCTCTATAGGAAGCAAGATAACTCCCTACTTTACTTTCACAGATTTAGCTCTGCGCAACACAGGGTATTTCATTGTTAGAGAAAGGTCATATCCCTATGCTGTTTAAGTTCAAGAAGAAAAACAGACTGAGCTTGTTCCTACATAAAAAGGAAGGAGTTGCAGTGAGTCTTAGGGTCATCCTCTCCCCTCCTCCTCCAGTTATACTTTAAAGCAGTGGTTCCCCAACTTTTTCAGGTCACCTCCCCCTTTGATGCAATAACTCTTCCCCAGTGACCCTTACCGTAATAAAAAGCATTATTCACAATAACTGTTTGCATGACCCACTAAGGAAGATAATAACACAATAAAACTCAAAATAGTAACAATTAATTGCATTTATTTAAAAGCCAATTAAACCTATCCAATTATAACTTTGTTATAGTTAAAGTAAGACAAACGCCATCCTGAACCACATAGGCACCATTTTATTTTCATATAATTATGATTCTGATATAATCATTTTAATCTTATTGTAATCATGCTGTAAGGCAAGCTTAAGAGGGAATCAAAGAGAGAACAGAGACTTGTGTAACAGGAAAGATATAGAAGCATGTAAGGGCTTGACCTTTAGATGCGCAAACGGGAAAAATGCCTAGCTAGCTCAAGTGATTTTTGGACCATACCACTGGGTGCCTTGCATGTCTGACCTCTATTGCTATATAGGTGCTGGACACAAAATACCAGATTATCCCAAGAACTGCCTTTTCCATTGATCCTTTCTTTAAAAAAAGAAAGAAAGAGCTTCTGCAACCTACAGAATTTAATTTACTGTAGATATATAGTCTTCCAAACACTAGGCTACATATAGAGCTTTCCTTACTATGTCATTACGCCGCTTTCCCCTCAATATCATTGAACGACATGTAGCAAAGAGCACCTCAGAACAAAACACAGGGAACACACCTAGCCAGCCAGCTATTTCCCTTGGGTCTCAACAAATGTACCAATCAAGACAAAATAATAATCATAATAAAACTAATAGTTGGTTTCATACCCTTCTCTGCAGATTCCTAAGTGGTTGACAAGGAACAACCATGTATTTCCCCGCACTAAAAGGTAGAAATCTTACATTTCTTGTAACTAGGTGGTATTTTTGCAAAGAAACATCACCTCATGCTGAGCAGGCAGATTTCCACTCCTACAGTATTTCATTTACTCCCAACAATTCTTCCGTAGCCAAATCACCACTATCCCTCAGGGGCAAAAGGAAAAGGAAAAGCATCTCTCTGGGTAAATAGACCATAAGCGCTTTTTCTGTGGTTTTTTCTTTTTTAGAGAATCAGACATAACCACAGCAGTATTCAGGGGAGCCTCCATCCATTTCATTGTTAATTAAAGGCTGGTTAATATAGAGCAAGTATTTACAGAGCAACCAAGAGATCACTGGACAGCCCAACTGTACAATATGTTCGCCTTCTCATATATAGACATAGGCCTTATCTGCACTGTACAGTTAAAATAGTATCACACCACTTTATACAGTTGTTTGTAGTTTGTTATAGGTGCAGTGAGTTGTCACAGAAGATCCTTTTTCCCTTTACAGAACTTTAGCTCCCAGAGTGGTTTACCAGTTCATCTGTCTTCCCATGGAACTCTGCGAGGGGAACAGGGTTCCCCTAACCAGAGACCCCAGTTTGTAAGGGTGATTGGGGAGCCAACGTTGTGCACATGACATCAGGGTGTTGGGAGGAGCTGGGGGCAGAATTGTTATCATTAATTCCGTTGGGATCTGCCCAGAGTGGATGGGCAGGGTATTTTTTATTATTATTATTATTATTATTATTATTATTATTATTATTATTATTATTATTAAAGTTCATGACACAGTACTATTAGAAAAAGAATGAACCAAGTATGGTTTGTTTGTAAGGGTTTCCAGGAGGAAGCCTTGTTTCTCTAAAAAGAACATAGCAGCACAGCTTTGGTTTGCAAAGTTGCATCTGAACAAATCACAAGACTTCTGAAACAATGTCCTTTGGAAAGATGAGACCAAAGTGGAGATGTTTGGCTATAACGCACAGTGCCACGTTTAGCAAAAACCAAACACAGCATGTCAGCACAACTGTCAAGCACGGTGGTAGAAGGGTGATTATTTGGGTTTGTTTTGCAGCCACAGAAGCTGGGAACCTTGCAGTCATTGAGTCAACCATGAACTCCTCTGTACACCAAAGTATTCTACACTGGTACCTCAGGTTACTTATGCTTCAGGTTACATACGCTTCAGGTTACAGACTCCGCTAACCCAGAAATAGTACCTCGGGTTAAAAACTTTTCTTCAGGATGAGAACAGAAATCGTGCTCCGGTGGTGCGGCGGCAGCGAGAGGCCCCATTAGCTAAAGTGGTGCTTCAGGTTAAGAACAGTTTCAGGTTAAGAACGAACCTCCGGAACGAATTAAGTTCTTAACCCGAGGTACCATTGTACAATCAAATGTGTGGCCATCTGCCCAACAGCTGAAGCTTGGCTGAAATTGGGTCATGCCTTAGGACAAGGATCCCAAGAACACCAGCACATCTACAACAGAATTGGTGAAAAAGAACAGAATCAAGGTGTTACAATGGCCCAGTCAAAATCCAGACCTCAACCCAATTGAAATGCTGTGTGGGACCTTAAGAGAGCTGTGCATAAACAAATGCCAGCAAACCTCAATGAACTGAAGCAAAGTTGTAAAGAAGAATGGGCCAAAATTCCTCCACAACGACATGAGTGACAGATAAAGTCCTATAGAAAACAAATGCTTCATGTTATTGCTACTAAAGGTGGTTCTACAAGCTACTGAATCATAAGGTGTACTTAGTTTTTCACATACAACTTTTCCATTTTGACTTTATTTTTGTTAAATAATGACACTGTGTAATATGCCATGTGTTGTTGTTCATCTGAGGCTGTATTTACCTAATTTTAAGACCTGCTAAGGAACAAATTATTGTTATTATGTCTTCGTATGTAAAACCACAGAATTCAAAGAGGGTGCACTTGCTTTCCCCCATGATTGTATATCATATCAAGAAGAGCAAGAGCTATAACTGACAGTGGGCAAAGTCCCCTACTGTATGTTATAGTTACATGAAAATTCCATTGTCACAAGCCATATAACAGGGGTGTTATAAGAGAACCATCAGATCTTCATTATGTCTGAGAGTGAAACTGTTTCAACCATATAAACAGTACTATGATACACTACTTTGTTTAGGGAAGCTTTTAATGTTTGATGCATTACTGTATTTTAATATTTTGTTGGAAGCCGCCCAGATTGGTTGGGAAAGCTCAGCCAGATGGGAGAGGTATAAATAAATTATTATTATTATTATTATTATTATTATTATTATTATTATTATTATTATTATTATTATTATTATTATTAGAATTTGCCATGTTCTGCAAAGATATTCCAAGATCTGTTATGACCAAATCACTCAGGATTAGAGGTTTTTCCAATCCACACAATTATATGGAAAACTTACCACCTAATATCACCTGTCCCCTACCAGAAATACTGTTCAGTCCATCTCAAAACTAAAGTTCCCCACAGTCTACTCAGCTCCCACACAGTTCAACAATGCAACTATGTCCCACTCATTTGATTCTGCAAAGAAGACAAGAGTTTGGACCAGTATATAATAGGTTACCTCATACCAGGTCAGACCTTTTAGCCATCTAGCCCAGTACCGTTTCTTCTGAATGGCAGAGACTCTCCAGATCCTTAAGCAGCAACCTGTCACAAAGAGCCCATGTCCAGAAGCCAGTGCTCTATACCCCTCCCCTGGGCATTTCCTTGTTTAGTGAGCCTAGGGGTGGAAGTGGCAAGCTCACTTATTTCTTTCAATCTCTAATTCCTTAATGAGAAGGAAATACGTCAGGCAGAAGAGCTCGGAATACGTTTCTTGGAATCATGCTTCATGTGGGCTCTAACTGTTGTGGCCTTGCATTAAAAGCTATAGGAGTTGAAAGTGGTGCCACAGCCTGCCAGAACCCACACACTTCAAAGTAACAACAGGGAGCTTTTTCAAACAAACTAAAGCATCCCTCTTTTGCATATTTCAGTGGCAAGACATGTTGTTTTAATCAAAAAGCTAAACAGCAATATGAAATCTCGAGTCTTGCAGAAGGGCTCACTTAGAAGTATGTTGTCTTAAGAACACGTTCAACAGTCTCTAGAGGGAAGATGGGAAAAGGACATATCCTCTTGTTTTCAAAGTTATCTATCCATAACACTCACAGCTGCATTGAATTTCAAAGATAAAAAACTGGACACTTATCTAAAAACTGCTTCTTTCCATTCCACTGCTGGAATTGCCACAGAACCTGCATATCCAAAGAGAAATTTTCCAACAACATGTATCAAGGGCACTCAGTGTCTCAATATAAGAGAAAACGGTCTAGTTTATGCTTTTGGTATAAGGCAAATGTCATCCGAATGCTCAAAGGGCAAACTGCAAGGAATTTGAGGCTAGGCCATTTTAACAGGGAGCAGGAGAGCATCAAAGGTTTGGATGAACTACTATTCTAGTACAAGGCCCTTTTTTCAGTCAGAACTCAATTTTCGTACCTCTCAGGTGGGCGCCATTGCCATTATAAGAGAAAAAGGGTGAGTTCATGGCACCACTTTCTCTAGAAAAATAGCACCGGACAACACATTAACAGAAAGCAGGAGAGCATCAAAGGCTGGGATGGTGGGAATTGTAGTCCAAAAACGGCTGGAGACCCAAGTTTAGGAAACACTAACAGAGCATTGAATTTACTGGTTAACCCAGCCCTGTCACCAAGACAGTGATTGTTACTGGATGACTGTTAAACAAAACAAAAATAGTATAAATATTTTAGAAGCAAGCCAATAAGAGGATATTGTACCCCATCCTTAATATTTTGTTGGTGTATCCATTTGCATCCATCGTAAAGGTTCAGAAATACAATTATTACACTGAATCATAGATCAGAATTTCTTTATATATACACAGAGCAAGAAAAAATGATTTGCTGCAGTTTGCATGGCCGCACCAACTACAACGTGATGGGAGAACAGAAGGGAGGTGAACAAGAAGGGGCATAGCGGGTGGGCAGCCCAAACAACCTGCACAGCAATGTTCAGGCCAGAGCAGCTCCCCAGTAGCCATCCTGCTCTCCTGCCACTGCACCACCATTTTGGCCTCAGCAGTCAAGGAGGCTGAGGAAGAAGAGAGCAGCCACAAAGCTGGAAAATAGGTGGGGATCTGCCTCAGCAGGTGAGCAACATTGAGGGTGAGGAGGTAACCAGAGGCAAGTGCATCAGCTCCACCACTCTTCCCATTGCTGCCACACCACAGGCTGCTGTGGGAGAAGGGGGAAATACAGCCTTCCTTCTCTAGCCTCTCACAGTGGTAGTAGCAGGGGGAGAGTGGGAAGGCCTGAACTCATGCCCATCCACACTGATCCAACCTTCTCTTTCCCAGCCTGACTGCTGAAGTAAAGGACAGAAGGTATTGTGTAATCTGTAAAGGAAGGGGGTTGGAATGAGCAGTGAGGAGAGGGGGAACATTTGGCGCAATGTGTGAGGGGAAGATGAGGCATGGGGTTGAAGAGGGGGTGGAGATGGGGGTTGAAGGCACTGTGAAAGGATGGGGAAGGCAAGGGGCTGTGGAGTGTGGTGAACTTGGAAAGTGGAGTGAGCAGGGATGGCAGCCCTTGGTATCATCAAAATAACTCTAATATTTCTGTTATTGCATGTGAGTGTAAATCTTCTTATGATGTGCTTAATGATATACCATGCTCATATATTACATTTTAGTGTGTATTATACACTGCTTAGATTTTTTAATGTTGATTTTTTTTAAAAGAAGCACCTCTCTAAGACTAGGTTTATTCAACTTTTGTTTTAGTTGTAATAATAAAACTGGCTGCTAAGAGGAAGAAAGTCCCAATCCCCAAGAGCCAAGTTTTAAAATGGTATGCAAAGCATAGTTATGTTTGTTTAAAAAATAAATCCTCTTGCACAAGAGAGAAGTCTTTAAATTGCTTTCTAGAGAATAAAATCCCTACATTTTCTCTGGGTTAGAGAGAATGACTACTCTCAGACATTAGATTTGCATCAGCAATAAAGAAAAAATACTAAATAGACACTCAGCAAATCCCCTCCTAAACAGAAAACAGGCAAGGTAACATGCATTCTGATGAAGGACAATTAAATGCATTACAGAATAGGTTCAGCTGGCTGTGTACAATCAATAGATTCCCTTGGTTGTGTGTCCCTGCAACTAGCAGATCAATCAAGCACCTCACTGTCTCCACAGAGGAAGCAAATCTGTTTGCAGTTCAGGAGCAAACAAAAACCTATAAGCAAAACCTTAGAATTAGCCAGGATCTCTTTGTTTCCAGAGTCAGCGCAATTAACACAGGGCAGAGTAGCAAGCACAGCAGTCACATTCCATTAAAAGGTGGATTTACAACATCTTTATGCTGCTAAAATGAATCAGCATCGAGCACAATCAGGAATGTATAGAATAGTAATTCCAGAGTTCCCACTGGCCAACCTTGTGTGGTCATCTAGAGCAGCATGTTGTAAAGGATGAATGAGGAACCTGTGGCCCTCTAGATGCTATTACACTACAATACCCAACAGTCCCAGCCAGCATGAGTGATGGACAATGTTGATAGAAATTGTAGTCCAACAACTTCTGGAGTGCTTCAGGTTCCCCATCCCCAACATACTTGCTGGCAAAAGTGAATGGAATGAAATCTTGATGGTCCAGGGCAGGTAACAAATATATATATATATATATATACATACAGTGGTACCTCTGGTTATGAACTTAATTCGATCCAGAGGTCCGTTCTTAAGCTGAAACCATTCTTATCCTTAGGTGCACTTTCGCTAATGGGGCTTCCCACTGTGTGCGCGCCAGAGGATCGCAATTTTCGTTCACATCCGGGGGCAAAGCTTGCAACCAGGAGCGGCTACTTTCAGGTTAACAGAGCTCGTAACCTGAAGCGTTCATAACCAGGTACCACTGTATACAGCTTTAGCATAACCGTTTAAAATTATGAAATTAACTGAAATTTCACTCTCCTGATTTAACCATGGGCATCAAGGCAACTGAAAAAGGTTGGTTTTGTCTTATGAAAGCACTGTAGTAATCAGGATCTGAACTGGGCAAGTCTGAGTTTGGACCAAGCTTCATAACAGAGGGAACAGAGAATCAAAAATGCTTTTGTGAGTGCCTTGCCCGAACTTGTTGCATAAGAGGTATCACAGTAAGAGAATGCCCTCAGTAGTTTTCAGAAATTGTCAAGGATATGTGAGGAGACTGCTGGAAACCACAGGAGGGAAGAGTGCTTTTGTATTCAAACCCTACTTGTGGGTTTCCCACAGGTATCTGGTTGGCCACTGTAAGAACAGCATGCTGGATTAGATAAGCCATTGGCTTTATCAAGCAGCTTCTTCTTATGTTCATATGAGACTCTAGGTGTATCAGATAAGCCATTTAAAGAACAAAAGACAGGGATTGTGATATATGCTGCAAGGCTTGTGGGGAGTCTATCTGAAATGAAAAGAGGTTACTAGTTATAGTAGCCTCCAGAAGATCAAAAGAGACTACGAGGCTCTGGGCAGGAAATTGAAGCAATTAAATGCACAAATTGTCATCTCATCTGTCCTCCCAGTTGAACGACGTGGCCCAGGGAGAGAGGGGAAAATAGTGGAAGTGAACAGCTGGCTTCGCAAATGGAGTAAACAGGAACGGTTTGGATTCTTAGATCACGGACTGCAGTTTCTTGAAGATAGACTTCGGGCAAGCGATGGGCTCCACCTCACAACGGTTGGGAGGAATGTTTTTGCCAAAAATCTCAGAAACCTCATCAGGAGGGCTTTAAACTGACTAATGTGGGGGAGGGAGACAGTGCTCCTGAAGGTAGGAGTCTATCAATTGATGAAGATGATCATCCAAATGTCATAGACCAAATGGAGCAAACAGCACGCAGACCTAGTGGTGGGAGGAAAAAATCCTTAAATAAGAGACACGGGGGAATGATTAATGGACTTCAGTGTCTGTACACTAATGCGCAAAGCATGGGAAATAAACAAGATGAGCTGGAGCTCTTGGTACAGCAAACTAAATATGACATAATAGGCATCGCTGAAACCTGGTGGGATAAGTCCCACGATTGGAATGTAATAATGGAGGGACAGACCAGACAAGAAAGGAGGAGGAGTGGCGTTATATGTCAGAGATGTGTATACCTGTGAAGAGATCCAAAATTTAGAACCTCAAAGCCAAAGTGAGAGCATTTAGGTCAAAATTAAGGGAGAGAAGAATAACAGAGACCTCATTGTGGGAGTTTACTATAGATCCCCAAGCCAAACAGAGGACATAGATGATGCCTTCCTGGAACAGATGGCCAAGCATGCAAAAGGAAGGGAGATAGTAGTAATGGGGGACTTCAATTACCCGGATATTTGTTGGATGTCAAACTCAGCCAAGAGCATAAGGTCAAACAGATTCCTCACTGACCTTGCAGACAACTTCATTGTCCAGAAAGTGGGAGAAGCAACAAGAGGAACAGCCATTTTAGATCTGGTCCTAACCAATGTTGAAGACCTGGTTAGTGGGGTAGAAGTGGAAGGATCATTAGGCGCAAGTGATCATGCTCTTCTGAAGTTTACTATACAGCGGAAAGGAGCAGCCAAGCATACTAGGACTCAATTTCTTGACTTTAAGAAAGCCGACTTCATAAAACTTAGGGAAGTGCTGGGTGAGATCCCATGGACAGTAATACTAAAAGGAAAGGGAGTTCATGATGGCTGGGAGTTTGTTAAGAGGGAGATAGTAAAAGCACAACGTCAGGCAATACCAATGAGACGGAAACATGGAAGGTGCCTAAAGAAGCCAGGGTGGCTATCTAAAGAACTTTTAACTGAGTTAAGATTAAAAAAGGATGTTGTCAGAGCTGCTTGAAGATCCTAGCTCACAGAGGATCACGCTAGCCAGCGATCATTAAGTAAAAGTCTTTATTGAGTTACAGTTTCCATTCTCACGCTGCTGCGCGCAACTCTACGTCTAGTAGCTAGATCGGCGAAGCTCCGTCTGAGTCTCCGCCCCGTGTGCACCAACTTAATATCCTAGCCCGGCTCCACCTTTTCCGCCTGACTGTCCTCCTCTGGGTCCCTCTACCCCCCGGGGTCTCTTCCTTCCGGGATTCTTCTGACGCTGACCCCCCGGACCCTCCTGTCTCCTTGCGCCGGGCTTTAGGACCTGGCTCCCTTTCCGGGCTGCTTACTGCGCCACCTTCCTCTGCATTTGAACTTGGTGCGCGCGCCCAACCTTCCACTTTCCGCTTAACCGTTTCTTCGCTCCCCGATGGAGGTGTGGCCACTCCTGACTCGTGCCCTCCCTCCTGTGGTGAGCTGCCAGCGCTTGCCCCCTGGCTCCTTTCCTCTTCCCTGCTCTCTGGCGGTGACGCTGGTCCCGATTTCCAACTGCTCTCCTCTGAGTCCCCTCTGGCTCTATCTTCCTGGGGTGCCCCCCTAGACTCCCCCCTTGCCCTGGCCACTGGTGCTCCTTTCTGTGAATCCTCTGATTCACTGGAAAGACTCGGAGATCTCGGGTCGTCGTCATCACTCATCTTTTCTTCTGCCTCCTCCCCTTCGCTCTCTGTTTCCTCCCTTGCCCTTGCCTCTGCTCCTAAACCCCTGACATCCATCCCCCCCTCGAAGCCCCCCATTCCCCCCTCCCCTCCTTCCGGTGCTGGAGCTGGGTGCTGCTGTTGCAAAGGGACGAACGTCGGATATCGTTCGCTTCCCGTGGCGGGTCTCCATCTGAAGTCTCCCGGGTCTTCCTCCCTGCTCTCGTCGACGACGGTCACCTCCGCTTCCATCTCTGTGCCGCCGTGCTCGAAACCAGGGTCGTCCCCGAAAATGTCCATGTCCGTCTCTCCCTCACTTCCTCCTGGCGGCGTTGCTCGTCCTGAGCATTCCAGCCACTTTCTGCGGAACTGCTCCTCTGGCCTATCGTCCCACCAATACGAGGGTTCTGATGCAGATCCCGAGGGTGACCCCTCCGGGGAACGGACGTCTCGTGTCGGGTCCTCGTCCGAGTCGAACCCCCGGAACGTGCTGGCCGAAAGCGTGGGCGTGAAAAGCCAGTCGTCGAAAAAGTCTGCTGGCATAGGTCTATGTGGGAAGAGGGCATGAAACTCGTCTTTGAGCAGAGGTTCGTCCAAGGCGTAGCCCGGCACCCAGCTGTTCGCACTGGCCGGGGTGCCCTCCTTGGCAAGAAAGTATTCTACCCCCTCTTCCCCCCATCTGGAGTCCAAAATCTCCGTGACTTCGTTGATGCGCTCCTTCTGTGCCACTCCCGCGTGCCCTGTTCTGTCTCTGACCGGACTCGGCGCCGTTCCGGGTTCCTGGAACCTGTGCGGTGCCTTGTAGGGAGTGAGCACCGATCTGTGGAACACCGGATGCATTCTGGAACCCTCCGGAAGTGCCAGTCTGAAAGCGACCGGGTTGACCTGCTCTTCGACTTGGTAGGGCCCCAGTTGTTTATGCCCTAGTTTCTTCTTGGCCAACGACCTGGCCGGCACTGCGTGGGCTGCTAACCAGACCCAGTCTCCCACGTGGAGCTCTTCGCCAACCCTTCTGTGTTTGTCCGCTTGTACCTTGTATGCGTGCTTGGCCAGCTCCAGGTGGCGCCTCAGCTGATCGTGGACTTCCTGCAGCTCCGACGCGAACGCATCTGCTGTCTGCGGCTCCCCCTCCCCCATTCTTTCCAGTCCCGGGAAGGTTCTGGGGTGCCTCCCGTTGTTGGCGAAGAACGGCGTGACCCCCGTGGAGACGTGTTTCGTGTTGTTGTAGGCGAACTCGGCAAGCGGCAGGTAATCCACCCACGTCGCAGGCTGTTGATTTGCATAACATCTCAGGTACTGCTGCATGATGGCATTGACCCGCTCCACTTGCCCGTTGGTCTGCGGGTGTCTCGCCGACGCCAGGTTGATCTTGACGTTCAGGAAGCCCATCAGCTTCTGCCAGAAATTCGAGATGAACTGCCGCCCCCGGTCGGACAGAATAGACCGTGGCAGACCGTGAACCTTGAACACGTGGTCTATGAACAGTTTGGCGGTTTGCTCCGCCGTGGCCACCTTAGCACACAGAATGAAATGTGCCATCTTGGAAAACAGGTCCACCACCACCAGCACTGCCGTCTTGCCCCTCGAGCTGGGCAGATCCGTGACAAAGTCCAGGGCCACCCTTTCCCAAGGTTCGACCGGAGTTTGCAGCGGTTCCAACAGTCCGGCCGGTGGTCTGTGCACTGGCTTGGCCCTCTGGCAGGTGTCACACCTCGCCACGTACTCTGCGACCTCCCCTCTCATTCCAGGCCACCAGAAATCCCTGGCTACTAATTCCACCGTCTTCTCCTTGCCGAAGTGCCCGGCAGTGGGCGCGTCGTGCAGCTGCTGCAGCACCTTGGCGCGAAGGTCGTCTCCCGGCACGTAGATGGCCCCTTTACGGATGAGCAAACCATCTCGCAGCTGGAAACCGTCGGCCGCTGCCTTGCCCCTTTGCACCTCTGCCATCTTTGCTTGCGCGAAGGAGTCATCCTGCAACGCTCGTCGCACCGCCTCCAGGTCCACGGTTGCCGCGGCGCACGCCCACACTGTTGGTGCGAAGATGTGCATGGCGGCTGCTGGCGTTGCGTCCTCCAGATACTGCGGCTTACGGGAGAGAGCGTCCGCCATGATGTTGGTGTCCCCCGGGACATACTCTATGCGGAAGTCGAAGTTCGCAAAGAACTCAGCCCAACGAATCTGCCTCTGGTTTAGGAACTGTGCCGTGCGCCAGTGCTCCAGATTCTTGTGGTCCGTGCAAACCTGCACCGTGTGCTTGGCGCCGATCAGGAAGTGCCTCCACGCTTTGAACGCTGCATGAATGGCCAGCAACTCCCTGTCCCAGATGGTGTAGTTCTGCTCGGACTTGCTGAGCTTCCTGGAGTAAAACGCTCCCGGTCGCCACACCCCCTGCGGGTCCTTTTGCAGCAGGACCGCCCCCACGGCTCTGTCCGAGGCGTCTGTCTCCACCCTCATCGGCCTGCTGGGGTTGACGTGAAGCAGCTGCTCTTCCGACGCGAAGAGACGCTTGAGTGCCTGAAAGGACTGCTCCGCCTGCTCTGTCCAAACGAACTTCTTTTTCTTGGAGCTAAGCGTGTCTGTGATGGCCGCTGTCTGCATAGCGAAGCCCTTGATAAACTTGCGATAGAAGTTCGCAAAGCCGACAAACCGTTGGACCTCTTTCCGGTTGCGTGGACTCTTCCAATCCAATACCGCTCGAACCTTGGCGCTGTCCATGGCGAGCCCCTTGTCAGACAACTTGTAGCCCAGAAAATCCACCTCCGTCACGTCAAATTGGCACTTCTCCAGCTTGGCGTAGAGCCTATGTTGCTTTAGCCTGCTCAGCACTTCCTTGACGTGTCCGTCATGCTCCTGCTGCGATTCCGAAAAGATCAGGATGTCATCTAAGAAACAGACGCACGTCTTGTAGAGAAGTCCCGCCAACACGTGATGCATGAAAGCTTGAAAAACGTGGGAGCCATTTTGCAATCCAAAAGGCATAACTCTATATTCGTAGGTACCCAGTGGCGTGAACATGGCCGTCTTCCACTCATCTCCCTCCCGCATGCGAATGAGGTTGTACGCCCCTCGCAGGTCTAACTTGGTGAACACTTTTCCCTTCCGCACCTTCGCCAGGAGGTCGTCGATTCGGGGCATGGGGAAGTCCGATGGCTTGGTCCCATTGTTTAAAATGCGATAGTCCACTACCAGTCTTTTTTGGGGCGTGTCTCGCTTTTTAACAAAGAATACAGGACTGCCCCCCGCTGCCTTGGACTCTCGGATGAAACCGCGCTCCAAATTATGATCTATGAACTCTTTGAGTTCCTGCAGTTCGTCCTCTGACATGGAATACAGTTTCCCTTTAGGCAGCGCCGCCCCCGGCAGCAGGTCAATTTTGCAGTCATATGGTCTGTGAGGGGGTAGCCTGTCTGCCTCCTTCTCGCAGAAAACTTCCAAAAATTCTGCGTACTTGTGGGGAATCGCTTGCAGCGTGCCTAGCAGCAGCTGTGACTCCTCTTCCTCTCCTTCCTGCCGGGGCACGATGCAGTGTTCAGCACAAAAGGAAGAGCCGAAGATCAGCTGCCTCTGGTACCAAGCCAGCGTTGGGCTGTGCTTGTCCAGCCAACTCATTCCCAATACAATGGGCGTATCCGATAGTTGAGTGACATTGAAGCTGATGATTTCTTTGTGATTCCCAAGTCGCATCGCCATCGGTGGCGTCTGCTTCACCACTTGCCCCCCTAGCAACTCCCTGCCATCCACCGTGACAACCTGCAGGGGCAGTGTGGCCGGCAGCAACTGTATAGCGTGTTTGTCGACAAAGTCCTGCCCTATAAAGTCCGCATTGCTGCCCGAGTCAACTGTGATTGGCACGTCCATGTTGATTCCATTGGGCAGCTGGAGAGATGCGGTGAGCCTCACTACTGGTTTGGGCGGGAGGGGGTTCACGGGCTGTAAAATCTCTGGGGACTGCGTCACTAACACGTCTGGCTGGGCCCCAGGGCCTCTTCCTCCAGCCAGACTGCGTCGTTTCCCTGCTGTGGTCCTCCTTGCTGCGTTGCTGCAGTCACCATTGCTGAGGCTGCAGTGAGCTTGTGGAGCCTCTGGGGACACTCTTTCGCCATATGCCCTGGCTCCTCACAGACGTAACACTTCCTGTTCCCTCTAGGAGGCTTCGCTTTCACTGCTGCCGGTGCTAGGGCTCTGGTTGCTGACTGAGCCCTTGCACCTCCAACCTCCATAGGTTCCGCTCCTCCTCCTGGCGGAGGCGTGGATTGCGCACGCGCTGCTTCTCTGGGAAGGAAGGAGGAGCCCCTGGCTGGTTCGCGCCCTCCACGCCCTTCGTCCCTGCTCCACGGACGTTCTTCCAGCCGCACCCCCACTGCCAGTGCCCTCTGAACGACCTCCTGGGTGGTCCGGGGTCTCTCCCCCCTCGCGATCTCATCTTTAATCGAGCTGTGCAGCCCCTCCCAAAAGAGGTCTCTTACAGGGGCCGAATCTCTGTCCCATTCCAGGGCACTGACCAAAGCGAAAAAGCGGGCATGGTACTGCCTCACGCTGGCCCTCCCTTGCCTTAGTCCATGCACCTCCTTCCGGGCAAGATCCACGTCAATGCTTGATAAAAAACACCCATCCATCGCTTTAATAAAGGCATCCGCATTTTGGAGCGCCGGATCCTTCTCTCTCCATAAATTGCGCAGCCATGCTTTAGCATCCCCATGCAAATGGGACATGATGAATCCCACTTTCTCTTGCTCATCTCTAAAGTCTTTATTCAGCAGTTGCAGTGCGCACAGTACGTCTGTTCTAAAGTTGGGATACTGTTGCAGGTTCCCATCGAAGTGAGAGACCAGACCGCCTGTTCGTCTCGCCAACCCAATTCCCTCCTGCCTGGGTGTCTGCTTTGTCAGCACGTCTAACCTGACCTGGAGATCCCTGCAGGCGGCAGCTGCCTCCTCCTCTCTCTTCCTGGATGCGAGAGCCTCGGCATTCAGTTGTGCCACTGCTTTTCTGAGTTCCTCTATCTGCTGCTCAGCCGTCATGTCGTCTGCTTTTCGTGAGCTCGCTAGTAGGCACCTGCTTCTCTCCCCTCCTCGAGGCTGTAGATGCCCACAATTCAGAGACGGAGCTTACTGTCAGAGCTGCTTGAAGATCCTAGCTCACAGAGGATCACGCTAGCCAGCGATCATTAAGTAAAAGTCTTTATTGAGTTACAGTTTCCATTCTCACGCTGCTGCGCGCAACTCTACGTCTAGTAGCTAGATCGGCGAAGCTCCGTCTGAGTCTCCGCCCCGTGTGCACCAACTTAATATCCTAGCCCGGCTCCACCTTTTCCGCCTGACTGTCCTCCTCTGGGTCCCTCTACCCCCCGGGGTCTCTTCCTTCCGGGATTCTTCTGACGCTGACCCCCCGGACCCTCCTGTCTCCTTGCGCCGGGCTTTAGGACCTGGCTCCCTTTCCGGGCTGCTTACTGCGCCACCTTCCTCTGCATTTGAACTTGGTGCGCGCGCCCAACCTTCCACTTTCCGCTTAACCGTTTCTTCGCTCCCCGATGGAGGTGTGGCCACTCCTGACTCGTGCCCTCCCTCCTGTGGTGAGCTGCCAGCGCTTGCCCCCTGGCTCCTTTCCTCTTCCCTGCTCTCTGGCGGTGACGCTGGTCCCGATTTCCAACTGCTCTCCTCTGAGTCCCCTCTGGCTCTATCTTCCTGGGGTGCCCTCCTAGACTCCCCCCTTGCCCTGGCCACTGGTGCTCCTTTCTGTGAATCCTCTGATTCACTGGAAAGACTCGGAGATCTCGGGTCGTCGTCATCACTCATCTTTTCTTCTGCCTCCTCCCCTTCGCTCTCTGTTTCCTCCCTTGCCCTTGCCTCTGCTCCTAAACCCCTGACAGATGTGTACAAAAAATGGAAAAGGGGGGAAACCACCAAAGAGGAATTCAAACAAATAGCCAGCACATGTAGACACAAAGTCAGAAAAGCTAAAGCACAGAATGAACTCAGGCTTGCTAGAGAGGTTAAAAGCAACAAAAAAGGCTTTTATGGGTATGTTCGTAGCAAAAGGAAGAACAAAGAAACAGTGGGGTCACTCAGAGGAGAAGATGGTGAAATGCAAACAGGGGACACAGAAAGGGCTGAACTCCTCAATGCCTTCTTTGCCTCAGTCTTCTCCGATAAAGAAAACAATGCCCGACCTGAAGAATTTGGAGCAAATGATTCAGCAAAGGAAACACAGCCCAGAATAACTAAGGAGATAGTACAAGAATACTTGGCTAGTTTAGATGTATTCAAGTCTCCAGGGCCAGATGAACTGCATCCAAGAGTATTAAAAGAACTGGCAGATGTGATCTCAGAACCACTGGCAGTCATCTTTGAGAATTCCTGGAGAACAGGCGAAGTCCCGGCAGACTGGAGGAGGGCAAATGTTGTCCCTATTTTGAAAAAGGGGAAAAGAGAGGACCCAAATAATTATCGCCCAGTCAGTCTGACATCAATACCAGGGAAGATTCTGGAGCAGATCATTAAGCAAACAGTCTGTGAGCACCTAGAAAGGAATGCTGTGATCACCAATAGTCAGCATGGATTTCTGAAAAATAAGTCATGTCAGACTAACCTTATCTCGTTTTTTGACAGAATTACAAGCCTGGTAGATGAAGGGAACGCAGTGGATGTAGCCTACCTTGATTTCAGCAAGGCATTCGACAAGGTGCCCCATGATATTCTTGTAAAGAAGCTGGTAAAATGCAGTCTTGACTATGCTACCACTCAGTGGATTTGTAACTGGCTGACTGACCGAACCCAAAGGGTGCTCATCAATGGTTCCTCTTCATCCTGGAGAAGAGTGACTAGTGGGGTGCCACAGGGTTCTGTCTTGGGCCCGGTCTTATTCAACATCTTTATCAACGACTTGGATGATGGACTCAAGGGCATCCTGATCAAATTTGCAGATGACACCAAACTGGGAGGGGTGGCTAACACCCCAGAGGGCAGGATCACACTTCAAAACGACCTTGACAGATTAGAGAACTGGGCCAAAACAAAAAAGATGAACTTTAACAGGGAGAAATGTAAAGTATTGCACTTGGGCAAAAAAAATGAGAGGCACAAATACAAGATGCGTGACACCTGGCTTGAGAGCAGTACATGTGAAAAGGATCTAGGAGTCTTGGTTGACCACAAACTTGACATGAGCCAACAGTGTGACGCGGCAGCTAAAAAAGCCAATGCAATTCTGGGCTGCATCAATAGTATAGCATCTAGATCAAGGGAAGTAATAGTGCCACTGTATTCTGCTCTGGTCAGACCTCACCTGGAGTAATGTGTCCAGTTCTGGGCACCACAGTTCAAGGAGGACACTGACAAACTGGAACGTGTCCAGAGGAGGGCAACAAAAATGGTCAAAGGCCTGGAAACGATGCCTTATGAGGAACGGCTAAGGGAGCTGGGCATGTTTAGCCTGGAGAAGAGGAGGTTAAGGGGTGATATGATAGCCATGTTCAAATATATAAAAGGATGTCATATAGAGGAGGGAGAAAGGTTGTTTTCTGCTGCTCCAGAGAAGCGGACACGGAGCAATGAATCCAAACTACAAGAAAGAAGATTCCACCTAAACATTAGGAAGAACTTCCTGACAGTAAGAACTGTTCGACAGTGGAATTTGCTGCCAAGGAGTGTGGTGGAGTCTCCTTCTTTGGAGGTCTTTAAGCAGAGGCTTGACAACCATATGTCGGGAGTGCACTGATGGTGTTCCCTGCTTGGCAGGGGGTTGGACTCGATGGCCCTTGTGGTCTCTTCCAACTCTATGATTCTATGATTCTATAACTTCAGGTTGTCAACTGAATTGTATGGCTAAACACCCACATTATTCAAGGCTTCATGGTGCAGACTTGAGGTTCTGAAAAAGAATGAATGCAGTTGCACCTTGTCATTTTCTGGCAAACAAGCACCCCTTTTTGCACTCTCACCACTGGCACCTGCATCAGACTAAAATAATTCAAGTTAAGAGCACATTGTGAAGTTTGCATTTGCTTTGCTGCCCATATTTATGGGTTTGATGATTCAAGCATCCCAACCACTTTTGAAGTTTTTTCTACAAT
Source organism: Podarcis liolepis (assembly GCF_965112155.1). NCBI lineage: Eukaryota > Metazoa > Chordata > Lepidosauria > Squamata > Lacertidae > Podarcis > Podarcis liolepis. Next base: position 4,724,693 of record NC_139569.1, on the reverse strand, counting down.
CAAGCAGCATATAAAGATAGGTAGGTAGGTAGGCAGGCAGGCAGGCAGGCAGGCTAGCTTGGACTGCCCGAAATATACAGACCAAGCAAAACTAGCTGCCTTCATCTCACTGACTGAGTCACGTACAAGAAAGCAAGCAATGGGATATCTGCTTGCAACAAACGAAAAACAGGGCACATTGTCAACTCCATCTGAAAAGCTGCTATAGCTGCAACAGGTATGCATGGAAATGCCATTAGCAAAGCAATTAATCTTGCCTTCCATGTTGTACACATGCCACACAAAGGTGGGAGTGGATTTCCTAGGGATACTGAAATGTTTGCCAACGATATGACTTTTAAGCCTTTTTTAAAAAGGCATACTTATGCTGAAGATTTGCCTTGAGAGGATTTTCACACTTTGAAAGATTTGTTGGACAGCCAAGACGACCTTCTTAGGCTCTGGGTTCTTTGCTGAAACCCGTCTACCCATTCTTCGGCCATTTGATGTAGTCCTTCTGTTCCTGAGATGCCTTTCAGCTTTTCCTTTACAGAGAATAATGTGTGCTTACATTTCAGCCAGAAACCACAGCAACCAAAATGTGATTAAATGCCAGTTCAAGCACCTGGATGTCCTGCAGAAAACTCATTTATAAAGTAGGACAGATGAAAGGAAATAAAGCTGAAAGCCTTTAATCTGCAGGGGGAAAGAGGAATATTTCAAAAGGTGTCTCCCCCCCAGCCAGCCTTCATTTAGGACAATTTTCTCCTAACCTCTTTATAAGTTGTGTAACACAGAGATAACTAAGGCTTGAAGTAAACAAAAATAAGGAAACTGAACATCCTAAAGAAGAGGCAACATAAACATTCAAGTACTGCTAGAAAGTCAACACATGCCAGCTTGAAAAGTAACATAGTTTAAAGAAATCAAGTAAGTGCCCAATTTGTTCAGTCACCCTAAGAACATTTTTTTTCTATAAAAAAAACTAATTATCTTCTAACTACAGGTTGATGCTTGCCCTGTGGCCATTTTCTTTTCTACCTTTTCTTGATGGCAAATATTGAATGCCTTATATTCTACTTTGATTATGACATTGGGCAATCGAAGATGGAATTACTGGCCTTAGAAAGTGAAATGCAATGGTAGGCCAACACAAATTACAGAGCACGAAGGTTTCCTAAGAATTTACAGAAGTAAACAACATAGAAATCAGAGGGTGACAACTAGGATCCAGAGCTACTGAGAGGGCTATTCTTGTCTCTTGTTGTTTCTCCAAATCTCTAGAACCAAATCAGGAGAGAAAACAAAAGTTCATATTCAGTTCTCATCAGTAATTCCTAACCATCATCCCTTTGGGAGAACAGTCTTGCCCTTGAGCTCTGAAGCATAAATTCCTGAAAGAAGGATGCTAAACTAAACTCCAAATTAATTTCTTAACACATTTATGGAGCAGCATCACAAGCATGAAACTGAGAAACAGACAACCATTCATTACACCGAAGTCAAATCTGCAGCTCAAAAAGAGAGTGAGCTAAAAGAGAGCATAAGCAAAGAGAATTAAGAAGTTGTGACTAGAATGGCAACACTGGAGGGCTGCAACTAATTCTGGAAGGCTCAACAAATAAGTATGATGGAGATTAACACTGTTTGCTTTGCAAAGTCAATGTCAGGACACATCTAGACTAGCAAGGTCTTCAACCTTTAGTTCCAACATTGGACTATAATTTTTTTTTCAAAACTACAGAGATCAAGCATTCTCCTGCTAATTCTCCTTTTCACTCTTTTTATAATGATGATCTGTTACAAGCACAATCCACCTTATGTTCAGTCATATCCTGATTTCAGTCAAATTGGGATCACAACCTACCAGCTGAAGAACTGGCAACAGAAGCAAAGAAAAAAAGTCTGATGAAAAAACTTTCTACAGACAGGTGTGCAAGACTAAATCGGTACACACACACCAAAAGTCTCAACCAGAAATCTTTTATCTGCTACCCAGAATGCATTGTTCGAAACTCTCATTGTTCTAGGCGCATTTTGCAACAGGGGATTTCATTAGCACAAGCAGTTTCTGATCTCTGGGTACAGTACTGTATCTAGGATTTCAGATTAAAACTATAAAGTGGAAGGAAAGGAGAACCTTTTTCTGCCTCCCCACTTCCAGCTACTCTGGATAAGAGACCCTCTAAAGAATATTAGGAGGGTGAGCAGGGAAACAAGGGGGGAGTCCATTGCACAAGCAAAAGTCCTTGCACAGGGCTTTCATGAATAGGGCTGGTTGGGTGAATCCTGCCCAGTGTTTCAGAGCTCTTTAGAGTCCTAATGCAAAATCATTAATTGCTTGAGCGCTGAATCATGCCAAGATGGGAGAAAGGAGACAAGGAGGAACACACCGAGATAGACACACCTAACTGAAAACTGAGGGAAGGGTCATCACAAGTAAAAAAAATAAAAAGATAAGTTGGGAGGAGGTGTACCTCCTTGTGGGGCATACTGCTTTTCATATAAAATTCTCAGGAAAGTTAGATCCAATTTTTGACCAAGTCAAGAAAAATATCAGGTGGTATTCAAAAGAACTCCTGAGCTGAGCTGACTATCACCAGTGTCTCTCCAGTGAGGTCACTTCACATGCTGAAACCTCTACACCAGATACAGACCTTCAGGTAATAATTCCACTTTCAATGGGAAGCCTCCACTTTTTACACAGGTTAGGAGAGCATAAAAGTAGCAGCTAACGTTCTGCATGGGGCAAATTCATGGACCAAAATTGAAGAATCTTAAGAATATTTGTGCATGTGGAACCAAAAAAAGGAACAAAATGGTAAATAAATAATAAGTTGTATATCCACATTGTTCAGCATGTCTCAAGTTTTTAAACTAGAAGCTTTCAAAGAAGAGATTTGGCTTGCTTTAAAACTGTAGAATCACCACATGCATTGATGAGATACACCAATTACTACTAATGAAATGCAAAAGGTTTTCATATGCAGATGCTGTGCAGTTAATTGCCAGCTGTTTCTTTTGCCTTTCTTCTGTTCTATCACATCTTGTCTTCTTTCCTAACTTTTAATACTACTATCCCAAAAATGAGGTTTTTATAGATTTGGCCTTTGGCCACAGGATCACTGGCAGGGAATTAGGTAACTCATCAATGAGCTGGATGCAATGCTAAAAATCTTCCTAGACCCTTTTGAACAAGGAGAACCGAAGCGATTTGCAATGCAAAACAAGGAAAATGTATCTCAGCAGAGAGTTAAAAGAGTTAAACACTGACTGAATGACCACAGCCTCATGAAAACCTCTGTTCCTGCTGCTATACTGGAATCCCTTGTGGAGATTTGTGTCTGAGTCTATGCTGAGTGCAGAAAAGGAATGAATTGCCCTACAATAACTTCTGGCTCCTGTAGGACAAGGCAATTCATAAGCAGTGGAGCTCTGAAGTGACTGAATGGCTCATCCGAACAGCTAAACTAGGAATTTAGTGTTGAAATTCTTTAGGGATGTTCAGTATTGCAACAAAACATTAACAACTTTTCTCATTATCTAGTTGCTTTCTTTTTATCTATCCAAGGTATTAACATTGTTGTGTGAATGTAAAACAGGAGACAAAGTGGGTGCAACACTGGAAAATGTTCATTAGATAAGCAGCTGTTTGCAAGTTCTGGGGCATCGCAGATTTGTTCTTAATGCTTTGTGGATAAACTGTGATAAAACTACCTGGCAAGAGTTAGCAGTTGGAGAAAACAAATTGAACATAACAGGGTTCTAATCTCAAACCTCCGGCAGGTCAAATAAGTGCTGCCATCAGTGATCACCAAAAACAAGCTGTTGCAGTAACTAAATAAACCACAATCTTCATTCATAGGAACCATGTTTTGTTTTTAATTATCTGTTCCAAGGCCTTGTCTGCAGAGTATGTATTTTATTTATTTAGAAGACTTCTATGGCTTAATCACAAAAAGTCTCTATGCAGTTTCCACAAAATGGAATAAAATATTTATTCAAAAACAGCCATAAAGGGGTACAGAACAATTTCCTTTCAGGACAATGACCAAAGGGCTAGGTGGTAGCTACTGTAACATCTTTTATTATTTTTATTACAGTACCTTCTGCTGATAAATAGATATGCAAGCATTTGAATTACCCAGCAGTATAAATTTGCATGGTCCTCAAGAAATAGATGGTGGTTCAGACAATGGCACTGCTTTGTCATTTTGATTTCTTACTCTTTGGATCAAGCCACAGAACAATCACAATGGGAGGAAAAACTGCCTACAGGTAGCAAGATTAGTTTAATTCCTAGTGTGTGAAGAAGGGCTACTTTCACCTGTGGTTGCATCCTACTCTGCAGGGAACATTCCAAGAACAATAGTTTAAATGGAACCCTACAAATTTCTCTTCTGTCGCTAACTTCTCAATCTTAAAATCATGTTTTATATGATTGTGCTTGATGGCTGGAGAATGCAATGTCTTTATACACTTGCAGTGTCTTCTTTGTAATGAACGCTGAAATATTCTCATCATGCAAAATATTATATCCAAAAATCCCAAGAAGCTAGTTCTAATTAAAAAGCCACACAGAAATATGACCCAGTGTCACCATTCAACTGTTCCTCCATTCCAATAGCCTACCTACTTTTCAACAACAATTTTTAAGCAAGTGATAATACAAATGTACCCTAGGGAAACAAAAATGTGCTAGATGCCTAAACCAACCATGTGTTGTATCCAAGGAAGAAAAAGTGTCTGCTACAGCAGCATCTTGGTTTTAGGTGCCATACTTCAACTCCCATTAACCCTGACCACGAGTCATACCGGTCAAGACTGAGTTGTAGTTCATCAAGAGCTGGACAGCACAGCATTGGCTCAGAAGAAAACACTCCTGTCAGAACTTTGGGATACGGCACCATGCCTATGTAGAACTTGGGGTTTTGTGTTTCATACTTTGGACATGGGTTAAATTGGGGAACCTTTGGGTAAAACTTTGTTCCGTGTGAAAAGCTTGGACTTCTGGGTAGACCTGGGCTATGAGAAAATAGCTTTCTTCGTGGGTAACTGCAAGCAGGCCCAAATTTACAGCACCTGCTTATCTTGCGGCTGCCTCCAGTGTCCCACTTGGGCTGTGAAAAGTTGCAGCCAAGGAGCTTTGTGATTGAGACTTGTGAAGCCAAGGAGCTTTGTGATTGTGAGAACAGAAAATGGTGTTACTAGGCCAGAAAAGTATAAAGACCATCAAATTAATAAAAGTAGCTGCAAGCTGCAAGCCCCTGTGGTAGCCTCCCAGTATTTGTGTCTTGTTTCCTTGAGACTTGATTCCTTGACTGACTCATCAAGACATTTCTTTTTGGAGGGTCAGAGAGTGACAGTAAAGTATAGCTTTCTTATTTTCTGTGTGTGCATTTCCCCCCAAATGTTCTTAAAGCTTTATCTGACCTTTTCCTCAAAATCATTTATTCTCATTGGGTAACAGGGTAACTACTTTAATAGTTTGAAATAAATCTATATTCTACACCAGGCATAGGCAAACTCGGCCCTTCAGATGTTTTGAGACTACAATTCCCAGCATCCCTGACCACTGGTCTTGTTAGCTAGGGATGATGGGAGTTGTAGTCCCAAAACATCTGGAGGGCCGAGTTTGGGGCTGCCTGTTCTACACTTCAGTGTGGGTTATTCAGAATTTTGGGGGGTCCAAATCCAGTGCCTCAGACTGCTTGGATCACAATTATCAACCATCTACATCTTTTATTGTACTGAAGGTTTCAGGAGGGAGAGCAAGAAATTGGATCTTGTTTCCTGAAATTTCCTAAGGGTCTGATTAACCAGCAAGGTTTGCCCTTGAACCTTAAAGCCATAGGTGCTGATGGCAGCCTACCATTCCAAAGAACTTGGATTGACTCTGGACCTCTCAATCCTTACAATCCTTACAACAGGATATGCTGTGTCACTATTAAACTGTTTTTCAATAACCCCTGTAAAGCTGTTTTTCAAAAACTCTAGAGAAGGGAGATGTCTAGTGTTAACTCTCCCACATTTTACCTTCCTGCAATTTAAAAATATTTTCTCCCCCACCCCATCCTGTTCACAGTTGAAGAGCGACTGTTTTTCTCCATATACTTTGAGTTCTTTTTAAACATTTTAAAGCTGTCAGCATTTTCTCCATAATCTTCTTTTCTCCAGGGCTAATTATACTACGTTCCCTTTGAATTTCCACATAGGATTGTTTTCTAGACCTTTTGCCATCTTTGCAGTCAAGTGATTTATCTACATGTTTATCCTTCAGGATATAAAAAGTAGCTATTTCAGTGACTCGGGAGCAGCAGCTCAGAGTGTACACCTCTGCAATGGACAGACCCTTCTGTTCCTTAGCTTTTTATGATCAACTATATTAAAACTGGTTTAAATGTAATAAAGTTTGTAATGTTTACTGCTAGAAAATATGGGAGGGCAATAAAGTCAGCAGAGCACAGAAATGAAGAAGTCTTAAATATTTCCTCTTGCTTCTTTCCCGTGTCCATATATGATAAGCTGGACAGATTGCAAAACAAAAGGAAATCTGAAGCAATTTTAAAGTCAAACTACAATTTCAACACTACCCACATACTATGCCTCAGGAGACAGAAAACATTGTTCTCTTACTTGTTGATTCTGAAAACTGTTTCTTGAATAGCGATCTCAAATATTCATAGATTCTTTTATAAATTGCCCTCTACTATGTCTTTTCTCAGTGTTGGCTGGTTTGCAATGATGTCCATAGCTTAGTAATGTCTCTATTTTTGTTTTCTACCCCACTACTTTTAAATCTCCTCTGTCATTATTCTGTGCTTCCACACTTACACCCAAGCCCTTCTTTGCACACAATAAACAAGTGTTTTTCAATGCAAGGAGAAAGGATCATGAAAACCAAACTGACATATGATTACATTGCCAAATTGCATGAATCACTTCTGCTGCTGCTATGCAAACCATTTTATGTTTTATGGAAGGAAAATCCTGTTCTTAAGTGGAAAATACTATCCTCTTGGTGCTACAGTGGAAGTTGTTATGGTTTATTTATATACTGTGTTTTGGATCAACTGCCTCCAGAGAAGTGAACAGCATATTAATGTAAAGAATACATACAATAAATATAACAGCAATCAAAATAATGTAAAATGGCAAAGTCATGGTCCCTCCTCCCTGGATTTATCCCTCTAAACCAGTCTTAGCCAACGTAGTGCCCATCAGATGTTGTAGACTAAAACTCCCATCTGTATGCACCAGCATGGCTGTGTTGGCAGCAGCTGTTGGGAGCTGTCCATTTTGAAGGCTGCCAGAGATCAATGGCTCTCAATATTTGTTTTCTTTTGAGGCAGTTCAAGCTCACCAGCCAATTCAGTTCACATGCCTTCCTCCTCTCCCAGGTGGAGGGAGAAATCACCTAGCATCACGCTAACAATTAGCAGAGCAGAAAGTATTTTTTGCTCTATAAGACGCACCCAACCATAAGACGCAGCTTTTTTAGAGGAAAACAAGAAAGCAACGCAAATCCTCTTGGGTTAGTATCCAATGACAATGTTTACATATGTGTAAGGAACCAACACGTGCAGTTGGCCCTGTTTAGTTTCACCACTGCAGTCCTACTGTTGACAAGGAAAGTGGCTGGCTATGCAGTACAGTATTATTATGTACGCTGCACTGGACTGCAGTCTGTCCCTGGAGCAAGGTGAACCCTCCACAGGCAACTGCAGATATCTCTAAAGGGAAACTCAGCCCATGCACGTGGTTCTAGGCACAATGAAAAGAGGAAGACAACGCACAGATGGTCTAGGCAAAGAAAAATATTGACCTGTGTAATCAGACCCTAACGTTCTATTGTGGTTTCAAGTGGCAACTCTTACCTGAAGGAAACAAGAGTTATGGATTCAAGTACAGTACATAATTCCTATCCATACATACTGGATATGAAGGAATAACAAGAGTCACAGAGCTTCAATTCTTCTGTTGTATGAAGGCTAAGCTACTCAAGCTGACCTGTGCCTTTATGCAAGCTTATTTGTAACATGAATCACAGATCTCATACTAGTGCAGTGTTTCCCAACCACTGTTCCGTGGCACACTAGTGTGCCGCGAGATGTTGCCTGGTGTGCCGCGGGGAAAATTAAAAAATTCGAAAGATTTTTTTTCTTAAGTCAAATTTTCGATTGGGGCGCCGTCACTAGATGACCCCTGGCAGGTGAGGGGGGTCTCCAGTGGGCGGCAGAGAGAGCCGGGAGGGCGAAGGTGAGCCGGGGGGGGAGCAGCGCTGCTCCCCGAGCCGAGCCCGGGGGGAAAATTCGGTGTCGTTGCGCCGGGTGTTGGAAGCGGAGGCTGGCGGGGGCCCCTCACCTGCAAAACCTGGTCGCCTCTCATATATTTCCTGCATTGCATTCATCGCCCGCTTTCTCCTCCAAGGAGCTCCCGGGGGCGCGCGTGGTTCTCCCCGTGTTATCCTCGCAACAACAGCCCTGCGAGGTGGGTCAGGCGAGTGGCCCAAGGGAGCACCCAGGGATTGTCCTGGCCAGGTGGGGTGATTTGAACCCTGCTCTCTGCCCGGTCTTCGTCCTCATTTAGCCCCCACATGTGCATGACTGTGCATGACTGAGGTTTTTCCCCCTCGTCTTGGCTATGGTGTGAGTCTGTCCTGTTAATTAATGGGGTTCTGCCTTCGGAGAAGATGAGCCAGCCCTCAAGGAGGTGATTATGTAATTTGCTAGCAATTTATGTCCCTCCCGGCATGACGCTGCGCGCTGACGTCACGGGGCTGTAATGGTGGTGTGCCTCGAGATTTTTTTCATGAAACAAGTGTGCCTTTGCCCAAAAAAGGTTGGGAAACACTGTACTAGTGGACAAGGGCAGCAATACCTTGCTCCAATGCCAAGCACTGTTAGGGTAAGCACCATCTCATTGCTTCCCAAGATACTTGCACAGAGATCCCTTCTTTCTAGACTGTGATATAGAGCACAAGAAACACTGGAGTGGAGCGAAGGCATATTAACTTCAAATCCACAAAATTCACAGGGTTGCCTTGCTTAAGTCATTCTCTCTTGGCCTAACCTAGTGGTATAATGAAAACTATAACACAGTATGGCTACTGAAAAGTGCAATAGGAAAAAAGCAATACAGTATACAGGCCTACACTGCTGTATTTTGATGGGAAAGTTTTGTGTACTATTCACACAATACTGCCCAACTTCTCAGAGCAGAGGTCTTCTTTGTTTTATACAAAAAGCAGTGAATAGCAGCTTGTTGAGGAGCCAGAATGTTTGACCAACTAGTCCCATCTGTGGAGAAGAGCAAGAGCTCTGTCACAGCTTCAGGGTGTGATGAGGGCAAAGGCATTCCCTCTGGGCAACTATAGTTGGGCTTGCTCACCCTAGGGGTAAGACTAGAACAGCCGGGGAGTGGGGAGAGGAAAGAATGTGAATTAGCTGGCTTTTAAATGAAAGATAGTGAAAGAAATTCACAACTTGGGTCCAAACTATTTGTACCAGGCATCCCCAAACTTGGCCCTCCAGATGTTTTGAGACTACAATTCCCATCATCCCTGACCACTGGCCCTGTTAGCTAGGGATGATGGGAGTTGTAGTCCCAAAACATCTGGAGGGCCAAGTTTGGGGGTGCCTGATTTATACTGATCCCAAAGCAGAGGTTTTCATGAATGGCATTTCATCAAGTATATTTAAGTGACCTAGAGGGACAAGACAAAAATTTCTGCTATACCTTTCGTTTTACCCAGTGAGCCAATAACTGCTAGGACAAAGAATAATCAAGAGATTAAAAGTGTGACCAGTAGCCCATGTGGTGCCCTCCGGAACTACAGTGGTACCTCTGATTACGAACTTAATTTGTTCCGGAGGTCCGTTCTTAACCTGAAACCATTCTTAACCTGAGGTACCACTTTAGCTAATAGGGCCTCCCGCTGCCACCACGCTGGTGGTGCACGATTTCTGTTTTCATCCTGAGGTAAAGTTCTTAATCCAAGGTACTATTTCTAGGTTAGCGGAGTCGGTAACCTGAAGTGTTTGTAACCCGAGGTGTTTGTAACCCGAGGTACCACTGTACAAACCCATCATCCCCAACTGCTAAACATGCTAGCAGTTGGGAGCTAGAGTTCAACAACACTGGCTAACCCTAAACTAAGGTCTGCCTATGACAGAATAACCACTGTCAAAATATCTGCTGCTCCTCTTTGTTTTAAGCTACAAAACATGTTACTGCTAGAACTAGTGAATCACAATGGGCCTTCTCTGATAGGAAAGAGAAATAGCCCTCATGTGAAAAAGCACCTGACCTTTAGAACTATGTACGTGGTGCATAATGTAAATACTATTTTCACAAGTTTCAAAGACATAAAATGGTTTCTTTTAGCTGAGCATGTTTATCCTTGGATGCACTGCACCAAAATGATGAAGACCAGGAATGAATTCTCCTGAAAACCCTTCTCAAAAGGTACATTTCCAGAAAACCCACAAAGCACTAAGCAACTGAGCTGAAAGTGCTTTGCAATAATCAAAGGCACGTTCTGGAAATTATTCTAAATCAATAAAACCGATTTCTTCATTCCATGCTGGAACCTTAGTACACCTATTCTGTCATTTCATCTGGGCTTCTCATATAAAATTATTGCTCCAATGCAGTGTTTCACACAAAGTCACACATGGAAAGGTCTTTTTAAATTCTCTCTAATGCTGTCATATTGTTAATAATCAAAAACAGCAATGAATTGTTACCCTTTGTCAACTCTTTGCCTGTTTGCAATAAATATTTATCTTTCACAGGTATGTCCCTATCCAAACTACTAACAAGGAGGGTGAGGAAGTTTGTATAATTACAACCATGAGATGCAGAAGGTAGGAGCTTAACAACACATCACAACAAGGGGGGGGGGGGCGCGGAATAACTGACTGAAAGATCACTTGCTCCAACATGATTGGAATTTAATGCCATTGTTTCATAACAGAGTGACCATCTTGATTTTATTAGAGTTAGCAAAAGCTTGCCTCTTTGGTTCAGCTTTAATAAATTAATCTTAGAAGCATTTGAACACCGGACAAAATCTGAATGGTCAATCAACTGGCATACCAAAACTAGGAAAGGACCAGGCTGGTGCCATAAGCAGCCATATCCTAACAGAAATAAGAACTGGAGCAGGATACAGTTTGATTCTGAAGTGCAACATCAAGTAGAATATTTTGCTCCGTTGACAAGTCCAATATAGAAAACCAGGTATTTACATCAGGCTGGAAGAATTTAGAGGTTTCATGCTTCCGAAGTGTTCAGCACATATGATCCAGCATAATAGTCCTTATTCATCGCTATAAAAACATACAGACCCAAAGTCTCAAGAAAATAACTTAAATGAGCATGGCCAGCTGTGTTTAGCAACCAGGACAAACAAAAGGAAGTACTTCTTCACACAGTGCACAGGAAATTTGCCACCCAAAGATGTAGTATGGACTCGATGGCCCTTGTGGTCTCTTCCAACTCTATAATTCTGTGATAATTCTGTAGTGATTGGCAACAATTAGGACAGCTTTAAAGGGGAGTATCAATCAATAGCTAGTAGTCATTGCTGCATATTACAGTGGTACCTCGGGTTACAGACGCTTCAGGTTACCGATGCCTCATGTTACAGACACCGCTAACCCAGAAATAGTACCTCAGATTAAGAACTTTGCTCCAGGATGAGAATAGAAATCGCGTGGCGGTGGCAGGAGGCCCCATTAGCTAAAGTGGTATCTCAGGTTAAGAACAGATTCAGGTTAAGAACGGACCTCTGGAACAAATTACGTTCTTAACCAGAGGTACCACTGTACTTTCTATCAGAGGCAGTTTGTCGCTAAATACCAGTTACAGTACTGGGAATCACAAGTAAGAAGTCCTATTGCGCACAGCTCCTGTTTGTGGCCTTCCCACTGTGAAAACAGGATGGCCTTTGGTATGATACAGGGGTTTCTTCTTTTGTTCTTAAGCAAATATTGCACAGGTGCTAATAATGAAAATTATTAACTTGAACTTATTCTCTTCACATCTTTAGTTATTTTCCCCAGTTTAATTTATGTCCTCAAATTGTGGGTTGACCGCAAACTGTATTTAATGTTTCTCAAGTGCATGTGCTAAAAGAGAGAACAAACTTTGGTTTTATTTTTTATAAATATTGCAAAATCCTTGGCTAAGCAAGAAAGAGCTACTCTGAAGTTTACTGCACCAACAGGAATTTGATTCTTCTTTTATCTCAGTAAATAAGAATGCTTTGTATTGTACCCATTTCCACCTGCTTTAGCACTAAAACTTAAATAAGCATGAATATGTAAATTATTTACACACACATATATACACATATATAAAAACACAGAAAATGTGTAAGAACCCAGCAAGTCAGCATAATACTAATGGTGTGGAAAAGGTCAGCTTTGCTGGGGGGGGTCTCTTCTCCCACTCCTCTTCTTGAAAATGTCAGGTGGGCACAGTCAAAGGCTGGTTTAGCTAGCAGGTGCTGTGGCTGAGTGGCTCATGTGTCTGAGAAACAGGCCAACTACCTGCCCTGGAAGGGGTTGCATTCCCTCTGAAGGAGCAAGTATGCAACCTGGGGTTGCTCCTGGATCCAGCTTTGTCATTGGGGGCCCTCAGAGCTAGGAGCATCTTTACTAGCTTCAGCAACGATTCCTGGACCATCATAGCTTGACTATAGTAGTCCAGCCATCAGTAATGTGAAGACTGAATTGCTGCAATGTACTCTATGTAAGATTTACCTTGCAGTTAATGAAAAATGCTGCAGAACAGTTGCTGCCAAGAGTGAGATCCTGTCAGCATATTACATCTCTGCTCAAATATTTGTACTGGATACCACTTTCTTTTGGGGGCAAAAGTGTATCTGACTGTATTTGAGTGTATCTGAAGAAGTGTGCATGCACACGAAAGCTCATACCAAGAACAAACTTAGTTGGTCTCTAAGGCGGTACTGGACAATTTTTTAATTTTTTGTATATATTTCTACTGCATCAGACCAACACAGCTACCTACCTGATTTTTGGGGCAAGTTCAGGTTTTTAGTATTCATATATAAAGTCTTTAGTGGCTTGGGACCAGTTCACTTGAGAGACTGCCCCATATATACCTATTTAATGGCTTCCATCTATGGATCTGTGAAAGTGCTATATATCGTTCGGCATTGGCAAGGAGTCAATCTTTCAGTGTAGTAGCTCCAGTTATGCTTTGGAACACTCTGCCTATTGACATTAGGAAGGCACCCTTGCTGTACTGTTTTAGACCTGTTTTAGACATCTGCAGTAAACTTTTAGTTCAGTAAGTCTAAAAGGTAAAGGTAAAGGACCTCTGACAGTTAAGTCCAGTCGCAGAAGACTCTGGAGTTGCAGCGCTCATCTCGCTTTACAGGCCGAGGGAGCCGGTGTTTGTCCACAGACAGTTTTTCTGGGTCATATGGCCAGCATGACTAAGCCGCTTCTGGCGCAACAGAACTCCGAAACCAGTACCTATTTATCTACTTGCACTGGTGTGCTTTCGAACTGCTAGGTTGGCAGGAGCTGGGACCGAGCAACAGGAGCTCACCCTGCCATGGGGATTCGAACCACCAACCTTCTGATCGGCAAGGCCAAGAGGCTCAGTGGTTTAGACATACTCACACATATAATTTAGATATATATTTGTTTTAACAAGTTTTGCAGATTGTGTTTTATTGAAAATTATTTATGCATACTAGTTGTTGCTGTTTTTACAGATTTGCTGATTTTATCGGTAGCCATATTATTTACACTGCTTACTTTTCTGATTAAGTGGTCTATGAAAGTTCTCTAAATTAATTAATTAAATTAGTTGTGCAAGCTACTGTCCTGTGGAATCTAATAAAACCCTTAAATCATCACGTCTTACTCCAAGTTCCCTCACACAGTTAATTCGGTAGATGCTTCAGATCTATGTTGTGCAAAAGTATGTTTGAAAGCAGTGTAGAAAGCTCACATCTGAGCGCTCCCTAGAAACTGCTCTCCAAGGCTGGCACACTAACATGAAGATATTCACCAGCTTTTAGCTTCTTCGCTTTCAGTTGTAACTTTTTTTTATCTAATTGGCTTCAGAATTTATAATCCTAGTGACAGCATTCTGGCTGTGCAGCACAAAATGTTTTTTTTTTTTTTTAATAAAATAAAAAGAGTGGGGGAAGACGACTAGGAAGAATTTGAGGGAAGGCTGAAGGCACCATCTTCTGTCAGGAACACATTACTGCAGCAAAATATGGACTTGCTAGTGCAGCTGCTGCTTTTTTCATCCTTGTATACTAAGAAAGGTAATCCAGGGCTTTCAGGAAACTCTTCTGCTCAAAAAGCAGCACAGGCACCTGACAAGTTTTCTGCATACTCGAGGAAAAATTAGTACAAAGCTGAAGTGCAACCAAAACAGCCAGACTTTGAAAAGACTAGATTGAGCAAAGAAAAAATGCAATTAAAGCAGCAAAAAATTAACATTTCACCACCAGCACCATACAATAAGAAGGTTTGTCAGGCACACGCTTAGTTGACACATGTTCATATCTGTCAGCATTTCCATGATAAATCCCAATTTTCAGCCATTGTTGATCAAATCAAACAAAATTTGGTATGCAACTTTTCAGGCCCAGATGCTGAAATAAAATATGCACATTAGTCATTTACGTTTCAGAGCAGCAGAGAGCTGTTCTGCAACTTTCAACAATTTGAGTTTTTTGCTACACACAGCTAAAATCAAGACTTTTTCCTAATGAAACTTCTGACAATGAATCCTTTATAGCAAGTTAGTAGAACATTTTTGCTGGAGAAATTTTACACACAGTTGATTCAATGCCACAGCGCACACAGGATTTCACTCGTATCTGGTAAAAAACAGAAATGTGTGTACGCGCGCGCGCACACACACACACACACACACACAAATACATACAAATGATAGGGATGTATTGATCCAAAAATAAAAGATGCCATAAGCAGAACCCCATAAAACTTATGAACCAGAAAATGTGCAACTATAAGTTATTATTCTCCTCAACTGGCATAGCCAACTGATCTTTCCAAAGACATATAACAGAATGGAAGTTGTTTTGTGGGTCTGTGACGGCTTACATTAGACAGGAGTAGGGAACCTGTGATCCTCCAGATGTTATTTACCAAGGCATAGGATGGGTGAAAGATCTGTCAAATTTCCTAGCATCTTTGAAATTATTAGGGTATTTGAATGCTTTTAAAATGTTTCTATAAGTTTTTTTATGTTTTTCTTTATTTTTAAATGGTATTCTGCTATTCTGCTATTTGCTGAAATAAAACCTGGATAGAAATTTAATAAATAAAATGGTTCCATCAGCCCCAACCAGTTGAGCCAGTCATTTGAGATAACAGGAGTTGTAGTCCAGCATCATTTGTAGGGAAAAGGCTGCCAATCCCCAATATAAGACATAAATGGAAATCAAGTGCAATAAAATGAGTCCAGCTTAACTATATTTTTCTAAAGCCTAGATTTGTATGTAAATTTTTCTGTTAACCTTTTCCAGTCACCATGCTGTTTGGGAACTAACAGTCAACAGAATATCTCTGACGTGACTTCTAAAGGTAAAGGACCCCTGACAGTTAAGTCCAGTCGCAGACGACTCTGGGGTTGCAGCACTCATCTCGCTTTACAGGCCGAGTGAGCCCGTGTTTGTCCACAGTTTTTCTGGGTCATGTGACCAGTATGACTAAGCCGCTTCCGGCACAACGGAACACCGAAACCAGAGCAGCGCACAGAAACACTGTTTACCTTCCCGACGGAGCAGTACCTATTTATCTACTTGTACTTTTTTGTGTGCCTTTGAACTGCTAGGTCAACAGGAGCTGGGACCAAGCAACGGGAGCTCACCCCGTCGTGGGGATTCAAACCGCCGACCTTCTGATCAGCAAGCTCAAGAGGCTCAGTGGTTTAGATCACAGCGCCACCAGCGTCCCGCGACATGACTTCTAATGCAGCACAATTTCCTATTGGGCTTTCACTATTAAAAAAATCAAAAAATCAACTCCTTGCATAGGAGGTTAGTTGCATGGCTCTCTAAAGTGTTTTTTGTATAAATTGTGGGTTGAAGTTCATATGAGGCGATGTATGGTAGCAATGTCCAAAGGTCTAAGGAAGGCATCAAGTTGCTAGCAACACACAAGGTAAGAATGGTGGAGAGGCTGCAACATTCCTGGAAGGAAGATGAGAGACAGCTGGCCTGTAATAAAGTAGCATGGATTTGGAAATAAGTGCCAGACTTAGGATGGAAGAGTCTGTCCATCTATCCAGGCTTCTCAAATGTCTGAGAATGAACTTTTATTAGCTGCAGCTAAATACCCAAAACCATTGGCCTAATTTGGAAGTTCTAAAACTTATCTGCAGCTTTAAAGAAACTTCACTATAAATTTAGCTTAGAAAACTGCACCTTCCTAGGCTTCTGGACAAAACTTACAGAGAAGCTAGAATCAAAGCTTCACATTTATGAGAATATTTCCATCCTGTTTTTTTAAAGCACTGCATATTTATATACAGTGGTGCCCCGCAAGACGAATGCCTCGCAAGACGAAAAACCCGCTAGACGAAAGGGTTTTCCGTTTTTGCGTTGCTTCGCTAGACGAATTTCCCTATGGGCTTGCTTGGCAAGACGAAAACGTCTTGCGCTTTTTTTTTAAAGCCGCTTGAAGAGGCGCAGTTGCGACGGACCGTGCTTCGCAAGACGAAAAACATCGCAAGACGAAAAGACTCGCGGAACGAATTCTTTTCGTCTTGCGAGGCACCACTATATAAGCCTCTCCTCTGTTGTGTTCTGCACAGACAATCGGTATGAGAGCTAGTCTTTATATAACCACCTGAGAATTAATAACAATTACCCTACTTATTGCAAGTGGCTGCTCAACAATAAAAGATCAGGGCAATGAAAGACAGAGAATTACATGGGAAGAAACACAGGAGAACATAATTTCATTCAGAACTATCTGTGTCAAGCCAGTGCATGTTGCACTTAGAACAGCAAGGAACTTCTTAAGCAGAAGCCTTTCCCACCTAAGAATGCCAAAGCAGCTCAGACCACCTGCCAGCCATGCTAAGTAAGTTAAATGTTCATTTTAGATACAGCCAAAAGAAGAATGACAGCATTAAATTCACCTATCATTCTGGTAGCTAAAGCCAATGCAATGAAAGCACGGTGTGGGCAGGGGGTAGCAAGACCAGTACTAATATGTTCAGCCATATTTCCATTTCATGGGGGGGGGGAGGTTGTAAGCAAAAGACAGTTCATTACCCATCACCACCTGAAACAAGAAGTGAAAATAAGTTTGGTAAACTACATTCACTGGTGGGTGGTCCAAACATTATGAATATAGGAGATGCCACAGGGACTTGAATTAAGC
The DNA here is from genome assembly GCF_965112155.1 of Podarcis liolepis. NCBI lineage: Eukaryota > Metazoa > Chordata > Lepidosauria > Squamata > Lacertidae > Podarcis > Podarcis liolepis. The sequence continues at coordinate 4,707,297 of NC_139569.1, read as the reverse complement.
CCAATAAGCTTTGTGGTTATGGGAGGAATTTGGACTCCGTTTGGGCACTACTATAGAAGGGTCTCTGTCTCTAGCCTATCACTATCAGCTTAATCTCAGGTGTTGGGGTACCTGGAGAAGGGTCTTTTGTATTAGGTACTCCCAACCAAATGTTTAAGGGCTTTAAAAGGTAAAAACACTTTAGGAATACACATCAAGGTAAACAAAACTACAGGCAGGCAAAACAAGCCATTAACACCATTCTGAAGGCCCCACAGAACACTTGCAAACTAATCCCCATCTACTGAAAGAAATCTCCGTGCGGCTCTTGGGGGCTTTTCCGGGAGGTGGTGGAAGGGACTGATGGGCTGCCCTCTGTCCCTTCCCCCACCTCCCGCAAAAGCCAGCAAAAGCCGCATGCTCTTTAAAGAGCCACGCCTAGTGTGTGTGCAGCTCTTGAGGGGCTTTTCCGCGAGATGGGAGAAGGGACTGACGGGCTGCCCTTCTCCCTCCTCGGAGAAAAGCCCCCAAGAGCCACACACACGCTCCGCACGCTCTTTAAAGGGAGCGCTGCTCTTGGGGGCTTTTCCCAGAAGGCAGAACAGCAAGAGGGATCGCTGCACAGCAAAAAAATAGAGCAAAAAATACGGTAGAGCAAAAAATACAGTAAATACTAAATATTTTAGAAACTATTATAAGCCATTTCTTTCTTCTCCATCTCATCTCATCTCATCAGTTCTGTGGATAGCTCTTAGGGTCGTGGGTTCGAGTCCCCATTAGGCAAAAGATCCCTGCATTGCAGAGGATTGGACAAGAAGACCCTCATGGTCCCTTCCAACTCTAGAGTTCTGTGATTCCATTATTCACTGGGCAATGTGATTAGATTTGCTCTTAAGAAGCAAAGGAAGTTCTCCTGGGAATTTGGAAACAATGGAAGAGTTAAAATACAGGCATTCAAATGTCACTTAAGGCAGAATAAAATATTGCAGCTAAAAGGAGAACTTGACACTTGGAATCTGAACTAATTATAGTGTCTTGGAGAACATGAAAGTTTTAACTTGAAAGAGCTTTTAGCGTCAGTGGCAGTTACTGGTCTCTTTGTACTCAAAAGGGTATCTTGATCATTTTTTGTATCCTCTCCTTACATAAAAATTAGTGCATGACTGTGTCCAGCATGAAGAGATACTTACATAAAACTGTTCTGTCAACAAAAACATCAGCCCAGGCAATTAATAAATGAAATAACAACATTTTCTCTGTGTGGGATCATGATCCACACCCATTTTAAAAAATATACACAGTCAATTATTTTTATTTCTTTTAAGATACTAAGCAAAACATGCTTCTCAAGACTCTTGATATCAACCATGAAGAAAAGGTTAATCTTGGCTGCATCAGTGAATTTTACACTTTGGCTAGCAATTTTAACAACTGGCTAAGCAGTTTTAGCTGCTCTTAATAAAACACACTTTAAGCTTTTACTGCCCAGCTTGAATTTGTTTGCCATTAGCAAGAGGTTACAGGGAAAAGGCAATAATCAACCAGAATTTATAAGAGACCCTTAGGAGGTAGCATAGAATATGCAGAGACTCAGGGAAGTGCATTTAACCACTGCTGAAAAACAACCTCTGCCTGACTGCTTTGGGCACAACACTTATAAAGAACAAACTAAAATGTTTGATAAATGCAAAGCACCAGAAACCTAGGTGATTTTTTAAAAACTTTGTTTCAGCATTGTTTTTAACAAAGGGCTGGTATGGGAGTAATCAGCCCTGGCAGACTCCCCAGGGTGGGGAGAATAACAAGAATAGACATCACTGCAGCCTACCACCAGAAAATGAAATTTTCCTGGGAATCAGCTGCACATGGCCCAGAACACCAATGCTTATTCTTAGACACTCAATGGAAAAATGCATTTCTCCAGTGCAACAAGGTAGAGAGCGGGACTGCTACCTGAACTCATCCTAGCAAAGAAACATGTAAACTCTCTTAAGATATATCACTTTCTTTTTCTTTTTTTACTAAAAATATAAAAGCATGCACAAATTTGGTAAAATGTGTTGACATTACATAATTTGCATCCTAACCTCCAGCATTAGTTGCTTACATATCAAACAAACTCAGATCTCAAAAGCCACACTTTTGTAATTACAGCATCTCATCACAAAGCCCCCTTCATTTGTGATATTTCTTTGACAGGAATCTGTAAATAGCTAGTAAGTGAATTCAGACATGGCTAATAGAAATATAATAGAATTGCTTTCACTATAAATCTGGAAAGTGCAATACTGACATTTACTTGCACCACATTTATCTAGAACAACTTTGCCTGGGTCTCTTCCTACTGGCTAACAGCAAAGCTTTATAGTTCAATGTGATTCTTGTCTAGTTTCACAGGAAAGACAATGCAAACTGTTGTAGAAACATGTGTTTAAACCTTCTCAGTCTCACAAGCAGACTAAGTAACATCCCCATCAGTTCTATTGGCAGCATTTTGATAAATCTGCACTGATTTCAAGTAACAGACCCAAGATGAACTATGTGGTCAGGAACACTTTCATAATGTAAAGGGTTCTCAATATAAAGAGTGGCCATATCAAGCAGCTTCCTCATTCATGCCACATATCTAAATGAAGTATTCCTACAATTAAAAGTAACTCATGAACCAGAGCAAAAAATATACATGCCCACAGAAAAGTACACCATTTATTTTTTTTTATCAGTAACCTCACAGCTGCCAGGCACACCTTGTGAACAAAAAGGATGCTTGACTGCAAGCCAAAAATGAGTTTTGTAAAACTTGGCCATTAATTATTTCCCAAACATGAGAAGAACTCAAACCATTCAGAAATCCTGCATGCCCAATGACTTTCAGTCTCATCTGAAAATTGCAAACTTTATGGTATGGACACCCCTCCCTCCCTCTCTCTCTCTCTCTCTCTCTCTCTCTCTCTCTCACACACACACACACACACACACACACACACAAAAGTGGCAGCAAGTTTCAGTGGATTTTGGCCAAAATTCATGCCATTTCTTCTTATACATAACAAGTAAAATAGACAGTCTGTTGACAGCCATACCTGCTCGAGATGGCAGAATTCTGTTCTTTCAGAACAAGTTCACGTTGCTGCAGGGCAATGATGTGCCTGGAGAGATCATCAGGGCTCCTAAGTAATTGGAGGACACAACAGTCACAGTTAAAGACTACCAGATATACTAAGGGTAAAAACAGATTGTTTCATATCCTAGAAAGATTCTAAATATTTCCATGAGCCCCGTGGAAGAGTCATGGAGGAAATGGTCAGATTCCCAAGAAGGAATGGAAGGAGCTTCAAGTTGGGACTGGAGGATCCTGAGGAACATCCTAGTAGGATGGGGGAGTTGGATTTGGGGCCCCAATAAGTGTCTGATACTGGGAAGGGTACAGAAGTCTGAGGGATGGAGATCCAGACAGCAGGTTGTCTGAGGAGCACAGCATCTCTACAACATCTGACACCCTTTAGTCTAACATCTCCTGCCATGAAGCCGTCCCTGGAGCCTCCTCTTGCCAGTGGAGAGCCTCCTGCTTCTGGGGAGGCAACTGAGAGTATACTGCTGAGCAGGCCTTGACTCCACCTCCATGGACATGCTAGCACCAGCATAAGAAAACCCCACAGAGTCCAGCCACTTGAAAGAGTGCCTGTTAACTTGGACTGTGCCAGATTGTCTATCCATGCATTAGGTGGTCCATCACATCTCATTTAATACCAAATATGTCAGTCACATGTGCTTTTGTTTCTGCTGGACAAAAGCAAATATTGTTATGTCAGTGGTTTATGTGTTCAATACTATTTGAAATGCACTGTACCTACTAATACATGCTTATAAATTGCATCTTGTCTGGTCTTCTGTGGTATGAATTATCTCTAGTCAAGCAGACAGAGAACTTTCTGCATATTGAAATTTATTTGATCTTTCCCTACCATCCACATATGTTAATCAACAGGCCACAAACACATGCAGGCAAACAAGCAAAGCACTTTTTAATAGTTATTTTTAATCTTTTCTAAAAGTACCAATAAACCGGAAGATGGTATATGTTTAGTTAACTTTCAGTAAGCATATACAGGTATTTTCACCAAATATTTGAGCCAGCAGAAGAGAGTGCAAAAAATGTTCCATATGTTTCTAAAACTCAATAAGGTCCTGAATTAGTATAATTTAACTGCTGAATTAGAGCAACGCAGCCTTTGGGTTTGAAGCAGATTTCTGTGCACTGTACAGCACTGCCCTCTGTCGAATCAAAGAACAGGAAAAGGTGCATGAAGCCAAGTAGGATTTTTAAAAACTAATAGAAGGGACAAGAACCGACAATAACTGGAAAGCGTTCATTACAGTAGATAACTGGAGGGGGAAAAAATTTGTTGCCAAGTACTAGACAATTTCTACAACAAATAAAGGAAATAAAAACCAGTATTTAAAACGAAAAAGCTAATAAAAAAGCAAACTTCTCACAGGAGATATTTGAAACAAAAGTATCTTTCTTAGAATTTGTTCCTCTCTCTCATCTTCAATGCACTCTTTTTATACCCATAATGTCAATGTAGAAATTTTGTTTCTAAAGGTGTGATTTGATAACATGCTTGCCATTTCTGCTAGAAAACAGTTGAGAGAAAAAAATATCGTATTTTTCACCCCATAGGACGCACCGGCCCATAGGACGCATCAAGCTTTTTGGGGCGGAAATAAAGAAAAACTATTTCCCTCCCAGGCGCTTGTGGGGCAGGCAGCGTCTCCCTGCTGTCCCCGGAGTGGTGGGGCAGGCAGCGGGGAGAAGCGCTCTTCTCCCCGCCGCCCGCCTTGAGATCAGGTCCTGGGACAGCAGGGAGACGCGCTGCGTCTCCCTGCTGTCCCCGGAGTGGTGGGGCAGGCAGCGGGGAGAAGCGCCCTTCTCCCCGCATTCAGCCTCCAAACCACTTCGGGAGACAGCGGGATGGCGGCGTTCCGCCTCCCTCTGTCCCCCAACCTTGTGGGGCTAGTGCTGGGGCTCTCCTGAAGCCTGGAGAGCCAGAGGGGTCGGTGCGCACCAGCCCCTCTCGCTCTCCAGGCTTCAGTGAAAGCCTGCATTCGCCCCATAGGACGCACCCACATTTCCCCTTCATTTTTGGAGGGGAAAAAGTGCGTCCTATAGGGTGAAAAATACGGTATATCAACTAGTTTTAAAAAGGCTCATCTACCCGCATTCTTCTGCTTTCTCCCACTAAATGGATCACATGTAGCACTTCAAGACCACATCACCATCTAGTCTCCCATAGACACATTCAACAGTCTCCCTCAGATGGGAGTAGGAAACTCACACCAACTGGATTATTTTTATATACAGAACTCAAAGCCATGCTGGATATACTACCTTGAGAGGTATAAGCTGAAAGCAAATAATATCAACAGAAAGTCTCTCAAAAAGTGCTACCTGTTATGTGAAAGTCTATGTAACTCAATGTATACGCCTGCCTCTTTTTTTGCATTTTGGGGCAAAAGGGTCAGTTCTACTTCCTCTCCCTGGTGAGGCTCACATCCTAGTCAGTCTAACAGGCCCGCTTCCACTCTCTGTGGAGTTGGTAGAATTATTTCCTCATGCTGCCCTGTAGCCCTTCTAGGCTAGCCCAGGAAAAGGGAAGAAATAGCAGCAGATGCAGCAAGACTTCACTTGAGGGACTCTAATTTCTTCTCAACTCCACATTGCTGCCAAGGTAGGAGAGCTGTCACCTTCCTAATAGTGCATCTCTTCCTTGTGCTACTGTCTCCGAATGGTACTAAGCTAGTCCATCCCAATCATGGCAAGAGAAGGCAATTAACAAACCTTTCAATAGACATGCATCCCCTCCAAGCAACCCTTTCCTGAGGCCTTTCCTTTACAAGACAGGAAAGAATTCTTGACCATTATGTTATGGACTTAAGCATTAAAAACTGAATACGGGTGTATAATTAACAGATGGAGCATAATAGGAATAAAATAATTTAAGTGAAAGAGGATAAAGGAAGGTTGGAGAGATTTAATTGCCTTCGTCAAATTGTGTTTCTCCAACTCAAGGGTCAGAAGTGCAGGGATTCAAGTATATCTAATTAAAAATGTTAGCTGAAGGCACATTGGAAACAGACACACAGGCAAAGAGAGCCCATTTTCTACATATGCAAAAGTCAATTGCAGCACAGTGTTCAGCAAAGAGATAGACAGATATGTATGCAATTATTTTAAAGATATCTTACTTTTGACTATATGTGCAGCACACAACCTTATTATTATCAACACACTCTTTCAACAACAAAATAAATTGAAAACATCATGGAGGCACCCTCAGTCGAACCACTGGCACCTCTTAGACTATGTAATTGTCCGAGCTGAAGATCGTCGTGATGTGCTCCTTACCAGAGCTATGACAAGTGCCAATGACTGCTGGACAAGTCACCAATTAATACGCACCACAATGGCTATCAAGATTATACCTCAACGCAGGCTTCAAGGAAAAAAACCAAGGCGCAAAATGAACACTCAAGCCCTTCAAGATCCTGTTAAGCGGTATTGCTTCCAAATGACTTTTAAGGACCATCTGCTTTCAGAGTTCCCTGACAACATTGAGGAACACTGGACCAAGCTAAAAACATCCATTATTGCAGCCTGTGAACAAACTATTGGATCAAGAAACACCAGGAGTGGTTTGATGAGAATGACAGTGAGATAGAACACATTATTGGCAAGAAAAGGAAGGCCTTTCAGATCTGGCAAAGAAGTAGAAAATGTGCCACTAAGAAAAAAAAACCATGCCAATGCTAAGGCTGAGGTTCAAAGAACTAGAGATCTAAAGAACACCTGGTGGATTAGAAAAGCTCAAGATATCCAGCACCCAGCCGGCACTCATGATGCACAGAGTTTCTTTAACGCCACAAAGGCCATCTATGGGCCAATAAATCATGACATATGTCCCCTACGCTCAACAGACAGTTGTTGTTGTTATTGTTTAGTCATTTAGTCATGACTGACTCTTCGTGACCCCATGGACCAAAGCACGCCAGGCACTCCTGTCTTCCACTGCCTCTCGCAGTTTGGTCAGCTTCAGTATGCTGATGACAACGTAATGTGTGCACACTCAGAGGATGACCTCCAAGCCATCCTAAATATCTTCGCAGAAGCTTACAAAAAGCTTGGCCAATTGTTCAACATTCAAAAGACCAGAGTGCTGCACCAACAAGCACAAAACAACCCGTCTGCAGCACCACAAATCAAACTCAATGATGTAATGGTGGAAAGTATTGATCACTTCTCCCACATGGGCAGTTATCTTTCCACAAGGGCTGACATTGATGCCGAAATCCAGCATCGCCTGAGCTCTGCGAGTGCAGCTTTCTCCCAATTGAAATGCAGAGTGTTTGAGGACCGGGACATTTGTAGGGAAACCAAAATGCTTGTTTACAAAACTATCGTACTACCAATCTTACTCCACAGTCACTTACAGACCCACTGTTAAGACCGTGTTCATGAAAGACAATATTACTCAGCTACAAGTGGAAGAAGAAGAAGATGCTTGACAAGGGCAGGAATATGTTTTTAATAATCCAATATACAGACTTTGCAGTGATAAGCAAATACATTTATCTGATTACCAATGCTTAAACTGAATTGTTTAACTGGCTGACAGATTAGGACCCTAATAAAAACTTGCAGAAAGAGCAGTTGTGTTAGTTTGTTGCAACAAAAAATGTAATATGGATTTTCCAGAAGGTTTTTGGCTGCCCTAAATTAACTGAGATCTCATTTGTCATGTTTATTTCACTTACATGTTAATGAACCGAAAAAGTATGTCATTGTCAACGTTTTGTGCTGAATCAACATCTCAATTTCCCCCACCACTACAAATGGCCAAAAGTAATTGAACTGAACTACTTTGTAAGGGGGGGGGGGGAATCAAGTACACAAAGGGTAGTTTAAAGGTTATATTCAAAGAATGCAAAGCTTTAGTTAGAATTTATTTTTATTAGAACATCTATAAATATTTCAAGATGTGACAACTCAATAGCATGAACTTCCTTTACATAATTTAGACTGGGGGTGTGGAGTGATGAAGACACTGAAAACTGTTATCATATTAATTTTAACATGCCTGAAGAGCTGCTTGCATATGCACTCCCTGGGAATAGTCTTCAGAAAAAAGTTAATTATAACTTTGATTTTACATTTGACTAGCAAGCCATTCCAGCTGCCCAATTTGACGTCTACAGTATTCATTTTTTTATAATATTAACTAATATTATGAAACAATGCATTTTTTAAAATACTCTGACAAGGCATAACGGCAGATTCCTATGCTGCAAGAACTGCTGGTTCTTAGAACCTGGGGTCATTCAACAAAGCTGAACACTGGGAGATTCAAGGCAGATAAAAGGAAATGCTTCTTCACACAGTACATAGTTAAACAATGGGATTCCCAACCACAGCATGTTGTGATGGTCACCAACTAAGACAGCTTTATCTCCATGAATTTGTCTTTCAAATCCATCAATGGCTACTAGCTGTTTGTTTGTTTGTTTGTTTGTTTGTTTGTTTGTGTGGCAGGGAGAGCCACTGCCAGTAGTACTAAGCTGGGTGGTCCAACGGGTGGACAGTAGTACTAAGCTGGGTGGAAAGGATCTGTTCCAGAGCCCCGGTCAGATCCCGAGGTTTCCGCAACCGGAGGGATTGCTTCTGCGCATGCGGCGAAATCCGGAAAAATACTTCAGGGTTTGCTGTGTACACAACCAGAGGTGTGCGTATCCAGAGGTACTGGATGCTACCTCTGTTTACATACTTAATTCGTTCTGGAGGTCTGTTCTTAACCTGAAACTGTTCTTAACCTGAAGCACCACTTTAGCTAATGGGGCTTCCTGCTGCAGCTGTGCCGCCGCTGCGCGATTTATGTTCTCATCCTGAAGCAAAGTTCTTAACCCGAGGTACTATTTCTGGGTTAGTGGAGTCTGTAACCTGAAGCATATGTAACCTGAAGGGTATGTAACCCGGGGTACCACTGTAACTCAATTTATACTCCACTTTGCATGTGTGTGTCAAAGCTGCTTACAAAGAAAAAACAAAACCTACAATATCCATAGTGCTCCATTCTTCCTCTGAAGCTAGAATAGAAACTAAGCAGGCTGCCAGAGAAGGGAAGCCCACTCCCCTATGCCCAGCATAAGCTGTGAGCTATGTAGCTTCTCTGCCAGCCCCCAGGAGACTAGTAAAAATTTTGTAGGCTAGTAAATTTTGCAAGCTTATATACAAGGCTTTACCAAATACAGCTTCTGCCTACTTCTTTCTGAGCCAACTGAAAGGAGCTCAAGTACAGATGGCATTTTTCTACTTGGAGAATAAGCCTTCCAGCAAACACTATTCATTATCTGAATAGAAATAACCAGCATTTAGAATTCAGAGGAAAAGATTCTGCCCTGAAGGTACACATTAACCCAGCACGAGTTTAAGGCACTAAAAAGACAAAAATCACTCTTAAAGCAAAGCTCTTTGAATTTCTTTGAAGTGTAGATAATTTGAATTGGAATAATTTAAAGATGATTTTTGGAAATTTAAAACTACTCAAAACGAATGAGAAGTTAACTTGGCGGCAAGCAGTCCCCATCATAATTGCTCCTCTTTTTTACGGAACTAGCTTTTAAAACATTGCATAGCATAAAGCCCGTGAGCTAGACAATCCTCGTTCAGACCTGACCTTGGTCATATACTTCTTTAGTGGCCCTGAGCATGCAACACTAAACCTCAGCACCCTATCTGCAATATGAGAGCGTCACTACTGCCCTGCCTTGCAGGGCTGATGAAGGGGTTACAGTGGTGCCTTGCAAGACGAAATGAATTCGTTCCGCGAGTTTCTTCGTGTAGCGAATTTTTCGTCTTGCGAAGCACGGTGTCGGGAAAGTTTTGGAAAAGCTTCAAAAATCACCAAAGTCTTCAAAAACCTCAAAAAAGGCTACCACACCGCGTGCTATGAGTTGCTCCTCGAAGTCAAGTCGCAACTGTATTAACGGTGTTAAGAAAAAGGAAACAAACTTGCAAGACGTTTTCGTCTTGCGAAGCAAGCCCATAGGGAAATTCGTCTTGCGAAGCAGCTCAAAAACCGCAAAACCCTTTTGTCTAGCGAGTTTTTCGTCTTGCGAGGCATTCGTCTTGCGGGGCACCACTGTACTTAGATACCGATGCCATTAATTTCTTAAAAGTTAGCCCACAAATCCATTAAACAAATAAAAATAATTTAATAGCTGTTAATTGAGTAGGTGCTTAATGTAGCAGAAAGGAAATAAACACATGTAAAGATCATTCCAGTGGAAAATCAGGAGCTTTCTCTAGATTTAAGGGAAATAATCAGAGTTCACATAGCGTAAATATTGTAATATGTATTCGAAATATTATATTCTTTGCAAACGCAATATGCAAAATGCAGCCCAGCAGATTTCAGACCAAACCAACTTTCCATATGCTAGATCCCAGTATGGACAGTCTAGTATTTATATAGATTCAGTGGAGAATCGCCTAAAACATGAACTCAGATAATTTTCAGTTCAACAAGTAGGATCTCAATTTATTTTTATTCTAAAGAAAAGTAAAAAACTATAACGGATACAATCTGCCAAGTAACATATTCTTATATGCACAGGGTACGTTTCTGCATACAGAGGCAGCTTATTGCTGTCTTTGTCAAAGAAGTGACCCCCTACACACCCAAGGTCCAAGCCTTGTTGTTATTTGTAGTCCAATTATTTGTGGTTCAAATGTGGGAATGACACTTAATCTTGAATGATGATTGGTCTTTTTACCCTTTTAGTACCTAAATGTTCATCAGCAACCTACATTATTCTTCCCAGGTTATTTTTCCCTAAGTTGTTTTGTTTTAACTAGCATATGTGGCACATCTTGTGGCTTCATTTTGTTTTAAAGTATAATAATGTCTTTAATTAACTTTATAGGTGGTATTAATATTTCTGGCCTTATAGCTTCTGTGCCTGCTCTTTCCTTAATTACATAAGCTTATGGTGAATAATATGAGTATTACTCCATATAAAACAAGCAACCAAAGGTTGATTATTGGATAAATTATATACATGCTAATATGATGTTGCCATCATATGTTTTAGTCCTGGTTTACATGATAAATCCTTTAGTTTTGAAAAATTTAATTTTTATTTAAACATCCACTCAAAATCACAATTTTGGTTCAGTGCCAATGGATTAACAATGTATACATATACAAGGGAGCACAAAAAAGACTGTCGTCTATGAGTTGGGCAAGAATAAAGCCAGGAGTTCAAGAGGACTGCAACTTTAAACACTGTATAGTATAACATCATCAGAAAGCCCCCTCACCAGCAAAAAAAAATAAATCATAAAAATTGATATTTCTTTATTTTCAAGTTAGAAGTCATGGAGCTCCATGTGATAAGGCTATTGATTTTGAGATTTTCACAGCAGTAAACAACAAAAGAAAGAATTTCCAGTCTCATATCCAAATCAGCAATTACTCGTTCCAATAGTGGTACCTATCTAGTAAGGACAGCAAGAAGTAAAGTATCAGATTAAACAAGCAGAACAAAAGGAGAGACTTCTTCTTGTAGCACTTTGCTTCTCCTCTTTCCCTCTGCTTGAGATTTGTTTGACGTTACTATTAAAAATTTACAAAAACAAACAAAATTCTGACAGATGCATTCTGCTGCATTAGCTTGAGCAAGAAATCGTAACACATATTTCCTGTACCATTGACTCTGTTCTGATTTGAGGCTGGATTTCACTAGTAGCCAACAGGTGACCCCCAAATCACACAAACAGTCAATGCGTGCAACCTCAGAGAAGTGTCTGTTGCGAAAAGAACTTTTTTATCTGGCCTTATGGAGCCATCTGGGAAATCAGGTTTATTCCAATTAATTCAGTACAAATATAAATTGCTAGGAATGAATAGAAAGACTGACCCCTCAGCTCTTAATGATGCAAGTACATGTGCGTACAAGCTCAATTTGTAGCAAAAGCTTACGCACAGGGATGCACTTTAATTACTTTGCTGTTGCACAATACCAGAACTCACAGAAAATGGGCTGACCCAATTTGGGGTGACAGAGGGCATGCTTGCCTTATTCTCATGCTCCTGTCTGTTGCAGCAGGCCTGCTATGCACCTCTCTGAGCTTCCACATGTAAACAAATGATTCATTCATAAAGAATACGAAAGTAAAATTCTCCATGTCTCACTGATACTTATGAAATTGCAGAAATTTTCTAACTCCTGGTTCTAACAAACCACACATGCACAAACAAAATATGATCCACAATACCACCTACCACCCATGGTCAAATAAAAATAATCTGTAAATCAGAATCCTAGTTTCCAATGGATTAAAGACTCAGCCTCAGAAACAAGCTTTGGGACTCAGCTTACCATAAAAGAGAGGCAAGCAATGCAAGTCTCTAAATTCTTCTCCAATTTGGATTAAAAATTGTAGCTGTAAATTAATTCCTGAGACAGAGCTGACCCTAGGATGAGTAGGACTATGCTCACAGTGGAAACTATTAGGTCAGGGGTCCCTCATTGGGAAGCAGGCGTAAACTTCCTCACCCACACCACAGTATGAGTTTCTTCAGGGACAACTTCTCTATGACTTTGCTAGGAGGCTAGTTTGAAAAGTTGTCCCCCTGAAATATTTAGCATGCAGGCCAAAAGCCTCTGACAATTAAGATCCTCAGTACAGGGTGGGTTTGGCTCCCACCTCCAGTTTTTCGGTAAGCAGATCATCAAATCAGCCCCTATCAAAGCTAGAGAGAGATTTCTCCATTGCTCTGCTAAGGGATATTTTGTTGAGCTGTCCAGATTGACTTGGCTATCCAGCTATTTAAATTGTTTGGCTCATTTCAGGGCCAATCCGATGGAAGCCAATCTGATACTGCTGATCAATTATTTTTCCTGGAAAGTCTACCTGGATATAACCAATTTAGACCCTGAGAGTTGAATCCAGAGGAACTTAGTTACACCTCTGATTCCACTGAAATCAATGGGACACTTTAGTAATTAACATCTGGATCCAACCTGAAATTTATATTTATATGCACTTGCATAAACTTACAACCAACACCTTACATGCACAATATCATAGACTGTCTTTCTATAGCAGCCTTATTTTAAAAGACTTGAATCTTATATTAAGATTTAAAATGTGTAAATATATTTTAATGAATCAGTAATCAACTCAAATTTCTTTAACTGGCTGGCAGGCCTATTTGCTTGTTATAAACACACAGGTCAGGTGCTGTACTTAATTTAAATGCAACACACACAGAGAGGCATACTTTGCCATCCTCCGTCTTCTGTCTCTGCCTGTCTCATTCAGCTGTCCACAACCTGGCAACTCAGCTTAAGAACTTCACAAAAAATGAATTATACGGATCCCCAGACACATGTAAATAAAATGAAGAAATTTCAGATTTACAGTCACTGCCTTCAAACCCCCTTCTCCAGCTCAGGGAGGATTAAGAGGACTTCAAAGCAGCCCAAGCTCCAATTAAACCAGTGTGACCACCCCAGGGATGCAAGAATATTCCTCTGATTAGCAAGATGCACTCTTTGAACTGTTTAGCTAGGAAAAGGTTTTCAGAACTTTAAACAAATGCATTAATTCTCTGTGGGTTTTTAAGCATATTTTTTTTAATAAAAAAAACCTCAGAATGTTTAAAAACAAGAACAAATTACAGCTCAGGTCAAAAGCCTCATGGAAACTCATTAATAGGTCAACTATCAGTGCTTCGGATCTGAAAGTACAAAATGAACCACAAGAACTCCTGCAAGTATCACAGTACAATAGATGGTCCCTAAATTAACTACCTTCTCAGTTTAGAATCAAAGAGTCGTAGAATTGTAGAGTTTGCTGGATTTTGCAATTCAAATGGACTGTGTCTGTGATTAGGCCAGAGCAGACAAGCTACATGGAACATGAGGCTGCTGCCTTATATCAAGTCCAATCATTGATTTATCCAGCTCAGTACTGTATGCCCTGCCTGGCAACTGCTCTCCAGCATTTCAGACCAGAGACTTTTCCAGCCCCATCTGGATAAGCCACAGACTGAACCTGAGATCTTCTGCATGCTCTACCAGTCAGCTACAGCCCTTCCCTGTGACTAACCTGAAAATCAACCAAAGCTCCTTTCTATGCTTTCCTACAGACTTAAAACTGTTTTATAGAAATGATTTGTAGGCAACTTACATCCACCAGGAGCAACGCCTCAATATTGGCCTTCCATATGTACTGTGTCGGGAAGATTTTGGGCATCACATGGCAGGACCGAGACTCAAACAAAATGTGCTCTTCCAAGCCCAAATTCTCAGCATGTTCGCACTTTTGTCACAGCAACGACATCTACACTGGCTTGGCCATGTATACAGAATGCAAGATGGTAAGATCCCCAAGGACGTGCTCTGCGGGGAGCTTGTTTCAGGCACCAGGCAGACCAATTCTGCTTTATATATTTTTTTTTAAAATAATATTTATTAAAGTTTTACAAACAATGAAAAGTTTCAAAATTTAAATATAAAAAATAAAGACCAAGAATTACCCTAATAGAAGAAAAAAGAGCTACAAATATACAAAAACAAAACACATGAAAAATGCAGAATAGAAAACAGTTAAAAAGAAGAAAGAAAAAAATCCATATTTTCATATCTTATACTTCATTTACTAGTTTCCTGACCTCCTCACACCTCCCTTTTTGTATTCCAGTTCAGATATTTAATTCAGCAAGTTCTTACCCTCTGTCATTTGTCCTTACTACTCAACATCTTAACCTATTATGAATATATATTTTCCACCATTATCAATCCATATTTACATACTCTTGTTAATCTTTTTACCAATACTTCATTGTTTTCAATCCAACATCTCTTTAACATTAATTTTACAGTATTTCTGCAAGTAGTCTTTAAATTTTTTCCAATCTTCTTCCATCACCTCTTCTCCCTGATCTCGGATTCTGCCAAGTCATTTCTGCCAATTCCATGTAGTCCATCACCCTCATCTGCCATTCTTCCAGGGTGGGTAGCTCTTGTGTCTTCCAATACTTTGCAATAAGAATTCTTGCTGCTGTTGTAGCATATATAAAGAAAGTTCTATCCTTCTTTAACACCGATTGGCCGACTATGCCCAGGAGAAAGGCCTCTGGTTTCTTCAAGAAGGTATATTTAAATACCTTTTTCAATTCGTTATATATCATCTCCCAGAAAGCCTTAATCCTTGGGCACGTCCACCAAAGGTGAAAGAATGTACCTTCAGTTTCTTTACATTTCCAACATTTGTTATCGGGCAAATGGTAGATTTTTGCAAGCTTGACGGGGGTTATGTACCACCTGTATATCATTTTCATCTCTTAGGGCATTACATGCCGTAAATTTCATACCTGTGGTCCACAACTGTTCCCAGTCAGCAAACATAATGTTATGTCCAACATCTTGTGCCCATTTAATCATAGCAGATTTCACCGTTTCATCCTGAGTATTCCATTTCAACAGCAAGTTATACATCTTTGACAAAATCTTAGTTTTGGGTTCTAGCAGTTCTGTTTCCTACTTTGATTTTTCCACCTGGAAGCCAATTTTTTTATCCAAATTGTATGCCTCTCTTATTTGGTAATAATGAAGCCAATCTCACACTCTATCTTTTAATTTCTCAAAACTCTGCAATTTCAATTTGTCTCCTTCTTGCTCCAAAATCTCCCAATATTTTGGCCATTTGGCGTCCATATTGGGCCTTTTCTGAGCCTTTGCCTCCATTGTTGACAACCACCTTGGGGTTTTATTTTCAAGTAAGTCCTTATACCTTATCCAGACATTAAACAGTGCTCTCCTGACAATATGGTTTTTAAATGCTTTATGGGCTTTAACCTTGCCGTACCACAAATATGCATGCCACCCAAAAACGTTATTAAAACCTTCTAGATCCAAAATGTCAGTGTTCTCAAGAAGTAGCCAAACTTTCAACCAGCAGAAAGCTGCTGATTCATAGTAAAGTTTAAGGTCTGGCAGGGCAAGCCACCCTCTTTCTTTTGCATCAGTTAATATTTTAAATTTTATTCTGGGCTTCTTGCCCTGCCAGACAAATCTAGAGATGTCTCTCTGCCACTTCTTGAAACAACCCATCTTGTCCAAAATTTGTAATGTTCTGCTTTATAAAGGTGTCTGCAAATGTGGCATGAAGGCTGGCAACATTAACCCAGCTACAGGAATCCCTTGCAGAGGACAGCAGTGCCTGGAGACACACAATCAGGTTGTATATTCACAGCAGTGGCCCAAAAATGACCGATGGGAGAAGGCAGTGAGAAGTAAAGCCATGGTGCATCTGTAGCAGTGAAACCGGATGGCTTCATCTGTCCCAGCTGCAATAAAACATCTCTCCCCCATACTGGTCTCTACAGTGACAGCAAGCGCTGTCACTCTCCAAATGGTTGACTTTACCATCGATGGCACATTTTTCTGTTTTCTCTCAAGACAATCAGATGCCAACAAAAACCAAATTGTTTTGCTTGAAGACTCGCCTGACTGGACAAAATACATGGCAGCTAAGCAGACAGGTTAAACATAGTTTCCACCAGCTCAGTTGTATTAAGTGGATCACTGAGTGAGGAGGAAGGAATGGCAGAATATGTGCACTGCATTCAAAATGTTTCAAGCTTTATTCCTAGCATCTAAAGCTGAAAAGGACCAGATAGCAGGTGATAGAAAAGGCCTCTGCCTGAGACTCTGGAGAGCTGCCCCCAGTCACAGCAGATAATATGCATCTGAACAAATAAAAAGCCTGACATGATACTAGGCAGCTTTCTGTGTTCTCCAGGAAGACCTGTGTATCCTAAATAGAATCCATGGCTGACATGTATGGGGTTTGTTGTTGTTTTTTTAAAAGTGATCCCACAGAGATCCCAAGATGAAATTTTGCAGTAATATGAAATAATTAATAGAATGGGGGAGAGACTTTTAATCATATTGATTTAATATCACTTTTTAAAATTTTAAATTTTGTAACTTTAAAATTTAAAGTAAATCCATCATATTAAAGCCCATGATGTTTTGAAGAGATTGGTATTTTTGGTTTTGAAATATCTCAGTTCTGGGCTGAGATTTTAAGGCCAAACTTGTCATATATATTTTTGAAATTTCAAACCCACATAACTCAAAAGCAGAATGGGATAATTTTAAAAAAAACCCTAAGATCTGGGACCTTTTCTTATACTGCCTTTAGGAAACTGAAACGGAAAATGATATAAAATGGTAAGGTAAAAGGCACTGGATCACTTGACATGAAATGCCCAAGTTTGAGGATGTAATCCCAAGAGCTTTTGTCTATAATCTTTGAGAATTCTTGGAGGACAGGTTAGGTCCTTGCAGACTGGGCAAATGTTGTCCCTATCTTCAAAAAAGGAAAAAAGAAGACACAGGTGACTACCAACTGGTGAGCTTGACATCAATACCAAGAAAGGTCCTGTGAAAACTTAAAAAGGATGCTGTGATTACTAAGACCCAGAATGGGTTTCTCAAAAACAAGTCATGCCAGATGAATCTCACATGTTTTGACAGAGCTAAAAGCTTTGTGGATCAGGGGAATGCTGTGAACATAGTGTATCTTGATGTCGGTAAGGCTTTTGACAGAGTCCCCCATGATATTATGAAGAAGCTGGTAACATGCAGGCTGAACAAGGTAACTGTTAGATGGATTTGTAGCTCACTAATGGTTACTAATCATCCTGATAAAAAGTGACAAGTGGGGTGCCACAGGGTTCTGTCCTGGGCCCACTGTTATTCAACATCTTTATAAACAACTTGGATGAAGGAATTGAGAGACTGCTCATCAAAATCGCAGATAACACCAAACTGGGAGGGGTAGCTAATTCCATAGAAGACAGATTCAGAATTCAAAGTAACCTTAACAGATTGGAGAGCTGGTTTCAAACTAACAAATTGAATTTCAAATTGAAAGGTTCTGCACTTAGGGCAGGAAGAACCAGATGCACAAATATAAGATGGGGGACACCTGGCTTACTAACAGTACATGTGAAAATAATATAGGGGTCTTGGCAGATCACAAGCTTAACATGAGACAACAGTGTGATGTAGCAGCAAAGAAAGCTAATGCTATTCTAGGCTGCATCAACAGATTTATAGTATCCAGATCAAAGGGAAGTAACAGTACCATTCTATTCTGCCTTGGTCAGACCACACCTGGAATACTGTATCCAATTCTGGGCACCACAATTTAAGAAGGATGTTGACAAGCTGGAACATGTGCGGATGAGGAGCAACCAAGATGATCAAGCATCTGGAAACCAAGCTTTATGAGGAACGGTTGAAGGAGCTGGAAAATGTCTAGCCTGGAAAAGAGGAGACTGAGACGAGATATGATAGCCATCTTCAAATGGGGTGTCACGTTGAAGATGGAGCAAGGTTGTTTCCTCCTAATCTGGAGTTAAGAACTCAAACCAAGTTACAAGAAAGGAGAGTCCAGCTAAACATCAGGAAGAACTTTCTGACAGTAAGAGCTGCTCAACAGTGGAATGGACTCCCTCGGAAGATAGTGGACTCTCCTTCTTGGATGTTTTTAGCAGAGGTTGGATGGCCAACTGTCAAGCATGCTTTAGCTGAGATTCCTGCATTGCAGAGGGTTGAACTAGATGATCTTGGGACCCCTTCCAACTCTACAGTTCCATGATTCTATGATCATATACATCAATGTCAGTGTATACACAAATAAGAGTAGAAAATCCCCATTCATGTTAATAATTTAAAACCAGCCACCATACGTCACCCTTTCTATAAAAGGTATAAGACTTCCATATGCAACGGACACCAAGGCCTGTGTATTAATCCTCTGGAGAATTCCCAGCTGCAGAATATGCAGAGCTCTTCCTGTTCCAACAGAGTATGTTACCCATTCTACAAATGCAATAAATACCCTACATTTCATAAATATGCAGTTACTTTAATTTTACATTCTCTCTCCCCCTGCAAGAGAAGAAACCACCCCATAACAACTTGATCTTTTAGTTAAGTATGCTCTAATGCTGTGTACATAGTGTGAAAGCTTCCGTATCCAAAGGAGTGATGGACATTAGAAGAAGTGGTAAAGAATGAGTTTCTGTGTGCCAAAGGCATTCAGTGCTAAGTGGGTATAATAAAAGAAGCACTATCATCCATAAATAATGAATAATTCAGAAAGAAATTGAAACAGACTTGAAGATTCATTTATAGAAAGTGAAACTGCTGGAGAGTAATCACATTAAAGCTGTAAACAGTGGCATTTCAGCAATTACTATTCTCCTTTGCCAGCTCATGCCCTAACAAACTGGTACATTTGTTTAGTTGCCTGAATCTGGCACAGAGCTGAAATCAGCCAAACGCAATTACAGCTCCCTGCATCTTTACCACTGCTCCTCTAACTAGAATTAAGATCCGGGGTGGATCACTGTCAGGCATGCTGACATCTCCCCAGCTTGGCTCCTGAAAATGAAGTTTTGATAACTTTAATTGCCTAAATACATTTCTTTAGCATATGCCACAGCAACATAGCTATAGCTTTTTAAAACGCTGGGTGCACCTGAAAAACACAAACAGGACCATGTTATACTTTGACTTATCACTTTTTGTTGAAACTCAATTAGAATTTGATTGCTTCACAATAAATTAGTGGGAGCTATGAAGTGCTGACAGAGGCACCTCTGTCGGAAGAGAGTTCCAGAATTTAGGGTAGTGGCCCCAAATGTGGCTTCCCCCATCTAGGTGAAGGTTTCCATCTTTTAATTTAGTAAGCATCAATTTATGCAGTGTCCTCCCAGAATGAGCAATCTTTAAATGGGTAATTGAAACAAACCAACAGACAAAAATCAGTAGGTGACACAGTGATTTCATTGGAGAACGAAATCATATGTGTCAGGGGTTTAGGAGCAGAGGCACGGGCAAGGGAGGAAACAGAGAGCGAAGGGGAGGAGGCAGAAGAAAAGATGAGTGATGACGACGACCCGAGATCTCCTAGTCTTTCCAGTGAATCAGAGGATTCACAGAAAGGAGCACCAGTGGCCAGGGCAAGGGGGGAGTCTAGGGGGGCACCCCAGGAAGATAGAGCCAGAGGGGACTCAGAGGGGAGCAGCTGGAAATCGGGACCAGCGTCACCGCCAGGAAGCAGGGAAGAGGAAAGGAGCCAGGGGGGAAGCGCTGGCAGCTCACCACAGGAGGGAGGGCATGAGTTAGGAGTGGCCACACCTCCATCGGGGAGCGAAGAAACGGTTAAGAGGAAAGTGGAAGGTTGGGCGCGCGCGCCAAGTTCAAATGCAGAGGAAGGCGGCGCAGTAAGCAGCCCCGAAAGGGAACCAGGTCCTAAAGCCCGGCGCAAGGAGGCAGGAGGGTCCGGGTCAGCGTCAGAAGAATCCCGGAAGGAAGAAGCCCCGGGGGGTAGAGGGACCCAGAGGAGGACAGTCAGGCGGAAAAGGTGGAGCAAGGCTAGGATATTAAGTTGGTGCACACGGGGCGGAGACTCAGACGGAGCTTCGCCGATCTAGCTACTAGACGTAGAGTTGCGCGCAGCAGCGTGAGAATGGAAACTGTAATTCAATAAAGACTTTTACTTAATGATCGCTGGCTAGCGTGATCCTCTGTGAGCTAGGATCTTCAAGCAGCTCTGACAGTAAGCTCCGTCTCACGATTGTGGGCATCTACAGCCTCGAGGAGGGGAGAGAAACAGGTGCCTACTAGCGAGCTCACGAACGGCAGACGACATGACGGCTGAGCAGCAGATAGAGGAACTCAGAAAAGCAGTGGCACAACTGAATGCCGAGGCTCTCGCATCCAGGAAGAGAGAGGAGGAAGCAGCTGCCGCCTGCAGGGATCTCCAGGTCAGGTTAGACGTGCTGACAAAGCAGACACCCCGGCAGGAGGGAATTGGGTTGGCGAGACGGACAGGCGGGCTGGTCTCTCACTTCGATGGGAACCTGCAACAGTATCCCAACTTTAGAGCCGACGTACTGTGCGCACTGCAACTGCTGCATAAAGACTTTAGAGATGAGCAAGAGAGAGTGGGATTCATCATGTCCCATTTGCATGGGGATGCTAGAGCATGGCTACGCAATTTATGGAGAGATAAGGATCCGGCGCTCCAGAATGCAGATGCCTTTATTAAAGCGATGGATGGGTGTTTTTTATCAAGTATTGACGTGGATCTTGCACGGAAGGAGGTGCATGGGCTGAGACAAGGGAGGGCCAGCGTCAGGCAGTATCATGCCCGCTTTTTCGCCTTGGTCAGTGCCCTGGAATGGGACAGAGATTCGGCTCCTGTAAGAGACCTCTTTTGGGAGGGGCTGCACAACTCGATTAAAGATGAGATCGCGAGGGGGGAGAGACCCCGAACCACCCAGGAGGTCGTTCAGAGGGCACTGGCAGTGGGGGTGAGGCTGGAAGGACGTCCGTGGAGCAGGGACGAAGGGCGTGGAGGGCGCGAACCAGCCAGGGGCCCCTCCTTCCTTCCCAGAGAAGCAGCGCGGGCGCAATCCACGCCTCCGCCAGGAGGAGGAGCCGAACCTATGGAGGTTGGAGGTGCAAGGGCTCAGTCAGCAACCAGAGCCCTAGCACCGGCAGCAGTGAAAGCGAAGCCTCCTAGAGGGAACAGGAAGTGTTACGTCTGTGAGGAGCCAGGGCATATGGCAAAAGAGTGTCCCCAGAGGCTCCACAAGCTTACTGCAGCCTCGGCAATGGTGACTGCAGCAACGCAGCAAGGGGGACCACAGCAGGGAAACGACGCAGTCTGGCTGGAGGAAGAGGCCCTGGGGCCCAGCCAGACGTGTTAGTGACGCAGTCCCCAGAGGTTTTACAGCCCGTGAACCCCCTCCCGCCCAAACCAGTGGTGAGGCTCACCGCATCTCTCCAGCTGCCCAATGGAATCACCACTGACGTGCCAATCACTATTGACTCAGGAAGCAATGCGGACTTTATAGGGCAGGACTTTGTCGACCGGCACGCTATACAGTTGCTGCCTGCCACGCTGCCCCTGCAGGTTGTCACGGTGGATGGCAGGGAGTTGCTAGGGGGGCAAGTGGTGAAGCAGACGCCGCCCATGGCGATGCGACTTGGAAATCACAAAGAAATCATCAGCTTCAATGTCACTCAACTATCGGATACGCCCATTGTATTGGGAATGAGTTGGCTGGACAAGCACAGCCCAACGCTGGCTTGGTACCAGAGGCAGCTGATCTTCGGCTCTTCCTTTTGTGCTGAACACTGCATCGTGCCCCGGCAGGAAGGAGAGGAAGAGGAGTCACAGCTGCTGCTAGGCACGCTGCAAGCGATTCCCCACAAGTACGCAGAATTTTTGGAAGTTTTCTGCGAGAAGGAGGCAGACAGGCTACCCCCTCACAGAC
This sequence comes from Podarcis liolepis, assembly GCF_965112155.1. NCBI lineage: Eukaryota > Metazoa > Chordata > Lepidosauria > Squamata > Lacertidae > Podarcis > Podarcis liolepis. The sequence goes on along the minus strand of NC_139569.1, from coordinate 4,684,885 downwards.
CATATGACTGCAAGATTGACCTGCTGCCGGGGGTGGCGCTGCCTAAGGGGAAACTGTATTCCATGTCAGAGGACGAGCTGCAGGAACTCAAACAGTTCATAGATCATAATTTGGAGCGCGGTTTCATCCAAGAGTCCAAGGCAGCGGGGGGCAGTCCAGTATTCTTTGTTAAAAAGCGAGACACGCCCCAAAAAAGACTGGTCGTGGACTATCGCATTTTAAACAATGGGACCAAGCCGTCGGACTTCCCCATGCCCCGAATCGACGACCTCCTGGCGACGGTGCGGAAGGGAAAAGTGTTCACCAAGTTAGACCTGCGAGGGGCGTACAACCTCATTCGTATGCGGGAGGGAGATGAGTGGAAGACGGCCATGTTCACGCCACTGGGTACCTACGAATACAGAGTTATGCCCTTTGGATTGCAAAATGGCTCCCACGTTTTTCAAGCTTTCATGCATCACGTGTTGGCGGGACTTCTCTACAAGACGTGCGTCTGTTTCTTAGATGACATCCTGATCTTTTCGGAATCGCAGCAGGAGCATGACAGACACGTCAAGGAAGTGCTGACCAGACTAAAGCAACATAGGCTCTACGCCAAGCTGGAGAAGTGCCAATTTGACGTGACGGAGGTGGATTTTCTGGGCTACAAGTTGTCTGACAAGGGGCTCGCCATGGACAGCGCCAAGGTTCGCGCGGTATTGGATTGGAAGAGTCCACGCAACCGGAAGGAGGTCCAAAGGTTTGTCGGCTTTGCGAACTTCTATCGCAAGTTTATCAAGGGCTTCGCTATGCAGACAGCGGCCATCACAGACACGCTTAGCTCCAAGAAAAAGAAGTTCGTTTGGACAGAGCAGGCGGAGCAGTCCTTTCAGGCACTCAAGCGTCTCTTCGCGTCGGAAGAGCAGCTGCTTCACGTCAACCCCAGCAGGCCGATGAGGGTGGAGACAGACGCCTCGGACAGAGCCGTGGGGGCGGTCCTGCTGCAAAAGGACCAGCAGGGGGTGTGGCGACCGGCAGCGTTTTACTCCAGGAAGCTCAGCAAGTCCGAGCAGAACTACACCATCTGGGACAGGGAGTTGCTGGCCATTCATGCAGCGTTTAAAGCGTGGAGGCACTTCCTGATCGGCGCCAAGCACACGGTGCAGGTTTGCACGGACCACAAGAATCTGGAGCACTGGCGCACGGCACAGTTCCTAAACCAGAGGCAGATACGTTGGGCTGAGTTTTTTGCGAACTTCGACTTCCGCATAGAGTATGTCCCGGGGGACACTAACATCATGGCGGACGCCCTCTCCCGTAAGCCACAGTATCTGGAGGACGCAACGCCAGCGGCCGCCATGCACATCTTCGCACCAACAGTATGGGCGTGCGCCGCGGCCACCGTGGACCTGGAGGCGGTGCGACGAGCGTTGCAGGATGACTCCTTCGCGCAAGCAAAGATGGCAGAGGTGCAAAGGGGCACCGCTGCGGCCGACGGTTTCCAGCTACGAGATGGATTGCTCATCCGTAAAGGGGCCATCTACGTGCCGGGAGACGACCTTCGCGCCAAGGTGCTGCAGCAGCTGCACGACGCGCCCACGGCCGGGCACTTTGGCAAGGAGAAGACGGTGGAATTAGTAGCCAGGGATTTCTGGTGGCCTGGAATGAGAGGGGAGGTCGCAGACTACGTGGCGAGGTGTGACACCTGCCAGAGGGCCAAACCAGTGCACAAACCGCCGGCCGGACTGTTGGAACCGCTGCAAACTCCGGTCGAACCTTGGGAAAGGGTGGCCCTGGACTTTGTCACGGATCTGCCCAGCTCGAGGGGCAAGACGGCAGTGCTGGTGGTGGTAGACCTGTTTTCCAAGATGGCGCATTTCATTCCGTGTGCTAAGGTGGCCACGGCGGAGCAAACTGCCAAACTGTTCATAGACCACGTGTTCAAGGTTCACGGTCTGCCACGGTCTATTCTGTCCGACCGGGGGCGGCAGTTCATCTCGAATTTCTGGCAGAAGCTGATGGGCTTCCTGAACGTCAAGATCAACCTGGCGTCGGTGAGACACCCGCAGACCAACGGGCAAGCGGAGCGGGTCAATGCCATCATGCAGCAGTACCTGAGATGTTATGCAAATCAACAGCCTGCGACGTGGGTGGATTACCTGCCGCTTGCCGAGTTCGCCTACAACAACACGAAGCACGTGTCCACGGGGGTCACACCGTTCTTCGCCAACAACGGGAGGCACCCCAGAACCTTCCCGGGACTGGAAAGAATGGGAGAGGGGGAGCCGCAGACAGCAGATGCGTTCGCGTCGGAGCTGCAGGAAGTCCACGATCAGCTGAGGCGCCACCTGGAGCTGGCCAAGCACGCATACAAGGTACAAGCGGACAAGCACAGAAGGGTTGGCGAAGAGCTCCACGTGGGAGACTGGGTTTGGTTAGCAGCCCACGCAGTGCCGGCCAGGTCGTTGGCCAAGAAGAAACTAGGGCATAAACAACTGGGGCCCTACCAAGTCGAAGAGCAGGTCAACCCGGTAGCGTTCAGACTGGCACTTCCGGAGGGTTCCAGAATGCATCCGGTATTCCACAGATCGGTGCTCACTCCCTACAAGGCACCGCACAGGTTCCAGGAACCCGGAACGGCGCCGAGTCCGGTCAGAGACAGAACAGGGCACGCGGGAGTGGCACAGAAGGAGCGCATCAACGAAGTCACGGAGATTTTGGACTCCAGATGGGGGGAAGAGGGGGTAGAATACTTTCTCGCCAAGGAGGGCACCCCGGCCAGTGCGAACAGCTGGGTGCCGGGCTACGCCTTGGACGAACCTCTCCTCAAAGACGAGTTTCATGCCCTCTTCCCCCATAGACCTATGCCAGCAGACTTTTTCGACGACTGGCTTTTCACGCCCACGCTTTCGGCCAGCACTTTCCGGGGGTTCGACTCGGACGAGGACCCGACACAAGACGTCCGTTCCCTGGAGGGGTCACCCTCGGGATCTGCATCAGAACCCTCGTATTGGTGGGACGATAGACCAGAGGAGCAGTTCCGCAGACGGTGGCTGGAAGGCCCAGGACGAGCAACACCGCCAGGAGGAAGTGAGGGAGAGACAGACATGGACGTTTTCGGGGACGACCCTGGTTTCGAGCACGGCGGCACAGAGATGGAAGCGGAGGTGACCGTTGTCGACGAGAGCAGGGAGGAAGACCCGCGAGACTTCAGATGGAGACCCGCCACGGGAAGCGACCGATATCCGACGTTCGTCCCTTTGCAACAGCAGCCCCCAGCTCCAGCACCGGAAGGAGGGGAGGGGGGAATGGGGGGCTTCGAGGGGGGGATGGATGTCAGGGGTTTAGGAGCAGAGGCACGGGCAAGGGAGGAAACAGAGAGCGAAGGGGAGGAGGCAGAAGAAAAGATGAGTGATGACGACGACCCGAGATCTCCTAGTCTTTCCAGTGAATCAGAGGATTCACAGAAAGGAGCACCAGTGGCCAGGGCAAGGGGGGAGTCTAGGGGGGCACCCCAGGAAGATAGAGCCAGAGGGGACTCAGAGGGGAGCAGCTGGAAATCGGGACCAGCGTCACCGCCAGGAAGCAGGGAAGAGGAAAGGAGCCAGGGGGGAAGCGCTGGCAGCTCACCACAGGAGGGAGGGCATGAGTTAGGAGTGGCCACACCTCCATCGGGGAGCGAAGAAACAGTTAAGAGGAAAGTGGAAGGTTGGGCGCGCGCGCCAAGTTCAAATGCAGAGGAAGGCGGCGCAGTAAGCAGCCCCGAAAGGGAACCAGGTCCTAAAGCCCGGCGCAAGGAGGCAGGAGGGTCCGGGTCAGCGTCAGAAGAATCCCGGAAGGAAGAAGCCCCGGGGGGTAGAGGGACCCAGAGGAGGACAGTCAGGCGGAAAAGGTGGAGCAAGGCTAGGATATTAAGTTGGTGCACACGGGGCGGAGACTCAGACGGAGCTTCGCCGATCTAGCTACTAGACGTAGAGTTGCGCGCAGCAGCGTGAGAATGGAAACTGTAATTCAATAAAGACTTTTACTTAATGATCGCTGGCTAGCGTGATCCTCTGTGAGCTAGGATCTTCAAGCAGCTCTGACAATATGTTTGTCTACTCTCCTTCCTTTGCCTTGAAAAGTTCAACTGCGCTGTGGTGCTGCTCTCCTTATCGAGAGGTGGTGGACTCTCCTTCCTTGGTGGTGTTTAAGAAGAGTTTGGATGGCCATCTGTCATGTATGATTGAGTTCTGAGTCCTGCAATGCAGGGGGTTGAACTAGATGACCCTTGGGGTTCCTTCTAACTCTTCAATTATATGATTCTATGAAAAGGTATCTCTCATATATTATGCTTTGTTTACAGAACACTGTGGTCATCTGAATGTTACTTACAGAGGACAAAGAATTATAGGAACACATATAGTTGCCTTATACAAACCAGGCCATAATACTATTTAGCTAAGAATTGTCCACGATGACTGGCAGCAGCTTTCCAGGGTCTCAGGGAGTGGACATTCCCATCCCTTCCTGGAGATGTTGCGGACTGAACAATAAAACCTCTGCAAGAAAAGCAGTTGCTCTGTCATGGAGCTGTGGTCCTTTCTAATGCAATATCCTACAGAATGACAAATATATCTGAGTGCAAAAAGTTGTCAAAGTTGTCTTCTTCTTGCACAATAAAATGAAAACAGCTGCTCTCTGAAATGAAGCTATTAAACAACTTTGAGCCCCACACTCAGATGTTCCAGCTACTTCTGCAGGGCACTTATGATCAATGGGCACACTGCTAGAGCTAAGCAGAATCCAACCACTTTACTCAGGTAAAGTGCTTTTTCAATATATAGGTATGGTCTGAAAAGCTCTATTGAGAACATGAATCCTCACTATCATACTGGGGGGAGTTTAAAGAAACTAAGAGTTTTAACTAAAAAGTATTTCCATTATGCTCCCTTTCGGCAAGTATAAAACATACAAAAGAAGCAACACTGTTCATGCTTATAGTCAGCCTCAGAAACTCTATCGATTACCTACACTAGTTGGATGGCAGAGAAAAGTAGTTTTTGAAAAGGCTAGCTCAGGACTCCTCAGTTGTGGTTTGTTTTTGTTTTTTACAGGAAGTGGGGCAGGGGGAGAGAAGAGGGTTTCTCTTTTCGCCACTCTTTCCCCACATACACCATCCGCCTGCAATCACATCATCCGCCAAAGAAACAGAGGAAAAGGATTTCATTAATAAATTTATTTCAACTCTCTTTTCAATGGTGCTGAAAAATGTATGCAAATCCATTCATAATTAGGTTTAAAAATTCCATTTCATGGGATAATCAGACTTCAAAAAACTCAATTTTAGTTTTAATCAGATATTAACAAGGATATTAACTCCATTTCATTCAGAGGAGAGAGAAACGGCAAATTTAACACAAAATTTATTCAAGCTTAGCCCTAGGAGATAATTAAATAAAATTAATTTGGCAAGGGTTTTCTGTAAATGGAAGCATTCCAGACAGCAAAACACTTTTCTGAAAGAAACAAATGCAGTTCATTACTGTACAAACAGATTCAAAGCTTACTGTTCAGGCAGGAGGGAAATCTGAAGTCTTCTACAACAGGAAGGTAACCAGCCCTCAAGCTGCTTTTAAGGAGCAACAACTTACGGAGAGCAGATGTGATAGCAAGGCCTGCATTACCTCTTTGGGCAAGCTTCTTAAAGTCGCCCAGGAGATAGGAGTCAGAAAAAAGGGACAAAACCCACACAAAGGAATCCAGAGCTACCACAGAGAGGAAACAAAGCTATTTCTGGAGCAGGAGTAAAGAGCAAAAAGACAGACACAGTCCTCCAAGAATCACCACCATAATCATCTTCATTTACATAGCACTTTACATTGTACAAAGCATTCCACACACATCAACTCAAAATCAATTAAACTGCTGCATAAAGCAGACCGGTACAGTTATCCCCATGTTGCAAATGCTAGAGAATAAAACAGGGTCAATTCAGACGTTCGGTCAAACCACAGCTTGTGCTAATCATAGCTTAAATTCTAAGCTGTGCTTTGAGCAATCAAACATTCTGCACAAATGAGAAATGGGGGAGATCATTTCTAATGAAAGAGAAGACAAATTTGCAACTGAATATGTAGTCAGAAGTCTTATAGAATTAAAAATAAGACTTCTGAAACATGTTTTCCAGGAAAACTTTCGACTGCCCTAAACAGAGCAAGATCAAATTTGGCATACTAAGAAGTATGTTGCCTTAATTTTAACATGTTGCATATGTATTTCAAAAGCTTTCTAGCCAAAAGTAGTTGAACTGAAATACATTTGATTGGGAAGAAAAAATAATGTGACTTATCTTGGGTTTAATGTAATATTCAAACAAATTCAAGTATTTACTTAGAAATTATTTTAATTGGAATTCTTCTCTATTGATGCTTTATACATGACAGTAGAACACACTTTCCTTACGTTACTTGGATATTAAGAAAAAAGTAGTAGTTTTCTACTAACTAATTTTAGTATGCCTGAAAAGTTGTGTATAAATATGTACACTTTCTAGAGTAGTCACCAGTAGAGGGTTTAAATTACAACTTTGGTTTTAGGTAAGACTGTTATTGTATTCATTCTGGTTGTCCAATTTGATTCATAGGCCTAGCTCACACTGCTGTGCTGGCTGGGGCTGAGAGAAGTTGTAGTCAAAATATTGGGGGAGGCTGAAGTAAACCATAGTTAATGGATTAATGAACCCAGAGATGGCCCCCGCTTTACTCCTATCAGGAGCTGCAAACCACGATCCCCTATTTGGACATGGCACTAAGCCAAGGACTATGGTTGGTTGTTCCCACTTGCACTAAGGGAGCGTTCACAAAAAACAATAAGTAACTATGGTTTACTATGACATATAAACACAGCCTTAATATATTCATTCATTACGTTACTAATTAATGCTATGAAACAATGCATTTCTAGAAGTACTATAAGAAGAATGTGCTAATGGAAATTTTTCCACATTATTTTAACTTCTAAGCAGAATGCTGCAGACAGTTAGCATGTACTTTTCTCCAGGAAATGCCTCTCATTACTGGCTTACCAGGTACACCGATGAGCAAAAGCAATGGCATTCTCCAGTGCCAGCCTCTCAGACAAGCTGATAGACAAACGTGTCACACACACAAGACAGGCTGCTCTACAGAAAACACATAGCAAAGGGACGAAAGAGCACCAGATGACTCTTGACATTTTTCTTCATTAAGTGAAAGTAGAATGAAATTCAGAAATGTCTTCAAGTGCAGCTGATCCAGAATTCATTAATATATGCTACTAAATACTTAGAACAGAATATATTGGCTACAACAGAAAAGGCTTGAGAAATTCAAGCATCATGCTTTTCCATTAAGTTCCAACTTCAAAGAAAATCATTAGATGTACTCTCCACATCTATTTACATTCGCTGCATTTCTACATGAACATCTAGAGGTTTTAAGTGTACACTTAAAAACATTAAGCATAAATGTGAAATGTTAAGTGCTTACAAACTCCCATATCAGTCAGGCAGTCTTAGCAGTGAGCCAGTTTAGTTCAGAACCTGCTTTCCCACAGCACCCAGCAAAATGAGCACCCAGCAAAATGGCATGAAGGAAGCAACCCATCCCCTGCTGTTGATACCAGCAACTAGTATTCAAAGGCAGACTGCCTCTGAATGAAAGGTGCCATTTAGCTAAGCTGGGTAATAGCCATTTATAGATATGTCCTCCATTACTTTGACTAATCCCCCTGTAATCATCCAAGCATCTTACAGCTAAGAAAACTATGTGTTGTGGGAGGTTCTTTTTGACATGAAAAAAGACCCAAACATTGTAGCCCAGTGATTCATAATCTTTTTGGGGACACAAACCCCTTTGAGAATCTGATGAAATCTATGGACACCTCCCCAGAAAAGTGCACACAAACACATACCGTATTTTTCGCCCTATAGGACACACTTTTTCCCCTCCAAAAATGAAGGGGAAATGTGTGTGCGTCCTAATGGGGCGAATGCAGGCTTTCACTGAAGCCTAGAGAGCGAGGGGGGTCAGTGTGCACCAGCCCCTCTCGCTCTCCAGGCTTCAGGAAGCTATCTGCTAGCCGTGGGAGACGCAGCTCTCCCACGGCTAGTGGAGAGCTTGCCTGCACCCAGAAGCTTGGGGCGCGCTGAGCTCAGCACGCCCCAAGCTTCGGGCTTCACGCAGCACTCCGCTAGCCGTGGGAGAGCCGCACAAAGTCGCACGGCTCTCCCACGGCTAGTGGAGAGCTTGCCAGCACCCAGAAGCTTGGGGCACGCTGAGCTCAGCACGCCCCAAGCTTCGGGCTTCGCACAGCGTGGGAGAGCCGCGTGAAGTCGCGCAGCTCTCCCACGGCTTGCGGATAGCAGCCTGTTCTGGGGGCTGGGGTCGGGGGCAGGGGGAACCTCGGGCTTCCTCCGCCCCAGCCCCGCACCTGGGGGGGCAAAAAAAATTTTTTTCTTTATTTCCCCCCCAAAAAACTAGGTGTGTCTATGGGCCGGTGCGTCCTATGGGGCGAAAAATACGGTACACACTTAATTTTGCATGCAATTTATTTTATTGCATTGGAAATACTCTTCCCCACCCCCACCCCCAATTCACAGACCCTCTGAACCCCATCAATGGACCCTGGGCTAAGGACCCCTGCTTTAGCCCTTGTTCAGAGAGAAAATGCTTCAACCCCCTGGTGATGTTGGATGCCCTTTTCAAGCTTTAGAAAACTTTACCTGAGAGCAGACAATCACAGCTCTACCCAATACAATATTCCAAATGCTGTTAAATATTTAAGAAGATCACAATATTGACCGTCACATTTTAATCCCTTTTCACAATCCCTAAAATAGTTTTTCCTTTTCTACAGCTACCACATTGAGTCCATTATTTCAGTGAGCTAACTTTCATGACCCCAAGATACATTTCTTGGCTTGTTTGTTGTCTTCAGTTCAGGCCCTGTCATGTGAAGTCAGAATCTTCTACCTAAATGTGAATCATTTTGCAGTTACCTATATGGAACCCAATTTGCCTTTCTGTTGCCCATTCGCAATTATGGAGCTCTTCAGAAGTTGAGTTTTCTCATGTTTATGGCATCAACAAATTTGGTCACTTCACTGCTTATCCTAATTGCTGATACAGTGTTACCTTGTTTTCGGAACAAAGGATCCACTGTAGTTTATGGAAATGTTAAATGGCAACAGTCACAGTGCATGTTCTGGAGGAAAGTACACTGCTTATTTCACTCTTTTTCAAGAACTGTCCATTTACTTGTACCCTTCTGCTTCATGCTCTTTAAACAATGGTTGATTGTTCTTTAAACAATCACTGATCCATAAAACAACCTGTCTTCTTATCTCATAACTGCTAAGTTTACACAGAAGCCTGTGGTAAGGGACTATCGTCAAAGCTTTTCGAATTCTAAAGTAAGGTAAAAAGGTAAAGGTAAAGGACCCCTGGACAGTTAAGTCCAGTCCAAGGTGACTATGGGGTTGAGGCGCTCATCTCACTTTCAGGCCGAGGGAGCCGGCGTTTGTCCACAGACAGCATTCCAGGTCATGTCGCCAGCATGACTAGACTGCTTCTGGTGCATGGAGGACCAAGACAAGTGCCAGAGCACATGGACACACCTTTTACCTTCCCGCCAGAGCAGTACTTATTTATCTACTTGCACTGGCATGCTTTCCAACTACTAGCTTGGCAGGAGCTGGGACAGAGCAACGGGAACTCACTCTATCGCAGGGATCTGAACTGCCGACTTTCCAATCTAAATTATAACATGTCAACCAGATCTTCCCACCCTGCTGCCCCTCTATCTATAAGCTTGTTGACACTCTCAAAGAACTCAAAAAGGTTGGTGTGGATCTCTATTCTTACTTACCTAGGGTTGTTTATCTACATGTTTAATAATTCTACCTTCAATAATGCTTTCTAGCAATTTAAGCCAACTGACTTGCAATTTCCTGGCTTCCACTGTAATCCTTTTTGCAATTAGTCCCGAGAAGAGGGGTAGTCAATGTAACACCCTTCAGATATTGTTGGACTACAACTCTCATCATCCCTGACAATTGGTCATGTCAACTGGGGTTGATAGAAATTTTTGTCCTCCAACATCTGAAGGGGGCCATATCGGTCACCCCTGCTCGAGAACTTCATCTGGCCACCTCTTTTTGACTCAGTTCTTCAGATACCCTCCCTAAAAAAAGGCAGTTCATGCATGGGTGGATGTCCCAACAGTTGCTGCAATGAAGACAGATGCAAGGAGCCACAATTTATTCTAGCCTCTTGTGGAGTGCATGCATGCATAGTAGCAAACAGGAGTTCACTGTTGCATAATGTGTGAAATTGTCCTGGGAAGTATTGTGCCCCAAGAAGGTTAAGTTCAATTCAGCTGGGGGGGGGGGAGTTTGGCTCCAATCTCTACAAAGTTCATCAAAATGCCTTGTTTACAAAAAGAAAAAAAGAAATGAAGAAGCACCGACTCTTTCATTTTTAACCTTCTAGGTCAGCAGTTTAAAACTTGCTACTAGGAACCATTTCCAGTGTTTCTGCTGAATGTACAAATTCAATCACCTCCAATTTTTGCTTTTAAAACCTAAGTCTTCACAAGTTTCAAGAATTTCCCAAATGACCCAGTCCTGTGCCAGCTTTCATGTAGCTTCCTAACTTCAAGGAGAAACGTCTTCCCAGCCTGCAAACCTTTTCCAGCATTTCTCAAAGAGAAGGAAGCCAACAAACCTGCACACTGCACATAGCCAAAAGAACACCAGAGAGAGGATCAAATAGTAGGGAGAGAAGCCAGAGGGTATGAGTGTAAGGTAAATTTACAATTTAAAGCGTTAAGCCAAACCTTTGTATTTCAGAGGTCATTGGTACTTTACTTTAAAAAAAATACTTCTGTCAAAGATTGTAAATCGGAACACTGCAATAAAGGTGTTTGATAAAATAGCACAATAAAAGAGTGAACCTGCACCATATACACAAGATCAAATCCTTTTAAAGTTTCCATTCATTCACTACCACCACCCCTTGGTTCCATATTCATAGTTACTAAAGCAGATTTGAATCCCCCATATAACCCATAAGCATTTACCAGAGGGGAAAAGGGGAAGAGAAATCCAGACTTCTCCTACAGTGATTGTGCATGCTTGTTTCTGCAGAATGGTTAAATATGTTAGCGGTGCCATGAGCAAATCCATATTTTCCAAAGTGGTGTGAACACAACTGAACTACGTTCAACTTGATCTACAAGCTACAATCTCTCAGCATCAACTGGCACAAAGAACAGAACCGGGCCCTTAAATTGGGCCCTAGTAAATTCCAATCAGTTTCTTAGCACTTAATGGTTACACACACACCAGCACAGAAATGAAATGAAGGACAATTAAATGGAAATAGGGAAACTTAAAATTATAAATTACTCCAAAGACTTTGGCAGTTATTGTGTTTGGAGATATGTCAAAAAGAGACAGGCTGAATAAAAATAAGATGTGAGCATTTGAGCCTTCTGACAGCAGCACTCCGTCCTTCTGCTGATTAGCCTCTGCTATTTAAATGATAATTCCACTGTAGTTACATTAGGCATGACTGTTTGCCAAGAAGTGTTTTTTTATGGAAAAAAAGAGTACACACTGGAAATCTCTTCTTCACAGCATATTGAGCACTCAGGTTCAAGCTATTTGCATTTTTCAAGGGTCACTTCACACTTGCAAGAAAAAAGGGCTACTCTTATTACAGCCCACTTGCTGAAAATAAAGCACAAGAATGTAAGAGTTGCCTTGCTATGTCTGGTCCAGAATTCTGATGTCAACTGTCAGATGCCTCTGGGTGTTCACAAGAAGGACATCAACAGGACTGGCCCTCATGGCTGAATCTCTGGCACTGGTAAATTCAGAGATACTTCCTTTGTATGTTGAGGCTCCGCTTCAGTAAAATAGGCATGAGTCAGATGTCAGGAATTGAAACATGACCTGTGGCTGGTTCCAATTTAGAGGATCCTCTGGGCTGCAAGAGGCATCATATCTGAAAGACTGGCTTTCCTGCTACTTGTCCACATATGCATCACGGTTGGCAGAAGAGGCTCTGTTCCTAGTTCCAACCAAACAGCACGAACTTCAGTAATTTATTCAGATCCCTCTTTTGCTTTTTTTTTTTCCTCTTTCACTTCAGGGCTGTTGCTTCCTGCAGTTCTTGACAGAGCTTGGGGACATACTTCAGCATGTCAAACTACACTGATAATGGTTATTACTGAACCTCACTCCCCGATATCAAGTGATAGCATCAGCTGGAAATACTGCATGGTAGATATGAAGAGCACCGTCAAAATATGGTGGCTGTCCAAACCCCTTTCTCTCAACCTAGTCCACAAACTCTACCTTTATTCCTTCACAAAAGAAGATTTAGGTCATAACTAGAAATTATGAAATAGACAAGGCAAGCCCTTATTCTGCAAGTGTTCTGACAAGCGGCAAAAGACAAAAGCAAAGAATAGCTGTGTTCCTCTTTAATATTTATTTTTTCCTTTCTATATTCAGAAAATCCCCACTGTGATGTGACAGCTTGTTTTACATAGGGAAGCTTGTGAACAACCACCATGAAGTTACAATCTTTTTACAGCTCATAAATCACAGCAAACCACTGAAAAATTACAGGCACTATAAAAGTCCTCGTATCTTGGAGCTGTCAGCTACCATCACCCTCTTCCTGTTCCTGTATGCCCTGCATAGCATGGTCAACATCTCAAAAGCCTTCCAACATTCCTCCACTCTAGGCAATCTTAAAAGCTTCACAGAAAATTCAGAAAAACCCAGACAGCGGCCAATAGGCAAATAATTTCTTCAGAGCAGAATATTAAAAACATTCACAGCTGGATTGAGAGATGGCAGTTAGTTTAGGAAATTTTAGCTGTCTAGCATAGCATTTTCACAAAACTGACACATGCCAAACTCCAGCTAATAGGAACACTGCACTGCATCTAAAGTTGCTTCCCTCAAATGTGGAAAATCTGAATCAGGTCTTGGAAATCCAAACAGATGCGCTTCATAAATGTTAAGTATTGAATCATAATTAGCTTTTGTCTCATTTATTTATTTATTTATTTATTTATGGTGCTATTTATTTATGGTGCTTCGGCTTTTTTAAAATATATTTTGCCATTAGTAATCAGGAGAACTGCAAACTTTTAAATGAACCCTGGGATTGCTGCAGATGGAGACTGGGATGCAATTATAACTAAAGTTCATGAGTCACTTAAATATGCCTTAAGAGAAATATATTTAAAAACTAAAAAATTGTCTCTAAGGTGCTACTCGACATTTTTTCATTTATTTCAACTGCATCAGACCAACACAGCTACCTACCTGAATTAAGAGAAATATGTGACTAGTGAATTGAATGTTGCCATTCTTAAAAAAAGATACCTTTTCTTTATTTCAGAAATTTTTCCTTATTGTATTATTTTTGTTCATATTCTGTTGATATGGAATCTTATCAGAAAAGCAAATAAATAAAATATGGGTGGAAAGAAAAAAATGAATGTTGCCATCCTATGCCATGAGAAGCCACACTTCCCACAAACTGAGTCTTTTAAAGGAGGTGAGCAGTTCACTCAAAATATTGAGATTAATATTGAGATTAATACCGTACTTTGTACAAGGGTGGTGACAGCAGTAGCAGTGGGAACAAATGCTGTTTTTGCATTTCATTCATTTTAAGTTGTGAGCCACCTAGAGGACACAGTTGATTGGGCAATTTTTTTAAAAAAAAGTGGCTGCTAAAGACAACTTACTCATGTATCCTAAACATTATACATCCTATTTGGTCATGGCTACTTTTCAGTCATTTCTAAACCCCATTAATGTAGTCTGTCTCTGCTTTCTCTGCTCTAGCAACTCAAAAATATGTAACAAAATTCTCCACAAGAACCCCAATCACAGATGACTGGGTAAAAGATCTCTTGGCTCTAGCTAGCCACTGAACAACCTCTCTCGTGATACAACAAAAAAGGATGAAAGTTCATTTCTTGAACCGTATACTGAAATGGGGGGATCACAACCACCACAAAAGTCCTTTTTCATGCAGCACAGTGGAATTCACTACCACAAAATATAGTGATGGACACCAACTTGGTTGGCTTTAAACGGGGAATAGACAAATCAACAGCTGAGAAGGGTGTCAAGGCTACTAGTCATGGCAATTATATTACCTCCAGTAGCAGAAACAGTATGTCTCTGAATACCAGTTGCTGAAGAACACAAGTGGGGAGAGGGTTCTTGAACTCATGTTCTGCTTATGAGCATCTCAGAGGCACCCTGTTGGCCACTGTGAGATCAGAATGTTGCACAAGGTGGGCCTTTGGCCTGATCCAGCAGTGCTCATCTTATGTTTTTCTAGGCCTTAGCAACTGTTTAGTTTATTTTTGTATTAGTAGTTATTTTTATTATTGCTAATAGTAGCAATATTATTAGGATTTCTACCTCCCCCTTCAAACTACCTCCCAATGTGGCTTACAAAACTCAAGTTTAAATTAGTTGAATTTGTAGCTGTAAGGTGTGAAAGTGTGTGCGTGAGATCTCAAACCAGTCAGGTTCTGACATTTTGCCCCCTGCAATAATACTGGCACTTCTGTTTCTGCTGTAAACTTGCATAATGAGCCAGATTGTCCATATCATTTGAAGCAAAGCTGGACAAGTTAGGCCAACCTATGCTAATCTAGTGTCCTCCAGATGTGCTGGCTGGGGCTTGAAGTTGTAGACCATAAAGTTTTCTGAAGGCACCAGGTTGGCAAATGCTCTGTTAGGTCATTACTATTCCTGCAAGGCTGCCTCTCCTGCTGAGCTACTCCTGAGTGCATCAAAACCATGGGCAGGATGGCTGGAATATAGAGTGCACCAGCTCCCTTCTCCAATTGACATTGTTAAGTCAAGAAGTGCAAATGGAAATGTGATTGTAATCTCAGTGGTAGCTGCTGTGATCTTTATCTGCCGAGAAGAATACGAAGGCAACTATAATGACAGAGAATGGATTTCATTTTAACAGCAGGCCTTTTGCTTTATAAAGGGTCATTCACAAAAAAGCACATTAATTCTGCCCCCCCCCCCTTTAAATAAATGAAACATTTCTACCAGCCTCAAAGCCAGGCACCATGGCCACAACTCCTCAGAATGCTGCACCTTCTTCTCTTCCAAAAAAGAGAGAGAGTGATTATAAGTGTACATCCTGGTACAATGAAGGCCAGGTTGGCGCGCACAGGGTGGAGGGTGGGGAGAGGCGGGAAAGTTGCACTGTCTTTCATTTGGCCTAGCAAAAGCAACAAGACAACATACCATGGACAAAGCCGCACATGATTAATTGCAATTAGGAAGCTTCTTTCACTTGCAGCCAATGTGTGACTGATCCTGAAATCAGTGAATATAAGATCTCTGCTGGATCAGACCACACATTTATCAAGACCAGCATTCTGTTCTCACAGTGGCTAACTAGGTGTCCATGAAAAATTCACAAGGAGGATACAAAGAGAGATGACAAAACAGGACTTTTTTTACGTCTATTGATTCACATCAGCAAAAATGTACAATTACAGGTTCACAAACATACACAAGTCAGTGCACCATAGAGATAAAACTATCCAAGACCAGCACAAAACAGTTCACATGCCTTCTAAGGCTAAGCCAGGAAGCTGTTCTCATTGGTCAATTTCCTGCATGATAGGAAAGCTGGACACCTGTAGATTTTTGTCTTCTCCCCTGGCTGGGTATCAGAGGAAAACACAATGTAGCAAGAAATGGGTTTCCTGGTCCTGTTGGAGGAAATGTGCCATCTAGTGGGTGCTGACTTAACTTGCATTGCAATAAAAAGTAAACGGCCATTAAAATTGTGCATGTTGCATAATTGACCTTTGCAAGAGTAACCCAAGCTGGACGTTGATAAAAGGCAGTAGAAACTACCAGTCAGGAGAAATTTGAGCCTTCCAAGGCCTAGCACCTGTGACATCAAAGCAATTTGCTGAAGACTCAGATTTTATCAGTGGATTTTTTTACTATCCATACCAACACACACAAAGCAACAGTCTTCTCAGACTGTAACCTGAACAGGTAGATCACTGCCACTTTTTTGTTTTGTGGGTAGACCGCAGTCTCTTGGGAGTTGGGACATCCTTGTACTATACCATTCCAACAAGCAACATTCATTCTTATTTGGAAAGCATCAACAATAGCACAGAATACTTTTCCTTAGCTGACTCTGTACACGATGGTAGGAGATCAAAAAAGTGAACACACCCACAAAAACATGTCCCATGGCTTCTTATTTTCTGTATGAGAATCTTGAGGTGCCTGCATATAACTGATTTTTATTTAGTTTGTAGAACCATAGAATTGTAGAATTGGAAGGGACCCCAAGGGTCTTTAGTCTAACCCCTTGAATTGTAGGAATCTCAACTAAATCATACATGACAGATGGCCACCCAACCTCTGCTTAAAAACCCCAAGGAAGCAGAGTCCACCATAAGACAATACGAGTAGCACCGTAGTATGGTTGATTCCCCCCCCCCCAGTACACAACCGAAAAGCAAAGGAAGGACAGCAGACAATAATTTGATTTGGCTCTCTAACAAAGACACCATGTCACCTACTAATATCTTTTGGTTCCAATTACCCATTAAAAGCCTTGTTCATTCGGGCAGGTCACTACATAAATTGATACTTATCAATTTAGAAGATGGAAACCTCCACTTAGAAGGGGAAAGCCACATTTGGGACCATTATCCTATATTCTGGGATTCCCTTTCCACAGAGATGCCTCCAGCATCCACTTTTATATTTTTAGGACACACCATATTCTTCTTATTGTTAATTGTTTTAACCGATTTTGATATTGAGTTGTATCCAATGCTACTAAAAGGAGACCTTCTGAAGTTAATGGACAAGCTTAGGTCCATTAATTTCAATGGTTCTCCACTTAGTAGGACTTCATATGCTGGGGGGCAATGGGACTTTATGGTGAAAGGTCAGTAAAAAAAACAATTAACTGGTATTAAGAAGAATATTCTGCGATTAGTAAGTGACAATGGTGAAAGAGAACAACGAAATGAAAAGCCACATTTGGGAACAGAAGTAATAAAGCTTATGGTGTATAAGAGGAAGGAGAGAGTGGTCAAGGTGTGTTATTGTTCGGATGGCTGCAGCTGAACCAACACTCATAGTCCCACAAAGAAGCAAATTAAAACAGATGAGGACCAGAGGGAAAAAATCCAAAGGTCTCTCAGCCTTCTAACAAATCTCAGCAGCAAACAACAGGCTAAGACTGTGCAGAAGCCATCTACCAACAAAAAGCTTTATTAGTACTAGCCAAACACCCGAGAACAAAAACGTATTAACCCAAGACCAGGAAAGCATCTTCGGGAGAGCATTGCATAATGGGGGTGGGAGCTACTACAGGCCTAATAGAAAATTTAGTCACAAAAAAGTAGTAAGTGCAACTCCCTGAACATCGGGATAATTGTCACAGAAAATACTTCCACTTCACCAGGAGTCAAGCAAAACATCTAGAGCTAAGAACTAAACTATGCTCCATTAAGTTTGGCAAATGCTAGTAGATTAATCAACAATTCAAAAAGGCATGGTAAAGTCTTTGCTTGTTTGATTCCTTATTTATGTGCAGGTGCATGGTGCGTTGCCCCACGACTTCCCCTTCCTTCGTGACAAGTTCCCCAGGCTTGTTTCGAACAGTTTTGAATTGTGTTTTATAGTCAATACTGCATTTACTCTCCTTTTTGTATATTTGTGGTAGATTAATTGAAACACCAGTGAATTTTCAGAGACATCCTACATTAAACAAAGCACCAATCTGCCTTAAAAAAATAGGTTTCTTATGGTGAAAAGAATGAATAACGGACTATCCTAAAACGTCCTGCACAAACAAGAACATTGGTGCTCAGATTGTTACTGTCACTTTATACTTACTTGATACCTAAGCCAGTGCTCTGATCCAGTTTCTCCCAAGTATTCAGCTTTCCCTGAAGTCTCTGAAACAAGTAACAAAAGAATTTGAATTAAAACCAAAACCAAAACATCTACATCTGAACATCTGCAGTGTTAAAAATTTAAATTCATCCCTCTTAGGTTTAGTAATTTGTTTTTAAAAATATTTATCAACACATACCAAAACTATACTACCCAAGCATAAATAGCACATACTTGGCAACAATTTACCCCTCATTTGTTTGTTTTGCAAAACCTGTTATGGTAAGTGCATGCCAAAACATGTTACAACTGTAGCGGGAAAGGGTAAAAGGGTAAAATGTCCCAAGCCTGAATACTATTTATTTGTACTGCAAGTAGCATTGTGTGAGAAATTAATAGTGAAATTCTGTTCTACAGCACCTATCTTTGATTCTATATTAATTGTTATCCATATTCCCAACATCTCAAGTCAGCTGTGCTTGCCAGCTCTGGTTCTTCCTTCAAGAGAATTTACCTCCGGTCTCTATTTCCTTCTAGTCCAGGCAACTGAATAGACTGGATTTGCAATAATTAACAACACCACTGTAGCTCGATGCTCAAACAACTATTTTCACACCAAGACAAAGAAAGCAATGTATTGATCCCATAGTGAGTTTAGTCCCATGCATAGCAATTACAACCCAAATGTAAACAGAAGCCTTTAAATGTCCATCAAGTGCTACTGTCCCTGTTCAACTCTTGTATTCCAGAAGACAATGCAGGCAGGCTTAAAACAGAAGCTGCCACCATGGAGATCAGAGCTTTTCACAGATTTTTTTTAAAGCGCACACACATTACTAATTCTTACATTAGCCTAACAGGCCTAGAGAGCTGACAGAGATGCCACCTGTATGTTCTTATTAGAAAAATAATTTGCAACTAGGGGCAGAAGGACCAACCCCACCTATACAGGTTGCGTTACTGTGACCTTACCTCCTTCTCCAATTCCAAGGCTACCATTTCCGCCTGGACCTTTTCATAGCGCACTAGTTTCCTCTGGAGACCTTCTACCTCCTCTTTGAGCAATCCATTGTTTTCTTTTATTTCCCTGGGAAAAGAAGGGGAAACACACTATTAAGATATTAACACTAGTTGCTTTTTGCAAAGCAAATGTCAACCCATTTTTTATTGTTTATTAAATGTAACAACTATAATGCTGCAGAGCCAAAATGAGCACACAGCTATAATGCAGGTGCAGAGAAAGAGGACTGTGAGAATCTGTTGTGAATACTGAAGACAAGGCATCAAGATCTGAAAAGGGGAGTTTACAGCCTCAGTGCAGAAGCTGCTACAGGTGGGCAGGAGCAAGTGAAAAGTGAACATCTTTCCCACCAAGCACAACTGCTGTCTTCTGACCTAAGGTAAGCATTCTCCTCCCTGAGCTCCCGCAGCTCCCGCTCCATTTTGGGAAATTGTGCCAACTCCATCTTCATGTTCTTCACAATTAAAGCATCTTGTTCTTGCAACGCGAGCTTTTGCTCCAGGTCCTGGAAAGTAAAGGACCAAGAGAACTATCAGAAAGGCTAAGTTAGAAGACATGACATGTGTGAGAAATCTGCAGTCATTTTAACATTAACTTCACTGTTAATCCAAACAAACAATACATGATTGCAAGTGCCTTTTGTGGCCAGTTTGGTACAAATTAAATGTTTTGTGCAACTTTTGTTTCCATGAAGAGTTTCCATGATTTCTGTTTATATTTTTCAGTCACAAGGTGGTAATAGAGGGGTTCTGAGCTTTCCTAAGAATAGTTTTGTAGAGTAAAGAGATAACTTCACACAGTTAAAAAGGAGAAGCTCTCACCTGAACTTTCTGCTCCTTCTCAGCAATCAGTGCTTCCTTTGCATGCAGAGACTGAATTTGTTGACTGGCCTCTCTCCATTTTCTATTGTATGTGGACATAAAGATATGTATTTAAAACAAAGAGGAACATTTGAAAGCACAAGCACATACCTTGGAAGCATCCTGTTCATCATCCATCCATGGTTATGCTTCACTACATGCTGAACAAAACTTACGCATGCTTGCAAAAGCTATTTCTTAATTTTTACAATTTTAAGTCAAGTTTACTTCCCCCATCAAAATCTCTCCTGAGTCAACAATTATGTTTATATGTGCCTACCTCTGAAAGACAGACAGGAAATTCTAGCCATGGTGGGTAATCATGGATCTCATTACTAGGCAGAGGGTATATAAATCACAATAGTGACATAGAGAAGATACAAGACATATGAGCCACTTATAGAACCATTCCCACTAGAAGCAAAACATGTTTAAGTTGCTATAAGCAAAGTGCTTTGTAGCCTGGCATTGGTTTCAGCAGCATTTCTGGGAAGCAAACAAGCAGGCTGTGATGGAGACAGTCATCCCACTCATCTCTAGAATTGATTAGGTCTATCCACCTGGCACCAAGTCTTGTCAGGTTTAACTGCTTTTGGTGCTTCATTTGTCTATTTTGACTTAATCTACAGCTTTTAAGAAAAGTTTTTCAATGACTTTTATCATTTTTGCAACATTTATAGTTTTGTGGTGTTTAGTATGTGTGCAATTTGTAAATACTGTAAAACATTTATATACTACTCTTCACTGTATTATGTTATTAAGAGGCAAATTATTTAAAAACAATAAAAAGAAATACTGTTAGAATTCAACATTCTGCTATGGTAAACATCCTGTCAGCACAAGCATTGTGGCTTGCCAGATAGAATTAAAGAACCCCCTCCTGCCCCTCATACACCGTTCTCCTGACACACACACACCTCCAGTCAATTTCAGAGCATGCTAGTAGAGAGAGGAAGGGAAAGCCCTGATGCACAAGTGAAAACCTTAACCAGGGCTTGCACTGATGGGACTTGTTAGTTAACTCCCATCCATTGTCTCTGCCTCAAGAGATTTCATTTTTTAACCATACTAGCTAATGTTGGCTATTTGCACTATGGTAGCACTGCAGAGAGCTTGCCGGGGAGACCATTCATTAAAAGAGGGACTCAAAAAGTACTTAAACAAGGTTTTAATTACAAAAACAAAAACTCCATTTACACTAAATACATCAAACATGACCCAACCACCAACCCATCCCCCAGGGTAATGGGAGAGCTAGGTGCTGCTCCTTATATACTACACCCAATTGCTGACACAGCTTAATCAGTACAACTCAGCAGCACCTGCTATGTTTGACAGCTGTGAAGCTGGGTCTCGTTATTTTGCTCTGGCCCTTGCTCTGGCCCCTTAAAGACATACACATCGAGTGGAACAATGATGAACCTTTACATTTAAAGAAACCATTCAACAGCTAATAGGCCTTGACAGACCTTGCCAAATCCTTTCTAAAAGCTTGTGCCCATCAACAGAAATACTTCCTGGTGTCTATTTTGAACCCACTGTCAACCACTCACCATTGGATTGCACCTGTCCTGCAGCACTTTTCTCTACTTATTCACTTCCAGACCATTCATCACCACAATGGGCAAAAGATTCCTGCAATGCAGGAGATTGGACTAGATGGTCCTTGGAGTCCCTTCCAACTCGACAATTCTATGATATGCACATTACATCTCTTGGTCACATTAAACTTCCACTGCAATGTGTTCTCCTGTCTACCAGGGAGTGTGTGTTCTGTCTACAAGGAGTCCCAAGTAACCAAGAGACATGGGCATTGCCTGTCTCCAAAGCAGTGTCCAACCTACAGGTCTGTTCTTCCCTTCGTACTGGGTTCCCATCCCAAAGACAATCACATTGCAAAGACCCTGTCCAGAATTCATTAGGGAAGAGACTTCCTTCTTCCCCACTAGTCATAACTTGGTTCTCGAACACCTTGTGACTTGAACCTTTTGGCTCCCAAACGCTGCAAACCCAGAAGTGTTCCGGTTTGCAAACTTTTTTTGGAAGCCGAACATCCAACGCGGCTTCCACGGCTTCCGCCCGAGTGCAGCCAATCGGAAGCTGTGCCTTGGTTTTTGAACGTTTTCAGAAGTCGAACGGACTTCCAGAACAGATTCAGTTCAAGAACCAAGGTACGACTGTACAGCTCTATCTCCTTACTGAAGCATGGATTACTTCCCTCTTAGTACACACTGCTGTAAGGAAACAGCAAGGACATATTCAGAGACCAAATGCAACCCAATACGCCAGTGGCATTTTGCCAGTATTTTCCAAAAACTGCTGTCATGATAACATAGCTTGCAATGCAATCCTATATTCAGAGGTAAGTCCCACTGAATTCAATAGTACTTAAGCATCCATTGGATCGCAGCTGCAGACATCTTTTTTCCTTTGCAGAAAATTTAGACTATGCACTGAATATTCTTAGCCAAGTAACAAATCCCACAAATCACTTGTTATTTCCGTACTCCAATTATTTGGCCACCAAATAACTCATGTCGGTATTACATAAATGCTGCTTCAAAAGTTATGCCCAAAATCAGTGTTACAACACAGAATTGAGGGGAGGAATTATAACCAATCCTGCCTCATCAATGATAGTTACAGGTTTTAATAAAAGACTTTTCAGTTAATTAGCCTCCAATCCTCAGTGTTTTCCCATCTCCTGCACAAGAGAAATGGGAAATATTTTAAGCTTTATTTATTTTCCATAAAATTACTTTATCTACTTTTTATTTTGTTATTTCCCCCACTCACCGTTTATCAAGTTTTCAGCAGTACACATCCTGATCAAAGCAGCTCTTTGAACAGCAAAAATCAAAAGCTATTGAAACTTTCCCTTCCTGAGTGACGCCAGCTGCCAAAGACTAAAGGTTTTATTTCCTGGCAGTTGTTAATCCCCTACTCACTTTTGTAGTACATCCAGCTGTTCAGTCAGCTCCTGCTTCTGCGATTCACAGGTTTTCATTTTCATCTCCTGATTTGTTAAGTTCCACTGCAACTCCGATATCTTTCCTTTCAACACACTAATTGTCTGAGAAAGAAAGAATGAATACACAAATATATGGTTGGACCTAGATGTCAAGGACAATGAACCACCTCTGATCAAACACTACTGATTAAATGTGAAGAACCAATAATACATGAAATCAGACCTTTAAAAAGTTACCTCAGAAAGGCAAAAGCAACTCTTTCTCTCTTATCTGTCACCCTAATTGTCACCACCCATTAAGCAAGTAACTTCACGCTGGCATGCAAATAGCAAGTTTCAAAGTTAGAATGTCTATCTACACTAGGATGCATCAGAGGGATGCAAATTGTTCCATCAGACCTTATGAATATTTTCTCTGCAGTGGAATTTCAAAACTGCATCAATTTTCCCAACAGACAAGTAACAATGGCAGTGTTAACTTTTAAATAAAGTTGTACAATTCAGAGTTACCAGAACTAGGTTAGATGCAGGGGGAAAGGACAACAGCTTATCATTAGGCCATTGCTTGATTATAAAAAGAACAGTTACTTAGTCCAGTCTTCACCAATCTGGGGTCCTTCTGATTTTTTGAATTCCAACTCCCAGCAGGCCCAGTCAGCATAGACATCCAAAACTTGTGGAGGGCACAGGTTGGCAAAGACTAACTTAGTTACTCTTATGAACGATCACTTCTTGTGCCTTGAATGTCTCTCCTCTCTTGCCCTCTTCCATATTCTATGCCTACACAGCCCTTTTCTCCAAGATTAACTCTTGTACTAAATTTATGACATTATAATTTCCTAAACATTCAGTTAGGTATGCACACTCTTGGGAGGGACATCACAGTTTCAAAAACAGCTGCTGCGTTAAAAATTACACAGAACAGATCATATTGGAGATGCCAGAAAAAAACAGAAATAATTTGGCCCTAAAATCTCACTGCAGTGACTGATACCACAGCAGTAACTGACCAAGAATAACCTAAACCAGTGTTTCCCAACCTTTTTTGGGCAAAGGCACACTTGTTTCATGAAAAAAATCTCGAGGCACACCACCATTACAGCCCCGTGACGTCAGCGCGCAGCGTCACGCCGGGAGGGACATGAATTGCTAGCAAATTACATAATCACCTCCTTGAGGGCTGGCTCATCTTCTCCGAAGGCAGAACCCCATTAATTAACAGCACAGACTCACACCATAGCCAAGACGAGGGGGGAAAACCTCAGTCATGCACAGTCATGCACATGTGGGGGCTAAATGAGGACGAAGACCGGGCAGAGAGCAGGGTTCAAATCACCCCACCTGGCCAGGACAATCCCTGGGTGTTTCCTTGGGCCACTCGCCTGACCCACCTCGCAGGGCTGTTGTTGCGAGGATAACACGGGGAGAACCACACGCGCCCCCGGGAGCTCCTTGGAGGAGAAAGCAGGCGATGAATGCAATGCACGAAATATATGAGAGGCGACCAGGTTTTGCAGGTGAGGGGCCCCCGCCAGCCTCCGCTTCCAACACCCGGCGCAACGACGCCGAAGTTTCCCCCCCGGGCTCGGCTCGGGGAGCAGCGCTGCTCCCCCCCGGCTCCCCTTCGCCCTCCCGGCTCTCTCTGCTGCCCACTGGGGACCCCCCTCACCTGCCAAGTCCGGAGCGCCGGTGGAAGTTGCATGCATGCATGCAGGGCGCCGCGTTGCCATTGCATTGCACTGCACTCCATGCAACGCCTGCACGCATGCATTGCCTTGCACGCCCGCCAAGGGGTCTCCCCGCGGTCCGATGCGTCCCCTCCGGCGCGGATGCAGCATTGCAAAAATTAAAAAAAACCCGACGCAGCCCTACCTGGGGGGCAGCCTCCGCCTCCGCCTCCGCCGCTCCGCCTCCGCGAGGATCCCCGGGCTCCATCCTGCCGCCCGATCTCCGCGAGGGCGCAGGCAGGCTGCGCGGGGTCTGCGCGGAAGAGCCCCTGCCCGCCCGGCCACCGCCGCTGTGCTCATTCCATGGCCGGGAGAAGAGCGCTTCAAACAAAATGCCCGGCCCGCCAGGCCACGCTGGGAAACGTAGTTTGTGCACCCCGCGCGGGCGCGGAGCCCAAGGGCGAGGGGACTACGGATCCCGGCAGCCCCCGCGCCGGGGACGGAGGGGGAGAGGCCGGGTGCAGGGATGGAGGGATGGGTGGGCGAGCGAGTGAGTGAGTGGCAGCCGCCAAGCCTTGGCCGAGAGCCAGGAAGGGCCTCCCCGGAGGAGGAGGAGGGAGGCGTAGAGCGGGAGGGAACCCCAGGGTCATCTAGGGACGGCGCCCCAATCGAAAATTTGACTTTTTAAAAAAAAAAATCTTTCGAATTTTTTAATTTTTCCCGCGGCACACCAGGCAACATCTCGCGGCACACTAGTGTGCCGCGGAACAGTGGTTGGGAAACACTGACCTAAACTACTCATTACTTCCTGGGGCCCTATTGTATTATTATGCCCTTCACTACACCTCCCAATTACCTCTTACTGCTGTTTGATAACAATGCAAAATCCATATTCCCTTGCTACCTTTGAGAGCAGCAGATACCCAACTGGTTTGAGGCCGGCATTAAGGACACGGAGCCTGTTAAGGCCACGAAGTAAGAGGCTCTTGTGAACTACAAGTGTGCACCCTGCAGGAAGACACTTGCTGCACTGAGAAAAGCAAGGAGTGATGCCCAGCAGATTGCCAATGTGTCCATGACTACTTGCTAAAGCAGCAATACTCACAAAATGTGCAAAGACTAGAAGGCTTTGGACCTACAGGCAGAAAATCTGCACCGCTCAAAACCTTGTCTGCAGAGATCATAACAGATTGCAGCAAGCAGACAAAGTAACGGGCAGAGCTCTATCAAAAACTGTACTCGTGGGAAAACACAGTCTCTGACACAGCAATCAACAGTATCCAGACTCTGCCTGCCTTGGAACAGCTGGATGTCCCTCCCTCCCTTAATGAGCTGAAGAATACCATCAACTCCCAGGTGTGTGGTAAAGCCCCAGGACAGGACAGAATCCCAACAGAAGTGCTGAAAGCCAGCCTCAACTCCTCCCTCATGACGCACCTCCACAGCTTTCTCTTGCAGTGCTGGGAAGCAGGATCTGTGCCACAAGACATGTGCGAATCCAGCATTGTTACCCTTTACAAGAACAAAGGTGACTGCCATGACTGTAGTAACTACCATGGAATCCCACTGCTGAGTACTGTGGGAAAAGCCTTCGCCCGTTCAGTTCTCAACAGATTACAGTCACTCACTGGCAGGGTCTATCCCGAGTCACAATGCAGCTTTAGAGCTCAGAGGTCAACAGTCAACATCATTTTCTCATTGCACTAGCTGCAGGAGACATGCTGAAAGCAGACACCACTTATACACCTCCTTCATAGACAACATTAACCACGTCATATGGGAATTCCTTACAGATGATTGCAGTGCTTGGAGACAATCAGTCATATCATGTATCCACATCAGTGACCAGAGGAGAAATTACCACTGGGAGGAGCACAGAGAGAAGAAACAGCATGGTGCATCCGTAGAAGCAATACCAGAAACCTTCATCTGTCCCAGCTGCAATAAAACATGTCTCACCCGTATTGGTTTCTACAGCCACAGCAGGCACTGTAGCTGTCCAATGGTTTGACTTTACATCTGATGCTGCACACTTCAAAACAGACAGATACCAACATCAACAATGCAAAATTCAGATTCCTTTACCATCTTGTCTTTGAAAAATGCTTCCTCTAGAAAGCCTTTCCCAACCTGGTGTCCTCTAGTTGTTTCTCGACTACAACTCACATCATCCCTGACCGTTAACCATGCTTGCTGGGGCTGAGGGACATTTGAACCCAGCAACATCTAGAAAGCACCAGGCTGAGGAAGACTTTTGTAGAAACACTTCAATATTTATTAATGCCCACATTCTCCTTCAAACATAAACACCATTATCACCCATTAAAAAATTGAGTACTACGAGCAGAATGTGCGTATCACCATTCTACTGTGCATCACAACTGCTGCAACAAAGCTATTTATTAATATTCATGGATGATTGGAAAGTACATATAGTATGGAATCAAATAATAAACTGCTTTTTTCTTACTTCATTAGCTTCAGCAAGCTTGTTCTCCTTCTCCTGCAACTTCTTATTCAGAGACTCTGTGTGCTTCTGACAGGATTTGTTAATCTCAATTTGTTCTTGAAGCTTATTTTCGGTCTCAGTTTCTCTTTCCTGACACTGCTTGATACGCTTGAGGAGCTCTTTGTTATGGTCAGCCTCCCGCTAGAAAGAGAGGAAAAACAGAAAGAAACTTCAAAGAACCTTGCATCAAATAACTACAGTAATATATTGCTGGCATCTCCACCAAGCAAAGTCTTCCCAAGCCTTTTCATCCATTTCACTAGTGAAATAGAACCTTTGTGAACTTAGTGGACAGTTTCCATGCAACCTATTTCTATTCTGCAGCCACTGAACATGTCTGACAGTTTACAGATTTGCTCCCCTCCCGAATTATAGCATTGGCACAGGACAGAGTTGAAATTTTAGAGTTTGATTAATGTTGAATATAACCCCCGTTTTTGGTTTTTAAAATTATTGCTTTTTATCCATCCTGGTTATGAATGTTTAGTGCATCACAGAAGTAATCTTTGGGGCATGGCTGCACCATATGTTTTCCACAGATGTTGTATAAAGATGTTTACAATAAATTGGAGGCAAATGGGATATTCACATATTGTCAGACTTGACAGCATGGCTTGCACTGCTCAAAGACACGGTGCTCACAAATGTATCAGTCTGAACAGGGTTTTGGTTTATAGCACGAGCTTCAATGCTAGGATGACATAAACCATCTCACTTAGAAACTCATCTCATGCATTTGGTTTACTCCAAATGGAAATGGTTTGCATGCTGATTTCCAGTATTTTTCCTTCCATCACTATCACATTTTCTAGTTACTGCTCACAGCAACATTCATGACACAGTTACAGATCTGCTCCCACAGATCTTCCCAATTTACCTAATGCAGCCACAGCAACACACTCAGCAGCCAAATGAAGGAACAATAAAAAGCAGTTACAGATAGGTAGCCGTGTTGGTCTGCCATAGTCAAAATAAAAAAATTCCTTCCAGTAGCACCTTAAAGACCAACTAAGTTAGTTCTTGGTATGAGCTTTCGTGTGCATGCACACTTCTTCAGATACCTGAAGAAGGTATCTGAAGAAGTGTGCATGCACACGAAAGCTCATACCAAGAACTAACTTAGTTGGTCTTTAAGGTGCTACTGGAAGGAATTTTTTTATAATAAAAAGCAGGCAAAAAGTGATTCAGAATTTGCCCCTTGTATGGTGACTAGCCATCACTGAATGACTCTCAATTGATTTAACTGAGAAATGGTCAAATTCCCAAATTCACACATCACCATATAAAAATCAAGCCTGAAAAGTAATTGGACATGCCAACATCATTTTGGCACCCAACAAAGAACATTTTATTTCACCAAGGTTTTTAGTCTTTTCAGTTTGTATTATTAGTATTGTTATTTTATGGTCTTCTGCATTTTCTGTAAAACATCCTGGGAATTTCATTGCCCTTTGCCAATGCTATAATTTGAGAACGGGGCTCTCACGCACTGGTATACAGCATTGCTGTGGCACCCCTTGCACCACGGCAGAAACTGTCATAGGTGCTTGCCCACTTAATGGACCATATAATGAAGACCCTATATGGAAATATTTTAGAGACATTCAAGGAAACCATGAAAAATATATATAATGTGACAAAGAGAGGCAAAGTCTGGCTGTAAACCAAGGAACAAATGGATTCAAACCACAGCATTTCCTCCTTGGACCTAGCTCCCCATCAGCAATTAGGGTTTTAGCTAAGTCTAAATACCACATTCGGGGGTTGGGGAGGAGCTAGAGAATGATGGGTTAACAACTCTCCCCTTCCCATGTTCTGCTCATCACCCACCCAAATTGTCTACCATGTGGAAATTAGACTTGGGAAGGGGGAAGAAACAAGAGATTGAGAGGAGGGGGGAGGGAGAATCACTGCCCGCTTTGGCTCCACACTTCCTGATACACACCACCAGCCCCACCCAACATAAAGCGGTTCCAGTCCCTGGTGTAAATAGTACTTCTGCTTAGTTGTAAATTAACATAGTTTTGTGGTCTGATTTGCACCTTTGTTCAGAAAATGTATGAAGTTTATGAAATATACGAAGTAATAGCTACAGGAAATTTGACTTAAATTGACCTTTTTCCTTGGTGATTTAAATCCTTCTACTCTGAGACCAAAATATTTCACTGGAAAAGTATAAAATAGTACAATACACACAGCTGTATTGAATTTTCCCTGCCCAATTCTCCACCATTCCCTCTCTTCCTTTTTCTGAACTCTCAAAGCATTTCCAGTCCAGTTTCCATTTGCTTCCAACTCAAATTAATTCACTCTTATTGGAAAACGTGTAGCAAATTGCTCTGCTAATCAAAGCAAAACAAGCTACGGATTTACATACTAAGCAAGGATTATGCAAAGCAGTATGAGGTTCCTAAACCCTTTATCCACATCACTTCCGAAATGCAGAATCTGAGCAAGGTAATTACCACACTGTTGGATTAGTGCTGCTCCCTTTACATTTCAGGGTTTTAAGTGTTTCTGCGACTGACTCAGCTAGATTTTGGGGTTGAAGTGACACCGGAATAATCCACAAAATCACTTGACTTGAGGTGGAACTAGGAACTTCCTCCTCATTTTTTCTGAGTTACAATAGAGATCCATCTCCCTGCATATGTTGTTATGTGAAGATTTAATAAAAGCCTCTGAATTCTTGAAGTGCTTTACAGGATAAAGTGCATCCTCCTTGTGACATAAACCTAGAAGGCAGAGCTAGCCACATAGCACAGCAAAGTTTCCGTTTCACATGCTAGATTTATCAGTCTTGTATCCTGAATTTCATCCACTGAGCTCAAAATGGCACACATGAGATTATCCCATTCTGTCCTCACAAGCTTTGTGAGGCAAACAAGGCTAAGAGCTTATCCAGTGAATTTATGGCTAAAGAGGGATTTGAATCCAGTTTCCCCAATTCAATTCACTATCTTCTACATTAGCTTTCACCAACCTAATACCCTCCAGATGTTTTGGACTAAAATTCTCATTCACCCCAACCAGCATGGCCATGCTGTGTGGAGCTAATGGGAGTTGTAGTCCAAAATATCTCCAAGGCACCAGGTTGGTGAAGGCCACTTTTTCTTATGCTTAAAACTGCTGCACAGGGCTTTGAAGACCCAACTATCAGCTGACTGCGAGGGCAAAAAACGATGACCTTATGTCACTGTAATGCCATGGTATTTAACAGGTGAGCAACCTGCAAGAGGTGGGAAAGGAAAGTATTCAGCCTGCCCACGAGATCCAGTTACCCACCCCCATTTTAAATGCTTCTAAAAGAAACCACACAACTCTTCTGTGCATTAACAACATGATCACAAGATCCTAGAAATTTACCATCAAACCAAGTCAATCATGAGGTGGTCTAAAAGAGGCTCTGGTTGATGTCTCTACTAATCAACAGTGTATTACTAGCAAACTAACCTCAAAATTTCTTGCATTTGCATTAGCCTCCTTCTCAAGCTCAATTCGAGCCCTTTTGTGACTCAGTTCCATTTGCATTTTCTCCCGCTCCATTTGCAAAAACTGTGCCTCTGAACGTATTTGCCCAGCCTGATCTTCACGCTGATGAGGAAAGAAAAAATTAAATATAAGCAGCAGCACACAGCGTTCTACTGAAGGCACTCAAAGCATTTTAGGAACTCTGAATGTTTTGTCACTTCCCTGTGCCCTCTAACTTTTGCCTGAAGGAAGAGCCCAGTATAACAAACAAGATGCAAAGAATGTGTGGACATGATTACACCTTTGGATGGGAGGTCACAGAAAGCCCTTTTTTAAAACTTGAAACATTTTAGTCAAAGGAAAGAAAATAGTTCTTACAACCATCTTATACATGACGAAGCTGTGGCAAAGGGTTAAGGGTGCAATTCCAACAATGTTCCATCAGAATAGGGATTTCCGCTTGTGCAGCAGGACTTCCCATCCACCCATGCTCTCGCATACACTGTCCACAAATGTGCAACAGATTCAGAAACAACACTGTGCAAGCAGAAATTCCTGCACTGGTGGAACAATTGCCTTAGAACTATGCTGAATTCCACAAAAATAAATTTTTGAACATCCAAACCTAA
Organism: Podarcis liolepis; assembly: GCF_965112155.1. Lineage (NCBI taxonomy): Eukaryota > Metazoa > Chordata > Lepidosauria > Squamata > Lacertidae > Podarcis > Podarcis liolepis. Next base: position 4,653,810 of record NC_139569.1, on the reverse strand, counting down.
GCAAATGAGAGACTGGAAAGAAAAGAGTAAGATTTCTCATTCCTACCTCCCAAAGCTCCCTATTAACATTAGAAAGGCGCCCTCACTATGCTGTCTTAGACACATGCTTAAAACTTTATTTCAGAAAATGTATTCCAGACACATAATTTAGTTATATATACTTGCTTTTATTATTTACTGATTTTATCTATTATTGACAATTATTCTACATTGTTTTATTTCTGCCCTCTAAATAAATGAATAAAATGTTTCCTCATACCAACTAGAAAATTATTCTTCAGATGTACAAGTGGGCTCAAGTAAGAACTCTCCACAGTGCAGAGATAGCATACCAACTTCGCAGAAGCCTTTGGTTTCTATCCAAGTCATCCTAATATGCATTAGCATGAATAATAAGGCCTATATCAAATACTTATGATTTGCACATAAGAGAAAAACCACCTCCACTGCTGAAAAAATGTAGTAAAAACAGTTCAAAAGAGAGGGGCACAGTATTCTACAAATAGCATCTGGCAGAAAAGATACTGGAAGACAAAATGCTCTTTAAAAAGAACATGCAGCAATAGCAGCAAACTGTGAAGAGTTGTCATCTACATTTTTAAAAAAGCTTATTTGCATCATTTTTTTCGCAATATTCATCATGAGCTGCTTTAGATTTCTATGATAAAAAGTAGGGCAAAAACGTAAGTAAATAAAATAAATTCATGGATCTATGTTGTGATGTAATACAAACACTTTTGACTGCATGACGTGATTTCTTTTTATTATCATATTTTAAAAAATTAATAAACTAGGTAACAACAACAAAAATCACCTCAGAGCAGTTAACTGAGCCTTATATTCTAGAACAGTAAACTATCTGGACTTTTCTCTGCTTCTGTGTGGTGACTGGTTCTGAGAGCAACTTCCAGGGTGGGAATCTCACCTGAGATTCTAAACAGAGACCATACACTGTCCAACTCAACTTGGAGGAATGACGGGATAAGAATTGAAGAAACAAATCAAATGCTCTATTCCCCCTCCCCCTCCATGTTTTAACTTAGTCATGAATGAAATTTCCATTTGTCTAGGAAATCCTGATGTTCTTGCTAACTTAAGCATTCTGGCACATGTCATTCATTTAAGAGTAGCCTTACTCAGCCTGGTGCCCTCCAGACGTTTTGACCAAAATTCCCATCTGCTTTGGCCAACACTTGGAGGCCATCAGGTCAGGGGAAAGCTGATTTAGTATACTACTCCAACAGGCTCTGACAGTGAAGGTGACTGTTTTCCCTGCTCATTGTAACTAGTAAAGGTAGAGGTACCCCTGCCCGTACGGGCCAGTCGTGTCTGACTCTAGGGTTGTGCACCCATCTCACTTAAGAGTCCGGGGGCCAGCACTGTCCGGAGACACTACCGGGTCACGTGGCCAGCGTGACGAAGCTGCTCTGGCGAGCCGGCACCAGCGCAGCACACGGAAACGCCATTTACCTTCCCGCTATAAAGCGGTACCTATTTATCTACTTGCACTAACCCTAACCCTAACCCTTCGAACTGCTAAGTGGGCAGGAGCTGGGACCGAAAGACGGGAGCCCACCCCGCCGCAGGGATTCGAACCGCCAACCATGCGATCGGCAAGCCCTAGGCGCTGAGGTTTTACCCACAGCGCCACCCGCGTCCTGGCTCATTGTAACTACGGAAGAACAAATGAACTAAGGAAGTCTCACCTTCATCATCTGCTCATACTGCATCTGCAGAGAACCTTGAGGCACTTGTGTGGTAGCCAATTCAGACGTATCTTCCACAGGATGTGACAAGTAGTTGTTGAATGATTTTAGAATAGAGAAGACCACTGTATTTCCTTCCTCTTCATCCATGTGCACCGGACCTCTGCAGACATAAGATCATAGACAAATCTCAGTGTGCAACTAGTTATATCCCAACCACCACTACCCAATAAATGAACCACTTCCCAGATAACATAAAGTAAATGAGAGCTGGTGTGGTGCAGAAGGTCTCAAACTATGGACCATGAGCTCCATGGAAAGGTTGCGGAAAAGTCGAGAATAATAGTACCTGGTCCTTCACTCCAACTATTTTTTTCTGACAACAAAGCTCGAGGCCATTTTGACCAGGGCTGATTATTAAACAGGCTAATATGTGGTAGCATTAAGCATTTGATAATAATAAACAATTGCCTAGGGCTCATGACTGTTCACGGTGTTGATTTTGATGATTATGCTGGTACTGGAGAAAGAAAGTTGTTAAAATACAAGTTATATGTTTTGACTTATAGAATAAATAAGTAATTACATGGTCCACCAACAGCCCTGCCGATTTTCAAATGACAACAAGGGAGAAAGTCTGAAAACAATTGGGGTAGTGCTTAAGAGTAGATCTGGGGAGGCACATGTTTGAAACCCTGCTCAATTAAGAAGATCTCAGAGTCACCTTGGGACGTTCACTCTCTCAGTCCACCATTGCTTGCAGAGCTTTTGTGAGGTTAAAATGGGGAGAAAGGAACAATTTCCCCTAATTCCTTGAAGAGGAAGATGGAATAAAAACATAACACAGAGATGAATAGTTAAAGTCCAGCCTTTCCCATTGACACTGCAGCACTAATAAAACTTGAACAAAATGTCCTTGCAGTATGAACTTTTGCAGCAGCTCAACACAAGCTATCAAAAATGCTGAGAATGCATATTTCCCCTTTACACTTCATCTTTTCCAACAGAACTACAGGTCAAATTCTGGAAAATACATGATCCCCATAATATGTGAAGCTGATGTAAGGAAGAGGATGTGAATCATTTGATCAGAACAGAGATACCATGTTTCAGGAAACCCTGGGATTCCTCAATGAAAAGATCAATAACTCTTTAATGTGCTTGTTGTTTTCTGTCCTAGGCTCCTTTGAGAGGAAGAGTGGGATATATATTTGATAGAGATGTAAAAGCACCATGCAAAGCAAAAAGAATGCCCTTGGAGACAGTGATGCAGCAAGAAAGCCATAAGCCATTTCTTGTCTCTGTTAGAGCAGCACATATGTGAAAGACCTTCCCACTTCCATAGTTGTCTTTACATACCAGAAGCTTCTTTCATTTCCCACAGGGCATCTGCAGAAGGAGTGCAAGTCTCTAACACTACCTCTGTACTCCTCAAAGGCAGCAGGATAAGGATCACAATCTCCCATCCACTAGGTCTTTCCTCCGTGAAGTGGACAGGGTCAACGGTAATTTTAAGTACTGGCTGGCTAATCAGTCAAGCCAAGGTTTGTGGACTACACAAGAGTGGATTACACAAGAGTGGCAAACAAATTGATGTAGAGTGCTCCCCAAAGACAGAATACTGAAAAACAGTGGAAGAGAGGTAAGTGGTTTTGTTGCAAATGTGCTTCAGTGTTTTAAACAACTGTCCTATGCAAGGTAGATCAGAACATCACAAGAAGAGGAGGGAGCCAAAGGAGATATCTAAGATCAGCCTCGTAAATCAGTCTACAAAAGTTACTCATCTGCATTGCATGATTGCTTCAGAGGAATGGAAGTCCCTGCTGTTTAGTCAACATAAAGGTGGATTATAGTAAATAAATACATTTTTTTTAAGTTTGTATTACACAAAGTGGTGTCCGCCAGATTGATTTCCATGCTGGTTATAAATGAAAGGGCTCTTCCCCTCCTTTGCTAGCACAAAAACCTGTCCCTCCTCTACCAACCTGCTCATTCTGCATTGAATTCCTGGTCATCTATGCCTACCAGGTGAATACAAGAGGGCTGCATAAAACTAAATAAGCAAATAAGAATTTGTGCTTGCACTTAAGAATCTTCTTCATTCATAAATAGAGCTGCTATCAACAAAGTTGATGTGTGCATGTAATAATTTGAATACAGAATCTAGAAAGTTGAAAACATAATTTTTTCAGCCTCCTCTTAAAAACAAAACCTATCCTCTCCTACAACTTGAACCATCTTCCAATCTATTTGCAGCAGTTGCTGAAGTCATGAAAAAGTCTCTTACAATATTTAGCATCAATGTGGGTGTCTGCTATAACCCTTCTAACCAGACTAAAGACTTGGATGATGCCTTCCTAGAGCAGATTACAAAATATTCAAAAAGGAGAGATATAGTAGTCACAGGAAACTTCAGCTTCCCTGATATCTGTTGGAACTCCAACTCTGCCAAGAATGTAAGATCCAACAAATTCCTCAATTGCCTCACTGACAATTTCATTTCTCAGATGGTGGAAGACGCAACAAGGGGATCATCTATCTTGGACCTGGTCTTAACAAACAAGGAGCAACTAATCAATGAAGTGGAAGTACTGGGAAATTTGGGAGGAAACAATAATGTCCTTTTGGGTTCCATGAGACAAGGGAAAGCTGAGTGTAATCAGAAATGCACTCTGGACTTTAAGGCTGATTTCAAAAAGCTTAAGAAACTGGATGAGATCCTATGGTCAGAAATACTTAAAAGAGAAGGGAGTCCAAGATGGATGGGAGTTTATGGATGTACGTAATCTCAGAGCCTGTCTATAATCTTTGAGAATTCTTGGAGAACAGGTGAGGTCCTTGCAGATTGGAAGTGGCAAATGTCCCCATCCTCCAAAAGGGGGGCAGGGAGACCCAGGTAACTACCAACCAGTCAGCTTGATGTCAGTACCAGGAAAGGTCCTAGAACCAATAATTAAATAAGTCAGTCTGTGAGCAGTTAGAAAAGTATGTTGTGTTTACTAAGACCCAACATGGGTTTCTCAAAAACAAGTAATGCCAGACAAATCTCAATTCCTTTACTGATAGACTTGCAAGCTTGCTGGATAAGATGAATGCTGTGGATGTAGTATATCTAGATTTCAGTAAGGCTTTTAACAAAGTCCCCATGGCATTCTTCTGGAAAAGCTGATAAAATATAAGCTGGATAAGGTAAACTGTTAGATGGATTTGTAGCTGGTTGACTGACCAAACCCGAAGTGTGTTCACTAATGGTTCCTCATCATCCTGGAAAAAAGTGGTAAGTGGGATGCCACAGGGTTCTGTCCTGGGCCCATTGTTGTTCAACATCTTTGTAAACAACTTGGATGAAGGAATGGAGGGGATGCTCAACAATTTTGAAGACACCAAACTGGGAGCGGTAGCTATTGCCACAGAAAACAGAATAAGGACTGAATATGACCTAAACAGACTGGAAAACTGGGCCAAAACTTTTTTAAAAATTGAATTTTAATAGGGACAAATGTAAGGTTCTACACTTAGGCAGGAAGAGCCAGCTGCACAAATATAAAATGGGGGACGCCTGGATTGCCAGCAGTACATGTAAAAGGATCTAGGGGTCTTAACATGAGTCAATAGTGTGATGCAGCAGCAAAAAATGTTATTGCTATTCTAGGCTACATCAACAGAAGTATAGTGTCCAGATCATAGTACCACTCTATTCTGCCTTGGTCAGACCACATCTGGAGTACTGTAGGATATTGACAAGATGGAATGTGTGCAGAGGAGGGCAACCATAAGTATCTGTTGCAGGACAGGGACTGTGGGCAACATCATAGGAAGGACCAGGGTGAAACTGTCAAGTAGTTTTCCAATGTTGTTAATGTAATCTTGTTGTAGCTACAAAACTGAAATGTTGTTTTTGTATGTTCTTATGAAATTATTTTTGTCATAGTTGATTTGGGGTGTATTCCTGCCTTCTTTGTCGTAAGTTGTTTTTAAACATGATCTGGGTGTGTATATATAGCAAAGTAGCATACATTGGAACCTCGGGTTGCAAACGTGATCCGTGCGGGAGGTACGCTCGCAACCCGCAGCGTTTGCAACCCGCAGCACCGCGTCTACACATGCGTGGGTCGTGATTCAGTGTTTCTGCGCATCCGCGAGCGCCGAAACCCAGAAGTAACCTGTTCCGGTACTTCCAGGTTCGGCGCGGTACACAACCCGAAAACGCGTAACCTGAAGCATCTGTAACCCGAAGTACCACTGTACTAATAAAATTAAGAATATATTAATTTTTAATGTGCTAAACAGCCCACAGCTCAGGTAATGGGTTGATGAGAAAGAATCATCAGTACCAGGGAGCCATGCCACTCAAAAATGACAATTTATCCCTGGCCTGGTATAAAGCACCTTCCTATATTTTTTGTTATTATTTGTTACAGCTGGACACCACACATGCCATACATATCTGTTGCCAATGAGCTTTATCCCTGTCTTATCTTTGTTTCCACCCTGTAACCAAATCCCCAAAGATTATGTTAAGGATTGGGGGGGGGGAGTCCTATATCCCTCCCTCACTCTGAGGAGAGGAAAATCTCCCCAGCAACAGGTGGCTTGAATGAGGGCATGTGGTCAATAAAGGTCAGTCAGTATGTAAATGAACAGAGTTGTAAATGAGTCAGCAATTGAGTCTCAGAGCCTGATGGCTAGGGAAGGAATTAAGCTGTTTTATTTGACCAGTGTAATTTTCTGTAAATAAAAAAGATTTTCTGTAAAAATAAACTCTGCTGCAAGCCTTGTAAAGAATACAACCCAAGAGTAGTTGCTCCTTATCAACCTACTGGATTGCATGAGGACAAAAGAGGTCCTTTGAACAGCTGAGGAGGGAAGGAAGCAGCACTCTAGACATGCTCATGAGTCGTGATCTTGGAAGTTTTCTGGAAAGTGGCACATGCCCTGGAGAGATACCTAATTCAGCATTGCTTATTTTATTTGTAGTTAATGAACTTTTTAAAGCATATGTTGATTTTTGTCCCAATACACCTCAAGCATTTATTTATGATATATTACTTGCATTTATATGCCACCTTTTTCTCCAAGGAGCTCAAACTGGTGTACATGGCTACCACCACCCTCATCATTTAATCCCTACAACAACCCTGTGAGGTAGGTTGGGCTGAGAAGCAGCGACTGGCCCTCCAAGGTCACACCAAGTGAGCTTCAAGGCTGAGTGGGGGAGGATTCGAACCCAGGCCTATTCCAGCACTCCAACCCCTACGGGCTCTGAAACGCTACATCTATAAACATTTGACCTGAAATATGACAACTTTCGAGACGCAAAGTTCTCCCTGAGGGAGCGGGTGGGAAAGCGGAGGGGCGTCCACCTCACGAGCACCCTCGATGAGGCGAAGCGCACTCCGAACATGCCCAGAGGCACTCTCGGTTTTACCTCAGAAACCAAGTCGGTGGGCGCCGCTGAAGTTTCTGGACAGCAACTCATTCCCGTGATAAGTCGAGGCTCGAGAAAACTCCCGCTCTCGATGAGGAGAAGCGCACTCTGAACATGCCCCGGAGCACTCTCTCTCTCTAATTCCAGGTTGCCCTCGGAAGCGTCGTGCGAGAGTTACAGACAGGCACGAACCCCCCTTCCCCCCACCCCGGGATGAACCTCTCCTCGTAGGAAGAAGGCGCGTCTCTTCCCTCACACAACGGCGGCCGGAGAGGGAACCGGCAGCGCTCCGTCGCCAGCGGCGAGTTTTACCTCAGGGGGACCCTCCGCGCCCGCGGCCAGAGAGGCGCTCCGGGGCCAGCTGACCAGGCCCGGGGCCCTCGGCTCCCGGCCTCGCCTACTCACCCTTCTCCCCAGCCGGCCATGTCCCCCTCGCGCTCGCCGACGCCAACCGGCCGACGCTCTCGACTCTCTTCACTGCTTGGATCTCCCTCCTCAGCCCGGGCGCCGAGATATTGCGAGACTTCCCCGCGAAGCTACCGCGAGATTACCACGCGCGCCCAGCGCTCGCTTGCTTGCTCGCGCGCTCTCTCTCTCTCCTCCGGTCCTTCGCTTTCGCCCCGCCTCCTACCGTAATGCAGCGAGTATTAACCCCCATGCTTCTCTCTCCGCCGTCGTGTCGGGAATGTGCGCGCATCCCCGCTGCCCGCTCGCCCGCCTGGTTTGATGTAAGCGCGCAGCGGCCGCAGTGCCGGATTTACGGAGAACCTAAACAAGCTATAGCTTAGGGTCACACTCTCTTGGGCCCCTCCAAAAATATACTTCTTCTTAATTGTATTTCACTATTAATATACTTCTTCTTAATTGTATTTCAGTTCAACAATTACTTTGATAAAATACATTATTTTGTTATGTGCAAATGGCTTTAGATACCTATTAGGTCCATAAACTACCATATAGCATCTTTTGAACACAAAAAACAGCGACAATTTGTTGTTGACTAAGGACAGCTGGACGTATTATTGTTGTTGTTGTTGTTGTTGTTGTTGTTGTTATTAATTTATTATTTGTATCCTGCCCATCTGACTGGGTTTCCCCAGCCACTCTGGGAGGCTTCCAACAAAGATGAATAATAATAATAATAATAATAGTAATTTATTATTTGTACCCCGCCCATCTGGCTGGGTTTCCCCAGCCACTCTGGGCGGCTTCCACAGAAACCAAAAAACACTAAAATATCATACATTAAAAGCTTCCCTGAATAGGGCCGCCTTAAGATGTTTTCTGAATGTCAGGTAGTTGTCCATCACCTTGACATCCGATGGGAGGGCATTCCACAGGGCGGGCGCCACCACCGAAAAGGCCCTCTGCCTGGTTCCCTGTAGCTTCGCTTCTCGCAATGAGGGAACCGCCAGAAGGCCCTCGGCGCTGGACCTCAGTGTCCGGGCAGAACGATGGGGGTGGAGACGCTCCTTCAGGTATACTGGACCGAAGCCGTTTAGGGCTTTAAAGGTCAACACCAACACTTTGAATTGTGCTCGGAAACGTACTGGGAGCCAATGTAGGTCTTTCAAGACCGGTGTTATGTGGTCTCGGCGGCCGCCCCCAGTCACCAGTCTAGCTGCCGCATTCTGGATTAGCTGTAGTTTCCGAGTCACCTTCAAAGGTAGCCCCACGTAGAGCGCATTGCAGTAGTCCAAGTGGGAGATAACTAGAGCATGCACCACTCTGGCCAGACAGTCAGCGGGCAGGTAGGGTCTCAGCCTGCGTACCAGGTGGAGTTGGTAAACAGCTGCCCTGGATACAGAATTGACCTGTGCCTCCATGGACAGCTGTGAGTCCAAAATGACTCCCAGGCTACGCACCTGGTCCTTCAGGGGCACAGTTACCCCATTCAGGACCAGGGAGTCCTCCACACCAGCCCGCCCCCTGTCCCCCAAAAACAGTACTTCTGTCTTGTCAGGATTCAACTTCAATCCATTAGCCGCCATCCATCCTCCAACCGCCTCCAGGCACTCACACAGGACCTTCACCGCCTTCACTGGTTCTGATTTGAAAGAAAGGTAGAGCTGGGTATCATCTGCATATTGATGGACACCCAGTCCAAACCCCCTGATGATCTCTCCCAGCGGCTTCATATAGATGTTAAAAAGCATGGGGGAGAGGACGGAACCCTGAGGCACCCCACAAGTGAGGGCCCAAGGGTCTGAACACTCATCCCCCACCACCACTTTCTGAACACGGCCCAGGAGAAAGGAGCGAAACCACTGTATAACAGTGCCCCCAGCTCCCAACCCCTCTAGACGGTCCAGAAGGATGTTATGGTCGATGGTATCAAACGTCGCTGAGAGATCCAGCAGAACTAGGAAGCAACTCTCACCTTTGTCCCTAGCTCGCCGGAGATCATCAACCAGTGCGACCAAGGCAGTTTCAGTCCCATGATGAGGCCTGAACCCTGAAAAATACATTAAAATGTCACACATTAAAAACTTCCCTGAACAGGGCTGCCTTCAGATGTCTTCTAAATGTTAGGTAGTTGTTTATCTCTTTGACATCTAATGGGAGGGCGTTCCGCAGGGTGGGTGCCACTACCGAGAAGGCCCTCTGCCTGGTTCCTTGTATCTTTGCTTCTCGCAATGAGGGAACCGCCAGAAGGCCCTCTGCGCTGGACCTCAGTGTCTGGGCTGAACGATGGGGGTGGAGATGCTCCTTCAGGTATACTGGGCCAAGTCCATTTATATATATAAAGGGCCCCATAACCTTCAGTAGCTTAGGGCCTCATCAAACCTAAATCCGGCCCTGGGCCGCAGCCCTGAGGTGCTTCACCTCCCCTTGAGTAAACACCATCATGCTGTAATGAGAATGTGAGAATATAGCGCATTCTGCTGGATCAGGTCCACCAAGAGGACTCCTCTGGTTCAGCATCCTGTCTTCATGGTGGCCAACCAGATGTCTCTTCTAGGGAGCAGGACAAAAGCACCGCTCCCTTCCTGTGGTCTCCAGCAACTGGTACCCAGAAGCATTTACTGCCTCCCCACTATGGAGGTGGAATCCTTGAATTGTAGAGTTGGAAGGGACCCTGAGGGTCATCTAGTCCAACCCCCCACAATGCAGGGAACTTTTTGCCCCACATACCCTGAGATGAAGAGTCTCATGCTCTGAGCTATCTGCAAACACACAACACAGCATTTGAACACAGCCACCATGGCATCTAATGGCTTATCAGAGGTCCAGAGGGGAGGAACACAAGAACAGACCATTTCTGCGGTGGCTCCCTGTTTGTGGAATGCTCTTCCCAGGGAGATTTATCTGCCACCTTCATTACGTACATTTATGCACCAGGCAAAAGTGTTCCTCTTCAACCAGGCCTTGGGCTGATTAAACACTCTATGGCCTTTTAAATGTGTGTATGAGAGGGGAGTCCCTGGTTTGTTTTTGTTCTTGCTCTTATTATGTATCATGTGTTCTCATCCTGTTTTTTTGTGTTGTGAAATGCCCTGTGGTTTTCAAATGAAGGGTGGTATATAATTTCAATAAATTATTATGATTATCAATTTTCTTCATGAATTTGCCCACTAGTCTTGAAAGTGTCCAAGTTGGTGGCAATCACTGCTTCCTGTGGGAGGAGGGTTCATAGATTATGTGCTGCATTAGGAAGGGCTTTCTTTCTTTTCTTTGGAATATTTTTTATTAGGAATTTCAACATAACAATTCATCAAAAACATATCATCCTCATTCCCCCCCCATTTCTTCCCTCCCCCCCAAAAAGAAAAAAAAAAACCCCACCCACCCCAGACTTCCCTCAGCTCCTTTCTCTGGTTTTTCAGCACATGCTATTCTTTGCATATTATAAAATTGTAATGATCCTTAATTTTTCTATCTATATATTATCAAGAAGAAATTTGTGTTTATTCAAAACCTGCCAAGGAATCCAGTTCATTTTGTTGTTTCTTTAAGTACTTTGTAAAAGGTTCCCATTCTTCTTTAAAGTCACAGTTGCCATTATCATGTAATTTGTGTGTCAATCTCACTTTCTTTTTAAAATTACGGTATGTGTGGCATGTAGAAAGTGGACAGAAGAAAAGGTGTCCCCCCCCCCTTTGTAACACTATAATTTGCAGATATTCAATGAAGCCAAATGCTGGAAGAATCAGGGCAAATAAAAGGACTTGTTCACAATGCCAAAGAATAAACTATGGGACTCACTCCCACAGTGAGCAAGCAATGCCTACCAACCTGGATGGCTTTAAGAGGATTAGACAGATTCATGGAGAAGGCTGTCAGTAGCTCCAAGCCATGATGGCTATGCTCTGCCTCCACTGCCAGAGGCAGTTGCTGGAAACCCCAGAAGGGGAGAGAGCTCTTGAACGTGGGTCCTGCTTGCAGATAGCCCAATAGATGCATCTGGTTGGCCACTGCGAGAACAGGATGCCGGACTAAATGGGCCACTGGCCTGATCCAGCAGGCTCTTCTTCTGTTGTTAATTAAATCAATTGAAAATAGAAGGAATGGTAAGAAGCAAGGAAGTGAGATGGGTGGGTAGAGGGGCATGAAGTACTGTAAGATGGCTTTGGAGGCCATAGAGAAATACAGAGAACTGCACACTGAAGAAATCCATAAATTTTAATATAGGTTATCACAGGCAAGACATTCTGATCGTTCAACAGAGGGAGAGATGTTGCTGGTCTATCCTCTCACCTTTTACCTGGTCCTTTAAACTGGAACTTCATGACAGCAAGAAGTCCCTCCATGACTTAGTACCAGAGGAGCGAAATTGATGTTTTCCTGCGCTCATGTCGGGACAGAAACACACGGGGTTTTGGCAGATCACTTTCTTCTCACTCCCCATATCCAAACAACCAATTAGTGGTTGCAATCCCATGCAATGCCAGCAGAGCATTGCTACTTTCCCATCATCTGTAGCAACTAGCAACCATTGGGCCCACTCCAACCTTGATAGCCAGCCTTCTGCCCTTTCTCCCCTCTCCTCCAAACCAGAAGATGAAAGACAATTGTGTGGAAAGAGGGAGCGTTGGTCACAGGCCTGAAAAAGTTTCCCACTCTTGGGGCAGAGGCTGCAAACTAGGGCCCTCTCTGCCCCAGCCTGTTTGCAGGGCAGCCTCACAGTCAGGATTACAATTCCTCTTCCTCTTAAAAGATCTGTGAACCACCACATTTCAACATGGGTTTGCTAAACCTCTAGTGCTCCTCCCCAAATAAGTTCCTCAGTGTGTCCTCTGAACATCCCCATCTGAAGGAAAGGGAAGCAGGATGAGAACAAGCACCTGATGGTCTGGACATGACACAAGTTCTATCTCAGCATGGATGTTTCCCCCCCCCAAAAAAATGTATTGTTAAAAGTTGCATAACTGTACAATGCAGCATCATTGCATTGTTAAGTGTTACACTTTGTACAAATGGCACTTAAGGGGGAAAAAGTTATTTCAGAGGAAACATCTGTCAACTGATATGTCTCCATGTTCTAGTTTTAAATGAGTAAGTGGGGAAGGGGCACAATCCAGAGGCAGAACAGTTGCTTTGAATGCAGAAGGTCTCAGGTGTCTCCTGGAAAGAACTCTTGCCTGAAACCCTGGGGTTCCTAGCTGGCTAATATCTATCCAACACTTGGTGCTGTTTTGTGTGTTGTTAAAGCTGAACTGGGCTCTTAATGACCTCTAGATTTTATTTAGTTGTTATAAACATTTTTATACCACCCTTCAATCATATTTCCTGGTTATTTCAAAGGGAAGAAGATCTGTTGCAATAGCTTGCAAATGAGGTCCACATCCCTCCAAAGATACTCATTGTTTCACAAAAACTCTGGACTTACAGCTCTCTGCCAACTAAAACCAACCAGCAGCTTTCATCAAATGTACCACACAAAGCACGCACACAGTGGCTCATGTTTTTGATGCCCTGTGGGCTGCTCGTTTGTATGATTGCGCCAGGTAATATCTCTCGGCAGATTCCTTTCTACTGGCTTGGAGTTTTAAGGTCTTCACCTCCTGGAAGTCTTGCATCAGTCTCTTTTGCAGGAGATGGCTCTCCCCTCCATCCCAGTACTTGCAGAGCATGGTTCCTCCAGGTTCCAAAATGTGCTGAGCCAGATCCAAAAGAGACAAGCAGAGATGGATCAACTTATGATGATCTAGTTGCCGGATACCAGTAGCATTGGGTGCCATGTCACTCAGGATAACATCCACCATCCCTTTAGGGAGCACTTCCTTGATTTTCTTTTGGGTCATTGGATCTGTGATGTCAGCGCGAGGTAAGAGGACTGCTCCTTCCAGAGGAAAAACATGAAGGAGGTCAACTCCAAGAACAAAGCCGATTGGGGCATCTGGATCTAGAAAACAGAAGTGTCAAACGAAGAAGGCAGTCTTTAAATGTGAAATCTATCCAGTGGGGTGTAATGGCTGAAGAATCAGACTAGGACTTGGGAGAGACCAGGGAACAAATACCTCCTTCTCAACTTGCCTTAGGAAGTTTCATCGCATTCACTATCCACAACCTTCCTACACAGATGCTGACTAAGTTCTGTCAGCCTCACCCACGCCTGGCACAAGAATCCATTCCAGCCCATAAACAATATTTTTAGCAAGCCTCCCCATAACAAGCTATTTGAGAAGCAACTCTTTCTGTAAAGATCAATATTTCAGAAATCATCCTCATCTATCACTGTCTCGTATTGTCGTCAAGCCACTCAAGAGTCAGCCAGCAACAACATTTTCCGCTTTCAGAGCACTTTTACTGACATTAATGAATTAAACCAAGTTCCACCGAGACAACCCTCGCCTTCGTTTTCCAGGGGGAGAACCCATGATAGTAAATGAATTCTCTGGCAAGGATGGAAACAGCATTTATAAAAGACAAGGGGGAGAAGGGGGAGCATTCCCAGCCAAGTATCATGTGTCACATTGTTTATTTATTTAGCTAAAGATAGATGGCTATAAATAGACAAGCAGCTATAGGACCATCATGGCATCTTATGGGGAGCTTTCACAAGCACAAAATCAGACAAACAGAAAAACAGGTCCCTACTCCTACAGAGATTACAGGCTAAAATAAACTATGGGAAAGGACAACTAGAAACAAGGGTGGTGGAGGAAATAAGTACTGAATATATATTCATTTAATTTATAGCCTGCCTCTTTTCCAACATGGGACTTTAGGGGATATCCATGCATTAACCAGATCAGCCATATAAAGGAGGGCCATAGGTCCTGAAGGAGACAAAATAAGTCCTGCAGCCTCATTTCTTGAGGAAACATTTTCCAGTCTCCAAGGATTCAAAAGACACTGCTTGGACATTATAAAAAATTGCAAAACCAGAGGGTTAAATACTTGTGGCTTTATTTGAAAGTGATAAAGCCAGGTGTCCACACTGTTGTGACGCATCTGCCCCACAGCAATTACAACTAAATGTGGAAATGAGTCGCAGATTACAAGGCAGGTCAGCAGTGGCTCTGACCACCTATAATTTTAATTCAGGAATGGGAAACGTCCAGTCTTTCAGGTGCTGCTCGACTCCAATACCCATCAACCCCAGACAGCATCACAATGATCAGAAGTCATGGGCATTGTAGTTCAGCAACCTCTGTAGAGCCGCATGTGCTCTGCTCCTGTTCTAAATGCACTCACCAGAACCCGTAGCATTGACTCTCTGAACTGCAACCTGAGCCCAAGCACCAGGGGCCGTGCCACAGTCTATCACACGCAGCCCAGGGCAAAGGATGCGGTATTTGTCATCTACTTCAAGCAGTTTGTAGACACTCCGGCAACGATAGTGCTCCTTCTTGGCCTTCTTCACATAAGGGTCACTGAAATGCCGCTCCAGCCAACGATGCTCTGCTCCCGTTTTGCTTTTCAGAAATTGTACAGCAGTGTGGATCCTCTGGTGCTGAAGCAAAAGATTTGGCATTTTCCAGTATCTATCAGGGAGGGAAGGGCAAATTATTCTACTGCTCAATGGGCACAACCCATCTGATGACTATGGACCCGAATCTAGAATTTGGCACCTGATTGTCTGGATTATAAACACCCTTCCCATCCTTTCTGTTTCTAAAATAAATGCACTTCTGTAATCCAAACCCCCAATCTGCCATGCTGGAAGGGGTTTGCATGAGGATGAGGTGTCCTTCTCCTCATCCCTGCCTGGATCCGCTGGCCTCTGCCAGTAAGGAGCATCTTAGTGGCATAGGTGCCATCTATGCAGGGCTGGCGGGGCCCAGGACTCCCCAAATTTTCAATGAAGGGGTCTCCCCCCCCCCCCGTGGTGGCATGCACATGCCATGGAGAATCCGCACGACACGTCAGTATGCCCCTGTGACGTGCGTTGAGTGACACAGGAGGGAAGGCAGTGCCCCTGCCAGTGAGCCCATCCGAAAAGGTGGGCAGAAACTACTAGAGGAAGACTAGAAAACGGGAAACTTTGGTGGCAGGGAGGGAGTGGAGCTGGGCTGGCACAGGACCCACTGAATTTTAACCCACTTCCCACCACCCTTCTATCCTGGCTGGTGCAAGTAACAGAACTATGGAAGTGACAATGGCTATGCCACCCCACAGTCGATCAGGGTGACTAGATTGCCCCCTAACTCTGCATATGATCAGGATGTAAGATTGCAATCTTAATTTGCAAAGTGTTGTACTTTTAATGTACACATTCCCAACACACACACCCTGTGAAACATGCCACTATTTCTTCCCAATTTACGGAAGAGAAATGCAACTGACACAGACTTGTCCAGGTCTGCTCAACATTGTGGTGACACAATGAACCCATAGCAGAGGAAGGACCAGAAGCCAGGCTTCCTAGATTAAAGTCTGGCTCTTTCTGCTCTGCCTCACACTGGTAGAATTATCACTGGTCAATTTATGCGAAGTCCCAACACCCCCTGTGTATAAACTTCCTCATTACTACTGTTTTATCAGGCTAACTTTTTCAGGTCAACATTCTGATAGTGTGGCGAGACGGAGTATATAATCCTTTATGCGCAGGCGGTCCCATAACTTTAGAAGCTGCACAACAATAGGGCTGCCCTACGTCCAGGATTTCTCAGACATAGCTGGAATACTGCAGTCCCAATCCTACACAACAAACAGTTGAAACTACTCCTAGCAAGTAGGTACAGGGATGGAGAAAGCTTTGGTTGCTGCCTTTCTGGAAGTTAAACTGGTCTTAAAGGTGCAGAAGCATGTCAGTTTGATAATAAGGCAGCTATAATTTCATATGGGAGGTAGAATCCCCACCTTTTAACTCACATGATTCCTTTTAACACCACCAGTTTGAGGGACCACATTCCCTCAATCTTCCAGGGGCCACCTACTAAAGGTGGATCGCTGGGGCTGATGGGAGTTGTAGTTCAAAACATTTGGAGGTCACCGAGCTGGCAAAGTTTGGTTTACATACTTATGGAAACTGCAGACAGCACCTTAGAGAGGAACATGGTGGGGGAGGGAGCCGATTTGATGCCTTTCCCCCCAAACGGTCCCTCTTGCAACACAAACAAGCACTATCCCCAAGAGCAGGCACGCCCAAATTCGGCCCTCCAGATGTTTGGGGGCTACAATTCCCGTCATCCCTGACCACTAGTCCTGTTAGCTAGGGTTGATGGGAGTTGTAGTTCCAATACACCTGGAGGGCAGAGTTTGGGGACACCTGCCTAAGAGCGAAGCTCAGTTGCTAGAGCATGAGACTCCTAATCTCAGGGTCGTGGGTTCGAACAAAAGATTCCTGCATCGCAGGGGGTTGGACTAGATGACCCTGGGGGTCCCTTCCAACTCCCACAATCCTATGATCCTACGATTCACAGGGCGAATGTTTTTCACTCCACCACGTGCAAACCCAAGCAGCAACTCCACACAAGCGGCCGACTAACCGGAAGAGAGCCGCTCGCTGCTCCCGGGAGTCTGGCCCCGCTTCCAACTCCTTACCGGCTCATGACTTCTCCCTCCGCGAGGGCCGCTTCTTAGAGAGGGGGACGCATTTGGGTGTTGCACCGACCTGGGACGTTCCCTCAAGCGTCCCTCCGGGGAACGGCGCCTCGTGCGCTGGGTTCCGCCGCACATTGGCACCTGGGCTGAAAGAGAGAGAGAGAGAGAGAGAGAGAGAAAAAGAGAGAGAGAGAGATCATTTCTTTTTCTTCTTCTGAGCGGGCTCTTCCTCTTCCTCCTTAGCAAGCACCGCCTCCTCGCTGGGTGGCATTTTCCCGCCTTGCTGGAGAAGCTGCCACAGGGATCTTTGGTCTGGTAGGAAAGACTATATTTTAAAGCTTTTAATGTTTAGCAGACCATTGTATTTTAATATTTTGTTGGAAGCCGCCCAGAGTGGCTGGGGAAACCCAGCCAGATGGGCGGGATATAAATAATAAATTATTATTGTTGTTGTTATTTAAAGGCTGCGATATTCCACAATCCCCTCTTAGGGCAACGGCTTCTTTAGGGCAGCCAATACGTCCTCGAAGTAGCTTCATATTATTTGGTGGTTGGGGGGAGCATTATTTTACTTATTGTTTCCTTTATTGTTTGTGCACCGCTAATGTTTTTTATTACTGATGGGGGAGACTGGGGGTGGGCCTTGTTTCTCCAATATGTTGCATGGCATCAGGGGTGCCAACTTGAATAAAATATTGGCGGGAGGTAAGCCCCACCCCCACATAATTGAGCACGTGACATGGCACATGCACACCATTTGAATGGCAATGCCCATCAACTTTGGGGGGGCCTCAGCCCCCTCAAATATTTTATTGGGAGGGGCAAAGGGGCCTTGACCCCTAGGTTGTTGGCTCCTATGCACGGAATATTAATGTGCTATTTATTTATCTGTTTATATATTTCATAAAATATAATACACCGCTTGCTTTAAGAAAAAGAAAAAGCCTCAAAGTGCTTCACAAATGGTAAAACAATCAAATCAAGAAAAATTCACAACCCTGCTTTAAAACATACAAAGGTTAAATACTTAAACCAATTAAAATTACCTCAACTTTCTAAAACGTCTGGATCAGCTTGTTGAAACAAGAATGTTTTTAACAGGTGCTGAAAATAGTAGGGTGAAGGCTTCTGCTTGATCTAATAGGCCGTTCAGAAGTGCAGGTGCTGCCGTACTAAGCAATTGAGTTCTTGCAAAATGCAGAATGGGTATTACGTATATGGCACCTTTAGTGGTGCCAATTCCATCCATCAAAGCAGTCAAGTGGGCACTTGTAGGGTAAAGTGATCTCATGGGTTAACTGGTCCCAACTTGTTATGGGCTTTATATGCTAATAATAACATGATTCCTCTCCCTTTCTATGGTATAATGTAGTTATGTTATATTTCAATGTACATGTTTTGGAGACTTTTTGGCTGGCAAGCGACTAATAAAGTTTAACAAATACTAATGATGATTTTGTGATATATGGATTGGTGTGGTGAATAAATTGGCTCCAAGAAAGATTTTGTGGTTTTTCTAATGGGCCAATAAGCCTGCATTTATTTTCCACAACCACCCTGTGGGGTAGGTTAGGCTGAGAAACTGACCAAAGGTCAGAGCTGGGTGGGGATTTGAACCCTAATCCCCCAGTCCAGCACTTTGACAAGCATACCACATTGGCTTTATGTGGGCTTCTGAAGAGCGGTGGATCCCATAAGTCCCACTGCGCCTTCCACATCTGTTGTTAAATCTGCTAGCTGTTGTAGACTGCTAAGCTTCATTGATTCTGAGCACACATTATCTGCTGCTGGTCTCCTTGCCTTTGTAGAGCTTAAAGCATGCTGACAACAAAACTATTCACTCTGGTCCTGGTGGTACAACCACAGCGAGTCTTGCTGGGCATGAAAAAACGTGGATTTGGGGCTGGGCTCTGGAATGGATTTGGAGGGAAGGTGCAGCCTGGCGAGACAGTTGAGCAGGCAGCAAAAAGGTAAGATTGAAATGACACCAGGCCAACACAGGTCTTCCTAGTGCCTGTAATAGATTGTTTATTCATTATAGGCATGTTTAAAATATTATTTACAGAAAATACAGACATTCAGTCATATAAACAATAACATTTAAAAATATACATTTTAATGTATAAAACAAACATTTATATCCTTATGTATTAAAATTCCTTCCTTCAGGGATAGCCTGAGGAACTGAGGCAGATAATGGTGATGATGAGAGATGAATTTCTAGGCCTTATAGACAAAATAAAAACTGACAAATTGCTGGGTCCAGCTGGCATCAACCCAAAAATTTTCAAAGAATTCAAATATGGAATTGCTGAGCT
The DNA here is from genome assembly GCF_965112155.1 of Podarcis liolepis. Classification (NCBI taxonomy): domain Eukaryota; kingdom Metazoa; phylum Chordata; class Lepidosauria; order Squamata; family Lacertidae; genus Podarcis; species Podarcis liolepis. The sequence continues at coordinate 4,634,425 of NC_139569.1, read as the reverse complement.
TCTAACAAAAATATTCTACTTGTCAATAAGATCAGCCTCCATACCTGGGGACTAGTCACACTTCTCTGAAGTCTCTCAGCCTCACTCACCTCACAGAGTGTTTGTTGTGGGGGAGGAAGGGAAAGGAGATTGTGAGCCGCTTTGAGACTCCTTAAGGGGAGTGAAGGGCAGGATATCAAGTCTAAACTCCTCCTTCTCTTCTTCTTCTTCTTCTTCTTCTTCTTCTTCTTCTTCTTCTGCCTAATTGCTGCAGTGTACATGGCAAAGCTTTCGCTCTGTTGCGAGGGAAATGCCTTCTTTTAGAGGCTGCCATCACGTTCCAGGAAGGTTTTCTAAAACTAGCCAAAACATTAAATCAAAGGCGCAATTCTGAAAAATGGAAGCTATCGGAGAGGTGCCAGAGTGATGCTGAAACCCCTGCCCAGGGTTCCCATTATCCCTGATGGGGAGTGACGGCCAGAAATATCCAACAGGACACATTACTCATAGCTAAAGACAGGTCTAATTAACAGCATCAGCTAAACACTCACAGGCTTTCAGAGTATTAGCAATTCTCTCTCAGTTGGAAGAATAATTGGGGAGCTGAGAAACAACCATCTGCCAGCATCAGGTACAAAGTGAACAGTTTAAACTGCAATTAATGCCTGCTTCCAAAGTATGGGCAACACAGTGATAGATACCCACTGGCATGGGCAGAAGGCAAGAGCACATGATTCTAAAGCTCACACCAGGCTTTCCCATATAATGCCAAATAGCATCTGAACCAGCTCTTAAGTATGCTTACAGTAGCTGGCTTTGTTGTACCGTATTAGCCCGAATATAAGCCACACTTTCCCCCCAAATTCCGACAGGGAAAAGTTAAAGTGCAGCTTATATTCACCACCGTATGCCACCAAAGCGGCACAGCTTTCTGCCCCCACCCCTGGAAGCAGCCTGGGAGTGTGGGGCAATGGCGCGCTGCTCCCAAGCCTCCCCCGAGCTGTCGGGGGGGAGGCGGCCGGCAAAGCTGCACGGCCACCTCCTGGCACTGCCTCCCCAAGCCTGCACTGGCTGCCCCCCGTTCAGGGCAGTAGTGGTGGGAGGTGGGTGTACAGCATGCTCGAAACTGGGTGCCAGCACCAGCTTGGGCAGCGAGGCACCAAGCGCTGGCTGCCGCCCATCCCCCGGCGGTACCACCCTGGATGGGGACAACCAGCACTGGCTTGAGGAGGTAGTGCCGGGAGGCAGGCGCACAGCGCACTTGGAACTGGGCGACACCCCATGCCCCATTCAGGGTGGGAGTGCCAGGAAGCTGGCCGTACCCACAAATAAGCCTTTAAAACTCAGGGTGCAGCTTATTTGCAGGTGCAGCTTATATTAGGGCCAATACGGTATATTGGCATTGGTATAATCAGGTGAAGTCAAGTGCAAGAATCCAGGCCAAATGCCCCACAGTTTTTCAATGAGATTTGTGTCATTATTGTTGGGGAAGTCTTTTTTTCTGGAAACAGAAGCATCAATTAGCTCATTCACACTTACTGCAAAATTAACCTTGCTCGTTATATTCAGGGAGCTAAAGGAAGAGAGTGGACTGATGGTGGACACTTTGCAGAAGATGGGACAGATAACTTTTGAGTTTGTGGGCAACACTGAGCTGATGGAAGTCCATATTTTCCGCACCGACAGTTTTCAAGGAGACCCCACGGAAAGCGATGGTAGGAATGTGGTTGGGAGTGGAAGAGTCATACCTGCCCTTTTAATTCCTTTCTACTTTCCCCAATCTTACAAGCATGAAGTGCTGGATCTTTCAGCTAAAGAATTCCACCCACCCACCTCCAGGGTTACTGGGGACACGGGATGGTTTCATCTTTTCATCACCCAGCCAGCTCATGTAGTTATTTGGCTAGAACTTGTGAGGAGTAAGGCTGCATTAAATGAGCACACCTTTAACTGCTCAGAAAAGTTGTCCAGTTATTGCAGACCGTGTAGTGTGGGAGGAGTGGCTGCAAACCATCATAGCTGTGTTCTGTCTCTGCTGTCAGAGGCAGAAGGTGCTTCTGAATGCCAGCTGGTGGAAACCACAGGAGGGAAGAGGAGGTCCTTTCTAGAGGCCAACTAACTTGAACACCAGGATCCGCTGTTTTGTAGATAGTGGTTTGAGAGAGATGTAGCATGTCCCCTGGTATGTGCATACAGTTTTCCTTTCCTTTGCTTCATCTTTGTTTCTGGTGAAAGTTTTTTCATCAATCCACAAACTTAGCAGACATGGGGTGAGTGCAGAGACCAAAAAAAATTTAAAGAAGATCTGTTTCGCTCCTTAATCCTTCTTCCCTTGTGTGCATGTTCCCACTTCCCTGCAGAAATGCGTCCACAATGGTTTGACCTGGACCAGGTGCCTTTCAAGAACATGTGGCCAGATGATATCTACTGGTTTCCTCTTCTGCTCCAGAAGAAGAAGTTCCTTGGCTACTTTAAGTTCCAGGGGCAGGACACTATCTTAGAATACACCCTGAAAGAAGTGGAGAAGATATAAGAGCAGACCAAGGACGTTAAGCACTTCACGGCTGAGATGTGAACCATTGGCCATATTGGCCGAGAACTAAGCAGTTAAGAACTTGACACAAATGACCCTTTCCATCAGCTCCACAGCAAAGGAAACAACTCTCCTTCGCTAGTGCGAGGCTAGCGACAAAGCAGGGCAGCTGCTCTCTTGCAGGAGACAAAGGGCAACACTTCTTAGGCATGCACAACTGCCTAACTGCCGATTGTTCCTATTTCACTTTGCAGCAAAAGCCGGGTTAGTGCCTTCTTTAAATAGTGTTATCTTTCTGTATCGTGTTTAGGGTCCAGCTCCTCTGTTATTGAGTAGATGTTAAACTGGTTGCACGTTAGTGGCTTAGCTTTTTTCTCCTTCCCGGTAGTGGTTATGGACAGGAGCTGCACATCCCAAAGGCGACCACTTCTATGCAGAAGTTTTATTGACTGTAATGGCAAGCAGGAAAGAGACTAGTGAGTCGCTTCAGGGCATGATGCATCGCTTCCAGGTGTAGTTTGTGTTAAAAATAAAAGTCCCAACATACTGTTTTTCTCAATGTGGTCAACTGGAGAATTCCAAAACACCTCCTAGCAGTGCATAAAAGACTCCCAGCCTTTTCCCGCTCTTAGCAACTAGTATTCACTAGCATCTTGCCTCTGAACATGCAGGGATGTATATATTCTAATAGCAATCCAAGTTCTATACGGTAATCTGCACAGAACCAAAATGGTGCCATCCACATGCAAAGAGGAAGCTATCTGCAGACTTGGGCGTCTCCCAGCATTTGTAGAAGAATAAGTAGCCTTTAGGAAAGAAAATCTAAGAGGGCAAACAGCCCAAAGCAGATCCCTCTTATCATAACTAAAAGACAGTGAGAATACGTCAGTTTTAAAGTGCCCTTTTATTTCTTCTGTTTTAAATGTCTGTCATTCAATCTCCTCAGTTTGAGTGTTCATTGCTCCACACGCAGCCAAGAAATATCCTGTCACACATCAAGAGGCTTGAGTAGCCAAGCACCCTGACACCATCTCAAAGACGAGTAATAAATTTTTCAACTGAAATAAATTTTAATTTTTTTTAATACAAGTTTTATACATCATTCACAAACACACATTTTTGTAACATTTGATAGATTCTTTTTTTTTTTTTTTTTGGATAGTCATAAAATCTGTAAACATTTTTTTTTTAGTTTATCAGCTGTAGTAAGACGTTCTCCAATTCCTGCAGTTTGATAAAGTGCTTTATTTCTTTTTAAAAAACAAAACAAAAAACACTATGCAAAGTGAGAAGGAGACATGAAGTTTGCAAATTTCAAAAATACTGAGGGGGAAAGCACCCCTTATCAACTGGCGGTTTCTAAAGGGGAGAGGAGAGGTTAAAGAGTTGAGAGTTTGCCAGTTGTTCCACCTGGCATTCAGAGTTTTGCTGTTGAAATATAACTTCCCTTTAAGGCTTAAGACATTTACACACTGCAGAGCTATTCCCATTTCTTACATGGACGTGGCTTCCCCAAAAGAGTGAACACATAAAAAACTGCTCTCCTAGTAGAGACTAGATTTTCTGTCCAACAAGAGCAACCTCTTGGACTAGCAGTTTTAGGCAGCTGTCCTTTGACTAGGCAAAGCTGGAGTAAAACTAAAACCACATTAAAGGCGTTTGTCTCAGTCACCCATTAATGCCATAAAGTTATGTGCACATGAATGAGTAAACCACACTGATTTTGGTGGGGTTTGCTTCAGAGTAAACATGTACGTTCAGAGCCATGCACTCCTGTGCTCACTGGGAAGCAAGTCCCACCAAGTCCAAAAGGGACTTGTGCATAAAATGGAATACAAGAAGCTGGCTTTGCGGATGCTGCAAAAACATCCATTTCATGTGGCGCATGCGCAATGAAGCCAGTTTGGTCCTCCTGAAGAAGGCGAAGCCCCCTAGTGGAAGGCACCATAGGCAGCTTATGCCTGCCCTCTTTTGTTATCAACAAGCAAAACGAAACCTTGCTGGCTGCTCAAACATGAAGAAATAAGATTAATACTTTTAATTTGCATTATAAACTCTTTCAAAAATATACTATTTTAACATATAAAAGAAAAGGCAGGTCAGTTTTTCTGCAAAAAAATGTGCACTTTGCAGGCCTTCAGGCTGGTTTGCAGCCCGAGTCCCCCTAGGCAGTGTGCTTAAACCAGGCATGACCAACCTGGTGCCCTTTGGGTGTTTTGGAGAACAGCTCCTGCCAGCCCCAGCCAGTACAAGTAGCCCTTAACTAATAGGCATGGGGAAAGCCCGAAGGCCTACCTGAGCCATCGGTTTGGTCCTAAGCAGGTGAAATATCCCGACACCAGAGTTGGACACTGATGAGGTCCTTGTGTTGGTCAGAGCTATTCCCTGCATCGGGGAGAGGCCTGCAGCTTCTGATAAGCTATTTAAAGGAGGAGAAACCAGGAGGTTGCCCCTGGGGGGGGGGGGACAAGGCAAGGAAAGGAGGGAAGTCTGGAGAAAAGGCTGCGAATCCCTCCAGTCATAAGGGGCAAAACAGGTGCTTCAAAAACTAACAGACCTATATTTACATTGGGGGAAGTGAACTGTTAAGGCACATGTAGATTTGTTTTAAAATATGGTCCCAAGAAGGCAAAGAAGCCTGTGGAGAGGGAGCCTGGACCTCCCTCTTATATATTTTATCTATGAAACACACAGATCCCTCAACGAAGGCAGATCTAACACAAAATGTCCATCTGCAGTATGAATCTGGTTCTGCAATTTGCAAGATTACAGACCAGTCAATCCAACTATGTTTCACCCACTAGTTTAATCCCACTCCCAAGGCTACAGTGGGGCTGCCTGCTTTTTAGTCTCATAATTAAAAAAAAAACCCAGCACAATACAGTGGTACCTCGGGTTAAGAACTTAATTCGTTCCGGAGGTCCGTTCTTAACCTGAAATTGTTCTTAACCTGAAGCACCACTTTAGCTAATGGAGCCTCCTGCTGCTGATGCGCTGCCGGAGCACGATTTCTGTTCTCATCCTGAAGCAAAGTTCTTAACTCGAGGTACTATGTCTGGGTTAGCAGAGTCTGTAACCTGAAGCGTATGTAACCTGAGGTACCACTGTTAACCTGGCTACACATTTATCCTTCGCCTTCCCTCACCTGCTATGCACTGTGTGGATTAAGGGGAAGTTATCCTGGTGACATCACAGACACCATTCCTGCTGCAAACTTGTGGGGGGGTGGTGGTTGTTTTCCAGAGCCTGACCCTGGAGAGGAGGCGGCCCCTTTGAATGTCAAAGTTAAGATCCGTCTTTCCCAGTAATTGAAACAAGCCGCCATTACATCAAGTGGAAGGAGAGCTGGGTCAGAAATTCGAATAGAGGGGCTTTCATTGCATTCTGTACTGGGGTCTATTGATAAGGATACAGCCTCCTGCCAAGGTATCTGACAGTGAGGGGCAGCCATTACATTCTCCTCCTCAACCACACATATCTTGCGATTCTGAAGGGAAGAATGAAGCAAACGCTTCACACACCTTTTGAAGCTGGAAATAATGGGGCTGCTTCCAATGTGATCCCCATGTCATGCTTCTGAAAAACGGTTGATGGCTGCATACTTCCATACTGCAGTACGCATATGTAGATAATTTTTTTTAAAGCACCGAAAATGTGGGAGACAAAACACAACGAAACAGATAAAATATATGAAATGCATACTAGCTAAATAGAAACCGCGAGATATCTGAATTAACAGGCCATATCAGAAAGCAGTTCAGAATATATTAAAATGTATTTCTCTATATCTCTAAATCGGACTAATAAATTTCCCAGCCAGTAAAATAGCAAACACTAAAGTGTGTGAAGTTAATATATTTGCTTGTTCAATTCATTGTTGATTTTCTCTTTAATTCATCCTTAAGGCATTATACTTGGGTTGAGTAGTATTTGATACTATCTCAGTTTAGCAGCTTTGAAATCTGTGCCTCATTCCTTTGTGGAATGCTAAATTCTTTTTTGACTTCATTAGTCCCATTTGGAAATAACTGTGTATTTGATATACAAATTATTCTTATATTCTGCATGGCTTTCTAAAGACAGCCTTTAATGGAGATATTTCACATTACATCTTCCTGTCCTGGTTTTCACCATTTGCATTTGATATATTTTGGAGAGGACGTTTACCCAGAAAAGGATACAACTTCCTTGCATGTGTACATCACTGCAAGCACACCACACTGGAACAGAAGCATATGCAAAAGAAATTTCAACTGTCCCTTTGGTCCCTGGCCAGCAGTTGGTTTTGCTGGAGAACCACTTTTAAGAAGTGGGAGGTGGCAAAGGTATGAACTGCCACAGGCAACGTGAACTGCTGGTATGCCCTAATGCCACAGACACAGCTCCCTTTCTGCACATTGTGACTGTTGATATGATACCACCTGAAAAAACAACTCGATTGTCCTTTTCTCAATTCAAATTGAAGCCGGTTTGGAGGGAAATGCACCAAACTGCAGTACTCTATAAGGAATGAACGGGTCATAGAATTGGAACCCCAAAGGCCCTTTAGTCCAACCCCCTGCAATTCAGGAATCTCAACTACAGCATCCATGGCAGATGGCCGTAGATATGGCTTGTGGATAACGTTGCATGCTCACCACTTCCCAAACACACTGTAGGAGCACACTTGATGCAGAGTAAATAGGAGCGTGTACACAGCTTTTGTGTCTTTGGGCAGGTGTTTGGGTAGCAACCCACTTGGGGACAGATTTGGCCATGGCATTCTGCTCACCCTCACATTTGCCACCTGCATTCTCGGGAACATATAAAGCAAGGCACATAGGAAGCTGCCTTATACCGGATCAGACTATTGCCCATCTAGCCCAGTCTTGTCTGGCAGACAGTGGCCCTCCAGAGCCTCAGGCAGAGAAGGAGCCTCCCCAACCTTCACCTGCTGCATGAGCCTTCTGATGAGAGATGGCAAGCACTGGATCTGGGAGCTGTGACCACTGAGTGCTGATCCCTCCCTTAATAAAATAAAATAAAAACTCACAAGAATCCTTTGAGGATAGTTACTCTGCAAAAGAGTTGCTTTCCTAGGGCCAATCAATAAACTCCAAAAAGTATTCAAATTGAAGAGTATATCGGCAACAGAAGGCTCCTAGCAGAGAATAAAACCGAAGCTTTTGGAGCAAAGAAATTCATCGTCACCCCAGAATCCTTCAAAAACAATATTAAAGGTGAGAGACTGATGCTCAACTCTCAGATTAATACCAAGATCTGAATAAGCCTTTTGGCTGAACAAACAGCCTTGTTGTGCCTCCTTCCACTTGAGCAAGTCAGGAAGTCTTCCATTAATGTGATTTGCCCATTTCACCCAAACTGGCAAATTACGGTATGGTCAACAGCTTCAGAGCAGGCCAGTACATTAAGCCAACATCACACCATGGTTTACTATTGTGGCTTATTCTAAAGCTGCTAACCACAGCTTCCTGGTTCGGATGAATGGAAAACAAGTGAGTGAAAGAGTCACTGCTGTGTTTGATCAGTCACACGAAGGGGCTGTGCGCACAAGCAAAACTGATGAAGCGGAGATAACAACCGTTTGAACTTGCTCATTCTTGCTCTACGCACTGTCACATTTCCCGGCAGCCCATATATCATGGAGCAGCTCAAAGCAGCAAAACGAAACAACAGGGACTAATATAGCCAATGGGAGGAGACTTCTCGACATCCGTATGCGCAGGAGAACAAGCTCCTCCCTTTCGCTCCCTGCCACGCCCCACAGTCCAAAAGCATTAACTAGGAAAGAAGTTGACTTCCTGGGAGGACAAGGGTAGAGCTGGCAAGTTGCTTGATCCGGAGAAAAGGCAGCTCAGCTTCGGCTTCAGTTCATTCCAGACTTTGCTCATCTAAAGGGAGGAGGATGATGATGATGATGATGATGATGATGATGATAATAATAATAATAATAATAATAATAATAATAATAATAATAATAATTTATTTATACCCCGCCCTCCCCAGCCAAGGCCAGGCTCAGGGCGGCTAACAACCAATAATAAAAACAAGTTGAATGAATACAATTTAAAAACAAGATTAAAATACAACATTAAAATGCAGCCTCATCACAGGAGGAGAAAGGAAAAAAGGGGGAGAGAATCAGATTGACTCCAAGCCAAAGGCCAGGCGGAACAACTCTGTCTTACAGGCCCTGCAGAAAGAAATCAGATCCTGCAGGGCCCTGGTCTCATGAGGCAGAGCGTTCCACCAGGCCGGAGCCAGTGTTGAGAAGGCCCTGGCTCTGGTTGAGGCTAATCTAACTTCCTTAGGGCCCGGGACCTCTAGGGTGTTGCTATTTATGGACCTTAAGGTCCTCCATGGGGCATACTACGGAGAAGAGGAGAGAAGGGCACAATTTGGCATTCAGGCAAGTCAGCGAGGTCCTTGAGGGGCTACACCCAAGGCAGCGTTGCGGGGCGGGGGAAGCAAGCCTCAAGAGTAAGCCAAACTTTTACAGAAGCATTACACAGAAGACTGAACCCTTAACTTTTTCAAGCCTTGTACTGCTTCAAAGCAGCTCACTTGTTGCCATTGGTAAATTGCTCTTTTGGAAACAGCAATATGGAGAGAGATATGGAAAATGTTGTGGAGGGGGTGGGAGTGGATTATCCTGGCTGACTGGCACAAACCCAGAACAAGGAACTCTCTACTCCGCAACACTGGGTTGCCGGTCCCATTCATTCATTAATAAATAAATACACACTGGCTTAGAGGGAATTCTGCCTTCACCAAACCCAAAAAGAACTGGGAATTCTCACGGGGGACACTTAAAAAAACCAAACTGGCAGAAGCTGAAAGGAACGATCGCCCATCAAGTATCTATTTATATAGACACAGAAAGATATACAGATAGGCTGCAAATATTTTTTAAAATTTGTGCTGTTTTGTTTTCCATTCTGGGCTCCTGTGAGAAACAACTGAATAAGTAATATAGTGGTACCTCGGGTTAAATACTTAATTCATTCTGGAGGTCTGTAATTAACCTGAAACTGTTCTTAACCTGAAGCACCACTTTAGCTAATGGGGCCTCCTGCTGCTGCCACACTGCTGGAGCCTGATTTCTGTTCTCATCCTGAAGCAAAGTTCTTAACCCGAGGTACTATTTCTGGGTTAGCGGAGTCTGTAACCTGAAGCGTATGTAACCCGAGGTACCACTGTACAATCGTATCTTGGAAGTCAAATGAAATCAGTTTTGGAAGTCCGTTCGGAAACCAAAGCGGGGCTTCCGATTGGCTGCAGGAAGCTCCTGCAGCCAATCGGAAGCTGCGCCAGCCACATCGGATGTTGGGGTTCCAAACAACATTCGCAAACCGGAACACTCACTTCTGGGTTTTCAGTGTTCGGGAGCCAAAACGTCCAAGTACAAAGGCATTCAGGATCCAAGGTATGACTGTAACAGCAATTATTTTTAAAGGTGCTCACCTCCTTGTGACCTTGGATCTGTGAATTGACAAAAGCCCCCAAGATGTGAGATGTTAGAGGAAGGTAAATGTGGATCAGTTGGGTCTCTTGGTGCAGACAGTAGAGAGAGAAGTAATTCCGCAGCTCCATAGTCAGAATAGCGTTCTCTTGCTGTTAAAAGAAGAGGAGAGATCGGTGGGATGCTCCTGAAGCAGACACAGAGGGCAGGATGGATGCAATATATGTAACTCAACAGTTGTCTCTCATGCTAGAATGGGGCGATTTAAGCTCCCCTGTTTCTGGAGCTTGAGCACCCACAACAGCAAGAGCCCCAGAGGTTTGTACGCAACCACAAAGATGAGGCAGCAAGTCATTATCAACAAGGGGAGGCTGTTATTGGACATACTGACTTAACAACGACAGGGTTTGCCCAACCAGTCAGTGACTCACATATACAGCAGGATACAAACACAACTGAAAGTGCAGGGGGCAGCAAGAAAAAAGCAGATGGCTTTTTTTCTTGACCAGGTCAGACCATACAAAGCCTATTATCCCCTTCCTTGCTCCGCTGAAGCAACTTCCTGTACTTCCCAGGCTCCCAAGATCTGGCCTGTAGGAGCACCTAATCCCCTATGAGACACTCTATGTCTTTTAGGGACAAAGCTCCACGTCTCGTCTTTTACTTTTCTCTTTGGTGGTGCTCTGTCAACAGGAGCCTGCCTAGCCCCATCTTTTCTGGCTTTCCACCAAGCTACAACCTGGCCTTGTGAGCAAATGCATGCTGTCAATGGTCAGATCCAGTTTACTTTTCGGTTATACCTGTTTGGTTTTTGTTAACCTGGAAATGTTCGATTCCTAGATGTTCTTAGAGACTTTAGCAGGACTTTTAGATGGTTTTACCATTTTCCTTTTTTAATGTGTCACATGTATACCACTCTGGGTATTGTTATGGTCAGAACACATGATCTACAAATAAATCGAAGAGGTAACTCTACACTACTCCGAGTATGTCTTTGTTTTTACCCAGCCCAGCAGTATTTCCCTATTTTGCACAGATACTAAAGGTGACTAAAACCCAAAACCACTCTGAACCATTGGAAATCTTGACTAGCAAGAGTTTCACAAGGCACTGGCCACAGCCAGGTGGGCTAGACACTTGTCTGGACAGAATGCACAAAGCCCTGAATGCTTAGAAAGTACATACAATGGGAGGAGAAGAAGGGGATTTTACCTCCACTATTCGGGATTCCAGCTGCTCCACAGACTCTGGCTCTTTGTTCTGCACTGTGGCGCTCATCATCTGCCTCTTCATCATGCTATATTTATGCAAGGCTCTCTGGTGCTTGTGGAGAACTCCCTTCTCGTGCCGCTCGCAAAGGTCCTACATCGCAGAGAGAAAAGTCCAATCGTTCTATAAAAGAGGATGCTTTCTATACAGCTCAGATCCACATAACAGTGGTATAAAGAGGTGTGAGATATAGCTATTAATGATGAATTAACATGTGCCATCAAGGTAAGATGGGGAATACACAGGAGAAATGATTTCGAGGAGATATAGAAGGTGTTTTTAGAATTTACACTGTTAAAAGGGATCAAACCATCACAAGAGGTGTTGAAATTTTGGGAGGTTGGATAGTTACAATGGAATGGTCTCAGTGGTGGGGTGAAAATTTTTGTTCTTACTTATTTATGATTATTACTTTGTCAAAATAAAAAATAAAAATGGGGGGGGGGGAGAACCACAGAACATGCTGGGAAGATAGAACAGGAGAACTGATAAAAAAGATTTAGAAATAAAAGGTTCTGCAATGCTAATATAAGCCCGCCCATATATTAAAGGATTCAGAAGACCTCATTCATCCCAAACCCTTGTTTGGTTGGAACAATGGAGAGGGCTTTTTCTGCAAATGCACCCAGAGATGCCATCTTTCAGGGTGGCCTCCTTCCACTGGAGCATACAGACCTCCCTGTTTCAAAAAGGCTTTTGGACTGTAGATACTGAGTTTTACCACCTCTTGGCTTTTACTGTTTGACTCTCCAGTTTGCATTTTAAATGCACTGCAGGAAACGGCTCGCTGCCAGCAGTGTGTGTGTGTGTGTTCCGTATTTTATACTCTGTGTTTCATGCCATATATCTAAAATGCTTAATAAAAAAGATTTGCAAAAAAGGCCATCTTGGCCCATCTTGCTCCAAGAAATTATTATTATTTTTATGCTGCAGTCAATTTCAAAGAAGTTAACAAGAATTACCATCTTTTTTTTAAAAAAAAAAAAGGTTTGTTAAATAGCAGGTAGCATTTGGAGACACCGGAGGTTGTCAAGGGCAATAATAATGAGCACACTGGGGGGAAAATAATGAGCACAGCAAATTTTCTTCTCTGCCAGCACAGTCTGAATGTTTACCTGCATCACTTCCCAATATCAGAATGAAACAGATCTCTTGAGCTGGGAAGCTTTTCATTCAGATCTCATATTTGCCACAATTTCACTACGTGGGCCTTAAAGCAACACACCTTTTCTCAGCCTCTATACCCACCCCATCTGTAACAGGGGGGACGTAGGTAAAGGTAAAGGACCCCTGACCATTAGGTCCAGTCGTGGCTGACTCTGGGGTTGCGGCGCTCATCTCGCTTTATTGGCCGAGGGAGCTGGTGTACAGCTTCCGGGTCATGTGGCCAGCATGACTAAGCCGCTTATGGCAAACCAGAGCAGCGCACGGAAACGCCGTTTACCTTCCCGCCGGAGCGGTACCTATTCATCTACTTGCACTTTGACGTGCTTTTGAACTGCTAGATTGGCAGGAGCAGGGACCGAGCAACGGGAGCTCACCCCATTGCGGGGATTCGAACCGCCGACCTTCTGATCAGCAAGCCTTAGGCCAGGGGTCTGCAACCTTTAAGACAAAAAAAGCCACTTGGACCCATTTCCGAAGAAAAAAAAACTGGGAGCCGCAAAACTCGTCATTATAAAAATAACTTTTTTGTCACTTTTTAAAAATTATTTCTTTGTTTGACCCCTCAGAATTACTCCTCCTCATAGAAATAAACGTTAAATTTACAAGTTACCTTTTTGTGTGTGTGTGTGTGTGTTCTTCACTCCCCTTCAAAACAGTGACCAGCGTACATGCCCCCTTTCAATGCAGTGACCAGCGTACATGCCCCTTACAATGTAGCGGGCGGGTGGGCGGTAAGGTGATGTCGGGATGGTGCGTGACTAATGCACGCACCGCCCCCATGCAACGTCACAGCCAGTACAGCGCCCGCCACAGTGGGGAGTGTGGGGGCGCACAATGCGCCTCCTCCCCTCGCTAGTATCCGCCCCGGAGCCGCGGCAAAGGTGTAAAAGAGCCACATGCGGCTCCGGAGCCGCGGGTTGCAGATCCCTGCCCTAGGCTCTGTGGTTTAACCCACAGCGCCACCCGCGTCCCTTAACAGGGGGGACGTAGTACCCCACTTATCAGACATAATTGGCTCCCATAGTGAATTAAAACACCACAGGAAGTTAAAATACATCATACAAATGCAATACAAAATCTTAGTGATACATGGATGTGAGTAGGATAAGGGGCTGGTTCACATGTTACACTAAACCATGGCTTTGCAATACTCAGACAAGCCTCTGACCCAGAGCAAAACAGAGATTACTTTCAGCTTCAAAGAACCGCCGTTTAATGTTGCATGCAGACCAGGAACCCTTGTTTAAAACAGACAACTGTTAGTTAAAACAAGACATCGTCATAAGTCATGGTTTGAAGTTGGCTTGTTTAGCAACTAACCATAGTTTGTGTAAACCAGGATTCCTGATTTTGAACGTAACACTAAACTGAGATGATCTGAAACTGAAATAACCTTGGCCGTATTTCCTACCCTGCTCCACCTCCCAGGGCCAGCACACAGCCCTGAAAAAGGCCCAACTTGCCACCAGAACCTCCCAAATGTCTAGTTTGGCCTCCCAACTCATTCCTTGGATAGTTTTCCATTAAGCCTCGTGTAACGCCCTCAAGGAAGCACACACAGCTGTTTCTGAGCCATTTACTCACACACTGGCAGGGAGAAAGCAGGGCTTACTTTATAGGACTGGAGCAAGTCCAGGAAAAGGTTCAGCTTCTCCACCACATCATTCTCTTCCTGTTTACCCTAGAAAGAAGAAGGGCAAATGAGTGAAAGAAACAGGGTGGACTTGGGCTGCAGTCCATCCAGGCACAGAACACGGGGAAAGACATTCCAAGTCTCTTGTCCCAACATCTCCAGTCTCAAAGGCCTACAGTGGGAGCACCCTGGACTAACAGGCTTAGATGCCAAGGCTGTCCATCTAAGCAGGGCCTGAGAAAGGGAAGTGATGAGCCAGGAGGCTCCGACTGGGAATCTGGAAACAGGGTTCCATGCCTTGCTCTTTAAGCCACCAAGGCTGCAAAGAGGATGACCTGGCAGACCACTGCCGCTCTGCAGCGCCACACCAATAATGACTGAAAGTTGTTGTGCAGTTAGTTGTGCAGCCAGGCAGAATCGGATGGTTTGAGGAGCCATCAGGGGCACACCCGGCCTTATATAATGACCACACCCTCCGACTGCAATCCCCACTCTAAGGCATTTGACAGCCAGGCTGGCTGCTCTACAGGAGCTTCAGATGGCTGTCAAAACAAACAGAAGACTCTTCACAGCAGAAAGAGAGAGGAGCAAAGTGTCCCCAAGTTCAGAGAGAAGAAGGGGTGATTGAGAAAGAGAGAGCATGTGTGCCAAGACCACTCTTCAATTAATCAGCATCTTCCCCCTTAAACCTATTCATGCACATGCACCAAGCCACCACAGTGCTGCAAACCCAGCAAGGCATTTAGGCCGGGTTCCTTCCAGTGATGTATGAGCCACAGAAGGGCACAGATCCTCCTCCTTTTCTCAAGGAGATGAAGAAGTGTCAGGTACACAAATCTGGGTGGGTGTGGAGCTCAGGTTAGGACTCCCGTGCCTCATCTTCCTTTCTCTGGGCCACTGGCCTTTGAGAACCTGCCTGCCCTGGGCTGTGCTACTTGCTTCTGAGCCCTCCAGATGGTAACCAGCATCCCCATGAACCAGGAACATGGCTGTTTGCAGGTCTGATCCTGCAGGGCCCTGAATTTTGTTTTTTTGGGGGGTGGGGGAGTGCTATGGGGAAAGAGGGGCACAACTACAAAGCCAGTTTTCTTCAAGGAAGAAGCAGCAGGAGCTCACCTGTTGAACAGCTTTGTCAGCCAGCAGTGCAAATTCGACAGAAAGGCCTTTCAGGGCCTGTTTGAGGTTTCCCCAAGCACTATTGTTCAAAGAAGCCCAGGAAGGGAGTGGGGTTGTGTCGGAGCCCAGAGCACTACAGGAAGAAAAGAAGCATGCAAGAGGGTCTAGGAAGAGACTTCCACAAAGCCCACAGGCTGCCCAGGGTTCCCTGTCCCAAATTACAGCTCTGTTTTCTTCTTTAACTAGACCCTCATTATGCTTTGCAACTCGAGCCCCTTCCCCCAACCCCAGTGCACACCCTGTACGTCTGCAGCTGACAGCTACAGAGGATAAAGTGATCAGTGATCATTGTCAGAGTTGCCTGTGATATGGATCAAAAATGAAAACCAAAATTTTGCAATAACGTAAACAGGATCCTGCCACTTGCACACATTTTGCAAACTGAGCAAAATGTGTATATAGTAATTTGTTTACACACTTCCAAGCACATCATTGCAACCCCCACCCCCACCCCCCGGTGCTAGAAACTTGCTTTAAACAAAATGAAAGCAGATTCCAAATTCTGCACCCACCATCAAATCCTGTGCTTGGACAGTGCTAATCACAGAATCACAATGTTTACACAGACTTGGTCATTGTACCCAGAGGTGGAGCTAGCTGCTCCAGCACCTGGAGTGGCGCTCATGCTGTGCACCTGGGGGGAGGTGCCACGAGC
This sequence comes from Podarcis liolepis, assembly GCF_965112155.1. Lineage (NCBI taxonomy): Eukaryota > Metazoa > Chordata > Lepidosauria > Squamata > Lacertidae > Podarcis > Podarcis liolepis. The sequence continues at coordinate 4,618,551 of NC_139569.1, read as the reverse complement.
AGCAAGCATCCCAGGGGGTGAGTGTGCCAGGGGGGTGCCGCCTGCGGCGAGCGGCAAGTGTCCCGGGGGGTGCTGCGAGTGGTCCAGGGGGGCAGAGCGGCAGTGTCACACGCCCATCAGGGATGACACCTGTGGCGGGCCGCACCCACCACACCCCTTTCCTCCACCAGTGGTTGTACCCATCTGCAAAATTAAGGCTTGTTCAGATCTAACATAGATCTAACACATAGCAGCCAGCAGAAAGAAAGACTTAAATCAGTTGGTGCAGGCAGTGCCCCGTGTGGCCACACAGAGGGCAGCCACTTATTGCAATTCCACTCTCCAGTCTTCCCGGGTAGCTCTGTGTATATTAAACTCAAGCTGTCCTAGCCTTTTTAGGGAGCATGCAATGATCAGGAAACACACCTTTCTTCAGATTATTCATGTTCCATCAGAAAAGGTGGAGACTAGCTCCAAAGATCCCCATGGAACAGAACTGTGAGCTCATACAGACACACAGTTCTTGCAAAAAGGTATTGCACCTCTGCCACTAAGGATCAAAGCAGATGAGATAAAGGTCACCTGGTGTGGAATTTCTTCAAATGCTGGCAAACAGAAGCAGTGGGGCACTTGATGTGGATCAGGGCAGCAGCACAGAGGAAGGAAAGCAACACCTTCTCTCTTTGCAGCATTTCCCCAAGTTTCTATGACTCCAGTCCCGCCCTCTAAAGAAGTTGCTATCTGCCCCATTTGGGGAAACATTCATGCACCCAGGGAACACCTTTGTGTAAAGAGCTTAAGGGGACAAACAGATTTTGGGTGAGGGTGATGGGGAGATGTGATTTGTTTCAGAAAAACAGTGCAAAGGGAAATAGTTAACTCTCCCATTCCACAGCATCACAGTCCCAAAACAGATCAGGGCCCCTCGACAGCTGCAATTTGTCATCATGTAAAAAGTGACCGGACAGATCTCCATCATCTCATCTAGTTTATCCTGCGTTTGAGGTTGCAAAAGAGATAGTTCAGTTGAATCCAGTTCACCTTAGTTCCTTCCCAAACAAAAGGAGGTCTGAGGCGTTGTCAACAGCTCGGGAGGCTATCCTCTCCGTTCGATCCCGCAGTTTGTAAAAGCTGTTGTAGATGTTTCGGATCAGCTCCCTGCTGGCAGCGAACTGGACCTGGATGTCAGCTGGCAGGAAATCCTAGAGTGGAACACAAATTAGTTCACAACCTGTCCTACGAAAGAGCTTCACAGAGAGCAAGAGTGAGAGAGAGCGAGAGAGAAGTTGCCTACAAGCTCAGACAGTATGTATGTCAATTAGGAATCTCTTTGCAACTCCACACGACCCACTTTCCCGATAAGCAGGCAATTCCAAGCAGATGCTCACACACCCAGCTACCAGCGTCGCAAACATAGGGCGGTATGGAAAGTTAAGCTGGGGCTCTGCCAATACATGGATCACAAAAGGGTGAAAAGCATCCACCTTTTTTCCAAGAAGGTGGAGTAATAGGTGGAGCAGGAATAAAAAAAATGGGCGGATGTGTTGCCCAAGTGATGATTTCTTGCAAAATCTCCCAGGGTTGCAATAGAGCTGGGGATTGTGAAGCCACACAACCAAACAAGGCAAGGTGGGAGATCTGCAACTGGGTTTCCCTTCTTCTTAAAAGTGAACAGCAGGGGACCCAATTGTATCAAGAATGCAGAACTGAAGAGGGCAAGGTTAATCCTCCCTACCCCCTGCCATTGTCCTGATGCGAACTGGACTCCTCTAGCTCCTGTAAGAACCTAAGAATAGGCTGCTGGATGAGGCCAGTGATCCACCTAGTCCAGCATCCTGTTCTCACGGGGCCAAACCAGGTGCCTATGGGAAGCTCAAAAGCAGGACCTGGGCACAGCAGCACACCTGGTGGTTTCCAGCAACTGGTATTCAGAAACATTCCTGCCTCTGACTGTGGAGGCAGACCACAGCCACCGTGGCTAGCAGCCTATTAGGTACCCCAGTGGAGAAAACACACGGGTCCATACATGCAATAACATATGTGACCCTGTATGTTATCCCTAAGAGGGCAAACTACCCTCAGGTATATACTAAAAAGGGCAGTAAAAAATTGCCCTTGGGGAAAGTGCTACAGCCATGAGGATTAAGCACCCCCTCTCTTGTGCTGCAATAGCCCTGATGTAATCTGCTCCCCATCACTCCACAACACAGCTCCTTTTAAAATGCATTTAAGGAGACAGGAGATCCAAACAAACACATGCCACATTTATAGCTTGGTCCTAAATCAGGCACAGGCAAACTCGGCCCTCCAGATGTTTTGGGACTACAATTCCCATCAACCCTAGCTAACAGGACCGGTGGTCAGGGGTGATGGGAATTGTAGTCCCAAAAACATCTGGAGGGCCAAGTTTGCCTATGCCTGCCCTAAATGTTAACTGGAAAAAGTAGTCCACCTTGTAGTGAATGCTCTGATCCAGCAGATGGCGCCATTACAGACACTCCCCCCCCCCTTTACAAAGACAACCAGCTAATTATCTCTAGCTGCCAGAAAGTGCGCTGAAGATTGCAAAACTGCAAGCAGAGTCTGTTGTTAATATATTCTTGTACACTGTGTAAGTGTAGGTGCTACATAGTTAATAAATATTGTTGGACCACCATTTTCCTCCTCCCCTTTCACCCAATCAGAGCCAGGAGTCAGCTGCAAACAGAGGGCTGAGCCTTCCACACAGGGCTGAGCTCCTGAAATGCCAAAGTCAGTGGGATCGAAGCAGCCTGAATGAGCGTCATTGCAGCCAGCGCCTCTCTTTGCTGTTACAAAAGAAGCCTTTGGGAGCTTCCTGTTCAAACAAAACCGCTGCTGTTTTCCAAGCAGGTAGGAGGCTTTCCAGCTACGTGAGACAAAATACCTTGGCCTGAGTTGCGAGCTTGCAAGTCATGAATTCGTCTCCCACACCCTGGACCAACTCCCGCAGCTTGTTCTGCACATCCTGGAAAAGCAATGGAAACAGATTTTGTTTCAGAGGGAGGGAGGGAGGGAGAGAACGCGTGTGTTTGTGTTATCAGGCGACTTACCCTCAGTCCATGTCTTGTGACTGCACAACCTTACTGAACACGCCAGTGTGTTTTGCTTCTCTAGGCAAAGCAAACATGTGTCCCAACCATTAATTGCCTCTTGTGGGGGAGGGGGGCAAGCTGACACACCAAAAGCAAGGCTGCCAAGTTATGGGAAGGAAACCTGCAGCGCTTCCCTGCTTCCTCTACCGTAAGAGACAGGCAGCCCGACCTTGCAAAGTATTGGCACTGGCTATGCTTGCAAAACACCCTCTTCCCAAATCAACTATTTCGCCAGATTCCCGCTGAACGCCACAGCACTGTATCTTAGAGCACTCCAATTCCAGTCTGGCTTCTTCAAGAGTGAACCTTCTATGCTCTGGCACAACAATACATTTGAATATCCACTAACAGGAAAGGCCTTAATGTGGGACATTGCAGTCAAGCATAACTATGTATAACTGCTAGTTAGTGCATGAAAGGGTTAAGATCAGAGAGGTCTCATGTTACACTTTGAAGGAGAATTATACAAAAATGACGCATCATTGGTATTTCACTCCTAGTAAATTAGCTAAAATGTATAAATCAAAGTCTAAAACATGCTGGAAATGTAAAGAGAAAGAGGGTACTTTTGATCACATGTGGTGGTCACGTAAGATGATAAAAGACTTCTGGGAAATGATATATAATGAATTGGGGGGGAGTGTTGAAAATAACCTAAGAAAACAAAAGCCCTTTTTTAGGCATTACAGGACCAGAGTTCCCAAAGGACCAAATGAAACTATTCATGTACGTAACCACGGCTACGCAGATTCTGTCAGCCAAGAAATGGAAAGACTGTACAACTCTGACCAAAGGAGAGTGGCAGATTAAATGGATGAACTATGCTGATATGGCAAAACTTACAGGAAGAATTAGAAACCAGGAAAAGGAGGTCTTTAATAAAAAATGGGGAAAGTTTATAATCTATTTGAAAAACCATTGTAAACAATTACACACATTGGTAGGATTGACAGAAAACTTGTAGCAAAAATTTGACTACGGAATGATAAAGGATTTATAAGAATAGAGTTATGAAAGAGATGCAGAGGAAAAAAATCATTATACTAAGATCCACAATGGATGGGGGAGTCAAAGGGGATTATATGTTTATGTTTTTATTTCACTTGTTTATCTAAAATAGAAAATGCAAAATTATTTTTTAAAGAAAAGATCAGAGGCCTGTTCCTAGACTCAACTAGGTCATGCCCCCTTATCTTCCTGAGGGAGGAAGTGAAGCTGCTTCTCTGCCTTTTAATCTTACTCTCTCCATGCCATGTAACTGACCAGGATGGACAGGTCTGAACATGCTCAAATTTCAGCCCGCATGTTTGAAACTATATTTTGTATTTTGCACCCAAGAGTAAACTACCTGTGTTCTCTTATTGCTGCATAGAACAATGCATGAATCAGACCTTTGGATTTAGTAAGTAAAGCTTTTAAAGTTACTTAACAGTGTGTTGTCTGTTCATTGCTAGAGGGTTAGAGAGAAGGAGCAAGCATTTTAAGGCAGACTGAATGGGATACACAAAAGGGTTTTTAGAAATCACTCCAAACAACTATTGGAGGATACTAAGAACTATCAACTTTAAAACCATGAGACCCACTGAAAGGTATTTTAATGAAGCTCAAAAGGGCTGTATCCAGTATTAGTCCCATTCAGTACCAACCCACTGAATTTAGTGGTCATGGTTATCTTAGGATCTGTAATTTTAATGGATCTACTCTAGGCAGGACTTAGTTGGATACAATCCAAAGTGATCAATGCAAGAGACACGCCATTGAAAGTGCCTCTATTTCACATAAGCCATGGATTTTGCTGCAAAGCTGACCTTGTAGACAATCTTAGCTCCCCTTTAAAAGCATTTTTCCAGCCCTCCAGGTTGCCAAAACAGAAATCTGGAAATGTGCAACAGCATCTCCACTCTATTGTTCTGGAATCTTTGGAATGTCTTGGATAGAACCCTTATTAAGAATAAAAAATAAAAAAATGCATTCCTCATAGAACCCATAGGCAAGATTCCATCACAGTCCTCAGGGCCCCTCTGTCCTAGTTTCCAGGAACCCGGTGCTCTCCGGCTAAGGCGGATGTGAATCGCAGTCCAAAGTATCTGGAGACAGTGGCGTAGCATGGGGGGTGCAGGGGGGCCCGGCCACACCGGGCGCAACATCTGGGGGGCGCTCACACTCGCAGCTCTCTGCCCCTACCTGGCTCACTCACTCTCTCTCACTGCAGTGCTGGCTGTGCGAATCCGATCCGAGCCGCTGGGTCGCCGCCCACTGTGGAGGGGGTGGGTGCCAGGCGTGCGGTGCGGAGAGAGAGCGAGGGACTATCTGGGGGAGGCACAGTGCAGCGGCCGCCCAGCGCAGCGCTGAGCACGGGAGAGAACCACACCAGACCAGACCAGGCAGCAGCAAGAAGAAGCTGGCAGCGGCAGCAGGTTAGGGGGCGCAAATTACTTGCCTTGCCCCGAGTTAGGGGGCGCAAATTACTTGCCTTGCCCCGGGTGCTGACAACCCACGCTACGCCGCTGTCTGGAGAGCACCAGGCCGGCAATGACTGCTCTGTCCCCTGCACTCATCCCTTCTGCATTTTCAAAGTCATTTTAATTCTGCCACAACGCTGGCTAGCTCCTTTAGGGAATGTGTACACCACAACTCACAACACACAACACTCCAAAGCACAAGCCTCCATTTTGCACTTTGTGAAACATGATGAATGGCTAGGTAAGACTGGCAATGTTTGCTTGTACACACTTCCTGGGAATTTGTTTTTTAAATGCATGTGCACATGTCCAGAATGGAAAAGGTAGTTCGGGCGAGTGGCGGAGGCACGCAGTCCAGATATATCCCATCCAACTCTGTCCATTGGTGTGGACAGCAAGCGGCAGATTAGCAATGAACATTTTGACCGAAAAGGTGTAGAAGCTAACATGCCAAATGCACATACCGGGGGGAATCAGATCTGAATGACCATATAAATGGTCCACATCCAGAAGCACCTTTGCTATAAGGAAGATTCTTCTATATTCCCCTTGGTTAGCAGTATTATACTGTATTGGCCTGAATATAAGCTGCACTTCCCCCCGCCCCCAGCCCAAATTCTGACCGTGAAAAGTAAAAAGTGCGGCTTAAATCCGCGACCTTACAAAAATGGGCTTTTACGATATCGCTGCTGAAACAGACAAACGGAACAGGTGTAAGTGCATGCGGAATTCTAAAGGAGCGGCTTGTATTCAGGTATTGTCTTTTTTTCTCTCCCCCCCCCCCGCCCCGAATTTTAAAGGCGCAGCTTATATTTGGGCCAATACGGTACTTGCAATTAGACAAGGGTTAGTCAGAGGAGTTTCCTGGTCCACACAGAACAGATGCATCCAACATACACTATAATGCACTACTCAGGAGTAAGAGCATAAGAAGTGCCTGCTGGATCAGGCCAATATGGCCCACACAGTCTAGCATCCTGTTCTCACAGTGGCCAACCAGGTGCTTGTTAGGAAACCGGCAAGCGGGAACTGAGCACAAGAGCAGTCGCCCATTACCTGGTTTTCGACAAATGGTATTTAGAAGCATCACTGCCTCTGACCATAAGAGGCAGAGCATAGCCATCCTGGCTAATAGCCACCAGCAGCCCTCTCCTCCATGGATTTGTCTGGTCCTGCCTCCTGCAGGACAGAGTTCCATAGTTTAACCCTGAATCTTTCACCCTTCAGCTTCATTGTACTCACCGACCCACTGAAGGAGAGGAAGAGCTTCAAAAGCACATCTTCTGAGAACGGAGGATGCCGAGCCACCAGGTTAATGAAGCGCTTCAATGCGCGCCGCCTCGTCTCAATAAATTCTCGGTCAGCTTTGAGAAGGAACACAGTGCAGGATAAAAAAAATAAACCTCCAGCCCCAAGAACCTCCTCTACCACATCTGTTTAGACATAAAACCAATTTGCTTAAGGTCGCTGGGAACTGTAACTCTATGAGGGATAAACTACAGGACCCAGAATACTTTGAGGGAGAAAATATCCTTTGAATGTGCTTCGAAGGTATAGTGTGTACACAGTTAGAGGCTCCAAAACGGAGCATGGAGAGCTTCCTTGCTCTTCATAGAAGTCTTCCTCCTTCTATGTTCTCAAGCATACAGCATTCTTATCAAAACAGTAAGAAGCTGGGGGCAGAAAACCATGCACATAAAACACAAACTCTGGGTTCGGAACAAATCATGCAAATTGAGTACTCTTAAGAATGTGCTATTCACCCGCATAAGTGATTGTTAAAACTGGAGTTCTCTCAATATAGGATTTCCTAGACAATCTGAAGAATATAGCTCAGAGGGAGCTAACATGTGGTTCAGCAAAATCTAGCATACCACAACTCCCAGCAGCACCAGCAGCATGGCTAATGATCAGAGATGATGGGATCTGTGGCACAGAAACATCTGAGTCACCCCGGAGGCAAAAGATGCTTCTGAACTTGGACAAAATTACGGTGTTGTGTTTGCTTGGCAGTTGCTGGTCTCTATTGTTGGCTTAGCTTCCCCTCCAGACATGATGGCTGAATTCACACATAATGCCAAACCATGGTTGGGCTTTCCACCTGAAGTTATCCTCTCAGTTTGCTATTATGTCTGAATTCACAAACCACTGACAGATTTCTAAAAAATCTGAAGAGGCTGGCTTGCGCCATGGAGGAAGGGATGGATTTATTAAGAGAAGTGCTGAACAGATGGGAAAGGAAATCCCACAACCAGCTCCAAACCATGGTTTGCCTGATATACATCTGGAAACTCAAGCCATTGTGTAGGTTCTTGGCTTTGGTTACCACAAACTACCCTTTGATGTGAAGTCTGAATTGAATTGGAATAATGTTGTTGCTGAAGAGCCTCTGAACCTGTGCTACTCTGACCATCCCTCCTCAAGCGCATCTCATCTCAGCAGCCCAAGACGTACCTCCTAGCATTCTTTTGGGGGGAAGAGCAGGAACCATGCGGTAGGGGAACTTCTGAAGAAGCATCTCATGGAAGACCACAAAGTCATTGTACCGCCTGTACACTGAGCACCTGAAACGCTACAGGAGGAAAAGAGGGAGGAAACCCTTTCAGTGCTTCAGCAGGCTCACTGCATTTCTTCATGAGAAGAACCCAGGCCAAAGCTCATCTAGCCCAGCATTCTACTTCCAGAAATGTCAAGCCAGATGCCTGCAAGAAAGCAGAGCTCAAAGGAAATAGCTGTTCCTTACTGTTGGCTCCCCAGCAGCTAGTGCTCCAAGATATACAACATCCCAACATTTAATTCCCTTTTAGCAAGAGCCCCTGACGGATTAGACCAGCGGTTCTCAACCTGTGGGTCCCCAGATGTTGTTGGACTACAACTTCCATCATCCCTGAGCTCTGGCCTTGCTAGCTAGGGGTGATGGGAGTTGTAGTTCAACAACATCTGGGGACCCACAGGCTGAGAAAGGTGGGATTAGACCAAAGGACCAAGTAGGCCAGCAAACTGTGGCCAACCAGACATCTCTGGGCATTGACAAGCAAGGCATGGATGAAATATCTCTGAATATTCTTCATCTCACCTCAACTCTTCTATAGACAGGGGGGAATTCCTCTTTCAAAATGGTCCCTGCTACACTGGTGCATTATCTCAAAACAAAGGAAGCAGTCACCCCCAACCCTTTGGAACGACATGTTCCACCTCCCATGACTTTTCAAGCAGGTGACAGCCCATCACAGAAACTACTGCAGGGAAAGGATTCCCCACCCTTTCTTCTTCGGTTCACCAGCGAGTGGCATTACCTTACTGGAAACTTCGTATTCCACATGCTTCAGGAAGAGACCCTTTTTCTCAGGAATCAGCTCCACCTGCACCGTGTCCTTGCTCAACAGCTCTGGGAGGGTGTGGGGAAGCACCAGCGGGTTCCCCTGGGGAGTCTGCATCAGAGACTCTTCCGGCTCCTTCAGATCACTTGGAGGCTTTGTGGTGTCTAGAAGAAAGAGGAGAATCAAAAGAGGAAAACGCTGCAAGAGCAACAGCCCAGGCTTCTGATTTCTTCCTCTGCCCCCAAAGCAGAAGCCAGGAACACCCTTCAGGACGCTCTTTCCGAAGCAGCTGGGCAGGCAGGGAAGACTCGGCAAATCCTTCCCTGCAACACTCTTGGGAGATCCCTAATTTCACACCTAAGCAAGAAGCTTGGCTGCTCTTCTTGGACACGTGCCAAAAACTCTTACGCTGCAAGCCAGCCAAGAGGCCGGTATTTCCTGCCTGGTTTGCTCCCACTAAGACAAGAATCTGAGCGAGTCCCGGCATTCTTGGATCCTGCTAAGGACAACAGCTTGGGGAAGGAAAGGCATTGCTATTTGAACTCTCTGGGCTGTGAATGAGCATCCTAAAACAGTTCCCCAAAGCAAGGGAAGGCACTTCATTTCATGCAGCTTGGAAAGGCAGGGGTGGCGGTGGGAGAGCCAGACCCTCAGTTAGCCCAAGGTAAGAGGTTTTCCTCTGCCCTGGTTTGACTATGTCACCAGGACTAATGCAGCCTAATAATACTCTCCGCTTCATCCTCTCCTGGCCCCTCTTAGGGAGGCAGGTTTATCCATATCAGGGTCAGCAAACTTTTTCAGCAGGGGGCCAGCCCACTGTCCCTCAGACCTTGGGGGGGACAGACTATATTTTTTGGGGGGGGGGAATGAACGAATTCCTATGCCCCAAAAATAACCCAGAGATGCATTTTAAATAAAAGCACACATTCTACGCATGTAAAAACACACTGATTCCCAGACCGTCCACAGGCCGAATTTAGAAGGTGATTGGGCTGGATCCGGCCCCTGGGCCTTAGTTTGCCTACCCATGATCCATATCATTCATTTATAAGTGGCTGGGGAAACCCAGCCAGATGGGCGGGGTATAATTAATTAATTAATTAATTAACACTCGGGCTAGCTTTCAATCCGAAATTCTCAAGGCGAGATGCAGCAGCTGAAATCACAACACAAGGTGACAAGAAACAGAAAATCCCAACAACGGCCAATAAAAAGGTTAAATAAAATGAAAGCAGCTTGTCTAAGGAGAGAAGCCTTTACAAGTGACCTAGCACCCAACTCTGGTGCGTCTGAGAAGGCAGGTGTTTCCGTGACTCAGGAGCCACCACGGTGAACACACTTGCTCTGCTGTGGAGTGTTGCTAGTTTCAACCTCCTTTTTAAAAGCTTGTTTCGTATTGCAGAAGAATCCCTGGAATGCAAGGTCTCCCTTCAGGAACCATGTGTCAATGGAGCACAGCAGATGTTTTGCCTTTCAGACAGAGCTCAGGCTTATTCCTGATTCTGAAGTCCCTGTATCCAGCAATGCAGACCAGGAGAGCAACTCGCAAGCTACTGGCTAAATGTGCCTTCCGATGTCAAGCCCAGATACAAAAGATGGGTATATGGGCAAACAGCATCTGTGCAGTGAATTTGAGCCATGATACACGAGAGGGAGTAAGGGGATCCTGCCAGACCGGGATCCTACTATATTTCCCCCCCAAACATTCTGCAGAACACCTAACAAGCAAAGCAAAGTTTCAGAAGCAGTGAAAAGGAGTGAAGCTATTCGAATCCTGTAAGATCATCACTAGTCTCCTTATGCTGTAAAAAAGGAAGGCTGGCAGAGTTAAGGAAAGGTATAACGGGGGTGAAGAACATTGGTCTAGTGCTCTCTATCTAGCCCCTAAGATTCTTCCTAGGTTTTACCCCTTCCCCTGTCCTCTCTCTTTCCCTGGGCCACATCCCTTCACACCAGGAACAGGCAAACTCGGCCCTCCAGATGTTTTGGGACTACAACTCCCATCATCCCTAGCTAACAGGACCAGTGGTCAGGGATGATGGGAGTTGTAGTCCCAAAACATCTGGAGGGCTGAGTTTGCCTATGCCTGCTTCACACTCTCCTCAAATGCCTCTGCATGTGCCCTTGGAATCCGACAATGAACAGTGGTACCTCAGGTTACAGACACTTCAGGTTACATATGCTTCAGGTTACAGACTCTGCAGAAATAGTACCTTGGGTTAAGAACTTTGCTTCAGGATGAGAACAGAAATTGTGCAGCGGCAGCAGGATGCCCCATTAGCTAAAGTGGTGCTTCAGGTTAAGAACAGTTTCAGGTTGAGAACAGACCGCCGGAACGAATTAAGTACGTAACCAGGGGTACCACTGTACCCTGTTTCTGACAGCCGTATTCCAGCTACGTCTGGGAAGTTCTGGACATATGCCACCCCAATTAACATTCATTGCCCCTCCCCCTTTTGCATCTGGCCACGCCAACCCCTGGCATGTGGCCCCTGGGAGGCTGCCCAGATGAGCGTGCGGCCCTTGGCCCGAAAAAGGTTTCCCACCCCTTGTGTAAACTTCGGACTTCTCACTCACACAGCCAGAACTCTTAGGCACTACAGTGGTGCCCCGCAAGACAAATGCCTCGCAAGACGGAAAACCCGCTAGACGAAAGGGTTTTCCGTTTTGGAGGTGCTTCGCAAAACGAATTTCCTATGGGCTTGCTTCGCAAGACGAAAATGTCTTGCGAGTTCCTACGGGGTTTTTTTCCTCCCCCCCCCTTTCCCCAAGCCGCTAAGCCGCTTATCAGCTGATTCTAAGCCGCTAAGCCGCTTAACAGCTGATCCGCTAAGCCGCTTATCAGCTGATCCGCTAAGCCGCTTATCAGCTGATCCGCTAAGCCGCTTAACAGCTGATCTGCTAAGCCGCTTATCAGCTGATCCGCTAAGCCGCTTATCAGCTGATCCGCTAAGCCACTTATCAGCTGATCCGCTAAGCCCGCTAAGCCACTAACAGCGCTAATCCGCTAAGCCGCTAATGGGCTTGCTTCGCAAGACGAAAAAAACGCAAGACGAAGAGACTCGCGGAACGGATTCTTTTCGTCTTGCGAGGCACCACTGTATACCAGGCCACCGGTACAATTTAAGGCTTCGTGCTCTCCATACATACACCATCTCGAAATCACGACTGCATAGCTATATTTGCTTGTATGTTCAGCCTGCATTGTTCAGGGTGCTAATCGGGCAAGCTGTAAGCAAGGAGCCCTTCCGCACAGAATGCAAATGTATTCAACCGCACATCGAGATTCCTGGAAGTTATCAGAGTCCTGGAATAATGGCAAGTGAAGTGATGAACTGAGCACATTGCAACTCAAAGCTGATAGCAATGCCTCTCAAATCTCCCAAGATCTCCAGTCCTTGTTCTTCTACCTACGTGACAGGTGGCACAAATGAGTTGGCCTAGCAAAGGTGCAAGGGGGAAAGGAAAGGGTAAGGCAACGTCTGGCGCAGATTCGTGCTTCTGCAGCAAAGGGGGACACATACACCCCAACAGGTAGTCTTTAGTTGTGTTCCTCCCCAATACTGTTCTCACAATACTGTTCTCAAACTATCACTGCATAGAGCCCCAATTCCTCACAGCCATTTCATTTTGCTTGTGTGGTGGCCTGGGATTCCGATTCGGAGGATGAAACAGAGGAATCCCAGCCTGCCCAAGAGTCCCCGCCTCCAGGGCCGGCTGAACTGGGGCAAGGCCTAGATGCTGAAGAACCTGCACCTGTGGCAGTGCATCAGGAGCTGGCCCCAGGTGAAACCCTTCTGGCCCCAGAGAGGCTTGACGACTCAGTGGCCACAGGTGAGCCTCCTCCAGGGCCCAGTAACCCTTCGGCCTCTCCTGATCTGCAGAGGCTTAGGGCAGAGAGGCGAAGGGAACTGGTTGCCCCCAGGAGGAGTGCTCGCCTTAAGGCCAGAGGAGGCGGGGCTCCTGGGGGCCGGGACCGCCCCTGGCCTTAGAAGAGGATAAAAGCCCAGTCAGCCCGGCCCCAGGTTGCGGGAGCAACGTCGTTGTTGGCTTCGGACCTTCCTGTGTTCCTGATCCCTGCTCGGCCTCCTGTTCCTGACTATCCGGTACTCCTGTTGCCTGCTTGGCCTCCTGTTCCCGACCATCCGGTGTTCCTGTTCCCTGCACAGCCTCCTGTTCCAGCGTACCTGTTCCCCGCCCGGCTCTCTGCCTCGGACCTTGCCCCTCTTCGTGTGGACTCTGCTACGCCCAAGGTACCTTACCCCCGGGACCAGCACAGCTTGTGACTCATTCATACTGTTGTATGTCACCCCGATCTCTGAGCAGGGCAAGATTCCAGGGGTTCCAGGCTATTGCCCAGGGTTTGTGTTTAATTTTGGAGATGAGGCACAGCCAAGATAATAATAATAATAATAATAATAATAATAATAATAATAATAATAATTTTATTTATATCCCACTCTCCCCAGCCAAAGCCGGGCTCAGAGCGGCTAACAAAAGATGGTGGTGACTTTATGATATAAGTTTATTTACATTTACAGTCATACTTCGGGTTAAAGTAGCTTCAGGTTGAGCATTTTCAGGTTGCGTTCCGCAGCGACCCGGAAGTAACGGAATGGGTTACTTTGGGTTTCGCTGCTCGCGCATGCGCAGACTCTCAAAATGATGTCACGTGCATGCAGAAGCGGCGAATCATGACCTGCGCAGACACGCAGACGCGGGTTGATTTCTGCTCAGGATGCGAACGGGGCTCCGGAATGGATCCCTTTTGCATCCAGAGGTACCACTGTATACACAACATGAGCCTATGATGGAGAGGTTCACAGCATTAACACCCCCAAGGGGTCTTGCTTCTCTCATCGAAACAGTCTCAGATTCAAACAGAAATCAAACATTGCTCTCTGACTCTCTCCCCAGCTTGCTGTTTTGCCTCTAGTTGACACCACAGCCCCAAAGCCCTACTCTGAATTCTGGCTTTTGTCCTTCTCACTGTCTGCAAGTCGAGGGAGGGCTCCCCCCATTTGTCATCTGACACAGTGCTCCCTTTCCTTTGTTATCTTAATGGCCTATCACCCAGGCGGGTGGAAGCTAGCCTGGCTTGATTAAATGTTAACACCTGCTGGATCCACGGACCAGAGATGCACTTGCAATGTGCCTTTCCTTTAGAAAAATCCCAAGCAACAACTCTTCGTGCCTCCCAAAGGTTAAAACCTTAATTCCCCTTCAGCTTCAAACATGCCTAAGAAATACAAGCTTACTTAGATACTTGTGGTTTTGTCTTCTTCCACAACCCTGAGCTTTTCTGCTCCACCCAAATGCTGTTCCTCATCACACCCAATCTGCGTCTCTGCTCCTGACCCGCAGGCCATCTTCCAAGGCATCCCATCAGATTCATCCACTGATGATACATAAGCCACTCAGGTATGAGAAGTTCTCACATGAACAGGGACTGGACGCCTTGATCTATTAACCCTCTTGCACCTTGAATCAGGGTGGATTTGTTTTTAATCAAATCAATTTAAATCACTAGTCAGTAAGACTTGATTTAAATCAAAAAAATTTTACAAAAAGACTCATTCTTGCTGGTAAAATCTTAATATTTACAACCAGATGAAGTTTTCATTTTTGGAATAATAAATTTTCAGAATCATTGTTAGGTTTAATAAGGTAACTGTTTATATTCGGACAACTTTTCTGCTGCACTTTATTGGAAGGAGAAAAATCATTTCCTTAGTAACAATTTAAACAATTTATTTAACTGAAACAATAACATTATAGGATATGTATCCATGTTTGTTAACTGACGTGGTTGAACAACTTTTTCAAACAAAAAAGAAAAAACCTTAAGGGTTTTAGCACACATTAAAAACTTAAAACAAATCCTTGTTTCCTAATGAAATAGCCTTTGGACTATAATGTAACTTAAATAGAAAACTATCTTTGGAAAGATTTTTCCTCCAAAAGCATTTGATTTTAAAAATCAAATTTAAATTGAAAAAAATCTGATTTAAATTTTTTGAAATCCTATTTAAATAAAAAAATTCTGATTTTTTAAAAAAATCATTCATTTTTATCCACCCTGCCTTGAAGCTGAATACGGCATTGCATGCAAAGAAGGAGAGTGTACTTCAATCTATCAATAACATCTATTACATACAGCACCCCAGGAAGCTGCCATATACAGAGGCAAACCACCAGCCCATCTAACTGTCTCTGCACCGACTGGCAGCAGCTGTCCAGGGTTTCAGACAGGGGCATTCCCAGACCACCTAGAGATGCCAGGGGGTTGGACTTGGGACCTTCTGCACACAAAGCAAATGCCTTAACCCCTGGGCTATGGCTCGACAAAGCTAAGATTGATGGGCACCCTCACCACCCTCACCAAATATAACAGTTCCGGCATATTGTCACAAGAGGAACTGACACATCCTTTCTTCTGAGCAACAGATGCTTTTGTTCATAGAAATGTTGCGTCCCCTCTACTTTTGCCAAAGTATTATCAGGTGTTGATAATGCGCATACCCATTAATTTGTTGAAGCAGATTTGTCACCAATTAAACAAATGTTAATCAAATAATTGGGCTGATTTGTATTTATTTTTTGGTCTGTGAATTAATCAATGGCACAATTCAATGTGTAGTCAGACCCAAGTTCTACCATGTTCGATGGGGCTTGCTCCCAGAGAGATGCACGCAGGATTGCAACCCAAAGAACGGCACGAATTTGCTCACAAGAAAAACAAAAGCTGTGAGGAAGAAAAAAAGCCAACCTTTGCTTTTAGATGAAGCACAGCTCTTTTTACAACAAATATGCCCTAAGAAACAGCATTCCCATTCTCTCACTCACAGAAGAGCTCTTAAGATGGGACTTCACACCCGCAATTTTTCTAAGCATTTGTTAAGGTATGTTCTACTAGCCTATTAATTGGAAGCAGCTTCTGATTCGAAAGATATGTTTTTAATCCATTTATCTAACTGATTTAGGTTGCAACCCTATAACCAATGAAGAAAATAGGAAGTGCTTTTGAATAATCTTCTTCTTCTTCTTCTTCTTCTTCTTCTTCTTATTATTATTATTATTATTATTATTATTATTATTTCTACCCCATCTATCTGGCTGGGTTTCCCCAACAGAATATTAAAAACATGATAAAACATCAAACATTAAAAACTTCCCTAAGGGCTGCCTTCAGATGTCTTCTAAAAGTCAGGTACAGTAGTTGTTTTTTCCCTTGACATCTGATGGGAGGGCGTTCCACAGGGAGGGGGCCACTACCGAGAAGGCCCTTTGCCTGGTTCGCTGTAACCTCACTTCTCACAGGGAGAGAACCGCCGGAAGGCCCTCAGAGCTGGACCTCAGTGTCCGGGCTGAACGATGGGAGTGGAGACGCTCCTTCAGATATACTGGGCCGTTTAGGGCTTTAAAGGTCAGCACCACCACCAAGTACGGGTTTTCATGTCAACTCAACATTGCATCCCTAGCTAAAAGGCAGGGAAATCACCAGCTCAACAGTCAGGTGAAGGAATCATAGAATCATAGAGTTGGAAGAGACCACAAGGGCCATCGAGTCCAACCCCCTGCCAAGAAGCAGGAAATGAGTGCATTTCTACTATGAAGTTCTTTTAATACTTGCTGCCATTTACCCCAAAAAAACACCAAAAAAAATCTGATACCATATTTTCACCTTTCAGTATTTTTCTGGCACAGGCATATCACCTAAATACACATCCATCCTTGTATGTCCAAAGCTAGATAAGAAGTGGATCCAACTGGAAGCCGTTCAAAGAAATAATGTAGTTTTATCTACTACTTGGGCAGCTTTCTTCCACTGCACTGTGAGCCTCATCAGCATTAGATAGCTAATAAACAACAGAATGGTTGTTAAAGATTAGATATGCCTGCAAAAGAAAGAGAGAGTGTGTGCTTTAAATCTGTCCTGCTGGCTCTAGAATACAGAAAATGCTGAGATAATGAAGCATAATACAAGCTGCCAAGCTGATCATATGACTCTAAGCAGTCTTTCCTTTTGAATGCTCATGTCCAGAACTGTTATCTGTACTTAGGGAGTCTCCAAAATGCTTTATAATATCAAGGCCAAGTTTACATAGGCCACAACCGGGGGCGGGACGAAAACAGAAATAAATAAACAAGTTGCCTCTTCATTATTACATCAAATATTTACTATATCCAGCAGTACAGTTCCTAATACAAAGTCACTGAGTATGAAGTTCGGGATTTGATGCCAAGACTAATCCCTTTGCCAAGTACAAAACTCACAAAGCAGCCCCTCAAGGGACTCAATTGACGTGTTGTGGAATAACATCCAGAGAAGTCCACTGCCAGGGAATGAATGGCAAGTCTGGAGGACAATGTCCTCTGAAGCTCTTCAGAAGCACATCTATCATCCGGCTGGCAAAGATCAGTGGCGAACAGAACCAGGATCACCAGCCAAGAAGACCAGGATGGACAGTGCTCTCAGACCATTGGTATGAACTGTTGTTTCCAAAACCAGGCAGAGATATTTATTTAAGTTGCAAAAACCTCAGTGAATTGGATGACATACAACTGCTTCCTTCTGAAAAGCCCTATCTCCATGTGAGCACATCACAGGCTGCATATACTTTGATTGGCTCAATGGCAGGCCCCTTTCATTTCTGGAGACCTTGGACCACACTGCCATGATGTTAAAACACAATGCTACTCAGCACCTCCTATGGCCAAAGGAATTGTCGCACAATAGGTGTCACACAATAATCACACAGTGCAATTAACTGTAATTAACTGCAATTAACTGTAACGCAAATATATACACGCTGGTGAAACTGTGGCTTGCATTTTCCATTTCAAACAATTATAAATAAATAGGGCAGTGAATGGTTCTTGTGGAGCTATAGATGGAATTCACGATGACGGAAGCCAAGAGAGGAAGCGAGTGAAATCAAGATAATCCTAGTCAGAGCACGTTCTTGCTCCAACACTACGCTTTAGACTTATCTTCTAAATATACAAGCACATATATCTTCTGAGAGCTACTCTGGAAGCTTCAAAGGTCAGGCCTATGTCTGACTTTTCTGACAGTTTTATACTTGTTTCTGTGCACATGCCTTCCTAGTTATTTATTTATAAGAGTATTTCCAAACCGCCAGCTCATTCAAACAGTGTCATGGTAGTAGACAATAAAATAAAAATAGGCAAATACAAAACATCACACCCCAAACAGCCCTACGTTTCCTGCTGTCTATCTTTGTATTGCACAACTTTGAGAGGAGAAACACCAATGCCATACTCAAGAGGAGGTCAGGTTTCAAGAAATCTCCACAATCCTGAGGCCTCCCTCTAAATCCAAACACCACCTTACCTTGAAGCTTATCCAAAGATTGCAGAAAACTAGGTTAAGAACTGTCATCTGCTGCCTATCAGATAAAATTGGCCTATAGCGCTACTGCTGGTACAGACTTCAAAATCAACACAAGACGTGAATAGCACCAACTCCTACTATCCCTGCTGCTGCCAACACCGCTCCTTTGACGCAATAATACAGGCCTAGGCAAACTCGGCCCTCCATGTTTTGGGACTACAATTCCCATCATCCCTGACCACTGGTCCTGTTAGCTAGGGGTGATGGGAGTTGTAGTCCCAAAACATCTGGAGGGCCGGATTTGCCTATGCCTGCGCAATAATACATGGTGCAACATAAATTGATAGATCAATCTGGGAACACTAGGATCCCTTTGTGTGAGCCATCCCAGCGTGAAAAACGAGCAAGAAAGTTGAGCAAGCATTTTCTTCCCCAAAACCAAACCTCTTCAGCATCCCATTTATCCAAAATGACTATGATATCAGTGCAAGGACATTGTGCATAGACAACTACCTCGTCTACATGGTTTCCTAGTCAACGGCTTCTTTTTCCTCCAAGCTGTCACTGTGATACATCCTAGCTCGCAAGCCTTTTTGCCTCCACCCCAAACTTCTTCTTAAGCTCCTCAGTCCCAAATAGGTTTTAGACCAATGCTGACCCAGACCGTTTTCCTCTCCCCACTCTTCTACCTCTATACCATCATGCAAAGCTTGGGAGGAGTGTACAACTTTTGCTGATTAATTCCAAAGCGGCTAACACAAAAATTTAAAAGAATCCTAAGGAGAACCCATTTATATTTATCCTGCTCTCAAGTGCTTAGCCAGAGTCATAAAGTTGGTTGGCATCTGTCTGTCTCGGGAGACAATGGAGGAGCGAACCTTCAGGGATGAAGTCAAACAGTTGAAGACTTGCAGCACCCGCTGTGGCTTTAGAGACCAATATGGGAGAGACATGTTTTGTTGCAGCTGGGGCAGAGGAAGGTGTCCAGTTGTGTTGAAGCAGGGGTACTATGGCATTTCTTCTTCCTGCGCTCCTCCCAGGGGTCATTTCTCCTCTAGTCACTGCTGTGGATACACAACCTGACCGACTGTCTCCAGGCACAGAGGTCATCTGCAAGGGATTCCCACACGGCAAGGTTAATGTTGCCAGCCTTCATGTCATGATCTTTGTAACACAGAGTTGGTCTGCCGACAGGCCTAATACCAGAAACTAGCTTCCCATAGAGCACGTTCTTGGGGATCCTGCCACCTTCCATTCTGTGAACATGACCAAGCCAGAATAGACGTCACTGAGACAGGAGTGTGAACATGCTTGGATTATGGGTTTGGGAAACAACATCTTTGTTTGAGATTCTATCCTGCCATGTGATGCCCAAAATCTTCCTGGCATAGCGCAGGTGGAAGCCAGGGAGTCATATAGTAGTACAGTAATAAATGAGCCACTCAAAATATGATTAAAACAAACTGAAAGAATAATCCACTGCCATACACATTATATGTTTGAAATATTTTACAATAATACAATTAAAATCTATAGCAAGTTACTGAAAAGGTAAGATTCCCCCCATTTATGATTTAGCTCAACAATTTAACAGAATGTTCATATAAACAACGACCAAATTACACAGAAGCACAATTGTAAAAGTACACCATAATCACAAGCCTGAGTCAACCAACACATCTCAAAACTGCCCCATCCTGACCAAATGGTGACAAGATGGAGCCAAGTACACCCACCACCGAGGGAATTCTAATGCAATGGTGTCACAACGGAGAAGGCACCGTCTTTCAGAGCTACCCACCAAGGCTCAACGAACAGGAGGATCAACAAATTTATCTGTTGATCATGATGCTGAGATACTTCATCCCTGTCGTATGCACGCCCCACAACAGTACACTGCTAGGCTGCATCAGTTTTATACACAATATTAAAAGGAAAAACTAATTTCAGTTATAAGGAAAAGCTAGTTTGGGTCATGATGCTTTTGAGAAGCGTCACTCTGTTTTCCAGCTACCTGGCACAGAGCCTGACAGAACTTACGCAAGCATAACACATAATTATCTTAGGGTTTGGGGTCCGGACAAAACTGTTTGTCTAAACGACTGCTGCTGCATTTGCCAAGCTCTTTCCAAGACGCAAATATTCAAGGGCAGTGTAAAATAGAAAATGGGCATCATAATAGCAACCTCAGCAAATCAACAATCCCAAAGAGAATGGGAAGGGGGGGGGGAATTCCTCAGGAAGCAATGTGACTAGTCCACCAGGAAGAAGGTTTCATCCTTACTATCTCAAGCCGTGACCTGGGGGGGTGGGGACTCTGGGTCCAAATAATGCAGGGAGTCTAGATTTCCCCTTAGCAAAACCAGATGTTTCCCTGCCAATTTGGAGCCAAGCATCTGAACATAATACTGAAGGATCATTCATCAGCCTTTCCTTTCCTCCTTCTTCCCTATCTTATTCTAGAGATAGATTTCCAGCTCGTGACTTTCTATCTATTGACAGAGGCTATAATCAGGATTACATGGTGGTGAGTTCTAAAGAAATCAGCACAGTTTATTCTCAATTAAGTATTTACCAGATTATCATTTTAAAAATCCTGCTTCCTTTAAAAAAGAAGCTCTCAAAGCAACTTAGAACCAGAAGTAAACAATACCGTAGGAAGATGTACAACTGTCCATCAATAACTTCCTCCTATGAAGGGGTTAGGGGGTTTTGTGTGTGGTGGGGGTGGTTTCCCCCCCGCCCCCGGAAGCCCCCAACCACATCAGCATTGCTAGAATTCACCAGAAGGCAAAACTACCGCCTACAAGTTTACATGGAGTTTCACTAAGTGACACATACTGTCTCACTTCTGCAATTCTTCGCTTCCCCTCACGCCAGGAAAATCACACACTCCCTCTGCCAAAAACAACCTTCAATATGAAACAGCTGGATTATTTGGAATATTCTGTTTGGCCAAGCCAAGCCATTTTTAATAGCCAATGTAGAAATCAAGACTAGGAAGACCTTGGTCCAATCTCATGACAGCCATAAATTAACTGGGTGGCCTTAAGCAACTCTCCTTCACTTCTATTTTCCACTTACAAATTTGCATCGTACGTTTGAACAGAGAGAACTGCTGCCAAGGATTCGGCATACAGATTGTGAAAACAGTTTAAGAAATTATAGTCAGTATGGCATGGTGCACAGAGTGCCGTAATAGGACTTGGAAGACTTGGGTTCAAATCCCTGCTGAAGTGAATTTCACGCAGTCACATGCTAACCTCCTCCCACAAGGTTGCTGTGAGAATAAGAGGAGGATGAGCAGAACCATGGATGCGTCTCAGAAATCCTTGGAAGGAGGGTGGAATGACACCGTAACTTTACCAACTTCAACGTAATAATGAATGAAAAGGATGCAAATCCTTCCTTTAAGAAATGGTATTACACACTTACTAAGAAGTAAAACCCGCTGGACTCATTATGACTTCCTTTTGAGTAAGCAAGTATGCTTGGATTGCTCTGTCAGCAAAGGATTGTGCCTGCATGATGCAAGACACTGGAAGCTGATTCATAGAGAGTCAGGAGGTAACTTATCAAGAAAAGATATGGATTTCAGCATACATGAGCAGAATATTATCTTTTGGTGCTGCGTGTATGGACATTAAAGGCCATTAAACAGGTAGAAGGATGAATCCATTTTACAAGAAATAAGCATTTCGAAACAACTCAAATCAAGAATTCCTTCTCTCTTCTAATTTCACACAAAAGGCGGGCAGAACAATCAGTAAAACGCGTCTGTAAATCATGTTGAGTCACTTGGGCTTGCATGCTGTTGAGCACACTTTCAGGGCAAGTTGCTCCATCCTCCTGAAACTTTCATATATTTTCCTCAAATGTATTTGCTAATACTATTCTAGGCTGCCTCAACCAAAGTATAGTGTCCAGATCAAGGGAAGTAATAGTACCACTATATTCTGCCTTGGTCAGATGACACCTGGAATACTGTATCCAATTCTGGGTACCACAACTTAAAAGGGATGTGGACAAGGTGTGCAGAGGAGAGCAACCAAGATGATCAAGGGTCTGGAAACCAAGCCTTATGAGGAACGGTTGAAGGAGCTGGGTATGTTTAGCCTGGAAAAGAGGTGACTGAGAAGAGATACGATAGCCATCTTCAAATATCTCAAAGGCTGCCACATGGAAGAGGGAACAAGCTTCTTTTCTCCTACTCTGGAGGGTATGACTTGAACTCATGGCTTCAAGTTACAAGAAAGGAGATTCCGACTAAACATCAGCAGAAACTTTCTGGCAGTAAGAGCTGTTTGACAGTGGAACAGACTCTCTCAGGAAGTTGTGGACTCTTCTTCCTTGGAGGTTTGTAAGCAGAGGTTGGACGGACATCTGTCATGGATGCTTTAGCTGAGATTCCTGCATTGCAGGGGGTTGGGCTAGATGACCCAACTCTACAATTCTATGATTTCCACCCTTTGACCAAACAATTTCAGGGAACAAACATAGAACCACACTGGTCCATCTAATTGAATATTGTCTATATTCAGTCCCATTCTTCTGGAAAAAGAGGTGCCTGAACTCACCACGAATGCCCCCCTTGTTCTCTTATAATGGCAATGGCGCCCACTTAGTTCTGGCAAGTTCCAGCTGGGGGGAAAAGCCCCATCTATATTGACTGGCAGAGGCTTTCCGGCATTTCAAACAGCGAAATTTCCCACCCCTATCTGGAGATGCCAGGAACTGAACCTGGGACTTTCTGCATGCAAAGCAAATACTCTGCTAACAAGCTACACACCTTCCTCCTCCATCAATGACATCCATTTTCCTCAGCATATAAAGATCTCAGTTATCTGACCTATGTAGCTGCAAAAGCATATTGCTAAGTAGGCTCCTAAAGCACATTTCCTCACTTTAGTGCTAACAGAATAATATGTGCAGCAGCAGATACGGCAATTAGCTTAACATACCTAGGCATTATTCACACAAGTGAACATTAAGCATTGTCAGGCGGCCTATAAAAACTGTACTGTTAAATGTTTATCTCAAAACCTGCTTGGGTTTTACCAGGCCTTTTCCATGAATGAAGCAGATTACAAAGACTTCCACATTTGCTAGAAATACTATTTCAAAAGAAGCAGCGTCAGATTCTACTTCCACATTAAGCAGAAGAACTATTTCAGAGGAACTACAGTGGTACCTCGGGTTACAGACGCTTCAGGTTACAGATTCCGCCAACCCAGAAATAGTACCTCGGGTTAAGAACTTTGCTTCAGGATGAGAACAGAAATTGTGCGGTGACGGCAGCGGGAGGCCCAATTAGCTAAAGTGGTACCTCAGGTTAAGAACAGTTTCAGGTTAAGAACGGACCTCCAGAACGAATTAAGTTCTTAACCAGAGGTACCACTGTATTGCTAAAAGATTGATTCCCACCGTAGCTATAGAAATACTACTAATTCAAAGAGAATAATAATAAATAACATGACCTAAGCTATTTCAAAACAACTATTTCCCATGCCATAGTACAGTACAGAAATACTACAAAGTATCTTGTGGTACCTGCCAAAGAATGTACAGTATTACCGAACTAAGGCTAATTTGCTAGCCTTTAAGGTTAACACACGACTTCTTTTGCTGCAGCAAACTAATGTACACTTGCATAGCGGTAAACCCCATTGAACTCAGTGGGCCTGAGTAAGCCTAGAAAGAAAGGATTGCTCTAGGAAGTTAAAGAAATAATATTGCAGAGAGGATAGCCACCTAGAAACAAAGTGACACATATAAATACTTCTATGTAGATTAATAACCACAACTGTTTCAAATAAACTATTCATGAACGACTATTTCCCACAGTAGCTTTAGGAGTACTAAAATGTGAAACTGCCGCATGACAATACATAAAGGGGCTGAACCAAGACAAAAATTTTTTTTAGCATGGCTGTTCCTTGTCTTCCCAAGGCCATCAAGAACCGTTTATGAATTTCCACTGTTTCTTACATAATTCTTACTAGCAGTGCTTTTCTGCACTTCATTGCCCCCAATAGCATGTATAAATTCAATAAATAATAATCATAATGTATGCCGTCTTCCCCTTCCTGTAGTTTCCAGCAACTGGTCATTTCAGAAGCATCGCTGCCTCCAACTGTTCAGGCGGAGCAAAGCCATCCTGCCAGTAGCCATCCATCGCCCTCTCCTCTTCCTCCTCCGAGGAATTCGTCTACTCCCCTTTGAAAGGCACCCAAGTTGGGTGGCCGCTGCTGTCCCTGCGGGAGCGAGTTCCGCAGATTAACAAGGGGCTGCGCGGAGGAAGAACGGCTTCCTTTGCCCTCTTCTCCCGACTCCGCCAACTGCAAGGCTATACACCGTAACGCAAAGACTGCCGCTGTCCTTTCGAGGAGAGCGGCGAAAGCGCGGCGTGGAAATGCCGCCTCTCCGACAACAACCCTCAAGGAGACGAGGGCGCCCAGGGGTGGGGGCTTGTCGGCGAAGTAGGTGCCGGGGCGGACGCCTCACAAGGTCCTCCAGGTGCCTCAGCCCCTTCCCCGACAAGAGGTGCAGCTGTGGCTCCCCGCCGCCGCCGCCCCAATAATACCTCAGCGGTGCAGAAAAACAGGAAAGAGCTAACGGCCCGCGCTTGCCCCTGGACTCCCCTCAGCGCAACCCGCACCTGAGGCCCCTCCGGCTGCCCCCGTTCCCGCGGCGGGTGGCTCCTCGTCCATGGCTCGCCTCCTTCTCTCTCTCGGCAGTCATGTGAGGAGGCGGCGGCGGCGGCGTCCTCGGGACCCTTCCTGGCGCCCTCCCCTTCCTCCCGCCCGCCTTCGCTCCCCCTCGGCCGGGGAGGCGGCGCCGGGGCGGGCGAGAGGCTCGCTGGCTGCTGCTGCTGCCCGGGACGAGGCGAAGAGGAGAGCGCTGGGGGACAGGGCTGGTTGCTGCTGGAGCTGAGCCCCGCCGCGCCTTTTGCCGAGCCTGCGTTCAGACGTGCAGCGGGTCAGACGCGCGTCCGGGGGGTTCTGAAAACGGGAGCGGGGGGCTCGGTCTACTGCGGCGCGCAGGACTCCCTGCGGACGGAGAAAGAAGCAGCAGCAACAGCTGCCCGGCTTCCTCTCCGGCGCACGTGTCGCACGTCCGAGAACAGCAGAGCATACTTTATTTATTGGATTGATTTATTCGGGGCTGTTCTAGAAAAAGAGGTGCCGGAACTCACCATGAACGCCTCCCTTGTTCTCTAAGAATGTCAATGGCGCCCACCTGAAAGGTGCTGGAAATGAGTTCTGGCTGGGAAAAAATGCCTTAGGTTTATTAATTATATTTTTATGCCGCTTTTCATGCCAATGAATCCCAAAGCAGCTTACAAGGTTGCCAGGGTTTTTAGCTGGGGCAATCAGAATAAGATCCACTATTTGACTATTGATTCAGAACCCTAAAATGTATTTTCTATAATTGATTTTTTATTTCTATTCTTTTTATATGGTATTGTTGTTTTATTGCTATGGCAGATGGCTGACACAAATAAAGATTCATTCTCTCTCAGCTTACAAGCAATAAGCAACAACAGCATGATAGCACATCACAAATACATATATCATAGAACTATAAAGTTGGGAGGGGACCCTCCCGGTCATCTAGTCCAACCCCCTGCAATGCAGGAATCTTTTGCCCAACGTTGTCAAACATAGGACCCTGAGGTGAAGAGTCTCTACCAACTGAGCTGTTCATCCAGCAGTGTAATACAGTATAAATTATGTAGACTGATTAAAAAATCGTCAGCGAAGCAATTACAAAGCAATCTCTAAAACACCGTTAGCAAAGCACCAACTGGAAAATAAGCTAGACGTCACAATTAAAGCAAAAGTCATGTTATGTGATTAACAAATCGGTGCAATGTTCATAATCTATAAAATATTAGCAACATTAACAAAACAGCTGCCAAAAAAATATATGAATTGAGCAGTGTTGAATTCATGCACACTCCCCACATCCCCATGACTCATAATCGCTCCGTTCAGCTCATTAAAATGCACATATGCATAATGCTCATGGCAGCAGCTCTCTTCTGAAGGTTCCTCTGGCTGGAGGTGGGGCAGCGCAGGTGGGAAAAGCCATTACCTGCTGGGCAACACGGAGTCTCTCACCCCTCACCCTTGCAGTGCGCGGCTTGGTGCTGAAAATGTGAAGCAATGATCTCTCCTCGGGTGCAGCCATGGCCTGCTGAAGAGCACATCTCTCCCAATGAGAAGAATAGGGATGAGGGGAAACAAGCCCAGTTCTGTTTGCAGTTCTGTCATGCAGTTCTGTTTGCCTCAAAGCCTGATCTTTTCACTCTGCACATGTGTCATGGCACGTTACAAGCCGCCTCGTGATGGGGCTTAAAAATTGCAGCCCCACCAAGTCAAAATGTTACCAACTGCCAGTGCCTAAATACACACCATCATCATCATTATTGAATTTATAAAAGTACAAAAAACAGAGCTGAAGAATAAAAGAAAAATGAAATAAAAAATAGATACATTACATCAATCCTTAATTCTATTCCATCAAGTTCCCGTCTGTCCTTCCATGGCTCCCTAAAGTTTCCCATTCCTGCTGCATATTCTATTTTTTCTAACTATTTAAACGTTCAAATTCATAGAATCATAGAGTTGGAAGAGACCACAAGGGCCATCGAGTCCAACCCCCTGCCAAGCAGGAAACACCATCAGAGCACTCCTGACATATGGTTGTCAAGCCTCTGCTTAAAGACCTCCAAAGTCTCCACCACACTCCTTGGCAGCAAATTCCACTGTCAAACAGCTCTTACTGTCAGGAAGTTCTTCCTAATGTTTAGGTGGAATCTTCTTTCTTGTAGTTTGGATCCATTGCTCCGTGTCCGCTTCTCTGGAGCAGCAGAAAACAACCTTTCTCCCTCCTCTATATGACATCCTTTTATATGTTTGAACATGGCTATCATATCACCCCTTAACCTCCTCTTCTCCAGGCTAAACATGCCCAGCTGCCTTAGCCGTTCCTCATAAGGCATCGTTTCCAGGCCTTTGACCATTTTGGTTGCCCTCCTCTGGACACGTTCCAGTTTGTCAGTGTCCTTCTTGAACTGTGGTGCCCAGAACTGGACACAGTACTCCAGGTGAGGTCTGACCAGAGCAGAATACAGTGGCACTATTACTTCCCTTGATCTAGATGCTATACTCCTATTGATGCAGCCCAGAATTGCATTGGCTTTTTTAGCTGCCACGTCACACTGTTGGCTCATGTCAAGTTTGTGGTCAACCAAGACTCCTAGATCCTTTTCACATGTACTGCTCTCAAGCCAGGTGTCCCCCATCTTGTATTTGTGCCTCTCATTTTTTTTGCCCAAGTGCAGTACTTTACATTTCTCCCTGTTAAAGTTCATCTTGTTTGTTTTGGCCCGTTCTCTAATCTGTCAAGGTCATTTTGAAGTGTGATCCTGTCCTCTGGGGTGTTAGCCACCCCTCCCAGTTTGGTGTCATCTGCAAATTTGATCAGGATGCCCTTGAGTCCATCATCCAAGTCGTTGATAAAGATGTTGAATAAGACCGGGCCCAAGACAGAACCCTGTGGCACCCCACTAGTCACTCTTCTCCAGGATGAAGAGGAACCATTGATGAGCACCCTTTGGGTTTGGTCAGTCAGCCAGTTACAAATCCACTGAGTGGTAGCATAGTCAAGACCGCATTTTACCAGCTTCTTTACAAGAATATCATGGGGCACCTTGTCGAATGCCTTGCTAAAATCAAGGTAGGCTACATCCACTGCGTTCCCTTCATCTACCAGGCTTGTAGATTCTTCTCATTCTAAACTATAATTCTTCTCATTATAAACTATAACTGCTGAGCTTACTCCATATCGGCTTCCATTCCTCTTAAAAACTTTTCTCTTATTCCTCTCTAATTTTTCTGGTTAAGTTTGCTAATTCTGCATATTCCATCAATTTCATCTGCCACTCCTCCTTTGTAGGTACAGTGGTACCTCAGGTTAAGGACTTAATTCTTTCTGGAGGTCCGTTCTTAACCTGAAACTGTTCTTAACCTGAGGTACCACTTTAGCTAATGGGGCCTCCCTCTGCTGCCGCGTGATTTCTGTTCTCATCCTGAAGCAAAGTTCTTAACCCGAGGTACTATTTCTGGGTTAGCGGAGTCTGTAACCTGAAGCGTCTGTAACCTGAATCATCTGTAACCCAAGGTACCACTGTACTATCTCCTCTCTCCATCTGTGTGGATATAGGATTCTCGCTGCTGTAGTGGCATACACAAATAAATTTATTTGTTTACTTGGTACCTCAGACCTCATTATTCCTAACAGAAAGGCCTCTAGCCTCTTTGGAAAGCTCTTCTGAAATTTTTTTTTAATTCATTATATATCATTTACCATTATTCTTTAACTACTCTGAAGGTCCACCACATATGGTAAAAAGTTCCATCCGTAGCTTTACGTTTACAACATTTACCTGATTGTGACTTACACATTTTCGCTAATTTATTTGACATCAAGTACCATCTGTAAATCATTTGCCAAAAATTTTCCTTAACAGCATAGCAGACCATGAATTTTAATCCTGTTTCCCACAGCTTTCCCCACAAGTCTAACACTATTGTGGCCCACATCTCTAGCCCAATTGATCATTGCTGTTTTCACCATGCCATCCTTTGTCTCCTATTCTAATAATAACTTGTACATTTTAGAAATTAACTTCTCATTATTATCTATCAGCTCTTTCTCAAATTCTGAGGTCTGTTCTATAAAACCGCATTGTTTATAAACTTTAAATATTTCATTCAATTGACGGTATGATTGCAACCAGTCTGTCACCTGGTTACCAACTTATTCCATCTTCTTCAGGCTTGTGTCTGTGAAGTCCAGTAGTTCTCTATACTGTATGTTGCCCATCCTTTTTCCATATTCAATTTTTTCAGTTCTTCCTTGGGAGTAAGTTCTGCTAAACTCCCAGCAGCCCCCAAGAAGTTGGTCTATCTATAAGATGGAACAGGTAATTTATTGACTCTGGATTCACAGGCCTTATCTGAGAGTGGGAATATGGTAACAGTTCTTGGGGTCCTAATTGATATTAATAGTGTACATCAGTCCATGTACTTAAAATGGTCTTACAGGGACACCTCATTTAGTTGTCAGTGTGTATTACTTCAGTTACTTTAAAAGATGGTAAGCCAGCCCTATGGGGCTGAGTGGGGCTCTGGACCTCTGCCCCAAAGTCCTGCCTTGACAACGCAGTTGACTGCAGCCTGCGATCTGCATTGCCATAAGCTGCTGCACTGCAGAAAACAATACCCAAGACAGCTCATTAAGTGTTCATTATCTCCACCTTTGTTTTGTAACTCTGAAATGTTTAATACAAATACTGTTTTTAAAATAATAACAACCCCACTCAAATTCTCATACACTGGAGACTTCAGGGCTCACAGAGCAGGACTTCCGGATAACTTTTCACATTGGGATTTAAATATTGGATCAGGTGGCGATGTTTCTATTTTACTTACTATATGTAGGGTTTTGTGTCAGCATTGCTTGTGCAGGTTCTTTGCTGTTCACTTGTGTTCCTTTGGTGGTGAGAGAGGTTGGGGTTGGCCATGGGTGTGGTTATTCATTTGTGGTTGGCTGTGGTGGTCTTTGTTTTTGTGTGTGAGTGGGGTGGGTGGGTGTTTTGGATCAGGTTAGCCATATTGATTTGTATGCTGTTGGTGGATTTTTGTCATTGTCTTGTTGAGCTGTGTAGGTGATAAAGGGGAGCCCTACAGGGGTGAAGGAGTTTTCTTCTATTTGTCCCCGTGTCAGTTTCAGTTTATTGGTTAATTTTTCTAGTATGGCTGTTTCCCATACTATTTGGTACAGGTTGTGTACTTTTTGATGTGTTTTATTTATTGCCACATGACCCGGAAGCTGTACGCCGGCTCCCTCGGCCAGTAAAACGAGATGAGTGCCGCAACCCCAGAGTCGTCCACGACTGGACCTAATGGTTAGGGGTCCCTTTAACAGGAAAACAGAAACAGGGTAGATGGGGGGAAATAAAGTGGGGGACATACTTACCTATCACACAGGATTGTTGTGAGGATAGAATAGAAGGAAAGCCATGTATGGGAACTGTAGTGCTGTGAGGGGAATAGGGGTACCCTAGCCACTCTCAGCACCCTGAACAAACTACATTTCCCCCCCAAAATTGGCGGGTAAGCCATGCCTGTTTAAAGTGGTATCACCATTGCTTTAAATGTATGGTTAAGAATGCAGCCTGCACCAAGGAATTGCCACAGAATTCACTTGCAAATAAAGCACAAATCTGGAGAGGGCCCAATTCATCGCACGTGAGGATCCATTTCCCTTTGGCATTTATTGCAGGTCCTCTTCAGGAGCCTTCAGGGCCAGATTTAGGTTTGATGAGGCCCTAAGCTACTGAAGGTAATGGGGCCCTTGATATGTCCAGCTGTCCTTTGTCAACAACAAATGGTCACTGTTTTTTGTGTTGAATATATGCTAATTTATGGACTTAATAGGTAATTTAATAGGTAAATTACTTAATAGGTAATTTATGGACTTAATAGGTGTCTAAAGCCATTTGCACATAACTAAATATGTATTTTATCAAAGCAATTGTTGAACTGAGAGACAATTAAAAAGTATATTATCAGTGAAGTATTTTGGAAATGTACCACCAGTTTTTTTGAATTATGGTGCTGGAGTAGACTCTTGAGAGTCCCATGGACTGCAAGAAGATCAAACCTCTCCATTCTGAAGGAAATCAGCCCTGAGTGCTCACTGGAAGGACAGATCGTGAAGCTGAGGCTCCAAGACTTTGGCCACCTCATGAGAAGAGAAGACTCCCTGGAAAAGACCCTGGTGTTGGGATATATATATATATATATATATATATATATATATACACAAAATTGAATCGCAACAAATTTTCAAAGATGAAGAAGGAAGGATTATAGCAGTCCGGATCAAATGGCAAGGGGAAAATTTGATTATTGTCAGGATATACGCACCTAATGGAAATAAGACTGATTTTTATAAAACTTTGGAAGAACAACTATTTGAATATATGGACCAGAAAATCATAATAATGGGAGACATGAACGGAGTGGTTTCATTGGAGATGGACAAATTGAGAGATGGTACATCTAAAGAAGGGAAACTACCCAAGTCTTTTTTCTCAATGACCAAGAACTGTAATTTGATTGATGTCTGGAGACTTAGACACCCGTTGGAGAAACAATTTACTTACTTTTCTGAACCAAATCAGTCACTGTCAAGAATAGATCAAATATGGGTTTCGAACGAGCTGACTCTGAGAATCCTACAAATTGAAATTCAACCTAAAGTAATTTCTGACCACAATCCAATAAAGTTGGAATTAAAAGGCTTTGAAGAAAGAACCTTTAGGTGGAAAATTAACGATTATCTTCTCGACGACCAGAGAATTATAGAAAGTGCACAAAAGAAACTAACTGAATTTTTTGTTGAAAATTGTAACCAAGGTACAAAGATGAGTATAGTTTGGGACGCAAGCAAGGCAGTGATGCGAGGTTTCTTCATTCAGCAAAATTCATTGAAGAAGAAAAATCGAGAAAAAGGGAAAAAAGAAATTTTAAAGCAGATAATGGACTATGAACAAAAACTAATCAAAAAACCAAACAATGCAAAGATAAAACAGCAAATTCAGATCTTGCAATCACAATTTGCAATGATAATAAACAAAGAAATAGAATGGAATATCAAAAGGTTAAGACAGAGAAACTTTGAGTCAGCTAACAAATCAGGTAAATGGCTTGCGTGGCAAATCAAAAAGAGAAAGGAGCAGAATACAATTAATAAAATAAACGTGAGTGGCAAAGAGATAGATAACCCGAAAGAAATTAGGAAAGGATTCTTGGATTTTTACAGACAATTATACAAAAACAGAGAAAGGAACAATATGAGGAAAGTAGAGAGATTTTTAAAAGAGAAAAAGGTGCAAAAGATCCCGGCAGACAAAAAGGACCAGCTGAATGCCTTAATAGAAATTGAGGAGATAAAAGAGGCTATAAAAGAATTGAAGAGGGGTAAGGCCCCGGGACCGGATGGATATACAGCAGGCCACTATAAAGAACTAAGAGATGTCTTGATGGCACCATTGAAAGAAGTCATGAATAACATTTTAAAAGAAAGAGACATCCCGGAAACATGAAAAGAAGCATTAATTACATTTATCCCAAAACAAGATGCGGATTTAACCCAAGTCAAAAACTATAGGCCTATCTCATTGTTGAATACAGATTATAAAATCTTCGCAGGGATTTTAGCGAGAAGAATGAAAAAGATATTATCAGAGATTCATAAAGATCAAGCTGGTTTCCTTCCAGGCAGACAGATGAAGGACAATGTTAGGAATATAATTAATATTTTGGAATATCTGACTGCTAGGAATGAGAAACAAGCTATACTCATGTTTGTGGATGCAGAAAAGGTCTTTGACAACATAGCGTGGGACTGTATGTTAAAAAATCTAGAGCACATGGATGTGGGAAGAGAATTCTTTAATGGAATAAAGACAATATATACAGAGCAGAAAGCCAAGCTGATTGTAAACAATGTGATGACAGAAGATATTAAAATATCTAAAGGAACTAGACAGGGATGTCCACTTTCACCACTGTTATTCATAACGGTCCTGGAGGTCTTCCTCTGTGCAATTAGACAAAATAAATCAATAAAAGGGATAACAGTTGGTCAGAATGAGTATAAAGTTAAAGCTTTTGCCGATGATCTGGTAATAACGATTGAAGATCCAACAGAAAGTGTAAAAGAAGTATTGGAAGAGATGGAGCAATTTGGAAATGTGGCAGGGTTCAAATTAAATAAGAAGAAAACTAAAATAATCGCGAAAAATATGGAGCAAAGTATGATAGAAAAAGTGCAACAAACAGAGATAGAAGTGGTGAAAAAGGTGAAATACATAGGAATTTGGTTAACTCCTAAAAATATTGATTTGTTCCAGAACAATTATATACCGGTTTGGAATGGAATAAGGAAAGACTTAAGAGGTGTGGGGCAGAATGAAACTATCCTTTTGGGGTAGGATTTCTACGATAAAAATGAGCGTCCTTCCAAAGATGTTATTTTGATTTCAGACTATTCCTGTAATAAAGGGGGTAACGATTTTTAAGGAACGGCAAAGAGTGATTTCAAGATATATCTGGCAGGGCAAAAAGCTGAGAATTAAATTTAAACTACTAACGGATGCGAAGGAAAGAGGCGGCTTTGCCCTGCCAGATTTGAAATTATATTATGAAGCAGCATGTCTTTGCTGGTTGAAAGAATGGATAAAATTAGAAAATAAGGAGTTACTGGATTTAGAAGGATTTGATAACAGATTTGGATGGCACACGTATTTATGGTGTGAGAAAAAGAAAATTCATAAAGATTTGGGAACCACGTTCTCCGGAGTTCGATAATAGAAACATGTGAAAGGTATAAAAATTTATTAGAACCAAAAGTTCCACACTGGCTATCTCCGTTAGAGGTAATGAGTGTAAAGAAAATTAATATGAGAGATAAATGGATTACATATAAGGAATTGATAATCAGAGAAGGAGGAAAGGGGAAATTAAAACCATATGAACAAGTTAAAGAACATGTTTATGATTGGCTGCATTATTTCCAGATAAATGAAATGTTTAAAAAAGATATTAAGGAATGTGGTTATGAAGAAAATGATTTGAAATTTCAAGTAGATATTATCAATAACGATTGTAAAATTCTGTCAAAAATGTATAGGATGTTATTGGAATGGCACACGAAAGATGAAGAAGTAAAATCGGTAATGATACATTGGGCTAGAGATTTTGGCCATAATAGACAATTTGAGGATTGGGAGAGATTATGGAAAGAGAATTTAAAATTTACTGCATGTACGATATTAAAAGAAAATGTTATGAAAATGTTTTACAGATGGTATATCACGCCGGTAAAATTAGCAAAAATGTATAAGACGTGCAACAAATGTTGGAAATGTAAGGATAAAGAAGGAACATTCTACCATTTATGGTGGGAATGTAAGAAAGTTAAGACCTTCTGGGAGATGATATATAATGAATTGAAAAAGATGTTGAAGTATACCTTTGTAAAGAAACCAGAGGCTTTTCTTTTAGGGATTACAGGGAAGGAAATAAGAAGAAAAGACAGTAAACTTTTCCAATATGCAGTTACTGCAGCAAGAATTTTATTGGCCCAGAAATGGAAACAGGAAGAAATACCGAAGATAGAAGAATGGAGAATGAAATTGACAGACTATGCAGAATTGGAAAAATTAACTGGAAAAATTAGATATCTCCGAGACCAAAAATTTATTGATGATTTGGGGAAATTTGCGGATTATCTGAAAAGTAAATGTGATGTGCAAACAACACTAGTGGGGTTTCAAGAAGCACTGTGAGTGGTAAGATGTATTGTTTAAAAGAAATAGAAGTGGGAGGGAAGACAATGGCAATACAAAAATAAGGAATGCGAAATAGAGAGATTAATATGGATGATTGTCAGAGCAGCCGAAGGAAGTCAAAAAAGGATTAATTTGTTAAAAATTGGATATAATTGTATATTTAAGTTGAAAATTAATAAAAATTATTATTAAAAAAAGGAAGAGTGGGGCCCTAAGCTAATAGCTTGCTTAGTTTATACATAAATCCGGCACTGGAGAGATCGTGCTTGGCGACAGTTAAGGGGCGGCGGAGAAGCTGATTATGGCAGGTCTCGTTAAGCCGCGCTCATTAATAGCGAAAGAAATCAAACAATCAAAAAAAACCCGAAGACGATTTATAGTTTAACTTATAATTTATGTATATCTTTTTATTGTGATAAGGGATGTTGTCGTAAGTTGGTTTGGGTTGCATTGGGACGGAAAGCGACTAATAAGCTTAATTCATAACAATTGATTATTTATATCAATTGCACCTCCCTATTCTTAGGCTTCCCACTATGCGTCTATTTGACATGCTCAGACCGTCCCCCTTTTTGCGGAGAGACTTAGTACAGCTCACGCGCCTGGCAGGAGGATGACTCGCCAGTTGGATCCATTTCGGTCATTTTTGAAGGGGTGCTTGATTCCCCTCTGCTACTATCTCCTCCAAAGTGACAGCTTACGATTAATATAGGCTAGAATTTAAAATAGGGGGATACACAT
The DNA here is from genome assembly GCF_965112155.1 of Podarcis liolepis. Lineage (NCBI taxonomy): Eukaryota > Metazoa > Chordata > Lepidosauria > Squamata > Lacertidae > Podarcis > Podarcis liolepis. Next base: position 4,583,146 of record NC_139569.1, on the reverse strand, counting down.
ATATTTCGACAATAATAATATGAGTAGAAGTACGCGATGATGATACCGCTATTCACGACACTACTTTCACCTCCGCCCTCCCTCTGGGATGGTCCATCCGACCCCACCTAAGGGCGGGCTTAATGCGGGGCCTCGAGCCGCCATGTTGGACTTAACCACCAAGGTTGTTATAACGAGGGGGTGGGATGTGAAGCGAGCGTACCTCAAGACCGAAAGGCCTAATTCCGAGGGGGAAAGCATAACTGGGCGTTAACCGATCGCAAACCCTGTCCTAGCCTGTTAACATAGGAGATTAACATATACAACGCAGTAAGACACCGCTTTTTGAATCCGTTCCTCCCCCCTCCTCTGCCGAGTTGGTCCCTGCCCCCTCTCGCGAGACTCGCCGCCGGGTCCGCTCTCGCGCACATGGCCCGGCGAGAGGGCGCCTCCCCTGCGCGCGCGCCTGCGCGCTCTGTGCCCCCTCCCTCCCCCTTTTCGGCCCAGCGCGCCGCCTTGCCTGTTCGTGCGCCGCGCGTGTGAGGCGAGCGGGAAGGCCGCGTAGCCCCCCATGCAGGAGACCCAGGAGAGCCCGGCGGCCGCCGAGACCCCCGCCGCTCTTCCCGCCCAGGACGAGGGGCCCGGAGGAGGAGGAGGAGAGCCCGGCGGCGGCGGCGAAGGAGAAAGAGGCGGCGGCGGCAGCAGCAGCGGCGACTCGGAGGCCGAGCTGCCGGACGGGCCTTCCGCGGAGGAGCCTGAGGGGAAGAAGGAGCCGGAGCCCGAAAAAGGCGGCGGCGGCGAGAAGGAGGAGGCGGAGGAGGAGAAGCCGCGAAGCAGCAGCGCCGGCGAGGAAGAGGAGGCCGCTGGAGAGCGCCGGGAGCAGCCGCAACCGTCTCCGCCTCCGGCCGCTGGGCCGCCTTCGCCGCCTCAGGAGCCGCCCGAGGTTGCCGCTGTAGCCGCCGCCGCCGAGGAGCCGCCGGAGCGGGAGAAATCCCCCGAAGCCCCTGCCTCTGCCCCGGCCGAAGGGGGTTCCGAGAAGCCCGAGGGGGACCAGGAGGGATCCGAAGGCGGCGAGGCGAAGAAAGAGGAGCAGCAGGAGGAGGCCGAGGAAGAGGAGGAGGAAAAGGCCGAGAAGCCCAGCAAGGAGGAGGCGGAGGAGGAGGGGAGCGGCAAGGAGGAAGAGGAGGATGAGGGCATCTCGTTCAGCGACCCCGAGGACTTCGTGGACGACATCGACGAGGAAGGTGGGTGGGCCGAGGGAGGAGGAGGAGGGAGAGGCCTGGCGGCGGCCTCTTCCGCCTCTTCCTCGACACGTGTTTGTAAGCCGCCTGGGAGGTGGGGTAGAAATAAATATTTCATTTATTGTTATATGTAATTTTGTATGTAGCCTTTTCCCCCAGAGAAGGACTGGAAGAAGCTGACATGTAATATGTGGACATTCATCATCAACCTTTTATCCGACCATCAGTCAGAAAAAAGTACATTTGTCAATACACAGTTAAAACATCAAAGAAGATTTTAGAACTTAGCCAACACTAGAATCGGCTAAACAGATAGCCCCATATCAATACAGTCAATTACGGTATAGTCTTGCAGCGCTAAAAAAAGAAATTTGGCCACCAAGGAAGGTATAGCTCTAGCGACATTATTCAGCAAGTGTAAAACCTGGTTTTCTCCAGGTAGGGAGCTAAATTGACATAGGAGTGGGTCTATAAAATTTTGTCTAAGCTCTGCATAAGAAGGGCAAGTCAAGAGAATGTGTTCAGTGGACTCAACCACACCCATGGCACAATGACAGGTTCTCTGGGCGTATGGTACTCCCCTGTACCTTCCCCACAATATCGCAGAGTCAAGGACATTTAATCTAGCCGCTGTAAGAAGTCTGCGGTATTCCATATAGTGGATTTCTGCAAGGTAGAGGGCTGGTATGGTCCGATAGATCTGGTCCCCTAGGAACATCCCTGGTTTTACCTGGGCTATGTCCTCTTGTCTGGCAATGTCACTCAGTCTCCGGGAGATCACAGCTCTAGCTTGATTGTACGTCATAGACTCAAAGTGGACATTAGTGGGGGTGGGGGGAGAGAGCCTCGTGATCCTTAAAAAAAGGGGGGGTCGGTGTGGCCATTTGGGAAGGGGTGGCAGAGCCTCTGCTTTGCTTGCAGATGGTCCCTAGTTCGGTCCCCTGGAAGGGCCGGTTACATCCCACTGCCTGAAATGGTGGAGACAGTGTCATGGGTCAGTCTAGGCCAGTATTCTTCAACCTGGAGATCCCCAGATGTTGGGACTAAAGCTGCCATCATCCTTGACCACAGATGTGAGTTGGCTGAGGGTGACAGCCACCGAAGTTTCAAGGGCGCCTGAGAATCCTGTGTTGAAGAATACTGGTGCAGAGTAGTGACTCTCAAGCTGTGGGATGTGGTGGTTTGGCAGTCCCCACACCCAGCGTGCCAGGGAGCAGCACCTTCACTGTAGTGAAGTTGACAAGGACCAGGACCAGTCCATGGACCACCACGTTGAGCAGCGCTGGTGTAGACAATAGTGAGCAAGATGACTTAGTGGCCTGGCCATAAGACAAGCTTCCAGCATAGTCCTTCTGAGATAGAACAGGGAAAAGTGTGGGTGGGGGAGTTTCACTTGGCCATCTTGTTGGCCTACTCCAGCTCCCATCAAACAAAGGGTTTAGAGAGCCAGTGTGGCATCGCGGTTATAGAGTGTTGGACTAGGACCTGGGAGACCAAGGTTTAAATCCCACCAGTTGGCCATGAAGCTTTACGCAGGTCTCAGGGCTTTGGGGGAATTAAATGGGGAGAACAGTGTATTCCAACTCCCATCATCCCTGACTGCTATCCCTTCTCATTGGGGATAATGAGAGTCATAGTCCAACATCATTTGGGGAACCAGTGTGGAGAAAGGCTGTCTGGTCTATCAGACTGAAGAATATGCAAGGCACTTTGGTGGATTGGACGGCAAGGCCCACCTTGCCCAGCACCCTGTTTCTCAACTGTGTTGGGCCAGATGTATCTGTAAATCTCACAACAGGGCACTAGTCCTCTCCTGTGTCTTGTCTCCAGATTGTGGTGCAAAGATATATTGCCCCATTACATGCAGAGCTTTGTGTTCAGTATCTGTCAGGATAGCATGAGAAGGCCATTGTGCCCGGGTCTTGCTTAGCTTCCTGGAAGCATCTGTTTGGCAACTGTGGGAACAGAATGCTGTACTAGATGGGACTTTGGTCTGATCCAGCAGGGCACTTCTGGTATTCTTATGATTCCTAGCAACTGTAGTTTTTAGTGATGCACTATCTCTGATGCAAAACAGACAGTATCTAGCCCCTGTTTACATGGAGTACATTATCTGTTATCTCCAGGTAGGGCTGGGAAAGACATCTGCCTGTAACCCTGGAGATCTGTTGTCTGTTGATGGATAGACCTTATTTAGCTAGATTATAAGGCAGCTTCTTAGTTTATTTGCTTTAGACAGTTTGCCATATGTGTAATGTTGTATTAACAAGTGAGTTTGCCTGTTCTAAGTCTCATTGGCATTGATAGAATCTATAAAGAGATTTCCAATCTTAAAACTCTCAAATGCTTGTGGTGTTTAAAATATGCTGTTTCTTTATTTTTAATCTCACAGAAGTACCATTTGAGATGATTTACAATGTTTAAAATTTTATAAAAACATAAAATAACCAACCAAGGAGGGTGGGATCAGCAGTTGTAACGAAGTATAGAAACATTATCTGCCACATGCAAGAGACTGTAAATAAAATTGTCTTTAACTGACTAAAAACAGGAGACAAAGTGTTTGATTATCTAGCTGCAGCTGCCGAGGAGGACTGCCTTGTTATCACACTGAAATGTGCTTCTGCTCTAGGGTGGACATAGAGAAGGGCATTTGTCCCTGACACTTTTTAAAAATAAAGTGAAAAGTAGGTTTCAAAAGGCCATTTTAAATTGGAAGTCTATAGCATGTAAGTGCAGAATAAAATATTTTAGTGATATCTAGTTTTAAGCCATGATTGTATAAATCATCAGTATGTTAGAGTACCATATTTACTTGAGTCTAATGTGTCATCGAATCTAATGCACACCTCAATTTTCAGAACCTTGAAACCAAAAAAATTTATTTGCTGGTGAATGTAATGTGCCATCGAATCTAATGCACACCTTGATTTTTACAACATAATTTGGCCAAAAAAAGTGAGCAGTAGATTTGAGTAAATAAGGTATTTTGTTGGTTGTTTTGTGCATTCAGCAGCCCTGATAGTAAATACTGTGTTAGAGGCTAATGCTTTATAAGCGAATTTCTTTTATTGTAAAGGGAAAGTTTGTGGTAGGGGCATACAAATTTATAGACTAGAGGATGAAGACTTGCACTTGTCTTGATTTGCTGTGTGATTAGAGCAAAGGCTTCTTTGAACCCATGGAAAACTTGTTGAACTGCTATAATTAAAGGGTTTGTAGCATCTTTATAATTATAAATAAAGCCATGTTTGATGTTCAAAGTGTTCAGTTTGGAGAAAGACTGGATGTGCCAGGTTACTTTCTTAGATTTTTGTAGTGGTGTGGAAGGATAGCAACCAACATTTGTAATAGCATCATTCTGCCCCAGTAGATTTTTTCCCCATCAGAAGATAGAGAACTGAGTTTGCAAGCTCCATAAAAATGTGGGTAGTGGAAGAAAAACAGCTTAGCACTGTGGTGGCTGCTTGTCCTGGTTTAAGTGGCAGACTTCAAGGAGGGAGGCAGCACTGGGAAGAATAGCTTGCCCCTAGATGGTCTACAGATGAGGGCCTGTTCTAAGCAAATCCTTGTTATACAAAAGGCAGAGAGAACGCGCTCTTGACGCAGCAAAGTAGAGAAGGAACTTTAGAAAAGATGCAACAAATTGCTTAGTTTACTCAGTATGTTTCTAGCAGCAGGATAGCTCGGTTGGTTAGAGCATGATGGTGATAATGTCGCGGTTGAAGGTTCAGTAAGCTGCATATTCCTGCACTGCAAGGAGTTGGGCTAGACTCCAGGTCCTTTCCAACTCTACAGTTCTGTGATCCTTATGCTAAATGTCTATTAGTTTCTATAGTTAAAATACAGAAGACTGATTCCAATATGGAGTTTGCACTTCTGCTTTCAGCCTTTACCAAACACATGGTTAGCCAAACCTAGAATATCCCAATTAGTTTTCTTTTATCCTGCAAATAAATTGTGGGCTTTGCTGTCTCTCTCATTCGCATACTTATCTTTTCCACAGAATTACTTGAAGATATTCTGCAAGAACGTCCACAGGAGGCTGATGGAATCGATTCAGTGATTGTGGTGGATAATGTTCCTCAGGTTGGACCAGACCGACTCGAGAAACTGAAGAATGTTATCCACAAGATTTTCTCAAAGTTTGGAAAAATTACCAATGAGTTTTACCCAGAAGCTGATGGGCAGACGAAAGGGTGAGTGGCTGTCTTTTTTAGCTGTCATTGCTAGCCAGCCTAAAAACTAATTGACCAATCCTTCCCTCTCCAATGAGGTGCCCCCCCACCTTTCCAGCAGGAAAGGGAAGGTAGGGAGACTACTAGCTTGGGCACTACATGGTGGATGGTGCCCTGAATGCCAGCATGGCCAGATCTTGAAAAGCTGCCTCTGCCTAGCAGCAGGCAAGAAAACTTGTCACTAGCTTTTCCTGTGAGAAAAGGAAGGTATGCTTTCTTGGGTAGGTGAGTTACACCAGGTGCTGTGCTATCAAGCAGGCAAGCAGCCTTTAGCCAAGGAGCCTGTGGGGATTGCCACACAATTGTTAGGACACCCCAGCATACCTCAGCAGCTTCAAACTTGAAGGGAAAACTGGTTGGTCACTTTTCATACTTACCAGAAGTTATTGATGCAGTCACCACAGTGAACATGGTGGCTGAAAATGAAAATGTCACATCCTCTATGACAGGCATCTCCAACTCCCAAGAGACTGTGATCTACTCCCGGTATAAAAACAACAACAACTGGCAGTGATCTACCCATTGTCATTGGAGGGGGGAGTAGCATGCGAGGGGTGGGTGGGTTGCCCAGCTCCCAGTATAAAAGAACAACAACTGGTAGTGATCTACTCATTGGAGGGGGGAGGAGGGTGGGTGGGTTGCCCAGAGTTGCGGAGCTTTTTGGGGGGAAGGATTGCACTTAGTTTTTTAGCTTTTCCCACATTTTGTACATGATAAGGATCCTGCAACCTACCAGGATCAGCCGGGAAGAACTCTAGAAGAATGAATCGCAGACCCTAGCAAGTTTTGGCAACAGTGGGCACATGCTATGAATTATTACTCAGGGGCGAAACTAGGTTTTACTACATCCGGGTCACCCAGTTTGGCACCCCCCCACACACATTTGTGTACATGCACACAAACACACACAGGTGCCCCCTCTGGAGGCTTCACCTAGGGCAAACAACCCAGCTAGTGCCCCCCCCCCTCCCAGTAGCTACGGCACTGCATTACCCATGGACAGATAATACTTTTCGAAATTAAGCTATGGGGAGTTGCCTGATAAAAGTAAGTTCTCTGTGAAATTAAACGAACATTTAGTAGAAGAATAAGTTTTGTAAATTAAGTAGTGGCATTATCAAGTAGAGGAGGGAGGTTAAGATTAGCCAGGGTCTGCGGGGTGGTTTCACCCCTCCAGATGAACCACCAGCAGGTACAAAATCTGCCTGTCGCTAGTCGTCAGATCAAGAGTAGCAGAGAGCTTGCTTCCTTTTTGTTCTCATATCTAGTGCATTGAAATTCCTAGCATTCAGAATCATCTACCAGCCTTTCCCCCCTCATTCATTTTCCCTATTGCCAGATGGCACATTATATGCTAATATGGCAAACATATGGAGCCATGGCTCTATTTTTCAGCTGTTGCCATTGTCTCTGAGACAATGCAAATTGAAAATAAAAGGCACCTTGATCCTGCCTTTAAAATGGTGTATGCCACGCATGAGGGATTCTTGCACAGAGATAATTCTGAGGGCAGCAGCTGCAGGCCCAGCTTTCACTCATTGCACAGTGTCACATAGCATTTGGCACAATTATATAAACAAGCCTGAAATATGACTTTGGGGAAACAGTTGGTGTTGAATTCCGTTGAGTTGAAGTGTGGCTGATGTCACTGTTGAGATTTGGCTGAATCCAGAGCATTGGGCCATTCATTTCATGTATCACCTCTTTGGGCAATTTCAAATTAAGTTGTCAGCAGTAACTAACTAGATGTTTTACTGCAGGTATATTTTCCTGGAATACATGTCTCCAACTCATGCTTCAGATGCCATTAAAAATGCAGATGGCTACAAGCTAGACAAGCAGCACACTTTCAGGGTCAACCTTTTCACTGACTTTGACAAGTGAGTATCGTCATTTCTTAAAAGCAGAAAAGATTGACTGTTTGAAATACAAAGAAGTATAACTGACTGAATCACATTTTCAGATACATGACAATCAGTGATGAGTGGGAAATTCCAGAAAAGCAGCCATTTAAAGACCTGGTGAGTTTTCAGATGCGTGTATAGACTTTAAAGATCTCTGTGTCCATCAAGAGGCAATACTAAGTTTGTACCTGCATAGGCTTGGAATCCCTCCAGTGCAGATCATGAATTCCTAATACTGTAGGTTGTTAAAGAATACTCCCACAACTCAGCTTGAAATGTGAATGATACACTGTGGCAGGCAATCAGATACTTATTAAAATCTGAGCACTCCGGTGTTCTTTTTTAAAAATAAATATTTGTATATATGACTGCAAGATGCAAAATAATCTTGCCTGTAAAAATGTTAAGTGTTTGCAAACTGTTGTCAATGATCCTGATATAACATTTGCCCATGTTACAGTGAACATCTGCAGTTTTATGTCTTTCAACAAATGCAGATGAATATGGTGAATTTTGGCTTTCATTGTTGTGTCTTGGAACCGTGGGAAGTTCACAAAGCCCATCTAGATGTGTCAGAATTCAGATCTGGATGTTCTCCAAATTTCACAAATTCAGTATAATACTCAGGAAATGTTGTGTCCAGCAAGTTGCGCTTTTATATTAGCTTTTCCATAGTTATTAACCATGTCTCAAATAAAGATCAAATAGGATTTTTTTTCAGGTCCTATCTTCTTAAACTGTTTTCCTTTTGACTTTTCCAGGGGAATTTGCGCTACTGGTTGGAGGACCCAGATTGTAGAGATCAGTACAGTGTGATCTTTGAATCTGGAGACAGAACCTCTATTTACTGGAATGATGTTAAGGATCCTGTCACAATTGAGGAGAGAGCTGTGAGTGTCCCTATGAAGTATCTCATTACTGAGAGCAGTTTGTGTGCAGTGTCTGTAAAAAGGAAATAAAATATATAATGTGACTAAACATTCAGTTAGCATATGATTCAATGAACATAACAGCTATTCAGTATATTAGTGAATCACATCAGTTACATGGCTACCAGTTGACCATATTCACATATGAGATTTCTGTTTTTAGAATGCTGAGGGCCACAATTAAATTTAGAGGTCGATTGAAGTTAGATGTCATGCACCAGAGTAAGGGATTAATCCCAGATAAGTTTTTATGCATCAATATGCAAATGAAATATGATTCAAATGGTTATCCTATGCACTTTTCCCCTTGTAGCGATGGACAGAAACCTATGTACGCTGGTCTCCAAAGGGTACCTATCTGGCTACATTCCATATGAGGGGCATTGCTTTGTGGGGTGGAGAGAAATTCAAGCAGATTCAGAAGTTCAGCCACCAGGGGGTGCAACTCATTGACTTCTCACCTTGTGAAAGGTAGTGTATGAAATTAGTTGGTGGTAGTACTGTGGGAATGAGGTGTATAAAATATATTGCCTGTTACAGTTACGCACTCTATTTATTGATTTACCTATTGGGGGCTGTTATACCACATTTCAACTATATTCCTGGTATGGTTTTCAAGATAGAATAAAACAACGTACAACTACAAACAAAACACACTAAACTAAAACTTAAAAGATCATGGAAGTAGTACAAAACATTGCCTGAAATGAAAAGAGCATAAAGTACGTATCAGGCTAATCACTCTGGGAAGAACATTTCACAGTTGAAGCAACACCTCCAAGAAGACCCTCAGGTGACAGGCACAGCCAAAGGAGGCGCTGTACTGGATATATTAATGTATGAGTAGATTACATTAGATCTGTTTGTTGTTGTTTGCACTTGTAGCTCAGTTTTCAAGAGATCTTTTCACTCGGGACCAGTCAGGTCTGAGCAGTTTCCATAGCCCCTTGGTGGAAACATTGACTAAATTTATTAATAAGTTTCTAGACTTTCAGCTAGAAGAATTTGCAGGGTATGAAATATCAAACTGTGGCTATTTTTTTCTTGTGGTGAAGGTTCTCATACTCATGCTTTCTTGGCATAGCTTGTGTGAAATAGTTTGGAAAAAAAGTTGTTGAGTGAGGGCCCCCTGTCTTACAGGATGCTTCCCACTTGGCCTCCTAGCACAGAAGGGAAGGTGTTATGGCTCACCCTTCTACCTCTTTTCTACATTCATTCCTGGCTCCTGGAGAGGCAGCGACTCTCTTGCTCCCAATTCTCTCTCTCTCTCTCTGTGTGTGTGTGTGTCTGTATTTGTCTGTTTTTCTTTCTAGCTAGTAACTAGGTCTTGTATATAGTATGGTGCAAAACAGTTCTGCCATTTAGAGAGTGCAGCTCTTGTTCTAATGAGAATTCCAAGTGGTCTAGAAGCAGCTTCCTAGGCCTATCATAGTGCAGAGCTTTCCAAACTGTGTGTTGTGTGAATGCTCCCCTCTCTCCTTCTGGGGCTGGAAAGGGGTTAGTTTAACTTCCAGTTTGCTAGGAAAAGTGAATTACTGTGTTGCAAAAAGTTGCATTTCCAAAAAGTATGTCGCCAACATGAAAAGTTTGGAAAGCTCAGGTGTACCCCCACCCTAAACTCTTGGTTGCCTCTTCAGTTCCTTAAACTAGCTAAGACTTCCTGTCTTTTGTTGGCTTTGAGGTGAGAACATAATTGGTCACAGACATTTGTGTTGTGGTTTGTGTTGAATCTCTCACATTTGTTTGCTAAAGGGTTGAAGCTGTTGGGAATGTTATATTTGAAGCCTTTGTGCTACAAACCACTATCATACCACATGTGATTAATGCATAAACCCTTAAAGGGGGAAACAGGGTGTTAGATGCTGATGTTTTTGAGGGCTCTGCCATTCACTCACTTATTTGTCTTTTTACTGCCTGCTTTTTTGCAGTCCAAGGAACTCTAAATAGCTGTTATGCAACTGACCAGTGTTTTGTTACTTTAATTCTGGAATTTGGGTGCACCACGTAAAACACAAAATCTGCATTTTAATGGAAAAAACCTGCTTGATTCTTCACCGTACATCAAGATGTGCTTGCTGTCTTACAAAACTTCTGCTAAGCATTGAAGTTTTGAAAGTATGCTTTCCCCCTGTGAAGTTGTATTCCTGGGAACAGAAACTAAGAAAGATAAAACATGCCCCTCTAATGAATTCCAAAGCAACTCAAATGTTTAAACTTCACATAAGATCACAGCTTTTATGTTTGTATAATTGATCTATTCTTCTTTGTGAAGGTACCTGGTCACCTTCAGCCCTCTAATGGACACCCAGGATGACCCTCAAGCGATCATTATCTGGGATACCCTAACTGGACAGAAGAAGCGCGGATTCCACTGTGAAAGCTCAGCCCACTGGCCCATTTTTAAGTAGGTTGGGCAGATGGTTCACAAATTGCTTTTTAAAAAAACAAACATGCTTTTGTTATTGGGAAGAGAAACATATCTGATTTCTTGAAATTCTTTGCTTAGGTGGAGTCATGATGGTAAATTCTTTGCTCGGATGACATCTGACACTCTTAGCATCTATGAAACACCTGTAAGTCTCCCTTCCTTTCTGATGTAATATGATAGATTCTGTAACATGCCTATTTGCAGTCACAATGTGCCAGAAGGTATCCTGCTAATAAGGATATAAACTCAGTGGGCGATGTGCAAGCCTGCATCCCATACCCATTCTGACTGCAGTGTTTGCACGTCGCCCACTAATGCAACCTAAAAGATGTTGCTAGTTTGGCTTCAAATGTTGGACATAGATTGCATTTTCTCTCACACACAAAACCTCCAGAAACCACCACAATTACTTGTGGGACAGCCTTCTTGTAGCTGTCCGTTAAGCTTTTTGAAATACTGTTTGTTCATAGTATTCTTTCCCCAACAAAAGTGAGGAAAAGGTGTATTGGCCCTTTTATGTCCAATAAAGACCATTTAGGGGTGGTTGTTTTTTACATGTCTTCAGTATTAAAGTGATTCCCCATTTCTGTTTCTTGTGCTTGTGTGTGTGTTAAGATGTTATTTTCTTCTTTGTTGACTTTTATAGTCTCACTATGTTTTTATGCTTTGTTTTACATCACATTGGGGGGCTCTCTTAGGCAGGGAAGTAGACTATAAACTTTAATATGAATGTTATTATAAACTTAAATTGAGATAGATAGGTGTGTACTAGAATCATTTTGACTTTATGTTCTCTCTTTCTAGTCAATGGGTCTGTTGGACAAGAAAAGTTTAAAAATCAATGGGATCAAGTGAGTGTTTTTCTTTAGATCTTACTTTCCTTGCTGCTGCTGCTGCTGCTATTATTGTTATTTTTGCCTTCGACATATAATTGTCCTCCTCGCAGTGGCTCCCTCTCCTTTTCCAAAGTGTAAGGAATAGATTTCATTTGGCTCATGTGATGTGTGGGTTTTTTATTTAAAAAAAGTGCCTTAAACTACTAAATTGTTGCATGTTCTGTTTACCATCCCTCAGAGACTTCTCCTGGTCTCCAGGTGGCAACATAATTGCTTTTTGGGTGCCTGAAGACAAAGATATACCAGCAAGGGTGACGTTGATGCAGCTGCCCTCCAGACAGGAAATCAGAGTGCGGAATCTCTTCAATGTGGTGGACTGCAAGCTACATTGGCAAAAGAATGGGGATTATCTCTGTGTGAAAGTAGACAGGACCCCCAAAGGCACACAGGTACGTGGCTCCGAAGCTTCCTTGCAGAACTGTTAAACTCTCTGATTTTGAAATCCTAAAACTTTTATATTATCAAAGCTAAGAGAACACTTGAAAGCCTTTTCTGTTTTTGATTGAAGCATTCTTGCTCTGAGCTGCCCAGATGGGCGGGGTATAAATAATAAATTATTATTAATATTATTCCACCACCATCTGCAGCAGCTTCATGGTACCTGATCTCCTCACATATAAGTTGCATGATTTGTGTTTCTGTCTACTCCCTCCTTTCTTATTGCACTCTGTGTAAGCCCCATTGTTCTTTTGCTTTGGACTGCCAGTTCCTGCAGTGGGCGAAAGCTTTTTAATGAACTCTTAGCACATGTTTGCTGCAGAACTGCAAGGATTACCAGAGAACATATTAAAGAATCCAAGAATTTTATTCTAAATATAGGTAGTTCACATGCTGCTGTAAAACCTCCTGAATAGAAAATGACTCATGTTTACAATTACAGGGGTTGAGTTTAAAATGAAGCTATCCCATGGACCTGTTTTCCACACAGTCTCCTGTGTGTCCCCACCCCCTCCTGAGTGCAAATAGTTCCATTCTTCAGAGTTGATGTCTTGTATGCCTGGAGATGGCTGTATCTTACTCTGACTGGTTTACTCCATACTTGTCTAATATGTATCATATTTTTTGCTCTATACGACACACTTTTTCCCCTCCAAAAATGAAGGGGGAAAGTGTGTGCGTCCTAAGGAGCAAATGCAGACTTTCACTGACCCCTCTTGCGTTCCAGGCTTCAGGAAGCTATCCGCAAGCCCGCGGAGCCCGCAGGAACTCCCGCGGGGCTCCGTGGGCTTGCGGATAGCTGCCTGCAGCCCAAAGCCCGGGGAGCGCAGCGCTGTGCACCCCAGGCTTCGGGCAGCTCTCCGCAAGTGTGCGGAGCCCAGCGGGAGTTCCCGCCGGGCTCCCAAGGTTTGCGGATAGCAGCCTGCTGTCCCCGAAGCCAAAACAACGAGACGGGGCGCTGTGCAGCCCTCCGTCTCACTGTTCCAGATTTGGGATGCCTGTGCAAAGCCTCCGCAGGGCGGCGGGGTGAAGGCACCCCGCCGCCCTGCGGAGGCTACAAAGGACGTCCCTGAATCCTCAAGCCTTTGGAGTGCAGCGCTCTCCCCCCCCCCCACCGCCAGCCCCACAAGCTCAGGGAGCAGCGGCAAGGCTTTGCCCTGTTCCCCGACCTGCTCTTGAACACCTTGTTTTTGAGGGGGAGAACAAGGAAAATTTTTTTCCCCCTATTCTCCCCCACCTGTGGTCCGGTGCGTCCAATAGAGCGAAAAATACGGTATTTCAGTTGAATACTTTGCAGTTCAGCCTTGTAGAAGAGAATAAATAACAGTGTCTGGAAGGCTAGCCCTGTTTTGGTTCTTCTTTGCTGCAAGAGACTTGTGGCTCCTTAAAGACTAATTCTAAAGTGCTGCAAGACACTTCGTATTAAATAACAGTAGTGCATTTTGCTCTAAGTTATGAGATTTTAGGCACCCTAAACACTCAGATCCAAACAGCAGCAGGCTAGCTACTTCTGCTTTGTATTAAATGCACATCATCTCAAGTCCCTACCTGAGTAGATGACATGCCCACATCACCTTTTTCCCCCCCTGCAGGGTGTAGTGACCAACTTCGAAATCTTCCGCATGAGAGAGAAGCAGGTTCCTGTTGATGTGGTAGAAATGAAAGGTAAAGGTTCAGCTCTCTATGCACTACTTTTTGTCCTTCAGTGTATATCTAATTTAGTGTTTATAGCATATGAAATATAACAGAAGTGAAACACCACATAATGTAAGCCACCAGGGTGCTGAAAGGTATTCTTCCAATGCTACTCTCTGGACTCAGTCCTGAAGCTAGGATCAGAACCACCGTATTACAGTGCCTGCAGTTCCCTTTTCCTGGAGCCAGTCCAGGAGACTACCATGGTTGATGGCGTCAGATGCCTACAAGAAATCAAGAAGCAGGAGCAAGGTCACACTGCCCCATCCTGCTCTTTGCAAAGGTCATCCATCAGGGCGACCGAGGGGTGAACCCAGATTCGAATGGATCTAAATAATATGTGCCTTCCCAATAATGCTTGCAGCTGCCCCACCACAGCCCTCTTCACCACCTTTTCCCAAAGGGGGTATTTGCAAGTGGTTGATAGTTGTTCAATCTGAAGGGTCCAGAACCAGTTTCCTTAGGAGCAGCCACACCACCGCCTCTTTCAATGCAACAGGGACCATCCCCTCATGCAGTGAAGCTTTAACCACACTCTGGACCTAAGCAGTCAGCCCTCCTGAACTAGATTTGATAAGCCAAGAGTGACCACAGTAGAGAGGAAATGTGGTGGTGCGCATTGCCGCCAGCAGCTTGCCACATCAGCTGGTTGCATAAGGTGAAACTGATCCCACAAAAACACCCCCAATAACAACACTATGTACTTCAAGCAGAGCTGCAACAGGTGCAGAGTCAAGATCACTCCAAAGTCAAGGCTGTTCTCAAGTGTGTAGCCAGTTGGTCACGATGGGTCTTTGAAAGTTCTAGAGGTCCCTCCACTCTAGGGGATGCAATGCGAGACCACACTGCCACATGGTAGGCACGGTTATGTGTTCTTACCGGTGTTGGGTCAGCTTCAGAGCGAGATTTGCACCATCTAAGCTCCAGTCTTCCTCTGGCCTGTTTCACAGTCCAACATTCTTCAGAGTACCAAGGAGCTGTTCGGGCTCTACAACACCAGAGAGGATGCTCATGAGCAGGCATAGGCAAACTCGGCCCTCCAGATGTTTTTGGGACTACAATTCCCATCATCCCTGACCACTGGTCCTGTTAGCTAGGGATGATGGGAGTTGTAGCCCCAAAACATCTGGAGTGCCGAGTTTGCCCATGCCTGCTCATGAGTGATCATGGCAACTTTGCATTTCATATTGCCATTTTATAGGTAGACAGGATCACCAGCTTTCTCCATTGAAAAATCCCCCAGAGCATTGAGAAACACATCTGGTTCCATCAGTCTATGTGGATACATGGCCCTCCTGCAGTGAGGACCTGCCACCACCAGTCAAAACTTAACCTGATAATGGTCTGACCATCACAAGGAAGTGCATTGCGTTCCCCCTATCTTCAGTCCATCCCTAATATCACTTGGGGTAAAGACACATCAAGAGAGTGCCATGACTGGTGTGTTGGACCAAAGACCATCTGAAAGAGACCCATGGTTGTCATGGAGTCTGAATTCTCAAGCTGGCCCAAGAGCAGCCTCCGCATGGATCTTGAACTCACCCATGGTTATCATTTTAGGGTCCTCCAAAAATATCCCAGAGACTACCTCAGCCAGCCTGATCAGGAATGCTGCTGGGCAGCAGCATTTTGAATGTCTAGGAGACCCGCATGAATTAGAAGCCTTTTCAGAGGGGATCTGGCTAATTTTACTAGTTTAATGTAGGTCTTCCTCTCTTGCAGAAAGCATCATAGCGTTTGCTTGGGAGCCAAATGGAAGCAAGTTTGCAGTGTTGCATGGAGAGCCACCACGAATATCCTGCTCTTTCTACCATGTGAAAAACAATGGGAAAATAGAGCTCATTAGTAAGTAGAATTCAAGAGACTGTGCATGGGCTTGGGGTTTGAGGATCTCTGGGTGTGTTGTTACAATCTATTTTAAAATTCATCGAGAATCATTTGAACTTCTTTTTTTGCTAAATACGAATCTTGGATTTCTCAACTATTGAAATTTGAACAATGTAGCACTTGGTCTTTTTGTGACTACATATCTGCTGTAAAAGCATGGATGCTAAGTAAGGCTTCTTATATGAATGAGATTGTGTATCCTAGTTATTCCTGGTCTTGTCAACACTCAGGAGGCAGCATTAACGGGGGCATGAAGATTTTGATTACTTTGTTTTGTAAGGCTAAAATCTTTATTACAAAGGCATAATATCAACCTTATAAAGCAAGAATATCCGTCTCATGTATTTAAATCTTATTTCAGAAATGTTTGACAAGCAGCAGGCAAACACGATATTCTGGAGTCCTCAAGGGCAATTTGTGGTGTTGGCTGGTCTCAGGAGGTGAGTACTGTTTCTTGGCAAGCATATCTTGAGTAACAGAAGCTTTTTTAAAAAAAGTTGGTTCTTAAAACAGGTTCCTTAGAGGGTGCCATCTTGGTCCACTAGAGCAAAAACCACACAGAGCTCTGTTTAATTTGTAATGGTTCTGTAGAATTTTATTTCATCCTACAGAGTAAGAGTGGTCAGCAGGTTAGTTTACCTTAATATAAAGGAAACTTCTGCCCTCTCCCAGACAAAGGGCTTTATGAAGACTGTTTCAAATCCAGCGTCTCAGCTTTTAGATTATGCCATCTGACTCATACCCAGATTTCAAAGAAACGTTTGTTCAATTGTTTCACAGGCTTAAAAGTTGCCTGCATGTAATATATAAAATATTCTAATTATTTTTCTATGCAGCATGAATGGTGCCTTAGCTTTCGTTGATACATCTGACTGCACCATGATGAACATTGCTGAGCACTACACAGCCTCAGATGTTGAATGGGACCCCACAGGCCGCTATTTGGTGACTTCTGTTTCTTGGTGGAGTCACAAGGTATTATCAGTACTTCCCCACCCCTTACCCTTCTCCATCTTGAGCCTGTTAACAGGCCTTGTGTTGTGTTTGTTTTAGCTTGGATACCTTTGATTCATAAATATCATTAATAGCATTGCTCATTATTTCTTCTTGTCATTCTCATGCCTTGGCAGGCCCGGTGCATTGGTTCCGCTCTTAACTGTAGAAGAGGCTTGAGTAAAGGGGAGGAGATAATTGTGGGGCTTCCAATGTGTACTCAGTTACTTAATGTGTGCTCCTCAAAGAGTGAGATGCCTTAGTTACTCTGGTGCCTGGCTTTCTGTGTTGGTATCTTGTTTATATGTAATTCAGATCTTTATAGTAAACGTTTGCCATATACAAGTTAAGGCATCAGTTGATGGTCCTTAGAAATCCTTTCACAACATCACTGAAGGGAATTTGAATGCTTTCAGCTTTTTAGGACTACAAAGTAAGCAGCTGGGTGCGAAGAATGCTGCACCATGTGTGACACAACTTCACTGAACTGTCTTTCTAGGTGGACAATGCCTATTGGCTGTGGACTTTCCAGGGTCGCCTCCTACAGAAGAATAATAAAGACCGATTCTGCCAGTTACTTTGGAGACCCAGGCCACCTACGTTGCTCACCCAGGATCAAATAAAGGTATTGTGTCCTTTACGGTGGGAGGTTTGGTGTAACTTTTTGGGTTGATATTAAGAGAAGGAAGCTCGGTATTAGGAAAACAGCTCTAATTCTTCGGGAATTATAACACAGACAACAGTTGAAGCTCACCACAAGCTGGGGATAAGGAAGAGACATAGGTCAGCATTAGATCAGATACTTTATGTGTGTCTAATCTCAAGTTCAATCCCTGACATCTCCAGTTAAATGTTCAGGTGGTAGGTGATGAGAAAAATCTCTGAGATCCTGGAGAGCTGCTGCCAGTCAAAGTAGTCAGTATTGCACTAGAAGGGTCCGTGGCTTAACCCAGCAGCTTGCCATGTCCACAAACCACTCCCCCAGTTCAATTTGCAATTGCCTCCAGCAAGCCCAGCTGAGTTATCCCTTTCCCACTGAACTCGACCTCATTCCCCTGATTACATTGGGAGCATGACATTTGTTGATCCAGCCCCATGCTGATTCCTGGTGTGCTGCCTACAGCTCTTGGGAAGCGTACTTTTCCCAATTTACCAACATTAAGTAGTCTTGGGGAAATGTATTGCTCATCTGCTGTTGTCTGGGTTGCTGCACGTTAGCTGCTGGAGAAGGGATACTTGCTCCCAGAGCAGCTTACAAGTAGGTGGCTTGGGGGAGGGGATTTGGAGGTGTTTAGGGAGCTGAATTATCCAAGCCAGAGAAAGACTTG
Source organism: Podarcis liolepis (assembly GCF_965112155.1). NCBI lineage: Eukaryota > Metazoa > Chordata > Lepidosauria > Squamata > Lacertidae > Podarcis > Podarcis liolepis. Next base: position 4,565,190 of record NC_139569.1, on the reverse strand, counting down.
GGGCCATAATGCTCTCTTGATATTCAGGGAAGGCTTTGCAAATCACCAAGGAGGCCAGTTTCTCCCCCATACTCTGCAGTAGTAAAATATTGGGTTGTAGTCAACTACCTTTTACTCAGGCCCATTGAAAAGAATAAACTTATATTAGTTATGTTCATTAGTTTCATTGAGTAAAACTAAGTGGAATACCACTGTAGAACTAAGCATGTCTGATGGGTTGCTGTAGTATCCTGTGCACAGTATTCAAAAGGCATGTATTTGACATCCTGCTTAGTCCACTTTTTCTTCTCAAAATATGCTGGGGCTATATGAAATGGCAGATTTTGCTCAAAATAACATAAAATCATTTAAAAATACAATGTGTAACACTTGTTTCCTGAAACAGCAAATCAAGAAAGATCTGAAGAGATACTCCAAAATATTTGAACAGAAAGATCGTCTGAGCCAGTCTAAAGCCTCAAAGGTAAGCTACTTTTTGATCTCTTGGTGCTTTGGTTTTGAGTCCAGACACCTATTTCCAGATCTAGAACCCTTGGATTCATTTTCCAAAGCTGCTTCTGGCAGGAACGTTGTACAATAAGGGAGTGCTGGGGCAGGGAGGTTGGAGCACACTGCAATATTGGAGCAGGGAAGTCAGTAAATGAGAACTCTTAATTCTTCTGCTGGAGAATACGGAACCTTTAGCAGTATTCAGTGTGGAGAAATGTCTGTAAATGCCTTTTCCTGCTTGTGGCATCATATGGCCCAGATCTTGCTGCAATGAATTTTGCAAAGTGAAGCCGTCTGTTTGCACTAGTGAAAGGCATTTTGTCACCCCAGTCCTTCCCATATTTACATGGAAATAAGTCTCTTTGGTAATTTTAAGTAAGGCTGTTTGGGATCGAAGCCTTGGAAAGTCCAGCTTCTCTCCCCATCTTGATTACTCCTGGGGAGGTTTCTAGCTGCATTTTGATTGAAGGTTTTATAGCAACCTCTTGTTTTCTGTAGGAACTGGTAGATAGAAGGCGAACAATGATGGAGGAGTTCAAAAAATACCGCAAGATGGCACAAGAGCTGTACATGGAGCAAAAGAATGAGCGGTTGGAGCTCCGCGGAGGTGAGTTGGCTTTCCAAGCATTCCTTGTCTTAGGCTGCAATCCTGTGCATGCTTACCGGAGAGTAAGCTGCAGTGAACTCAGCAGCCACATGAAGGCAAGTCTCTGTTAGGGAAAAATATTGGCAAAACTGTTATGAAATAGTGTTGGGCTTACCTTAACAAAATAAATGATAAGCAAAGAGGTTGATATGTGGCAGAACTAGTTGGTTTGAATGAGATGGCAGCTGTAGCTCTGTTCTAACACAGCTAAGATTCTGTTTCATTATGGAGCCAGCATAACGCTGCCTTGAAATCATCCAGGTCTAATACTTTTTCTCTCTTTACAGGAGTGGACACAGATGAGCTGGACAGCAATGTGGATGACTGGGAGGAGGAAACTGTTGAATTTTTTATCAATGAAGAAATTATTACAGTTGCAGAGCCAGAGTAGTCCGAAAGCCGTGGTAAAACCATTGTGTACTTGGGGTGGTAGGGAGGGGAAGCTTTGTTGAAATCCTGGAGACTGAGAGTTACCCCCTTCTCCTTCCTTTGCAGCACCACCATATCTCGTACTGAGGAGGGATTTGTTCATTTCCAGAAGGTCTACACAACTTTGGACTTTTTTAAAATCCATATTCTCTCTCTGGACGGTGAATGCGCAGGATTCGTTCATTCTGACACATTGTAGTGCCTTCTAGTCCCCACTGCCTACTGTGGGGTCACTTGAAAGGCACTGCTTTTAAATTTTTATCCTTTATTGGGGGAGGGTTTAGTTTAATTTTGAAAAAAATCTACCACCAGTATTTGCTGCTTGACACTCCAGCAGTGCTGCTCTCAGCTGAGCAACTTGGAACTGTGGCCCTTACAGCTGCAGCCTTGGCGCAACTTTCAGTGTCTTGCCACAAACTCGTGATGCTTCTGTTTGCCGAAGACTGTTCCTGTGCCCAAACCGCACAGGTTGAAGTTGGTTTCATGTTGGGGAAGATCACCGAAAAAACTGTACTTCATACTATGTGCTTTAATTTGCGGAAGCAGCACTACAGTGGGCTCTACCCTCCTCCTTTCAGATTGTGACAGGAGCTCTCCCAGGTTGAACATTGGAAATAAAGCAAACCTATATGCTTAATAAAGAGGGCTGTGTTATATGAAGCTTTCTCACTTTGAAACTCATTCATGTGATGTTTGCCTGTAGCAAGTAACATCTTGCTATCTGCAAATTGAATTTACATTCATTTGATTTCATACGCTTCCTCCATGCCCGACCACCAATAAGTGAGTTACACATACATGTTCTCAGGGTACACGGTCTCTGCAGGAACAAAATCAGATGCATTGGGGGTTTTATTTGCAAACAGCTTGAGTCTTTAAAAAAACACCCAAAAACAAAAGTGCCGTTTGAGTATTAGACCAATGTAGGGGGCCATTTGTTGCCTACTTTGAAGAGGAAGGCAAAGCTGTACCTAAGAGCTGCTAAGATCAGCTCCATCTGAGCATCATCGTCGTCATTTTATTTGTATGCCGCCTTTCCACAGTTAAAACAGGGCTGAAGGCGGCTTACAATACGAAAACATTTACATAGTTACAAACATAGCAAAGTAGTCATAAGAATAAATAAAACACATCAAAAATTACATAACCAAACTGAACAATTTCCACATAAAAATAAAGATGCAAAAAATTATCAGTAAGCGCAAAAACTCATGACAAAACTGCCAAAATACCCCAGCAGCAGTTCTTGTGAAGCCTGTCAGGCCCCATCCTGGGCCAGGTAGAGAGAGGCAGGAACAGGCTCCCAGCAGGTCAGAGCACAGTGCCTTGTAGTAGTAAATGGAAAAGAGGAACTCTTGGGGGCAGTTGAACCATAAAGGAGCATCTTGCATTGGAAACTAAAAGGTGGTTGACCTCCAATATATCAAACACATTGTGGCATTATAATAGGTAATGGTTTTAAAATTCCTTTCTTCTTCTGCGCAAACAGCTTTGAAGTTAGTGACAGTGCAGTAATCTTGGCACCGATCCATATATTTCGAGAAAGGTAAATGCATAGTGCAGCATTCCTGTGTCTGCACTTGTCTACGTCAATATATATTTCAGGGAGCAGGGTGACATTAAAGCATGCCGTTCCTTCATCTGCATTCCAAAGAAAGCACATTTTGCTTACAAATTGGGATTACTCAAGAGACATTAAAAATCCGCTAGTGCAGCAATGCCAAGCAGGTTTGTTAATAAGCATTTGAATAGCTTTATGGAAGATTGATTTCCATGGAAGAAATAAGGTTGTAAATGACGCAAGAGGTGACCCGAAGTCATCTCTTTTCCCCCACCCCACCCAAAATCTGGTAGCTTTTAATGGTACACATTGCCACCTCCTAAATGAACTGCCTAATTTGACAAAAACATGCAGGAACTCAAGGCCCCATTTTACTCCTATGATGTGATTTGGGAGAAGTAATAACCTTAGTTTCCCATTTTGCTTTCTGAGCACCAGTTTTATATATTCGGGACTTCTGACTAAGCATATTTGTCACCAGTGGAATTGGGGGGGAATGACACATTCTGATGTAAACATAGTGTTCCATGAAGTCGCATTCTTCTAATTGAACCTTTTTACATAGGGTGGTTGTGACAAGGATAAAAATAGGGCCGCATATATCGCCCTGAATTCAAATGGAAGAATGAAATGCAATTGTGAATCGCAATCTCTGCCGGCTGCTGCTGCTCTCTCCGGCAGCTGTGTGCACCTTCTGTTTCTACTCCCTCCACTCCATTGATGTCACCACCTGCTACCCGTGGGGAAATGGTAGCTTTTTCACCTGGCAGCCCTAAGCTGTGCCAAGCCAGCAGAGCGACTGCCTTTGTGAGTTGCTCTGAGTGAGTCTCTTTGGTTGACGCGATGGGTATCTCATCACCCAGATCGCCCAGCCCTGCAGAGAGGAGGGTTGCCAGGGGTTCTGCTACTGCTACAAACACCCCCAGCTCAGCTACCATGAAGGATTTGAGGGCAGAGGAGCAGTTGGTGGTGAGTCTTGGCAGCAACAGCAGCTTTTGCAACTCGTTGGCCCCTTTAGATCTCTCTTTTTAGAAAAAAAGATGGGAATTTAAGAAGTTTCCTTGTACTGAGTCAGATGTAATTTGTTATTTAGTCATGTCCGACTCTTCGTGACCCCATGGACCAGAACATGCCAGGCCCTCCTGTCTTCCACTGCCTCCCGCAGTTTGGTCAGACTCATGTTTGTAGCTTCAAGAACACTGTCCAACCATCTCGTCCTCTGTCGTCCCCTTCTCCTTGTGCCCTCCATCTTTCCCAACATCAGGGTCTTTTCCAGGGAGTCTTCTCTTCTCATGAGGTGGCCAAAGTCTTGGAGCCTCAGCTTCAGGATCTGTCCTTCCAGTGAGCACTCAGGGCTGATTTCCTTCAGAATGGAGAGGTTTGATCTTCTTGCAGTCCATGGGACTCTCAAGAGTCTCCTCCAGCACCATAATTCAAAAGCATCAATTCTTTGGCGATCAGCCTTCTTTATGGTCCAGCTCTCACTTCCGTACATCACTACTGGGAAAACCATAGCTTTAACTATACGGACCTTTGTTGGCAAAGTGATGTCTCTGCTTTTTAAATGTATGTAAATAAGTGATGTACAATTCTTTGGGTGAAAGAGAGGGAATTGATAAATCTTCGATTGGTTTGAGAGCAGACTTCTATTTGTTGCATTTATATTCCATCTGGAGTACATGCTTCTCTTTCTCCCCATTTTATCTTCTCAACAACCCTGTGAGGTAGGTTAAGCTGAGAGGCTGTGACTGACCCACAATCATGCCTGGTGAGATTTGTGCCCAAGTGGGGATTTGAACCCTGGTTTCCTAGGTCCTAATCCAACATCCTTAACTAGTACACCACATTGGCTCTCTCCAGCCTGTTGCCTTCCAGGTGTTTTGGTCTTGTAAGAAACTGCCTTGGTCCATCTTGCTCAGTATTCCTTACACTGCCTGGCAGCAGCTCTCTAGGGACTCAAGCAAATTCCTAGCCCCACTTGGTGATTCCAGGGACTGGACCTGGGATCATCTGCAGGTATACCAAGATTCTCTACCACTGACCAACAGCTCTTCTAGAGCTCATAAGATTGGGAGATCTGCCCTGTCCCCAAACTCGAGATCCGTCTGCAGAGAGGACAAGCACTTCCCTCATGCTCGGGTACAGCCACACCGCTTTACATATTCCAAGGATAGTTAATACATGTGTGATCTGGTGTTTATTATATTCAGGTGTATGCAAACACGTTTAAAAAATAAATCCATTGTAAGGTGCAATTTCTTACGTTACTGGGAGAGGGGTTGCTTGAAAGAGTCCATCAAACTCTGCTATCATTCAAAAATATTTGTTTCATACCTGAAGTATTAAAAAGAAAAATCTGAAAGGCAGTAGGATTTCCTGGTTATGTGCCATTTCATCTGAATGCCTTGGCAGTCTGGGGTATTGCACAAAGGAGCCGGGTAAACAGCCCTCAAATAAATTCTAGCTCTCAAGGCCTCTTCTCATGAAGCAACAGCTAATCAAGGCTTGTTGTTGTGAAAATAGATCTGTTCCCTGTAGGAACAGTGCTTGCAGCTCCAGGGCCAATCTCTGGCATATTCCCAACTTGATGACAATCCAGTTAAGAGCTAAAGTCAGTTCCCTGATCTGAACATGTCCACTGTTTTTCACATTTTGTTCCCTTTCACCCCTCTGGATTTTGCAAAGATTTATTAGATCCAATAAGGGAGAGACAAACATAGAAGTAAAGTTAAGGCCAGTCTCTGTAGTAGTGATGAATTTCTAGCGACTTCAGACAAACTTGGGTGGGTTTGCACAGTCGCTCTCTACATCCAGACTGTTTCTCTTTCAGAAATGTGGCACCACCAACCACACATATTTACACCAGCACAAAATTAGTACAGGGGAAAATTGCGCAAGAAGAGAAGAGCAAGATGCAGACCATAAAACTGGCACTGAATGTACTGCATACCACTGAAAGCGTGTAGGGTTGCCATATTTTGCTCCAGACACTATTTTCGCTGGTTAAATCCCGGACATGTGGGAAATTCTGTATGGCAACCCTAAAAGTGTGGGGCTCAAAACAGTACAGATATGCACAAGAGTGGCTTGCCATCATGTTATTGTTGGGATATTTGTATTGCTCAAAACGCCTTACTTTGAAAAACACTCATTTTCCTGCTCCATTTTCCTTAGTATTTTACCTTCACAGAGGTGGTAATACTGCCTGGACTGTGAACATTTCACTTTAAAGGGGCTCACATGATGGAATCCTGTGCCATACAATTAAAATCCCCTTCATGCTGACAAGTCAAGGGAAAAGTTACTACTCTGGTCTTTGCCCTGATACACTAGTTTGCTTTGTGCAGGATCTCTCTTTTTCCTCAACAAGAAAGCTTTCAATCACACAAGCTCCACTTCTAAGTAAACAGGACTGTGCAGAAGTATTTACGGCTAATGCCTTTTAACACTACATATGTGTTAAACGTTCCTCTTCAACCAGGCCTTTGGCTGATTAAGCTTCCATGGCCTTTTAAATGTGATTGTGGGAGGGGAAGTTGATTTGGGTTTTTTGCTCTATTTGTGTTTTTATCCTGCATTTTTATCTTGTGAACTGCCCTGAGATGTTTGGATGAAGGGTGATGTATAAATTTAATCAGTTAGTTAATAATAATAATAATATGATGATGGTGGTGGTGCACAGTCCTCAAATTATGGGTTTCCTTTTACTTAGTCTGCTAGCCTGAGTGACTTGACAGTTCGTGTGTTACAGGAAACCCAATTCTTGTTTCTGCCTGCAGGTAGCTCTCCGGATCCGTCCCATCAACGCAGCTGAGGTGGAGGAAGGAGCAAACATTATAGCTCACAGATTAGGTGACCAGGTGAGAGGATGGGCAGGTAGCTGCGGGTTGGGTGGGAGGAACCACAGCCCAGTGGCAAAGCACCCGTTTGGCATGACATCTCCAAATAGAGATGAAAATGCCCCCTGTTTTGAACACCAATGGAAACAGAATGCCGTATGTACTAGATGGGTCTTTGGCCTGATCCACCAACCTGATTCTTACGTTATTAAATAGCCCCAGATTCAACCCCTGGCATCTCAGGTAGGGCTGGGAAGAATATTTTGCATATTAAATTTGTATCCCACTCTTTATCCAAGAAGATCAGGGCAACATACACAGCCACCCTCCCCTCCAATTATTTACCCAGTGAAGTAGGTAAAGCTAAGCAGAAGTGAATGGCCCAAGGACTCAAAGGCAGCTTCTTAATTGAGTTGAGATTTGAACCTGGCCCTCCCCAGGCCCAGTCCAACACTAACCACAACGCTCTCTTTTAAGAACATCACATTTAGAAAAACCGAGCAAAATGCATGCATATTTGCAAACCCAGATTGCAATTTTCTGGTTGCAGAATTTCATATGCAGGAATTCATATGCCTCCAGTAAAGTCATGTTATGTGTGTATGTGTGTTCCTCCGTTTATTAGTTATTGCATCCTTTCTCCACCCTGCTCTTCTTCCAAGATAGCAACACAAGGTAACTCACAACCCAGAATACACAATGCAAAATACAATATTAAAAGATACAATAAAAGCAGCCTGAAGTCAAAGATGAATCATTAGCAATAAATGATCATCATCAGCTGCAAAATCAACACCAGCTAAGTCCCAGATGGTACAAAATCCAGGGAGTGGTTGTTCCAGAGTCCATTGAAACAACGGTGTTCCTGTTATGTCTGTTAAATTAATTTTGGAGGAACTAATGAAAATTCAGTCAGTCTTTCAAACACTATTGGTCTCTCCCCTTGAACCTTGCACACACATGCAAACATTCATACTTTTGTCTCTTTTATTGGCTACGTTCTAGGTGCAGAACACTGATTTCAGTCGGCACTAAGACTAGCAGGCATGCATTGCTGCTATGTGCCACCAGCCACCAAAAACCATTGAAGAAACGTCTTCTACCCACTGGTGTCCATTGAGACATACATATAGCTGTTAACTGTGCAAAGGATTAGCGACAATACCAACATCCTAACACAGTACTGATATTCAGAGCCAGTGTGGTGTACTAGTTACGAGTGTTGGACTAGGATGTGGGAGTTCAAATCCCCCACTCAGCCATGACTTAGGGCTAGTCGCTGCCTCACAGCCTAATCTCCCTCTCAGGGTTGTTTTGGGGATTAAATGAGGAGTGGGCAAACCATGTATGCCATCTTGGCTCTTTGGAGAAAAAGTGGGATATAAATGAAATCAATAAATAATTTGGTGGCTGCTGTCTTGCTTCTTCCCATGTTTTCATCGCTGCTTGGCATCTGTGCTCTAATTTGTTTCTGTTTTAGAAGGGCATATAGTTTCTAATCTATTGCAAACAATTCCCTAATTGTGCATTTATCCAAGTTGCTGCCAAACTTTCTCTGGAGCATTGGGGCAATTGGTTCCGTGAAGCAGTCCCTTGAGGCTGAATGTGGCTGCTCCTGATGTTTTTTCAGCGGAGAGAAAGGAATATATTTTTCCTTCAGCGTACAAGTGGGGAAGATTTACTCCCAGAAGAATCCAGAGAAACGAGGCCTGATCTTTAACTTTCCATTTAAGAAATCAAACTTCTATTTTCAACTTTGCATGGGACCGAGGTCACATTCACGCCATGCATTTTAAAGACGTCAAGAGTCATGGCTCCCTCCAAAGAATCCTGAAAATTATTATTATTATTATTATTATTATTATTATTATTATTATTATTAATTTTATTTATAGCCCACCCATCTGACTGAGTTTCCCCAGCTACTCTGAGCGGCTCACAACAGAATATTAAAATCATGAAAAGACATCATACATTAAAACTTCCCTAAACAGGGCTGCCTTTAGATGTCTTCTAAAAGTCAGATAGTTGCTTATTTCCTTGACATCTGGTGGGAGGGCGTTCCACAGGGCGGGTGCCACTACCGAGAAGGCCCTCTGTCTGGTTCCCTGTAACCTTACTTCTTGCAGCGAGGGACCCGCCAGAAGGCCCTCGGCACTGGACCTCAGTGTCTGGGCAGAACGATGGGGGTGGAGCCGCTCCTTCAGGTATACAGGACCAAGGCCATTTGTAAAGGGTGTGTGGAAAGTTGTTAGGAGGTCCCTAACTGAATTATTAAGAATCTGGGAAGCGGGGGTCAGTCTGGGTGATATTATGTGTCCCTTCCACACCTGTGGTCCTCTGTATGTGTGACAGAATCCATAAGAGGAAACCCACCAAACCAGTTCCTTTGTAAATGGAATGGTTTTGGCTGGCCTGTGATTTACATGTCTAAAAAGCTTGCCACAGAGACAAATGTGTGGGCCTTTTCTTACCTGGCCGGATGCCACATCACCCTAAAGTGAAGAACAATAGCCCAAGTTGGGGTTGCTGTCTGAGTGAGCTGGCTAAAAGCTGGAGAGACAAAGACATGTTTGCTCTGTCCTGGAATTCCCTGGAAACTTAATGGGGAGGTGAGATCAGTTGCAGTGTTAATGCTGTGAGCCCCTCTCCATCCTATGCTCAGGTTGTATATATGTGTAAATAAAACCATATATCCTAAAGGCACTGCAGTCTCCTGTGACCTTCATTCAAAGGAAACCGAATCCCTGAGAATGGGGTTGCTTGTAGTATTATAATTCCAAGCACCGTTGCTTAAAGCATTTAATCCTTCACACATTGCATTATGAAGACACTGAGATAGGGTTCTTTGAAGGATTTTTTACATCAGGCCTTCATCTCTTGACCTCCCCCCCAACCCCCCCCTTTTAACTTTGTTTTCAACAGTACCCAATAGCTAAGAGTAAGCCCTGACAAGGAGCCTGTGTGTTCCACCCCCTGAAAGCTGACTAAATGTGCAGCTATATAAATTAGCATGTGCAACTTTTATGCGCATTTGTGTCATGGCTCTGCATCCCAATTCTTCTAAGCAGTGCTCCAGCTTTTGAGATTTTGCAATCATTTCTTACCTCTTTAGGACAAGGTGTCCATTCTAAAGGGGAGTAATATGCAAAAATTACCTCTTTGGGGTTCACAATGCATACTTCTTCATGGAGACATTTTGAACCCAGTACCAAGCTACTAATCCCACCCAAGGGACCCCTGACAATTAGGTCCAGTCGTGGCCGACTTTGGGGTTGCGGCGCTCATCTCACTTTATTGGCTGAGGGAGCCGGCGTACAGCTTCCGGGTCATGTGGCCAGCATGACTAAGCCGCTTCTGGCGAACCAGAGCAGCGCATGGAAACACCGTCTACTTGCACTTTGATGTGCTTTTGAACTGCTAGCTGGCAGTAGCAGGGACGGAGCAACGGGAGCTCACCCCGTTGTGGGGATTCGAACTGCCGACCTTCTGATTGGCAAGTCCTAGGCTCTGTGGTTTAATCCGCAGCGCCACCGGGTATTAGGCACGTAAACTGGAAATGTGGTAAATGGCTGTGACTGTTCGGGCAAGCTATTGCTTTTTGCCAGTCTTCACCAACTTGATGTCCTTGATAAGTTTTGGATAGCACCTCCTATCAGATTGGTGAAGACGGCTTTTCATAAACATTAATAGGCATATGGCAACAAAAGGGGATGGTTCTACACTGGAGACTTAGCCTGTGTCCAGCCCTATCCTGGGAGCACCAGATTCAGTGCTTGGAGTTAACAGCTGGTTCGGCTCTAAACTGGCACCATCACTATACTTGCCCAAACTAAAGGTGTGAATCCATTTCTCCATAACAGATGGTGGTTTTGATGGATCCAATGGAAGACCCAGATGACGTTTTGCGAGCTAACAGGTCCCGGGAGAAGGCATTCATCTTTGACATGGTGTTTTGCCACAGGGCAACCCAGGTAAAATTAGATTTCCCATCCATCTCTTAAGCAACCTGGATACCATAGGCAGGGCCGGGACAAAGGTGTTCTGTCACCGATGGCAAAGGGCAAGGTATGAAATCTGATTAAGAGCTTTAGAGGCCCAGAGCACTGAAATGATTATGGGGGGCAGGGGCCATATGTAATTCAAAGCAAAATGCCAAACCGTCAAATGAAATTTTGTTTTTGGAAATGGCACAAAACTTACATGTGTGCTGAAACATACATGCATATATGTGATGTGCAACACATGACAGGAATCCAATCTACATTAGTGGGAAACACCCCCCCTCCCAGTTTAAATGGGTATAAGTAATAGAAAGGGAACAGAGAAGTTGGGGAGGAGTGTGGAGAGCAGTGTTAGGAAATCTAACAAACTTCTGATCCTTCCTAAGATGACTCCATTGATGCTTTCGTTTGAAATATAAATTGCCCAGTTATTTTTAATAATAATAAAAAACCTTTGTGCATGTGTGTCCCTGTTTCGCTGGTGTCCTGAGCACGTGCCTAGTCTGCCTGCTGGGTAATCTTGCGCTGTGTCTATTGATCTAAAACAAATCTGTGCTGCTTCAGCAGCTACACTTTGGAACTCCCTGCCTCTTGATACCAGGCAGGTTCCTTCACTGCATTTGTTTTTGGTGCCTGATAAATAACAATCTTGTTTAGACAAGCCAAGCCAAAGGATTAAAAATGCTGAGGTGAATTTTAACCTGCTTTAAACTTTTTGTATGTTTTATAATATTTTGGTCTTTTTTGCTTGATGTTATTGTTTTAACTTTTTGTGAATGAACCTGAGGGTTATTGCCCCCCCCCCCAACACAACTAAGCAGTGCATAAATTTCATGAAACAATACACAAACAAGCAAGCAAGCAAGCATACAAACAAACAAACATGTTAGAAGCATTGCAGGAAGTTGGACTAAAATACCCTCAGGGTCTCTCTCAGCTCTGCAATTCTATGTTTCTGTGAAATAGCTTTCTGAATTCTGATTTTGAAACAGAGAGATATTTGTGGGGAAGGATCTCTCTACCTCCATCTCCCTTGTACATTTGCTCTGAGCAGTTTCTCTTAGCAAGACATGATCTGTTTGTATTCATCCTGACTCTTCTGTCTAACTCACTGGGGACGGCATTACCAAATTCTAAGCCTGAAGCAGAGTTGAGAGCTGGAGGTCTCCTTGGGGAATGAATGAGGTCATATTTTCCTTGCTTGTTCGTTCTACAGGTTTGTTCTACAGATGTATGTGTTGATCTGAAGCTTGTCGTGTTAGGCCAGGTTGTATAATTTCGTATCCCCGCACCTTCCTAGGGCTTTGGGGAGCAGGTGTGAGGGCTCTGGCAGGGTCCTAGAATCTTCCTTCCATCTTCCCAAACCTTAGTTAGCACTTTCCTAGCTTTGGGAAGGAGGTGGGAGGCCTCTAGGACCCTGCCAGAGCCTTGAGCCTTCTTCCCAAAGCCCAGTGCCTTGGGAAGACAGTGAGAGGGCTGCAAGGCGGGCAGGTGCCAAATTTTGGCCTTGCTCCTTACCTGCATGACAAGGCAGTGTGTGGCCTGCAGGTTCTGTGTCAAAATATTTGTCATGGTCCGGTTCATGGGCGATCGAAGTCCCGACAGGGGACGTTGGGACCGGGGGCAAGATGGCGGGATGGGAGCAGGAATGGGAGTCCAGAAGCCAGGAGTCGGGAAGCCAAGGGTCCGAGGGTCAGGATGCAAGGAGTCACGAAGGCAAGGCTCCAAGGATTAAGAAGCAAGGAGTCATGAGTCAAGGGTCCAAGGAGCAAGGAGCAAGGAATCCAGGAACCAAATGCAGCAAGGCAGGGAATGTGTTGCTGTGGCAAAGAGCTGAAGGGAAATGCTGACCTTATATCCCTTCCCTTATATCCCTTCCCAGCTCTTGCCACCAGGTGCTGTGAGTTACCAATCGGCCTCACCTCACAAACTTAGGAAGGCCCCAGTCCTGGTCACAGGGCCTGGCTCCTGCACGCACACCTGACCGTATTCTTGCAACCCACTTGGTATTCAGGTGTTACTGGACTCCAGTTCCCAGCACACAGAAGGATGGGAGTTGGAGTCCATCATCATCTGAAGATCCACAGATTCCCCTCCTCTGCATTAAGCTCGATCTGAAAGCTTGATCTGCTGCTCCTTATTGTTCCTAGGAGGAGGTGTACCTGTCCACAACAAAAAATCTCATCGAAGGAGTCATTTCTGGCTACAATACTACCATTTTTGCATATGGCCCCACAGGTAAAGTGGAGGGTGAGATACGCGATGCTGGTGTCAGAGGTGGGCATGGTTGGGCAATGGCTAAAAGATTGCAAGGTATTCTTCCATCCCCCATTTAGTCACAACCCTGGATAAGATCCAGCTGTTATATGGGAAGAGTCTAAAGGAGGTTTGAGAGGAGAATTAATACAGAAAGCCTCTCAACTGGAAAGAAAATCTAAGAACTAACCAAACAGCTGATTTAGAACAAGAGCACAGAAGAGCCCCAGACTACGCAGAAAAATGGAAACGATAAGAAAACAATGACTGTCGTAAATTGTGCTCAGGTGGAAAGAATATTTGAAATATTAAAAATGATGATATTTCATAAAAGGCAACAACCCTGATATACTGTTAGCAGCACAAATGAGAACAACAAGAAGGTACGTGGTTAAAAACACTCAAGCCGGAGTGTGGCACTCAAATCAGAAGTGTAACACTCAAAACTGAGCATGTTTGGCTTCCGAAAAAAGTTCGCAAACCGGAGCATTTACAGTACTTCCAGGTTTGCAGTGTTTGGGTTCCAAGTTGTTTGAGTACCAAGGTACCTCTGTACTGTAATACTGTTATGACAGGGTGCAGCAAACAAAATCACCATGGAAGACGAGGTGGGAAGTTGACCAAAAAAATAAAATAAAATAAATGAAAAATAGGTATTGAAGTGTATATGTGGAATTTTTACCTTTTTCTTGAAATTTAATAAAATATTTTTTTAAAAAAAAATGTTAGGGACTCATTTTGAGGAATGGATTGGGAGTGGATTGAGCCTTTCAGTTTGTGGGCTGCATCAAAGAGTTGCAAGTTGGGAATTAGAGTCATTTCCAAAATGTTTGACTTTCTTACACCCCCCCCCCCCGTGTTTTCAACCAGGTGCTGGGAAAACCTACACTATGCTGGGGACCGATTCTGAACCCGGCATTTATATCCGTACCCTCAACGACCTCTTCAGAGCTATAGAAGCCACCAGTGGGGACATGGATTATTCCGTCTGCATGTCGTACCTGGAGGTGAGATGGCTGGGCTGTGAGCCATCAGAGGTGGATCTAAGGCAGAAGGGCCTCAAAGTGACTTCTCAGGGTGGAGACACCTGCTGGCAAATGAGGGGCTGTGGCTCATCTGCCCCACTTGCAGAAGGTCCCAGGTTCCACCCCCAGCATCTCAAGAGACTCCTGCATGAAATCTAGGAGAAAGGCTACCAGTCAGTGTAGACCAGGCTTCCTCACACTTGGCCCTCCAGATGTTTTGAGACTACATTTCCCTTCATCCCTGACCACTGGTCCTGCTAGCTAGGGATCATGGGAGTTGTAGGCCAAAAACATCTGGAGGGCTGAGGTTGCGAACGCTGTGGGTTGTGGACCGCGCCAAACCTGGAAGTACCAGAATGGGTTACTTCCAGGCTTCGGCGCTCGCGCATGTGCAGAACCGCAAAATGATGGCATGCGCATGCGCAGAAGTGCCAAATCACGTCACGCACGTGCGCAGAAGCGCCGAATCGTGTCATGCACGTGCGTGCGGAGACGCACCGCTGCAGGTTGTGAACATACCTCCCGCACAGATCACGTTTGCAACCTGAGGTATGACTGTACTGAGATAGATGAGTCAGTATACTGACTCAGTATAAGCTTCCCTATGTTCTAAGTGGCATCACTTATGAATGGAAAATCCAAATGGCCTCCATCCCTTCTCAGTGACACCACCAGGGACACATTGCAGGTCACCCCTGTGGCTCCTGGGTGTCAGGAGCTGCCCACCTAAGCTATAACTGGGGACTCCCAGCTGCCTCGGGCAGTGAGCCCCCAAGGCTACAGGACTGGAGAGACTCCCTGCCTGGGCAGGCTGACTGTTGGAACCGTTCTCTCTGCCCTAAACCCATCTCTCTCCTTTGTTGCCCTTCCTTTCCCTTTTCGAAGATTTATAACGAAGTCATCCGAGACCTTCTGAACCCATCTTCGGGATTTCTCGAGCTGAGAGAGGACTCCAAGGGGAGCATTCAGATTGCAGGGATAACGGAAGTCTCCACCACTAATGCACAGGAGGTAAATTGGACTGGCCTTCAGTGTGGGAGGGAAGAATGCTAGAGCTACAATTCGCAGAGTGACTGAAGAAGAAGAAGGAGAGTTTGGATTTGATATCCCGCTTTATCCCTACCCTAAGGAGTCTCAAAGCGGCTAACATTCTCCTTTCCCTTCCTCCCCCACAACAAACACTCTGTGAGGTGAGTGAGGCTGAGACACTCCAGAGAAGTGTGACTCGCCCAAGGTCACCCAGCAGCTGCATGTGGAGGAGCGGGGAATCAAACCCGGTTCACCGCTCTGAACCACTACACCACACTGAACAATCAATCCCTCTCCACAGGGAATTCTGGGAATTGTAGCCCAGGGTGGGTGGTGGAATAGGAATCTCCTAAGAACTAAGCCCCCCCCTTTCTTACAACACATTGCAACGCCATGTGCACAGAAACATGGTCGCACAAGTTCCTGACCTGATCCATGGCTGATCCTAGCCCTCTGTCTCCCCACTCGTATGGCTTTTGCTAGATCATGCAGCTGTTGATGAAAGGGAACAAGGAACGGACTCAGGAGCCTACGGCAGCGAACAAAACCTCTTCGCGTTCCCACGCGGTCCTGCAAGTTCTGGTGAAGCAGACGAGTCGGGTGAAGGACATCAACGAGGAAGTGAGGGTGGGAAGGCTTTTCATGGTGGACCTGGCCGGGTCGGAGAGAGCAGCCCAGGTGACCTTGACTATTCCCTCCTCTACCTTGTAATAAACAAAAACCTGCCCTTATTCCCTTATGGGGGACACAAGAGCCCTTTGCAGGTTCTCCATCGGTCGGAGGCCAACCAGAGAATATTGAGAAGCAAAGCAGCTCGTAAGCCTGATCTTTGTTGAACTGTTGCAACAGGGTGCCCCCTTCACACGCAGGAGAAGGAGGAGGACCCAGAACCCAGGTGTGCCCGTCCTTATATAGACATTTTAAATTGCCAGCCCTGGAGTCCAAGACCACCCCCAGACACATCATACCTACATCACAGAAAGGAGGGGTCTACAACAGAAATCTGAGTGCATTGTTCACTTCCTCTTTGGCAGGTTACCTGTTAATGCTTACTTGATTGGATACCCTGGGGAGCCTGGCCAGTCTTTTGTAATGATAAA
Source organism: Podarcis liolepis (assembly GCF_965112155.1). NCBI lineage: Eukaryota > Metazoa > Chordata > Lepidosauria > Squamata > Lacertidae > Podarcis > Podarcis liolepis. The sequence continues at coordinate 4,548,812 of NC_139569.1, read as the reverse complement.
TACTTAGTTCCTGAGCCAGGTCACAGGCTCACCCTATTCATACACAGACATACCCTTAAGACAGGATTTGTGAAGGAAAAGACAATGGGGAGGCTTTTCCATTTTCCTTGACCTTGCAGAGAAATCATTTGGTCAGTTTGGGAGTCAAAATGGTTTCCGGGCTGTTTTCCTGTGCTGCTTCAGAAATGTGGTTCATATATTTATGTACGTGTTTGTTTGGTACATTTATGAACATTTATTATATACCTATATAAGACCTTAAATTTCTTGTTTCAACCTCCCACCCACCCCCCAATCTGTTCACCTCCCAACTGCAATGACTCTGCTTCTGGCCTAGAAGTCATTGAAATATAGGGTCAGAAGGGACCCCGAGGCTCATCCAGTCTAACCCCCTGAAAGGCAGGACTCTTTTGCCCAACGTGGGGCTCGAACTCACTACCCTGAGATTAAGAGTCTTATGCTCTGCTGGCTGAGCTATCTGAAAATCCCTTCTTTTCCCCATTGAAAACAATTGACCCGCTGCATCCTTCACAGACGCAGAACCGGGGCAAGCGAATGAAGGAGGGGGCCCATATCAATCGGTCGCTGCTCGCCTTGGGAAACTGCATCAATGCGCTGAGTGAAAAGGGGGCCAGTCGGAACCAGTACGTCAACTTCCGAGACAGCAAACTCACCCGATTGCTGAAGGTACTGCTGCTTTGGGGAATTTGAAAGTCCGTTCTCAAACTTTTTTCTCTGGGCCAGGCTTTCGGAATAAAAATCTGCTTGCCCCACGCTGAATTTTCTAATGATAAAAAATACATTGGAGAACGAAAAGCAACTCTTAGCAGTGCTTGATTTAGAACAAAGATCACAACTACTTTATAACATGGTAAGGGGACATCTAGAAAGTATAAAACAATGACACTGCATAAGAACATGAATCATTCCCCAAATATAATTATAAACAAGCCTGTTACATAGGTACCTGAAGTATGTGTCCAGGCTCAATGAGAGCTTGCTTTTGCTGTGTGATCTCATTTATGTTAGGTCTGATTTGAGACAAACAAACTCTGATCTCCTCATCAACACAAATGAGCTTTTCTCTTTCCCGATGTTTCACATTTGTCAGAAAAGATATACAGTGGTGCCTCGCAAGATGAAATTAATTCGTTCCGCAAATTTTTTTGTCTAGCGAATTTTTCGTCTTGCGAAGCACGGTTTCCCATAGGAATGCATTGAAAATCAATTAATGCGTTCCTATGGTCAAAAAAAGTCCAAACAAAGCCAAATTTGGTACAACAAGAGTTTATTAAGTGCTCTTTAAAGTCACACATACTGTAAAGAGCATTTCAAAATTCAAACCCAAAATTTATTTTAAAAAACAGCAGAGTGGCCCAATGGTCACAGAAAATCATAAAAATGCAGAGAAAAACAACAACAATCTTCCAGATTCTTGCAAACCCCTCCCCAACACCAAGTCCTTGAATTCCAAACACCCCAACCCAAAATCCAACCCCCCCAAAAAAAGTTTTAAAAGCTTAACTTACCAAATGGCTGCAAAAGAAGTTTTGGAAAAGCTTCAAAAATCACCAAAGTCTTTAAAAACCTCAAAAAAGGCTACTATGTACACTATGTTCTATGAGTTGCTCCTCGAAGTCAAGTCGCAACTGTATTAACGGTGCTAAGAAAAAGGAAACAAACTTGCAAGACGTTTTCGTCTTGCGAAGCAAGCCCATAGGGAAATTCGTCTTGCGAAGCAGCTCAAAATCGGAAAACCCTTTTGTCTAGCGAGTTTTCCGTCTTGCAAGGCATTCGTCTTGCAGGGCACCACTGTATTGAATATCTTTGAGTATTCCGCAAATAACAAACAAAAAAAAATGGATACTGTACTGCACTTAAATGTTTCTTTGATTGTCCTTGAATCTCCCCACCACAGTCGCCATCCTCTCCTGCCACACCCTTTGAGAGCCACTGGCATAATGAATCCAGGTGACGGAGGCATCTCACAAGTCCCGCAGATCCCTAGTCTCTTGTGACAGAGCTTTCCACGAAGTCGGGGCCAGTACTGAAAAGGCCCTGGCCCTAGTTGAGACCAATCTAACCACCTTGTGACCTGGGACCTCCAAAATGTTGTCATTTGTGGACCCTGAGGTCCCCCGCAAGGCATACCAGGAATACTTCAGGAATGTAGCCGATTATTGCTTATATATGAGAGTCTTTAACAGCACTGCTTTCAGAGGGCTGAGCTTGGCCAGCCATTACTAGCCAGCTATAAATGGAAATGTCACCCATGTAGGACTCGCTGGGAGGTAACAGCAGAACGGTGATGATTGCTCACGTCAGCCCGGCCAGCACCTCCTTTGAAGAATCTCGGACCACCTTGATCTATGCCTATCGAGCAAAAAACATCAAAACTAGGGTAAGGCGCTCTGTTCTGCTCCCTGCTTTTAAAAACAATTTATTGATTATCAGATTCTTACAACACATTGCAACGCCATGCGCACACAAAATAAAATGCCCCACCTTCGCCCAGAAGATAAGAGTGTCGGCAACACATCCAAAATTACATCCAAACGACATGATTAGCGCCTATTCCAGACAACCATTTGTATAGAAGGCAGTACACAATTTATGGTGCCCAAAAGGTTTTACAAATGTGAGGGGAGTCCTCTGTTTTCCTTTTCAGCTATGTACATAATAAAGCTTTACCAAACAGCTGGAAAAGAGTCTGTTCTTCAAACTTCGTGTTGATTTTATTGGTTTTTCCACAAGTGCTATTTGCCATACTTTTATAGTACCAGTTTGTCAAAGAAGCAACTCCTAAATTCTTCCAGTATCTTGCCATTATGAGCTTGGCTGCTACAAAAGGCAACTTATACGGGGTTTGAGCTGTGTTATCTCCTGTAAAAGGGATGCAGGTGGCGCTGTGGGTTAAACCACAGAGCCTAGGACTTGCCGATCAGAAGGTTAGTGGTTCGAATCCCCGTGACGGGGTGAGCTCCCATTGCTCGGTCCCTGCTCCTGCCAACCTAGCAGTTCAAAAACACATCAAAGTGCAAGTACCTTCCGACGGGAAGGTAAACAGCGTTTCCGTGCGCTGCTCTGGTTCGCCAGAAGCGGCTTAGTCATGCTGGCCACATGACCTGTACGCCGGCTCCCTCAGCCAATAAAGCGAGATGAGCGCCGCAACCCCAGAGGCGGTCACGACTGGACCTAATGGTCAGGGGTCTCTATACCTTTATCTCCTGTAAAAAGACGGAGCTCTGGACAGGTTTTGCAAACCAAAACCGAAATGCAAGAATTAAGGCCAGTCCAATTCCATTTGCCGCCTGAGGCTTCTACCTTCCACCATATACTTAAAGCACTATGGTGCCTCTTTCAATAGTCATGGCTTCTCCCAAAGAATTCAGAGAGCTGTAGTTTGTTGAGGGTACTGTTGAGCCAGTGTGGTGTAGTGGTTAAGAGCGGTAGTCTCGTAATCTGGTGAACCGGGTTCGCGTCTCCGCTCCTCCACATGCAGCTGCTGGGTGACCTTGGGCCAGTCACACTTCTGTGAAGTCTCTCAGCCCCACTCACCTCACAGAGTGTTTGTTGTGGGGGAGGAAGGGAAAGGAGAATGTGAGCCGCTTTGAGACTCCTTAAAAGAGAGTGAAAGGCAGGATATCAAATCCAAACTCTTCTTCTACAGAGAGTTGCCAGGAGACTCTTCTATTCCCCCTAACAGAGATGCAATTCCCAAAGTTCCCTGTGAAAACAGATTCACAGTTAAACCACCTTAGGAACTATAGTTCTGTGAGGGGAATAGAGGCCTCCTAACATTTCTCAGCTCCCTTAGCAAACTACACATCCCAGGATCCTCTGGGGCTAGCCAATTGACAGTGGTGTCCTGATGCTTTTCAATGTGTGGTGTGGAAAGCAGACCAGACTGGCAGAAGAATCTTATTGCCTCCACAGTAGGATAATTTGGGTGTGTGTGTGCAGGGCAGGCTACGTGGCAACAATATCTCCCAATATGTTGCTCCCACAACCTGCTCCCCGGCGTCTGAGGCGGCTGCAGGACCCTGTCTAATGGTAGGGTTGGCCCTGATAAGAATGATCTTGCCATGACATGGCAAATCATGTCCTAACAGAGACCAAGACCCTTTCAGCTGCCGAGATTGTCAGAGGGGGCCTTCTTGGAAGTTCCTCTGCCCTCAGAGGCTTGAGAGGGCAGGGCCTTCTCTGTGGCAGCACCTGCATTCTGCAGGTTTCAGAGAACGCTGAAGGCATAGCTGTTTACCCTGGCTTTTGACACTTGAGGTGTATGTTTTTAAGACCCACCTTATTTTTACGGTTGTAAGTTGTTTTTAATATTGGTGTGTTAATGCTGTAACCTGCCCTGGGACCTTCGGGTGAAGGGTGGACAATATATATATATATATATATATATATATATATATATATATATATATATATATATATATATATAAAAAATTCAGCCTCAAATCTGCATTAAACTCCCTTATTGATTCACCCTGAGTCGTTTTTTAAAATTTATTCCAGCACCACCCTTCTTATGCTCTTACCAATAGAGTCGTACCTGGTTGTCAAACAGCTTAGTTGCCGAATGTTTCGGCTCCTGAACGATTGAAACCCAGAAGTGAGTGTTCTGGTTTCCGAATGATTTTTGGAAGCTGAATGTCCGGCGCGGCTTCTGATTGGCTGCAAGTAGCTCCTGCAGCCAATCAGAAGTCGAATGGACTCCCAGAACACATTGTCAACCAAGGTACAACTGTACTTGATTTTCAGTCGAAGTGATAACTCTTCATCCGCAGCTGCTGTTTGCATCAGGTAGTATTTTAAAGATCTACATTGGCTCCCAGTACGTTTCCGAGCACAAGTCAAAGTGTTGGTGTTGACCTGTAAAGCCCTAAAAGGCCTTGGCCCAGTAGACCTGAAGGAGCGTCACCACCCCCATCGTTCACCGAGGTCCAGCTCTGAGGGCCTTCTGGTGGTTCCCTCACTGCGAGAAGCAAAGCTACAGGGAACCAGGCAGAGGGCCTTCTTGGTAGTGGCGCCCGCCCTGTGGAACACCCTCCCATCAGATGTCAAAAAGATAAACAACTATCTGACATTTAGAAGACATCTGAAGGCAGCCCTGTTCAGGGAAGTTTTTAATGTGTGACATTTTAATGTATTTTTAATCCTTGCTGGAAGCTGTCCAGAGTGGCTAGGGAAACCCAGCCAAATGGGTGGGGTACAAATAATAAATTATTGTTGTTGTTATTAAAACTGGATGCATCACCAGGTGTTCTCTGCCCCGGCAGGTGAAGCGCAACCTCCTCAACGTCTCATACCACATTGCACAATACACCAGCATCATTTCGGACCTGCGCCGGCAGATCGAATGCTTGAAGGCGAAGCTGGAAATTCAAGAGAGGGAGAAGCGCCTTCTCAGTCCTGCGGTCAAAGATGTCCAAGGCAGAGGAGATGGAGGTGGTTGGGTTGTCCTCTTCATTGTCTTGCTCCGTCCAGTAGGGCTTGCTTCTAGGACGCCCAGAATTGCACCCTAAGCCTGGGGTGGAGAAAACTGTGGCACTCCAGATGTTATCAGACTCCACCTCCCATCAGTCCCAGGCAGCAGTGGTCAGGAATGATGAGAGTTGTACATCCAATATGGATGGGTTGCGGCAAGTTCCCTCACACCCGTGGCTCTTTCACTGGTCTTACAGATTGTTGTCGGATTCCAACTCCCAACATCCCTAGACCATGTGGCCAGTGATCAAACCAAACCAAACATTTATTGTCATGTTCAATGACCAGCATTTTGTAACAATAATTTTATTAATTTTCAATTATAATCCAATAATAGCCTCATTATAACAATAACATCATTCAAATACCAAATTATATAATTTAGATAAGGTGGGGTCCCCACATGCTAGAATTGATGGTTTGATTATTTTCTTTATTTCTGTGTTCCAAAATCTTCATGATTTCAGTTACATTCCAGTCATCATAATAATCCCTTATACAACAGCTGCAATATTTATAACTTCTATTTGTGTGGACACATTAAATAATTTATAAAACTACGGGTGAGGCAATGACCAGGATTAAGAAAAGAATAAGAAGCAGATGTGTCTATAATAGGGAAAAATAATAATAAAATAAAACAACTAGCAGTGAATCATAGAATTGTGGAGTTGGAACAAACCCAAAGGATCATCTTGTCCAAGCCTACAAGGCAGGAATCCCAGCTAATGAGTGAAATAAAACAGGCACCATTTTTTAAAAAAAGTTGTAGTCCTGTCACCAACTCCAAAGAGAGAAATTCCGTGATTTCGGGTCCTGGCAGATTTTGCCTGCTTCAGAACATGGCCACCGTGAGAGTGATAGAGGCTCTTTGATCTGAAAGGATTAAAAGGAACATAAGACGTTTCTGATCTCCTTGCAGGTTTCGTAAGAGGGGCTTGATAAAGGTGTCAATAGAAGGAGCAGTGCAGGAGGACATGGGGTCCCCACTGACCTTTCCAGAGTCTCAGGGACACTTGTGTTTGGCCAACGGCCAAGGTCCAGGAATGACAGGAGTTATAGTGCAGCAACATCTGGGAGGCTTGGGGCTTCCTCCTCTGTGCCCTGGGTGCTAGAAACATGCTTAAAAAAGAAAAGGGGATGGAAGCAGAGGTGGGAAAGTGCCTGTGCTCTTGTTTTCCCGCAGCGGAGGCTCCCCATGACCCTGAAGAGGACAGCCGTCAGCAGATGAACAAGTTGCGGGAACAGCTGGTTGGGGCTTTCAAGGAGCAGATGGACATGAGACGCAGCCTGATGGAGCTGGAGAAGACAGACATGGAGCTGCATGTAGACACCTCCAGGCATCTGCTAATGATTGCTGAGTGAGCTGAGGGACTGATGGGCAACTGTGCTTTTTTCTGGGGGGGTCCTCTAAGGTGAAAAAAACTGGGTTGTATTAACAATGCACCTAAGAAGGGTGGCTGCTTCTGCCCAGAGAGAGAGAGAGAGAGAGAGAGAGAGAGAGAGATCTGCATAAAATTGGCCAGTGCTAATTTATATGAACAGATGTCAATATAGATTCAGGTAGGTAGCTGTGTTGGTCTGATGCAGTCGAAATAAAAAAATAAAAAAATTGTCCAGTAGCACCTTAGAGCACCAGGCAGAGGGCCTTCTTGGTAGTGACATCTGCCCTCCCAACAACTATTTTACTTTTAAAAGACAACTGTTTAGGGAAGTTTTTAATGTCTGATGCTGTATTGTTTTTAATATTTGGTGGAAGCCGCCCAGAGTGGCTGTGGAAACCCAGCCTGTTTGGCGGGGTATAAATAATAAATTATTATTATTAGAGACCAACTAAGTTTGTTCTGGGTATAAGCTTTCGTGTGCATGCACACTTCTTCAGACGCATGCACACGAAAGCTTACACCCAGAACAAACTTAGTTGGTCTCTAAGGTGCTACTGGACAATTTTTTATTTATTCAGGTGCAAATATAGAAACTGTTACTACTAGCAGGCTCATGCCTGGTGTTGTTCAGGAATTCCGAGGAACCAAAAAATAATAACAATAATCAGCGCAGGTGGTTAAATTCATTGTGGTTTTGAAAGGTGTGGTCCAACGTCTTGATTTGAAATGGCACTCTGCGGTATCCAAACATGGACAAAAAACCTGCTCCCTCATCTCAGGAACCGTCATGCAAAATGTGGTTAAGATATTGGAAGCAATGTCCAAATGCCCAGCAAACTGGGAAACAGAAAGCTTTCCTTAATATATAAAAAGGTAAAGGTACCCCCTGACCGTTAGGTCCTGTTGCGGACAACTCTGGGGTTGCGGTGCTCATCTCGCTTTATCGGCCGAGGGAGCCGGTGTACAGCTTCCGCCTCATGTGGCCAGCATGACTAAGCCGCTTCTGGCGAACCAGAGCAGCGCATGGAAACACCGTTTCCTTCCACTGGAGTGGTACCTATTTATCTACTTGCACTTTGACGTGCTTTCGAACTGCTAGGTTGGCAGGAGCAGGGACCGAGCAACGGGAGCTCACCCTGTTGCGGGGATTCAAACCGCTGAGCTTCTGATCGGCAAACGCTAGGCTCCTAGACCACACCACCACCCGCGCCCCTCTTTCTTTAATATATAGTAGGTAATAATTTAATGGAAATACAATCTCAAGGTTATTGGGCAAGACTGGGAATTGGTGAGCGGCGTGCTTGCTCACCTTTGCTTCCCAGGTGCTCACTATGGAAAGGCAGCTTCAGGGCTCCTGCTTGAACCAGGCACTGCAGGCTGTTTTTGGCCCATCAAGGGATTCAATTAATCCACAAGGCTATTTCCCCTGGACCACACACATCAGCTGAAGTCACTGGCGACATCAGCTAGTGGGTAGGAGGACAGGGTTTAATCCTGCGCTGGCTACATGATCCCGTTCCCAAGCAAGGAACAAGGTTACACAGTGAAGGCAGCAAGATTTAACCCCTGGCTCCCAAAGTGCAAACATCCCTGCAGCTACCACCTTGTCTTTATAACAGCAGTTCCAGGGGTTTTGAAAGTTCTTGGGTGAACACTAGAGGGCACTGTAGCCTCTGATACAGGAGGCTGCCCAATTTCTGGGAGTCTTGATAATAGTCATGCCAGGAGAAAACTTTATTTATTTATTTAAACTTCTAACACACTGATTTTTTAAAAAAAACAAACAAACCTGAAAGCAGTTTATAAAGACAATAAAACAATAACATTATTAATAAAAGTGATTGAAAACAACTATTTTAAAACTATTTTTTAAAAAATTAAATTACCAATAAGCTCAAAAATGGATTAAAACACACACCAACATGTCTGAGCTGGCTTGTCTAAAGAAAAAATGTTATTTTTTCCTGGCAAACACCAAAAAGAGTGCCTCCTGATGTCTATAGGCAGGGAGTTCCAAAGTTACGTGTTGCTGCCACACTTAAAGATTGATTCCTTACAAACGCAGAACTGGTGTTCTGTAGCTCCCGGTTCCACAGATGGAAGCGTTCAAGGGGGCAGATATGGGGCAATGCGATCTCGCAGGTAAACTGGTCCCTAGTTGTTCAGAGTTTTATACACTAATAGGCCTTGCCAAGGTGTAAACGACCTTAATCTACTGTGTCCTTTGTTTGTAGCTGGGAACAAGAAAAGGCCCACCAGACTGATAGGTATCCCAGCAAGCAGCAGGTGGGCGCGAAAGAGGAGGAAGCCATGGAGGAGGCAGAGCGAGAAGAAGATTCGCCAGAGCCTCACGAAGTCCTGGTAGCCAAGGAGGAGATCAGCATGCTCTTATCTGAGCAGCGGAAAACAGCTGTCTTGAAGGTAACACACTGCATCCCTCTAGGAAAGCCGTGTTGTTGTTGTCTCATGATGGGCCAAACCTGAGGCTGAAAAACAATATTTTATTTTATTTTTTAAAAGATATGCATGTCTGGAAATGAGCTTTTGAATTAGGGATTCTCCTGGAACCTCGCTGTGCTAGAGGCCACGCTTAGACCTTGGAAGTTCTGCTTTGCCAGATACGGTGTCCCGCTCCTCGTTTAATTCGCACAGCAACCCTGTGAGGTAGACTGAGCTGAGAGAGAGCTCATGCCTGGCCCAAGGTCACCCAGCGAGCGTCATGACCAAGTGGGAATTTGAATCCTGGTTTCTCCCAAGGTCCCAATCCTGCTCTCTAGACACTACGCAGCTGAATGTTGGGAGATTTGGGACAGGTGCTTCATAACCCTTTTACATGTGTTTTGGAAAGGGGGGGCGTTATTGGGTTGCTTTTGGTTTTCTTACCTATTTTCTGTTAAACGAAAGGGTTTTCCGTTTTGGAGGCGCTTCGCAAAACGAATTTCCCTATGGGCTTCCTTTGCAAGACGAAAGCCCATAGGGAAATCTCCGGGACAGCGGGGAAGCGCAGCGCTTCTTCCCCACTGTCCTCGGACCTCCTCCGAAGGCTGGCGGTGGGGCGGAAAGCCCTTCTCCCCGCGCCAGCCTTCGGAAGGCTCCTCCGAAGGCTGGCGGTGGGGCAGAAAGCCCTTCTCCCCGCACCAGCCTTCGGAAGGCTGTCCTGAAGACTTGCGGTGGGAGGAGGGTTTTCCTTCCCACCGCCAACATTCAGAATGCTGTTCTGAATGTTGGCGGTGGGGAGGAAAAACCCTCCTCCCACCGCAAGCCCCGGGAACAGAGGAGAAGCGCTGCGCCCCTTCCCCTCTGTTCCCGTACCCGTCCTGAAGGCTTGCGGTGGGGAGAAAAGCCCTTCTCCGCACCGCCAGCCTGGCAAGCGGTTTCCATAGGAACGCATTAATTGATTTTCAATGCATTCCTATGGGAAACCGTGCTTCGCAAGACGAAAAACTCGCAAGAAGAAAAAACTTGCGGAACGAATTAATTTAGTCTTGCGAGGCACCACTGTATATATTGTCAGGGAACTGCCATCAGTTCAGGAGGGAGAGAGAAAGCCTCCAGGGATCGTGGGAAGTAGCTCCTCTTCAATGGAGGAGAGTAAACGCACCTCCAGTGGAGAGGAGGTGCAGGAGTCGGAAGTGGCGAGGCGGTCCCAGGACCCCTTGCCTGGGAGAAGCGGGTAGGGAAGGGGTCCTCCGCTGCCCACACCCTCCCTGCGCAGAAAGCATTTGCGCAGAGAGGGGAGGCACAGATTGGGCGTCAAGAAGCTGCTTTGCTGGGGAAAGTTTAGGAACCGCCCACTCATGGATTCTGCCAGCGATTGAGACAGCCACGGGAGAGTGGCGCTCCGGACAGATAAAGTTTATTTTGGCAGCAAAACCAAGGCTTCACAGATATTTGCCTGCTTGCTCTCGAGCAACCCCTTGGAAATATAACACACACACACACACACACACACACACACACATATATAGTGATTTTGTGTTGTGAACTGCCCTGAGATCTGCAGGTATGAGACGGGATGCAAATTTTAATAATAGCAATAATAATCATGGTGGTAATAGTGATGCTGATGCTGGCTGAGGTTTCGTTTAGTTGCTAATTAGAGGGTCAGAGTATTGCTTTGCTTCTTGAGTGGTATTCTTAATGTTGTTTGCTATTATTTATACAGCTAGTATATTCTTTTTGTTTTTCCATAAATGCCATATTATATGAAATGTCAACGTATTATATGACCCCCCCCTTTCCCCCTTAGTATTATATACAGTATTGTATATTTTTCTTTGCTGTAAGTCACTTGGAGGTCTTCTGGTCACAAGTGACTAATAAGTTTAATCAATATTACTACTAATAATAATAATAAAATAAATGGGTTGCTGGCCTGATCCCGCAGGCTCTTCTTATGTGGGCTTATTTAGGAGCCTGACTCATGGTGTGGGGGGGTCACCTATCCCCTTCCTTTTCCCCCTTTTTTACTTTTTTATTAGTTTTTTAACATAACATTTTCAACAATTATTAAACATGCTTTTATATCTTATACAATTTTTTGACTACCACCAATCACATCTGAAAATTTTCCAATCTTTTCACTTAATATACATTTCTTACTTTCACTAATTACGTTTAAATCTCATAACTAATGTCTTTCTTCTTTGCAATATTTCATATATTTCTCCTTACAAAACTTCTTGTAGTCCTACTAGTGTAATTTGTTGACTACAGTTGCTCTTCAATCAGTTCTTATATTTCCTCCAATCTCTGGTCCCGCAGGTTTCGAATCCTTCCTGTCATTTTATCCGATTCTGCGTAGTCCGTTAATTTTGTCTGCCGTTCTTCTTTCCTCGGCACCTCTCCCCTTCCTAATTTAGGCCGACCTGGAGCAGCGCCTGGCAAATGCCAAAAAGAAGGTTTTGCAGATGGAGAAGCTGCTGCCTGAGCAAATCACCAGTGAGGACCAGAGGGAAGTCCTGAGGCTCCTTTGCAAAGGCCACGAGCTGGAAGTCGGCAAGACCGAGCTGCAGGCCAACGCCTTGCGCAAGGAGACCCATCTGTGCCAGAAGGACTTGCTCATCCACAGCCACCAGCAGCGCATGCGCCTCTGCCGAGAGATAATCCAGCAGCAGCAGCAGCTGATAAGGGGTGAGTGGGCGGGGCCAGAGGCCAAAGTGGGCGGGGCCCTTACCTGTCGGACCAGATTCCAGGCACAACCAAGACAGAGGCTTCTAGGAAAGACCACACAAGGAGGAGGCAATTGCCCAGCCCTGGTCTCTGTTGTGTTTTACAGAGGTTGTGGGCAGTCCTGGGTGCCATAGAACCACGGAACTGTAGAGTTGGAAGGGACCCCTAGTGGCATCTAGTCCAGCCCTCTGCAATGAAGGGATCTCAAAGCATTCCTGACAGGTGGCCCTCCAACCTCTGTGTGTTTTAACAAACTTTTTTAAATAAAAGAATGGAAATGGTTTATTGAATATTTACAGATAAATTGTAAACAGATAAGAACATTGGCAGGATCATTGTAATAACCTGAAGTTATTTATTTATTTATTTATTTATTTATTTATTTATTTATTTATACATACCCCTCCCTTCCCGGTTCAAAAACCGGGCTCAGGGCGGCTAACAACAAATTCAAAACACTTTAAAACACTTAAGTATAAAAGCAGCATAAAAAACATGAATAACAATAAAAATCAGTTAGATAATCCCCAGAATAAGAGTTTTATATATTTAAAGTAGATAAATAAATGAGCAAATTAAGTGAATCTGGATATGCAGAAGATATTGAAAATAATTTTTAGGAACTACAGAAAGAGGGGGAAGGAAGTCGAGTTTTGAAATGTTAAAATGATTTTAAAATTAATGAAATGTATAAACCTGAAAAGCATAAATAATTTTTTTAAAAGAAAGAAAGAAAGAAAATGTTGCCAATAGTCCATTTGTGATACCTTATGTGTCTGCAGTATTAAGCCTCCCCTCTGGAAGGACCCAATGGGATATTTGTTGCTATCCTACATTGATTGCCCATCTTTCTTCCACGCTGGTGCCCATGCGGTCCCCATCCAAGGGCTCTTCACCCTCAGCAGAAGAGGACAGCTGTTTGCCAACTGAGGAACGGGTCCCTTCTGTGAGAATGTTTCCCTCTTAACCAGAGCAAACAAGCGTCTTCCATGAGGCAGCCCTTCAGATGATAACAACAGCAACAACAATTTATTATTTGTACCCTGCCCATCTGGCTGAGTTTCCCCAGCCACTCTGGGTGGCTTCCAACAAGGATTAAAAATACATTAAAATGTCATACATTAAAAACTTCCCTAAACAGGGCTGCCTTCAGATGTCTTCTAAAAGTCATATAGTTGTTTTTTTCTATGACATCTGACGGGAGGGTGTTCCAGGGGGCAGGTGCCACCACCGAGAAGGCCCTCTGCCTGGTTCCCTGTAACTTCACTTCTCGCAATGAGGGAACTGCCAGAAGGCCCTCCGAGCTGGACCTCAGTGTCCAGGCAGAATGATGGGGGTGGAGACGCTCCTTTAGGTATACTGGTATACAGATATTTGGAGATGGTTGTCGCATCACCTCTCCGTCTTCCTTTCTCCAGGCTGTACAAACTCAGCTCCACGCAACCCATCTGTTTTTGTGTCCTCACCTGTGCAAGCTTCCTTCCTTTTCTCCAGACCACAACATCCCCGTGCCAGAGCCGTTGGGAAAACTGTACCAGCTGCATATCCGTGAGTTGGAGGAAGGGACCCTGGGCCAGCTTCTGGCACTTCACTCCCTGATGTCTGGAGCACTCCAGGTGAGGCAGAACTATCCTTCCTTTTCTCGAAATAGGAACAGGGACATAGGAAGTTGCCCTCGACAGCGACAGGACCATCGGTCCATCTGGCTTAGTACTGTCTGCACTGACTGGCAGCAGCTCTCCAGTCTTCCTGTGTGCAAAGCAGATGTTCTGCCATTGAGCGATGGTCCTTCCCCATACCTCACTGTTCTCTAGGGAGGAAGGGAAAACAAAACACGGGGCTGCCCTTGAAACTGTTCCAGAAACTCCAGTGGGTTTGTGGCTTGGGGCCCAGAAACTCCAGCCTTTGTGGCTTAGGGCCCTCATATTTACAGGACCGCCTCTCCTGGTCTGCCCTGCAGAGGACCTTGAGGTGCATGAATAATCATAGTTTGGAGGTCCCGGGCCCTAAGGAAGTCAGACTATCCTCCACCAGGGCCAGGGCCTTCTCAGTGATGGCTCCGACCTGGTGGAATGCTCTGTCCCATAAGACTAGGGCCCTACAGGATTTAATCTCCTTTATGTAAGACAGAGCCATTCCGCCAAGCCTTTAATTTGAATTCAGCCTGATCTTTTATTTCCCTTCTCTTCCCTCCCCCTTACCTGCTCTGGGATCCCACAGCTAATTCTTCCTTGGTCTCCTCGCTGGCCCAAATAGGACTAATTCAGCCAGCTAGCCCTGGTGATCATCTAATGTTTATTGAATGGATTTCCCCCCTAAATTGATTTTTGAATTCTGAATTTATTGTTATTCACATTTTATACTGTATTTTAAGCTGTTTTTGTTGCATCAATTAAGTGTTTTAAGTTTGTTGTTAGCTGCCCTGAGCCCGGTTTTCTGAACTGGGAAGGGCAGGGTATAAATAAAAAAATATTATTATTTATTATTAACCTGGGGCCAGGCGGTGCTGGATTTCCCAGCTTTCAGATTCCAAAAATGAGGGGTGCTAAAAACTTGTAGCATGAATCGGGAACTCAGAAGATATTCTGATTAAATTACCGTATTTTTCGCTCTATAACACGCACTCGACCATAACACGCATGTAGTTTTTAGAGGAGGAAAATCTGTAGGCATGCCACCCATAGGCATTCCCTCCATAACACGCACAGACATTTCCCCTTACTTTTTAGGAGGAAAAAAGTGAGTGTTATGGTGCAAAAAATACGGTACTTTTGCTTGGTAAGTAAAATGTGTGTAACATTGCATTAAAATAATTGAAAATGATTGCAACCTATGGCCATACCTTCGAAGTTGAACCGAATCTGTTCCAAAAGTCCATTTGGCTTCCAAATTGTTTGAAAACCAAAGTGTTATGTATTAAAGTTCTCACCCTGGCCACCAGGAGTATTGTGTATGTAGTTTTCACTCAGGTCCACGTCAGTTATTTTAGGCGGGAAACCCTGGGTCGTTGTTGCTACATTGTTGACAGCCGGCTGCCTATAAAAGCAGGCCGGCTGAGCTGTTTGCTGTTCAGTTCTGTCCAGCTTACAAATAAAGAGCTGCTCTGGAGAAATCGCTGCGTCGTCTGCTATGTTCGCCCACAACTTAACACAAAGTGTGGCTTCTGATTGTCTGCAGGAAGTTCCTGCAGGCAATCAGAAGCCGTGGAAGCCCTGTCGGATGTTTGGCTTCCAAAAATAGCTAGCAAACCGCAACAGTCACTTCCGAGTTTGCGATGTTTGGGAGCCAAAACGTTTGAGAACTAAGCTGCTCAAAAACCAAGGTACACTGTACTTGCAGTTATGTTGTTAATTCATTTCTTATTATTTAGCATTGCTTTACATTATCAGAAGGTGAAATTAAAATCCTTTGGTTTTCCGAAAGCAGTTTCTGTGCTTCTTCATCAAACATAGACTTACCAAGCTAAATGTTGTCCATTCACAAGAACAAGAGCAGATTTGAATTCTTCACACCTGAGAGCGTATTTTTAAGACCCCCTACTGAAGAAATTTTCAAAAATTAAGTTCCACCCCTGAAATGACATGCTCTGGTACATGGATAGCCAACAGGTTGAGCGGTTGAGCACCGGTTGTTAGAAATTGATCGTGGGGTAATTTTTGTCTGTGTCACTGCCCCCCCTAAAAAATGGTTGAGGATTTCGACCTTCCTGCCTAAAAAAAGCTCAACTTTGACCTGAACACCCCCAAAAGGTAGACAATAATGTCTTCCCTCCTTAAAAAAAGCTCAGAAACTTCTTTGACCTGCCCTCCCATGGGTAGATCTCTGCCAGTTTTTCATCCTGTGAGTAGATCACAATCTCCCTGCCCTAGTGTGAAGGATCAGCCAGGACCAGCCTTCTGACAGCTGCATGCCATTGGTGGGTGTGGCTGCCCCGTTTCCTGTCTGTCTACCTGATGATCAGCGATTTGCCACTTTATCAGGCTGCCAGCCTGGGTTGAGACGTTTTGCCCCTGGGCCTATGCCAGCACATTGTCTATTTTATTTCCCCCTCTTTTTGCTGCTAAAATAGGATGGACTCTTAGAAGGCCAGGGGGGGAAAATGCTCAAAGTGGTTTGGGTTTAGCCCTTCCTGTTCCAGGACATAGCTACAGCTGCCAGGGAAGTTGTCTGAAGAAGCAAACAACAAGATTTTTTATATTTCATTTTACAACGTATATAAAACAGAGAGAGGGGTTATAACAACAGGTGAAAATTAAAAGATGAAAGACAGAACTATGGAATAGGCGGGTGTGGAATGAGTACAATTGCACAAAATAACAAAAGATGGAAGCAACTATCCACCCAGCTAAAATCTGTGATGGGAAGGTAGTCGGTTCTAGAGTGCACATCCACTGGGTGACAGAGATTTCCCCCTCTTGTCTTCCTTCCCTGATAGGATGGCTCTGCTCACGATAAGGCTCAGCCGCTGGAACTAAACAAAGAAGAGAACCAAAAAGGATTGCTGGAGCGCAAGAAAGATTTCGTTTGGGGGTCAAAATTTGAGCTACCCCCAATTGTTGTGGAATCGGACAGGTACTTGCATTCTTTACAAAGCCCTCTCTGGTCCTCCCCCCACTGCACTCTTGCAGCCAAACGCCTCCCTCTGGGAAGGGCTTTGTGGCTCTTCCAACACAACGGCCACTCGCAGAAATGGCCAATTCCCTGTTTTCCATCTGATTTTGCCTGGGCTCATCCAGTGTTGTCTGCTTAATGAGTCAGAGGGGTTGGGTTTCCTGGCCGTCCATCTCTCCCTCTCTCTTCTCTCGATGTTCTTAGCGACAGCTACAGATCGTCTAAAAACACCCCGGACAAAACGAGCCATGACTGGAGCCACACCCCTGCTTTGGCCGACTTGCTAAGAACTCCTGTTCGCCAACAGGTCAGTTGGTCAACATCATCCTCTCCCTTTTGTAGCACTGACAACAACCCTCTGGGAGGTTAGACTGCAAGAGAACATTGGGCAACCTGTCAGGCTCTGGGCAGCCAGCATTGCCAAGGTTCTAGTCCCTGGGGCGCAACAAAGAGAGAGGGCTGTTGTCATCAGGCCCTGCTTCTAGGTTTCCACAATGGCTGCTTACTGTCAAATAGCCACATTTCATTTAACCCCCCCTTTTTTAACAGGGCATCTTCACAACATGTAACTGGATAGCTTGGTCAGTAGAGCATGAGACTCTTAATTACAGGATCATAGATTTGAGTCCCACATGGGGGCAATATTCTTGCATTGCATGGAGTTGGACTAAATGACCCTTGTAGTCTTTTCCAACTCTACAGTTCTCCGTTTAGCAAAATATTTCCCTCTTCTTTCCCCCCTGTTCAGTTTCTCTTTTTTCTGCTTCACCTCGAAAGTTCAATATTGACTATATTTTTTAACTCAATGAAACACCTGTGCACTTTCTCCAGGGATAGAGGATCCCTCCCACTGATATTCTGGTCGGATTACGGCCCTCATGGATTACTTAGCCACTTCTGCATCAGGGATAGGGAGCCTGTGGCCTTCCAGATGTTGCAAACTCAAACTCCCATCGGCCCCAGCCATCATGGCCAATGGTCCAAGACGGTGGGACTTGGAGTTCAGGAGCATGTGGGTGGAGAATGACAGAACATTGTTCTAAATTGTGCTCCAGCTATTTTATTTCCTTCCCTGTCATCTGTCTCTCTTCTTTAGGGATCAGATGTGGTGCTTTTGTATCCTCCTCTCTCTGCCCCAGTTGCTGCAGGATAGTCATGAGCAGGAGGGCATGGGATGGAGGTGAACCCTTAACACATAAACATTTGGGTCTGGGGGATAGAGGCAGTTCCCACTTGGTGAGCTGCATGTTATCTGGATTCTAGAAATGGATGCTATTCTACTTCCTGCCGAAAGCTCAGCAGTATCGTCTGTCTCCTGCCAAATCATGCCAGACTTGGTGGGCCTTTGGTCTGATGCAGTGGCCAAACTCTCCCATGTTCTTATGGTCCAAAACAGACAAGGCTGAAGCCTCAGAGAAGCACGGTCAAAGCCCAACAGGGGTCAAGACCCAAGGGAACAGGACCTTAGGCAAAGTCCTCACACCAGAGGCAAGTTGCTTGGGATGAGGAGCAAGTCCTGAAGCTAAGCCTTTTTATAGTGCCTGGTGGACAGGGATTGGCCCTGGAGGGTCAGCTGACCAGGTGCTTAGGCAGGGCGGTACTGCAGCCTAGATGGCACTGTTGAGGCACTGAGCTCAGTGTTGCAGCGGAACTGCCTTTTGCACTGAAATATTTGCTAAGTAATAAACACAGGGAGCAAATGCTGAGTGTTGCTTGCTTTGGTTTCTAGAAGGTGACCTCAGGCATCCCTTTGCGAAAGGTGGCTTCCAAGCTACAGACCCCTCCTTCCCGCGACTCCGGTTGCAAAAAGTCCGACGAGGACATCTCCAGCAGCTCTCTGAGCCAGGAAGCTTTGAGGGAGATTGCCGAGGGCACCAGGCGGATTGCTCTGATTGCCGCCCGTCGCCGTTCCCGAGCTCAGGACAGAGACCCCAGTGGGGAGGTCTCTTCCGTCCATGGTTTTGAGGAAGGGACTCTGGAGCTCCATCCCAGCTCCCCTCCGGGGCACCTCTTGAAGGATACGGAGAGCGTCCACGGCCTCAGCATGGAGCCCCAGAGAGAAAAACGGCCACAGCACAAGGCTCAGAAGGAGCAGTTCTTGGAATGGAAAGCTGGGAAGAAGAGATCGCGCTCCCTTGACCCTACCTCCCCCAGGGTATGTCTGCTTTGGGGGGAAATGGGCGTATTCGCAGGTCCATTCGATAGAAAAATGAGGCAAAGGGGGAAAGCACTAGCTGAATGGTGTCTGCTATGGATCGTTCCAGTTGCTGTGTACTCTGCACTGCTACAACAGCCACCAGCATTTTGCTTCACAGGCCAACTCCTGCGCCATGAAAAGCGAGATTCTGCAACATGCATAAATTACGCAATGAAGCACATGCACGTGCTTCCAATTTGTTGCACAGTTCTTTTCTTGCTGTTGTTGTTACTCTTTTGCACCAATTATTCTACAGTCGTTTATGGAAGTCGAATGGAATCCATTCCAGAAGTCCATTCGACTTCCAAAACATTTGGAAACCAAAGCACGGCTTCTGATTGGCTGCAGGAAGCTCCTGCAGCCAATCGGAAGCCCCGTCGTATGTTTGGCTCCCAAAAGTAATTCGCAAACCAGAACAGTCACTTCTGGGTTTGCGGCGTTTGGGAGCCAAAATGCTCAAGAACTAAGCTGTTTGAAAACCAAGGTACGACTGTATTAACAAGGAGAAAGGACATGGACTCTACTGTTTAAGCTGCAGAGTAGGGAACTCACATTCTGCTGAGGCTTCAGATTCTGCAGGTGTTTTGCATTCCAACTTTTAAACGCCTGCTGAAAACATTTCTGTTCTGCCAGGCCTGTGCAGGCAATTAAGAATACATCCTTCCACAATGGTTTTTGTTTTTCTAACTTTTTCACATGTTCTTGCTGTAAGACTTTATGTATTTTTGTTGTCATCCACCATGATTTTTTTTATGCAATAGTAAAGGTAAAGGACCCCTGACAGTTAAGTCCAGTCGCAGACGACTCTGGGGTTGCGGTGCTCATCTCGCTCTATAGGCCGAGGGAGCCGGCGTTTGTCCGCAGACAGTTTTTCTGGGTCATGTGGCCAGCATGATTAAGCCGCTTCTGGGGATATCAGAGCAGTGCACGGAAATGCTAGTGGTCTATAAACATTTTTTATATATAAATAAAGAAATATGTGGAGGGCCACAGGTTCCAGCCTTGACTTAATAGCTCAACGGCAGAGCAAATGGCTGACAGGCTGAAGGAGCCATGTTCAGTCCTAGTTTTTCATTTTTAAAAGGATCGTGTTGCTGGTGTTGGAAAAGCCCCCTGCCTGAGAGACAACTTTCTCCCCACCCCACCACCTCCTTGTCCTGTCCTGCAGGCTCCCCAAGTAAAGCACCGGGTTCCCTCCAGCCATGCAGCTGATGGACCAGACGTTCAGCTGCCCAAAATCAAGTCCCCCGATGTCGTCATGAGCAGCCTTCCCCACATCCTTCCAGCTGCCACAAAAATCAAATTCTCTGTTGGCCAAGAAACAGGTAAACTGTCACCCGATGGGTCTCTCGGCGTTGGTCTTGGCAGCAGGTCTACTCAGGAGTAAACCCCAATGGATTTGATGGAGTTACTCTCAAATTGGTATAGAGGGTCCCCCTTCCTGCAATATAGTAATAATAAAAACATAGTAATAAATGAGTGATGGGCGCTTCCGTTTCCGCATTTACTCTCCCTCCTCTTCCCGTTCCTCTCCAGAAGAAAACCCCTTGCAGATTCTGGCTATCAGCAGCGCTGCCCCCAGCACCATCCAGCAGAGCAACGCAGGTCAAATGCGAGGTCAGATTCTCCAGAAGCGGGTCAAAGGTCAGTATGGGGGACTATGAATGGGCAGGGCATAAAACTCCAAACTGCACAAAACATCAGCATCAGGATCCAAATTTCTGGAACCTTTTCCCCTTCTACCTAATTAGTATGTAGGATTGCCCTGCCTCCTTCAGGAGGGAGTTCCCTAAACAGGGTGCCACCACAGAGAATGCCCTGCCTTGGGTCACTGCCTTGCCTTCTAGGCAGACCATCAGCAGGAACTCTCAGGCAGAACCTAGGGCTTGGGGTGGTTGGTACTGGGGAAATAAGCAATAGCTGAGCAGCCTCTGGTTCAGGATCAGGAGATTTCTCCCAATAGCCATCTGCTTTTGCACCCAGGGCCTGCAGAGAACACCAGTGGGCAGAAAAAGCAGCAGCAGCAGCAGCAAGTCCCCAACTCCAGGAACCCAGCAAAGACAAAATAAAGGCTAATGGAAGATGGGAAATGGCTCCTCTCTTGCCACCCAGATGCAGACGGGTTCTACTTGGCATAACATGTATTTAAGATATTGGCATTTGTGGATGACGAGAATGAATTTTTAGATTATTGCCCATAGATCAGCTTATAGCATTGGGCTTTCACTTAAACTTTATTCATCATGGTTTACATTTTGCATCAGCTTTGGTTTTTTGTAAACCGCTCTGCTATATTATGCGTGCTGTCTATAAATTTTGCAAGATGATAAATAAACACAATCAGGACATGGAGCACATTTGAGCACACGTGCAAAAGTGCATTTCTTTTAAAAAAGCGTATTTTATTAGGATTTTCATAGTATAACATTAACAAAAGCAAAAATTCCCTCCATAGTCACACCATAGCTGTCAACTTTCAGATCTGAAAATAAGGGATCAGCAGCCTCACCTGTCCCGGGGACAGTCTACGGGATACCTAACAATCCAGGATAGCAGCGTGAAGCAGTGGGAAATGGTGCTGGAATAAGGGAATTTCCCACAAAAAAAGGGAAGGTTGACAGCTATGATTCACACTGCCCGGCATATTCACACTCCTCCTCCTTCCTTCCCTAGTCTTGGCCACTTATTTTTATTTTTGCAGTCAAATATGTCTATTTACACACAGTTCGGGTGATACATCCTGCAAACATTCCCCAAACCAGCAGGCTTTTAAAGCACTGCTCTGGTTCGCTGGTTGCAGCTGTCAGGCCTGAAACATGCGCACCTCCTCCTGCAACACAAGAAGGGAATCTCCCCTGCTCTCTCGCTTGCTTGTTTTCGGGAGGCACGTCAGAGAACTCAGAGAACGGGGAGAGAGGAAGCCAGCCGTGAGGGAAAACAACCTCGATTCAGTTAGGAAGTCTCTGAAGCATGAAAGAGATGTGGAGGAATTACAGAAGACGATTTGAGCTCTCCCAGGAGGCAGGAGGGAGGTGGGTTGGGGGAGAGAGAACTTTTTGGAGCTCTGCAGGGTGAAGAGAGGACTCAGCCAACAAGGCCTAACAGAAGAGCCCTTCATCCCCCATGGCCGGAGTCCAAGCGGCTTGGACCGATGATGGGTTTACATCATGCAGCCTGCGCACCCGTCAAAACATTTTCACAAAGGCTTAGATCATTTGGACTTCACATGGTGGTGAAGGGGGAGGAGGAACTCTGATGTGCAGGAGATAAGCGGTGGGTGCCTGGAGAACAGGAGGGTGTTTTTGCATTGTTGCGTGACACCCCAATCTCTCTCTCTCTTTTTTATTGTTCGCTCTAGCACACCAAAAAGGAAAAAACAACAAATATCCATAAACACAAAACAAAAAGAACATCAAAACATCAACTAATCATCTCAAAACCTTCAAGTAAAAATGGGGTTTTTTTCTATAGACCCAACTTCCCACCTACTCCTTACTTCAATTTCACATCAGTTGTATACTACCACGACATAACAAGTTAAATTAAAGTTTAATAATCTTTAGTCTATCTTAAATTTTACATCATACTTGGAACTGCTACTGAAATTATTTGAATGCTGCGATGGACTTTAAACTACTATTATTTTTTCTCAGATAAATTTTGAAGACTTCCCATTTTGATATAAATACCTGTATTGGTTTATTGTTTATTTTTTCTAACAAGCTCTCTAATTCCGCATATTCAGCCAATTTTTGCATCCATTCAAATCTTGATGGGACTTTGTCACTCTTTCAGTTTGCCGCAATGAGCACCCTTGCCTTTTTGGGAATGTCCAAATCTGTAATTCCCAAAAGGAAAGCTTCTGGGTTTTTTATTAAAGGATGTTTTAAAGATTTTTTCCAATTCTATATAGATATCCTCCCAGAACACCTTGATTTCTTTACACTGTGCCACCCCAGTCTCTGAGCGGTGAGAAACGTCAGAGGTGCCTACGCTTACCCAGGGTTCGGTTTCATTGGACTGAGGGTCACCGGAGACCGTGATGTCTTCAGGATATGGTGGTTTTATTTACACAACCTGGGCATAGGATGGAGGAGCTCAGAGCATTAACACCCCAACAGATCTTGCTTCCTCATTAGTCTTGTGCCCATTATAAAGCATCTGTGTCTGAGTCTGCAGCTTCAAGTATCAGCCCAAGACTCACACACAACTCTCACAGACACAGCTGCTCTTCACCTCTTGTTCTCCATCCTAAGATGATGTGGCATCCAGCCATTTGAGGTGGAGAAAGCCCCGCCCATTTTCTCTGAGCACCTCTTTGGATATGTAAATGGACGTACTTAAGGGACATACTTGGGAAATGGTTTGCCATGGTACCCTCTGGAGAAACCCCACCCCGAACATTTGTAAATCGTTTATAAATAAATCAGAGCAAGAGACAGTCAAACACGGTGGCCACAGGGTCACCCAAAAACCCAACGTTGTCTGATCCCCTCACTGCAAAACTTCGGCCAAAGTGTGGCATCAGTTTGGATTAGATAAGAAAATGATTACAAAACTTTGGCACCAGTTTTGGACAACATTGGGTTTTGGGGTGACCCTGTTTGAGTGTCTATTGCTCTGTTTCTGTGGTACTATAAAATGCGGAGTTTTCGCTACAAAATGATTACTAAACTTTGGCACCAGTTTTGAAAGGATTCCAGGTTTTGGGGTTCATAGTTAATGAAGCTGCAACATTTTTTTTAAACACACGCCCATTGGATTTCTCCTAGAAAGAGTAAATGTGAATTCCACGGGGGAAGGCGGTGCTACAGCCCAGTAGTTTGTAAAGGTTTTCTACAATCAAGAGGTATAAAAAATTAAAAATGTCGCGTAAGTTCCTGCCCCCCTCAATACATTCAGGCAGTAAAGGGAGATAGGTTTCTCTCAATATTTTATTCTGTTGCTCTCAAATATTATCTACACATAATAAATAAATTCCTGCACTCTGCTAGGAGGGACAAAACAGCCCAAAAATTGCAGTAGCTTGCAAAAGCCTAATCAGCTACTTGAAACTGCTGATGCTAGCTACAGGTCAGAAGGTCGCTTCCTGCACAGCCAGAATATTTTTAGGAACTATCCAGTTGGCTGTCTCTGAGTACAGACCTTGACTCTGTGCTCAGATCTCTCAATAAACTCTTTTTCTCCAAAGAAGATTTCCTGGTACTTTTGTTCCCTCCGAGGTCCAAAGGGATGGCGTGGCTAATGGATCCCTAGGTAAATAAGGCTTCATCTCTCTGGGGGCTCGTCCGGGATCAGCCCCCTTCCCAAATACGGACCGGAGGGCCAGGCTCAACCAAGGTGAACAGCTCCGATCGGCGTTCGCATTTCCGGTGCACACCCTGCCAGTTTGTAGGGGGAGATTGCCACACCGTCCTGGAGCAGAGACATCTGGTTGAGGGAGAATAAGAAGACAGAACGGCGCCGAGGGGACAGGTCCGCAGCGGAAAAGGTAAGCCCGAGGGAAAGGGCTAGGGGCCCGAGGGAAAGGGCTAGGGGCCCGAGGGGCCAGAGGTCTGATCAGCCTCACCTGGTAGTTGGCAGTAAGAATGCCACCAGGAAAGGAATTGGTAAAGGTTTGGGAAAGGGAATGGGGCAGAGGGAATTGAGTGTTTTGTTGGCATGCTGTGTGTCAGATACTCTAGTGGATGAATTGTTGAATGAGGGCTAAGGCTTAGTGTCCCCTTGGCCGAGCGATTGTAGGATTGTGCATTTTCTGACAAACTGTAGCATGTGGAGTGTGAAAGAATTTTGAAACCCAGTTAGGAGGAGAGTATCTGAAAAAATAGGATTTGGAGCAAGCCAATGTATTCCTCTGGAATGCTTTTTAAATAACTGGAAAACAGCCACGAAGAGTGATGATTTGGGGATTCAAATTGAAAAACGGAGACTCAAAACTTTATGTGAGGTGGACTTGCCAACCCAGGGAACTGTGTGGCTTTGATTTGCAATTAATCAACCCCCTGTGGCAAATCAACCCCCTGTGGCAAAATATATTAAATGTCCACCCAGACCAGATCCCCTATATCTCTACATGGAAGACCAATGTAAAAAAAAGAATCTACCATGGCTAAAGTCTTGCTGTGACAGCAACACACAGAACAGGATTTATACAGTGAAACCTCTGGTGTTAGAAGACCCAGAAGATGAGGAGGGGGAGTGATTAAGCCACCACCTTACACTCCACCAACAGCCCCCTCCAACCCCCCCCCAGGCCAAAATCAAAAAGCACAGGGAGGTGCTGGTGTAGGGGGAGGAGGACCTGCGAAGGAAGATAGTGAGACGGAAAAAGAGGAAGATGAGGAAGATAACGAAGAGTTTAGGAAAACACTAGATGATATGAATCAAGGAAAGAAAATGTGGACAGAAAGACAGAAAAAGAGACTAAAAGGAGTTTGTAAAGCCATTTGAGGAAAAAGTTGGATGTAAGCCCCTTGTTAGTTGAGACAGCAGAATACTGCACCCCTGAAAAGAGGAAGAGATGGCAACGTAAGTGGGGACAGGCGGCGAAGAGAGTTATGTCTCACAGACAGTATGAGAAAACCAGGAAGGATCAGGCAACTGGAGAAATGCCCCTTCAGAGGGTTTATGATCCACCAGCCCCTGTCCCAGCTGGACAAGCGAAGGCACCACAGACAGCATATACCCTTTTCAAGTGCAGATGTTTGTAATTGAAGAAATCAGAACCCCTCTTTTGAGGAGAATCCAGCAAAGATTGTAAAATTGTTTGAAGGGATTTTTTAAAACCTATAATCCCACTTATGATGATGAACAATATCCCCTGGACTCACTACTAACTACAGAAGCATTGCTTGGCCCCTGCATGAGTCAACTAGGGGAATAGAGAAGGATCCTTTTATATGGGGCAGGGAACAGCAGCAGGCTTTTCAGGATCTCAAAGTGACATTACAACAAGCCCCAGTGCTTGGCATCCAAACCCCGAGAAGCTTTTTACCCTGTTCACAGATGAAGACCAGGGGGGTTAGCCAAGGGAGTCTCATGCCAGAAACTGAAAAATTGGCAGCAACCTGTCGCATACTTGTCAGAGAAGCTAACCCCAACAGAACAGAGATTGCCCTCCCCTGTATGAGAGTGATTGTGGCAGTGGCCACTCTACTCACAAAGGCAGATAAATTCACGTTTGGACAGGACACTGGCTGTGTGACTCCAAGAGAAAGTGCCAGATGCTGTTATTACATTCACGCCTGAAGTTTCAGGTTGCCACAGCCCTTAACCTAGCTACCTTATTACAGGTAGGAGAAGGTGAACAAGGGAGCTGCCCACTCAGTCTTACCTGTGCCTGTAACAAAACCCACAAACCAAGTGGTTAATATAATTAGAGCCACAGGTAAATCACAAAAGGCCCCGTTTTTGCAGTCTGTTACCTGCTGCCTAGACAAATTTTTGTATATACCAGAGTGTCCCATTCTTTATTGGGCCGAGACTTGTTAACAAAATTACAAGCCCAGATTTCCTTCCAACCAATGGGGGAAGTAATGATGACAACTGGACCAGCAGGAGAGTTTTCTTTAGAAATGCCCCTGTGAGACCATTGATGTTTGATGATGGTAAAAGAAGAGGAGGGAATCCTCCCTGTTAGCCTGCTTCATGATGTTGACCCTGGACTATGGGCGGAGGATAAAGAAAACCAATACCCCATCCCACGACAGGCAGCTGAAAGAGTGTGGGTGCATTTGAAGCGATTGCTTCAACATGGAATCTTGAAACAATGCCAATCACAGTGAAACACCCCACTGTTGCCAGTGAAGAAGGAAGATGGTGGGTACTGCATATAGGCCCCAAAGTTCTGGAAAATAGGAAAGGAAGAAAAGGACTTTGAAAAACCATTGACCCAAGAAACAGGGTCTAATTGGGTGTTCATGTTGCCCTTGGCTTTGCTTAGAGTTTGTAGCCTCCCATTGAAACGTATTCACTTGTCACCCTTTTGAAGTGATGTTTGGGAGACCGGTTCCTTATGTGTGCATGCTTTCACCTATCCCTGCTCAAGATGTGGAATTGAACAATTATGTACAGTCTCTCTTTCGAGATTCTCTCTCTCAACCCAGGCCCGAACTCCTTGCGTGACCAGTTTGAGCCAAGTGACGAGGTGTGGATAAGACTGGTCCCAGGCACCACTGCAACCGTGCTGGAAAGGCCCATCTGCTCTCCACACCCACAGCTGTGAAGATCGCTGGCGCCACCCCTTGGGTCCACTACATAGGAAAGCTGCTTCAGATTGGACTGTGTCTCAGCATCCTGAAGATCCCCTCCAGTGACGACTGCCTTGCTGATATCACTCCAGAGGCTGATATCTCTACGCACGGTGAAGAATTGGATGGGAGGGGCGCCCACAGGCAGCGCCCCCAACGTAGACATTTGTTCTCCAGCCAATTTAGAGGCACCACCAGGACTTTTGATATTGGTACCAGAACTCACTCCAGATGATGTGGAACCACGTTACACCCTTGATGAACAGCAGTGGACCAGCCAAGAAGGAGCAACGCTCCAGGAAGGACCAGACAGCCGTGTTTTTGTACCCCAACATCTGGCCAGCACAATTGTAAAGAATTACCACGCGTCCACCCATTTGGGAGGCCCAGTTGCTAAAGCACACCTTGGGAGAATATTCTACCTCAACTAACTGCTGCTATATCCCAAAATGTGCCCTGTGCGCCAACCAAGAGACTGAGAACTATCACCCTTTGAACTTCTATATGGCAGGCCAACCCCTTTCGTCCGAGACATCCCCGCCGGTTTGGGGCAGATGGGAGATCACATCACCCAAGAACAAGTGCAATCCCTGTGTTTGTTGTGTGTGTTTGCTTTCTTTCCAGGTATTCCCTCGAGCGTACACCTGCAGTCCCGTGGCAGTCTCGCTGAGCCGGTTCACCAGTTCCTCTGAGTGACAGCGTCTGGCGACCCCCTCATCCCCAACTGCAGTGAAAGTAGTCGAGGTGATCCCCTGGGTACATCACACGCATCTGAAGAAAGGTGTCTGGACTTGCAAGAGAAATCCTGCTGACCCTCTGAAGTTGATCATCACCTTGTGTCTGACGCTACCAGGAAAAAGCGTTGGACCACGGGCAACGCGATCCTGCGACTAATCATCACAAGGACAGTTACAAAGACTTTCTCTTTTCTCTCTTATTTTCTTTATTGACTTGCTCTATGTCTTATTGCCCTGACCCTACCGAACCATACCGCCCTTATTGGCCTGCTGACCTCTGCTACGACTGGTTCGTCTTGCCGGTGGTAAGAGATGGCGTGCTCCTTGGCTATTGGAAACTGGGGTCTGATGAGATTACCGTATTGAGACACCCCACTGTCCCGTTGTGGCTCCTCTCCCACACCACTGACCAGCACGCATGGACAGTGCTCTTACGGGAAGCTGCAGAGACGTTCGAAATCTATCTAGTTCTGTACCGCTCTTGCTGTTGTGGGAGGGTAGTCAACTGTTATCCGGAAGGTAGAGCACTGTACCAACCTCATTTGATAGAACAGGTCCTACTCTTAACCCAGGTCATAGATGGGACAGAACCTATCTTAATGCAAGTATTGCAGGGGTGGGAGCCTTAGCCAGGTGTGCATTGAAATTACTAAACAAGTGCCAGTAAGAATTGCCACCCCAGGATTTCAGCTTCCATATGCTCTGATCACTAGGGAGGCAGCACGAGAGTTCAATCCACCCAACAGGGTTAGTAGAAAAATTGACCCACATAGTGGGAGCATCAGCTCACCGGTGGGCTCTCATCCTTGAGGCTCAACAGGTAGTCGGGCACAAATATCAGTGGGCTCTTCAACAATGAGCACACCCCCTGAATATTGGTGGGAGGAACCATGGAGATATTGGGTTTGGTGGGTAGGAGTGATATGTACCGCCCTTGTCATATGGATGCTCTCGTATTTCTGTTGGCATGAACGGTATCGTATTTGTGGGAAGAATAGGCCCAATAATGCTTCTATTGCTTCTTTGCTTCTGTATACCCTGCTTAATGCAATGCCTGCAACATATGATGGGAAAGATGATGTCTCGCATGATGGGACCTCGCGTGATTACTGTAATGAGAGAATATAGACCCCTACCCCAGAACGAATCTAAGTAATAGATTGTTCAAAAGAAGAGGACGGAGTAAAGGGAGATAGGTTTCTCTCAATATTTTATTCTGTTGCTCTCAAATATTATCTACACATAATAAATAAATTCCTGCACTCTGCTAGGAGGGACAAAACAGCCCAAAAATTGCAGTAGCTTGCAAAAGCCTAATCAGCTACTTGAAACTGCTGATGCTAGCTACAGGTCAGAAGGTCGCTTCCTGCACAGCCAGAATATTTTTAGGAACTATCCAGTTGGCTGTCTCTGAGTACAGACCTTGACTCTGTGCTCAGATCTCTCAATAAACTCTTTTTCTCCAAAGAAGATTTCCTGGTACTTTTGTTCCCTCCGAGGTCCAAAGGGATGGCGTGGCTAATGGATCCCTAGGTAAATAAGGCTTCAGCAGGGCAGCGCCCTTCCTGCATTTTCTGCAAAAAGCGTTCATCTGGTTTAATATGGAACACGCGTTGGCATCTTGATGCTGCCAGTTGCTTCATGCGGACGCTGCAAAACGACAGAGCAGCACCGATCCCGCAATAAACCCTCATCCTCCGCCTCCGCCTCTTCCAAGCCCCTTCCTTCCTCTCCGACCCTCGATTTCCAGGCGGGGATCCTCCGGTGACGCGCGGGTTCGCCCCGTCCCCCGGCGCGCGCGATCCAAGGCCGGCGAGGCGCCCCCTGCTCGGCTGGGAGGCGCCTGCGCTCGCTCGCTCGGAGGCCCCCCCGGGCCGGCCTTCTCGCGAGACGGGGCGGCGCCGGCCGAGCCGGAGGTGGAGCGGCTGCCGGGCTGGCGGGCGCGCGGTCTGGCTGGCTGGCCCAGGGAGGGAGGCAGGCAGGGAGGCGCCTCGGCGGCGGGAGGCTCCGCTGGCCCAGCGGCCCCGGGCAGGAGGTGAGATGGGCACCGGCGCTCGGGGGAGCCGGAGGCGGCGCTGGGCGCGGCGGGGCGCCCTGGTGGGGCATCCGATCCGGGCGGGCGCTGTGCGTAATGCCGGCTGGATGGAGGAGCCGCCGGGCTTTCTTTTCCCGGGGTGGGGCGCGGGTGGGCTGAGCGGAGAGATGCTGCTGCCCCCCAACTTCCCCGGCCCCGAGCTCTCACCCACGTGGATGCGCGGGGCTGCCCGGCGACCAGGAGGAGGGCGCGCACCTCCGTCCAGCCCGTGCGCAACGGGGCAGGAGGCGCACGGCAGCCGGCCAGGCTCCGCGGGACGGGCCCGGCTCCCCGTCCCCAAAGGGCTGCCGAAGGTCACGCCGCGCGCCAGGGGTGGCGAGGGGGTGCTGCTTCTCCCACCCACCCCTCGTCTCGCCCCCCTGGGCTTGGAGAGGCTGCCCGAGTCGCGCGCCGCGAAGGGGCGGGAGAGGATTTCCTCCCGCGCCGAAGCCCTTTTGCGAAAGACCCGCCTGAGTCTCCGGGATTAGGAGGAAAGACCTCCTTGTTTTAATTCGGATTTTTTTTTATCATCGCGGCCACTTCGTTCCCGGTTGGTATCTGCGCTCAAAAAGAAGACGGGGCATCATTTCTTCCCCCGCTCAGGTCGCCCTTGCAAGTTGCCAGGTAGCCGAACAAACACCTGTGGACACACTTAGATAGCGGCCGGCGATGGGGAGCGGCAGCACCTGGCGCTGGCTTTATGCTTTGGTTTCTGTGGACTTCGCTTCTAGTTTGCTGGTTCTAGTTTTCCTTCAGTTTATTTAATGGGAAATGAGACTGTATTGTATTGCATGAAGTTAGGAGTGGTCTTTTTTATTATTACTTTAAGGCTCATAAACAGCGTTCCCCCCCCCCCAGATGTTAGATTGGGATCAAAGATATCTGGCTGTGAGCACATCATACATTTAAAGCACGCAACACATCCAATTAGTGCCGGGAAACTGTAGTTTGACAAGAGTGCTGGGAATTGTAGATCTCGGAGGAGGTAAACTGCAGTTCCCATGATTAGGGGGGCAGGTGTGTGGTGTGTGCAGGGCCTCTGACTGGTTCAAAGTAGCATTTTATTACTTCCAGTTCTCTAACAGTGAAATTTCCTCTCCATTCTCTGATTCTAAGGGTCAGGCTTTTGCACCTGACTCTGTGTAGTGAATATTGGGGTGCTTGTAAAAAGCATAGTAGATCCCCACAAACCCAAAGTCTCCTCACCCCTGAGATAGACAACTGTTAATATTTGATTATTATCATTATCATTCTTATTAATTACCTGCCCTTAATCCTGAGGTCACAGGGTGGGTTACAACACCAGAACACAATAAATGATAACCCGGGTTCACTGTGACGGAGCAGCATTTCTGAGAGACGGCACAGTGGGCAGCAGGGGGGGGCGCCTCCATTCACTCCAGTGCAGCATTCCCTAATGGACAGCCTCCTGGTGGTCACATGCCAGTGGTGGGCGGGGCCAGAGGGAAACAAGAATAGGCAGGGCACAAAACCCACAGATTCCTGTGTACATGTATCTCCATTGAGACAGGCAAGTTCAAGGACCCCAGCCAACCAGGTGTGGAGCAGAGCTAGTGCAAGGTATGTACTGGGAAGAGTCCCAGGGGCCACATAGGAAGCCCTGGAGGGCCGCATCTGACCCCAGACCTCAGATTTCCCCAACCCTGGTGTACAGCACAGTTCTCACTATGAAACTCTGCTTGGCTCTCGACTCATTTAATTGAATATTTATAAGCCCAACTAGCTTAGCATGTTGTTATGCTCTGTGAAGTTGGGGACTTTCGGAAGCTAGGGGCTGTTTCCATAGAATGAGGGAGGCTTGGGAGTTTGTTCGGGGTCTTTCTAGAGCAGAGCGGCTGGCTGTAGGGTTCGATTGTGATGGGTCCCACTTTGAATTGTGTTGGGGTGGATACTTCCATCCTGTTTATGAAGTTCAGGCTTGGTGGCTGGCTCCTTGGTGCTGGTGGGGCTTGTTCCACTTGTCAGCAGTTGGTGTGTTATGGAGAAATACCCCCCTTCCCCTTTTTCTTTTTTCTTCTGGTAGGCCTAGAAATCCTGTGGTTAGTAATAGCCAAAGCTGACTCGGGCATCTGCCTAGCTATCTCCTCTGAGTCGGACTGAAAATCAATGAGAACGTGAAATCAGGAGTGTTAAAATGAGAACTGGTGCGTAAGCAGTAATCCCTCTTATATGCTCAGGGGGAAACACCACTGGAGGGGGAAAGGGCTTCCCCCACTGTCGATTTGCTTCCAAGTGTGGGAAACAGAATCTAGCATTCTGCAGGGCTCCTCTGTGTGTGAACTGTGTCACCTGCAAAATCTTTGCAGCTTCCCCCTCGATCTGCCATGTGGACCCTCAATAAACCTGTGCAACTCCCATTGTTGCTATCAGGGACTGCATATTCTGACTCGGTGTATCTCAGCCAGTGTTAGAAACTGAGCTATAAAATCTAAGAGCCAAATGGCACCTTAAATCTAGGTTATGGCTGCCACAAGGATACGTCCATTTTGTGTGTGTGCAGGATTACGAAGGAAATGGTCTGTGGGGAAGTGCGGCACCCAAAGACACCCAAAGTCTTTGGGTGCCGCGCTGCCACGTGAATCAGCTGATTTGCGGGGCAGCACAGCACCAAAAGAGGTGTATCTTTTGGTGCTGTGCTGCCCAACAGACCAGCTGAGTGGTGCAGCACTGCAGCCACACCAGACAGCCAGATGGAGATGTTAGGGGCCAAACCTGGCGACCAGACACCTCCGGTTCCTCGCAAAAGGCCGGTCGCCTGTTGCAAAATGTGACTGGCACCCAGCTAATTTCGAACACTGATGAACAGAAACTCTGGGTGGGCAACGAGTCTGATGAGCGGACATAACCCTGCACTTTCTTGGAATTGGTTGTTATGCAGAGGCTGCAAAGAGATTCGCTGTGGCAAAGTGGCTCAACATGGAAGGTTGCGCCATTAGCTCCAGGCTGCTGCTTCTAATGTCTAAGAAACTGATAGATGGTGGAATGATGAACATCACTCATTCCAGATGCCAGGGGTGTTGCATGAGAGCTCGTTGCAGGACAGTGGTTTCAAGGTGGCCTGTCAATTAACATGGTTGTATTGAACATTGATTATTTTTTTTTTTAAAAAAGCATGTACAGTCATACCTCATGTTACATTTGCTTCAGGTTGAGCGTTTTCAGGTTACGTCCCGCGGCAACCTGGAAGTACCGGAAAGGGTTACTTCCGGGTTTCGCCGCTTGCACATGCGCAAACGCTCAAAATGACGGCATGTGCAGAAGCGGTGAATCGCAACCTTCGCAGACGCGGGTTGCGTTCTGCTCATGTTGTGAACGGGGCTTCGGAACAGATCCCATTAACAACCAGAGGTATCACTGTACAGTATTAGACACTGGTCACATTCACACTGTGCATTTGAAGCACTAGGATACCACTTCAATTAGTCAGGACTTCCCCCAAAGAATTCTGGGACCTGTAGTTTGAAAATGAGATCCTTAGATGGTCTAGCTAAGATTCCTGCATTTCAAGGGCTTGGGCTAGATGGGGTCCCTTCAAACTTCTATGATTCATAAGTTTGCATTTGCAAAATGACTAGAGGACCCTTGGAGGCTCTGACCAGGATCAAACAACAGACTCTGAATTTTGACTGTATTTTGACTCTACGCATTTAATCTAGAATTGTAGAATTGTTGGGCTGGAAGGGACCACAAGGGCCATTTATTGCCCAATGTGGGGCTCGAACCCACATAATCCTGAGATTAAAAGTCCATTGCTCTACCAGATGAGCTATCGCTTGGATATTTAACTTGTAGCTTGACACTTTTAGTAGGGCAGGTTGTGAAACTTGGGATGGAGTGAGGTTGCTGCAGTTACTTAGGGGAAGTGAAAAGGGGGAACTTGCAGAAGTGTTTCCTCCATGCTTGCGTGAAAGAGTTGTGATATGGGGTGCAGAAACCAGAAAGTCAACGCTGCTTCTGCTGGGCAGGGTACATAATAGCCCCCATATCTGGGTTGCACAGACAACTTGCTTGCAGAAAAGGAAGAATGTGTTCCTATTATGACATATTCTAGAGGCAGTGATGCTTCTGAATGCCAGTTGGTCGAAACCACAGAAAGGAAGAGTTGGCCTTGGGACATCTGATTGGCCACCGTGAGAACAGAATGCTGGACCTGATAAAACAACAGCAACAACACACAAGATACATAATAATCTGTAGAATTTAAAATATTGTTTTTATTGTACAGTCATACCTCATGTTATGTTTCCTTCATTTTATGTTCTTTCAGGTTACGTCCTGCAGCGACCCGGAAGTACCGGAAAGGGTTACTTCCGGGTTTCGCCGCATGCGTAGAAGCGCAAAATGACGTCACACGCATGTGCAGAAGCGGTGAATCGCAACCCGCACGTGCGCAGATGCGCCGCTGCAGGTTGCACTCTTTTCATGTTGCGAACGGGCCTCCGGAACGGATCCCGTTCGCAACCAGAGGTACCACTGTGCTCTTATACAGTATATTGGATTTCAGCTGTGAGCTGCATTAGAGGTCACTGTCCGACTGAAATGTGAGACAAAGAAAGATAAATCGGTACCTATAACTGTCTTCTTTGGCGATCCCTTGTAGCCAAGTAAGATTGTCTTCTATAAACACAGTTTTAACAGTGAGTCCGTAAGTGACTGTGGAGGCCAGTTCTGGATCCACACGTCCTTCCGCAGTGGGGACATAGGTTTCCGTGCGGGAGTTGATCACAGTGAGGGTTTGCCAAATATGCCTTCCTCTTAGCACATTTCTCCCTTTTGTCCTGAGTTCGAGTGTCTTCATAGCCCCATGACACCTTTGGTAAAGGCTGTTCTCCAATTGGAGCGCTCGCAGGCCAGTGTTTCTCAATTCTCGGTGTTTATACTACAGTGTCCAGCTGAAAGGTGAGATAAAGGTACAGTAGTAAATCTGTACCTATAACTGTAAAGCAGTCGGTGCCCTTGGGATATTATTGGACTGCAAGTTCCATCATCCTTGGCTATTGGCTGCTGGGGCTTCTGGGAGCTGAAGTCCTACAATATTTGGAAGGCAAGCACATTGGCAGGCCTTGTCCGTAAACATAAATGCAGCCAGTGAGTACGGAGTGGAAAATTTGTATGACTCTGGAATTTTTCTGTGGAAAAATTTCCATGCATTGTTGCCTAAAATTCATTAGTGACATAATAAATAGCAAAAATTGAAAAAGTGTTTTGCGATCCCTTAAGGACATTCATTTTACTACGACAAAGTGCTCAGGGGTAGCATATTACGGGATGAGCTTTCATGGAGTCAACAGTTCAGTGCATGAGTTGTTATCCTGTGTTACACTTGGCTGGTGAGGAATTGTAAGCTGCGAGATAAGAGGAGAATGAAATGCAGATTGTACCATCTGTGATAGCCACTAACAGTGGCAATTTTGCAAAGTGTTGGTGGTAGATAATTTGCAGAGCACTGGTGTCGATAGAACAAGCGTCCTTGCATCGATAAGCCAATAAGCACAGAGAGCATAATAAAAATCCATGCTGTTGATTCAGCCCACGAGTGATAGCACCAAATCTCTTGACCAGGGGTGAGCAAACTTTTTCAGCAGGGGGCCAGTCCACTGTCCCTCAGTCCTGGGGGGGGGGATGGACTATATTATGGGGGGGTGAATGAATTCCTATGCCCCCCAAATAACCCAGGGATGCATTTTAAATAAAAGGGCACATTCTACTCATGTAAAAACACGCTGATTCCCGGACCGTCTGCTGGCTGGATTTCAAAGGCGATTGGGCTGGATCCGGCCCGTGGGCCATAGTTTGCCTACCCATGCTCTTGACAAATCTTAGTTCGGGTTTTAATCTCCCTTTGAAGTTCATTGGTTCAAGGATGACCACTTTAGTTATACAGTGGCCTGGGAGGTTGATGTGTTTGGATTTATGGATATTGCTGGTGCCAGATTTGTGTACTCTTTTGCATATAGAGTCTGGCCTGTTTGTGATATGTCGTATGCAGAAAGGAAATTAATTTCAGACCGATGGTGGAATATACACATTAGAAGGTGGGTCTGTGAATGAAACCCTGATGCAATGGATGATGTTGTTAAATCCACAGTAGACGCAAGAATAGATTTAGCATCTGGATCTGAACTGTTTTAAAGTTGTCTGTGACTTCTTTCATGTGACTTGAAAGCACGCAAAAGTATTTAGGCACGGTAAGATGCCTTCCATGTATATATTTGGGATTCTGTGTCATAATATGTGTACAAATATCCCAGTAACTTCCAAGTGATTGCGTGAATAAGTTTCATTATAATGTTTTAAATCACATTTAAGTATATTTATTGACAGCCCCATCAATCATTTCTTCTGGCTAGGAAGAGAACTTTTTAAATATTTTATCCAGCATGTAAAATTGGCATGGAGCACTTCTTAAAAGTTTTAATCCAAAAGTCTGAGTGGTTCAATGCCTTTATTGGAAGCAATTCAAATGTCCCAATGTAGAGGCACAGTTCAAGAGCCTCCCCTTCATCAGGCTAGAAACATGTAGAACATCTTTCTTATGTAACCAGTGTGGTGCAATGGTTGGTCTAGACAGCTGGGAGACTTGGGTTCAAATCTCCATTCAGCCTTGAAGCCAACTTGGTGACCTTGAGCGAGTCATCATTTCTCAACCATGGCTACCTTTCAGGGTTGTTGTGAAGATAAAATGGGTAGGGGAAAACCGTGTATGCCTCCTTGGAAGAATGATGGGGGTATAAATGGAAGAATTAAAACAGAAAATAAAACAGAAATGGCAAAACAAAATAAAAAAAATTCCTTCCAGTAGCACCTTAGAGACCAACTAAGTTTGTTATTGGTATGAGCTTTCTTGTGAATGCACACGTCTTCAGATACACTGAAACAGAAGTCACAAGACCCTTATATATAGTGAGAGGGTGGGGAGGGGTATTACTCAGAAGGGTGGTGGGAATGGGTGATTGACAGCAGGTGGTGCTGTGGTCTAAACCACAGAGCCTAGGGTTTGCTAAACAGAAGGTCGGCAGTTCGAATCCCCACGACAGGTTGAGCTCCCGTTGCTCGGTCCCAGCTCCTGCCCACCTAGCAGTTCAAAAGCACGTCAAAGTGCAAGTAGATAAATAGGTACCGCTCCGGCGGGAAGGTAAATGGCGTTTCCGTGCGCTGCTTTGGTTCGCCAGAAGCGGCTTAGTCACACTGGCTGCATGACCCGGAAGCTGTCTGTGGACAAATGCCAGCTCCCTCAGCCAGTAAAGCGAGATGAGTGCCGCAACCCCAGAGTTATTCATGACTGGACCTAAGGTCAGGGGTCCCTTTACCTTTACCTTTAAGGTGCTACTGGAAGGAATTATTTTATTTTGTTTCAGCTATGGCAGACCAACAGGGCTACCTACCTGTAACTAGAACATGCAAGGAGAGAGAAGAAGCTGAGTGTGATGTAAAAGACCGCAATCTGTAATAGTTTTGAAATGACAAGCAGAAAGCATAGGTGCAAAACAGATTCAGGTTCCAGTTGATTTATACGATGGGGGAATCCTGGTTCAAAACTTTCCAGAAAGCCTGCACCACCAAATGCAACAAGGCTCATTTGCTCACTGGTGTTTGCACAGAGTGGGGAACAGTTTATGGTCTGTTTGTCTGTTGACAGTGGCCTGCAAACCTCCTCTTTCAGCCCCTCCTCCTCAGGTTCAATGTTTTTTGCTTGGCCTCTCCTGAGTCAGTCATCACGTTCCCCCAGTGTCGCCCGAGGCAAGTGAACCAAAGTTCTTAGCCAAGAAAAACCAGATTGACTGTGCCCACTGAGCAGATTTACATTTAGTTAGAAATTATAGGCCGATCTCACTATTAAATAATGATTATAAATTATTTGCCAATATATTGGCAAATCGATTAAAAGCAGTACTAAAAGACATAATTCACCAAGATCAAGCTGGCTTTTTTTCTTTTTTCTATTTTTTTAAAATTAATTTTCTTTTCCATCATTACAAACATCTCATATCAATAACATACATATCAAGCTGTCTTTCTACCTGGTCGACAGATGAAAGATAATATAAGGAATATAACAGACATAATAGACTATCTGGAGGCCAGGAATGAAAAGCAAGTGGCTTTGATGTTTATTGACGCAGAGAAGGCCTTTGATAATGTTTCTTGGACCTTCATGAAAAAGACAATAGAAATGGTGGCGTTAGGAGAGTCATTTCTTAGAGGAATTGGCTCTATATATTCTGAGCAGAATACTGTGCACTGGTCACGACACTTCTGGGCCTTGGGGGCTTGGAGAAAATTCTAGTTAGGCCATGAGGTTTTCTTGCTGTGATGGTGGGGAGAGCTCAGTCAGTAGAGCATGAGACGCAGGGTTGTGGATTGCAGGGGATTGGACTTGATAACCCTGGTGGCCCCTTCCAATTCTACAATTCTGTGATACTATGGTGCAAGTGATACTCAAGATACAAGAAAGATTTTCTCTCCCTTACCTAACCTGACAGTGGCCTGCAAACCTCCTCTTTCAGCCCCTCCTCCTCAGGTTCAATGTTTTTTTGCTTGGCCTCTCCTGAGTCAGTCATCACGTTCCCCCAGTGTCTTCTGAGGCAAGTGAACCAAAGTTCTTAGCCAAGAAAACCCAGATTGAGTGTGCCCACTGAGCAGACTCTTGAGAGTCCCATGGACTGCAAGAAGATCAAACCTCTCCATTCTGAAGG
Source organism: Podarcis liolepis (assembly GCF_965112155.1). NCBI lineage: Eukaryota > Metazoa > Chordata > Lepidosauria > Squamata > Lacertidae > Podarcis > Podarcis liolepis. The sequence goes on along the minus strand of NC_139569.1, from coordinate 4,510,174 downwards.
AAATCAGCCCTAAGTGCTCACTGGAAGGACACATCCTGAAGCTGAGGCTCCAATCCTTTGGCCACCTCATGAGAAGAGAAGACTCCCTGGAAAAGACCCTGATGTTGGGAAAGATAGAGGGCACAAGGAGAAGGGGATGACAGAGGACGAGATGGTTGGACGGTGTTCTCAAAGCTACGAACATGAGTTTGACCAAACTGCGGGAGGCAGTGGAAGACAGGAGTGCCTGGCGTGCTCTGGTCCATGGGGTCAGGAAGAGGCGGACACGACTAAACGACTCAACAACAACACCTAACGCTTGGCGTCCAATGAAGTTGAATGTTGGAAGATTCAGGATGGATAAAAGAAAACACTTCATTGCTTAGTGCATGGTTAAACTGTGGAACTCACTTCCACAGGAGGGAGTGATGACCACCAACTTGGATGGCTTTCAAAGCAGATTAGACACATTCATGGAGGTGGAGTCTATGAATGGCTACTACTAGCCTTGACAGCTGCCTCCAGAGTTGGAAACTGTAAATGCTACTAACTGCAGGTTGCCTCCGGAGGAGAGTTGCTCCTGCTCTCTGGTTTCCCACAGGGATTTGGTTGGCCACTGTGAGAACAGGATGCTGGACTAGACGGGTCATTGGCCTGATCCAGAAGGTCTCTTCTGGCGTTCTTGCTCTTTCATCTGTCCCTTCCAGAGGACTGGCTAAATGCCATCACAGCACATTTTGTACTCTTGGGTATTAAGAGCAACATAGGCAGCTGCCTTCTTCCAAGTCAGATCCTTGGTCCATCTAGCACAGTATTGTCTACACTGACTGGCAGCAGTTCTTCAGGGTTTCAGATGGAGAGTCTATCCCAGGTGCCAGGGGGAAAGTGGATGGTTCAGATTGGCAATGGACAATTTATGGAGAAGAACAGACCTTTTAGAGGTTTTAAGCTGTGTTTAATGCTTGGTCTGGGTGGAGTAGTTGAGTGGGGTAAGACCTAGTCTGGGCTCTGCAAAGGAATGTAGCCAACTCCAGGGCTCCAGTTAAAGTATATTTATTGAAGAAGTAAGGCACATAGAAACTGGCAATTAAAGAAAAAACTGCACTGAACAGGAAACATAAAGTCCTTGTAAGTGCCCCTGTCTCAGGAGATCTTACAGGAGGAACTTGGGTCCTGGGAGCACAGTTACTGGTTTGTTTTTATTTCACGATGTGTTTTGTGTTCTCTTTTTGTATTTTTATGTTATGAACCGCCCTGTGATCTTCGGATATACTATTAATAATAATATTAATAACGATAATAATAATAGTTGCGTGAGAGGAGAAGGGAGATGCTGCTCTCTTGCAGCAACACGGAGAGCAAAAAACATTAGAAAGATTACCTATGGCAATTCAAGAAGGGAGGAGTGGCGAGGAGAGAGGTAGCTGGTTAGGAAGAGAATGCCCTACATGTGTCCTAGTGTAACGTAGCGGTTAGATTGTCGCAGTAAGACCTGAGTTCAAATCCCCCACTCAGCCACAAAGCTCACTGGGATGACCTCGGAAGCCAGTCCCTGCCTCTCAGGCGGATTAAATGAGGAGGGGCAGAATCACATGTGGCACCTTGAGCCCTTTTTTGGGTGGGGGAGGTAATAATAATAATAATTATATCATTTGTATCCAAGCCTAGGGCTTGCCAATCAGAAGGTTAGTGGTTTGAATCCCCACGACGGGGTGAGCTCCTGTTGCTCGGTCCCTGCTCCTGCCCACCTAGCAGTTCGAAAGCACGTCAAAGTGCAATTAGATAAATAGGTACCGCTCCGGCGGGAAGGTAAACGGCGTTTCCGTGCACTGCTCTGGTTCGCCAGAAGTGGCTTAGACATGCTGGCCACATGACCCAGAAGCCATCTGCGGACAAACGCCGCAGTCATTCATTTATGAGGAATATTATGATTTTAAAATTACATCTTTTTTCTTTTTTGTGTATAGTAATACTTGTCGATCTATGATAATAACAATTATGAACATACTCTGAAAACAAGAATATGTATAATTGTAAGATGTAAAGTCATGATGTAAAGATACACTTGTGAGTAATAGAGGAAAAACTAATAAAAAACAAAAAATCCACCCCCAACCAAGGGCCGTGTGGGTGGGTGGGTGGAGAGGTCCTACTTGCCTTTGCCCCATCCTCCCGTTCCAGAACAGCTGTGCTACTTTAAAACGACATTTGTTTTTCGGCATTGCTCTTGGGAGTCAGCTGATGGCGCCCCTCCCTTCCCAGCAGCTGGCAGAGGCACATGTGCAGACAGGCTTGTAAAGGAGGTCTGTCAGGCGGAGGCGACGCTGGAAAAAGTTGCTGCTCTCCCCTTTTCGTAAGGGCTTCGCAAGGGAGAGGCTCGGTTGCGAAGGACAACGGTCAGTGTCTATAGAGGACGGCTGCTTGTTCCAGAGGTCTCCTCACCCCCCCCCACAACCTGCCACGTTTTCCAGAGACCGAAAAAGGTTACGTCAGCTGCCTCCCCCCCCCCTTTGCCTTGGGGAGCTGCACCATCGCTGTTTAAACGGGGCTCTCGCCTCGAAAACGTTGCGTGCCGAAAGGACCGGCAGCGAGTGCAGGAAAGGGCAAGCAAAATGGCCAAGTGGGTGGAGGGACAATTCCCCCCCCCCCCTTGGGGGATGGTTGCAGCATTTGGGGGCTTTTTAGAGGAAAGTTGAGTCGGAGGAGTTGGAGTTTATAAAATTGTGCGTGGCACGGTATCAAATGCTCTTCTCTTCCTCTCTCGTAACGCTTGGGGCATCCATTGAAGCCGAATGCTCGAAGATCCAGGGCAGGTTTTAATAAAAGTCGTGCCGCGCGTAGTTAAACTGTGGAACTCCCTCCCACAGTTTTGACCGTGTTGACCACCAACTTGGATGGCTTTAAAAGAAGCTTTGACTTTTAGAAGACGTCTGAAGGCAGCCCTGTGTAGAGAAGTTTTCAGTGTTGGGCGTTTTGCTGTGCTTAATGTTTTAACTTGTTGGAAGCCAACCCAGAGTGGTTGGAGCAACCCAGTTAGATGGGTGGCGTATTAATAACAACATTAATATTGACATATTTGTGGGCTGTCAATGGCTAGAGGCCGTGTGTCTATATATACTCTGCCTTCGTCACTGGGAGTAGCAATGCAACTGGATGCGAGTTGCTGGGAAACACAGGAGAAGAGAGCGATTCTGTGCTCCGATCCTGTTTGAAGGTTTCCCTGGGGAAATCTGAATGGCCACTGTGAGAACAGGGTGCTGGACAAGGCGAGCCATTGGCCTGATCCAGCCAGCTCTTCTTATGCAGATTTATATACTTAATCAAACTCTTAATTGCTCCCCCATCCTTTCTCTGGCAGCATTGCATAAAGAGCCAGCAACAGTGGTCAGTGAGCTGGATTTAGGCTGGGTTCAAACTAGCTTGATGGTCTTGTGCCAACCGCTATCTCTCAGCCCAGCCAAACCCACAGGGTTGTTGGTTATGATGAGAAAAGTGGGGTGAACTGTGAGCTCATTCTCAACTCCTTGGAAAAAAATGAGGGTTTGTTTGTTTAAGAAAAACATGAAAATACTTTGGTTATCAAGCCAAAAAATATCTTCAGAATGGCATACGCAGAAATGGCGAAATCGACCGGAAGAATAAGAAATCAAGAGAAACAACTTTTTAAAATAAAAGAATGGAAATGGTTTATTGAATATTTACAGTTAAATTGTAAACAGATAAGCTCATTGGCAGGATTATTGTAATAACCTGCAGTTTTATAAGAGTATGTCTTTAAAGTAGATGAGTAAATGAGCAAATTAAGTTCATTTGCATATGCAGAGGATATTAAAAATAAATTTAAGAAACCGCAGGAAGAGGGGAAAGGAAGTCAAGTTTTGAAATGTTAAAATGATTGTAAAATTCGTGAAAGGTATAAACTTGGAAAGTATAAATAAAATTTGGAAAACAAACAAACAAAGACTTCAGGGATACAGTTTCACACCAGCCCTTGTACGCTAGGAACCTGGGATATTGCTTTATTCTCAGGGTGACCCTTGATCCATTTATCCCAATATTATCTGTTCTGCAGCTAATCTCCCGGGCAGAGAAGTCTTTCCTGGCTCCTCATCCTTTCTGGAGATGCCAGCAATTGAACCTGGAACCACCTGCAAGCAGAACATAAAGCATTACAGCGGATGCTCCTGATGAATAGAAGAAGCTGCCACATACCAGGTCAGATGATGTGTCCATTTACTTCAGTATTGCCTACTCAGACTGGCAGTGGCTCTCTAGCCTATCAGGCTGCGGCTTGAGGTTCTCTTTACTGGAAGTGGAAGTCTTTTGACCTTCCGTAAGTGTCTCATGTGCTAAACCACTGGCCTTTAGTCCCTCCCCATTGCAGGGGTATCTGGGACATGTTCTAGACTGGGCACTCAATACGGCCTCTGGTCTCATTTCGCGTGACTCCTGAAGCTGCCCTGTTCTTCTGAGTTCCTTCCTTCCTGTTTATTTTCTGCAGTTTTTAAAGTGTGTCTTCCCCTCTTTCTGTTGTAGTTTCAGGACAATTATTGGACGGATGGACCATAATTTATCTGATAAAAATAAATGGGTGGTTTCTTTTAAAACCTTTCCCTGGTTGTATAGCTTATAATTGCATGGTTGATAATAAAAAATAAAAACATCCCCCTCCCACAAGCTATCTGAGAACAAATTGGTAGACTTTTGCTAGTTATGCATATATGTTTGATTACGTAGCACACCAAAGCCAGAAAGGCGTTACTTTCACTTGCTTCTCAGACCTCTAGCTGTTTTGGTCTGCTTTACTAAAATAAAACCCAGTGCACTTATTTGAAAGTAACCCCGTTAAACTCAGTGGGGCTTACTTCTGAGTAGACCGGTATAGCATTGGGCATTCTATTCTGAACTAGCCATGGTGAAAATTGGGACAGAGAGGTCTTTAGTTAACCCAGGATTCTTGTTTCTCTTGCTCCATCCATTGCTGGCCTTTGGCCTCTGAGTGCTTACCCCGAGGGAATGTGGCTTTTGACAGAATTAAAAGTTTCCATCCCCTGATGGAAAGTGCTACCAAACCCCTGGGGCCTCTTTCTTGTCTTGCGCAATGCGAGAATTCACCTTAAAACAGACATTAAAAAACCCAGACATATGCAGTTGCAGCTGTGTGTTCCAAGGGAAATCGATAGTAATGGCAAGTTGCTTGTCCATCGCTCCTGATTGTCTGCTGGAACAGGGATGACTAACCTGTGGCCTTCCAGATGTTGCCAAACCCCAGCTCTCATCGTCCCTGACCATTGGTCATGCTGGCTGGGGTTGATGGAAGTTGGAATCCAGCATCATCTTAGGAAGAACCATAGTATTGCAGGAAGGGACCACCAGGGTCATCTAGTCCAACCCCCTGCAGTGCAGGAATCTTTTCCCATCATCGGGCTTGAACCTATAACCCTGAGATTAAGAGTCACCGTAAGGGGCACACACTCCCTGCCCTTTGCCTTTGGGCCAGTCAGCCTCTAAAGCAGCGGTTCTCAACCTGTGGGTCCCCAGATGTTGTTGGACTACAACTCCCATCATCCCTGAGCTCTGGCCTTGCTAGCTAGGAGTGATGGGAGTTGTAGTTCAACAACATCTGGGGACCCACAGGTTGAGAAAGGCTGAATTCTAAAGCATGCTTCTCCAGGAGAAGAGCTGGAAAACCACCAACTTTACTCGTCATCATCATCATCGACTTTTATTGCGCTAGCCATAGGCCATGGCATCATTCAGAAAAACAACAAAAGGAAAAACAGCAATAAGCATAAAAATCATCAGGCACCAAACACACAATATAAACCACGGTCACAACTACAGTACTAAGATTGCTTGTTGCATAAAATAGAATAGCAAGAGACAGGAAGAGACTGGTCAACAGTGGAACAGACTCCCTTGGAAGATGGTGGACTCTTCTTTCTTGGAGGCTTTTAAGCAGAGGTTGGAGGGCCATCTGTCATGGGTGCTCTAGTTGAGATTCCTGCATTTCTGGGGGTTGGACTAGATGACCCCTGGGCCCCTTCCAACTCTCCAGTTCTATGATTCTATGAAAACTTATATGCATGTAAAGAAATATTTCAAAGCATTTTGCAAAAAGAATTAAGACAATAAATTTGCCAGTGAAAACAGCTGCATGAAAAATTCACGCAGTTATGAAATCAGTGTTAAGCTAAGAACAGAATGAAACATGCTTCAGCATTTTACATATCTGGGTAGGCTTGTATTTTCTTACAAATGCAAAAGAGGTCTTTTTTGGAGCTGTCAAGTGGGCAAATATGGGTAAGACAATCTTCCATATACAGTAGTACCTCGGGTTACATACGCTTCATGTTACAGACTCCGCTAACCCAGAAACAGTACCTTGGGTTAAGAACTTTGCTTCAGGATGAGAACAGAAATCATGCTCTGGTGGCGCAGCGGCAGCAGGAGGCCCCATTAGCTAAAGTGGTGCTTCAGGTTAAGAACAGTTTCAGGTTAAGAATGGACCTCCGGAACGAATTAAGTACGTAACCAGAGGTACCACTGTACTGTATGAATTTTACTCTTCAGCTTCCTTTTTGGTGTGGGTGTGTGTGTGTACGTACACACACACACACACACACACACACACACACACACAAGATTTCCTTGGTTTACAAAAGTACATGCCTTGTCTCTTTTTTCAAGTTGTACAGTTTTCTTACAATTTAGTTACAATTGTTGTGAGACATTAGTGTTGAGTACAGTATAAGGCGGGGGAAGAAGAGGGGGGATCTCTCTTCAGCTTCCTTGAATCACCCTCCCATATTTCCTATTTGGGTGCTTCATTTTGAATGGCCCCTCCCCACTGCTCCCCTTTTCCGTTCTGTCTTCCTGACCATCTTGTGTGGAGAAGGAGACTAACCTTGTATTTGATCTCCTTACAGGTTCCCCACCGTCCTCAAACCGCCATGCTGGCTCTCAGATATTTCCAGCAGAGCTGGAGGTGAGCGCAGCATGAGTTAGCCACTGCCGACACCTCCGGCCAGGATGACCAAAGCACGCCTCTTCCGCCTCTCGGTGGTGCTGGGCTCCATCTTCATGATCCTGCTGATCATTGTCTACTGGGACAACGTGGGGACAGCTCACTTCTACTTGCACACGACCTTCTCCAGGCCTCATGGGGTCCTCCCCACCGTGGCCAAGGACGGAGGCCAAGACTCAATGTCGGACGTTGACGAGTTCTTGGAGAAGCTCCTGAGCTCTGACCTGAAACGCGATGTGGGTCTCGGTCAGAAGACGGAGCCGCCTGCCCCGCACGCCTCCGCGAGGCCCGTCGCCGGCAACTTGGAGGAGAACGTGAGGGGCTACGACTGGTCCACTCGTGACGCCGGCGCGATCTTGGACCAGGAGCAGCTGCAGGCGGAGCGGCGCCGGACGCTGAGGGAGCTGTGCGCCAACTCCAGCTTCGCCTTCCCCACCAAGGAGCGCTCCTTTGACGACATCCCCAACTATGAACTGAACCACCTCATCGTGGACGACCGCCATGGCGTCATCTACTGCTACGTCCCCAAAGTGGCCTGCACCAACTGGAAGCGGGTGATGATCGTGCTGAGCGAGAGCCTGATGGACCAGGGCGTGCCGTACGCAGACCCCTTGGACATCCCCCGCGAGCACGTCCACAACACCAGTACCCACTTCACCTTCAACAAGTTCTGGCGCCGCTACGGCAAGTTCTCCCGCCACCTCATGAAGATCAAGCTGAAGAAGTACACCAAGTTCCTCTTCGTCCGAGACCCTTTCGTGAGGCTCATCTCGGCCTTCCGCAGCAAGTTCGAGCTGGAGAACGAGGAGTTCTACCGCCGGTTCGCCATCCCGATGCTGAAGCTTTACTCCAACCACACCAGCCTGCCCACCTCGGTGAGCGACGCCTTCGAGGCGGGCCTCAGGGTCTCCTTCTCGGACTTCATCCAGTACCTCCTGGACCCCCGGACCGAGAAGCTGGCTCCGTTCAATGAGCATTGGAGGCAGGTGTACCGCCTCTGCCACCCGTGCCAGATTGAGTACGACTTTGTGGGCAAGCTGGAGACTTTGGATGAGGATGCAGCCCACCTGCTGCAGCTCCTGAAGGTGGAACACCTTCTTCGCTTCCCTCCCAGCTACCGGAACAGGACAGCCAGCAGCTGGGAGGACGACTGGTTTGCCAAAATCCCCGTGGCCTGGAGGCGGCAGCTGTACAAGCTGTACGAAGCGGACTTCGTCCTTTTCGGTTACCCCAAGCCAGAAAGCTTGCTTCAGAACTGAGCGAGGCAGAACGGAGGGAAAGAGAGCATTTGAAATACCAAAATATCTCCTCTTCTTTTTCCAGAGCCCTTCCGTTGACATAACACAAATGCAACTTTTTTCTATAGTCTTTTTTTAAAAAACAAAACAAAACCACCCCATTGCTCGGACGCATGGAATCTCCCATCGCAGGAAGACTTTCCCCTTCCTCTTGTTCCGATTCATTTTATGAAATGTACCTTTTTTTTTGTTTTTCTGCTAGGATATAAGTTTGTCCACTCCACCAGCTGTATTCTTTCGGGTGCTTTTTATTAATGCATTTTTTTAATTAAAAGAGAGCACGAGAAAGAGAGAATATTAATATATTAAAATATTTAATACAAATCATTGTTGTGGAGTAGGGGAATAAAGGGGCACACCATCTTTCGTTGCAACTGTTCAGCTGTGAGTGTCCGGCGGAATTTTTCTAGCTGGGGAAGGCAGCAAAGTCAAACACTGTACGTGTGTTCAGGGGAGCAGGCTAGCTTCTCACAATACTTTTTGAAAAGAATAGTGCAGGTATATTTTGCCTCGTATCTCGGGTTCTACAAACACTAGAAACTTCTCTCTCCTTAAATGAATCTTTATTGCTAAAAGCTACAGTGGTGCCTCGCAAGACGAAATTAATTCGTTCCGCAAGTTTTTTCTTCTTGCGAGTTTTTCATCTTGCGAAGCACGGTTTCCGATAGGAATGCATTGAAAATCAATCAATGCGTTCCTATGGAGACCGTCCGGGGACAGAGGGGACCTGTTTTAAAGCAAGGGAAGGGGCAGCGGGGAGAATCGCTTCTCCCCGTTGCCACCCCTTGGTTCAAAAGGGGTCCGGGGACAGAGGGGAAGGCGCGCGCGCGCCTTCCCCTCTGTCCCCGGAGATTGCGGGGCTGGCAACGGGGAGAAGCGATCTTCTCCCGCCGCCCCTTGCTTCAAAAGAGGTCCGGGGTGCGGGGGCAAGCTTCGTTTTGCGAAGCAAGCCCATAGGGAAATTCGTCTTGCGAAGCAACTCGAAAACGAAAAAACCTTTCATCTTGCGAGTTTTTCGTCTTGCGAGGCGTTCGTCTTGCGGGGCACCACTGTATAAGACGTCTCAATTGGTCCCAAAGTGTAGGATACAAATAACTGATTTAAAACTGAACAGCAGCAGCAGCAATTATTATAAAGCAAACATACAAAAATGCAAAAATCACTCTTGCATAAGTTAAGCACTCCGCATCGCACACTCCCCCTTATGATACTTGTCGTGGTGCCTAGCTCTCAACTTACTTGCGGCCAAGGCAAATTTTGCAACCCGTGCAGTCATAAATGCATTATTGCCAGCCAGCAAAAGAGATTTGCTCAAGGGGAGGTTGGCTGGAAAGAGAGGTAACTGAGGAATTTTTGTCTAGAAGATGTATATAAAGGGCATTGCAACAAATAGTGTTGAATGTTCATTTCTCCATTTCTCCTGACTAACCGATCCAGAGTCTTGGGTACACTGGGGTGTTATTGAATCTTGCCGTTAGATATGTGGAGGGCATGCACTGAAAACTCAAAGCTGTAAATGCTTTTCTGAGTGCTGTATTCTCTCTCCTTAATGAAAGCTGGAAAATGGGGGGGGGGTATGGTTCGTCTGGAGTGGGTGGGACTCCTCTCCCTTCACCCCATAAGAATGTAAGAAGAGCCTGCTATATCTGGTCAGTGGTCCCAGCAGTCCAGCATCCTCTTCTCACAGTGGAAGACCAAATAATGCCTGTGGGAAACCAGCAAGCAGCACCTGAGCACAAAAGCCCTCTCTCCTCCCATGGCATCCAGAGACTGGTACCCATTCCCACAGACATCATCATCATCATAATTTATTATTTATACCCCGCCCATCTGGCTGGGCTTCCCCAGCCACTCTGGGCGGCTTCAAAAAATATATATTAAGATACTCTAATACATCAAACATTATAAAGCTTCCCTAAACAGGGCTGCCCTCAGATGTCTTCTAAAAGTCTGGTAGTTGTTGTTCTCTTTGACATCTGATGGGAGGGCGTTCCAAAGGGAGGGCGCCACTACCGAGAAGGCCCTCTGCCTGATTCCATGTAACTTGGCTTCTCGCAGTGAGGGAACTGCCAGAAGGCCCTCGGTGCTGGACCTCAGTGTCCTGGCTGAATGATGGGGATGGAGACGCTCCTTCAGATATACTGGACCAAGGCCGTTTAGGGCTTAAAAGGTCAGCACCAACACTTTGAATTGTGCTCGGAAACATACTGGGAGCCAATGTAGGTCTTTTAAGACCGGTGTTATGTGGTCTCGGTAGCCGCTCCCAGTCACCAGTCTAGCTGCCGCGTTCTGGATTAGTTGCAGTTTCCGGGTCACCTTCAAAGGTAGCCCCACGTAGAGCGCATTATAGTAGTCCAAGCAGGAGATAACCAGAGCATACACCACTCTGGCGAGACAGTCCACGGGCAGGTAGGGTCTCAGCCTGCGTACCAGATGGAGCTGGTAAACAGCTGCCCCGGACACGGATTTGACCTGTGCCTCCATGGACAGCTGCAAGTCCAAAATTACTCCCATGCTGCGCACCTGGTCCTTCAGGCGCACAGTTACCCCATTCAGGACCAGGGAATCCTCCACATCTGCCCGCCTCCTGTCCCCCCAAAACAATACTTCTGTCTTGTCAGGATTCAACTTCAATCTGTTAGCCGCCATCCAACCTCCAACTGCCTCCAGGCACTCACACAGGACCTTCACCGCCATCCATGGTGCCCAGCTTGTTGGTGGGGCACTGTAGACATGCCTGAGTTTTGTAAAGATGGATAGAGCAAAAGGGCCAGTTTTCAAGTTGATGCTTGGCCAGCTGCAGCAATCTACTAAAGGGTGTAGAACAGACTTTCTCAATCTGTGGGTCCCCAGATGTTGTTGAACTACAACTCCCATCACCCCTAGGTAGCAAGGCCAGAGCTCAGGGATGATGGGAGTTGTAGTCCAACATCTGGGACCCACTGGTTGAGAACCGCTGGTGTAGAACAACAACAACAATATAATTTATTACTTATATCCTACCCATCTGGCCGGGTCTCCCCAGCCACTCTGATCAACTCCAAACAAAATACTAAAAACGCAATAAAACATCAAACATGACAAACTGCCCTAAACAGGGCTGCCTTCAGATGTCTTCTAAAAGTCAGATAGTTGGTGGGTAGGCATTTCACAGGGCGGGCGTCACCACCGAGAAGACCCTCTGCCTGGTTCCCTGTAACCTCACTTCTCACAGGGAGGGCACCGCCAGAAGGCCCTCAGCACTGGACCTCAGCATCCAGGCTGAATGATGGGGGGTGGAGACACTTCTTTAGATATCCTGGGCCAAGGCCGTTTACAAGGGACAAAGGAACCTGTTATTGAGCTGCAAAGGGCTTTATATGTTAGTGCCAACAACTCCCTGAACTTGGCCTGGTAGCAAATCAGGTGTAGAGAGGCTGGTATAATTCAGGCACTCCACACATGTTTAAAGCAGCTCTGTTTTCCATTTTCCAAAAATGATCCGTGTGGCAATGTCATGCTGCCCTCTTAACCTGTGGCTCCCTCCCCTTCTCTCTCGCTGCCCCCAAGCAGTTCATGCAGCAGCACAACACATTTAATTCATTCGATTTATATCCTGCTCAACCTTCTGCAGGAGCTCAGAGTGGCAAAGAACTTGGAAGAGGGCAGTTGCAGTGAGAGTGGTCCTTCCATTTTCCCTGCAAAAGCACCACATGGGGCAAAGCGACGCTCTGGACAGCAGCCGAGTTGCTGAAATGCTAAGGACAAGAAGTGTCCCCACTTCTAAATGCAATATCTCAGTCTGTGCCTAAATGCCCTTGTGGTGCACTCGTTACCCATGATGCAACGCTGCCAGCTGAAAAAATTCTCATCTTGTTATATAGCTTTGCTGCCAAAATCTCAGAATCACAGCCAGGGGAAACATGAGCAAAACAAGGGCCTTGGAAGATTTCAGCGCAGAAAGAAAAACAAACAAGGCTCGCTTTGTCAGAAGGGGAGTCTGAACGCATCGGAACAAATAAATGTGAAGAAAATAAGTTAAATTGGCAATTATTTTTATTTTTAAAGAGCCCTTTCCATCAAAAAATGTATTGGGAACATCACTTAAGAGGGCCAAGTGATGTAATATGGCCGCTGGACAGAACTGGCTTCAGACTAATCTTTTGCAATATGGAGAGGTCATGTTTCCTTGAATTCTGAGTTCATTGTTATTTCGTGTGCAGAAGAAAGTGTTGGAGGTGGAAGGAAGGGGTGTGGATATTTCAGTACTTGGTTTGGCATTCCATGTTGTGTTAACTTAAAACAACATTGGGGTGCTCATCAACTTTGCAGATGGCATCTCCCCTTTGTATCCTCATGACAGTCCTGTGAGGTTGGTTAGGCTGAGGGTGAGTGTCTGGTGCAAGGTCACCCAGGGCGTTTCATGGCTAAGTGGGGGGGGGGGTTTGACCTTTGGTCTCTGAGGCTGTAGTCTAACACTGCATGAGTGGCGCTGTGGTCTAAACCACTGAGCCTCTTGGGCTTGCTGATCAGAAGGTTGGCAGTTTGAATCCCCGTGACAGAGTGAGCTCCCGTTGCTGTGTCCCAGCTGCTGCCAACCCAGCAGTTCAAAAGCACACCAGTGCAAGTAGATAAATAGGTACCACTCTGGCGGGAAGGTAAACGGCGTTTCCGTGTGCTCTGCTGTTCCGTTGCTCGAGAAGCAGTTTAGTCATGTTGGCTACATGACCTGGAAATCTGTCTTTGGACAAACGCCGGCTCCCTTGGCCTGAAAGCAAAATGAGCGCCGCAACCCCATAGTCGCCTTTGACTGAACTTCACTGTCCAGGAGTCCTTTACCTTTTACCTTTCTAACACTAAACAAATCAATAAATTGATACATACACTGATGAAAATCTCAGCAGAGCCCATTTGGGACTCCTTTTAAAGCCACAACAGCCCTTCTGGGGCAGACGGGGTTTGTCCACCTGGGAAGGTAGCCCATGAAGGACCGCTCTGACCCTAAGAGAGTTGGATGGCACCTTGTACTCCTTCTTCCTGCAACTCCTGCAGCCAGTCTGGTGCCAAACATCTTGCTCTGCTTTCCTTTGGACCACATCAGTGAGGCAGAGAGGAGGGTCTTGTCATCTGGGCAGCCCAGGACCTCCATCCACACAGCCCAGGCTTGCACCCCGGAGAGGTCACTTTGGTGCTGCTAGCACAGCAGTTTTACTTCACCCCTGGACGCACACTCCGTTGTCTCTCGAGACAAATGCCAACAACAACAATGGGGAGAAGGAAGCTGGGCAGATCCCATCCAACTATTAAGCTGAAGCACTGTCATTCCACTTCAAACAGTCATGGCTTCCCTCAGAGAGTCCTGGGAACTGTAGTTTGCAAAGGGTGCTGAGAGGAGTCAGGAGGCCTCACAGTTCCTGGAGTTCCCCGGAAAGAGGGATTAATGGTTGAACCCCTCTGGGAATTGTAGTTTTGCAAGAGGAATAGGGGGCTTCTAACGTTTCTCAGAGGGACATGGGTGGCGCTGTGGTCTAAACCACAGAGCCTAGGGCTTGCCAATCGGAAGGTCGGCAGTTCGAATCCCTGCGACGGAGTGAGCTCCCGTTGCTCAGTCCCTGCTCTTGCCAACCTAGCAGTTCGAAAGCACGTCAAAGTGCAAGTAGATAAATAGGTACCACTCCTGCGGGAAGGTAAACAGCGTTTCCGTGCGCTGCTCTGGTTCGCCAAAAGCGTATTAGTCATGCTGGCCACGTGACCCAGAAAAACTGTCTGCGAACAAACGCCGGCTCCCTCGGCCTGTAAAGCGAGATGAGTGCCGCAACCCGAGTCACCTGCGACTGGACCTAATGGTCAGGGGTACCTTTACCTTTTTAATGTTTCGCAGCACCTTTTAAACTACCCTTCCCATAATTGTTTCTGGGGAAACCATGACTGTTGAAGTCAGGGGTCAGTAAACTAAGGCCCATAGGCTGGAAGCATCCCATGGGGGTCGTTTGACCGGCCCACAAGCTGCCCCCATTGAGCTGCCCGCTTGTGTGCTGTGCTAAACTGATGCAGCGCGGCACGGGGATTCGCTTCCTTGGCGCCAGAAATTGTGTCTGCGCAGACGCCGAAAATTGCAGGCGCACATGCACAGACGACAAAAATCGCAGGCTCGCACACTCACATGCGCACACGATCCGGCCCACGGAGGGATCTCCGTGGGACAGATCCGGCCCAGGCAAGATAAACCTTGCTGACCCCTGGTTAAAGTGATAGGATTCTGCTTTAAATGAGATACGGTCGTGCACAACGCCACCAGGTAAGATTTAGTTGTGGTGCCTGTTCTGAATGGCAGGTGGCGCCGTAGGCCAACATAAGGAAAGTCCTGGGCTGCTGAAGAATTCTCAAAAGAGTTTCAACAAGGAAGTCATTGTGGTGTGCTTCGTGGGGTTTCCCAAAGGGCTTTGACATCTTATTGCCTCTGCTCCACCAGGCCTGAATAGGCATTATCCCTGGGGAAGTGAGGGGGAAGCTTGCAACAGTTCCAGAAGAACAGTCCTTGTAGAAACCGCATTCTGGGAAAGGCTGGAACAGATCTTTAAACCCACACCATAACAAGAGCCTACGGGATCAGGCCAATGATCCAGCATCCTGGATAGTCTAGCATCCTGTTTTCTCAGCCAACCAGATGCCTGTGGGAAACTTGCAAGCAGGATTCATTATTATTATTATTATTATTATTATTAAAATAATTCAGCATTAATACACACATGTTACGAATATACAAACATACATTTCATACAATCCTTAAAAATATTCATACATACCCACACTCAATCCCACAGATACTACTTTTTCCCACCACTATCCCTTACCCCTCACCCCACCCTTGTGTTAGACTTCCAATCTACTCAACTGCAATTTCTTTCCACTTCTGTTACTTTCTTTCACAAACATTTAAACCAGTTTTCTGCTTCTTTTTCTGTTACACATTGTTATCCATCTTATTTAGTATTTCAGTATTTATAACGGAACTTGTTTATTCTGATAGGAGTTCCGATTTTTCAATATAATTTTGCAAGTATCCTTTAAACACCTTCCAGTCCTTGTCTATCTTCTCTTTTGAGATCCTTCCAATTTCTCCAATGCAAGCAGGATTCAAGCACAAGAGTATTGCTAGCCCTGTGGTTTCCAGCGACAGGGATTCAGAAGCATTGCTGGCCTCCAACCAGGCATCAATAGCCGTCTCCTCCACTTCTTGAAAATTGTTATCAGTGTTTCCAGAAGTCAATTGAGAGCCAAACTGCATGCGGGCTTAGAACTGGGAACACCTGCGGCCTTCCAGATGTTGCTGCTGACCCCCACCAAGTATGATGGGATGATGAGAGTCATACAGCGGTACCTCAGGTTAAGAACTTAATTCTTTCTGAAGGTCTGTTCTTAACCTGAAACTGTTCTTAACCTGAAGCACCACTTTAGCTAATGGGGCCTCCCGCTGCCACTGCACGATTTCTGTTCTCATCCTGAAGCAAAGTTCTTAACCCATGATACTATTTCTGGGTTAGCGGAGTCTGTAACCTGAAGCGTCTGTAACCTGAAGCATCTGTAACCCGAGGTACCACTGTACTTGCACTTTTTTGGCGTGCTTTCGAACGGCTAGGTTGGCAGGAGCTGGGACCGAGCAACAGGAACTCACCCTGTATGTAACCTGAAGCGTATGTACCCCGAGGTACCACTGTACCCCATTGGCATCTGAAGGGCATCAGGTTCCCCATTCCTGATTTAAATGTAGCCCAGCAAGATCAGATTGAAGGCCCATATAGCTGTGCACCCAGCACTCTCCTGCTGAATAGTTCTACCCATGAACTATTATTCTGTGGTACACTGTTCCTGGGCAAGGGGGCTCCACTTTGCAAAGCTGCCTAAGAGCCATTAATGACCTTGTTCGTGAATTTGCCTAATCCTGCTTTAAGACCACTGAAGTCTGCAGGTTCTTGTATTTATTCCCCCGCCCCGTGCAACTCTGCGTTACAAAGATGTCTGCAAGTGTGACCTGAAGGCTGGCAACATCAACCCCACCTGTGGGAACCCCTTGCAGAGGACCGCAGAGCCTGGAGACAGGCAGTCAGGCTGTGCATCCATACCAGTGACCAGAGGAGGACTGACCGCTGGGAGGAGCAAAATTGGACGCCTTCCTCTGCCCCAGCTGCAACAAAACATGTCTCTCCCTTATCGGTCTCTACAGCCACGGCAGGCGCTGTAACTCTCCAACAGTTTGACTTCACTCCTAATACGGCACTCCTCCATTGTCTCCCGAGACAGATGGATGCCAACAGCCCACATACACCTTCAGGTGTGAAAGCAAATTGGGATGGGGGCGGGGCTGACCCTGGCTTTCCCATGGACATAGCATTTGGTGATTCCCACTAACCTTAACCAGCTAAGCAGTTGGAGACTCCATTGCTAATCCCAGGTCCCCACAGCACGTGTGTTTGTCTAATCTTTTTATCATATTTACATTCCCCCCTCCCTTTCCTCGTGGAATAAAACACTGTAAAGATAAACAGCACGAGGAAGAATCTACAGGTGGGCAAACAGAGGTGCACCTGTTAGCACAGGTCTCTGTTTGGAAATGTTTTACCACTGTGTTTGCCTTGTTCTGCAGATGCGGCCAGGTCATTTGTCTCCACAAGCGTCTCAGTCCCTGGTATCTTTTCTGTAACAACAGCACCAACTAAACAAAAGGGAGGAGGGGTAGAGATGAATGAGATACAATGTAATAATAATAATAATAATAATAATAATAATAATAATTTATTACTTATACCCTGCCCATCTGGCTGAGTTTCCCCAGCCACTCTGGGTGGCTCCCTATCAAGTGTTAAAAACAATACAGCATTAAATATTAAATATTAAAAACTTCCCTAAACAGGGCTGCCTTCAGAAGACTTTTAAAAATAGGATAGCTGCTTATTTCCTTCACATCTGAAGGGAGGGCGTTCCGCAGGGCAGGAGCCACTACCGAGAAGGCCCTCTGTCTGGTTCCCTGTAACCTCACTTCTCACAGGGAGGGAACAGCCAGAAGGCCCTCAGCGCTGGATCTCAGTGTCCAGGTTGAACAATGGGGGTGGAGACGCTCCTTCAGGTATACAGGATGTTGTGTGTCAGGGATGCTGATTGGGGTACAGGGGTACACATGTATCAGGCCCCATGTCAGTCTCTTAGCTTTCTTTAAAATAAAATAAAAAAGTAAATCCATTGGACATTTCTAAAAGAAATTATGAAACAAAATGTGCTGATAATGCTAAAGCTTTATCAATCGGGCAGTGGCATTTTCTAGGGATGCTTAATCACTAAGCTGTCAGGAGAAGAATACTGGTGATGGACTCGGGTCCCCAGCTGTTGTTGGACTACAACTCTCATCATCCCTGGCCGCCGGTTCTGCTAGCTAGGGATGATGGGAGTTGTAGTCCAACAACAGCTGGGGACCCGAGTTTGAGGAACACTGGAGCCCTTTCACAACTGCCCTGTGAGGTTCGCTAGGCTGTCAGTTGGCAATTCGGACACCAAATTTGTGAAACTTTGCTTGTTGTGGATCAAGGTCAGCATAGGCTTTGTGTGTTTGTTTTGAGATTTTGCTGTAAAGGCCAGGGCTACGAAACCTTGCAGTTAAAGCAAGGAGGCTGCTTTTCCGGCTGCTCTTACATGATCTGTTAATGGTATAAGAAGAGCCTGCTTCTTATATATATCTAACCCAGCATCCTGTTCTCACAGTGGCCAGCCCTTGGAAAGCCAGTAAGCAGGATGGGAGCATAATAGCAATTTCCCTTCCTACAGTTTCCAAGAACTAGTATTCAGAAGCATACTACCAGGCAGAGGGCCTTCTTGGCATTGGCACCCTCCCATCGGACGTCAAGGAGATAAAGAACTACAACTTTTAGACGACGTATGAAGGCAGCCCTGTATTGGGAAGTTTATAATGTCTGATGCTTTACTATGTTTTTATACGTGCTGTAAGCTGCCCAGAGTGGCTGGGGAAGCCCAGCCCGATGGGTGGAGTATAAATAATAAAATTGTTGCTATTATCATCATTGCCTCCAACTGTGGAGGAGAGCATAGCCACAGTTTCGAGTAGCCATTGATACTAGACTTTCTCCTCCATGAATTTGTTTCATCCTCTTTAGCTCAGTCGGTAGAGCATGAGACTCTTAATTTCACGGGTTCGAGCCCCATGACGGGCAAAAAGGTTCCTGCCCCAACAGCGGGTTGGACTAGATGACCCTTGCAGCCTGTTCCAACTCTATACAGTGATACCTCGGGTTAAGTACTTAATTCATTCTGGAGGTCCGTTCTTAACCTGAAACTATTCTTAACCTGAAGCACCACTTTAGCTAATGGGGCCTCCTGCTGCTGCCGCCGTGCCACCACCACGCAATTTCTGTTCCCATCCTGAAGCAAAGTTCTTAACCCAAGGTAATATTTCTGGGTTAGCAGAGTCTGTAACCTGAAGCGTATGTAACCGGAAGCATATGTAACCTGAGGTACCACTGTAATTGTACGATTCTTTTAAAGCCATTCAAATTGGTGGTCATCCCTGCCTCTCATCAGATTGTATTCCATAGCTGAAGTTAACTGTGTGCCGTGTGACATATATTGCTTTTGTACCCAGGAGCTCAAGCAGGTGTTTGATTTCCTCTCCTCCTGCCTTCTATTATTTGCAACAGCCCTGTGAGGTAGGCTAGGCTAAGATAGTATGTGTACATCAGCACCAGTTATTTCCAATAGATTGCAGCGGGTGGGCTGGACCCAGCTCAGGAAATCCTGTTTGCATCCCTGCTCAGTGTTTGCAAAGAGGATCTGTGACTTTTCAGGCCTATAGTTAACTGTAATTATTATATTCTGAAGATGATTCATCCTTTGCGGGTTTCAGATCTGTCAGTCTTTCCAGTCACTGCACTGTCATTAGAGACTGTCCCGTAATCTTGTAGATTAAGGATTCGCGTGAGAAGAAGGGAAAGAACGCAAATCCTTAACCGCCGGGCATGCCACTTAAATATTGTGCCCCCGGAGGTAGCATTCAGGCGTCCTCATGGTGGTATAAATGGGGGGGGGGGATTTGGCTTGCCCAGAAAAGCAGCTAGAAAATATCATCAAATAAACAAATACAGAGTTTTTGGGAGAATGAACCTCGCTGCAGCAACCCATCTAATTTTACTATTTTTCTCTCTGTCCGATTTTTGTCTCTTAAGACAGCGACAGCAATGCACGAGCAAATTCAGTTTTAGGGGTCCTTGCATTTAAGGACCCCATACAAATTTGCTTGTGGGTTGCAATCTGTGGCCATCGAAAAGCAGTGTTGCGTAGTGGTTAGAATGTTGGGCAAGGGCTGAAGAAACTCGGGTTTCAAATCCCTGCTGGGCTCTTGAAGCTTGCAAAGAAGGGTGCAGGTCTGCACAGAATTTGCATGTCCTAATTTGTTTTATTTAGACACAAAGTTAGAAAGAGCAACTATGATTTGAATAGAAGTGCAGTGCGTCCCATCATAGTCAGGAGGACTGTGACCAGGGGCTTCCTATGGCTGCTCACTGTTGAGGGTTCCTTATCTTTAGGTTGGCCTGGACTAGGCAGCACTACAAACAGAGGGCTATCTTCCATAAATCAGGGTTACATGCACACCACACATTTTAAAAAAAAATTTAAATTAAGTTTTACAATTTAAATTTCTCTGGCTCTTTGTAAATATAAAAGTACTGCTTACATTACTATATCTCAACTTCGTAGTCTTTTATCTACATATATTCTCATTACTATCATTTTATATCATTACCATATAATTTACCTTTTTCTTAATTGTCTTCAGAACATTGTTCTGTATCTTATACCTTCTTTTTTGGTGATTGTAAGTGTTTAATCAAACCCTGCTAGTGAATTCATTTCTTTACAATATTTCTGCGCATACAACATGTCTAGTTCCCAATCTTTTTTAAAGTCTCTATTGTCTCTGTTTCTTAGTCTTCCTGTCAGTTTTGCCATTTCTGCGTATTCCATCATTTTGGCTTGCCAGTCCTCCTTCATTGGTATTTTATGGTCTTTCCATCTTTGGGCTAATAGAATCCTGGCCGCAGGCAAGGCATATGTAAATAAATAAGTTCTTCATTTTCTTTGGCAAAGCTTGTCCCATAATACCTAATAAAAAGGCTTCTGGTTTGTTTTTTTTACAAAAGTTATTTTAAACATTTTTTTCCATCTCATTATAAATCATATCCCAATAATTTTTTTATAACTTTACAATTCTACCACATGTGATAAAATCCTGCACACCACACATTTAAAGCACTCTTGTGCCATTTGAACAGTCCTCCCCATGGAACTGTGGGGAATATAGTTTGATAAGGGTGCTGAAAATTCAGAGAGCACCAGTCCTCAGCACCCTGAATAAACTGCAGTTCCCCGGATTATTTGGGACTGGACTCTTAAGGTAGTATAAGAGTGCTTTAAATGTATGTGATGACAGCAGCGAGGATACTTACTGGCTCAAAGATGGAAAGAAAGTTCTGATGAAGATGATGGACTACGCCGAAATGGCAAAACTAACTGGGAAAATCAGAAACCAGGAAGAGAATAATTTTAAGAAGGAATGAGAAAGAATTATTATGTGTTTAAGAGAACACGGTAAACAACTAAAAACCCTTTGGCAGGATCTGAGTAATGCTTGTAATGTACGAAAAACTATGGAGAAATGGTTTATTATTCTTTTAACAAATTAGAAAAAATAAGATAAATAGTTGGGGGCAGGGGGGGAGATTGACAATGGTAACCATGGAAGGGCAGAGTGAAGTCCAAGGATTCAGAGAATCCTAAATGAAGAGGTGAATGACGTGTTTGAATTTAAATGTGTTATGTCAAACTTAATAAAAATATATTTCCAAAAAATAAAATAAATAAAAATAAATGTGTGGTGTTGGTGTAACGCAAAGCACAAGGCCACTCTAGTAAGCATAAGGCCATGCCAATACAGTTTGAAACAAAGTCCTTGAACTCCTCTGCCAGTCTCTAATTCATGCATACTCTGTTACAAAGACTTCACCCCCCCCCCCTGCTTGCCAGGAAAAGGGGTATATACTCTAATGCTGTTTACCTACAAAGGAGCCTTCCATCCCTGGCTGTTGACACAGTGACCTCAGGGCCAACAAAACCACCTGGGAAAGTGGCTGCAGGTGAAAACCCCTCTGTCAACACCCATCGCTCCTTTTCTCCCTCCTGCCTCCCCCTCCCGGGAACAGGGATGTGCAAGTCAAAGACCAGGATATCATCGGAGGGTTTCAGGTTTTGTCTCGAAAGGTCGGTCCTCGCCTGGAGCATAACAGCCCTGGCACCGGCTAAGATACACATCACGCTGTTGATTGTGTTGGTGGAACATGAGAATGCAAGGAGAGCCCCAAAGGTCCATCTGGTGTGAAGTCCTGCTTCTCACGGGGGCGACCGGATGCCTCTGGGAATCCTACAAACAGGGCTTGGAGGCCCAGACCCATGTCCATGGAGGTGGCTGGATAGTAATGAGGTTTTTTTTTGCAGGGAGACACACATCTGGAACAGTTCACAGAATTGGATTGAGATTTATTTCTTACAGTGGAAATGGGTTGAAGAGGGCTTCCTGCCGAGTTTAATGCACTGGAGCGTCACCTTTGGAGCTCTGGGTTCAAATCCCGACATCACTCAGGAAATGAGCTTTGAAGGATTTATGTTCGGTTCCAGGAAGTGATGGGACACACATTTAAGAAGCATCCCACATGGTGTGATTGGCAGGCAGTCTGCTTTGGCCTGGTTGGAGTTCAGGGAGGGATGGAAGATGGGGTGGGGGCGAAGGAGCGAAACAGAAGGTGGGGATGCAGAAGGAGAGAAAGTTTTCTGGCTGGACGAAACAGCTGGATGGCCTACAGAACCGTGAAGGCGATTCTTCCACACATATGTCTGGGAAATTTAAAGCAGAAGAGCTTTCCAAAGACCACCTGATGCGCAAGCCAACCTAAATTTTTGCCGCCGCGTTTCCAGGGATGACGTGCTTCAGATGAGCACCATTGCAGATCATTGTTGGCAACGGCTTTGAGGGAGAAAGCTTCTCACATGCTAGGCACATGGCTAACAGCACAATCTGAACCCTGTCTGAGCAGAAGGAAGTCCCACTGCATTCAAAGAAAGTCCTGTTGCATTCGTAAGCAGCCTTAATTGAGAGCCAGTGTGGTGTAGTGGTTAAGAGCGACAGACTCGTAATCTGGTGAACCGGGTTCGCTTCCCCGCTCCTCCACATGCAGCTGCTGGGTGACCTTGGGCTAGTCACACTTCTCTGAAGTCTCTCAGCCCCACTCACCTCACAGAGTGTTTGTTGTGGGGGAGGAAGGGAAAGGAGAATGTTAGCTGCTTTAAGACTCCTTCGGGTAGTGATAAAGCGGGATATCAAATCCAAACTCTTCTTCTTCTTCTTTTTCTTCTACTCCCTGGTATGTAGGTTTAGGGCTGCAGCTGCACATCTTCTTGTGAAACTCCCTGCCTGTTGAGCAACTGCTTGGTTAGACAGCAGGCTAAAGCATTTAAAGAAGAAAAAAAGGGAGGAAGACTCTTGAAGTTCTTCAACAGCCTTCCTTAGTCTGGTTTCTCCCAGTTGGTTTGGAGTTGTGGTCCAAAACATCTGGAGGACACTAAGTTAGAGAAAGCAGCTCTTAGCTTAAAGATGGATCCCTCACAATATTCAGTTCAGTTCCAATTCTCTGCTCCCTCTAAAGAGCAGGCAGAGGCCTTTATCTCCCAACAGGACCAGGAGATAAACTGGCTGGCCACTTACACTGTCTTGTCTGGCCAGACGCAGACTACAGAGGGTTGTCCACCCTTGCTCTTGTGCATCCATTCAGGAGAGCCAACTTGGTCCTTGGGCCATGGCCCTGGCACCGAAATTTGTGGGTGCCCAGCCCCTTCATGGGAATTTTGTGGGTGCCCGAGCACCCAGGTCCCCAGAGAGTTGGCACCTATGCACCCATTAGATTGGCTTTTAACTCTCTCTAATTACTGATGCGATTTCATTTTCGTTGATGTAATTTTCAGCTTCCTGGAGGGCTCCCCAGTGCCAAATTGGGAGTAAAAGACAAGCATGCTGGTGTCTCCCACCTGTGTCCTTGCGTCAAGCATCACCCCCATGAATGTGTTTTCTGTATGCCAAAAGTTCAGGAACATCCTTGGATGTTGGTAAGGACACTCTGTTCTTCTCAGTCATGCCAGGAAACTTTTAATTCGTTGCTGGGTCGCTCCCAAAGATGTCTGAAAGGAACGGTCAACAAGTGGCTTCCTTGGGAGCTGGCTGGCATCTTCACCACCACACTGGGATTCTCAAATAGAGGCTGTCCATATTCCAGTGAAGATCCGGAAATTCCTTAAATAAATAAAAAAAGACAGTTTAGGGTGAAGAAAAAGAGAAATCGATAATAACAATAAATACATTGCTCATTATGCGTTTGAGTTTCAGATGGACTAGTTTCCCCCTAACCTCACAAAAAGGCCGCAAAGAACTGGCTTTGCAAATATTAAACTCTGCAAATATTAATGCATTTAGCATGCCTGGTGTCCTGACTCTTTTTATTTTTGCAAGGAGGGCTGTTGCTTAGATTTCTATTTTACAGGAAGCTTTCCATGTCCTCGTTCAACCTTCCCAGCATTGGCCACAATAATGTGGGTTCAGAAGCAGGCACAAGGAATGAGGGGGGTGGGCTGGGATATCTCCCCAGTGTGAGAGATGACCTCTTCCTCTCAAAGCTATCATTATATGTGATAGTGAAATTCCTCTGTTGGTATTGAATACCATTCATTGCTTGTCATGTTCCTTTGCTCAAAAAGGGCTAATGCTTGGTTCCCTTTTTTGTAATTAAGTTTTTATTGGGATTTGTAACATAACAGGATTAAAATCAGCAAACTGTTAAAAAAAAAGAAAATACAGCAAACCATAGCATTGTAGTTGCACTGAGTAATGCAGAACACGATAAGTGCCTGGGAACAATCCTGAAAGCATTCTATAAAGGAACCATCAATTAAGCGGCATTAAAAGAATGAACCGAAGTCAAGCTGGCGGTAAAATGGATGCATCATTCAGATTTATGTCAGAAACAAACTGCAATGGCACTACTTAATTTTTTTTCTCCGCTGGCTGGGCTGCATCCCTGAGTCAATTCTTCATTCATAGCTGGTTGCCCGATCTGAGCAAACAAATTTTTTACTAAAAGACCCTTCAGAAGCTTCCAATGACACCCAATTTCTAGATGGGCTCCAAGCAGTCATGTAATGATCAGATCTCGGTGGGTCAAAGAATGTCTGTCGAAACAGAGAAGAGATAACAAGGGGTCTGGTTGCTGTGTGATTTGACTAACATGGGTCAATACAGTGGTACCTCAGTTTAAGAACAGCCCTGTTTAGGAACAATTCGGTTTACAAACTACACAAAACCAGAAGCAGTGTCTCGGTTTGCGAACCTTACCTCAGTCTAAGAATGGAATCCGAACAGTGGAAGGGCACCAACAGCAGGAGACCTGATTAGGGAAAGCACACCTCAGTTTAAGAATGGTTTCAGTTTAAGAACAGACTTCTGGAATGGATTAAGTTCGTAAACCAAGGTACCACTGTACTGTCTCCCCAAAAATCTGGTACAGGCCCACCACAAGTGGAAATGGGTGCCCTTAATCTGCCAACGATATGGTAAGAGATTCCAATTAATATAATCAGGAGGAGGCTAATGCCAATCTCCTTTTGGGACTGGAGGCCTAGATTTTGGCCCAGAAACCCAAGGATGTAGATTAACTTGCCTGGGATTTTTCTTCTTCCCTTCCTTCATGCTTGGCTGCCAGCCAGATTTGTCTGGGAGCCCAATATATCTAACTAACTATCTATAGACACATCCTGGATCCTGTTGACAGGTAACCTGTTGCCAGCAGTTCAAGGCATGTTTGGTTTCCAAAGGTTTAGGCCAAGCTAAATATCTGACCATGTTCCCCCTTCCAAGGATTTTTGGCCTCACTGTTGCCACACCCTCCCAGCTCCATTAGCTGTGCTGGGCACCTGGGCACCTTGCGAATGCATGATGTCATGGGAGCCAGGGTGGTGTTGTGGTTAGTCAGGCTAGGGCCTGGGAGACCGGGGTTCAAATCCCCACTAGCCATGAAGATCACTGGGTGACTTTGGAGTCAGTCACAGCCTAACAGGGTTGTTGTGTAGATTAAATGAGAGGAGAACCGTACACATCACCTCAAGCTCTTGGGAGGAAAAAGTGGTTATGATAGGACTTGAAGGACCAGGTGCGCAGCCTGGGAGTCATTTTGGACTCACAGCTGTCCATGGAGGCGCAGGTTAATTCTGTGTCCAGGGCAGCTGTCTACCAGCTCTATCTGGTACACAGGCTGAGACCCTACCTGCCCGCGGACTGCCTCGCCAGAGTGGTGCATGCTCTGGTTATCTCCCACTTGGACTACTCCAACGCACTCTACAAGGGGCTACCTTTGAAGGTGACCTGGAAACTGCAATTAATCCAGAATGCGGCAGCTAGACTGGTGACTGGGAGTGGCTGCCAGGACCACATAACACAGGTTCTGAGAGATCCGCATTGGCTCCCAGTACGTTTCCGAGCACAATTCAAAGTGTTGGTGCTGACCTTTAAAGCCCTAAACGGCCTCGGTCCTGTATACCTGAAGGAGCATCTCCACCCCCATCGTTCATCCCAGACACCGAGGTCTAGCTCTGAGGGCCTTCTAGCGGTTCCCTCCCTGTGAGAAGCCAAGTTACAGGGAACCAGACAGAGGGCCTTCTCATTAGTGGCGCCTGCCCTGTGGAATGCCCTCCCATCAGATGTCAAGGAAATAAGCAGCTATCTTCTCTTTAAAAGACATCTGAAGGCAGCCCTGCTTAGGGAAGTTTTTAATATTTAATGCTGTATTGTTTTTAACACTCGATTGGAAGCCACCCAGAGTGGGGAAACTCAGCCAGATAGGCGGGGTATAAATTATTATTATTAGGATAGGTCATTCACTAGAGTGTGAGACTCTTAATCTCAGGGGTTGTGGGTTCGAGTCCCACGTTTGGTGAAAGATTCCATCATTACAGAGGGTTGGACTAGATGATCCTTGTGGCCCCTTCCAATGCTATGATTCCAAGACATGTGATCAGTAAATCAATAAATGAATGTCTTTCCGGAAGCATATTAACTAGATCTCTCAGGCTTTCATAACGGTGACTTCGTCCTGGAAGCAATTTGACAGATAAAATGATTGACATTATTTAAGATAAAATGACAGATAAAATGATTATTTAAGATAAAATGACAGATAAAATGATTGACATTATTATTTAATAATAATAATAATAATAATAATAATAATAATAATAATAATCATCTTTCCTGCCATGCTGGGCCAATACATCAACATTACAGAGAGACATTCTGAACCAATGCAGCCCTGGGTCTCACATTCCCCCGCCCCACTCTTTTCTCATGTGAATGCTATTGATTCCCAGAGGTTTTTTGAGCTAGTCTCCCAGGTTACCATTTAATCTGCCTCACTGTGGGGGCCGAGCCGCCTGTCATGTGTCATCCAGCTGCGGCTGTCTAGGTCTGGCTTGTACACCCCTCTCCTGAGTCCCCTCTCTGGGGGAGCTTTGGCCAGCTAACAAGGCGTGACCATTTTCAGGGCGGACGTGAGACAAGCGAATCTTGACATACCACCATCCTTGACATTCTGCAAGGTGGGCGCTTAGGGTTAATTGAGATCAGCATTTTTGGAGGGGCAAGAGGGGAGCCAAAAAATCCAGGGTTAGCTGCTGTCTTGTACCATAAAGAAGGCTGATCGCAGAAGAATGGATGCTTTTGAATTCTGGTGCTGGAGGAGACTCTTGAGAGTCCCATGGACTGCAAGAAGATCAAACCTCTCCATTCTGAAGGAAATCAGCCCTGAGTGCTCACTGGAAGGACAGATCCTGAAGCTGAGGCTCCAAGACTTTGGCCACCTCATGAGAAGGGAAGACTCCCTGGAAAAGACCCTGATGTTGGGAAAGATGGAGGGCACAAGGAGAAGGGGACGACAGAGGACGAGATGGATGGACAGTGTTCTCGAAGCTACCAGCATGAGTTTGACCAAACCACGGGAGGCAATGGAAGACAGGAGTGCCTGGCATGCTCTGGTCCATGGGGTCATGAAGAGTTGGACATGACTAAATGACTAAACAACAACAACAAAGCTGCTCTCTTCTCCATCTTCAACAGACCCATTTCAGATCGACAACCTATTTTGAAGCTGGATATTCACAAAGTGTTCTCCAAATAGTTGTATAGACATCCAGTTATATTGTTAAGTGCAACCCCAGACTCTTAACAAAAAGAGACTCTGCAGTTGCACACAGTTTGGTTTCCTTGGAAGGCAGGCCAATGGAGATGATGGCTTATTTGGGATATAAGGTTTTATTTATACACAGATAAAACCGTAACCTGGTGAAGTGGATTATTTTAGAAATGGTGTGTTGTTGTTTTTTTAGGATAAACATCAACATAGAAAGCTCACAGTGGTACTCTTCTTACACCACAAGACGGGGCTCCCTGACTGACCTTCCTGCTGATTTATCTGCAGGCATCCCTGGATTTATGAAGAGCAGCCAGCGTGACTTCGAAAGTAATGAGTTTTGCAGATGGCGGAGCTTCTCTCAGGTTGCAGTCCTGTGGGAGCAGGCGGCACAGAGAGTCCCTGCTCTGTTTATAAACAGAGGCAGGGTGATTAAGATAAGAAAAGGGCTGGTAATTAAATTAAAGCCAAGGAAGTTGTCAGAGATGGGCTTAAAGGCTTCTCCAGGCATCCCAGCCTTTAAAGCCATCAAACAGGAGAATTCCAGTATTGCTACTGGGCCTGGGGAGAGAGGTGGCGGGGTTTGAATTTCATGGCGATGACTTAATTTGCTCTTCTGGTTTCATCTGGGCAAACAGAGATAAATTACAATAGACTGGGTCAAGAAGAAAGGGTCTGAAGAGGCCAGATCCTATAATGGGGTATCTAGGTAAAAAAAGGTAAAGGACCCCTGGACGGTTAAGTCCAGTCAAAGGCGACTCTGGGGTTGTGGTGCTCATCTCGGTTTCAGGCCAAGGGAGCCAGTGTTTGTCCAAAGACAGCTTTCCGGGTCATGTGGCCAGCAGGACTAAACCGCTTCTGGCGCAACGAGACACCGTGATGGAAACCAAAGCGCACGGAAATGCTGTTTACCTTCCCGCTGCCGTGGTACCTATTTATCTACAGTGGTACCTCAGGTTAAGAACTTAATTCATTCTGGAGGTCTGTTCTTAACCTGAAACTGTTCTTAACCTGAAGCACTGCTTTAGCTAATGGGGCCTCCCGCTGCCGCTGTACGATTTCTGTTCTTATACTGAAGCAAAGTTCTTAACCCGAGGTACTATTTCTGGGTTAGCGAAGTCTGCAGCCTGAAGCGTCTGTAACCTGAGGCGTCTATAACCCAAGGTACCACTGTACTTGCACTTTTTTGGCCTGCTTTCGAACTGCTAGGTTGGTAGGAGCTGGGACAGAGCAACAGGAGCTCACCCCGTCGTGCAGATTCGAACCGCCAATCTTCTGATCGGCAAGCCCAAGGGGCTCACTGGTTTAGACTGCAGCGCCACCTGCATCCCGCAATGGTGTATCTAGAGTCTACCTACGAAACACCTAGGCTGGTCCCTGTGTTGGTCTGGGAGAGTTTGTGAGAATGGAAAACACCAAGGATGTGTGTGGAATGTTTGCAGTTCATAAGCACCCCTCCTAAAACAGTAAATGTTCAAAGTTACAGGCTACTTACAGGTCAAGTTAGAGCTCTAGCAGAGACTGGAACATCCCTTGCTTCTCTAGAGCATTAGGCAGCATGGATGGGCAAATCTTCCCATGGAGACTCAGCATGGCATCGTGGCTAGAGTGTCAGACTAGGACATGGGAAACCAGGGTTCAAATCCCCACATAGCCATGAAGCTCATTGGGTGACCTTGGACCAGTCTTTCAGCCTCACTTGCCTCACAGGGTTGTTGTGGGGGTTAAATGAGGGGGGGGGCCCGAGGGCAGAGAACCACCTCCAGCAGCTTGAGTTCTTTGGAGGAAAAGGTGGGATATAAATGCAACAAACAAACAAAAATAGAGTGCTGGAGGTAAAGGTAAAGGGACCCCTGACCATTAGGTCCAGTCGTGGCCGACTCTGGGGTTGCGGCGCTCATCTCGCTTTACTGGCCGAGGGAGCCGGTGTACAGCTTCTGAGTCATGTGGCCAGCATGACTAAGCCGCTTCTGACGAACCAGAGCAGAGCACAGAAACGCCGTTTACCTTCCCGCTGGAGTGATACCTGTTTATCTACTTGCACTTTGACGTGCTTTCGAACTGCTAGGTTGGCAGGAGCAGGGACCGAGCAACGGGAGCTCACCCCGTCGCGGGGATTCGAACCGCCAACCTTCTGATCAGCAAGTCCTAGGCTCTGTGGTTTAACCCACAGCGCCACCCGCATCCCAGAGTGCTGGGGACTAGGGTCTAAATCTGGAGACTAAATCCCCATTTTGCAGTGAACCTTGCTGGGTGACCTTGGGGGTCAGTCACTGTCTTCTCTCAGCCTGACCTCCCTCACAGGGTAGCTGTGAGAATTAAATGAGGAAGGGGAGAACCATGACCACCACCTTTAGCATTTGGGAGAAGAATGAGTAATAAAAGTCTTGCTTCTCTCCGTTTCTGCTTCCCCCTTCTTAAACCCAGTTCTCCACCTTGCCACATCAGTCTGTGAAGTCCCAAAACGTGCAAATTTATTCCACTGTGCACATTCTGTCTGTGGCTGTCCCTAATGCACACATTTTCACGAGCAACCTTTCCTAATAGAAGGCATTTTGCACATTATTTTTGTCCATTATTTGCATTTCACACCCATCTCCCCAAATCTACGCTGCTTTGCAGACATTTTTCTGCATTAGAGAAATGCTTTGTGATGTCCAGAAACATGGAGAATTCTGCAAGATCTTTGCCGCATTTTGGTCTGTGCATTGTTTTGGAAAGCCCTAATCAGGTTAGCTCACTTTAACAGGAAAACGGAACCAAATTTCTTCCCTGTCCTTTTATTAGCCCGGCAAGTGACTGAAGACAAGAGCTTCTGTTTCTTGGCCAGAGGATGAGGGAGGATTATATGCACTCTGCTCCCCCCTTCCCTTCATGCATAACTCTCCAATTAGCGTCCCCTCTCCTTTTTCTCTTCTTCAAAGCTTCCAGAGCCATTAATCTGCTTTGGGGCATTAGTGCTGGGCCTGAGCATCATAAGATCATTTCTCCTTTCACCTTCCCACCGGGTCCCACACGCTCTAATAGTTTTTCAGTCTTTTGTCATGCATGCAAGATGCTCAGCAGGCCTTTGGGTGCTGCTGACCCCCATCCACTTGGGCTCTGGTCCTTTGAGGTTTAGTGGGATGGGGTGGGGAGTGAGAAGATTGCAAAGGCAGGATTCCTTGCTAGGTAAGAGGGCATCATCCACTTGTAGGGCTCCAGAGAAAGGCTCTGGAGAGGCTTCTGGAGAGAGAGAAATGATACCAGGCAATACTAGCAGCCTTCCCTAGATCTCCAGAACAGCAAACGGTCATGCATGATGGGAATTGTAGTCCAAAACATCCCCAGGGCACTAGGCTGGAGGAGACTGGTCTACCCTGACTGGCAGGGTCTCAAGCAATGAAGGGTTTCTCCCATAATTGTTGATTGGCGTCCGTCTTTCTCGGGAGGTGTGCGCCTATGGATGGATGCAGGACCTGCTGTTGTTGGGTCTGCTAATCAGACCTTTTTATTGTCCCAGGCACTGCTAATAAGAGCTAATAAGAGCCTGTAGACAGGAGATCCAATATACTTGTGTTTATTCAATTGAACAAAGCGCACAAATATCTCCAAAGAAAGGGAAGGAAAACATTCATTTTCCCCTCTCTCCTCCTTTCTTCCGCCTGCTTTCTGATTGGTTAAGACTTACAGCTTATAGATTTCCCAGAACACCCATTTCATGTCTTACTGCTTGGCATGTGAAGGAGGGGATCACACACATCGCATGTGCATTTAGATTAGCCTAAGCACCGCCCTGGCTGTGTCTTCTAATATTCATGATGTCCTAATAGGCTCCAGAACATGTGCAGAGTCCCCAAAGTAGCACCTGCTATTTCTTTTTGTTATCTTGGATTGTAAATCTTTCACTCTACAGGCCTTGAGCAATAAAATGCCTCCTTAACACATTCCAAGCAAGAGCTGATAAGAGGTAATTAACGAATCCCTAACAAATAGACAAAGGAAGAGATTCAACTTCAAAAGACCAGGTTGGTGGACTGCAAGCTAGCTTTTTTTAGCACTTGATAGGTACTCCAGCAGGGAAACAGAGACAGTAAGCACAATTTTATACAGAAGCGAATATAGCTGGTTATTTTATATAAAAACAGGATCGCTAATCATTCCTGACCCCACACTGTGGCTGTAGAAACCGATATGGGAGAGATATGTTTTGTTGCAGCTGGGGCAGGAGAAGGCATCTGGTTTGCTATGGATGCACGACCTGACTGTCTCTCTCTGGGCGCTGCAGCCCACACGACATTGCCAGTCTTCATGTCATGTTTGCAAACATCTCTGTAATGCATAGTTGGTGTGCCAGCAGGCCTGGTGCTTTAAGCCAGAACACTTCCTTGGGGATTCTGCCATCTTCCATTCTCTGGACATGACTGAGCCAGTGTAGACATCGCAAAGTAGCATAAAAAAGATAAGAATAGCCCTGCTGATGTTGGCACACACGTTCTTCCCAAGCACTGGAATAAAAATTGGGAACCGTGACTCTCAAATTCTGTTTCCAGTTTTCTAAGGGAATACTCCTTAAGATTATTATGCAGGTGGTACTGCACTCCTTTGCAAAAGTCAAAAATGTTTTCTTCTTTATCACCTAATAAAATTGGTTGCAATAAACTTGGTACATATTAACATTTATGGTGGGAATGTCAGCTGGTGCAATATTTTTGGAATTTATGTGCGACAGAAATGATAAATATTACTAAAGAAACTATTGTACGGTGTCCAGAATTAATGTTGTTGAATATTTTTGATGATACCATTGTAAATGTACCGTAGAAAGAATTGGTCATATATATGATCTTGGCAGCAGGATTAGTAATTGCAACTCAATGGAAAACAGTGCAAAAATCTAACAGTGAATAACTGGTATCTCTCACACTAGAATATAGTTATAATGGAGAAAATCATACACAATTTGAGATTTCGACAAGGACTAGAACAGGGGTAGGCAACCTAAGGTCTGCAGGCCGGATCCAGCCCAATCGCCTTCTTAATCTGGCCCGCATACGGTCCAAGAATTAGTTTGTATTTACATGAGCAGAATGTGTGCTTTTATTTAAAATGCATCTCTGGGTCATTTGTGGGGCATAGGAATTCATTCATTTTTTTAATTCAAAATATAGTCTGGCCCACCACATGGTCTGAGGGGCGGTGGACCGGCCTACGGCTGAAAAAGGTTGCTGATCCCTAGACGAACCTCCAGATACTTCTTATATGATTTTTGACATATACAACAGAACCATCATTTTCAAGACTCTTGTCACAAGCCTGGGAAATCTGGAACTATGGCTTGATGATCTGAGAAAACTGATCATCTTTACTTGGACTGCTATTTTAACTCATGTGCAAATACTAATTCTACGTGCTTGTCTTATAGTATTGTTGTTCACCTTTTAGTTTGTTTCTGTTGTCATAACTGTTCTCTCATTATAAAATGGAATATTATTAAAATATTATTTAAAAGATGAGCCCTGTGGCTGGATCAGGCCAGTGGTCCATCTTGTCCAGCATCCTGTTGGACAGTGACCAACCCAATGGTCACTTCTCCAATGGGAAGCCCAGAAGCAGGTTGGTGGCAAAGCACAGCCATTACAGCTAGCAAGCCCTGATATTCTCCAGGCACCGGGAACCATCACTGTGAATCCAGATTGCCTGAGCCACGTGAAATCCTTCCTGCAAGGTGATGCCAATTTCCTTACAGAACCTGACCATCCGCCGCCAGGATATTGGATGGTCTCGGCTGCCTGGCCAGGATCCAGAGAACCAGCCAGTTCCCAAGAACTCAAAAAAGACCGGCAACCATCCCTGCTTTGAATGAAAGAACTGTGAACGCTGAGCTCAGCAAGGAGCTCAAACCATTAATTCTGTGAATGAGATTCAGGAACTCCTTAAGGTCCAAACTAGGGAAATCTCCATTCCCTCCTGTTGCCCCAGAAACCAGGCGGAAGAGAGAAGCATTTTTCTCCTCTGCTTTGAGTTCAGCCTCCTCGGTGGGCACTTTTGCCTGCTGGGAAAGAGTCCAGTTTTTCTTTCTTTCTTTCTTAAAAGGAAGAGGAGGAGGAGGAGGGGGTGGAAGGACTCTTCCTGGAAAGATTTCTAGATTTCAAAGCTGCCTGGCACGATCGGAGGTGGCTCCGTGGGACTCTGGCAGCTTTGTAATTTGAAACAGTGGGATTAGCGTGGCCCAGCCAGCGGCTCTGGTTATTCAAAAGAGCGGCAGACTGGGCTGGAGAGACAAGCCAGCATTCCAAGACCCTCCTCCGTCCAGACCAGGAGGAGGAACTGGGCCAAGGGCCAAGGCGACAAAGCTCTTGGGAGAAACTCCAAGCACACTTTCTACTTGCGGAATAAGTTCCCTTGGACACAGTTTCTATTCCAGCTCCACAGATCTGATTTAGGGCGGCCAGATCTCCCGCTTTCTAAAAGGCACTCCTCTATTTGATCTATGGGCTACTTTTAAAATGAGGCTGCATTTTAAATGGCATTTTAACCTGTATTTTAAATTGCTCCCCATGCTATTATGTTTTTACTGTAATTTTACTGGTGTTAGCTGCCCTGAGCCTGGCTCTGGCCAGGAAGGGTGGGGTATAAATAAATATTATTATTATTATTATTATTATTATTATTATTATTATTATTATTATTATTTGAAGGAGGCGTCAGGACAGCCATCTGTTCAAAGGAGTTATAGAACCATAGAATTGTAGAATTGGAAGGGAGCCAAGGGTCATCTAGTCCAACCCTCTGCAATGCAAGAATCAAAGCTAAGTCCACCAATCTGAAGTAGTTTAATAAGTCAATGAAGGTTTTTTTTTGTTTTTTTTTTTAAAAGGTAAAGGATCCCTGGACAGTTAAATCCAGTCAAAGGCAACTATGGGGTTGAGGTGCTCATCTTGCTTCAGGCCAAGGGAGCCGGCGTTTGTCCACAGACACCTTTCCTGGGTCATGTGGCAGCAGGACTAAACCGCTTCTGGAGCAACAGAACACTGTGACGGAAACCAGAGTGCACAGAAACGCCATTTACCTTCCCACCACAGTGGTACCTATTTATCTACTTGCACTGGTGTGCTTTCGAACTGCTAGGTAGGCAGGAGCTGGGACAGAGCAACGGGAGCTCACTCCATTGCGGGGATTTGAACTGCCGACCTTCTGATCGGAAAGCCCAAGAGGCTCAGTGGTTTAGACCACAGTGCCACCTGCGTCCCATGTATAAGCCTATGAAAGGAAGGAGGGGGAGAGTCCCAAAGTTGCCTATCATTACTGAGCATCTGCAGAGCAGACTGAGCACCTGGTCACCTGTAGAGTGAGATGTTTTGTATTTCTACTTAAAGTACAGCCATTCTAAATTTGCATATAGATGCAAATTTTATGCAAACCAGATTCAACCTAACCCTCCCCTCCTCCCCACTGCTTCCCTTCACCTGTGTGAGATCTTGAATTTGGGAAATAAAATAATACATGGGACAGCAAAGGATATAATAGATATATTTAAGATATAAACTTAAATAGAAGTTTAAAAGGGGAAGTGGAGGTACTTTTAGTATTTTCATTATTGTAATAGTTATTATTATTTCTTATTGGTAGAAGGCAATGTTAATTTAGACTTCTTTGTCTTGCTGTCTGTCTGTGTGTATATATATATGTGTATGTATATATATATGTGTATGTATATATATATATATATATATATATATATATATATATATATATATATATGCAGGTTTTGGTGTCCTCGGGTGTCTTCCCGTGTAAAAGTTGGGGTGTCTAGGCGACGTTTCGACGAGGTCTCACTCGTCATCTTCAGGCTGGTGCTTTCGGCTTCTTGTTACTGGAACAGAGCGGGATCTCAGTGTTTGAGTTCCTATAAATACTGTAGAGGGGTGTGGTGTATTGCCTCAAAAGTTCTGGGCAGAGGGGAAGTTCCCAGGCTAGTGTTCTTTTCTTCTTTTGTTCCTTAATTACTTGAGGGATATCTTGAGTGATTTCTTGAGTGATATTCTGAGTACCACTTAGGTGGGTCATTAGGTGTGGATTAGTTGCTAAAGCCTTCGTGTCTTGACCTCTTGAATTTGTGAAGAGTTTTTCTGGGAAGATGGCTGTACTGCACTTAGTTGTGCTTTGGCTTGGCTTCGTGTATAGGGGCGAGCTGTGGTTTTGTGCCCTGTGCCAGCCAGATCTGTGTAGGGATTGCAGGGGGGTGCAGCATCCGGAGGTGCCACTATGGTTTGGTTACTGGATGGTGTCTGTAATTTATCTGTGGAGAGGGTCTGGGTTTGGGTCTGGTGTGGTTGATTGGTGGTGGCGTTCTGTGTGCCTCTGGATCTGGTGTCGGTTTTTGTGGGGAGGGCTAATTTCCAGATGTCTGGCAGGCGGGACGTGTCGTCACGCTTGTTCATGTTGTGAGGGTGTTTCTCTATCTCGATGGCTTCCATGATTATTCTCTTGTGGTGATGTTCCATGTTAAAGAGCAATTTGGAATCTGCAAAATTAATTTCGTGTCCTGTTTCTTTCATGTGTTGGAAAAGAGAGGAAGATTTTTCTTCTTTTTTGACGGCATTCTTGTGTTCTGCGATACGTGCATTTATTCGTCTGTTTGTTTGTCCAATGTACGTGGCTGGGCAGACTTTGCAGGGTATTTCATAGACCCCTTGGTTTTCCAACTGGATTTTATCTTTGGGGTTTCTGAGGATATTGGCTATTTTTTGGTTGGTGCAAAAGGCTGTTTTGATATTGTGTTTATGGAGGATTTTGCTAATTTTATCTGTAGTGCCCTTGATATAAGGAAGGAGGGCCATGCCATTGTTTTCTTCCGTGTCTTGGTTTTTGGGGGGTGTTTCTTTTTGGAAACCAAGACACGGAAGAAAACAATGGCATGGCCCTCCTTCCTTATATCAAGGGCACTACAGATAAAATTAGCAAAATCCTCCATAAACACAATATCAAAACAGCCTTTTGCACCAACCAAAAAATAGCCAATATCCTCAGAAACCCCAAAGATAAAATCCAGTTGGAAAACCAAGGGGTCTATGAAATACCCTGCAAAGTCTGCCCAGCCACGTACATTGGACAAACAAACAGACGAATAAATGCACGTATCGCAGAACACAAGAATGCCGTCAAAAAAGAAGAAAAATCTTCCTCTCTTTTCCAACACATGAAAGAAACAGGACACGAAATTAATTTTGCAGATTCCAAATTGCTCTTTAACATGGAACATCACCACAAGAGAATAATCATGGAAGCCATCGAGATAGAGAAACACCCTCACAACATGAACAAGCGTGACGACACGTCCCGCCTGCCAGACATCTGGAAATTAGCCCTCCCCACAAAAACCGACACCAGATCCAGAGGCACACAGAACGCCACCACCAATCAACCACACCAGACCCAAACCCAGACCCTCTCCACAGATAAATTACAGACACCATCCAGTAACCAAACCATAGTGGCACCTCCGGATGCTGCACCCCCCTGCAATCCCTACACAGATCTGGCTGGCACAGGGCACAAAACCACAGCTCGCCCCTATACACGAAGCCAAGCCAAAGCACAACTAAGTGCAGTACAGCCATCTTCCCAGAAAAACTCTTCACAAATTCAAGAGGTCAAGACACGAAGGCTTTAGCAACTAATCCACACCTAATGACCCACCTAAGTGGTACTCAGAATATCACTCAAGAAATCACTCAAGATATCCCTCAAGTAATTAAGGAACAAAAGAAGAAAAGAACACTAGCCTGGGAACTTCCCCTCTGCCCAGAACTTTTGAGGCAATACACCACACCCCTCTACAGTATTTATAGGAACTCAAACACTGAGATCCCGCTCTGTTCCAGTAACAAGAAGCCGAAAGCACCAGCCTGAAGATGACGAGTGAGACCTCGTCGAAACGTCGCCTAGACACCCCAACT
The DNA here is from genome assembly GCF_965112155.1 of Podarcis liolepis. NCBI lineage: Eukaryota > Metazoa > Chordata > Lepidosauria > Squamata > Lacertidae > Podarcis > Podarcis liolepis. The sequence continues at coordinate 4,472,610 of NC_139569.1, read as the reverse complement.
TTTACACGGGAAGACACCCGAGGACACCAAAACCTGCATTCCTGTACCCGTGAAAATCTACGAAAACATATATATATATATATATTCTTTTTTTAAGCCAATAAAAATGTAAAAGATTTTTTTTATAAATGCAAACCGGTCTCTTCTTTTGACCTAAGAAGAAAACAAACGTAAGAGGAGCCTGTTGGTCAGGCCAATAGCCCACCACTCCCTGTTCTCACAGCGGCCAAACTGATGCCTGTGGGGAGCCAGCAAGAAGGATTTGAACACAAGAGCCACTTGTCTGCAGACAGCTTCCAGGTCATGTGGCCAGCATGACTAAGCCGCTTCTGGCGAACCAGAGCAGCAGGAAACGCCGTTTACCTTCCCGCCGGAGTGGTACCTATTTATCTACTTGCACTTTGGCGTGCTTTTGAACTGCTAGGCTGGCAGGAGCAGGGACCAAACAATGGGAGCTCACCCCGTCACGGGGATTCGAACCGCCAACCTTCTGATTGGCAAGCCCTAGGCTCTGTGGTTTAGACCACAGCGCCACCCATGTCCCTGAGTTCAGGTTGTACACAAGTGTAAATAAAACCATATGTCCTAACGGCACTGCCATCTCCTCTGACCTTTGTGTCAAGGAAACTGAACCTGGGTAAGTGTTTGGAACCCCTGGAATCTCTCGCCGCTTGGAGATTCGGGCACAGGAGCAGTTTGCGCGGTGACATTTTGTAGGCCCAACTTTCCTCTAAAACCAGTTGGGCAGCACGCCAGGGAGTGAGGTGGTACCTCACTGATGTTCTCCAGGAAAAGGGCGCCCTTGCCTCATCCTGCAAGAGCTTGCCAGAAGTTCTCTCACCGCTGCTTGTTTTGATGAAGGCACCTCTCCCACGCCCAACTGCAATGACTGAATCCCGGGGGCCAGTCTAGACACGTTTGGTGCCTCAAAAGAGATTTGGGGCTTGGGCCTCGTAGGGCAATAGCCACCCCGCTATCCAGATCCACACCCAGTTTATGCTAGGCCTCTCTGTCCCCTGGGTTGGATGGAGGGCTTTGGGCTTCCAGGATGAATGCTGATGTCCCCAGCCCACACTTCCAAGGTCACCGTGACTGTTTCCCCTCTCCTTAGGACACAACAGAAGAGCTTTTCAATAACACTTCCTTTGAAAAATAATCCATCTTGCTCTGTTTTTGGAAACTGTGCTGCGTACAGAACAGGAAGAAGTTAATTACTGTCCAGGGGTGTGTGGGCGTGTGTTCCAAAATGTTTGAAATGTTTAATTTTCTTGAAAGAGAAAAGGGCTCTGATCTCTGTTAGATTCCCTCCGTGTTTACACAGAGGGTTTCTATTAGCAAAGTCAACAGCCTAGGCTGCTGATGGGCTGGGCCCCTGTCTCTTCTCTTCCTCCAAACAGGAACCTTTCCCAAGGGAGGTGTGTGATGCTGTTCTGCAAAAGCTCCCCTCCGCCCTGAAGCCAGGCAAGAAACTGCAGTTGCTTCAGCTACCAGGCTTAAGGTGGAAGGAGCAGAGTTAAACTGCGGAACTCACTTCCACAGGACCCAGTGATGGCCACCACCACGATGGCTTTAGAAGAGGACTGGGGAAATTCATGGAAGAGAAAGCCATCAATTGCATGGGAAGACCCTCATGCCAACCCCCCATTAGGATAAATAAATTCACACGGACACGGATATTTTGTTTAAGGTTTTGGGGCAAAAATTTGGCCACAACTTTATTGATTACAGGAATGAGAGCGGTATTGGCTTAGGCATTGGCAAGATTATATCTGACTCCTGTCTGCTTTGCAGGAAGTCTGTAAGGGTAAACCACCCAAAGGGAAATTCCTTGGGGGGAACCCGCCTGCATCTCCCCTGGTGTTCCCAGAGGCCTGGCCTGGCCCTCACCCTCAAGTGTACTTCAGACAGGAACCAGGCCCTGGATTCCTTTAATGGAATACCCTTGAAACTGGAGGGGCAGGCGATGGCCGATCTCTCCCCCCCCCCCCCATTCACAATAAGCCAATGCCTAACTGCCAAACCTTACAAAGTTGTGACGATTGCTAAGAGGTAGGCAAAAACCAAGTGGTCCGTGCCAATTTGCCAAATGGAAAAAAATCCTACCCGGCCCCCGACTCAAGCCGGGCAACCAACCAAAGGCCAAAGCAAGGCCAAAGGATCTAAATGGAAGGGAGGGAGGGTGGGTGTTCAGCAGCGCGAAGCAGGAGCCTGGCACACATCGCGCTGCTGCTTTTATACTTTCCCCCACTATCACCCCATGACATGATTGGGCAATAGCCCTGGGGAATTGTGGTGCCACCCCGGCGTGAGGGTGATGGCTCCACCCATGCCAGGGGGGGGGGAACCAGTATGAGAGCCTGCCCGCAACCAGGACCATCTATTAAGAGGATCCCATTAACTACTATCTGCAAAGTCTGTGCTCTGCCATTGTGGTTAGTAGCTGTGTTGCTTCTGAACACCAATCCCTGGGGAATCACAGGTGGGAAGAGTGTTCCTTAGTGGCATTAATATGTCTTTTTGTCCATTGTTATAAAATGTTGTAATCGTCTGTTGACTGCAAATAAAGAAAGGTTGGACGTTCTATTGTTGATAAAATAGTGCACCTCTGAGCACGCAAAGAGTGCTTCTTGACAACTGCTGAATGGCCACAACCAGGCAAACACAAGATGGAACTAGAAAAGGCCTGGGATGACCATTTATCCATCACTGAAAAGGACACAGATTTGCATAAAATTTGAATGTCCTGCTTTGCATGTTTGAATGCAGATTTAGAAGTGATGGCTATCATTCTCCACTTCACCCATCTGTGGGAGACTGCATGAGCAGGTGATTGACAGACTTGCTCAGTCTGCTGTTTAGGGAGGGGCTCACTGCAGACAGGCATCTTCAAGGTCTTCCTTCTTTGTCTTCAACAGAGCCGTCTTTCCCATAGGGCTTAGTGGTGCATCAAGCCAGGGTGCCAGCCTCTCAGGGATGCCCCAGCAAGTGGGGGAGCTGTGCCGCTTTGCAGGCGGCCTCCCCTTTCCCTGCACACACGCCAGCTGTGCCCCGCCAACCATAAGGCTGGCGGGCGTGCAGCTTCCCTCCCAAGCTTCTGCGGGGATCGCTCTCCTCCCAAGGAGGCTTGGGAGGGGTGCAACTTCATTCCCAAGCCTCTGCGCATGTCCTGCAGCGGCATGGGGGAGAATTGCACCCCAATGGCTGGCCGTGCGCAGCTACGGCCACCCCAACACCATCTGTGGTGATTTGGGGGCACTGGGGGATATTTGCACCCCGACACCACATCTGCTAAAGACGGCCCTGGTCTTCAAACTAGACTGGGCTTGGACATCCCTTCCAAAAATAACTCTCCTGTGTAAAGTGGGACACGTGGCCTCTGTTGGATCTCTGGACCAGACCTACCTGCAGCTGTGCAAGGAGGGCAGGGACCAGGACCCTGGACAGGTGGGCAGCGTTGGCAGCTAGGCATGCACTCCTTGCCAAGGCAGCTGTATAAAGCCTGCTTGCCCTGGGGGCAGAGTCAGTCCCAAAGAAGTTACCATATTTTTCACTCTATAAGACGCACCAGACCACAAGACGCACCTAGTTTTTGGAGGAGGAAAACATGAAAAAATATATTTTGAATCTCAGAAGCCAGAAGAGCAAGAGGGATCGCTACGCAGTGAAAGCAGCGATCCCTCTTGTTGTTCTGGCTTCTGGGATAGCTGCGCAGCCTGCATTCGCTCCATAAGACGCACACACATTTCCCCTTACTTTTTAGGAGGGAAAAAGTGAGTATTATAGAGCAAAAAATACAGTATTCCAAAGGGATTCACACCAAAGGAGCTGCCTCAGGTGGCAGAAGCTTGGATGTTAGAGGACTGTTTCGTTTCAAACTGCAGGTCAGAAAACCACAGTTTGAAATGCTTTCTTGCAGAAAAAAATCTCCCTATTGGTATAAAACCAGGAGAACAGAACCTTTCCCCCTTACAAGCTAGGTGTTGTTGCTTCAATTTGCATGGAGTATTGATATGGGGAATGAACCAAACTGGCACATGCACACCCTGCACTCTGAAGTGGCGCGATCCGATTTACCACCTCGTTCTGTTGCACGTGGACACCAGACCTGATACAAAATATGCAAACTGCTGGGGCGTTTTTGTTGCAGGGTTGAAGGTATGGAAAGGGCTGCAGCCCAAGGGTACAACACCTGCTTTGCATTGCAAAACATTCCAGGAATCTCGAGTTAGGGCTGGGAGAGACCGAAGCACAAAACCTCAGAGAGCCACTGCTAGTCCGTGCAGGCAATACTAGGGTTACCAGACCTCCATGTCTGAGCTGAAGCCTCCAGGTTTGCCTGGCCCTCTGTGGGTGGCAAATGGACACCTTGAATCTCCAGGTGGGCGAGAGAACCTTTAATAACAATAAAAATTATTAAGAAGACTGTGTGTGCGGCTTGCAAGCTTCATAGAATTGTAGATTTGGAAGGGACAATTGGTGTCATCTAGTCCAAATCCTTGCAACGCAGAAATCTTTTTGCCCAACATGGGGCAAGTTATGGCAGAGACACTGCAAGGGAGTCTACCCTCCTTCACTTCCCTCCCCCAGTTAACCTCTGTCTCCAGGGCTCACATCCATGACCTCACCAGGGAACACCCCCAGGTCTCAGGTTTGGCCCCTGAAATCTCAGGCTCTGAGATGCTTCCAGACCTGGAAACCCTAATGCTGAGCTAAGTGGCTAGCCAACAGACTTACTTCCAAAGGCCTTCTGCTGGCATCTGAAGGCAGCCCGGTTTCGGGAAGCTTTTAATGTTTAACAGACCGCTGTATTTTAATACTTTGTTGGAAGCCACCCAGGGTGGCTGGGGAGACCCAGCCAGATGGGTGGGGTATAAATAATAAAGCATCATCATCATTATTATTATTATTATTATTATTATTATTATTATTATTATTATTATTATTATTTCTGAAGGGGTTCAGAATAGCTTAGGTCTGCCCCATGGGGTCATGAAAGCACACAGTGTGTGTCTCTCTGGGGTGTTGCCAGCCACTGTGCGGGTGGTTTGTGGCATGATTCCTGGGCGGCGTTTGGTTGGCAAGGTTTGCAGAAGCCTTATCTCCCCCTCGGTGCCCTATTGTGGGGAGAGATTGATTCTTTCCGCTGCTCCTTTTCTTCCTGGAGCGGCTCCGAGAGGATGATGGACTCTGTTCAATTTCCTTGATGAAAAAGAGGGCAGCGAGGATGCCCTCCGCCGTAAGCATATCCCCCGCTTGGCCTTTTGAAAAATTATGGTTATGATTATTACTGTTATTAGAAGGAAGTTGTGGATAACAGGACATGCCCTGCAGCCGCGCGGCTGCCTCTGCGCCAGAGCTAAGTGACGCCTTGTGCTTCCTCAGACCCTGCATGGTATTTGTGTGTCTGCGATGGGGAGGGAATGGGATGGAGGAGAAACGGGGCAGTGGAACAGGGCCTGGTTTCTATTCTCCATTCACAATCCTGCCTTGAGCTGCTCAAGCATCCTCACCCATCTGCCCCATGTGTTGGGTACCTAACAGATGCCAGGTCACTAGCGCAAGGCCAGTCTAAGGCATTTTGCTGCCTGAGGCAAAGGATGAGGTGTTACCTGCCTCTCCATTCAGGAGTTGACTGCCCTGGCTGTTGACTCTTATCTGAACACTCACAACAAGGCCGCATGCTATGTTGTACCTGAGGCAGCAGCCTCACTAATGCAAGGCATGTGAGCTCTGCACACCTTGCTGCCACCCCTCAGCCTCTGCTGCCTGAGGCAGCTGCCTAATGGAAGGGCCGGCGCTGCACCAGCAAGACAGCTGCCTCAGGCAGCAGATTCTAGGGAACAGGCAGAGGTAAGTACAGTGGAACCTCATTTTTCGAACGCTTCAGAAGTTGAACACTTCGGCTTCCAGACACTGGCCACCCAGAAGTGAATGCTTCCATTTTCAAAAGTGCCTCAGAAGTCGAATTCTCCATTTTTTCAATGGATTTTGCCGTCTGGCAATTGCACCTCGGTTGTCGAATGTTTCGGAAGTCGAACGGTCTTCCGGTATGGATTACATTTGAGAACTGAGGTTCCACTGTATTGTAGATAAGTGGCTGCGTCAAGTAGCCATCCTTGCAGCCCCTAACACAGCGGTTTATCCCATTTCCCCGACGTTTCCCTGACAACACACCCACACTTTTGCTGGATCTGTATTTTGATCGTATTGTGTACTGATGAATTCCCCCACGTCCAAGAACTTTTCTCCTTGTTCTGCAGCTGTGCCTTGTGAAAACCCGATCTTAGCCGACGGATCGAAGCTCGGTTAAGCAAAATCTCTCTTTGGGTTTTCTGCACATCAAATAAGATCCGGTTCAGTGGTTAAGATCAAATTTTTGCAAGACCCAGCTGCAGAACAATGGGAAAAGCTCTTGGACCTGGGAGAATTAATCAGTACATAATACAATCAAAATATGAGTCAAGCAAAAGTATGGATGAGCTCTTACTGCTAATTTCCATGTTGTATTTGAGCTGTCACATGGCATAAAAGCCACTTCTATAAATGTACTGGAATATAGTGCAAATGTTGTGCTCGTTTCTGTGTTCTTTTCTTCCAGAAAAAAAATAAACAGCTTGCAAGTAACACAGAAACAAGCACCATAGGTAAAGGTAAAGGGACCCCTGACCATTAGGTCCAGTAGTGCCCGACTCTGGGGTTGCGATGCTCATCTCGCTTTATTGCCCGAGGGAACCAGCGTACAGCTTCCGGGTCATGTAGCCAGCATGACTAAGCCGCTTCTGGCGAACCAGAGCAGCACACAGAAACGCCGTTTACCTTCCCGCCGGAGTGGTACCTACTTATCTACTTGCACTTTGACGTGCTTTCGAACTGCTAGGTTGGCAGGAGCAGGGACCGAGCAATGGGAGCTCACCCCGTCGTGGGGATTTGAACTGCTGACCTTCTGATTGGCAAGCCCGAGGCTCTGTGGTTTAACCCACAGCGCCACCCGCATCCCATCTAAACAAGCACCATAGTTGTGCTAAATTCTACTGTATTTATAGAAGTGTCTTTGATGGCAATGTCCAGACAAGCAAGAGTGGGGGGCAAAGAAAGACCTGTGGGGTGTGTGGATGGAGGAGAGTCCTAGGGGCCGCTTCAAGAGAATTGAAGGGCCACATTTGGCCTGCAGGCCTGGGGTTTCCCACTCCTGGTTTCTGAGAGTTAGGTGGGGGGATTAATTTTGTGTTTGGCCAGAGAAGAGGTGTGCTTGAAAAACTGAACAGCTCATGAGATGAAGAATTCCTTCATGTCTCTAAACCATTCTTCTATCAGGGTGAAACTGGGACTCTTCATTCAAATCCTTTACGCTCACCCAGGGCAAGTAGGAGTTTGTTTGTGTGGGGACACAAGCAAAATAAAATCCAGGCAGATCAGGACTTCTTATTTAGGCAGCTGGGGCAGCAGTTATTGTTTTTAATTTGCTGCTTGATGGATTGCCTATTGGAGCAGCTCCAGAGTGACTCTATTTTTAAAGTATGTCTCCCACCCCCAGAGATGACTCCCGATCAACTTGGGAAGATCTATATTTGTAATATTTCTCTCCCTCTCTCCCTCTCTGTCACTTCTTATCTCTCCACTGGGAAAATTGTTGGCCGCTACGTCAGCCAAATATGTGCGCTTTTTCTCTCTCGGCATCTTAGAAAACATGAGCCAAAGTTTCCTCTCCTCTCTCTTTCTTTCTCTCTCTCTCTCTCTCTCTCTCTCTCTCAAATTTTGTGTTTTCTGATCACAAGTCTTTCCTTTTCCTTTCCTTTTTGCAAATTCTTTGCCCGGCTATTGTTCAAAAAAAAAGTTGAGGCTCCGACATCTTGAAATGTAAACGTCTCCCACACAAATATTGGATGAGGCACGTGAATGAATAATATTTGCAAGGCAAATATATTGCAAAAGCCCATCTCCTCTCCCCACACGCTGCCCCTCTGCAGTCTCCCACTTGGGTGGGTTTGTGGTGGAGGACAGAGCACATTCCCTGCTTGTACTTTCAATCCTTAGTACCTCTGGCTAACAGGATTCCAGGCTCCAGGTGATGGAAAAGACCCACTTTGGCCCAGCCTGAGAACTCTGACTGCCAGGAGCCATCTAGGGTACCAGCAAAGGCACTAGACCCATTGGGGACAAACGCTGTGGCCCTGGCAGCACTGATACATCAGACGGCAGCAGAGGGAGGAAGGGAAGGGATGCAGGGCCACTTCATCAGTTACTGAGCAGGGTCTAGTAGGTACCTGGGGACCTGTTATGTACTGAGTTGAATAGGATCCAAAATGCAGCAGTCTGGTTGGTCCTAGAACAATAGGACCCAGAATGCAGCAGTCTGATTGGTCCTAGAACAATAGGATCCAAAATGCAGCAGTCTGATTGGTCCTAGAACACTAGGACCCAGAATGCTGCAGTCTGATTGGTCCTAGAACACTAGGACCCAGAATGCTGCAGTCTGATTGGTCCTAGAACACTAGGACCCAGAATGCAGCAGTCTGATTGGTCCTAGAACAATAGGATCCAAAATGCAGCAGTCTGGTTGGTCCTAGAACAATAGGATCCAAAATGCAGCAGTCTGATTGGTCCTAGAACACTAGGACCCAGAATGCAGCAGTCTGATTGGTCCTAGAACAATAGGATCCAAAATGCAGCAGTCTGGTTGGTCCTAGAACAATAGGACCCAGAATGCAGCAGTCTGATTGGTCCTAGAACACTAGGACCCAGAATGCTGCAGTCTGATTGGTCCACAGGAGCCACCCAATCCAGCTCCAGGTGGAAGTGAATCAGCAACCTGATTGGCCTACAGGAGAATCCCGGAATTAGCCAATCTCGTGGGGCCCATTGTGTAAATAATGTCCATAAAGCAGACATTCTGGGGGAACTTCCATTCCTCCTCACCACTATGAGCTGAATAAAGAGCATGAAATCCACTCTTGACTCCGAGTATATTTCACGGACCACATCAGCACTTCTCATGAGGAAGCACTGTCTTCCCCCACAACAACCCAGTCTTGCAGCAGGGTGCATTTCACACAGTCTGTAAAGTTCATCGCCGCCGTTCAAGTGCAACACACTTCACGATGCAAACATGCCTTCGCAGCCCCAGTTGCCTACCCTTTGGTTGGGATGAAAGCCCCGCTTTGTCTGGCAGGACTCATCCAGACTTCTGCTTTCCCCGACACTTTCCCCTGGGGAAACCTGCTCTTTAGTGCTCAGTTGGAACAAACAGCCATTTGGGTTTGACGTTTGCCCTGATTTAAAGCTAAAGAGGGGATGTTCACTAGGAAAGGAGTGGGGCAGGAGGAAAACCACTCAAGCCCATGCCTAGGAAGCATGGGTCAAGCAGAAAACTGTTCAGATCCATGCTTTCTAGTCAAGTGGTACAAGTGGAAGTATGGAAGAGCCCTAAATGAGCATGGAAACGATTGCAGCTGTTGTTTGCTGCAACATTCATCATTAATATTATTTGCATCCCACTTAATATGCAGAAATCCCTGTGTGGTTTCCATAAAACACAGGGAGAGCATTAGAAATAAAAATGCATATAGGATGTTTAAAACAAAACAAAAAACCCCAAAGAAATATATCGGAAGAAACAGAGAAGCCATCAGTAAAACATGCAGTTAAATATCAATAAATAATAAAAACAGAAGCTCATATAAGGTTCATCACACTCTTCTGTTTCAACAGGCGCTTTTGAGTTTTAAAATGTGGTTGAGTGTGTGTTGCTTGCACACACACACACACACACACACACACACACACACACACCCCTGGGCCAAGGTGACCTTTCTGTGGTCAAGTAGCCGGAAAACGGCAGCGACACAACACCAGGCTCCCGGCAGGCGGTGTAACGTGTGAGGTGCCAAGCAGGAAAAGGGTGTTTCCTGTTCCTGAAAGCTTGTCCAGAACTGTAGCAAAGGAAGGAAGAGGATGGGGAGAGGAAGGGCACGGCACAGCACCCACCTTGGGGTAGGACAGGGTTTCTGGCGCCCTCCTAGCGCTGACCCCGCCGGTGCTGAGGGCAGACTGGCGAAAGGAGGCTCCTGGCACGACATTCTGCTTGGCAAAGGCTACGTCTTTCCTTCTGCCTTCCGACCTGCCTGCGTAGTGAGGGAGAGAAGGATGCTGGCAAAGAACAGGATGGTGAATATAGAGGCAGGGACCAGGCGAAAAGCCTTTGGGGCTTTTTAGCTCAGAGAAAAGGTGAGCAAGTGATGTCATGCTAGAAATTCATAGAATTATGCACAGCACGGAGACAATGGGTAGAGGAACGTTGTTTTTCCCCTACCCCTTTTGCAACATCCAATGCAGCTGAACATTGAAGTTTCAGAGGAGATAAAAGATAGGACTTCTTCACACAGCACATAGTTAAACTATGGAACTCACACCCACAAGACACAATGATGGGCACCAATTGTGTAGCTTTAAAAGAGAATTAGGCAAATTCATGGAGAGAGCTATCAGTGGCTACTAGCAACCATGGCTATGCTCTGCCTCCAGAAGCAGCCAATGCTTCTGAATACCAGTTTCTGGAAACCACAGGAGGGAAGAGGGATCTTGGGTTCGAGTCCTGCTTGTGGGTTTCCCCTTGGGGCATCTGGCTGGCCACTGTGAGAACAGGATGCTGGACTAGGTGGGCCACTGGCCTGATCCAGCCCCAGGCTCGTCTTATGTTCTGCCTTCTGACTGGTCCACAGCCACAACAGTGACGAAGAGATGGCTGACACAGGGAGAAATAGTGACAGCGACACAGGTGGACTCTACACATATATAAAAAATACCCTGTGAAAATGCTTTTATAAAAAAGCGTTTTGAAAAATATATTGTATTTGGCATAACTCTCTAGTGTCAGATTTGTATATTGCACTTCACAACACATTTAAAATGTTTTGCTTGCAGCTGTATAGCTGAGTCAACAGAGGCGGGGACCAGGCAGAATGGGACTAGCCCTCATCAACAGGGACAGTTTCCACATACACACATGGTTTATATAGGTCCCAGGTTGAGCTTCTTCTTGGTTGCCCAAGAATTTGTCTTGGATATATTGGCTATAGATCCAATATCTGGTGCATACCCAGACTTCCAAGTCATGGATCAACCACGTTTTCTTCTGGTTAAAATGGATTTCTCCCAGCAGCATATTAGGGAGAGGCTGGAATGTCTTCTGCAGGATAATGTGCCAAAGTTTGGCAGAGCAAAGGGCCTCTGATGGCAACAGAAATATTGCATGCATTCGTGGGGCCGTCCCTTGTCAGTGCTGGAAAGCAACAGTGCTGAAGATGTGTTGCGCCACCCCGCCCCATGACGCCTGTGATTTCATAAATTCTGTCTCTGCTCCAGGAAAATCATTAGCTGCAGGAGCTCAGAAAGAGAAATACCTTCCTCCGAGGTTTTCTCAAGCATGGCTGTCTTAACAAGAGCATGGCCAAACGTTTATCACAACTCGGATATTGTTTTGTCACACACTAAGAATGATATCCAGCTGTCTCCGAATGCATCAGTGAGGATCAAAGCTCGTTTGGAGTAAAAACACACCAGTATTTTGTAAAGAAAAGGATAGATACGGGTTAGAAATGGATTAAGGCGAATGTCAATTCTGTACCTCTTCCCAAACCAGTTGCAGAAGCACACTAGATGAGCTACAAGTGAGTGTGTTTGCACAGCCACGGACTGAAGCCTGCTCCTTGATCTCAGGAACCTTCCTGCAAAATTTTGTTTTGATTGCTTTAATTTAGTCTATTTCATCCCACCTTAGGATCTCATACCGAAGAAGTTCCAGTAAAACATGAGCCAAATACTCTCCCTCCTTGGAGGTTTTTAAGTAGAGCTTGAATGGCCATTTATACCCCGCCCTCACTGGCCAGAGCCGGGCTCAGGGTGGCTAACACCAATAAAATCACAGTAAAAACATAATGGGGGTGGGGTGGGAAATCAACAGGTTAAAATGCAATTTAAAATGCAGCCTCATTTTAAAAGTAGCCCATAGATCAAGACCATAAGGGGAGGGAAACAGAAGGGTCAGACTGAGTCCAAACCAAAGTCCTGGTGGAACAGCTCTGTCTTGCAGGCCCTGCGGAAAGATGTCAAGTCCCGCAGGGCCCTGGTCTCTTGTGACAGAGCGTTCCACCAAGTTGGGGCCAGTACTGAAAAGGCCCTGGCCCTAGTTGAGACCAATCTAATCACCTTGCGACCTGGGACCTCCAAAATGTTGCCATTTGTGGATCTCAAGGTCCTCCGCAGGGCATACTCTTGGGGGTCCCTTACACTTCTATGATTCCAAGAAAGTGCTGTTTTCCACAAAACACTGTTAGTGCATTAATGTTTCGTTTTTTAATGCATTTTTAGATTTTTGTTTTCCATGTGCTTTTACGATTGCGTGTCGCTTTGAGACATTTTTATGGTAAGAGACCAAAAAAATTGTAAGATTTTCAGCGTCATCAGAGCAATAGACTTTCTGCAGCAAAGTGGCAGAGAGGCTGCATTTGCAAGTGGTCGGGAGATGGCAACTGCGATTGCATGCACACTCCTGCTCTAAGAATAGCTCCGGCAAATATTTATACTTTCGCCTGTCCTAGCGCTCAATGGACGGCCAGGCATGGTGCTGGGTTTTTAAATAGAAAGGTTTGACCGGACGGTGGCTTGTGAGAACTAGGGGAAAGGCTAATGGGAAACAGAAATTTGAGTCTTGCTCACATTTGAGGTTAGGCATAGGCAAAATAAAAATACAAGCTGTCAGATGAACTTCGCTGTCAACCTGTCATCAAGGCGGCAAGAAAAGGAGGAGAAAGGTTCGTGCAGTTCAGTGGGAGAGAATCTGCTCTGCATGTACAAGGTTCTGGGTTCAATTCCTGGCGTCTCCAAGTAGACCTGGGTCTGCCTGAAGCCCTGGAGAGGGACTGCCAGAACCAGGTGTGTTGGGTGTGGGTGACGCCCAGCAGCCCTTTTGAGATTTGGGCTGGAATAGATATGGTCTTTTACTTAACCAGGGTGTAAGCCAGAGCCTAGGACTTGCTGATCAGAAGGTCGGCAGTTCGAATCTCTGCAACGGTGTGAGCTCCCGTTGCTCGGTCCCTGCTCCTGCCCACCTAGCAGTTTGAAAGCACGTCAAAGTGCAAGTAGATAAATAGGTACTGCTGTGGCGGGAAGGTAAACGGTGTTTCCGTGCGCTGCTCTGGTTTGCCAGAAGCGGCTTCGTCATGCTGGCCACATGACCCGGAAGCCGTACGCCGGCTCCCTCGGCCAATAAAGTGAGATGAGCGCCGCAACCCCAGAGTCGGACACGACTGGACCTAATGGTCAGGGGTCCCTTTACCTTTACTAAGCCAGGTATGGGGAACCTCTGGCCCTCCTGATATCATCCAACAACATTAGGCCTAGCCACAATGACCAGAGGTCAGAGATGGGCAGGAGGCGCAGTCCAGCAACATCTGGCGGGCAGCGGATTGGGGAAGGTTGAATCAGACAACATTAGGCTGGCCCGGGGCTTCCCAAACTTGGCTCTCCAGTTGTTTCTGGACTACAACTGCCATCATCCCTAGTTAGCAGGGCCAATGGTCAGGGATGATGGGAACTGTAGTCCCAAAACAGCTGGAAACCCAAGTTTGGGGAAACCTGGGCTGGAGCAATGGAGGCTGGGCCTTGGGGCACATGGGGCACTGGCCCACCAGCCTTGGGGCTGATCCTTTGGCCCTGCTCTTTCCAGGTAGAGCTTTAACATTCCATGTGCGAGTGGTGGTGGGATTTCCCGCCCAGTGAAAACCCGCTCTTTAAAGCTGAATCAGAGCAAATGTCAATTTGGGTTTTCTGCAGACCGACATTTGCTTTAAAGCTCGGAATGTTTTGCGCGGAAAGCTCTGGAGCAAAACCATGGATGTTTGGGCACAGAGCTTTGCACTGCAGACTGTGCCTGGAAAGAGCAGGAAAGTGTGGATAAGCCCTCTGTCCGCTCTTGGCCATTCCATATGCCTGCCTTTTTTCTTACAATCAGCCCAGGGGGTATCCTTGGCTGTCCGCTCCCTCCTCCTCCTTAGTCTCAATGTTGACCCTGTAGAAGTGAGCGGGGAGGGCAATGGGGACCAGTGGCGTAGCGTGGGTTGTCAGCACCCGGGGCAAGGCAAGTAATTTGCGCCCCCTAACCCGTGGATTTGCGCCCCCTAACTCGTGGATTTGCGCACCCTAACCCTAACCCCCAGATGTTGCGCCCGGTGCGGCCGGCCCCCCCTGCACCCCCCACGCTACGCCACTGATGGGGACGAAACTAGAATTAGTCAGCTCTGCTATTGGCTAGGGCGCCACCTACTGTCAGACTCCCTGCCTTCTGCCCTACCAGTTCCAGTGGCCACAAACCATTGGCTCTGGAGCCACCTATTGCTGGGCCCCACCGGTCTTCCGCCCCACCAATTCCAAGGGGCACTTCCAGGCTAGTCTCAACATGGGGGATTGGTGGCCCCCCAGACGTTGTCCCAACTCCAATTCACCTCTGGCCATGTGGCCAACGGTCAGGCATGATGATGAGGCCCAGAGTCCAGCGACAACCCTGTCGTCAGCCAACCCAACAGAGGTCCGGCTCGGGCCTACATCTTTTGGGAAGCGAAGACTTCACAGATGGAACTGAATCCAGAGCTTGCGAAGCGTCCGACAGGAGAAGCTTTTTGCCTCTCTCTGACTTAACATCTCCGCTGAGGAAACCTGGGTCCCAGCCTTGCGGCTCAAACCGAGCAACGCTCACGCATGTGGCGATGAACGAACGAGAGGCTGAGTGGTGGGAGTCTGAAAAGAAAAGAGCTTCCTTTGTTGGGTTTTGGAACGAACAGCTCCCCAAGCTCTTCATTTATGGGGCTCCGGCCTTCCTCCGTCCCCCCGCCCTTCTTCAACAGGTTGCTCAAAGCAAGGCCTCCTTTGAATGAAATAATTTCGCCCATCCCATCATCCCATCCTCAGCACCATCTGCTCTCCAAAAAACCCCAGTCCAAACAGAAAAAAGCAACACACACACACACAGTCTTTTTGTGACATGTTGCCCCCCCCGCCTCATTCCTTTGCTTCTTATAAAACTCCCCCTTGAATGAGGGCAAGGTGAGGGGGGGCTGTTCCTCCCCCCTCCAACCCACTGCCTTTTACCCAGTTCTGTAAAGAAATGTTAAAGTGTGTCTGAAGACAATGCCATGTCCCTTTCGCCACCTACCAGCTGCCGCTGGCACAAAAGACGAGCGAAGGGCGGGGTGGGGGTCCGTCCCCCACGCAAAGGGGCGCTTGGTGACCTGAAAGGGAAACCTTTAGAAAGGGGCAGAATAAATATCCCCTCCTTTCACCCTCCCCCTTAACAAGAGGGGAGAGAATCAAACGGTTTTGTTAAGCTGGAAGGGGGGTGTTCCCGGCACCGGTTAACACGGCTCCTTCTTCATCCGTGTCCTGACGTCAGGAATTTAACTCACTTCTCATCTTGTCTTTCTTTCCCTGGGCAGAAAATTGAATTAGTCTCAAGCAAGTGGCTTCCTAAGGGGGCGAAGAGAAAGTGGGGAAGGAGACAGAAATAAAGGGAAGAAATCAGCTTCTATTCACTAGCGGAGAGTGGGGTTTTGCTTATTGTGGGTTGAAGAAGCAAAAGATGAATTGCAGGGATAAAGGAATAGATCCTCCTTCCTTCCTTCCTTCCTTCCTTCCTTCCTTCCTTCCTTCCTTCCTTCCTTCCTTCCCTCCTTCCTTCCCTCCTTCCTTCCTTCCTTCCTTCCTTCCTTCCTTCCTTCCTTCCTTCCTTCCCTCCTTCCTTCCTTCCCTCCTTCCTTCCTTCCTTCCTTCCTTCCTTCCTTCCTTCCTTCCTTCCTTCCTTCCTTCCTTCCCTCCCTCCTTCCTTCCTTCCTTCCTTCCTTCCTTCCTTCCTTCCTTCCTTCCTTCCCTCCTTCCTTCCTTCCTTCCTTCCTTCCTTCCTTCCTTCCTTCCTTCCTTCCTTCCCTCCTTCCTTCCTTCCCTCCCTCCTTCCTTCCTTCCTTCCTTCCTTCCTTCCTTCCTTCCTTCCTTCCTTCCCTCCTTCCTTCCTTCCTTCCCTCCTTCCTTCCTTCCTTCCTTCCTTCCTTCCTTCCTTCCTTCCTTCTTCCTTCCTTCCTTCCTTCCTTCCTTCCTTCCTTCCTTCCTTCCCTCCTTCCTTCCTTCCTTCCTTCCTTCCTTCCTTCCTTCCTCCTTCCTTCCTTCCTTCCTTCCTTCCTTCCTTCCTTCCTTCCTTCCTTCCTTCCCTCCTTCCTTCCCTCCTTCCTTCCTTCCTTCCTTCCTTCCTTCCTTCCTTCCTTCCTTCCTTCCTTCCTTCCTTCCCTCCTTCCTTCCTTCCTTCCTTCCCTCCTTCCTTCCTTCCTTCCTTCCTTCCTTCCTTCCTTCCTTCCTTCCTTCCTTCCTTCCCTCCTTCCTTCCTTCCTTCCTTCCTTCCTTCCTTCCTTCCTTCCTTCCTTCCCTCCTTCCTTCCTTCCTTCCTTCCTTCCTTCCTTCCTTCCCTCCTTCCTTCCTTCCTTCCTTCCTTCCTTCCTTCCTTCCTTCCTTCCTTCCTTCCCTCCTTCCTTCCCTCCTTCCTTCCTTCCTTCCTTCCTTCCTTCCTTCCTTCCTTCCCTCCTTCCTTCCTTCCTTCCTTCCTTCCTTCCTTCCTTCCTTCCCTCCTTCCTTCCTTCCTTCCTTCCTTCCTTCCTTCCTTCCCTCCTTCCTTCCTTCCTTCCTTCCTTCCTTCCTTCCTTCCTTCCCTCCTTCCTTCCTTCCCTCCCTCCTTCCTTCCTTCCTTCCTTCCTTCCTTCCTTCCTTCCTTCCTTCCTTCCTTCCCTCCTTCCTTCCTTCCTTCCTTCCTTCCTTCCCTCCTTCCTTCCTTCCTTCCTTCCTTCCTTCCTTCCTTCCTTCCTTCCTTCCTTCCTTCCTTCCCTCCTTCCTTCCCTCCTTCCTTCCTTCCTTCCTTCCTTCCTTCCTTCCTTCCTTCCTTCCTTCCTTCCTTCCTTCCTTCCTTCCCTCCTTCCTTCCTTCCTTCCTTCCTTCCCTCCTTCCTTCCTTCCCTCCTTCCTTCCTTCCTTCCTTCCTTCCTTCCTTCCTTCCTTCCTTCCTTCCTTCCTTCCCTCCTTCCTTCCTTCCTTCCTTCCTTCCTTCCTTCCTTCCTTCCTTCCTTCCTTCCTTCCTTCCCTCCTTCCTTCCTTCCTTCCTTCCTTCCTTCCTTCCTTCCTTCCTTCCTTCCTTCCTTCCTTCCTTCCCTCCTTCCTTCCTTCCTTCCTTCCTTCCTTCCTTCCTTCCTTCCTTCCTTCCTTCCCTCCTTCCTTCCCTCCTTCCTTCCTTCCTTCCTTCCTTCCTTCCTTCCTTCCTTCCTTCCCTCCTTCCTTCCTTCCTTCCTTCCTTCCTTCCTTCCTTCCTTCCTTCCTTCCTTTTCCTCTTTTACACGAGCATTCACTGATCTCAGTTAACTCAGCCTGACACATGAGGCTGCGTACCTTCACTGTACCTTCCCTGTACCTTCAAAGCACATTCAAAGCAATTATTTCCCTCAAAGAATTCTGGGCACTGTAGTTTGCACACACCACAAAGGTCCAATTCGCAGCAGCCCTTAACAAACCACAGCACCCAGAATTCTTTGAGGGGAGAAATGTGCTTCGAATATACTCAGCAGTGCCCACACAGTCTAATAGAGGAAAGCCACCCCATTGGTTTGCCTCTGCTAATTATGGAAGAACAGGAGCCCACTGAGGGAAGAAGGAATGGAAAGATTCCTGCACCTGGAAAGCCTGGCCACAGTAGTTAGTTGCACTGGTTACTTCAGGGCTGGATTACTGCAATATGTTCTATGTGAGGCTTCCCTTGTGCTTGAGCCAGAAGCTGCAGTTAATGCAGAATGCTGCAGCACAATTGCTGAAAGGGGTGAGGTCTTGTCACCATATGACACCTGTGCTCAAAGACCACAATTCTGGGCACCACAATTCAAGAAGGACACTGACAAACTGGAACGTGTCCAGAGGAGGGCATTCAATATGGTCAAAGGCCTGGAAACGATGCCTTATGAGGAACGGCTAAGGGAGCTGGGCATGTTTAGCCTGGAGAAGAGGAGGTTAAGGGGTGATATGATAGCCATGTTCAAATATATAAAAGGATGTCACATAGAGGAGAGAGAAAGGTTGTTTTCTGCTGCTCCAGAGAAGCGGACACGGAGCAATGGATCCAAACTACAAGAAAGAAGATTCCACCTAAACATTAGGAAGAACTTCCTGACAGTAAGAGCTGTTCGACAGTGGAATTTGCTGCCAAGGAGTGTGGTGGAGTCTCCTACTTTGGAGGTCTTTAAGCAGAGGCTTGACAGCCATATGTCAGGAGTGCTCTGATGGTGCTTCCTGCTTGGCAGGGGGTTGGACTCGATGGCCCTTGTGGTCTCTTCCAACTCTATGATTCTATGATTCTATGATTCTATCATGCAATCATAGAATTAGAATTGTAGAGTTGGAAGGTACCCAAAGGTCATCTAGTCCAACCCCCTGCAATGCAGGAATCTCAACTAAAGCATCCATGACAGGTGGCCCTCCAACCTCTGCTTAAAAACCTCCAAGGAAGGAGAGTCTACCACTTTCTGAGGTTGTCTGTTGAACAGCTCTTACCACCAGCAAGCCCTTCCTGATGTTCAGTCGGAATCTCCTTTCTTGTAACTGGAGTCCAATAAATGTTTGTGCTTAAAGCGCCAACAGATTCCTCCTTAGTTGTGCAGAAGTTGCCACTCGCCTTCCAACACCACCCAATGATGCCTGGGAGATACCTGAGCAGAGCAGGAAGCCGTCAAAGCTGAGAGATTCATCCTAAACAAGGTTCTTTCCCCTGTCAAACCAAATAAACATTTGTTGTTCCCTTGCAACAGCTTCCAGCTTTCTTCAAGCAACTGCACTGCCTGGGGAGGCTCACAAGGGCCAGACAGAGAGCCCTGGAGGGCCACATCCAGCCCCTGGGCCTGAGCTTCCCCTTCCTGGTGTGGACAGCTCTGAACTGGATGGACCACTTCCCTGACTCAGCATAAAGCACACTGCTATGTTCCTGTGAGCCAGTGTGGTGTAGTGGTTAAGAGTGGTAGACTCGTAATCTGGTGAACTGGGTTCGATTCCCCGCTCCTCCTCATGCAGCTGCTGGGTGACCTTGGGCCAGTCACACTTCTCTGAAGTCTCTCAGCCTCATTCACTTCACAGAGTGTTTGTTGTGGGGGAGGAAGGGAAAGGAGATTGTGAGCCACTTTGAGACTCCTTAAAGGTAAAGGGACCCCTGATCATTAGGTCCAGTCGTGGCCGACTCTGGGGTTGCAGCACTCATCTCACTTTATTGGCCAAGGGAGCCGGTGTACAGCTTCCGGGTCATGTGGCCAGCATGACTAAGCCGCTTCTGGCGAACCAGAGCAGCGCACACAAACACCGTTCACCTTCCCACCGGAGCGGTACCTATTTATCTACTTGCACTTTGAAGTGCTTTCGAACTGCTAGGTGGGCAGGAGCAGGGACCGAGCAACGGGAGCTCACCCTGTTGTGGGGATTCAAACCGCCGACCTTCTGATCTGCAAGTCCTAGGCTCTGTGGTTTAACCCACAGTGCCACCCACGTCCCTTGAGACTTCTTAGGGTAGTGATAAAGCAGGATATCAAATCCAAACTCTTCTTCTTCTATGATGGGACAGATCAGTCCACTTGCAGTGATGCTCACCAATATCTAGGCTGTTCTTATTATAGATCTCTCCCCCAACCCACACATCATGGTG